>NC_045563.1:23251297-24501297 GCF_009819795.1 Aythya fuligula
AAAATGCTTGGTTTGAGGGAGTAAGTAAAAATGAAAAAAAATCATTTTAGTTTTAACAACTGTAGTAGATGAAGTAATCGACTCTCAGTCTCTTGCTTGTTTCTTCAGAGACCATAGAAACAATGACGATGATGTCTGTCAGAAGTGATGCATTTGGTACTGTATAGTACTATATATATATATATACACATACATATATACACTGTATATATATACAGTACTATATAGTACTGTACAATACTGTATATAGTACTACACAGTACCAAATACAACATTTATTTCATATAGATGAAAAAATATACTTATCCTAACTATTGACAGCTTTTTTTTTTTTGTGAAGAAATGCCATGCTATTATACTTCGTAATTTTTGATACATATTCTTATTTTTACTACTACTTACAATAAAGGAAACGGAATGATAAAATAGAATTACTTGTTGGGTGTATTGCCGAACTATCAGAAATGGAAGAAAACATGCTGCTGAGACATGGGGAAAACGACTTCAGTGTAATGTATTCCACACGGAAAAACTGTGCACAGCTGTGGCTTGGTCCTGCTGCATTTATCAATCATGGTGAGTAACAAATATAGGAACTACGTTGAATGACACAAGCAATTCTGTTCAAAGGTGTTATTGTATGTGAGATAAATGACACGGGAATTTAGAGAAAATACCTGAATCTGTTATACTGGAGTAGTGCAGGACAAAGCTCTGTTGGGAGTTTAACAAACAACAGCTAATGAGCTATGAACTGGGAAAGTCAAAGGAGGCTCTGGAGAGCGATGCCTTCTTCCTTCACAGAGGTTTTGGAACTGGCGGTTGAATTAGTGGAGCGCATTGGGGTCTACTCTGTCTTGCTGTAGCAAAGTTTGTGAACGTAGTCAGCTGTAACGTATTTTTTAGGTGAACTCATTGTGGCTCCTTCAATCTTGTACGCAGACCCTTTGCTTATTCTGTTGCATTTGTATGCTGAAGGAGAAGTGAGTAGGATTTACCATAAACCCTGTTACCTTAAAAATGAGGGAATTTGAAAACTTGCAGGTAGCATAAGAAGAGCTCAGGAACCAAATGATATCAAAGTGAATATCTCCTGGTACATACCTTCATGCAATACTAATATGACTCCCAGTATTTAGTTGAGATTCTAGAGTTACTGAAGTCAGAGTGAATCCTTACTTTAGATATCTACAACTATTCATGTTTCAGGTCTTATCAACAGTTAATTGACTTTATCTTTTGGACCTTTTTCAGATTGCAGACCTAACTGTAAGGTAAGCAAGACATTAAAAATAAATAAATAAAACACCCCACTCCTATATTTTTTTTTGTCCCTTCACCTTTTCCTCCCCAGCTGTTTTACTTCTTGTTTTCTCACTTAGATACTGTTCAACCTTAATGACTAGCCTTTCTTTTACTTTTTTTTTCCTCCCCTTCCTGTCATCTTCTTCCCAAGTTTGTGTCAACTGGAAGAGATACAGCATGTGTGAAAGCTCTAAGAGATATTGAGCCTGGAGAAGAAATCTCTTGTTACTACGGAGATGGATTTTTTGGAGAAAATAATGAATACTGCGAATGTTACACCTGTGAAAGGTATGTGTTGATATAAGTAAGTTTCCAATTGAAAGTTGATATAAATAAGTTTCCCAATTGGGCATATTCATGATATATTTTGTGAAACTGAAGGCACCTGGTTATGAGTACTCCAATCTTTGATATATTATTATTGCCTTCTAATTATTCATCATAATGATTTTTTTTAATTGTTACTGAATTATCTTGTTTCCTGATAACTCCTGCATTCTGTTTTTCTTTTAGTTTTCTGTCTTAGAAATAGCCAGAATGACAAAAAGTAGTCTAGATTCTTCAAAATATTTTTCTGAATAAGGTAGAATTGCAAGGAAAAGCAGTTTAGCTGCTATGAGCTCATTAGCATCTGGCTCCTAATAGCAGCTTTTTTTTTTTTTTTTTTTTCCACTAGAGAAGGCAAATTTCTCTGTTAATCTGAAGTCCTGTTCTGATGGAAATAGGCAAAGTAGTTTTCACCTTATATTACTAGAACTTAATTGTTTATTGAAGGTCTACAAGTTTGGACAGTACTTGACTGTATCTGTCCATTGCACCATAACAGCAAACTTGTTTCTATTTGTTTTTTACCCAGGTTATCACAACCTAGCTTCTTCACAAAATCAGTTGAAAGAATTTCATAGTTGTTTCCTGCCATGGCTAAACAACTTCTTACCTTGAGCATGGTGGTTCAACATGATTTGTGCCAGCCTTGCCTGGTTCCAAGAGGAACTATGCAGAACCCATAACAATTCTGTTAGTTTGAGCTAATTGTAGAGAGAAGAAACCTATGAAGGACAAAATATTAATAATATTGAGAAATAGTTTAATGCATACATATGTAAATAGTTTCATTACCAACCTTAATTTTTACTAGCTACTATGGTCACTAACAATTCTTGCAATTCAAGGGAAGACCTGCTGCTGTGGGCCTCCAAGGTCATATGATGTTGGTAGATCATTCCAAGTGAAGGCTACAGTCTTAGGATTTATCTAAAGAGTTATTAGTAAAAATGTACATCAGTCCTGGGAGCTGTTAAGTGTTGAATAAATGGGTACCATTTAATATTTTTCCTTGCTTCTTGGAGAGAGATGTTTCTTTTTCTTTTTGCTCAAGTTTCTTTGTTGCTTTTGATGTAATATGGACATACTTCCTTGCAGGACAGACCAAGATCTTGTGTCAGAATATTTTTTCAAACTAGTCATCTTTGGATTTTAAGTCCATGAAAATGTTGTAGTTTAAAGCTAAGACTTTGGTAATTCTCATTTCAAGAATCTACTTTTCAGTCACAAAATTATGTTACAGAAGTCAAATATGGGAAGTTTTGAGTTTAAGGAAGCTGAGCAAGGGAAAATGAGTCTTTAATAGCACAGATAAGCCAACCTAATGGATGACTATGTTATGAAAAAGGAGATGTGTAGTGAAGTCAGTCATCTCACTGAACACCAGGAAAAATAATTTTTAAGTGATGACATTTTGACTATTCTGCAAAGATTGTTAATTTTGTAATGTTAAAATGCTAGACTTGTAAGAGCCTAGGGGATATACTTGGGAGCTGAGGGAAGATGAGCACTGTACAAATATTTTTAAGCCTCCAAAAACCATCACCAAGAAAATGTGCATTCACACTGTTAGGTGAGCGAGCATGCTGTTCATGATGTCTAACTGGGATAACTGGGCACCGAAGATGTGTCAGAAGGCAGTTGTGGTTATTTATGGCATTGATCTGAAGCGACTGCTGCTTGTGCTGGGTTCAGCCTAGTATCTTATTTTAGCTGCCTGTAATTTGTGGAATTGAAAATAATACTGAAAGAATGTTCCATATCAAAGAAATACCAGTTAATTTGAGAACAATTATTGTATATGCATAATAATATTTAACCCTGTGACACTTGAGATCCTCTCCAATCTCTTTCCGGCGTACTTTTGGTTACGCTTTGTGGATTTTCTTCCAGTGCAGCACACTGGAATCCAAACTGAAGTTGTCTTCGATAATTCTCCAAAGTGCAAGCTTACTGGATGACAAGTACCAAAGTGAACATGGTGGTAGTGTTTGAAATGCAAGTGATGGAATTCTTAATCTCCACCCTTTTCTGTGATTAATTTTTTTAAAAAAAGTTTCAAGTTAACTCAGATGTTTTTGTGGTAAATAAAGACTAAAAGTATGTCAGTTCCAAAAGTAAACAGAAATATGAGATAATCTTATTCGATTTTATGCACTTTATAACTCTTGCTGATGCAGTAACAAGCATTGTAACTGCAGCTAGCTTTTTTTTAATTAGGCTGTTGTGAGTAAGAAAAATAATTAATTTAAACTGTTACCTCAGTTGATTTCAAGTAGTGTTTTGGACTACTGTATTTCATTTTCACCTGTATAACTTCATTATGAAAACGTACTAAAATAGACAAAAAGCAAAATTGCAAATTAGGTTTGTTCTTCTTCCAATAAATATATGGAAGGTATTTCGGAACTTCTTGCTGAAAAGAGATATCTATGTGGATATTTGTAGGCTGTTTTAATAAAATGTTAATAAATTCAATGGTTCTTGATATTGTTTATCCAAACACAACAAGATTCAGACTAACATATGAAACAAAGATGTAAGTTTATACTAACAGCTATTAATATATTGTCATCCTCTTCTTTACAGACGCGGAACTGGTGCTTTTAAATCAAGAGTGGGATTGCCTGCACCTACTCCTGTGATTAATAGTAAATATGGACTGAGAGAAACAGATAAACGATTGAATAGACTCAAAAAGTTGGGTGACAGCAGCAAAAATTCAGACAGCCAGTCTGTCAGCTCTAACACTGATGCAGATACCACTCAGGAAAAAGCTAATGCAAGTAAGTATGGGAAAAACTTGGAGTGCAGGACTAAAGGATTCATAAAAAAATGAAAAACTTTCACTGTGATGGAATTGCTGTCTTAATGTTGAGATGCATCTCAAATACTGTTTTTTAGAACTAATTGATTCAGGAATTCAAAGGTAATTTATATAGCAATTTAACAGATTTCCTTAAGCCTTTCTGTGATGAAAGGTAGTACATTCTTATTTTGTTTGTATGTTCTCATTTTCGTTTTTTATGTACACCAGTAGCTAATAGCTAGTGACATATTTCTAAATTTGTCAGCTAAAGAGCTCTGTTGGGAAGTTACATACTTCAGAAATATGGGAAATAATCACATGCAGTACTATTGCTTAGGAAAGAAAGCTCATAGAGCTTGAGGTATCTACATTCTGTAGGAAAACAGTTTTTATATAAATACTCCTAGTTGAGATTACCAAGCAAAATAGTCACTTCCTGTAGAGATGCTTTAAACTGAGCACCTATTCCCTTTACACATCCAGGACTGATAGTTTAAATACCTCTTCTGAAGTGACAGTGTACAGTTAGTAATCTCAGAAGAAATGGGAGGGGTTTTTTGTTTCTGATGCTCTTGACACTCACTACTTGATGAAGAGAAGTCTCATTTTTTCCTCACAGAATATAGGCAAGATATAAGTAATTTCAACTTTGACTTAACTAACAGTTTTTGAGTCACTTCAAATATTTTGGTTCCATATGTCTCCTGTTTGCTGCTCTGAAGCTGAAAAACAAAACAAACAAACAAAAAAACACAACCTTTTCCCAGTTATATGATCTCTAGCTATAAAGCTTTGGAGTTGTAGCTTTGCTTGAGCAGGCTATGCTCAGTTGCTTATCGCTGTAAGTAACAGACAACTGGAGACTTGAAAATGAAATCATTACAGTAGTTAAGTTTTGGGTTTGTCTCCCCAAAAGAAAAAATCCTGGGATTAAAACAAGAGCTTGCTGATCCTCTGCTTTTGCTGGAATAATGCTCAGTAAATGCTGAGGATCATGCATGATCAATTTGTGGAAAATTCAGTAGAAGAAGAAACTGAATAAAAATAAAACAAAACAAACAAAAACCCACCAAACTGCATATATTAGAGGTAGTAAGGGAAGTGTACCTGGAATGTAGAAGTACTTTTGACTTTTTTGACAATCTTTTCATCTCTGAGTTGCACATTAGTCAGTTTGTCTCCTTACTGCATACTCTATAGGCCATTTGACATATTCTGATTAAAGTGATTGCTAGAGCCGTAGTTAGTTAAAGTTTTGATTAAAAATAAATAAAATAACTACAGTGTTTGGGGAGTGGGAACCTTGGGTTAAATCAGTGTCATTAACACCTCTTTCTTTTGCAGCTAACAGAAAATCTTCAATTGGTGTAAAAAAGAACGGCAAAAATAGAACATTAACCAGACAGTCTATATCAAGAATTCCAGCATCATCAAATTCTACCTCATCTAAACTAACTCATCTAAATAATTCCAGGGTACCAAAGAGACTGAAAAAGCCTGCAAAGCCTTTACTTTCGAAGATTAAGCTGAGAAATCAGTGCAAAAGGCCAGAGCAGAAGAACGCTTCTAGAAAGCTCGAAATGGGAAATTTAGTTCTCAAAGAGCCTAAAGTAGTTTTATATAAAAACTTGCCCATTAAAAAAGATAAAGAATTAGAGGGACCAGTCAAAGTTGCAGTCTCTAGTGGATGCTTAACAAGGCATGCAGCAAGGGAGTATAAACTGAATTCTGTGAAAGGTGCTCATGAGCATGGTGATATACCACCCTGCACATACATAACAAGGAGGTCAATGAGAACAAGGATGAGTTTGAAGGAGACCTCTGACATAAAGCTTGAACCAAATACATTGGATAGCTATAAGAATAACTTGACTGGAACGCGATCGGACGTTTTAGAGCAGCAGTCTCATGTGACAAATGAAAATGATCTGGCTCATGGAGCATCACATAAAGGGGAGGTTAGGTGCCAGAAAAACGATGCAGGCATGTCAAAAAAGAAGTCTCGACAAGGAAAAGTGGCGAAACCACCTGCAAAAACAGATGAAACTGATAGTACGCACAATACACCCGTGACCGATGAAGTACCAGATTTGATCAGTTCTCATTCAGAACACGGAGAGAGGAATAATGTGGTAGAGACACCTGTTGGCTATAAAGACTGCGTCCCTGGATCTGGTGGCTGCTCTGTTGTAACATCTGACAATTTTAAAGCGAAGGACAGCTTTAGAACTGCAAAAAGTAAAAAGAAAAGACGAATCACGAGGTATGATGCACAACTAATCCTTGAAAATAGCTCTGGGATCCCTAAACTGACTCTTCGTAGACGCCACGATAGCAGTAGCAAGGCAAATGACCAAGAAAATGATGGAATGAATTCTTCAAAAATAAGCATCAAATTAAGTAAAGACCATGAAAAAGATAATAATTTATATGTAGCAAAGCTAAATAATGGGTTTAACTCAGGATCAGGCAATAGTTCAACAAAATTAAAAATACAGCTAAAACGAGAGGAAGAAAACCGAGGAACGTACCCTGAGGACCTTCATGAAAATGGTGTGTGTTGTAGTGAAACTCTCTCCCTTTTGGAGTCGAGAATGGAGGTAGATGATTATGCTCAGTATGAGGAGGAAACAGCAGATGAATCTTCATCAGAAGAAGATGATGAAGAGGAAGATGATTATGATGATGAATTCGATGACTTTATTCCTCTTCCTCCAGCAAAGAGATTAAGGCTCATTGTTGGCAAGGATTCAATAGATATTGATATTTCTTCCAGGAGGAGAGAAGATCAGTCTTTAAGGCTCAATGCATAAGCTTATAGGTCTTAAACTGACCTGGATGTCATTTTTAAAAAATAAAAATTTAAAAATTAAAAAAAAAAAAAAACAACAATAAAAATTCCATTTGATTATTCCTCAACTGAAGAACTCTCTGAAAGACTTAGTGGCAGCACTTCTTTATTGTTTATTCACCTATCAACATAATATTGTAGAAAGTGTACAGCATACTGACTCTTCTTAAGTCTGATTTGTGCAGATTTTTATTGTACTTTTTAATAGCCTTCTTATGTGCAATTCTAAGTTAGAGTAAGAGGTAATGCTCTGTTGTAAAATAAAGGCTCAAGCAAAGTTATGAAATTGCATCAAATCTTTTCCATGCAGGACAATGAGAATACAGTGTGGCTACACAATTATTTTTGATCTGTAAGAGCATTAGTTTGCTCTTACAATATTTGACTAAACAATTAAAAAAAAAAATCATAGTAGCAGCATATTTAAGGTTTTCTAGTATATGTTAATATCACCAGCAATGAACTACAGCTTTTCAATTTATTTGCTAGATGTTTTTTTCCCCTTGGAGTTTGTCAGTTTTAACACTGTATGCTGTCCCAGACGTACTGTTTGTGGCCTTTGTTATAGTAGCAAACCGTTGGTTGGAAGTCAAATTGATTTCTTTAAAAAAAAGAAAAAAAAATTAAAAGGTGTTGACAATTTGCTGACTTTTTAGTACATTATATGTACAAGGGTAGCAGTATGCAGAATAAAAGTTTGGATATGGTGTATTTATTGCTTGTTATGTAAATTAAACACCTTGTATTTAACACTTTTCAATACTTTTAGATAAAATTGTTCTTTGCAAGAATGATTGGTGCTTATTTTTTCAAGAATTTGCTGTGAAATAATGTGATTACAACGGGCAACATTTATCCAATGAACTGCAGCTATCCTGAATTGGTTCTTCATATTTTTTCTGTTGCACTTGTAAAATGCTACAAGGAATTTAAAGAAAATCTATTCACTTTAACTTATGATAGTTTTATGAAATTAAAAACAACTAAGTCACAGCTTTTGTTCTGTGGTAACCTATAAAATGTTTGTCTTTTAAGAACCAGTTGTAAAAGACTGAAAAAATATGTATATGTTGTAAATATTTGTGTGTTGTGAGAAATTTTGTCATAAGAAATTGAGATAACTTGCCAGAAGGGTTTTTAAGTTTAGAAATACATCCATGCCAATAAAATAGGAACTTGTAAACCTAGTTTTAAACTCTGCATCAGTTGGAGTTCTTTGCTTTTATGTAGTTCACTTGATACTTCAGAGTCTACTTTATAACAATGAAGAGCACCAGGGCAATGTTTGGCTCCTTTTTTTTTTTTTTTTTTTTTTTTTTTTTTTTTTTTTTTTTAATAAAAGAACGTTAGGAAAACTTACCACTTGTGGGCACAATGAACTTGTTCTTATGTATAAATCAGCTAATTTGCAGACCTGTTTCAAGGAAACTCTTTAAAGTTACCGTATTTCATAGTTGTCATAACTGTGTAGCAGTTTGGTATTTGTGTTCTTACTCAACCATGGGTTAAGGTTTAGAGTTCTTGTATCGAAGGGTGTAGAAACAGAAGTCACATCAAAAACCACGTACTGTTGTATTAGTTTAATCCCCTCTTAATTGCATAGTATTTTCATGTCAAGTCCAACCCTCTCTGCCCAGAGGAGCAAGAAATTGAGTTATGTGACAGCTGTCCTACCCAGGTTTGAAAGCACTGAGTAACGTGTGAGTAGATTTGCGTATGAGCTGAGCAGAGGGGTCTGGCCAGCTCTGACCCTCGCGTCTGTATTCTGAGCAGAGAATTAAGTGTAGAATTAAACACAACACTTGTAACTTCATTTTCACAATGTCCAGTCTTTGTTAAAGGCCAGCTGTGTCTCATGTACAGTGTGTGTGTGTATATAAATATATATATATATGAGGGATTTTTTCATCAGACGTGGTTGACTGAAGGCTGAATGCAAAAGGCTTGGGTAAGTATGCTGACGTTTCTGAGTCCTGAGTCAGCTGTGGGGGATCATCTTGTGGGCTTTGTAGTTGGAGTGCATCGTGTGTAACCTAGTTTTTCAGTGACTCACTTTCAATGAGAAGAGAATTGAAGAATTATTAAAGAATTCCCTTGTGGTAGGAAATTCACCAGCAAACGGTTAATGACAAATACGGCTCTTTCTCCAAACCCTCACTCCTGTTTTCACTGGGTGAAAATCCACGTGGCTGTATGAGCAAAGGACGGGACGTGTCCAACATGATGCTCAGTGTAGTGTGCACAGGGACAGCAGCCCTCCAGTTCCCCTTCTTGGCTCCGCAGTTATTCTTTCTTCCATTCTACTTCCATTACAAGTAGAAAACTTCCCTGGGATAGCTGTTCCTACTAACTCATATTTCAACGTGGGCTGGTTTTGGCTGTCAGGTGTAACAGGCTGCAAGGCTAAAGAAATGCTCCAAGCACCCCAGAGACAGCGGGTTGGCTGCTGCTTTACAAGCATCCTTGCACAAGTGGTGCGTGCTGAGGGCCCTTATAGGTGAGGGCAGGGTTAGCAAGAGCTTTTGGATGTGGGTGGTAGGAAGGATAGCTCTGTAACTTGGCTGGCTTGTGTCTTTGGCGTGGAGAGTCAATAGGGAGCAACAGTAAGGCAAAAGCAGGTGATTCTATTTCCCATGTCTCTTTGGCATATAAAATTCATAATTTATAGTTTTATAAGTATTATAATTTCATAGTCATTTCCAGAGTGATTTGGCTAGAAATAGCCAAATAGGAATCAAGCCCTCACCATTTCAGATGTTCAGGAAAGTTGCCCTGGACATCAGGGAATTTGTGGAAAGTTGCTTATGCAAAGAAGCAGCCTTCTGGTTTCTGCAAGCAGCAGAAGCTTGCAATTGTGAAATGCTCTTGTCACATTGTCTGAAATGTGTCTGAGCTAATCAAGCATCTTCACGTCTACCTCATCTGTAGCTGAAGCAGCCTACCAGCAGGGTTTGGACTTCAAAAATTATTTCTCATAAAATTGTTCCAGATTTTCTGCAAGACTTTTATGAACGTCCTGTTACTGGGGGTGTTGCAAAGTTTTTTTTTCCCCTGGCATATTTGCTGGCAATGGGGCGTTCCTGTGTCTGCTTTGAGCGCTCGGGTATTTGTTTCTTGCAGGTTACTGTCACTCAGTGTTGTTCCAGTTACCTTACCTGCCAGTATGTGATAAATGCATCCCAGGAGCTCCCCAAAGCATGGATCCGGGTCTGCTTTTGGCTCACCTTTTTGGTTTGTTTGGTCAGTTTTGCTTAGAGCTGCCAGTGCGCGCTCTTTAAAATAAACTCAGGAACATAATTCCTCTGCTCCCCACGTTGCTCTGGTTTGAAGGCTGGGGATCTGTGTGGAGTAAGACTTACTGAAAACAAAAAGCAAAGTCACTTAAGTTTGCCTTATCTCCTCCGGTATGTGTTTTACTAAATCCTCTTCTCTTCTTTGGGTTGGGTCACAAAGAAACCTATAGCCTCACATAATCCACTGCCCTTTTCTGAACTCCTGGTTTCACAAGTTACCACGTTAAGTTCTCTTTAGCGTCGTTTCATGGCTGTAACACTTAGTACATATCTGCTCTTTATTGCCTGTTACAGCTACTCCTTTTTGCCTCCATGTGACTTCTGTTCTAGTCATAATACCGTGTTTACGCCGATCCCATGAAACATGTTGACAATTGCAAGGCACAGGTGGTTATTTCAACACTATTCCTTCTCTCCACAGGGAAAGGAAATCTGCAGCTTCTCTGAACTAGGCAGCTGCACATGATTTAACTAATTTCACTTCATCCATACATAAAATGTGAGCAGAATAGCCAAGAGCAGCTTGAGAGGTGATGTTGGAGGCCTGTTTGCTGTAGGCACAGGGATGTCGGCTCTGAAACAGGTGTGGATGGGACCAGCTAGCCTAGGTTGCTCTGGAATTGGTTTGACTCAACAGGCAGACTCGTGGTTTTGGTGGTGGGCTGGTGTGGAGCTACCAATGGGTCCAACAAAACATGGATTTTTCCACTGGTGCTTTATGATACGCATCAGAAGTCAGTTCTATAATTAGATTTACAGGGTTTTTCTGCTCCAATTACTATGTCAGCTGCAACCTTTTACAACAGAATTGCTTGGAAACTGGTAGAACTAAAGTAGAGAATGAAAATCGTAGAATTCTAGAATGGCTTGGGTTGGAAGGGACCATAATGATCGTTTGGTTTTATTTTTTCAAAGTAATCTGTTGATAGCCAAATATCACAAGATACATATTTTTAAATGTTAAAGTATCTGTAGATGCCTTTTCTGCATGCTTTCATTTAAAAATATTTTGAAATGAAAAAATACTTTTGTATTCTTCTGTTGAGGAGGAGGAAGGCATATTTTTGAGGCAGTACATTTTTTTCCCCGTCTTCTCTCAACTTTCTGTTAACTTTTATATTGAATGTTGTAAAATTAAGTGGGAAAAACAGTTTCAACTCCCTCCCAAATCCGCACTGGTCTTACTATGAGCTGCATGCATATGAACAAGTCTAGGGTGAGACCCCTTCTGCAGGGTGAAGCTGGGAATTGTGGAGCAGGCATTTAGTGTCAGAGATGATGCATCTGTTGGCGATGACCAACAGGGAACAGTTCCAGCTTGCGAAACACGCCATGTAATTGAATGAAAATCTTCTCTGGATTAATATTTAAAAATAAATAAATAAATAAAGCCCGAAGCTCTCAGTATGTCTACTTTTAGTTTCCAGCACAGGATGGCAAATGTAATTTCTGTTGAAACTAACCGTGTTTGTGTGTTTTGGTTATTCCAGTTATTTTCAGCAGACACAAAGAGCATCAGGTGTGAACAGCACCAGTTTGTGCTGGTTTACTCTTTTTTTTTTTTTTTTCCCCCTCTCTTTTCTTTAAGGGCTTTTCCAATGTCATGCTTCGGTCCTGTGCAGCTGACGGGCGCGCAAGATGCAGTTGCTGTGCTAGAAATGGTTCATCTATAGAGGGAAAGAAGAATTTTTTGGTCTTTATTATTTTTTTCTCAATCTCTGAATATCTAGCAGTCGGGTCTAGGACTGCAGAGCTAGCAGTCAGCCAGAACCCCGAAGGATGCTCCCAGTGAGTGCTGTTCTTTGCCCTTCTGCTGATGTGGAAAGTTCAGCATCACCTCCAGGACTACTGCCGCAGTCATACTCAGACCTGCCTCCATCCCTGTGCAGATGCAGTGGGGTCACATCTCTTGGTCACATACAGGCACTGCTGGAGCAATCAACAGTGACTGGCACTGGCTGCCAGCATGGGCATCTCTTTGTCACCTCAGCTGCTGAACTGTGTGACAGCATAAATGATCCATCCTGCTATGCCAGGGCTTGTATGCTGCACATACCAAAGGAGGCAGGGACCTGGGAGAGGGAAATGGAAGGCAAAATCCAGTGGTGCTCCTCCCTCGGGATGTTACGATACTGTCTGTCAAAAAGCTGGGACGCACTCCCCCTGCCCACACAGTCACAGGGGTTAATTAGTAATGAGGAAAATGATCCATCCAGCTCTTAGTTTGATTCAGCTTTCTGGGTATGTGCGTAGAGGATAACTTTATATGCGTCCCTGGTCTTGCAGGAGACAGGAGGACTTGCTTGGACACGTGGCTTTGGGATTAAACTTCATAAGACCCTTTGAGGTGACAGCAATATGCTTTAATTGTGTTTCAGTGGCACATCCAGCTTTCTTCTGAATATGACCGCATTCCAAACATTATCATCTTTCTGCTTTTGCTCTGGGGGAACACAGTATTGTCCACGTGGTGTTTTAATCCTTAACTGCTGGATTCTGTTTGTGCACAGTTTTCACGAACAGGATACTCGTGCCCTGCTCATTTCCAAGGTGTTTGCAAAGGAATTCCTTCTTTGTCACAGAAATATTTATGAGAAAGTGCCTTTTTCCTTCTGAAGCTTGTTTAAAAAATAATAATAATAAAATAAAGCAAATAAAACTCAAAACAATACTGTCTCTGTATCCATAGGGAGCTTGTGTTTTCACACAGTAACAGCCTCCTGTTTTTAAACAAAATAAACATGTCCATGACCATGGTGAAGCTCTCAGCCAGGAGTGTCCAGGCATATGCTGGTTCAGGACAGCCACTTTAGCAGTGTTTTACATTTGGAAATTGCTGCCTAAAAAGCTTTTGGCTTTCGCAGTGGTGTTACCTAGCGGCTTACGTGTTGGGAACCAGGCTCCAGCATGGAAGTCAATAACACTGAGCACACCTTGGCTTTCTGACACTCTGCTGTGTTTATCCCAGGATGTCTGTGCTGAGGACAGAGTCATCCGTGGTCCATGCACAGTTACATCTGAGGCCTGACTCGTGTGGGTAGGCCCGTGCTGACGTTTGGGGTCAGGGCACGTCTGGAGGGAGCTGCTCGCTGCGGTCCAGCCGTCCCTTCGAAAAGATCAAACCACCTGCAGCAGGGCTGTGTTGGGCTGGGAGGGGTTTTGGCTGGTACCAGGAGGTACCAAAAGCCAGAGCTCCGAACGCAACTTTGCTCCGCTTCTTGCCCCGCTCTGGATTTACAAATTTTAATCTCTTTGGCATTACCACTCCCAGCACAAGGTGGCACTCGCCTTCCGAGAGAAGGATCTCTCAGCCCAGCTCCCTTTCCCGGTTGGTAAGGGTTTGCTACGAGCTGTTTGTCTGCTTACTGCTTTTCCTGTGCTATCCCAAGGGTGCACCTGAATGACAGCCGGGGCAGAAAGCCAGCAGCTGTCTGCAGGGAGGGATTAATCCAGGTTACTGAACAGTGCTTGGCAAGGGGGAACTGGAGCTAACGGGATGCTGAATGCAGTTGCGCTAACTTGAAACGTCCCCATTCCACCAGGAGGTGGCTCCTCCTTTAGCCCGGCCTAGCCTTGTTCATGCCCCTCTCTCTCGAGTTTCTGCTGTTTCCATTAGTCAGAATAATTCCTGCCAAGCTGTGCGTTGCTGTGCCTCCCCTCCAGCCAGCAGCCCCTGTGCCACAGATCCTCAGATGAGGGGACGTGCAGGGTGAGCGGGCTGGTGGAAAGAAGCAAGCAACGTAACGCTCTCCTCTCGTCCACTAAGTCTATAGGAATCCTTGCTTGGTCCAGATCCAGCATTAACACTTGCTTCAGGAATGCTGCATGCATTCTTGGGGGGGAAGGGCTGCTGGCTGGTCTTACACCTCCCAAAATCAAGTGAGAACAAGCTGGCTGCTGCCCCTTCCTGCTGCTATATTGCTCTTAAATCGCCATTTGCTCGGGGGCTGCACCTTCTCACAGCGCTGTCGGCAGTGGGAAGAGCCTGGCTGCCCTGACAGCATCTCTTTCTGGAAGGCTGATCTCTCATCCTTGGTTTGCTTCATGTTCTCTCCCACACTGCAAGGGATTGATTACCTAAAGCGATTAGGAGATTCATTTAAATGAAATCTGAATGAAGGCTCTGGGAGAACTTAAACTGTGAAGATGCAGCCAGCACTGCCTGGCCTTCCTTCCAGCTGGCCTACGTGACCCTTGCTCTTTGTTCTGGCTCTCCAGGCTTGTTACTCTCACCAAGGCCACAGAGTTAAGTCTCAGCTGTTACTTTTGCTCCTGAATTTCTGTGGATCAAGAAATACCAAGAACAACACAGCAGGAACCTTCCACATATCACAGTGGTCGCTGAAGGAGATCAGGTGCCAGTCGTTCTGCTGGAGGCCCTGAGGCACAGAAATGGGAACTGGCCTCCCTAAGGGTGCATGGCATAGCAGTGCCAGACTCTGGTCTCCTAAATACTGCTTATAGTGTAGAGGAAAAGGCTCGATACCCATGCACCACCTTCTGTGCAGGCTCAAGCGTCGCCTGACGTTGCCTGGCAATCACAACGCTTGCTGGCCTCAGTCAGAAAGGCTGCAATAGGCATCATTGTTTTATAGTCTTGAACTCCTCCACCTTATATTTATTACTTCTCCTGTTCCTCTCCTTCATTGGGCTTGCCTTACACATCGATAAAGAATTTGAAGTTTGGCTCCTGATCTGTGCTCTGTCTGTATGACAGGGATAATACTGCCTGTCACCAGCCTAACAGAGCTATGGCTCCTCAGGACAAGGACCTCTTACCCTGCAAAGTTTTCTGTATGTATTATCAGTCTTGAATTACGTAGGCATAACTCCTGTTGTTAGAACACTCCTATTGCTAGAATGAAAACTAAAATAATTAAAGGCCTCTTTTATGGCTTGTAGAAGCCATAGGATGGGTGATAGTAACTTTCTTTTCCTTTTTCTCTCTTGGAATTTTTTTTTTTTCTTCCCTCTATTCAGATCTAGAATATCTGTAAAAAGCAAGTCTTACACCCCTTTTATGTTGGCACACAGACACAGCTGCATTCGGTAGGAATGTGTTTAGGCAAAGTGGATTTTCCCCAAAGCTGGGCTGCCTTTTGCAGACCCAACTGTTATGGGAGGGCTTCTCAGCAGCTGACAGGCATGGCTGCAAAACGGGGTAAGAAGGAGGAGTTTTGGCTTCAGAAAGCAGCTGTAAAGCCACAGGGGAACAGCTGTAGGCCTTGTGACATTTTCTGATTGCGTGGTTGCCCAGTGTGATATCACTTGATGACTCTCATAGACTAGTAAGAATCAAGCAAGACTTTTTTTTGGTTTTTCTTTTTTTTCCCTCCTTGCATCCCCACGATAAAAAAGCTGGCACAGGCTGTGCACCTAAGCAAGGTGGATGACTTTGGTAAAATTCCAGGAATATGAAAAGCCTTAGTTGTTTTTTTTTTGTTTGTTTTTCACAGCCCTGCCACTTCTTCCTTCGCACAGTCAAGCCCGTCCCCCTTTTTCCCTCTGTAAAACTAAGGGAGTTGTCCTCTCGATTTTAATAGTGTCTGTTTGTCATACATTTCCTACAGCAAAGTTCTTTGACTGGGATTGAGAAGGAAGAGGCTAAAGGAGCACTGGTTTGGCACCAGTACCACCCGGTAGGGTTTGTGCCCCTGCACTATGAAGCTCAGCAGAGCCCTTCACCTCTCCCTCTCTCCCAGTCAGACCAGTGCTGCGTGATGTGGACATTTACTGGCAGCTGCCAGTACCATTTACTGTCCCATGCTGGGCCAGCTGGTTCTGATCTTACTGCAAGATCTCCCAAGCCAGCTTCACTGCCAAGATTTTAACTGGTCCTTGGAATCCCAAAGGAGTCAAGGGTAGGTAAGTGGTGAGTATTTCTCACCACAAGAGTACGTTTCAAGATTCTTCCTTCTCCTCACTCACAGACGCTCACATTTATCTTTGTGGCTACAAATACCAAGCCACTCATGCCTGGAACTGCTGATCTCTGTCCTCTTCCCAGAAAAGAGGCATTTTCACCCCGACATTCACTCTGAGGAGTGCTTGTGAGCACTTGTGTTGGGCTTTTTTCTGCCCATTTTCCCCAGGAGGGGGAGCAGGCCACGCAAGCGAAGGCTGGGGGATGAATCAGCTTGTTGCAGCTCTAGCTGAAAGGCCTTTGCTGGGATGTTGTGGATGCCTCCTTTCGTCACCCTACTCATCTTCAGCTGCTCTGCCATCACCTCCTGGCCTCCTGACATGAGCCTCCTGGCTCATGCCACTCTCGTGCCTTGGTCTGTGACAGCCATTTGAGGCTGCTGTGCTGGCAGCATGTGCACCGGCTGCCTTCGCCTCCTTCCTGCTCCAAACTGCCTTTCCAACAACCGTGTGCCCTAAGGGGGCTTCCAGCCCCCAACCCAGTGCCCGTTATTGTGCCACTGCTCCCCCAGCTGAAGCCATCCCCATCCCAGTGCCACTTCCCTGCCCGTCTCTCCCCTGGGAGCGGGGCTGCTCGGGGGCAGCTCCTGCAGCCGCTGCGGTGGCAGTGATCAGACAGAACAGGACGTCACTTCACTCGGGAATTTGGGGCTGCTTCAGTGAATAGCAGCTCCCGGAGGCTTGCTACTTCTTAAATACCTTTTTGAAGCCTGACTGTTTGCCCAGCAGTCGATTGCATTTCCAGTAATGCACGCATAGAAAACCAAGGCAAAGTGAGGGGTTGTGGAGTTCAGAACTGCCACCGCCAAAGTTCCTGTCTTTACGCTGTCTTTTGTTGCATCAGGAAAAGTTCCAAAAAATGGTAGCCTGGTTACTGCTTAAGGAAGGGTTTGTGGCTTCTTGCTGGCCCTTTTGTTCATTCTTTCATTCTTTCCCTGAGTAATAAGCGACAGAGGCTACAAGGGAGCAAAAACCTTGTGATAATTAAGCATCTGCCGCATTATATCCCGGTACATCTGATACAAAAACATCTCCTGACACATGCTGAGGTTCTCAGTGCTGCTGTAAGCTGAACTGCTCTGGGAAATTTTCCAAGGAATAATGGGCAAAGTTCTCAAGGACGAGGCGAGGAGGACAGAGCAAGGTATCTGCTCCAACAGCCGGCGTCTTCCCGGTGACTGGCACTTGGGACAGAGTTACTCCTTATCTCGGTGTGCCTGGAGAAAGATTTAAGAGTTGGGTTTCTTCTTTTTTTTTGGGGGGGGAGGAGGGATGACCCTGAAATGAAGGGAAAAACTTGAGTAGTGGATTTTTCAGCATGAACTCAGACTTCTGCAGTTGTTGGGGGAGTGAGATCTGCACCACGTCGTCTCTGGCAAGGACATAGCCTGAGATAGCAGCAGTCATTTAAGAGCAGGGTTGTGGCAATTAAATCTCTGCTGTTATATCTCTGAATGTTTGATACAAAGACATCTGCAGGCACACGCTGTGACTTTTAGTGCTACTGTCAGCTGAACCACTCCGGGAAATTTTCCAAGAGTGGAAATTTCCCACTCAGGGAAATTTTCCAATGGGCACAGTTCTGAAGGACAGGATGAGGAGGACAGGACAGGGCATCAGTGCCAGCAGCAATGCAAGGAGATGACTTTGCTGGAGGCATAGCCAGGAAGAGGGGAAAACATAGGAGCACAGAGTTTCTTTTAGGCTTGTACAAGTAGGCATGATCCAGTGCATGCAGAAATGCCGTGTTCTGAGCAGCCCCAGTACAGAAAGCACTCTGACTTAAACACATCTAGGCCCACACTTTTTTTGGGATTGTGGTTGCGAAATTGTGTGTGCCTTTTTTTTGGATAGCGTAGTGTATTTATTACCCCTGCACTGTGTTGTAATTCACAAGGCAGAGTCGTTGGATGGTTTACTTCTCTGGTGTTGCCCTGCCTGCTGTTAGCAGGTGTTATCTAAGCCCATCAGATCGTGTAGTTCATGTTGGTTTTGGAGCCTGGTGGGCGATACTGCCGGGTGGTCAAGGCAAACAGCTCACACTGCAGCCAAAGTTCACGACAGCAGGTCTGAGTTGTCATCTTCCAGTTTGCATTGACAAAAAGGCATCAGAAAAGGAGGGGAGGTGGAAGTGGGTGAGACAGCTCAGCCCGTGTTGTTGATGTGTCCATTCAAAGGGCAACATCAGAGTCAGCTGAGCATGAGTAAATTCCCATTTATGAGGGCCTGACCTTAGACTCTGGACCTCCCCAGGCTTGAAAGATCACAGAAGGACTGTGGAATGACATGTCCACCGAAACACAGATGGCTTGAACTTTGATATAAGCACCCTGCCTGCCTGGGCTGCAAGCTGTAAATGCTCTGAGATAACTGCACGTGCCAGCTCAGCTCAGAGGAACCTGTTTTGCCATCTCACCGTAGCCCCGTTGGCAGGTATCTTCCTAGGGCCAACACTCTCACGGAGCTTATCTCCAGGAGTTTCTTCTCTGGGCAAGGAATTCCTGCTTCCTCCTAGGGCTGGGTGTGCAGCAGGTTTTGTTTGTTGACATTGGCAAGCTTCTCAGGCTCCATCTCAGCGCCTCTCTATCTCGTGGATGTTTCATTTAGTGCTTTGTGCTGCTTCGCTTTTGTGCCTTGAGTTCTTCTCAGATGGCCTTCCAACCAGCTTTTTCACTTGAGTCTGGGGGCCTATTCAAACAAAGAGGAGAAACTACCAACCAGGATAAGCTGTTGCAAGAAGCTAAGCTCAGCTGACATTTAGAATGAGGCCTCAGGTGGGTTGTGATCCTCTCCTTTTGTAGAGGAACCTGGTTAAGGGATGTTGGAAGTGCTGCTAGGGACAGGAGGAAGTTTGTCTGGAGGGCTCTTCCCTACTGACTGCCTGCTCTGCAGGGCTGGAGTTGAAAGAAGCTTTCAATTGCACTAGGGGACAGAGAAAGCAGCCCAAGGGCAGTGTTTTTTATTTAATTATTTGTTTTTATATTACCAACTGGTGTAACTGCTGCCACATAAACCAGATTCGTCCTTGACCTCCAGCAGCAGCTCGGCAGCAGCTCCAGGCCAACATTACACGCTCCAGCAAATTGTCCCCTCGGGCTCTGTAAACCCTGGGCTCTCGTCCTCCTTTCGGGGCGCTGAGAGGATGCCCTGCGTCACCCCTGCTCCGAGAGCAAAATGTGTGCCCAGAGGGTTGTGGGGTGGTGCTTTAAGGTGCTAAACCTGGCATGCAGGGGGAAAGCTGCAAATACCAACAGCCAGATCCTGGTCGGTGAATGAGCATCACTTCTCCATGCCGGTACCTGCAGTATGTGCCTTCACCCAGCGCAGAAGGACAGCAACATTTATGCCTAGAGGTATAGCAGGAACATTGCTCCAGCAGCTGGGTTTGAGGGCTTTGGGGCAAGAACGAAGCTGAGTGACCTTGGCAGGGGAGGAAAAATAGGAAGCAGTGGCCCAGGAGATGGAAATGCAATAGGAGAGGGAAGGCCTTGGAAAGATGAAGGGACTAAACTGTACCGAGGAGGAGGGACCTTGCACTGTGATTTCCAGGCACCTGTGCAGCCATTTTCTCATGCAGTGAAGCAGGTAAACACATGCAGTATGTAGTGGAAAGCAGAAATCTATGAGTAAAAGTTTTCTGTTTTCTCTCCCAAATTGCTGAGTTCACCCTTTCTCTGGGGTTGCCAACTTTTCCAAGAGCTACTGCTTCAGAGGGAGCAAGCAATTTTGCAGTTCCCCGGCATGTGGATTTGAATTAAACATGTCAATATAATGCCTTTGTTTGGAGAACTGTTGGGCAGAAATAGAAATCTGAGTTTTTACAGCTGGTGGAGCAGTAATGATTTAAAGGCAATTCCCCTCCATGCAAGCCAAGGCATGGCACATTTACCCCTCCCCTGCAGCTTTGGGTCACTGTCCATGCAAGCAGGGCAGCGGGTCCAAGCAGGTGACATTTCTCATCTGCTTTGAAGTTTCAGGCAATGGTGGGACCGAGTGAAATCGGTGTCCTGCAGCTCTGCCTTCATGCCTTCCTGCAGGACGGGTCCTGTATGGACGTGGTCGCAGCTCTCAGCCTGCCCTGGTCTGCATGACAGCTGGCATGAACTCCAGCCAGGTTCTGCAACTTTGGGGCTGCCTTAGGCCAGGTGCTTCTTAAAAGCAAGATCAGGAGGTTTGCTTGGACCTGAGTGACCTCAGTGAGGGCCTGTTCTCGTTCAGAACAGACGGTTCTCCTGGCTTAACAGCTTTGGCAGATGCTCCTTTTACTTACTTTGCATAAGAGGGGGTGCTTAAAACAAGGCTTAAAAACCTGTCACTCTAGATGAGGTGGGTTTTTTTTGTTTGTTTGTTTGTTTGTGAGTTTTGGCACAGATTGCTTTTCCCTTATTAAAACGCTCATTTTCACTAAATCGTGGAGGACTACCCCCTTATTTTTTATATCCTCTTTGCTGAGCTTTTGCGATTACTTCAAGCCTTGGAAGTCGATAGGAAAGCTTCTGTTAATCCGAATCATTTCCATCTCTGGCCTCTTGCTGTACAAAGGCTCACTAGATCCTGGTCTACTGAAAGAGACCCTCTGGTGGAGTAAGGCCCTGTTCCACGAGGGCTGAAGAGCTGGTGCCCAGGAGTTACCGATCACCGCAGGCTCTAACAGAACTTGGCTATTAATTATCACGGGTTTTACACAAGCTGTGAGCACAAAAGAAAATCGTTGGCCTTATCTGCTAAATAATAAACTGAATTATTGTAGAGACGTGCTGGACTTGGGTTCCTTACTACTCCACAGCATTGGCTGCTTCTAAAGTAGTAAGTGGATTACTTAGAGATGCTTAGAGCTCTCCCTTTGTTAGGGTGAGTTGCACAAGAGGAGTGAGTTTGTTCCTTTGTACTGATATAAGATCCTTGGGATATTTGTGGAAATAGCACAGGAAAGAGGGCCAGGGAAGGAAAGGCAGGAATTAAATGGTGTCCAAAGAGGATACAAAATAGGAAGGGAAGGCACAAAGGGATCAGTAAGCACCAAGGTGTGTGCTGACAGTAATAAGCTGCGTGTGCTTTGGGTGAGCAGGGTCGCCTTACCAATCTCAGCTGAGACCCTGGAAGAAAAACTGCAGGAGTTAAGTAGAGAACAAGAGGCAGGGAGAGAAGAAATAGGGAAGCAACTGAATTACTGCACGGCAGTGCTGGAGGATCAAAGGATGTAGGGTAGTGTGTAATCATAACCAAACAGCTCTCGTCAGGAGGATAACCTGCTTTTCACCCTGCTTTTGTTTTGAATCTTATTTCCCCCTCCCTTACCTCTTCTTCTTGAGTCCTTAAAAGCCGTTTACAGAAGTGGACATTTCCTGAATACAAAGTGCTAGAGCTGCCCATTGCTTCTCTTGGGTGCTCCCCTTTCCTTGTGTGATTTCTTCAATGGCAGCCAGCCCTTATCACTTAGATATGATGCTAAAGCTGCATAAGCTGCAGTCCTCAATGTTCCAGCTGGAAGCAGCACCCCACCTCTTGCTGCTGCTGGGACTGCAACTTCAAGGCACAGGCTCCTCAACTGAGGGCTGGAGCTTTGTCTCTTAAGGATCCTTGGTCCTTGGTCTAAGTCCTTTGCCAGAGCCCCTTTCCTCCTGAACACTGAGCAGAAGCAACTTGTCTTCGGATGGGTTTCATCATACCGAAATGGAGGCATCCTACTCAGGCTTTCTGTGCCCTGCACACCCAGGATGGGCTGAGCTGCCCCCTCTGGCATTACTAGAAGTTGATGGTAAGGATGAACCTTGGAGGAATCTGTTTCTCTCCTTTGAACCCAGAGAAAACTTGTGTTAAGTGAATTTCTTCCTTTCTTCCTCTCCTATTTATGCGTTGAGTGAATATTTTCTATTCAGCTAGTCAATGAGCTGTGCCTACCACTGTGCAAGAAATGCTGGAGCTTGATTTAATTCTCCTTTCAGAAAATTCTGCTTATCCTGCCTATATATAAGACATACAGCTTGCTTAGGAGACCTCTGCTTGCATGCAGTGACTGCGGTGTGTTTTGGAATAGCCAGTCTTTTGTTTGGTTCATTTGTTCCTGCAGGTGTGATCCTTATCACAAGAGGTTTACACTGCTCAGTTGGCAACTAGCTCTGCTTCTGTCTATCCCCAGCTTGACACATCTGCACTTCATGTCATTTTCAGTGCCAGCTACAGTGATTCACAACCTTCCCTTGCAGAAGTGAAGTTTCTTGACCAATTATAAAAGAGCAGAAGACGTTTCTTGCCAGTCACATTATCTGTCCAGGAGTGATAGGAAATAATTTGATAGACAGAGGTGTTTCACCCTTAAAACATTGTTTTCTATGAAAATATGCATCTTTAGGACATGGCAGAGAGAAGGGCTCCGCATTTCGCGTCTCTCTTCCCAAGAACAGCCCCAGACATGGTAGTGCAATCCCTGGTGTTCCTGCTCTTCCTGGTGGTGTGTGCAGGGCTGGTGGTTATGTGGTAGGGACAAGCCTCTTTTACCAGACATTGCTTTGCAGAGACAGAAAAATCAGAAGATCTGGCAAATTGACTAAGCACTTTTCTGATGTCTCCAAGGTATTTCAGTGTTGGGGAGGTGGTGGAAGATGAGGACAGAGCACGGATGGTTATTGCAAAGGCAGAATTGGTCTTCTCTAAAACTATGGTAGCTCCACCTATCTCAAACAGGCAGATCAGCAACATTTTTCCAGCTGTTGGAAGCTGTTAAATTGACGGACTGCAGATATTTGGACTCACTGCTGTGGAGGAGACCATCCTCTAAAAACAAGCTTGCCTTCCAAGGCCCTACCCAGCCCCTGAGCATGTTTGGAAAGGCACCAGGACGTTGCTGACTTGTGGAATTTCTATTTCCCATGATGATTTTTGCCTTGGAAAGGGGAGCTGAGGTTAAGCCGAACTGGAGAGGTTTTTCTTCGTATGGAGCTTATAGGGGAGAAGAGGGAGGCCGCTGTTGCTGTCTCCGGGAGGCCAGGGGCAGGAGGCCTATTTCTATGAGCAGCACAGACGTTTCCTAGAGAGGAATCTCCTGAGTACCTGCTGGCCGAAGCATTCCTGGCATTCCTGCACTGTGCTGCTAAGCTCACACAGCTCCAGATACTGCTTGGGCTACGGCAGCCTGGCCTTGGCCAGTGGCTCTCATTCAGCCACGTGCATGTTGTTAACGCTGGCTGGTTCTCAGATCCATTGCTCTAATTAGCAAATTTGCTACCTGGTAGTGCCACAAGCTGTGAATTTGCAGGTGCAACTAACTGCAGGAGGATTTGGAGGTGGTTTTTGGTTTGTTGCCGTCATGAACAGACCTGCCAGAAGCAGGTGGGAGGATTTGCAGTGGGATAGTTACTGCAGTGTTTTCGTCTCAGGTTTCCTGGTTGCCTTGTGCGTGCTCCAAAATCTGCAGTTCCCCATAGCTGCTGTGTTGAGCTGTGTTTATTCCTACTGTAAGGGGTAGAGATTCACACCATCTCAGGGACAACAAGCTTGTAAATCATCTACTTAACAGTCCTGGGGAAGATAACATATTAAATACTAAAGGCACTAAGAAATCCTTCCCCCCTCACTCACCCTCCCCAGTGAGTGCTGAATCTTGTCCAAAGCTGCACAAACAGGATTCTGAGATAAAGACCTTGGGTAAGAATTACTAAAACAAACAGAGCGTGGAGTGGTTTCTTAAGGGACTGGCCTTCTCAAGGCCAGAGGGTGGGTGTGGGAGAACACACCTTACTGAAAGAAAAGCTAAGCACATGAAAAAAATACAGCTTGGAACGAACAAAGCCCTGCCCAGGAGTCTGTAATATTTTAATTAAATTGGTGTAACATGGGAGGATAATCATACGAGTGCTGTGTGCTCCATGGGAAGTGTATTGACCAGGACTTCAGTAACTCATAGCACAAAAACTTTCCAGATGCACAGGGATCCTGCTCTGCTTGGCGTGATGCAGCTGAGTTATTGCACTGCACTGTAGCAGTGCAGTCCCTGGGGACACATTAGTTCAGTCACCTTGTGGTGTCTGTCTGTCAATGACTGGCTTGATGTCATGTTTTATTATTGTTGTTGTTTTGGTTTGCCCTTTTTTTTTTTTTTAACTATATTTGTTTTTCACAACCCACATTAGAACATTATAACATCTACTGTTGATATGGCTACGTTCTGATTTAAAGAAAGTCTCTGGTTTTGGTAGCCTGTACTCAGTACCTGGGGGAGTTCTTTATAGGAGGGAACACAGTGGACTCTGTGACTGTAGTTTTAGATCAGTACCAGCTCAAAAACTCTTCCTTTTGCATTTTTTCCCCTAGAAGAGTACGTGGTCTGTAGCATCAGTCAGTGCTTGGGGGTGATGGCTACATCCCCTTGACTTAAGGCTTGTTTAACTTTCCTATGCTGCAGTGGAGCTATTGTTAGTCTGCAGATAAGGTAAGTGTTATCATTTTAACACAGTCTAAAAGAAAAGGATAGGAGAGAGCTATTAGATTCTCAACTGTGTTACTCTGCCTGATGGCAGGGTTGTCCTTCACACTGATCCCTCAAACGTGGTAATAACAACAGGAAAGCTTTGTTTTTACTGGTTAGCAGCCAACAGCAACAGCCAGGCTAGAACAGAAAGGATCACCTCTTCTACTTCTGCAGCACATGTGCCGAATCTTCATGCCAACGCACTGACACCTCTCCAGATCTTTCCTGAGTAGATAAGGGGACACAGAGACCTCCATCCTGCCCCAGATGACCTGGGCTACCTAAGCTTGGCCACCACCTCAGAACAAGCCTCTTGCCCTCTTCCCAGCAGGCTGACAGTCTCCTGCCCTCCTCGTGCAAACCTGTAACACGTTCCTTCTCTTCTGTCTTGCTTTTGCTATTAAGGGCTGGTAGTTTTTTTTGAGCTGCCTGTATCTGCCTCTATCAGTTGCTCCCTTGTCTTCCTTCTTCCTCCATGTGTTCATCAGTCTTCTGCCTTTTACAGGGGCTCCTTAGGTTACCCCTGTTGCAGACAAGTTGCCAAGTTTCAAATCAAGGAAGGGAAAGGACTCATGGCTGACCAAAAAGCCCCTATAAGGGCCAGAACTGTGAAAATGTGGGTACTGATCATTGTGTGGGAACTTCTCTGCAATGCAGATGTTCTTTAAGGAAATAAGAGGCTGTCTCTCCCAAGATGTAGAGGACTATACTGAATTTAGGTGGATCTAATCTCATTCATTTATGGCATCATTTTTAGGAAAGAGACCTTGCTGCAAGAGCAGGCCTGGCCCTCCTACTGGAAAAACGAACATGCTCCTGGCATGCTGAGGGTGCATGGCTCAGCTTCGTTTGTGTGGAAACAGTCAAGAGGTAAATGTTGATTCAGGCAGAATTCAGAGTCACTTGGGGTGGTATTCATTTCAGGCATCTACAAAGCGGATGTGTACCCAAGCTGCCTGGTCTGGCTTCCTTTAATAGCCAAACAAAAGAAATCGGTGCTTGTCTGAAGAATTTTCAGGAAGATGTGAGCCTTGCCCTTGATGCTGTTGACCATACACAGAGTCTGAGCTGAGCTGAGAGGCAGATGTCTGTGGTGAAATCCCAGCCATGGCGCAATAAAGTCTCACACAAACCTGAGGAGGTCTTGGGGGCTGAGTTGTTTTTCACCATGAGAGGAAGATAAGGGGCACAGGAAGACTGTAAATGAACAATCTACTAAGAACAAGAAAGTCCTGTTAAGGTTGTAACCCTACTGAGGTTACACAGAGAGTTTTGAATGGGGAAAAATGTAGAATTCAATATAGAGGAAGGCAGCAAGTCCCCCATGTCAGGCCTAGCTTGCTGGACAGCAAGGCCTTAGTGTGCTGATAGAAAGCCCTCGTGGGGCTTCCCAGTAGGTGAAAAGGATGGCAATTGGATTTTCTAGGAAGGCAGGTGGTGTTTGAATAGCACTTCTATTTTTGTTTTTTTGAGATCACTCTGTTTGTTCCGAGGTCATTCTAATTCAGGGCAGGGAGGGAGCAGGAGCCATTCCTGTGACTCCAGCCGGGGTTTGAACTTTAACTGAGCAGCCCCTGGCTGTGGCCGGGAGCCATGTGGCCATGAAGAGCATTTCCGAACGGCAGCGCTGGTGGCGTCACCCAGGCCATGCAGACATCACGGTCATGCACGAGTGCCAGAATGGCCTGACCCAGCTGGGGCTGTCACCGCTGAACCTCTGCCTCTCACTTCCCCAGTGCACTGGGGCTGCTGGGGCTGTGCCAGGGGATGATAGCTGGCAGGCGGGTACAGGGACGCTGGTGTCCCCTAAGGACAAATACACAAAGTCCCGAGCCAAATGGGCCAACAGCAGGAAGGAGTGTCCTGGCTCTGCTCACCTGTTGACACGGTAAGCGGCTCAGTGTCAGGTCCTCGACCTCCCCAGGGGGAGGGGAATGTCACAGGACAAGCCAGTTCTCCGTTCTTGAACCACAGCCTCTTCAGCAAGAGCTATAGCTTTGGCAGGCACATGTGGAAGAAGGAAAGCTTTTACAAAGGCTTAAATGGGCCCAGGGAGATTTCTTGTCCACTAACAGCACGCTTGGCTTCAAAACCCCTTGCAAAACGATGTGTGGCAAAATCTACCATGGTCCCATACAGGGCTAAGGCAAATTAATTACTCATGCTTGGAAGGGCTTATTCTCATCTGGGATCTCTTGCAGACAGTCCCCTGAAAACCTCAGGATAACACTGCTCTAACAGGTGTTGTGCTTGGAGTCTGAATTCAGTTGGGTTTTTCTCTGTTAGTGTGGAGGCCTGTAATCGCAAGTGTTTGATTGCATGACTGATGAGCTGGAACTATTTCTCTTAGCAGAACCAATTGCTGAGATAAGAAATATATTTTGCTCCTTTTCCATCTCAAGCATGCCCAAAACACACAGGTGCTAACTCAGGTACATCCTTGAACAGAAACTCTCATCCTCAGGGAGAAAATCCTCTAAATATTATAACTGTGGTGACAACAGTACAAAATTTCTCCTTTTCCCTGAACTCAGCACAGGAAAGGTGCTGAGAGGGAATTACACAACAATTGACCAGCCCATGCTGAAATACTTTCTCTGCTCCAGCATTGCCCCGAGAGCCTCAAAGTGGCTGAAGGGATCTTTTTTACTGAGCAGGGAGGGTCTGCAGCTGGTACAGAGCAGCAGTGCTGGAATTTAGTTCCCAAATTGGTCAGTTCAGTGTGTGTCTGAGGTGGCTGTCATTCGTCTGGGTACTGCACAGCTCCAGTTCCCTGTGCCGCTGTTCGCTGCCACAGCAGGGCTCTTTCCATGAAGGACAGCACAAGCTGTGCTGGGCAGCCGGGGTGCACATCCCACAGAAATATATATATATGGAGAGTAACAACTTATTGTGACCACTCTCATCCTCCTGCCCAGATGTGGGAGCACATCTCTGTGTGCATTATCTGACGAATGCTGTGAGGGATGCCACGCTTTGGTGAGGTGCAGAGCTGAGATCCCTGAAAGTCACTTGAGAGGTCAAAAACTTGTGGCTAGCGACCAGCCGGGAACCAAGAGGACTTTGTTTTAGTCACAGCAGCTAGACTGCAATAGCATAAAGCTCCTTAACTAGTTTGTCAAGCAGTGGACAAAAGAATTTCTTGCACAATTTAGAGCGGTACGCTAGCTAACGTAAGGAAAGGATTTAAAATTGCACAATATGCTGGAGAATGATATAAGTGAGGATTTTGTTTTGCAGGTATGGGCAATTAGAAAGAACGGAGGGATAACTGAATTCATTCTGTCCTTCATCCCACAGGGTACAGGGAGGTCGTGGTGGTGTCAACCCCAGCAGATACTGCAGGCCAACACTGCTCTGTTGTGCTTGTGTGGGACGTGCACGTGGCGAGCAGAGTCTGTGTGGAGACACTGTTTGAACAGCAATTTTCTGCATGTGCCATGGCATTGTGAAAAGCATACCATAGTCAAATTGTTACCAGAGAATATTTTCTTGGGCTAATTACTCTGAATTTAGTGACTGGATGGTATTGGATAAGAATAACGATTAAGGCCCAGAAGGTTCCCTCCTTGAGGTATTTATTTCCCAAATTTTATGATTTACATAATGTATCAGATGGTATGATGACCTAAGCTTTGATTCCAACCACTCCTTTTACAAGTAGTTTTGTTAAGAAAACAGTGTTACTCTGAAAGCTAAGACAAAGCATAGATGCATATTTCTTTTTCTGAATAATTTGCTTAGTGAATATAGCAATTACAGAGCTACTCTTACAAGTGAATATTCACATGAACTGGAAATTTAGAGCAGCTGGCTTGTATTATTCACAATCCACTTATGTATACTGGTTGGAAGGCAGCATATGTGCTCTTGTCTCTAGGTTGCTGGCTTAGGACTTGCTGAGACATAAGTGCCCAGGAGCCTTTGGGAAACTCATTCTGGTTCAGATACGTAACTGTGAAATGCCTCCAAAAGGAGATGTATTCCTCCTACTCAGAAGAACAATTGGGATTCAAGGCTAAGCGATAGAGATACCTGTATCACAACAGAAGAGCAGATTGCCAGTGTGGCTGTGGCTCACAAAACCTTGTGTTAGTGTGAAAACAAACGAGCAATTCTTTTCCCTTGAGTCTTCCTCTGACTGAGGAGAGGCTCCTATTTTCCAAAGTGTGGAAGATACTCTTCCATTTTATCATCATATATTTCTTTCACCTCAAATTCCTTCTTCTGTATTTTTTTTTTTTTGGGTAGCAGTTGTTACACCATCTGTATGATGGAAAAAAATACAGGTTCCTCTCTCCCCCTGTTCTCAGTGCCCCCTAAAAATAACTTCTCTCACTCCCCTCTTCCCACAAGTTGCATCTATATGCAGTGTAACTAGCTAAATAACGTAGAGCTTATACAGGGTACGGCACCTTTCAATTCTGAGCATCAAAACTAGGTTCTGATGTAGAGTGTTGATACCCAAAGTGAAGGGCAAGGCTCTGTTCCCCTGAACTCCAGCTGAAGTGATGACTTTGATGCGGATCTCAAATGGAGGGAGCAGTTCTCTCTAAAGCAGTTCAGCCGGCACCTGTAACCTCTTAAACTGCAGTCATATCTCTCATGCGAACCAATATTTGCTTAAGAGTTGGGCATGATTTATATGGGAGTCCTGGTGTCGCAACAATTGCTCTGTTACTCAATAGGATTCCCAGATGACTGGTTAATACATAACAAGCCAGGTTTATAAATTCAGTTGGTGCAAATTATCATCAGAGCGGAGAGGGGAAATTCTTGATAGCACATTGTGTTCAATTCCTGAAACTCTCAAATGCCTGTAACGGAGTACCACATGTTCCAGTTAAACCAACAGTGGGTTTTGGTTTGTTTTCAGGGGGATCCTAATTTGGATTAATTACTTGATGACAATTTTCTCATTGTCACGTGTAATTGTGTTATTCTCCTGGGTCAAGATGGAAAAAAAGTAGGATATAATTAGATAATTACAAAATGCCACAGCCAAAACTCTGTGGTGTGCGATATGATTCCAGTAAAACTTAGCAGCGAGCTGAGAACTGAGGCAAAGCTGAGGTACATCACAAAATCACTTTGGCTGTGTATAAAGTTACCCTTAAAAAAAGCAATTTTTTAATTAATAAATCAGCACAGGAAATTTAGGGGGATGTATTTCCCCTTCTAAATGGAAACGTTGAGTTAACACTCTTCAGAGAAGCTAAGAAATCCTCAGTGTCTGTGTAAAACAGCCAACACCTATTATTTTCTAGGTTTCAGTCTAGCACACTTGAAGTCAGTCAGTCTCTCAGGAAGAACACAGGCAGCACTCTGAAATGTTTTAATGTCTTTGCTCTGCAGATACTCCTGTATTTACACACTCTGCTCTTCAGCACGCATATACTTGAAGTCCAGCGATCACTTCCCTGTCAGGCGGCTCCCTAATTAATCCTACTGTTGCATATTTGGAAACGTTTTCTGACTTGATGACCTTTCTTTAACCTCGGGTTGCTAGTTGTTATCACTGGAAAGGAATAAATGTGTCTGAGTGACATGGATTGCTAAAGCTAGATCCTGTACCTTGCCTCTGGTGGAGCCCCATCTGCAGACTTGGCTCCCAGAAGATTCAGAAACTTCACCCTTCTACCTCCTTGCCCCAGCTGTGCCCACTGTGAATGGCAGAGGTGTGACAGCCCACGAGGAGACAGCCAGCTAGAAACCATTCTTTGGCTTAAACAATAAACTATGCAAGGATGCCATAACAGCTATGTCATTATAGTTACTTAAATACAAACAGCGCCCAAGTCAAAACCGTAGTGTCTGGCATCCATATCTGGAATTCACCCGTTTTAAAACCTAATACAGGAAAGAACTGCAGCATGCCTGAATAACCAGCAGTACTGGAGCTGCAAGTTCCATCACAAATCAGTTATTTCAGCTTGGTATTAGTCCATTGCTATGCATACTTAGCATAGCACTTTGTTGCATAATGAGCGAAAGGGAGGAAAAAATGACCACTTAGAAGTCCAAGCCATTTTAAGATTAGTCTGTGACCTACCTCATTGTCTGGGTAAAAAATAGGTTTTGAAATTTGTTAGAAATGCAGGCACATTTTTATTTTACTGCTGGCTGTTGCTCATGATTACAGCACTGTTCTGATGTGAGCATGCTCCGGGATCTTTTTATTGCATGGCACTTAAATATAGAGCATTCAATATCGTGTTAATGACAGTGACATGAACATGAACCTGAACAGGAACAGGAACTCCTTTAATTGGCTTTGCACCTGCTCTGTCCATAGAAGTGTCCAGTGAAGGCTCTTGGGTTCCTTATGGCCATCCGGGCTGAGAGCATCTAACATTTTTTTCTCCCCAGTCACATCACATCGGCCTCACACGAGGCCCCTTGTGGCGGGGGAACACGTCCCAGTGCGTGCAGTCACACGCTTGGGATGGCTGGAGGTGGCACTGGCACGTTCTTACAGCAGGTTTCTTTGGCTCCTGGCCATGGGATTTGTAATGTATTATAAGTCATTAGTCTGTTAGTCTGAGATCTGACTAGAGGAGGCATATTGGAAAAACAATTTTGTGCCGTTTAGAACCTTTTAAGTGTTTTCAGTAATCAGTACAGTCGTTTATAACCACGGGAAGAGTTGCAAAGAGGCGCTGTTGCAGAACAGAGACTGCATCCAGTTTCCTTTTCGGCTGTTGGGCTGACATCCATCCCAGAGAGGCCACGAAGGATGTGCAAGTGATCCCACGAGGCAAGAAGGGAAGAAAAGAGGCTGTTCCTCTGCAGGCTGGGTGGTTACAGGGCACAGCAGCAGCGTCACTGCCAGCAGAGCATAGGGTGCGCAGGATGGTGCCCCTGTGCCTGCAGGGCACCTCAGGCCTCTCCTCCGGCCCCAAAATCTGGCCTGATAAACCCAGAGATGATGAATAAGGAGGAGGAAGCCAGATCAATGCAGGTAGGGGCCCAGTTACTATAGCAACTCTTTTCTTCTTTGAGCATAGGCTGGGAGGATTCCCCTGTGAGGGGATTTCTGCGCAGTCCCCGGGCCAGGAGGGGAGGCTGCTCCGCACATCTCCTTTGGCGAAGGCTGCACTCTTGAACTTGCTGGGGTTTGGGGGGAGGCTGAGGTAGGTTTGTAGAAGTTTGACTCTCGTCCAAAAGTAAAACAGATGTTGAAGTGCCTGGATTCATGGGAGAGATTACTAAACTGGGGCTGTTAGAAGCAAAACTCGGCTGATGGTGCATTGTTCTGCGGTCTGACGCTGTTACTGCACAAGCCCTGCACAAGCAGGAGTTTCAAAGCTGGGATTTTTAACAGAAGAGAACATTTAGCTAATTCCTACTGGATTTTTGAAACCTTTGAGGTCCTGAGTTCCTCAGCCAGGTTATTCAATGAGACAAAATTGGTACAAATTAAGTAACTTCTAATATAATAAAGGTGTGCTCAGTCTGACTCCAGGAAAAGTCATTCTCTGGAACCTCAGCCAAGTAATGTTATCTCAGCATGCTGCTTGGAGTACCTGGCACTGTACAAGCTCTAGGTCTCTGTAGTTATCTTAGACCAACATAGCAAATGAATGAGCATATTATCTTTCTGGTAGGGCTGCTTTCTGCTGTAACACTTCCCTTACAGTCGTGGGAGGCATATGTACCAAGCCAGTTCCTAGGATAACCCCCCGTCTTTGGCCCGTACATGCTCTAGCAGTTACACTTCAAGTCCCAAGTTGCAACTTGGTTTTGGCCTGCATTTTGTGCTGGAAGCTAAGCAAACACAGAAGGAACATAAAACAACCTATCTTTATGGATCATCTCAAATTTCGTCCCAAAATTCTCTCTAAGCGTCAAAGCATAGATGTTGTTGCAAATTCCCCTGATAAGGAATGAGCAAAGAGGGCTTTGGATGGAATACTCTGTTCTGCCCGGGCTGTTCATTGTCTATTTTCCATATAGTATTGTTGCTGGACCTAAAGGGATGTTGTCCTCCATGACCCCAGTACCTTTCCTGTCACCAAGGAAGATGAAGCCAGGACAGCAGTGCAGCCTGCATCTTGCCTAGGTGGCTAATGCAACTTCCAACCCTCCTAATCCCTGGCTTTCAGAGTAGCACTTTTTGGCTGTTGATGCAAGAAATAAGAAACAGTACCCTTAATATCTGTTTAAAATTCAACAAGGATCTTACCAGACGTAGAACCAAGGAGCTGAAAAATGAAAGCATAGAATCAGAGAATATCCCGAGTTGGAAGGGACCCACAAGGATCATCGAGTCCAACTCCTGGCTCCACACAGGACCACCCAAAAATCAAACCATATGTCTGAGAGCGTTGTCCAAACACTTCTTGAACTCCGGCAGGCTCGGTGCCATGACCACTTCGCTGGGGAGCCTGTTCCAGTGCCAACCACCTTCTCAGTCAAGAACATTTTCCAAAAACCGAGCCCGAGCCTCCCCTGTTGCAGCTTCATGCCATTGAAGCAGGCTCTCTGCTCCAAGAGCAATTTGAACACAGAATTAGGCCACAGCAAAATGCTCCCCTCCTAAGGAGGTGAGCTGCCAGGCAGAGGGACGCGGGGACAGCCTTGAACTCTCACCCACACTCGCAATGACTGCACAGCTCCCGTGCCAAAGTCTCTGGCCTCAGCCTAGTTTCAGAAATGGGATCCAGAATCTCAGTAGCAACCCGCTCCTGGTACGTAAAGAATGTTTATTGACAACTGCTAAGATGTCTGCAAGCTTTTCAGCTGATATAAGTATCCGCATCCTTCTGCACAAGTGTCATTCCCCGTGTCATGTGGCAGTTCTGGGCTTAGCTGGCATTTGATCTTGCCAGTAAAATCTGCTGCTTCTCTGTATAATAATGAGAAAGACTTGTGAAAGAAAATAGAGCAGCAATGAGTCAGAATTCTAGACTTAGCTCTTTTGTGAGCAATAAGCAATTTCTACCACACTAATGCAATTGGGGTGAATAAAGTCATGCGTCAATCCAACTGCAATTCCCTTTGCTGAAGATATACAAGTGTTACAGAAAACTGGGAAGAAAAAAAAAAAAAAGAAAAAAAAAGAAAAAGAAAAAAACTTCAAAGCTTTAGAATATCACACAAATTAATAAAGACCAATGTTTCATGTTATGCTGTCATAGAGAGAAAGAAGACATGCTCTCTTGTGACTGAATATTTGACTGACTGCATTGATAATGGTTGAAAAGTAGAAATTTCCATCCAGACTTGGTGAAGAAGCATCTTCAGTATTTCACAGGACATAGTAGACTCACTGACCACTGCATTCTGTTCAGCTATTGAAAGAATAGATTATGTGGTCATGGTATGGGCGTTGAGGAAAAAGTAAATTACAGTGAAAAAAGAAGTGAGCTCCTGTTTGGGGGAAAGGAGGCTTCTGTGACAAGAAGTTTTGTGTCACTCCATGCTGATAGCCAAGGTCATACAAACTCTGGAGTCTCTTTGCGCCCCAGGGAACCTTAGTTCAGATCATTCCTTACTTACAGCATAATTAGTCGCTCGTGTTTTGTCTGTGCCCTAACTCTTACTTATCTCAGCATTACTTCCTTCACAGGACAAGGTAGGTTATCCAGGGGATGCAGGCAGCTGAAGAGTTATTCTCTTAATAAGTCTCATTTATTAGACACTACTGTAGATTAACCTATTAGATGGAATCGAAAATTGAACATAAATACAGAACCTGTGTTTGCTATCTCCAAAAATAGTGTGCTAATGCAGCTTGGTTGCTATGGTATAAAATCTGACATCAGGAACATGAAGATGCATTTGCCTTTTTCCATTACTTAAGAAGATGGCAGGTCGATTGACTAATCCAGTGGGTAGAATAGTGCAGTGTTACTTAACAACAAGGTGCTTCTAGCACACAAGAAATGGAAATAGGGAGAGGGATCAGTTGCTGCTGAGAACATAATCAGGGTTCTCAATTCTGATTCTAGTTATTTTCAGTCTTGGAGTGTTTGAGCTCATAATTCGGTACTTAATTCCCTTATTTGAGTTGTGGTTTTTTGTTTGGTTTTGGTTTTGTTTTTTTTTTTTTTGTGTGTGTGTGTTGTTTGTTTTTTTCTGATGCCTTTTAGTTTTCAGTATATTCTGATGTTAGCAGAAGCCTTAATTTTGTTGAATTTGACTATATGTATTATTTAAGAAATTTTTCCTTAGTAGCAGAAAAAAACAACACACGTATCCCAGTAGAAGGAAGATGTTTGTTTTATTTATTTTTTCTGATTGTTTTATTTGAACGCACTTTAAACTTATGGAAAACACCACCTTAGTAGCTATGGAATGAGAACCTTTCTCTTTTCATCCATTTAAAATATACTGCATGAAGAACAGCAGTGTGAATTTCTCATTCATTGATTCTCCTGTGTGCCTTAAGCCCAACGAGGAGAGATCTTGGGTAAGTGCAGAAAGTTAGTTATGTTGTGGGGGACATATTTCATGTTTTGTGAAATCTAACCAACAATTTAGTGAATTCCCTAACCCACATTTACTTCTGGGAATAATGAAAGAAAGACTTTTTTTTAGAAGTAACATATTGATTTGCCTTTATATGAACTAAGCCTGCAAGCCCTTGTTATTACTCACCTCTATTCCTATCACGTGTTCCTCTGCTGGTTTGTTCTTTGCCTTTATTGCACTGTACACGTGTGTGGCTCTCCAGAAGATAGACTGTGTTTGTTGTAAAACATTCTGAACGATTTTCAAGTGAGCTACACCCTTTTCGTACATACAACAAGAAATCACAATGAGTTACTAATTACTAATACAGTGTTAAAATAATAAATGATGTAATGAGCAAAACAAATGGCTTTAGCTGCTTCCTTTAGGAAATATGTGCATAGACTTCATACGGATCCAGACTACGTATCGAAACGGAAGTCGTTACACGACTGGAGCCTAAGTTACTGACATTACGAAAAGGTGAGTGTGTTGTAATCAGAAGGATATAAAACAAACAGAGCCATGATTTTCGTATCTCCTTCCAAGTTCTCTGAGGCTTTGAAAGAGATTATTTGAGTATTAAAGCAAAGCTCATGCCTTGGTAAGAACAAATGTCGATGAAATGGCCAATATCAACAAGCAGGAGTTTTCGAAGTTAAAGTGGATAGAATACTCTCTACTGAGGAAAAACAAGCCATTTCACTCTCTGACTTTTCTGCCTTCTCTTTCCACATTAAAAGCAATCTAGAAAAAAAATCACTCAAATAACTCTAATTAGAAAGAAAACAAACCTAAAAGTCCTGTTTCCAATGCTGCAAGAAAGTAGTGTGAAGGTCAAGCATGTGGAAACGGAAAGGACAGTTTGAAAGGCAAAATTTTCTCTTATTTTCTGCTTCTTCCTGCACGTGCAGAAATCACTGGTGGTTGTTGCAGAATGAGCTTTCCATCTGTAGAACTGGTTTTTGGTTTTGTTTTTTGATATTTAACTATTCAAAGTGTCTTCAGCTACTTCAACAGGGGCCTGCAAAAGAAGGGGTTTCCCCCCCAGCCCTGAGTTGCCATCTCCAGCAGCCACTGCATCTTCCCTCTCCAGCACCCTAGTCCATCCTCTGATTATGGGATTTTATTTCCACATGAAAAGCTGAGGCATAAAAGGAAGAAAAAGGAATCTTCTGTTCCAGTTTGGCATCCCTGACCCATACCTCACTCTTCCCGTAAACTAGGGCCTGGTATGCCTCAGCCGTGGCAGCGTCAGCGGTGCTGAAGCCACTTTGCAAGCGCAAAGCAGTTCTGAAGCCAGTTCTGGAGCTGCCCTTCCACTTCTCAAAACAAACCCAAACCCTGGGCTATTTGGGGGCTTTCCAGCACTGGAGTGCCACAGTGACGCACGGAGACAAAATGAGAAATAGTTCAGGGAGGGATGAGGGAAGGAGCATGCCACAGCCTCCCCCACAACCCCCAAATCCCATTTCATCAACCACCTACAAAACAACGGCAATTATTATCAGGAGAGCCCGCAAGCTCCTCTTCCCCACAGCAGAAGGCCATCAAAGGAGGGAGGATAACCGAGAGCGGACAAGAAAATGAAGGAAGCGCAGAGGCAGCTCGGAGTTTAAAGGTGATTTATTGCTTCACAGCAACACGACGAGAGGATTTCACACATCACACAGGGCAACGCTTCCCCCCCCCCCAAGGGCAGCGGGGGCTCCCCAGGGCCACGATTAGCGCAGAAACAGCCCCCCAGAGCCGCACATGACGGGAACCCCCTGCCCGCAGTCCCCCGGCCCCCGGGGGTCTTTTCCCCCCCTCCCTGAGGCGGCCGGGGCCGCGACCATTGAGTGGGGTGGGGGGCGGCGGGCGGGGGGAGTCACCTTGCTCTGCACCCCCCACACGCCCTCAGGTAGGCTCGCCCATCACCATGACAACAGCCAATCAACGTGCCCCTTTCCCCTCCCCACTAAGGTTGGCCGTCCGGAAGCCTGGAGAAGGCGCGCACCCCCTACTCTCCCTTTCAGCCAATCAGAACGCAGAGAAAAAGCGCGAGGTGGGCGGGGCCTCGCGCCGCGCCGCCTATAAAAAGCGGCCGGCAGCGGCCGCGCGGCTCATTCGCAGCTGGCACGGGAGGTGGAAGGGTGGTGGGAGGAGGGGGAGTCCAGCCGCGCCCGTCAGCTCATCGCCCTAACGGCCTCCTCACCGCCTTTTCCCCGCACCATGAAGACCAAATTCTGTAACGGCGACGCCGACCCGTCCCCGCTCGGGCTCCTCCTCGGCTGCAGCCCCGGTTCTGCCGGCGGCGGGGGCGGTGGTGTTCTCCCCGCCGGTGGGCAGCCCCCTTCGGCTCTCCCTCACGCCGAGCCCGAGGGGAAGGAGCCCGTCCCGCCGCCTTCCTCCCCGCTGCCCCCGCCGGCCCGCGAGGAGGAGCCGCCGCTCGACCCCCGCACGCGGCGCAGGGCCTATCTGTGGTGCAAGGAGTTCCTGCCCGGCGCCTGGCGGGGGCTGCGGGAGGAGCAGCTGCGCATCGACCCCATCAGGTCAGTGCCGGGGCCGCCTCTTGGCTTTATTTCCCTTCAGTTTCCCTAAATTCGCCTCTCCGCGCCCCACGCCGCGCTCCCCCGGGGCGCCGCGGGCACGCCCCTCCACCCCCCCCCGCTATTTCCCTACGGTTGTGGTGCGCCCCCACCCCCCGCGGCGGGTAATGGTGGGGTCCGGGTAGGGCAGGGAGCGCTGGGGTCCGGCCGCTTCCATCGCACCGCGGGGGGGGGGGGGGGGAGCGGACACTCGGAAAGCCCCAGCCTCGCTGCATCCTCCGCCGCCATCTCGGGGGGTGAGGGGATGGACGGGGAGCCGCTCTGTGCCCCCAGCCGGGCTCCCCCGGGGAAAAGAGGCTCCGAGGATGCCCAGAGCCGCAGAAATGAGCGGCTGGATGCCGTGTGTCGGGGATGGGGAGCATCTCTGGCCGTGCCGAGCACCGCTCGTGACTCAGCGCGCTGACAGCTTGTGGGAGACTGGGCTTTGGCAGCCCCTGGGCGTGAGGTGGGGGAGTTGCGGCAGCCCTGAGGGATGTGTGCAGGATCCTCGCCTTTTTTCCTGCAGGACTGCATCGCCTTTCGGTGTGGCTGCCCTGTATGCTCGTCCAGCCAACACTAGTTCAGGGTTTCGCTTACAGGCTGTGTGGTGTGTCGATGCGCAGTCATCCCACCTGATCAAACATCTGTGGTTTTAAAGGACACACTTGTCCATTATTCACCTCGGCTCACTCCGAGTTTGCCTTTCTGATCATTTATGCTTCTAAATATGTGGCTTTCCTAATCGTCCTAACATCTATCCTACTCTGTATTCATGGAATACATGCAAATACCCCCAGTTAGTGATGATAAAGTATAAAACTGTTGATGAAGATCTCAGATATATATGTGAGCATGATTAACTCCTTAAGAGTCAGTACAGAAAATGTATTTGTAAAGTACTTTTGCTCACTTGACAATGCTACTGACATAATAAGTTGTTAAAGGGAGAGAGTCTTTAGAAAAAGTGGCGCTGTTCCTAGGCAGTGTTCCTAGGCTACAGAAACCACCACACTGATATTTCTGTAATCTGACTTGCCTGATTCTGTTTTCATCCTTAGTAGTCTGTGCTGGTGACTCTAGTACTTTCTAAAGCCTTAGGTTTTAGCACAGTTACTACTGTGCTTCTTGGAAACTTCCTCTCTAAAATACTACTTGAGAAATTGCTTGGTATCTTCTGATTGGGAGGAAGAGAAGATGGGCTGAACTTTAAGAATGTGTTAGCTCACGGGAACTGGTGGTTGCATTTATTTTGGCAAAAGCCGTTTCACCACTGTAAGGAGAACACAGTCACGTTGGTTTGCAGATTCTGGTTTCACAACAGTTGAGCAGTGTGTGTTCTCCAGTTGCTACTGCTGTTTTGTCTGTGTTAGTACAAATCACGTTTATGAATGCCAGTTAAGTAAGTACATAATATCATAGGATGAGGCAGTCCATATTCTTTGTTTCCAATGAAGGAAATCCATGCCTAATCAGAATGCAAACATAAGTACACCTGATTGCTGTGGTTATTTGGGGAGGTTATGAATAGTTTTGAAAAAAGGTGACCCTTTTGGAAGTGCTTACCCTTCATTAATTGGTAGTAGACTAACTAGTAGCTTATCTATCTAAGGGTCCTTTAACTGTGTTAAGCTGCTGAGTACTTTTTAGAAGGAGCATACCTTTTATTACCTTCCTGTATTAATTTCCTTGATTAGAGGTAACTTCTAATGCAGGCAGTGTGTGTTCAAGTAATTTAAGTGTTCATACCGTGTTTGTTTAGCTCTATCCCAGTGTTTTTTATGAAGTCAGTTCCAATGTGTTTCCCTCCTACTTAAATATTGATTTTTTCCTTATGGACTTAGAAAAGGTGGAAGATGATTTTCAAAACCTGTCTTGGAATGGTTCCAGTGAACTCCAAAGTGTAGCTGGTATAACTAACCAGTGTTGATCCCCTCTGAAAGTAGGGTTTTGCTCTTCATTTGATACCCTTTCCATCTGGTTTTTCTACCTGTTCACCTTCATGGCTCAAAGTTCCTCCATGTTACTTCTCTAAACATCTGTTTTTGAATGCCTGCCAAGCCACCTGGTTCTCCTCTGCCTGCTTTCTTGAGCGTGTTGCACAGCTGCTGTTTTACCCTGTTCTCCTGATTTTTTTTTCCTTCTCAGTCATTGGCTTTGTGTCTGTAAGTCAGCTTTTCTGTGTCATCTCCCCGTATATAACTGTCTGCCACTTAATTGGTAGCCTTCCCCTAAAAGTCTTTACTACTTCCACAAAGATTGTAAGAGAATCCAGAAAATCACTTAAAAATGTTGAGATGAGTATCGGGTTGGGGATAAATATCACTTGTAGCATGCTTCTTTACCTGGCTTTTAAATCTGTGCTTCCTCATCCCTTTACTGGTAGCTTCTGTGTTTGGATTGTATCTGTTTTTGAAGGGTGTCTCTTTAATTATGAGACAGGTGTTGCAGTAGAACTGATTTGCATTTCTGTTCTGCAAGTAAACCAGACATTCTGGTGGTACTCTCTCTACTGTAAGAGGAAGTAGAAATAGGAAAAAATCTGCTGCAGCAAGTGTATTTGTGATCATATTAAGAAAAATGGTGATGCATCTAGACAACGTAGTAAAAAAAAAAAAAAGTTGACTAGACTGTCTGAAATGTGACTACCAGAAACCAAGGAAATTCACCTCTAATGTAGTATCTATTTTGTTTGATAAATCCATAGCATACAAAGACGCTGTCACTTTTTCCCTGATGATATGAAAAGCCAGTGTACTTGTGTAACCCCCAATGACTGAAGCACAGGTCTCCCCAGTTTGTGTCCTATCTGATAAGACTGGGTGATTTCTTTATTTTAAAGAATTGTTTCAAATTTAAAACTTAATCCTACTCTTAAAATGAGTCAGAGTGATAGCACAGTATGACTTGCATCAGTACCACAGATAGTCAGCTTTTAAATCTTTGTAGCTAATTCTTGTAGTTGGCAGCTCAGTGATACCAGCTCTTAATTCACACCTAGTTTTGTATGCACTGCATGATGTGAAACTACTGTCATCTCGATCATTTGTGCAAAAAAGTATTTCTGACAAGACTAGTTAGGAGTCTTGAAAATATTTACATTAACAGAAGTCCACATCTTAGCTGTGTAATGTGTTTCACTACAGTTTGTTCATAGCTCAAACCGTAATGTGGATTACAGTGAGCTGTATGTTAGGAAGCATGGGGCTGCCCATCTTTTTCCTGAAGTCTTATGGATTACTGGTAGTGTTGGAAAATTGTTTCTCATGAGAGTAGATCTGTCATGTGTATAGGTATGTTAGTATGTCTCCATACATGCTCATCCAAATTAGATAATCACTAATCACCCTTCTCTTTGCAGAGGTGGCCTCAGCAACATGCTGTTTCAGTGCTCTCTACCCGATACCATTGAGACAGTTGCAGACGAACCACGGAAAGTCCTCCTGCGCTTATATGGTGCAATCCTGCAGATGGTGAGTACATAGAGTGCTTTGGGAGTGGGAGGGCTTCTGTAGCTTAATTGTGCTATGTTTGGAGATCTTCATCTGTGACACACTGCAAGTGTGCTGCTTTATCCATTTGGGAATGTTTTAGTGGCAGTGGGGTAGATTGTTAGCTTAAGGCAGTTCTTTATAGTTTGTTATTGCCTAGAACTTACACTCCTTTCTACACAGATCCTGACTGGCGTGTATCAGCTGAAGGCTCATTTGCTGTCCGTTTGATCAGTAATGTTTTGTTCGTGGTGTTAAGTTTGGACTGTGGTGTTTCAGAAAAGTTATTAAAATCTGCTTCTGTACAGTATTGTAGGGCTCTGGCATAACTAGCAAGATTGCAAGAGACTAAACCGCTTAATTTTAATCTTGGTAGCACTTACGAATCTGAGATTGAAGTTTTTGTCAAACTTAACTGATACAATGCTCAAGCATTTTCTCAGGGACATGAGTAACTGTTACTGGAAAACTTGATCTGTAGTGTTAGAATAAAAATCAAGCACAAACATCAATATCATATAGCTATCTCATTCCAAAATACGTTTTCCTAAGTGCGTGATGTGCCCCGTAGTTGGTGTTAGAAACTTAAGACGTTTACCAAAATCTTCCACTGTTCCTTTTCTTTTATCTGGTCAGTAAAAATAGCAAAACGGAAATAACATTGAAATTTGTCAAGCCTTAGGAGAAATGGTTGGCAAATCCGTTTCAAATTGCAAGGTTTAAAATCAAGACAATTTTGTAAAGGTGATCTCTTCTAAAGCTTACAGGCTATTACTATAGGACTATACAGCAGATCTTTTCTTACCCATCTCTGCTAGACATTTGATTCTTCTGTAATAAATCATAACAAGTGTTTAACCTTACAAAAAATTGCAGCTTTGTAAAATTACATTTGGATGTTGTCAATTTGACTTTGAGGGTCTGATTTCATTATCTATTATAAATTTGTGATATTTTCCAGTACTCAGTATCTATCAAAGTTACTTGCTTTATCAGTTACTTGCTTTGAGTAACTGATCCAATATCTGCAGGAGATTGTTCTTGAAATTTCAGCCCATTCTTCCTGCATCTGCTGCCTTGATCAAGCATACTATCAAAAATACCAGTGATATTGTCACTTAACTGGCTTTAAAGTATTTTATTATGTAATGTGAGATACTAACTTTGCCATGGTAGCAAACTACCAGAAATATGTACAAGATCCTAGTGGCTTGAAATAACAAGGAACCCTTGGCTACAACACCATACATGTGTTGAGAAAGTTAAACTGGTAAACAAGAGAAATGTGTAGAAATTTATTAGATTCAGCTTAAATAGTCTGTCCTTTGGCTTAAGAGAAATCAAAAGCAAAGTGGAGGAAAAAAACTTTGGGAAACTTTTTGAAGTCACTAGGGTTGATAACATTTTTTCATAATAATGGCTTTAATGCAATGCTGACTTGATATGTAGAAGGCTTCAGTAGGATCATGGGCTGTAAAACTTACATAGTGATAGAACTTGTGTTGCCCAAGAGCTGTGAAGAAATGTAGCTTTTCTCCTTTTTCTCCTGTTTTTTTAAAGGAAATGTAGATTTCAGAGTTTGGTTGCCCTTCTCTTCCCTCAGGGTTTTTCTGAACTTGTCTTTTCTGTGCCCCTATTCACTGAAGAAATCAAAACAAAATTTTGGTCTCTAAAATCAGAGAACTAATTTGGTTTGAAAATTGAAAGTGTGTTCATAACTTTCTAACCTTTCTGCTCTTGGTGTTGAAGGATCTTTTGAGATGTCTAACTTCCTTTATTTCCATAGTGGCAGTGAAATGACTGCTCTTGTTGGTGCAGTTCACTAAAGGTTAAGTAAGCAGAGAAAGTCCCAAGGTAAAACTTTCAGATTGCATTGAGGTTCACAATTTTTGTCAATAAACATTTGTCTCTTCCAGCCCCTATACCTTAAGTACAAATTAAAATATAAGCAAACTGTTTTATTGGGGTATTTTGAAAGCCTCATTTAGGGTTTGTATGAATTTCAAGGTGGCATAAGCAGAATCTTATGACAAGCCTGTTGTCATAAGGGAGTGATTTGATAATTTTTTTTACTAATGTCACTGAAGCTTAAAGCCCCATAGAAATTAAGGGACACTGGTTAGCAAGTTGAGTTCTGAGACCTTAATGTTAAAATTGAGACTTTGTTCTCAATGACTTAACTTTAACTGCCACTGGGTATTAGTAGTTACTGCTTGTTTGAGCCTTTGTAGCATGTTTTAACTCTTGTCCATTTTATTTCCTGTTGAAATTGGAGTGCAAAACAGTGATAGCAGCTCCTCTTATTTCTTGCTGTAAATACTATAGATCTGTAGCAATCCATACCAAATTGATATAGGTACAGTTGATGAGTTTAAGTTAAAACATTGAATAGCATAGAGATGAAAAATAGATACCTGATACTAACTGAAGAGTGAATAATCCATCATTTTCTCTGAGCCACCTGTTAAAAGAACCTTTCTTTGCAGTTTGAAAATAGCCCCAGTTTGCTTATTATGAATCTTGGAAGACACAAATGTCAGTACATGAAACTCATCCAAAATAAACCATGCCAGTTGGCTAAAGCTGCCACACAGGGAAGGCTCTGTGCCTTCCTCTGTCATAGCTGATATGTTTAAGCCAATTTTTTTGTGTGCATGAATGTTTTGGGGGGAGCTGGGGGGACATGAACTGACCTGACTTGGCCATTACTATGAATGGTCGCACTGGCATGGATGTTTCAAAATCAAGGACTTCTCTTGAGTATATCCTTGAGCAGAACTTTTTTTTTTTTTTTAAGAGAAGAATTTGTGCTTGTGACAGGTTAAAGTACTAACCACATTAAAACTCAAATGTTTGAGGCACAATGCAGATATGTCATACATTGGAAAAAGGGAAATGTCTTACTCTGCTGCTTATATTCTTGCTCCGGCTTAGTAGCTAAATTGAAAGGGGAGCATTGAAAGTAAAACTTCCTCATTGCAAAATGGCATAACTGTTGGCTGTGTTCAGTTAAAACAACTGACACAAAAGTCTCTCCAACAGTGATATTTAACGTTCAGACTTGAAGATTGGATTTCATACAGATCACTGCAGTGGTTCTACTTAAATTCAGAACAATCAAAAATTCCCAAGTCTTAGAAATGCCAATAGGATTGCAACATGTGCTAGCGTCAACAACAGAGAAGCACAAATTAAGGTGAATTTCTTCAAAGTTCACCTATCAAAAGGTAAAATGGGAATTGATTCCCAGTCTTCTACACATGTCAAAAGAACCTTGAACTCTGATTCACTGGGGCTCTGTTACTTTGCAATAGCCAAACCAAAATCTTGTATATAAATGAGGAATACCAAACCAGTGTACCTAATTTTCATCTCTGCTCTCTCAACTTCTCTGTGAGCAGACACAGAATAAGTATAAATGGTTGCCACTGTTCTGTGGTAGATCTTTTCCCATACCTGCCTTGCTGCCTTTTATTTTTTTTAACTAAATAAAATGCAGACTGCTGTGTAACTGTAATTATCAACGTCTTCTGTGGTTGTTGGTGTCCATGTCTGTTTGTAGCATGGAGTAACTACAAATCCCTGGCACTGGCAGACGGCTTGAAAGAAACCAAGCACCTCTTACGGGGATATATTTGTGTTGGGTGGAGTTAAGGGTGTTCTGGGGGTAATGTACCACTTTAGTTGTATATGCATGTGTTCTCTGCTGCAGGCTTGCCCATGCGATCGTGCCTAGAGCACTCTGGTTTCCAGGTGACAGACACGATTCACGGTATAGTATGAGATCTCTGAAGTTGGAGCGTTCTCTACAGCTTTCATTTTCTTTAGTACTGGATTTCATTTGTTTAAAAATAAGGCTTATGTAGCACCAGCTACTGTCTGTGCATCTGAATGTTTAGTGCAATAACAAAATACCAAAATACTGCCCCTTCCTTTCCTCTGCTCCCTCATAAGAGAATGGTAACTTGAAATGAAGAGGATTAGAGATGTCTTTGTGGCTTTTGTAAGACTTGAACTGTGAATATTTCATGCTCTAGGAGTTCAGCAGGCTAGTTTCAGTTCCCATCAGTGATCAAGGGCAGGTCCTCAGGAGAAGAAACAGGTATTGTTAAATCTAAAATTCACATTCCTATCACGTTCAAATAAATGTCTTCCACTAGCTTCTGAAATTAAAAAAGCTTCCCCTGCATAGGTTGCTTCTGTAACTTCTCAAGCAGTTCCTTTTGGTGTTGTAATTCCTTAGGATTTGAAAATAGTGCACTACCTTGATTTAGACCAACTTGAACACAAATACAGCTGAGTATATTCAAAAAAGTGGAGTTAAAACCTAAGAATTAAATTTGCAGGCAGAGCCAACAGTTATTTTAGAAAAAGGTGAAAGTTCCTCCCTCCTTTGTACAGAATTCTTCTGTCACACGCCATTTGGTGTTTTTATGTAGCGTTGATCTAGCTACAAGAGAAATGTGAGAATAATAAAATAAGGAGAAAGTGCTGGAAGAACTCTATTTTCTCTCAAGTTGCTAGAAGTGTAAGCACTGTCTGGTCATCTTTTTCTAGTCAGAGATCAGGTAATGTGGAGTGTCACCCCTTGTAGGACTTCAATCTCATACCTGAATTGTGCTGCCTTAAAATCAATGTACATGATCAGTAAATTGTAGAGACTATAAACAACTTCTGATGTTGTTGTGCATCTAGTTATCCTCAATTGCTACGATTGTAGTGAGATTTATTAATGTGCTTTGAGAATAAGCCTTATTGCAGCAACAGAACACTGAACTATTTTAAATAGGTTGCTCCCAAAGATGTAGACAGCATGCCCCTTACTAGTTGATATTTCTGTTTAGAGGGAATGATTAAAAACCTGGAGTTACTTAATTGTTCTCTGGGGTAAATAAAATGTCCTCATTGCTGTAAATGTAAATAGCTCCCAGATTTTTTTAGTTAGCGTGCTATTGGAGTTTCAGCCAAGAACACAAGCTAGAAATGTAGATGAAAAATGTCATGGTATGAAATGTTTGAGTTTAATTCTTAAATTAAAATTCTTGCTATATAAAACTGCAACCTGCTTTACTTTGTGTTCCTTGACCACATGTACTAGAGGCTTTCCTAATTCTAGGCTGAGTACATGGCCACTTGTGAAGACTGATCCTCTCCAAGCTCCCATTCACATTTTCAAGTTATTTACAAATTACTTGATATTCATTCTCATCTTGACAATAATGCTCTGTGCTGAGGGAACAGAAAAGAGGAAGGGATGCTGCAGAAGTCTCCTTTTCTGATGACTCTGCGGTGCACATCCCTAACTGCCTCTTTCTAATGGCACGGTAGGTGCCATTGGGATATCTCCAACGCTAATTTGAGGTGGACTCGTAGAACTGGCTAGCTCTTTACACAGTATGACTTCTGTAAAGCGGATGCCAGTTCAGGTTCTAGGGAAAAGCCTAATCTGCTTACCTTCTGATGAACTGACCCATTCTGAGAGCACCATTAATCAGGAAAGACTCCTGGATGGTGAGTAACTTTCTGACTGTTCAAGAAAAATCTGTAAGATGCAATAGTGGTATTGATGTAGGACATGCTTGTTCAGAGAAGCCCTCTGTAAATTACTTTAATATTACTGTGTAGCTACACATTTAGCTTTAGTGAATGTTTTGACTTTATTAATTTCCCTGAAAGGAATATAAACTAATAGTAGTTCTCCTACTGTCTTGTTTTAAGCTTATTGTCCTAGTGGAATGGGAAGTACTTGCTGAAAGACCATCGTTTCCTGTTAACTATACTTCTTCTATAGCTTCTGAAGTACTGTAACTGCATAGCTTGTGTAAATCATTAGCTTGTTGTACTGTATTTAAGGCAGCTGGTGTTGCTTAACTGTATTCTATTAAGTTCCTACTTCCACCCTTGTTTTGGACATGTTAGAAGGTTGGAACAGAAAGGTATGCACCTGGTTCTGGCAATGAAATGCTTTTGTTCAGAAGGTGGAGATGCAGGCTACCTTTATGGGCCTCTGAACCTAGTCTGGTTTAAACAGTCAGCGGTGGAATTGCAACATAAGTAGCAGCCACAAACTGTCACTAAATCTAAGCAAATACTTGCTTTCTCTTCTCCTTACCTTCAGACCTTTAAAGGACAAGGTTTTTTATCGCATCTTGAATTTTAAATGTGCAGCTCCATTGAAAGTATGTGCCACTGAAGGTTTGGGTACTGAGGGTATGTTGTAATAACTCAAACTGCCTTGTAATGACCGTTATCAAACCTAACACAATTCATTATACATGGAATTGGTTAAAGTTTTGCTTGATTCAGCAGTAAGAGCTGCAGTATACTTACACTTATGTGGGCATTTAATTTGAAGAAAAATCCTGGACTTGCACAGCCAGTGCATTGTGGTCTATGCACATATAGCCTGGACAGTCTACAATTAAGAAATCCTAGCCATGAGAATTTTGGAAAATAAGGTAGCTGCAAGTGCTTTGCAAGCCTCAAAACATGCCTTTACTAATAGTCCTTCTAAAGCTTTTATGTAATCTATGTAATTTATCACAAGTGCTTTAGCTGCAAGAGGAATGTCATCCTAGATGTCATTCAGAGGAACTGAATTTTCTCTTAGTTAAAAACATTCCTCAAAGCTTCTGATACATTGAACTCCAGTTCTGAAATACTGGGAAACAACAAGAAGAAAAAAGCTGAAACCCAGCTCCTGGGCTGTTTATGGGAGTGGCTTGGTCTCAGTGGCACATCCTTTCGAAAGGTTTTGGAATTGGTGAAATAGTATTGTGGTCAGAGATGAGATGGATACTAGTGTTGTAGTTGTCACAGATCAAGACAATGTTGAGGCATCTAGTTAACTGTAGCTGGCACTTCTACTCCCTTTGTTCTGGTGGTTGCAGGTTAATCATGTTAAATTTCATCTTCTCATTGTGTTTGTTTTTTCTCATTCATAGAGGTCCTGTAATAAAGGAGAGTCTGTACAGTCTCAGAAGGAAAATGACTTGCAAGTAAGTAATTAAATTTGCTTACTTGACAGAATTTTATAAATAGTAGAGAAATGTTACGAGTCTGCTCATTCTGAACCAGTAGTTAGTAGTAGCCTGGTGTCTGGGCTGGATTTCTAGAAACCATAGAGAGTAATGAAGAAAACAAATCTATTTGTTCACAGAAGAGACACAATGTGAGTATCTGTACATAGTTTAGAAAGATTTAAGCATTCCACGTTTGCACTAAACATCCCTATTTCAACACTAAATGGCTTTTTACTGATTCCAACCCTTATAACACTATAGCTGTTTTGGGTACTAGGCTCTTTATGTGGTAGAGGAATACTGGTACTCTGCTTTACCTAATCCATATTTTATAATCATTCAGCTCTTCTGAGGAAAGTGATATGGAGCTGGAGAGAACTTCATTTTGAGCACAAAGTGGTTTTGATTAGCATAGAATTTGGTAGTTTAGATTTCTACCCTGATATTTCTCCAAAGAAATATCATTTTGGCATGTTAGCCAGATGCTTTCCTTGTCACTTCTCAGTTCTGTAATAGTTCTGGTAGTGATGAGGGAGAAGTACATCTTATTTGAGTTTAAGTGCTGCTTTTTTCTTTTCTGCTTTTTACCTTCTGGGAATACCATCTGAAAACAGTTCAAGCATTTATTTTCTAGTGAGTGGAAATCGACTCAGCTTAAACTGGCTTTAACGTTGTTCATGAGGGACTACTTCTGAAGCTTTGTTGAATTTTCAGTTACGGAGGTGATTTATTTATTTATTTATTTTACAACCCACCACCACTAAAATCCAATAAAAATGTTCCTGAACTTGTAAAAGAAAACAAACCCCACCCTGGTGCCAGCAACGCAGAAGTTTTGCAGTACAGGAAGCAAGGCTTTGAACTTCAGAGCTGTCTTCATTTGTTGCCTGAAAATAGTGATTCTAAGATGTGATCAGTGCTGGTAGACTGTTTTCTGCTAGGAACTCCATGTTGCTAGAACTTCACTGTTGGATTGGTCAATTTAATTGTTTTCAGGAGGCACTTGATAATTTTCTTGAGTCTAGGTAAAAATTGCAGTGAGATATGATCATAGGAGTCCATGGCATACTCTGGAGAGAGCTGTTTATTTCCACACCTGTATTTGACATTAGTGTGTGGAGTGGAGGTCGATCACATATTATGAAGGAGGAACGCTGGCACCAGAGATGTGTAGATTATATTACTCCAGAGCTCTCACTGTCCTTGTTCTCAAGTGACCAGTCTTAGAGCAGTCAGTTCTTTTGCTGCTTTGTTTAAACCTTTTTCCTCTTAAGAGCCAGGCCCCAGAGCATTTGAACTCAAATGTCATCGTGCTGCTGCTGTTAGGTAGTGTTTGCCTATACTTCTATCTTGAAGCAGATTGTTCATGGAGAGAGGCTGTCATTAATACTGCTGAAACAGAAGTTTACAAACTTGCAAGCACATAGTTTTGGATTATTTTAAAGTTCTAAATTCTAGAGTGTTTTACATGACAGGATTAGGCAGACACATGGCAGAAGTAACCCAGAAGTGAACTGTAAGTAAAAGGAAATCTCACCCTTTCTGGTTGTCATTCCTGATGTATTAAAGAACATCTTAAAAAGGAACAGGCACATGGCTTGTGAAAAACATGGCCCCTCTAAGCTCTGCTATTAAAATATGACTTGAAGTTCTACTCTGTAGGTGAAGGACTATAGAAAAACACTAGGATTATAAACCATTCTAGAGTTTTTTTTGTTAATGAATCATACATTTTCTTTGAACTTTCTTTGGGCTAAGGTGTCAAACTAGGTGGGTTCAAGGAATACATAAGTTTGAAATCGGAACAGAAAAACACTTCCCCTGCAGTAAGTGGATTGCAGTGACAGGAACTCATAGGGTATTCTCAGAGATGAAGGGTAATTGAGAAATCTGGTCATATCGGGTTATTCCTTTTCTTTGCCACTTGCTGTTATCCAAACATGGATTCTTCTAGTAAGATGTGGAAACAAGGAACTAACATCTTAGTGGACACAGCCACCAGGATTGCTCTACTCAGATTGTTAAAATGCCCTGTAGCTGTACTGGTAACACAAGTTTAGTGTCTGTTGGCACTGGGGTAGACATTTAGTAACCTACATCTAATTTGCTTTTTGGTCTTTAGTGTTGGGCTTCAGAAGTGAACTGAAAAGTTCACAGCTATAGTGGTGAGTGCATGTGAAATGATTAAAAGTATATTTTGGTGCGTGCATTCCTCCTCAAGGAGATGGAAAAGCCGTGGTGGACATGGATGTAATGCATCCATATACAAGGCATCGTACACTCTCAATTGATTCTTGATGGCCTTTTCACTTTTAACTCTAATAAAAACTTCAGAATGTTGTGCCAGTACTTTGTAATGAAATGCTAGACTTTCTTTAGAAGATACCGCAATAACAAGTGTAGGGGACAGCAATAAAAAAGCAATGGAACTGCCCAAAGTTCTCTTGGGAGTGGAACTTGAGTTATTTACTGTCTATTACTATCTGCAGTGAAGATAGTAATGCAAAATGCTCTGTAGTCCAGAATACCTGAGAGCTTTCCTTGTGTTGTGCTCTTACTGCTTATGCTTATAAGAATTGTGGGTCAGATTTTGAGGCAAGCTGCACAAATGGGGGAAGAATTAGCAAACCTCTAGGATTTAAGTACGGCTGGATGCCTGTTGATATAATGGCTAGATGTACTGATTTATTATTTTGTGGCTTCTGTTTACTTAAAACTAATCTTACATGTCAAGAAAGCTGTACTTCAGTAGTTTGAGACATACACCATATTTCTATTAACTTTAAAGCCTTTGTATGAAGAAAGCTGTCTGGCCTGTGATAGCTACAGAACGAGTTTATTAATTTAAGGAAAACTTTAAGATTGAGGCATGTTTGAAGATAGCAAAGGAATAATGCTTATTCACACCCACTCACCCTCTCCTTAGCAGGAGTTTAAACTATTCTCTCCCTTTAATAAAAAAAAACCCCTAAAATGTGCTTAACAGGCACAAATCCTAATTCATTCTTCTGAATGAAAAACTGGTTAGTTCAGTCACTTGCTTCATTCACTTGCATAATTAAAATGTCCTTTTGTAAGGCAGTGCTCCAAAGTTTGTGTTAAAATTGCTAAGAATAATATTTATAGTTTCTGTGATGTGCTTCAGTAGGATAAGCTGCTTCAGGAAATAAATTTGCAGAGTTCCCACAGGTTAGGGAGGAGAAAATAGTCTGCTTTTTGTGTAGTCTTCCTTTGACCTGGCCCATGTATTGGTATCGAAGTCATGCTTATTTCCTCCCCAGTTTTAAACTTGAAAGTAAAACATTTGTATTGCTGCCATGTTAATTACCACTTGTTATTAGTCAGGAAACTTGAGTTAGTAAAATGCCAAGTTCTCTTGAAGCTAGCCCTAAAATTTCTTACTCTGAAGCAGTTTAGCTATAGCATATACCTAAGTTATTGTTGTGGAAGCACCAGCTAATGTTATGTTTTGGTTTTTTATTTCATTTTTTTAATGAAGGGGGCAGAAGCCATGGTTTTGGAAAGTGTTATGTTTGCCATTCTTGCAGAGAGAGCTCTTGGTCCAAAGCTGTATGGAATCTTTCCACAAGGGCGACTGGAGGAATTTATTCCCGTAAGTTCTGTTCATGATTATTTATTGGGCTGGTAGTTGTTTTAATTGGTTGTGACAAGAAGGTCTCTGGACTGCCCGGAAAAGCAGGGATGTGGGAATGGAATACTTGGCAGTCTGTAGTAATTGCTGGCTGTAATTTGATACAGTTATACTGGGTGTTGGAGAGCCCAATTATAGCTCTTGCCAGGGAGAGATATCTAAAACCTCTTCAGCTGTAGCAGAGGCTAATAAATGAAGATAAAAAGGCTGTTAGATACCAAACATAGCATTGGAAGCTATAGGGTAACACTTTCCTCTAACAGCAGCAAGAGCAGGTACTTATGATGTTCTTAAATGCTTCTGCTCAGTCTGCTTTGAGGATATTCTTGGTGTGAGATTTGATATTCCCCAGGTCTTGATCTAGGAGGAAATTGACTAAGTTATAAGTAAGGTAGGCTAGTTAACTTGGCTTTTCCAAAGGCAGCAGTTCTGAAAGTTCATTTGGGATGGAAGAAAAGTGTATTGCTTGAGTACTATCTCATGCTAGTACTTGTATTTCTCAACCATGTTTACAGAATACTGTATTTTATTACAGAGCAGGAAACTAAATACTGAGGAACTAAGCTTACCTGACATATCCGCTGAAATAGCTGAGAAGATGGCTAGATTTCATGGCATGAAAATGCCATTTAATAAAGAACCGAAGTGGCTTTTTGGGACAATGGAAAAGTAAGTTTTATGTTACTTTAAACTACATGAAACAAGATTTCTTGTAAGCAGAGTACCCAAAAAATGTTCTGTAGTTACCCATGGAATTTAAAATAACTTCGGGGGTGGAGGGGCGTTTCATTTAGTCACTCTTTTAAACTTTCTTATTTTTAGTTTAAATCTTACTGTAATACGGGAAGACGTGTCTGTGACGTAAACACTGTACTGTTTTCTCTGTTTTTAACAGGTATCTAAATCAAGTGCTGAGGATTAAATTTACCAGAGAATCCAAAACTAGGAAACTGAACAAACTCCTCAGTTACAATCTACCCCAGGAAATGAAAAATCTGAGGTAAGCTTATCTACTATCTTCCACCTCACACAGTTTTATTACAAATGTGTACGTTTGCTCTAACACATTGAACAGCATAATACCCTATTAATTTCACTTGACAAGTTGGAGATTTTGTGATTCTGTGACCAACTTGAGTCTAATGTTACTACAAATTGATAATCACTTGCTGATCACTGTCCAACTTCAGTCCTGATCTTGTGCTCATAATTGAGGAAATTGGGTCTTGACAGAAATGAATAGTACTTAAAATTCTCACAGCAAAACTTGTCCTTTACCTGGAAGTTGAACTGAATGTAAGGATTTGTTGCTGACTAGGTTCTCTATTGCTGTTTTCTAGAGCTATGCTTGAAGCTACTCCATCACCGGTTGTATTTTGCCACAATGACTGTCAGGAAGGTGAGCTACTAATGGCTGTGATCAATGATGCATTGTTCAGCCTTTTTCTGATCATTTGTTTGCTCTCTGAGAGGTAGTCCCATTATCCTGGTACTGCCCTGGCAGCACTGGCAAGGCAAAATGCTTTGACTTTAACAGCCCTCCGAGACAGGTTATAGTGTCATAACTGTGTTAAACCAAGCGTGTGACCTGTACTAACACCTGCTGTTAGCGCAGGTCAGCTGATGCTGGGAGCCTTGGGTGATTCCTATCAAGACTGTATACCTTTCTTAGTGGTCTGAAATATGAGTAGGGTAGGATATCCCGTAGCCCTTTTGAAAGAAAAATAATGGAAAAGTACAGTGAATGGTGAAAATGGAGATGTGGAAAGATTGTCAGCAGTTGTCAATTTTTACTGATGAAAATGGGATTTTGTCTGGTTCTTAATTTCTCTGGGAGTCATGGAGGGAATAATACATTTTCTAAACCAGTTCTCCAAGGAGGTGAGGAAAGAGGAGGCAGGGCTCAAGGTGCTGAGTATGCTGTGCTGGGACTTCCTTTACCCTGTATGGAGGGTAAGCTGGGCTGAGCTGGAAGGATGCTGTACTAGGACCATATGTGGGGCTGTCATGTTCTTGTGGGTCCCAGCCTTGGTAGCTAAGGCTGAGGAATGGGCCTGGAAAAGGGTTGTCCTGAGGGATAAGTAGCATGAGGTGGTGGTATGGGGGAAGCCACTGGTCTTAGTTCTGAAGAGCCTGCTTAGTAGTGGTGGAGTTCAGGCTCTTGTTGCTGGTGTGGGCAAGGTGTGATACCAGAGGAGTTGAGCATGACAGGGCTGGGGTGAGCTTTGCAAGTTAAATTTCCAAGGCAGAAGGAAAGTATTTGAAGGCACAGGGAAAAATACTGTGATTGCTCTGTTGGTGCAAAGGTAGGGCATAGAAGACAGGTGTACATATGGGTAGGGGGCAAACTATTAGAGAAATTAGAATTAGTATAAATTGATTTACTGGCAGTAAAAAGTTATCACTTGGCACAGGCAGTCTCAGTGACTTTTAGATGAGTTGTAGTGACAGTGAATTGAAAGGATGGTTAAACCACGTCATACAGCAGAAGGCTGAGCTTTTCAGTGGGTACCTGTTGTGCCACATAGAGCAGCAAAGTAATCAAGGCCATGGCTTTCAGGCTGCTAAAAAGCAATTCCTGTCCAAGTGTTGTGTGATCAGCAATAGTGCTGTGCACATATGAGAGGTGCTGCATAATTTAGACCTCAAGCATTGGAAAGAAGCAATTCAGCAAGGGCTGCCAAGGCTGATGGTGTCACCTGATTTAGCTGCAAGCTAAACATTGTAATGGAGAAGCAGGACCCTTGGGGAAACTACTTCCCGGTCTGTACAGAAGAAAACCTTGCTTTCAGCTTCACAAGTTCTGTAGTATTTATCTCAATTATCTCAACTTCCAGTGAGCTGGTGTATAGCCAGTGCAACTTGACTACTCCTTTTGCTCATCTGTGTGGATGTAAAGGATAACTGGGATGATCTGAACAATGGTTCTTAAAGTGGTGTTGCTTTTCTGTAATGTTCATGTGACTTCACTGAATATGATGTACATCTTAACACTATCTTGCTTAATGTTATCTTACCATTTTTAGGTAATGTCTTGCTTCTGGAAGGCAGAGAGAATTCAGAAAAACAAAAGCTGATGCTCATTGACTTTGAATACAGCAGCTATAATTACCGGTAACCCATTTTAGTCTTTTCTGATCAGCAAACATGTGTATTGCCTTTTAAAAGACACAGTGAGAGCAAGTGCTGCACTGCTGATTATCTCTTCATTCTAATGAGATGTGTTCTGTTCTTAGTGGTGGACAAGAAATGTAACCAGTCAAAACAGCTTTGGTCCTGATGGCTTTGCGTAGGCATAGCAGAAACAGCATGGTTGCAGTTGCTGGAGCTTGTTGGACTAGAGAGCCTGTTTATACACACATAGCTTGTCTGCCCATCAAAACTTCTTTCTAGTGGCAAGATGATAATAGTGGATTGCTTGTACCTAATATATACAGGAAAAGCTTTGCTTTTCTACTTTGTGAAGTTCTTTCGAATGGTTTTCTCATCTGTGCAAACAATGCTAACAGTGATCCTAGGATTTCTGTTACCCAAAATGCTTTCTGTTCTTACCTCAGTCATCTCAGTCATGTGTTTATGGATGACTTAATGATCCCAACAACTCCACATATTTAAATGTTAGCAGAGTTGAAACATAAATAGAACTCTGAATGCCAACATATAAAAGTGGGGTGTGTTAAGTAGCTTGATCAGTATGATCTTGCCTGCAAGAATGCTGATGTTAGATGCATCTGACTTAGCTTTAAGAAGTAATGCATACTTGGGTATTTTAGGTGACTGCATTGATGTAAAACTTTCATGGTAGAGTTTTGATTTATAACTGCTCATTTTTACTAATTGATCTTAACTTGCAAAAAAGGTGCAGTTCATCTCTACCTCCTTTTGCAAAAACTGCAGCAAGTTCTGAGTAGCCTTGTGCTATTAAACTTGATTTTAGGCTTGCTTAAGCAAGAACAGATGACTAGTGTGTAAATAAAGGCTTTCTTTTTTTCCAGAGGTTTTGACATTGGAAATCACTTCTGTGAATGGATGTATGATTACACGTATGAGAAGTATCCATTCTTCAAAGCTAGCGCTCTGAAATATCCTTCAAAGAAGCAACAGGTAGGCACATTAAAATAAGTAATAAGCCAGAGTCCAGAGTTTTCAGATCTTAACCCTCTGATTCTGGTTTGGACTTGCTTTGTCACAAACCCTTTCTTCTATGACTTCCTCATGTATAATACTTGATACAATCCTGACTGTCTTTGCTTTAAAACCTTACAAACTTCATTACAAGCAGCCATTCAGGATAGAGTATTTATGATTTGCCATGTAGATATGCACCACAAAACCAAAATCCTGTAGTTGGGGAGTACAGCACTGAAACAAGCTGGCAGTAACAAAATGTCAGTAGTATTAATATGCCTTTGGTAAACCAAACTTCCAAGCAACTAGTGGAGTTGCTGATAGTCTTAAAACTAACTTCAACAGTGTCAATGTTTGGAAAATGTAAATAACACATGAAAAGGCCTGCTAAGTTCTGAAAGAAGTCAAATATGTTTTGAGACAAATTTGTAACTTTCTGATTCCTTGCCTTCTAGCTTCACTTTATTTCCAGTTACCTGTCTGCATTCCATGATGGCTTTGAAAATCTGAGCAATGAAGAGAAGTTCAAGCTAGAAGAGGAAGTGTTGATAGAAGTTAACAGGTAACTTACCGTTCTCAGCTGTCTTGAAACTTCCATGCTGCCTGCATGTATACCTCATTGGGTGGAGAAACTAAGCTCTTTCCTTATGGTAAAGAAAAATCTGTCAATGTCAAATATTAGACATGTGACATGCATTTAGTGGAGTACATAAAATATTACTCAGTGGGGGAACTAATGGAATCATTTGTAACGGGATATTGAAATAAGTGTTGTGACTATAGCTGGGTATCTTGGTAAATACGGTCATGTTATTTCAGGTTTGCCCTTGCATCACACTTCTTCTGGGGTCTGTGGTCTATTATACAAGCAAAGATCTCATCCATTGAATTTGGTTACCTGGTAAGATCTTTATGATTAAAGTTTTAATTAAAAATGTATGCTCTAAGGAATCTGATACATCAGAGTAAATGAAATGGCTTTTTGACACAACTAAACTTCTAAGTGGAGTAACAAAAAACTTAAATCAACTCGGTACTAGTTTGTGCTCTTTCCTTAGCGTGATAACACTTAAGATTCTATAAATTTCAGAAATGATTGCCATTGTTACATAGACTAGCCTTATGTGGCAGATGCTGCAGTGGCATGACTGTCTTGCAGTGCAGTGATTCTTCTGCAGTAAGAGGTCCCATGCAAGAGGGAAGCTACCATGCAGTAGGTGTGAATTTGTGAAGTGAACACTATCCAAGTGCATGTGTAACAGGTTCATATCTGTTGTGCAACAGTATCAATGGCAGGAAGCTTCTGCTTACAAATCAGTAATTCATGGTACAAGATGCTTAGTGTTCTGCAAAGTGATATAGCTTTCAGGTATGTAGAAAATCCTGTGGGAACTGTTGCAGAAGCCATTCTTCTTAGTGAAATCCTGTCCTTTTAAAATTTCTATTCTTTCTGATGTTCTGGTAGCAGCTAACAGTGTTAGAGTTGAAATAAGACCGTAGGAAATTCTAGAAGCGAGACCACCTTTGGAGATCTTTCTCAAATAGATCTAATTACTTGAGATGATGGATTAAAGTAACACAAATATCTTCACTGTTTCCCCATACCAAATAAAGAAACAGAACTGTTCACTGTATGAATGTTCCTTATTTCCCCAGGAATATGCATTATCCAGATTTGATGCATACTTTGATCAGAAGAAGAAGCTGAAGGTGTGAATGTGAGAGGAGCGGCCTGGTGGTTACTGTATGAAGAGGGCAGCTGGACAGAACTTTCACTGTGCTTAGGCTACTGTATCTGTAACGAAGGTGTCACTGAATTCCAGTTCCTTGGAAGGCAGGTGTACAATACTGAAGGCTGTATAGAAATGACTTGTTTACAGTTTCATAAATACATGGAATGCGGTGGGGAGGCAAAAGTAAAAATACAACAGTGCAATATCTTTAAATGCTTTTAATCTAGAAGGTATTTTATATTGTGGGAGAAGCTTACAATTAAGTGTCAATACCATGTGCATTAGAGCAAACAGTGTTACTCTGAGTATGTTTTCTAGGGGTGTGCTGACATTAGGGTGAATGTTGGAAGCAGAACAGCTGTAATGACGCATTGTAGACACTGCCCCTTAATGAGAAGGAAAAGCAAAGGAGACAACTGTTATACTGTGAAGTAGGCTTCAAATCTTACTGTGAGATTAGATTCAACATGCCCCGTGAACACTATCTTCAAAGCTGCTGATATGTTACACCACTTTAACCATAAAACAGCTAAACACCTTGAAGTGTTATGCTTTAAGGTGTTATCTACATAGACATGAATGTTTCTCTTAAGCTGGTGTGCCTGTGAAGTATGAATGAACTTTGAACTGGACATTCTGAAGGAGTTTGTCTTGAACTGTTCATTCCATATCCTTTGAGAACATGCTTTAGCCCGACCTGGTTGTCTCTTAAAATGCTGCGTCCTGCACAGGGGGTTCTGTGGGCTGGCAGCACTGGGAAGAGTGCCTTGAATTACTCTAGCTACTCCCCAGACAACTGGATTGACGTTGACAATACTTGTAATTGGAGCCCATCTCTCTTCTTGACTTGTTGCCACAGTATATGGCTATAAGGAACAGTAGAGCCAAAGACTGCGGAGAACACTTCAGGAAATTGCTGTTCTGCCCATCCAATGCTTATGTGGCTTGGGAGGTGCTTTTCTTGTACCTCCAATTTTCATGTTCCAGCAATCCAGTAAAGTGGAGCGTCTTGTGGGGAACAATAATGTGTATATTGAAACTTGAGTATAATCTGTGTACATGTCATCTAAAGATTTCTTTAGATTTTTGGGGGAACTCGTTTTATTTTGAACGTTGTTTGTGCTTTCTAACACTGTATTATAAATATAATAAACTTTTAAGTCTACCCTTTTTCATTTGTATAGCAAATACTGTTCCAAGCAGTTGAAGAAAATGTGCAGCATTTCATGTACTGTATAGCATAACTTGTAAAAGCTGTCATTTTATTCTCTAGTATAGAGAATCATTTTGCATATGCAACTATTAATACTTTATAATAAATATAAAGCACTTAAAAATGCCATAGTTGATATTCTTAAGTCTTCATTGTATTTGCAGGATAAACCACTTGCTGTTTCTAGCCTTAATCTGTGCTTGGAAGTACTTCCTTGATTACCTTAAAGGCAGACTAAGTTAAACTTCAGGCTCAATGTGGTGGGGTATCCCTTCTACTTAAATGCTGTACGTAAATCTATCTTCAGCATTTATTGTATAACTGATTACTATTAGAAAGAATGAGGTAGAAAGGCAGTATAGATTAAACCTATACACTTGCCTCTAAAGCTCAGTTTAAAGGTTTAGGTTTCGATGCTTTCCTGTCCCATTAACTACAGTAAATGGCTAATGGGTTGGTTTGAACACTGTCCTGTTAACCATGCTAAAAACAAAGGCGAAATCTGTGAGCATGTATTGTTTTACTGACATACCACATGAAGCATTTGTAGTATGAGTATCTGGGTAATTTATCAAGGTTCCTGAAGGCTTCATTTAACATATGCTTCTGCATACAGTAAATCCAGTGGGAAGGGCAGGGGATAATGGAAGGGATGGAAACAATTCAGAATGATGTTATGAAGCTAGTTGAAAAGAGCTGTATTTATTCCTAAAAGGGCTGTATTCCTTCTAGGGGAGGAGGCTCCAAAGACAAAGACAAACAAAACATGCTGTCTTGTGCCTCTTTTAAATGAGTGTTTTAAAGAGGGGAGGTTCTTTACACCTGGCGCATGGTAGGCTTGAGTGAGGACACAGGTAACTCAAAACTAGTGAGCAGAAACTATTGCTTAGGCTCTTTTTCGAAGTGCAGTTTTTCTGTATTTTCTATAGTAGTTTTCTATAGATGGCCTGCTAAGGATAGATCATTTTTTCCTTTGAACATGTAAGACTGCTGTACTTGCTGTTTTCTCCTATAGTCCCTTAATTTGGGGTAGTCTTGTAACAATGGTTAAAGCTCACTTCTAAACTAGCCAGAGACCTGTGCGGTGTCAAGAGTTGGACTTGATGATCCTTAAGGCTCCCTTCCAACTCAGGATATTCTATGATTCTATGTATCAGCACTTGTGTAATGAGATGCTGTTTTGTGAAGCTGTATTCATAGGGCTTGGCATAAAAGTGGTTATAATTATTCTATAGCTTCAAAATAGTTACAGTTAATCTCAGGCAATGTAACTGATTAATCCATGTGATTTGCAGAGAAAACTTGTGCTTGAGCTTTTTTTCCTGTTTTAACTTTACATCTCACTACTCAAATTCTTATCTTAGTGTTCATATCACCTTGCAAGTTCAGACACGGGAGAAAGGACCTGCTTTTAACTGACAAAAGTGAGACTTTCAGTGTAAGCTACACTGGCAAATCCCTGTTCCCCAGCATTGAAGATGCTAACACAAAAACTTAATGCAACTGTTTAACATTTCTCTTTGAAACTGCTTTCTGAAAAGTAGTTATCTGAACATGTCACTCCCTTCCTTTGTGCGTGCATGTCTCAATCAAATGTGCTGCTCTCAGTAAGGATTGTACTTTCTCTTGTGTTAAGCAGCAATGCTGTGTTAAATCACAGTGACTGGATCTGCCGATGCCTCAAGGTACAAGCTTTCTTTGCAGACCATGTCCATGGTAAATCATCACAGCTTCTTAGGAAGGGTAAAATCACAAGTCCGACAGGTGGAATGCAACTGGCCTGCTGCTGTTTCTCCACCACAATTCAGCTATAGCAGCGAGATACAGCTGGTGCTGGGAGCTGACAGCAGCTGCCAGGCAGTGCAGCACAGCCCTGTATTGTTTCTGTGACTTGCAAAAAAAGCAGGTAGGGGGGAGAAGCCCAGTTTGCTGTGTCTTACAAAGAATAAGGCTTTTAACAATTCAAATCCTCCCTGAAAGATCTTTGAGGCAGCTTTGGCTAGGCTCCCCCTGCATGCAGGCAGGATCATCTCTGATGCCTGCCTGCCTATGTCAACGTGAAACAGCAAATGGAGCTTTCACCGGAGATGAATAAATAGCCCTAATGGTTCTGGACTGAAATAAAATACAGCATGCACTTACAGGGCCTTGGCAGGGAGCAAAAAGGAGCTACTGTACTTGGTACCCAGGCAACAAAGCTGATCACTGGCAAACAGTCCATTTGTTTTTTCCTGATGTGAAATTCACTGTTTATGGCTTTCATTTTCAAAGTACGCAGAGCTCCTACTGACTCGGGGTTAAGTGTGATTGTGTTATAATGTGCAAACAGATGCATATGATTTGTATCTGCTGTTCTCATTAAGCAGGGGTCAGCCAATGGACTCTGAATGCAGCCCGGTCTGACTCGCATCAGCGCTGCCTTAGGAGAAAGCTTCTTGACAGAGAATTGGTTTGAGCCTCAGCCCGGCATGGGACTGAAGTGCTCATCTGAGGAATGGTGCTAGAAAAGGCAGAAGGGTAAGCAGAGGTGGTGTGATTTGTTACAGGTCACAGATGGTCTGTGGCAGAGCCGGGAATAAATAGCACGCAGCAGTTAAGGTCCAGCCCACTCTGCTGGCTCAGAAAGCCTTGCAAATGCTGTTTCTGCTGCCACGCCAAAAAGAATGCTATTTTTATTTGTTATTCCCTTATTATAAAAATAAAATATGACCCAGGAATCAGCCATCTTTCCTAATTTCAGAAACCTACAGCTTTCAAGGTGCTATAAAGTCAGATTTGGCAATTGTTGTCTAAGGTGGCACCGTAGCAGATTTTAAATGGTGACCAGCAGAGCTTGGGAGTTCTGGCAGCCTGTGATGGCATCCATGAGAAACTGCCTGTTCCCACCAAGCCTAGAAGAGACCAGAGCCTTGTAAAGGGTCAAAACGTTACCAATTGCCTGTGCCCTTGCTTGGAGAGGGCATCTCCTACCTTCAAGTAGCACGCTTAACCTCCAATTGGGCAGAGAATCAAACATTTTGAGGTCATTGCTCCGCCTGCAATAATCTCAAAAATTTGCTGAACTCTGCTCTGGTGTTTGCCATCTGGAAACTCTCAGACTTTCCTCTGCATTTGGGTTTTTCCCCCTGCCATTGCACATCCTCCTGCAGCTTGTCAGGAAACGACCATGCAAGATTTGTCTTGTCTACGCCAAAGGAAAGGGCATTGCAACCCAAATTTTCCATGCCACAAAATCCCTCTTTGCCCGTGTTCTTTTTATTTAAATAGCTACATCTCACTGCACCACGCTGAACTGTGAGAACTGGAAGTCAGTATAGACCATGGCCATATAAGCCTATTGCAGATGTAAATAAAGAGAACAACAAATAGAAAGGCGGAAGGAAGCCTGCTGTAATTACCCGAGACAAAGAGTATTAAATAATACAATAATTTCCCCAGGAAGAGATTATAGAGGATTGTGTGTAATGTCTCAGTTCTGAAGGGTTTAAAAAGTCACCTTATAAAGAAAGTCTAATTAGAAGGGTACAGCTGTAAAGGAAAATGGTTATTTCATAAATCCTTTGGTAGAGTAATTTGGAAAAATACTGGTTTCTCTTCAGAAATAAAATAAATCATTTATTTGCATTAAATTATGCTTTGGGTGAAGATCCAAAACTCAAGGTTTTTGAAATTCACTTTGAGATGTTTTTCATTCCAGTTTGAAAGTGTAAGCAACTGAAAGTAAAATGAATAATTTCCATTACATCTTAATTTCCTTCCCTTTCCTTCCCTTTCCTTTCCTTCCCTTCCCTTTCCCTACACTTATTTATAAATATGCAGGCTTTTATAAATTATTTATATTAGTAGGATTTTGTACACCTATAAATGTACAAGTTTATTTCCTGAGGAGCATGTAGATCACATGGTTATGGTAATTTCTACCATTCAATTTCATCAAAAAGTCAAAAAAAGAAAAATGAGTTGTCATACCCAAGCAGCAGTCACTGTGGACACGTGGTCCAATGAGGTTAGATATGAAACCGTTGTTTGTGTCAAAATTTGCGTTCTCACTTCCCAAAAAAGTAAATATAACCCCAAAAAGAGGAAGGGAATGGAGAAAAGGGCGAAACTGGAGACACTGTAAATAGCATTTGCACAAATGCCCTGGTGGCATAAGTCACTGGTTTGACCCTAAACCTCCCCCGTGGCTGGTGCATACCTGTGGGGGTGGCAGGGGAATGCCATGCTGTGCCTTTCCAATACCTCTTGGCTCCCCACCTGGGTGGGCAAAGCGTGTCCTGCAGCGTGGAGCTTCCAGGGAGCAGGGTCCCCCACCACTGGCTCATGCTTCTGCCTTTGCCTGGCTGCTTTGTGGCCTCCCAGGTGTCCCAAAACTCTTCTTAACAAGTGCCGGTCTTTGTCTTGGGATGCCTCAGCCTTTTCCTTTATGAAAGTGCTAGAAAACAGGATTTCCTTCTTGGAAGGGTGAGAACGATGCTCCTAATTGCGTGCCTCCAGCTTTGCACTGTGCAAAGGCTGGTGACAACATGGGGTGGTTTTCAAGGAGCCCAGGAGGCGGGAGTGGGGATCTGAAGCAAAGATCCTCCAGACAAGAATGCCCCGCGGATGGGCACACCAGATCCTCACTGACTTTTGACACCCAAACCGGGCTTCTCGCTTTCACTAGCTGCTGGAGGTTTGCAGAAATCTTGGTGTGGATTTGACCAAATACATGCAGTAATCACTTTCTGTTCACACTGCATATTTTGCTCTAAAAGTAACTTTAACTCCAGTGTACTTGTGCATTATAGATTCTTTCAGTGGCAGAACAGCATAAACCTGGTAACATGGGCATAAATACACATCAAACAGCTTTATTTTGGAAAGCAGCTAATATTTTGTCTCTGGAAAAGCTGAATGCTCTGCGAGTACAAGCTTGCCAACTTCTCAGAAATACATGTGGCGATATGCTGGGCTCAGGATACATGTGTGAAGTTACAGAGACAGAGGGCAGGAAGTGTAGGAAGCTTTCAGAACCCATCTCCAGTGAGTCACCGTAGCCTGGAGAGCAACCACCCTGTGCAGCTTGATACCCTTCCAGTGTATGATGAAGAAAGAAATAATTTTAATAGCTTTAACTGGTGCTCACCAGATCTGGTCCTGAGGGAGCCAGACTCAGGATCTAGTGGAGCTAAGTGTTACTGCTTGGTTTGTCCCCTTGTGGTAGCTGGAGGTCAGGGGGTCGACAAGCTTATTTACACCTTTTGTCCCAGAAATTGCAACAGAGCTTTGCCCATCCTGGCTCTGCTTAGCCCACTCCTTCCTCAGGGGAGCTTTGGGCTTAACCTCTGCCTGCAGTTCCAGCTTCTTTGGGGTCACTGGAAGGGATTTTAGTGGCTCTTGCTGTGTCCTCCCTAAAGAACTGGGGGCAGCTCGCATGAAGGCCGTTTGCCCTTTGTGCTGAATTTCTAACCCCAGTGCAGAAGAAGAGGATGTCACTCAGAAGAGGAGGGCTTTCAGCAGTGCTCTCTCCTCATGCCCCAGCTAAAACAACAGCTTTCCTTGGCTTAACCTTCACCTCCCTCTATTACAGAGCCAGAGAATGTATGCTGATCTCTGCCCTTTTGCTCGCTGTAGCCATATTTTCCATGTGTTTTATGGCTTCATGTTGCAACTACTTACTTTTACAAGTGTTTACTTTGCTCTTTTTTCCTCTTCAGATTTAATTACCTTGTGATAGCCCTTCTCATATCTGATCCTTTAGCTTTGGAAAAGCACTAAATTTAAAAAAAGGTCTTTTGTGGGGCAAAGAGACGTACTACAGATGTGTCTTGCTGCCACCCACTTAGATGGAAAAAGGTAAAATGTTAAAAACAGAGGGCTTAGATTGTCATTATGTGTGTTCATGTGAAGCAAGAGTGGCTGTGGGCTTGTGCCATATGGGTTTGGGTTTGGACACGGCTCACGGCTGCTGGTTTAGTGGTTTATTACGGCAGGGTTGCCATGAAGACAGCAGGCGCTGACTAGTTACTGGGCTGCCGTTCCTCCCTGCCTCAGATTTCCAGCAGAAAGTTATCTGAAATCTGCATTAAGATGCAGGCAAAGGACAGCATGAGCTCTGCAAACAGAGGGGAGAAGGCAGAGGGCTTGGCTTTGCTTTGCTTTGCTTCGGTGCCAGATTTCCTCGCCTGCTGCTGGAGACCCAGGGAGCTCCACGTCTGTGTGATTTGGGCCCTGCCCGTCCTTTGGAGCATCTTGGTTTCAGCTTCAGTACTTGAAAGCAAATTCTGTGTGTGCAGTGAGTGACCGGCTGCAGGGCAGGCTGGTTGTGGGGCAGCTGATAAAGATACTGGGCCAACCACAGGAGAGGATCTGCCCCCAGGTCGGTGCCCTTGTGAGGAAAACCAACAGCACGACCTCTGTTTGCAGCCCTCACTGGCTCCTTTGTCCTCAGCCTGAAGAAACTCAAGCAGAGCTCTACCTTCCAGGGCCACAGGAGAGTTTTGGGTCCATTTGTTTAACAAAAAGTATCCAGTCTGTACTTGCAGGAGGCCATCTGAACACGTGAATATACAGAAAAAGAAACAAACTAGCTTGAGGACATCTTGATGAACAACTTTGTGGGTAGCAGTTGCTCGTTTTAAATGCTTCATTTTGTGGTACCTTTCGCTGACTTGAACCCTTCCTCCTGTGTGTAAAACCATCACATAGTGAGCACAGGCAGGTCTGAAGGCCTCCCTGAACGAGAGACCTGCCTGGCAATGTCTGGATGCTTTTGGTTAAAACGTTTTGACTAGCAAGAGGCATTTGTGTGAGAAACCTTTATTGTTTTTCAGGTAGTAGAGACCAAAACAAGTCCATAGGGGATGTGTACAGTCAGAGTCCCATCCTGGACTCACTGCAGACACAACCACGGCATGACTGCGGTGGGAAGGGAGCTCTGGGCCCACCCAGAGCAGGGTGCCCAGGCCCACGTCCTGGTGGCTTTTGGAGATCCCCAAGGAGGAGCCCCCTCTGAGCAGCCTGTGCCAGGGCTCCAGCACCTGCCGTGCTGCTGGGGGTTTCCAGGGAACCTCTCATGTCCCACTTCTGGCCCAAATCCAGGCCCTCTGCAACCTCTCCCCACTCCTCGGGCGCTACTGGACCCGTGTGCCTGTGCTGGTGGCCTTTGCTGTTATCTCCATCTCAAGCTGTGCTTTCTAAATTGCAGGGAAATAACGTATTTTGTGGTTAATGATTAAGACGTTCTTCTGGGAACCGTGACTTTGCTTGGAGGCATGGGGTTGCTTGCTAACATATGTTTAAAACCAGATGTCAAGGACACTCTCTGGAAGACGCCTGCGGGCACACGTTTAATGTGGGTTTTGACCCAAATCTACAAGTCTGTCTCTCTCTCATTTAGGGAAGGGATCCGTTCTCTTCCCATGGGTGAGAACAAGATGCCTGCAGACTGCTTGCTGAGGGCGTTTTCTCAAAATCCCACCATCTTTTGTAGACCTTGGGGAAACGGCCGCGTTAGGAACAGGTTTGTGCTGTGCAGGGCTCTGGAGGGAACCAGACTGGTCAGAGGCACCAGAGCTGTCTTCAAAACACCAGAACCTGTGCAGGAAGCCTTAAAAATAAATACATAAATACATAAATACATAAAAGAACAGAAGAGAAAAAATAAAAGGAAAAAAATTAGAAAGAAATAAAAAGAAAAGGAAAGGAAAGAAAAAAGGTAACCTTTCCCTATCTGGATACCCAGATGAAAGAGCCTAATCTTAAGTAAACAAAGTGCAACAATTACCTGACCTGGGTAGCAAGCAGTCTGGGGCAGCAGAGGTGCATGTATATTTCTAAAAACGTTACTGCAAGCAAAGATCTTTACACAGCTGGCAGCGAGACATGGGCACCGCTGAGGCTTGCATTTTCTCTGGGAACAAGTTTAAGCAGAATCCCCATCACCAGTCCCCGGAGCAGCGGGGGAAACGTGTTGCAGACAAGGCTGAGCTGAGCCTCAGAGAGGGGTCTTGGGCAGATGTAACACGCTCAGCCCCTGAGCAGCGACTTCCAGCTGGGCCATGGCAAGCACCGGGTGTTTCTGCAGAGCAGAACCTATTTTACAAAAGGGGGTTTCACAATCTGCGAGGACATGTGCAGGCTACTGGATAGTCTGAATCTGGCATCTGGTCAGCCGGGTTTTATTTCAATTTGCGTTTTAGAAACTCCTTAGGCATAGGAGGGCCCGTGAAATATTTCTCCATTATCCAAGTGCTTCAGGAAAACGATATCCAGAGCTCTGTTTCCATGATGTCACCTGGGGAGCACGTTGTCCCATTTCGTGCCTGCTTACTGGGGGGGGGGGGGGGGGGGAGGCGGATGGATAAGCATTTGTCCTTGTTTTAAAAATGGAGCTGTGGTGGTAGGAGAAAAGACCTAATTTTTATGAAATATTGCAAAGGGAGCTGGGTTCCACTGGCAGGCTTTGTGACGTTAGAGGGTGACATTAGGGCTGATCTTGAAGCACCATTCTCAAACCAGGGGTGGAAAGAAGCCTCCTTTTCCCAGAGGGGGTTTCCAGGGGAGGGTTTGTCAGAAGGGGAAATCCAGAAGCAATAACATTGCTCTGTCTCCTTGATGGCTTTCAGCTGCCCAGGCCCTGGGTGGCTGCTGTAATGTACTAAGGCAATGCAAACGCAAAATTGCTGCACCCCACACAAGTATTAGGGCAGACAGAAAACTTGTTGGGCTCTCCTTGGCCGGTTCATAATCCCAACTTTCCCTAAGCCATCAACATCTTGCTTCAGCAGCTCCCCCACCCATGTGGCCACCTATCTCTGCTTTACGTCCCCGTCCTGGCCACCACCCCATAGCTGCTGGTGTAGCAGGAACCTTGTGTACACACGGGGCATGCCGCAGCCCACACCAGCTGGATCCTTTCCAGGACTCTCCTTATCAATACCTGTTAATGCTGGCTTAAATATATTTTTCCAGCTGTCAGTCTTGCTGAGCTAAAAAAAGAAAAAAGAAAAAAAAGAAAAGTCAGATTGCTGCCCTCGGAGATAAGGCTTGTGGATGGATTTGCAGACTTCTTTGGGGCTGGAATAAGAGAAATTCAAAATGCATTTGGTTTGCTGAGCTGCTGGGGGAAGAAATGAATCCAGCAGGGTCCCTGTGTCCAGCAGTGTGTACAGAAAAAGTGCAAGGTGCCCCACGGAGACCTGTCCCCTGAGTGAGAAACTCGGTTGTCATTCCATTCACAAAATCTGCTGAATTCAGTGTCTGCAGGGTTGCCATGGCAAGGACGGAGCTGCTATTTTTGACTCATAGTGCTGCGATTGTCCGGGGACCACGGCACTCCTCTGAGAGAGGCTGTCCCTGGCCGGTGCTGTGCTCTGAAGCTGGGCTTATCATCCCCAGGGGATAAGTGTCCCCCCTTTATGCACTAGGAATTACCTCAAGTGTTAAAAAGACATCGCTAAGCCTTCAGACACCTTTTGTCTCTGTGCTGGGTGCTTCAAATAGAATTACAAGGTTTGGCTGCCCAAATTTTATTTTTTGCTCTGAAAAGAGTTAAAGAAAATTGTGTTTGGGTTGCAAGACCATCCCTGTAGGAGCAGGACTGGCTGCAGGAGAGAGCAGCAGGAGGGTTCATTTCCAAGGCTCAGAGTTTCTCCTAGGGCTGTGGGCTGAGAAGCAAAGTCTTTGCCTCTCATCAAAGAACAAATTTAAGGCTGCATTTGGCTGAATCACTTGTACCTGAAGGAGCCTCTCCCTAGAGTCTCATTTGGCCCCGTGTAGCATTTCCTCCTTTTGCTTACACCTCTTCCTCTGCCTGCCTCAGCCCCCACGCATGCACCTTGTTTGCAGTGTTGCTTTTCCTGCCACATCCCCGTCATGACAGCAGCCAGATGCGGATCATGTTTGCTGAATTCAGGAATTCCGCCCCGGTTCCGCTGCTCCCCAGCCGGAGGATGCTCTGTGTTTGTTGCTTGAACTCTCCATGCTCCATGCAGGGAGCACAGAGCCAGAAAGCCTGGCACAGCACGGCTGGAGGGGTGCCAGAGGCACGGGGGGATGGCTTTCCCCTGCGTCAGTGGGGAAGGGAAGAGCCCGAAGCGAGCCTGAGACCCGAGCAAGCACCCCAAGCAAAAGCCAGATCCCAGAGGGGCTCGGCAGCCCAGGCACCCGGTGCCACACAGAACTAAAGGGCTTGTGGAGGTGCCCAGTTTAATGCTGGTGGGTGCTCAGACCCCTGAGTGAAGGTTGGTGCTTGTTCTGTGCGCAGTGCTGGAGCAAGGTGGACCAAATGCATTGCTGTTAGCCCCTGCACTAAAGTGCAGGACTTCCAACCCCCAGAATGACTTTGCCTGGCTGGTGGCTGTTCTCCGTGGGCAAATCCATGAGCAGCTGATATTATTTTTAGTTCTCAGCGGCCCCACCTTGGGCACAGGGGCACAGCACTCTCTCAAGGAGAAAGATGCTCCCTCCCCAGCCGCTGCATCTCAAACACGTGCCAGGGAGAGCTCATGGGGCTGTGCATGGTGCCCGGGGGGACAAACCCCAAAGGTGCAGGGGGCTGCTGTCCCCAAGGACCATGCGACCAAGGGAACAGGACAGGCAGCGGCCAGCACAGGCACTTCCCACTGCTTTGGCAACGGGAACACTTAATTCTTTGTCACCCTGGTAACGATGCCCCAAGAGCAGCGGAGAGGAAACAGCAGATGTACTCTCGATTATTTTCCCTCAAACTCCGGTAAGCAGGCGCAGGTGTCCTTGGCCTTCCCTCCCGAGGTATTTATTGTGCCCGGCCGCCTCCGCAGCTCTGTGTCAGCTCCCCACACGATGCTCTGCCAGGCAGGACATGCCCTGCCAGCGCTCCCAGCCCTGCAGCCTGTGAGCATCCTGCCCGCCTGGGAGCCATTGCTCATTTCTGCGAGGTGTCTTGCCCAATAGCTCATTTTTTAAATACAGCTAAGGTCCCCGGGAGCTTGTACAGGCTGTTGGGCCACTGCTCCCCATAGGCACAGGGGGTGTGAGGACACTGCATGTCCCACTGGCTGCCTGGGGCTTGGTGAGACTTTGGGAAGCATCAGCATGACGTTGTCTGAAGCCGTGCTCAGATGCGGTAACTACTTGGGGTGCAGGGCAATGACAGTCACACACACAGCTACTTGCACATATTGTAGTATTTACTCTGTCAGAGAGAAATTTCCTACCAAGGAAGCAAAAAGACTGGAAAAAAAAAAAAAAAAGTATTTCCAGGTAATTAAGATCTCTCTCTGAATTCAGATGACATTCAAGCACGTGAAATCCCTGGCGCTTCGTGCTGCTATTGTCTGTGTCAGTGCTGCTTTTGGGATGTTCTCTGTAACTGCGTGTTTTGTGGGACCATCCTTCCTCAGGAACTTGTGGGTGACGAACACTTCTCCTTTCAATTCAGCAGGGAATTCTGCTCCGACACCAAGAACGCTGCTGTCTGTAATTGCCGTGGGTAGGCTGGAGAAGCTGTGCAAGGACTCAAGCCTGTGGTTCGTGCTCAGAGTCCTGCTAGCACAGGCACACCCAAACCAGCCAAATTGCCAACAGCCAGGATGAGCAATTGCACAGAAATAAATCTCCAATTCATTTTAATAGCTCCAAATCTGAAGTTGCTGGAGGCTAATTATAGAAGCTTTGACAGTTCAAGGATTAAAATTATCTTAATAGTTTAACAGTATAAACACACTGACTCATTGCACTGACAGTCTCCTGAGCGGCGTGTTCACCTGTGAGCTAGAGGCTGATTTATTTGTTGCAGGTTGGCCTTGAGATGGGGAAAGTAAGTGAACGATATGGCCCTGCTGTTTGACAGTGCTTTGCTCTGGTGATGTTTTCCTGGTAGGATTTGCAGAGTTATTTGCTCACCTGTATCCATGCCTGTATGTCTTTGTATAATGTGTATATTCATATAGAAATAGTATCTCTTTATTTATAATCCACCTTTTTCTTCCTAAATTTGTAGCTGCTTGGGCCTTTCAGACCTGCTGGCCACGTGCATTCAGTAATTGCTTGCAAGAGCAGCGCAACTAAAGGTCTGTGCTGCAACCTTTCGAGGCAAACAAACACAAGAGGGGAGCTGTGCAAGGCTTGGTGGCTGCAGGACATCAGCACCAGCGCATCCTCCTCTCTCTTCTTTGCTGGCCTCATTTCACTTGCTTCCCACACCACGTAAGTTGTTGTGACCTAAATTACCATATTTTTTTTTGGTCACGCTGTGTGCAGAAACACATTTAACAGCTTTCTCATAAGGTGACATCTTACGTGTCTTGTGACTGGAGCAGAGGTAGGATTTTTGAGGACTGTCACTAAGAAAAAAATGTAAAAAAGGGAAAGTTGGAGTTCCAACCCACACCTGTCCACAGGCAGGCAGGGAGGATGGCTGCTGCCATCCACGTGAGGGAATGTGCCACCCTGAAAGCCTGGGAAATCAGTCAGAAGGACATGCTAGAAGTGTAGGAAATGCCAAATGGTTCTCTTATCAGACCAGGACAGGGAGACAGGTGAAATGTTAAGCTGTGACTCCTCCTCCCCATCCCCTTTTTCCTCTTGTCCACCCAAAGCAGTGAGCACCTCAGGGCAGGCGTTATTTCCTTCCATAGGGGCAAACCTCCAGCCCAAGGCGGTGCTAAAACCCTGCTGCTATATTAAATATGATACGGGACCAGCAGAGAAGAAGAACCTTCTCCCTGCCAGGAGAAGCAGCACGGAGTGGGAGGGAGCCAAACACGGAAGAGATCATTATTTCTGCCTTATCAACAGTTCCAGGCTCTGACCCATCTTTTAGCTATGCCCACCATGAGCGTTGCTCTTTTGTCTTCGTGAAAGACAACTTGGCCAGCTTCAGCATGAGGAACCGGTGCTCCTCTAAATGAGGAGAGGGTGCCACTGAGCTACGGGCTGCTGGATGGACTTCTTCACGAGGTCCCAGTGGTCGGACGCTTCCCTCGCTCTGCTCTTCTCCACCGTGGCCTGTCCGATGAGGTGCCTGGGGTCAGAGCCCACTTGGTAAATGGAGACAAGCACGGTGCAGTCCCACACTGGAGGCTCAGGCATGTGGAACAGAAAAGTTTCGTTGAAAATGATGAGCGGTGTGTGGGCCCGCGGCCTGGACTTCTGGTGCTTTTGTCTGTGGTGCCTGCAGGAAACATCGATCCTCGCATATACATCTGGGAGGGAAAGAGAAAGGGAAAGAGAGGTGCCTGGGAGCATTGCAGCATCTGTCTGTCTCGGTTGGCTTCAGCAATGCTGGAAATCAGACTACTTGGCCAAGGCAATTGCATCTTACTAGGTAAGTAGCTAGTAAGACCTATGTGATCCTGCAAAAGGCAAAGCACAATTGACAGGGACAACCTCCAAATAGCTCTGCAGTTGTGTAACAAGCTCTGAAGTTAGTAGGAACAGGACGATGGAGGAAAGTTTACTTCTGTTAGTCCTACTAATGCTTATGCTAAACCCAACACCTGCAGCAAGGCTCAGAATGAAACAGCAGACAGGAGCCTTTGCCATTGCTTTAGCTGTATTTAATTAGCAAAATGGAAAAGTGTGGCTTTAGAGGTTCAGATAAGAGATCTGAGCACGTAAGGCCATGGGAAGAGTTCAGCCCAGGAGACAGCAGCCTGGGGATATCAAAGTCTGCTGTGCTTCTCTCAGTCCCAAAGACTGAGGATCTTGGGAATACAGCAAAGAGGGAGAGCAGGACACAAAGTGAGGGAAGGGGAAGAGCTGCCTGCCTTCATGCTGTTCATGTGCTGAGAGCTGCAGAGGGAAAGTGGCTTTCCATTCGTCCTCCAACTTGTTGCTTGGTGCAGGAGAGAAATCCACATAAGACAAGGGTGCAAAATGTGAAGTGTGGCTGAGTCGGGCTGGTTGCCTGCATCAAATGTTGGGTTATAGGAAAAAAAGGTGGCTCTACCTCAGCCTTTTCAGGGCAAGGAGCTGTTTACAGCTTATCTACAATGCAGAGCATCTCTAAGGCTGATCTCAGGTGTCATCTCGTTGGTGGACATTGAAGGATGATAGCGGTGCTCTGGTTACAACCCCGAGGAGCACCGTAGTACCTCTGCACTTTCTTCACCCTAGGGCATCCTCAAGAGGAAAAGCAAATTGTTGCTCCATACTGAGGGCAACAGGACTGTAATGAAATCCAGCTTTTGGGGTCTCTGCAGAGCAGAGAAAGGGAATTCAAGTCTTGTGATGGAGGGAAGAGGAGGAAAGGCGCTGCCTGAAAGAAGTAGCTGGGTGTTTCATTAGTGTGATGGGCCCTGGGGACTGATTCAGCAGCGCTTTTCTGCCAAGGCTGGGGTGTGATGGGCATGAAAGGGACCTGCTTCTCCAACACCCCCACGCTCCTCTGAGTGGGTGAGATAAAGGTAGCAGGCAGCAGAACAGAGAGGAGCAACAAGCCCAGCCAACAGGGGATATAAAACCCTTACTCTTACCTGCAGTGCTGCGAGGGGGAGTCGTCTTCGCCTTGAGCAGCCCGACCTCTATCCTCTGAGAGATGGGAAGGCACTTCAGCGACACGAGCACTTCTCCCACGATGTCCTGTGGAGGGCACAAGGGCATGCAGTGAGCAGCCAGTGCAACAATCTGCTGCCACCGGGACCACACGCCAACCTTTCTGCAGCTCACCAGGGTGCTCTTAGTGGCCCATCAACCAAGCCTGCAGGACCACTGCAGCATTCTGGCCGTACCTTGATTTTCAGCATTTTTATTGTGACTGACTTTTAGTTTTTTAACTTTCAGCAATTGCCAGCATTGGTTCTTTATTCATTCGGTGTAGCAGTTTCTCTTTCTCCTGATGAGGAACAAAAGGGCCCCTGTTCTCCTTCATCTGTATTACCTGGGTGCAGTTCTGAGTTTCAGGCTCACCAAACACAGACTGGTTTGTCACCACAGAGCACCAGTACCTGAACCATCACTTAGCAGAGTTAAACAAGCTGCTCTGGGCTACACGAAAGAGGCTTTCAGCTCTCTCTTGTTCCTAGGGGTGGTGAGAGATGAGGTACTACCGTACGGACTAATTTGTGCTGATTTCATGGTACTAAAATACTAATTCTTATGGTACCACAGTGTTTTTTTCCAGAGGGCTACAGGAAATGCTAGAGGCTGCAGACTGTGACATTTTGGGGTGCTATGAGAAGCAGGACTGCAACTAAATTCATGTTGCTCACATTTTGCAACAAGTTCCCATGTACCAGCAACAAATCAATGTTTCTTACAGTTAATTGTTCCGGTTGCTGGACTTGGGATGCCACTTTTTCTCTGTTACATTATGCCCTGCTGTTGTTAGCAACCATTTAAAACGCACAGCTATCATTTAAAAACCATTATTAATTCTTTACCGGAACACATCACGTGTTTTCCTTTTGGACCATCAGTCTCTAAACAAACCAAATGCGCTGTGAACTCTTGTCTCTGTGGGTAGAGGAGGGAAAAGGTGCTGCAACATAAGCCTGGTCATCAATACGCCTCGATCCTTCCCTGGAGATCTCACCTTTAAGAGGCAATTTGAAACTCCACGCACCCAGCCTTCCTGCAGAGCCTACCTGAGCAGAGTGCTGGGAGCAGAAGGGGTCTGTTACCACCTGCATCCCACAGACGGATCCCAGGGATGCAGGGCTGGGCTTTTCCACTAATAAAACTAAGGGGTGGCTGTACTGACATGCAGCTCCCTGGCAGTGTGTGGGCACACTGGGTAAGGCCATGTGTTAGTCATTAATTACCTTTGTGGTCTTCTGCAACTCTGCACACACAGCCAGGCTTCGGGAAGCCTTCAGCTCCCTCAGGGCAACCCTGACTTCCCCCAGCGCAGCGTTTCTGGAGTATTTGTCAAACCGTTGAACCTGTGGGAAAGAGGAAAACGGCATGTCCATCGGGTGAGGTGTGGGACGGGAGGGAGCAAACCTTGCACCAGGCTTTTGGGAGCCAGGCTGTCCTGATAGCAAAGGATGCCCATGGCAAGAAGCAAAATTCAGATGTAGTAGCATCACTCAAAGGAGTGCTTCCACCTCTGCTAACAGCCTGGCCCCTCTGGCCTTGCTGAATCCTGCCCTTGCTCTGTGCAAGGTTTGCTCCCTCCCAGCTGGCCGGGTGGTTGCTGGAATCCCCTTGCACAAGAAAGTGTCTTCTGACAGCTGCCCACATTTGCTCGGGGCCAGCTCGGGGCCTTTTCTGCATGTGCTCACACGTGGCTTCAGTCCTGATTTGTGCCTGCCCTCTGCAGCTGTTTCCCCAGCAGTTTGCTCTCCGGCATGCAGCCGTTTCCCTGCTCTGCTCTGAGCTCCCAGGCCTTGCTGCTTGCTTCCCTCTCGGGAGCACGGTCACAGTGTGTGGCCATGGCTCTGCGCACATGTTTTTTGCAGGCGTGTTTTAGTTTTCAAATGAAATCACTTAAAACTGCTGCCTGATGGGGAACAGATTTACTGCTGTCGCTTTGTCACATTAGGAGCCTATAGTTCAATGTCAGTGCACAGATCTGCCAGGGTCTGGAAGGGAGCAGCGTGAAACCACTTCAGCAGCTAGCAGTCTTGCTCCCCTGAGGTCTCTTGCAGCTCCACCTCCATCTCTCCTTCCACCTCTTGCTCTGCCTGCACAGCCCAGCTCTCCCCTTTGTAGTGTGCTCCTGCCCTTCCGCTGCAGCCATGTCGAGCTGTTGCTTTGCTGCGGTGGTTTCCTTTGATAAACCCGCCAAGTGCTTTTGCTTGTGAAAGGGGCACTCAAAAACTGAACGAGGAGTAAACAAAACCGAGACAGGAAAATGTAATGGCCAAATCAGAGGGGCTTTGAAGTAATGTGAGTCTGGACATTAGTCAGGGAACATGAGATCTGCAGCAACACGTGGGGATCACCATTCACATTCAGACCAGCAGTCTGTCTAGCCCACTGATGCCTTCTGAAACAGAAATTGCTCCGTGGTATAAAGTGGAAAAAGGAAGAAAGCACAAAGACTTCATCTTCCTGCCCCAGCTGACTGCTGGTTCATGTCTGACTGCTGGCTTGTGGGCAGAACAGTGGGACTGGCAAGGAAATGTCCTGTCTGCTGTGGATTTCACTGGTGATGCCTTTGCTGCTGTCCCCTCAGCATGCATTTCAAATACACCCCAGTGTATAGGGTGTCTCACAGCTATCTGTTGCCAAGGCACATTTTAAATCCCTGGGCATTCATGGGTACACTGCAGTGTTATAGGGGCAGACCTGAACTGGCTCTAAGTGAGGTAAGTCTGAAGCTATCAAACCATGGTAAGGAAGAATTAGGTAGAAGAGGTTTCAGGCTGCATCTGCTCACCAAGTTATCCCCATCAGCTACCTCTGCCCTGCCAGCACTGTGGGATATCCCTCAGCTCAGGGGGCAACCATGCGTTTCCCCCAGGCCCCAGCCTCTATGCCATACCCTACTGCAGGACCATGCAGACCAGGGGATGGCTGTGACAAAGGACAAGAGAACACAAGCAAATACAGATTTCAGGGAAATAAAACCATCCCTACAGCCTTAAAATGCCCACGAAACCAGTTGGGCACCCCTTTGAAAGCCAAAGTGTTTAGGATCTCCAGGCTTTCTGACCCTTCTGTCTGTCAGTGCCACATGACATTGGTGACCGTGGCCCTATTTCTGTCACTAAAGAGCCAACATCTCAGCTGGCTGTCATCCAAGAGGACCTGGTAAATGAGCCTGGAGAGTTACCAACCCCTTTTTTCGTTCTTCAGAGGGATAAGAGATGGAGACACCTCAAGAGGCTTGAGGTCAAGGCCTCTATGCCTGCTACCAGAGCTCGCACCCCAGCCCACCTCCAACTTCAGAGTGCTCTTCTCCACCTCGGCATCCCGCAGGGAGCAGACAAAATGGTCCCTGAAGGCTGGCCTGCTGCAGCTCTTCACCACCCGGCTTCTCCACTCCTGGACCACGCACTGGAGCCCGGGGATGCGGGATGGGACCTCCTGCAGCAGTCGGACCCGGACAGCAGAGCCGGTGTGCCCGCGGCCTGGCAGCCCCCATGCCTCCAGGCTGCTCACGAGCAGCTCACATTGCTCTCTGCGGTAGAGGAGAGAGAACTTCAGTTTGCCCCGGGAGCTGGGCAGGGGTCCCCCGTCACTGCTCGGGTCTTCAGTGGTGCTGCAGGAGGGGCAGGAATGTGGCTCGCCCGGCTCTGCTCGTAACTCCGTCATCTAAGGAAAACAAGGATGAGAGGAAGAGAGAGAGAGAGAGATGGGTCTTTTAAAGTGTGGTGGTGTTGAATTTTCCTCTTTTTTCCTACAATGGTAGACACAGAAGGTGTGTTGATACCTAGTGCTTTTGCTCGTGCTGTCATGCCAGCGCCTGACAGGCCAGCTCCCTGGCATAGAACAGCCTCACGGGCTGGTTCAGACCATGGGAAGAAAGAGGTCAAAGAAGCTTTGCTGCCCTCGGGACCTGCATTCAAGCTCCCACCACCCCCAGGTACTGCTCTGCAAACATCCTCTGCTGGGCTCTGTGCCACAGGGGCCTCTCCAGGGCATCCCCAGAAGCTTCAAAGTGTTCTTTGCTTTCATTTTCTCTGAAAATGAGTGCTGTGGACATGACGCTGAGCACCCTGCACGGTGGAGCCCAACAGCCACACTGTACCGGCGAGAGCATGGGCATCAGCACAGCCACCTGGCCGTGCAGGATGGCCACTCTTTAAGCATTTTTCCCTTCTTGCCTTGCTTTTTTTCTCCAGTGAGAGCCCAGCAGCTGCAGCCCTGCGATAGCCATTTTGTACTCAGCAGCTGCTGGTGGTATTTTGGGGCTGTTGCTGAGCAGGCTCTCTGCCCGCTGCAGAGCCGTCTGCGCCTGCCTCACTGCTGCTCTGCTTCCTGCTCTGCAGCGAGGCCTGGCCAGCTGCAGGGAGGTCAGCAGGAACTTGAGGAATTCGTTTTATTGGAAACCACATCCCTCCGGTAACAGAGGCACAGGCTGGAAGTGGGGAAGAAAGCGGGTTGTGGGGGAGGGAGAGGGGATGGGAAAGGCCCACAGATTGCTTCTTTAAGAAAACCAGATAAATTCTGGATGAAAGAGAAGCAAGGAGAAGTGAAACTTGTGATCAAGTGAGGTTTTCCACCAGTTTCCCCAGAAATGGCACGGCGGGTTTCTTCACTTCCCTCAACAACAGACTCCATGGACTCTACAACTGCCCCAAAAACACCTGAATTAGCTGCAAAGGTCCCTGCTGCATACCTCAACACCTGGTTGCAGCCTGCAGAGCTGGAGCATCTCCTAGCAGCCCTACTTAGGAGATGTCTAAATCTGAACTTGTCACCCAGACTCACCCAGGGCATTCCCAGTACCCACTGAGAGGCTGAGGGATGATGACACACATGGCCTGAGTGCACTGGGGCTGTGGGCAGACTGCAGTACCCATAAAACCACTGCACTGGGGTCACTGTGTGTCAGTGTTTTTCTTCTTTTGCTCCCCCCCTTTCCTCCTGTGTCTCTCTGGGACTGTCTGGTCATGCCTGGGAAACAGGGACTAGTGGGCTTGTGGCCCTGAGACAGGTCTGGCCCTGGCACCCCACATGAAGGTTGTTACTTAAGTGAAAGAGCGGTATTTTTCTTCCTCCATTCCTTTCAGCTGGAGACAGTCTCTCTTTATAAGTTTTCTTGCCACAGGGTTTTGCATCTTGTTTTCTAGCAGAGTTGAGAGGCTGTCAGTCAGCCCACCTCTTGTGGGGTTTCTGCAAACAGGGATGGCTCTCGACCTTGCCCTAGCATCAGTGTACTTGCCTTGAAATCCACATTGCTCGGCTTAGAGGTGTCAAGCAGGAGAGGTGGCATCTTCTTCCCCCAAAAGCCGTTCTCTGCCTTTATCCTCACCCTGTCTTCACTGTGGTATTTCTTCTCTGTGGGAATAAAGAAAAGCCAAGTGAGTCATGTCCAGTTTGGATGGAGATGATGATGTTTGGAGGCTGAAAGTCTGAGTATTGGATTTTTATTTGGGATTTCTGAAAGTCTTTAGAGAAGACTTTCACACCAACCTCCTGGTGTGAATGCCCTATATTTTAGACTTTTGGGGACAGCCTTGCAATACGTTTACAATAAAAATGCAGCTTGGAGCTGTCGAGCAAGCTGTGCTCAGATGGCACTTGGCCTGATGCTCCCAGACAAGAGAAGTGGGGTGAGTCACATTCAGTAGCATGGCTTATGACACCATGCAGCTGGGAAAGGAAGGGAAGGATTGGATTTTTCATCATTTTTCTTTTGTAAAAGCCATCCAAGCAGAGAGGGATTGCTGAGGCTGGGAGACAGGAGGCCAAGGAGAGCTGGAATGAGAGCAAGGAAGAGCTGGTGAGCCTGGCATCACCTGGGGCCTGCGATAACAGATGGGCTTGAAGGGACAGGAGAAGCCATGCATACATTTCTGGCCTGGTGAAGAAGCAGCTGGTTTTCTGGCAAAGCAAGGCTACTACAACTGTATGTGCAAGGCATGCTTGTGGGGTCCTGAAATGTGTGCCTCATTTGTCTCCTTACAGGTGACAGCCAGGAGAGGTGGCCTGCCCCAGCTCCATATCATGTCAGCAAGTGGAACCTGGTCCCTCACCTGCCTCGTGTCAGGGCACTGTGGGCATGGTGTGTGGCACAGTGACTGTGACAGAAATGCTTGCAGCTGGAAGCATAAAAACTGAGGACATAACTGTTAGTGAAGCAATGCTCAGCTCCTGCATCTGGTCCAGGATGGAAGTTGCTTTTTGAGAGGAAAAGGTAGCAGAAACAGGCCCCTGGTGGCTGCTGAGCACTGTTGCCCAATACTTACCTTTTCTAGCCCTGTGGCGTTTCCGGAGCTGACACACCTGGCAAGCTAAGATGGTCAGGGCCACCAGGAGCAAAAGGATGGCTATTGCCAAGATCCCATACTTCCAGGTATTGGAAAAGGGTAGCTGTAAACTGTGCAAGGTAAGCGAGATGGAGCTGTCCTCTGTCATGCCTTGTTCCTCTGAGAGAGAGAGAAGGAAGAAAGGGGTTAGCATTGCTAGCACTGCCTCTCCGTGTTGTATGACTCAAGCAGGATGCAGGCTGGGAAGGAAAAGGTCTGTATTCAAGTCATACATAAACTGCAGCTTAGGCCCACACGCACAGAACTAGTCATGTTGCTGGGCATGCAATATTATTTATGTGTGTTTGTGCTCACTGGATCAGTGCTGCATCATCACGGATCTGTTCTCATCGTTGCCACACAGGCAGGCTTCTGCTGGATTTCACTGCTTTTGGCCAGAGCAATTGACAAAGCAGCTTACGGTCTTCCAAGATGAAAGACTGCTGGAAATGCGCCACACCTGTGATTTCCCTGCAAGCTTCTTTTCAGCCTGCTTCCTTGCCCTCCACATACCGCTGCTGCCTCCTACAGTTGGAGAGAGACACTTTATCAGGGAGTGGAGTGATAGGACGCGGGGAAATGGCTTCAGACTGAAAGAAAGTAGGTTTAGATTAGATATAAGGAATAAATTCTTTACTCAGAGGGTGGTGAGGGACTGACACAGGTTGCCCGGAGAAGCTGTGGCTGCCCCATCCTTGGAGGTGTTCAAGGTCAGGTTGGGCAGCCTGGTGTGGTGGGGGTTGAAATTAGATGATCTTTGAGGTCCCTTCCAACCCAAACCGCTTAGTTTGGACTTCCATCTCTGTTCCTTTGCTCCAAGAGAAAAGATGGCAGTGGTCCATTAGGCTATGGCTCACCATAGCCTTTCATCCTGCTTAGCCTAAGTAACCACAATGAGGACTGGAGGAAGGGATTCTTCCAGTCCTCTTAGGGTAAATATTCTTTAAGAGCATTATCTCCCTTCTCAGGAGAAGGTTGAATCCATCTGGAGAGGAGCAGGGATGAGTGCTCCCTCCCCCTAGGCCTTTACACACATTCACAATAGAGCTCTGGTTAGGAATAGCACTTGGTGGTGTTTTTTTTTTTTCTTTTTTTCTTTGTTTTTTTTTTTTTTTTTTTTTTTTCTTCATGATTACTTAAGATGAGATTAGAACACTAATCTTTGCAGGGAGCAAACATTTCACCTAACTCTAGCAAACAAGAGCAGCCAAGAAACAGAGCCCAGCTTCAGATGAGGTCTGTTCCAAGAAATTACTGCTGGTTTACACAGCCCAAAGCAAGCTTGAAAGCAGGAATCAGTTTAGTGAAGCTTTCTGCACAGAATCCCTAAATGTGTGTTATTTCTTCACCTCAGAAGGTGTTGCTGTTCGTACCAGCTATTTTCTTCTATGATTTCTCATGACTGACTGTATTATCCGTACTTTTGTTGCAGGGCCACGTGCAGCTGCTGGGGTATATGCTCTGTGTAACGTACCCCATCCACCTCCACTGGAGATGAAGCAGTAGAAATGAACGGGAAGTGACTGGCAGAGACATCCTTGTGTGGGTGAGAGCTAAATCTCAGTCTAAATAAACACTTCCCTGAAAAAAAAAAATGGACTAAGGGGAGCCTTTAAAACTGGCTGAGAAATTTAACTCACTCCTAACCTGCAATAAGTAGTTGTGCCATAAAAATGCTCAAAGAATCACAGCAGGCTGAAGGACAGTTCTATGGCATCCAGAGGAATTCACCTACAGTATAACCCTCAGGAAGAGCATAGCACGAAATTAAAAGAACCTGTAGTTTAACAGGCAAACAATTGCATATATCAATTAGTCCTGATTCTGCACTGCAGACCCAGAGACCTTAAAGCTTGTGGCTGGCTGTCATTTTCCTGAGAGGTTTCTTATTTTTAAGAATGTGCATCTGTATTACGTGGCAGGAAAGCAGCTATTTAAGTAAAAGCGGCGAGGCTGAATGGCTCCTGAACCATCACACTCAGCCTGGCACTCCTGGGACTTGCTCCAAATCAGCTTCACCTTTCAAGGTCTGCTGTGAGCTGCCCCAGCACTGCTGGGTGAGTTAGCCCAACCCCAAAAATGTGCACGGCCGCTCTGCCATCGCACAGATGGGGCAGGACAGGCCTGGCATGGCACGTCCATCTCCCTGTCCAATGTCCCCATCATCTAAATCTGGCTGTCACTCGTTCCTTGTCATGTGGATGGCAGCCTCCAGCAGGCCAGGTGCTCCCCACACAAACATCCCACCCCCAGCTCCTCCCAGGTGCCTAACTCAACACTGGGCGACTTAAACAAAAATCATACCTTCAGAAATGGCTTAAAAGCGGGTCTCTGGGAGCCCTCTGAGAGCCTGCACACCGCCAGCACACAGCGAGATCGGTTTGTTATTCTAGAAAAACAAGGTCCCACCCTGCTCAGCAAGACGCGAGCCAATATTGACGAAGCGGGTTCGGAACAGGGCGTACATGTGGAACAATGCGATGGCAGGGCTGCCGCTCAGTTAACTCCACAAGAGCTGCAGAGGGATGGGGTTCTGGGTGCCCACTTGGCAAATCTGGCTGTGAGGGTCACCGCGAGAGGTGCTCCATGCTGAGCAACCCTGCAGCTCCCAGCAGGTCCTAAGCAGGGCATGAAGGGGAGAGGCTGGGCTTCTGGGCTCTGGGAGAGGAGCATTTGTAACCCTCTGCTGCTCTTGGCAAAATCACGAAACCATGGCAAATGCTGGTCTAGTCACATGTGAGTGCAAGCCTCCAGAAAACATGGGATAGGTGAGTAGAATAAGAATACATGCTCTTCGTTTGTTTTTGCTGTGCAGTTGTTTTTTAACTCTTCTTCTTTTACCCAAAGCAATAGGATATATATATATTTATTTTTTCCCAGGTCTGTCCTGTGGATGTTGGGGCTGTTGCAGCTGGATACCAGGAGGCAGCTGGATGGGAAGTCTTTGCACACACTACCAGAGCTAGATCCATAGACACCTGAAAGGTAGGAAGGGTTTTCTCCTTCAGAATTAAGAGGGTGGTGCCATGTGGCAATTAGAGGGCCAAGAATTGAGGAGGGAGATGAGGAAAGAGGTAGAACAGCATCCTCCAGGGCTTTCCTTCCTCCCTCACCTGGTTCTCATTCCTTGTCCCATCTGGATTTGAGGACTTGGATCAGTCCTGTTTGGTCTTTCCCGTCGGGAGCTCTGCTCTGTCCATCCAGTCACCCAAATCCAGCCAGATTTCTTACCCCAGAGCATTTGTTAGCAGCCACTAGCCCACCCCATTGGGATTACAGCTATCTTTGATCCCTGCAGTTAAGAGATGTGGCTGCATCCTTGCTTGCAGCATGTCTACTTTAGATTTGCTTTGCAAGCTGTGGCAGGGAAGGGGGGAATGAATCCCCTGGGAGTCTGCTGTGAAGACAGCAGCATCTCCCCTCTGCGGTAAGGGCTGAACAAAGTAGCCCTTTCTCCTCGTGGGAGGTGCTGAGGAGTGAACTCCTTGATGCTTTCTATTCTGGTGATCCCCGAGCGCAGTCTCGCTCCTTGTTTTGTGTTTGCTGCACATTAGAGATGAGCTGAGGCATCAAACCTGGCTAAGAGGAGCTCAATTAGCCACGGCACACCTCAAAGTGATGGCAGGCAGGCAATTCTTCCCAGCCAATTACAGCATGGCCTGGGGAGTGCTTCTGTACCCTGTGCATCATCTGCAAAACGTAATGAGGGTCTCAACTAAGCATCTAAATGAAGTGTGAAACAAGGCAAAAACAATGCATATCAGGTCAAGAAGTTAGGGTAGGGAAAGCTGGCTTTGCAGAAGGTCTGTCCCAACACCTTTTGTTTCTTGGGGTGTGATGGTCCCCAGTGAGGTAGGGCGGGACATAAAACTACCTCTCAGACTATCCTAGTAGAGGAGAAGCTCAGGAGAGCCAAAATTGCTGTTAGCATCCGTGTTGTTCAGAGGGGGCACCTGGGGCCCTGCTGTGCTCCATCCCCTTCCCTTAAAAGCTCCTGCAGCCCGGGTTGCCAGGCCAGCAGTGAAACGACGCTCTTCCAAAGCAAGCAGCAGGTTTAGCTGGGGTATAACCTGCCTGTGAGGCCAATAATGTTCACTTAACTGCTTCTGGCAACGGAGCTGGAACACCGTGACCTCCCCGCTTTAGATCATATGATGCAGTGAGCAAAAGGTTGTTGCAGAGTCCTAAACTACTAGCAGAAACCCAACATTTTAACACAAACTAAACAACTGTTGCCACTACTGAGATGTAAAATACAAACCTGTGAAAGAATATAAGAGCTCTAGACTCAAGTTCTCTGCTCCTGAATCTATTTGATCTCAAGAGCCATGTTTTTTTTTAAAGGGTTTGCTTAAAGTGTCAAGATGTCAGTGTTTGGAAACATGCTTGTGGGGTTAGACGCAGTGCAGAGAGATGGTGCACGGCAGCTTGTTTATGCGTAAATTAGCCTGCTATGTGTATTATAACCCTGGGCTGCACAAAATTTGCAATGGCATTGAGCTGTCTGCCATGAACTGAAAGTTCTACCTGGATTTCTCAATCTTCTATTTTATTATTAACCTTCATAACATAATAAAAGAGAAAGCCAGGATTTGCGAGCTGCTGGTAAAAGGGTACCCGAGGTCCAACCGTTCTGCCCTTGATGGAAACCAAGTAATTATAGAAAAAGGGAAGTTTTTAGCATTTGGGGCAGCATCAAGAGAAGTGTGGAGGAACTCTGCTCAGGCAAATGCTCTCCTTTGTTGGAAGCATGCTCAGATCAATGATTTACCTCAGCCCAAGAACAGCCAGTTACAGCCTCTATGAGATGAATATGTGAGCATCACAAGGCATCTTCAAATTGCACACCACACTAAGCAACTGCTGCATGGAGAGAGATGTGAGCAAGCAGGATAATTCATTTCTTTTGCATGCTTTCTGTAGGGTTAGCTCAGGGCAACATCGGGCTTCTCACCTGCATTTTTTAAACTACATTCTTTTTTCTGTTGCACTGCAGCATTTTAAGTGTGCATCAGATTTATTTTCCCTTGCAAGAAGGTTTATTACAGTTCCAACTGGGGCGAGTAGCCCCAGTCAATAACCCCTGAAACAAGGGATATGTTTTCTAGGCTTGCAGCCTTCCTAGGGGCTTGACTAAGTTCTCGTGACAGGCTTCAGCTAGGAACGTAACCAAAAGCAAACAAGAAACAAATTACAAGTAGCAGAGTAGTTCAGAGTGATGGATTGGCATTAAAGAAGAAATATACAGATTCAAGCTATGGGTTGTATCTTATTTTTCTTTTTATAAGTAGAAAAACAAAGCATTTAATTATTTGCAAACAGATTTTAATAAAATTCCTGTAAAACCACTCTTGCCAGAGCAAACATATCAAACCATTTAATCTTTTCCCATACCAGCAGAAATGTACAGCATCTTTTGTTTGTGGGAAAAATCACTTTTCAAGGGGTGCTAATTCTTGAGGTTAAGCAGCTGAACAGCCACTCGTTTCTTTTTCCTCTAGTAGCCTGGTCATCACTGCTTTTCCAACAACTCCTCTACAGAAAGGCAGTGGAGAGCTGACTTTTAGATTAAAAACCACATTTCTTATGTGGCTTGGTTGTTGTTTTGCTGTTGTTTTGGAGAGCTTTCTCCAGAGACCTGGCAAAGGCACCACCCAGTGATAATACAGTAGGTAGTTCTTCCCTTGCCTTTGGGAAGGAGCTCTCTTCTAGAGCCCGACTAATGCGTTAGGAGGGATTACAGGATTAAGGAGCTCCTAAAGGGTACAGACCCACTTCTAGCAGATGCCCAGTAATTGTTTACTTCAAGGATAACGATGCTGCAGTGAAAATGTACAACGCTTTCATGAGCCTCAGCGCTGCACAGAAGGCTTATCAGCTACCTGGACACCCCACTCAGGGAATCCACAAGTGTTTTTTGGTAAAAGCACATTCTATATTAAATTAATTAGCTTTATGTACGAAAAGTTCAGATTAAGAAGAGGACACTGCTTTGACTTTGCTCTGTAGGCAGTCACCACTCATGAAATGATCTTCACTTCAGGCTTGGACTCTTCCAGGGCTCTTAGTTCATCATCCACTTCAGAACTCCAGAAAATGTCATACAAACTGCACCAAAACAAAAAGGCAAGCTGGTTTATCAAGGATCCTCCCATTAAGGTAAGAGAGAACAGGAAGAGCCACAAATTGCTGTTATGAGAAGACCACATAACAACAGAAAGGGCCCCATCTAGGTTGGGCAGTCTGCCCCAACAACCCGTTATGGGTCTTACAGAACTGGACCGTGTTATTCCCACCATAGCATCACCATCTCCTCTTCCTCGGGCCTCAGGGACCAAAGTGGATTAAGCCATTATGATCACACCACTCAGAAGGGTCAGGGAGGGCTTTGCAACAAGCAGCTGGTGCTTCACGCCCCCTGGGGTCACCAGGAGGACCGGTTCCCCTGGCTGGAGCTTGCTGTTTGCAAGGGGAACACAAGCAAGACCAGAAACATCACTCACATCAACTGCTGCAGCTTGCAGTTGGGATTCCTCACGGCTTCGCAGAGCTTCCTCACGCCTTCATCCTCCAGAGTGTTGTAGCTCAGGTCCAGCTCCGTAAGGCACGGCTTGGCAACCATGAGGGTGGCGAGCGTGGCACAGCAGGCTGCGGTGAGATCGCAGTTGCCCAGCCTGAAGGGCAAGGAGAGAGCACAGCAGAGTGGGAATTTTGGCCCCCAAGCAAAAAAAAAAAAAAAAAAAAAAAAAACAAAAAAAACAGGTAACACAACAAAAGAGGAGATGACTTGTGAGATGACTCCCTTACCATAGGGAGTGGATGTTGCAGTTGGGGTGCAGCAGCCCTTCACACAGGAGTTCAACACCTGCATCCCCCAGCTTGTTCTCACCGATGTGCAGCACTTTCAAGTGTTTGTTCACGCTGAGAACAGAGCTGACTGCCTTGCAGCATGCAGTTGTGAGCCCACATTCTCTAACCCTGCAAAGGAAAAATGACATGAGAACTCCAGGGATCTAGAGAGCATCAAGCACTGTTCACTTCACGTTTACTTCAGAGGAGCCTGCAGAGTGAGAAAAGAGGAACTGAAGCCTTCCCACAACTACTGAACTTCTCTCCACCCCCCTGTCTGCCAATCCTTTCAGAGCAGCACCTCTCCCACCATTTATATTTGGGTTGTTTGTCTCAGAGTATGTATCTAGGACAGACAGAAGCACAGAAACAGACTCCTGTTCAGAAAAGCATGCTGCTCTCTCAGCTCCACCATGCACTCCTGGGGCACTGCACCAATTCCTATGCCACTCGGGTAAGGCAAGAACGCCACTGATGCGTAGGAGCTGAACTTGTGACGTAGAAAAGCTGAAGAGCTGCCTGTTACAGTTTTATGTGAAAGAACAGTTTCCCCCTCCAGGCCATGCAATAGCAGAGCACCCCAACCTGTAATGTAATGTAATGCTGTCAGCAGTGAGAATGCTGGGAATGGTTTTGTCATCCGAACTTTCTCTGGTTAGATTTAGATTGTAAAGTTGGCACCACAGGTTTTGGTGCTGACTTTTATCCAGTCCTTCCAATAAGCAATTATACTCTTCACTTGTGGAACCATCACAACTGAGGATTTATTTTGTATTTTTTCACCTACATCTCTCTTTAGTTAGGTCTCCAAAAAAGTATCGGGTACGTGAAGCCTCACAGCAGCTTACCATAGCTCCTGGAGGTTAGCTTTGGGATCCTTGAGCGCCTGACACAGCATCTCCATTCCTGAGTCTCTCAGGTTATTGTCTATCAGGCTGACCTCTAGGAGGGTCTCTTTTGTACTGAGGACTCTGGAGAGATCTTTACAGCTAGCGCTTGTGAGATCGCAGTCCCATAACCTGCAGGGAAGAACCAAATATTATTTCCCCCCCAAGAATGACTTAGATTAGAAAACACAGTTCTCTGTTAGTACTCTGAACTTCTGGTTACAGCATCTCATTCTCTTCAGTCCTTTACAAAACTTGTCCATGTATCGTACCACAGAGCTTTCTCTCTACTTTCCACCCTTTGCACTGAACGTTGTTTGTAACAGAAAGGGAATATGAACACTCGTTTCTGGTAGACAGACATCCCACGAGGAGGAAAAGACAAAGTCATCACAAATTCTCATTCACCCTCTCCCCAGAATTTGGTCTAAGTGATTTCAGTGCAGCCTTGCTCCTTCATGGTGTCCTTCCCCAGGTTTTGTGAAGCAACTAACTTGCAGTAGAGACATCCTTGTTTCACTAGGGGGTGTAACTGAGAAGCTTTCCACTTTGGAGCAGACCAACCATACAACCTAGGTAGCTCAGAGGCCGCAAGAGGGATTTGAGCAAACCCTCTCTACCCTTACCACAGCTTCTGGATTCTGCAGTTTGGATGCAGCAGTCCTTGGCACAGCAGAGCCAGGCCGGAGTCCCCGATCTTGTTATCCCCCACAGACAGATCTATCAGCGACGACTTGTTGCTCAGCACCGCGCTGATGTCCCGACAGCTGTCACTGGTTATTCCGCAGTTTTCCAGGCTGCAGGAAAAAAAAGCACAGTTTGAATTGCTGCTCCAAACCTGCTGCATTAGGTATGATCCTCCACGCCCTGTTTGGACATTCACCCTTATATCGACTGTCTTTTTGAAGAGGAACTTTTGGACGTATGACATTGTGAGTCCCCAGCAGCCACAAACCAAACTGGGACACGGGGAATGAAGGCAAAGGGACTGCTGGCTGCTGCAGAGCCCTGAAGCCTCTGCACAGCTGGAGCTGGCTCCCTAGATCTACGTAGCAGTGACTTAGCAGCTGTGTGCTCCTCCAGCCAGGCTGTGCTGAAGCACATGGGCAAGTTAAAACAATTGTGCTTCTACCTTGAACCCTCCCTTTCAGGGGCTGTGCCAACAAGAGGACAAATTCAACATCTCTTTCTTGAAGAAAATCTGGATCTGAATAAATATGCTCAGCCAGCTGGTAACTCAGGGGTAAGAACTAGAGCCTCTGAAGGCTGTTGCGCTTTCACTCACAGACACTGATGAACAGCCACTCCTTGTAATTGCAAATTTAACGTGGGGTACGTGTTCACGCCACACCAATAGACATGGGAGTGAACTTAGAATCACATGATAGTTAAAAAAAAACAGATGTGCTTTCAGTTTCCACAATTCTGGAAATCTGAGCCAGCAAAAAGCTGGCCTAAATTTCAAGCGTTCTTGACAAGAGTTTTTCCTTCTTTTGTGCATGGTAGGAATAGCAGCAGGGTTATTTTCAGCTAGAGGTGACCAGCTCTTCCTTACTGTAGTAACTCTAAGTTGCAGCTTGCCTCCACCAGCCCCCGGCACAGCTGCTTTACAGCTGTATCTCCCAGCGTGTTGTTGCTCAGGCTGAGCTCCTTCAGGGTGGGCTTGGTTTGCAGAGCAGCATTGAGAGCTTCCACAATATCAGCCGTGAGTTCACAATACTCCAGCCTGCAAGGAGAAAAGAAACCCAGGCAAAAAAAAGTGTCTCCACCACGTCCTGCTACCAACAGACACATCGAGGCAGAAAATGTGCCAGTGGGATCTCCAAGTTGAGATGAGGCAATGCACGAAGGAGAGAGGACCATAAGCAGACTGCAGCCACTAGTTCTTGCAGCATGTTATTTCTTAAACTGAGACCGCAGGGAAACCAAACAAGACTAGCCCCCCACCCCAACTTTACTCTAGTCCCCCACTGAAGCAACACACAGGCTGCCTCAGCTTTGAATTGCGGCACATCACGCAGCCTCGCCACCAAGCCTTCCCGAGAGGAGCTGGAGACTGCAAAGAGACCTGGGTCCAACTCAGAGGCAAAGCAAGGACCAGGTGCAGCAGAATCAGCCTTCCCCTGGGAGTCGGAGGCATCCTGCATTAACAGGACGCTGCCAAATGAGCTGAATAAAGCCTACGGGAACAGGCACCCAGCTCTGACAAACCCTCAAGACCCGCTCCCACACAATCAGGTTCAGATAAAGCAGGAAGAAATCCACAGCTGGCAACAAAACTCCTGTTTGTCTCAAATTCAAGACCTATGCGAACTGCCTGATGACCAAAACGCCCAGGACTACTTACTGCAGCTTCTGCAGCTTACAGTTGGGGTTCATCAGCCCCTGGCACAGCACCTTCACCCCGGCAGTTCCCAGCTTGTTGTCACCCACGTGCAGCTCTGTCAGCGACGGCTGTGCGCTGAGGACGGAGCGGAGAGTCTCACAGCTGGCGCTCGTCAGGTTGCAGTTCTGCAGCCTAAAGGAGAGACGCAGCTCAGGTGAGATAAATGCATCCCCAGGATTACCCTGGGGCTCTTCTAGGAGAAGTGCAGCTGCTGGGGTTTGGGCACAGGAAGGATACTGTGGCACCTCCAGGGTGCAGCTCTCTCGAAAGCAGTACATCCAGGTAAGTGCTATTATTTTAAGGTATGCCAAAATATTGTACCAGCTAATATTGTACCTGTAACGTGAGCGTGAACTCCTAGGTTCCGTTTGGTCTAATTGCTCATGTACCAGAAGAAGGATCCACCCTACATTAAGCAGTACCACAGCTGCTTTATAGCAGTGTTTTAATAATAATAAGGTTAATCTGTGAGAGAAAGCACATCTTACGATTTCTTATTCCCCTGGAAATGTCATCCAGAGTAGCTAAAAGTAATAGTCTTGTCTTACTTGGCTTAAACCCCTGGATATATCATTCAGAAGTTTTAGTGTATGCTTCAAGAAGGATCTATGAAGCTTCAGTGCTCAGGTGAGGAGAAGCTGTATAGGAACCGGGCTGCTACTTCTACAGGGTGTTTTGAGCTATTGGACGTGACACCCTTGTAATGGAGAAGTGTTGTGCATAGTGGTGCTAACTTTGGCTTGGATTTGGTTGCTCTTTTGGGGTTCTGGTAAGGCATCTTAGGGAAAAAGTGAACAATCATGTTCTTACAGAACTGATGCAACCTAATCCATGCTATTTCTTGGGGCCCTGTAGAGTTTGGGGCTCAGGAGCAAAGCTCTCTGAAAAATATCTGGAGTCAGTCTCCTAGTACAGCATAGCAGAGTTACACTTAGAAGCCCATCTGAGAACTGCTGCTTGATTAGTTTCAGCCTACTCTCTCTCTATTTGCCAATGACCCCTCGTTGCAAGGGGCACAGTGACTTTGAAGCAGGCCTATCTGGTGTAAAAAGGAAACAATTTGTATGAGGTAGCATCAGGAAGGTGCCAGATGCACCTCAGGAGCTGGAGAACTCCAGTTCTCTGCAGAAGAGCTCCTGGACAGAGGAGGCAGCACCTCATTGAGGGTCACTAAAGAGCAAAGGCAGCAACTGCTGGCTTTGACTAAAGCTCCTGCAGCGTGGTTTGGCTGTAGCGCTTGCTAGGGGAAGTCTTTTAATGCCATGGTATGCTGCTGGTGCCTCTGCAAAAACTGCTGGCTTGAGCTGAGCCCCACATCCAGCCCCTGCCCAACTGACAACACAGGGCTTGTGGCAGAGTCAGTTTGGTGTGGTGCAGAAAGACTGACAGCTCCTGCAATGCCAAGGAACACCAATGCTCACAGGAACACCCTTTTGCTTGGTTCCCAGAGAAAGAAGCAAGCAAAATGGATGGGACTGTTAAACCCTGTGCTGATAACTGGCAGAAGAGTACTCTGAAAAACACATTTCTGAGCATGTCAGGTGTGTCCTAACGGCACATACGCTAAAGAAGGTCTCTGTAAACCCTTAGCTTGGCTGGGAAAACTCTACCTGTCCTCCCCTTTGTGCTGGAAGACAGATGGATAATCTGGAGTCTTACAGCAAATATGCTAGCTAAGTAAGAAATCCTGCAGTATTCCAATCATCTGACCTAGGTAGCGGCTGAGGTGCACCAGCACGGCTCTGCTCATACAATCACATACTAGTTTGCCTTGGGACTTCACCTACAGCACTCCGCAAGCCCATCAGAGCGAGGCAATCAGCGTGGCCTTACCATAACTTCTGCAGGCTACAGCTGGGCGTCAGCAGCCCTTTGCACAGGTACTCAATGCCTGCATCTCCCAGCTCATTGTTGTTCAGCTTCAGCTCAGTGAGGGACGGGTTCGTGTTGATGACAGAGGAGAGGTCCTTGCAGTTGCTGCTGGAGAGATTGCAGTCATCCAGCCTGAAAGAGAAGGAGGTGGGGTCTGTTAGCCCTCAGGGTCTCCCTGGCTGAAGCGCTCCCCAGGAAAGCAAAGTGGCCAACCTACGCCTCCTTGGGCCCTGGGACACCTCCAGAAGGCTGTGTGTGGCTCGTTGTGCAACACGTGGCCCAGACCTCTGCCTCTATGGGGCAGAAGACACTCTCTGCCTGTGGGGCTGTGGCACACGAGAGGGGCTGACGGCAGCTTCCCAAGCCCCAGGCCTCCTCCACGCTGCGCAGCCACATGTCATGCCCCCCTCGGCAGGGCTGCAGCCAGAGGACAATGCTTTCATCTGGCCTTCACTAGCAGCAAACTACCCACATCTGAAGCCACGTTTAGCCAGAGGCCAGCTCATGGGCTGCCAGACTGGTTCTGCACTGCAACTAGCCCAGCCAGGCCCGCAGCCAGGCTCCCCAGCCCCTGGGGGATCCAGCCTCCTACGGGTGAGTCACGCAGCCCTCACAGCCTCTCTCAGCGTGGAGCAAGGCTGCGGCACGACAGCGGCCTCGTGCACTGATGCCAGGGTTTTATCTGCTGCCGCTCAGTTGAGGAGGACAGAGCTGAACGGGCTGGAGAGTTAAGGAATGGACTGGGAGCCAGGGACAGAGCAGGACGGGCAGAGGGCGAGACAGAAGAGGCAGGGGGTAAGGAAGGCATTGCAAAGAACCTCACAGTCCCAGGCATAGCCTGCGGGGAAGACTGCAAAAGCAAATCTCCTGAACAGCCTCATCCCATTCCCCTGCTTGCTCTGGGGAACACGGTTCCCCCCAAAGCAGCTTGCTCAGCATTCCAGGAGGGTACTTTTGGAGACTGCCTGTGGAATTAAGAGGTGTTTGCATGGGGCTCGTGCATGACAACCAAAGAACAGTCTCTTGGCAGTGTGCATGAAACTTAATGAGCACGAAGGACATTTGCCTTCCCTCACCTGAGGGATCTGACTGTCAAGAATTACCAAAGCAGTGGTGAAATGTGTGGAAAACCACTGAAGACATCACCTGGCTGAGTGTGCATGCCGTAGTACAAGGGCAGCGTTAGTTCACACCAAGGGATGCTCCTCTCTAGGCCAAATAAATCCTTGCAAGAGCACTTTTATCTTATCAACTTTCAGGGCAAAAATATGTAAAATCATTTCTGTTCCCATGCCTCTTTTAAGTCACGGGTCAACAATAGTACAGCTCAGTCTTGCTACTGACATGCACTGTGCCTTGTACCTCTTCTCACAGCAGAGAAACACAACTCTTACTCTGAGGAGATGGAATGCAGCTAGTGACTACCTGATGCTTTTGCAGGATTTCATGGTAGACAGGAGCTCAGCCCATCGAGATGGGTCCATCTCCTCACACTGGATGTCAAGGTCCATTTTGGAAGTTGAGCTAGGATCTGAAAATGGAAAATCAAGCTGTTATTTCTGCCGCTGGCCAAGAAGCAAGCACAGCAACACTCTTCAAACCCGTTCAGTCCTTGGATACAGGTCAGACCACGCCAAGTGGGCAGGCTGTGCTCTCTGCAGCTTGCTGCGAGCAGCAGTGTCGGGGCAGCCCAGCCTTCAGGAGGCAGCCCCTAAAACTGCTCACACGTGCTGGGTTTCGGCAGCTCTTCCTGACCACTGAATGAATGGCTGTGCATCAGGTTCGGCACTCTGGGTGGGCAAGTCGAAGCACAGAGAGCCGGGCAGAAGGGATTTCTCCTCGCTTTGCACCCCAATTGTGCTTCAGGAGCACCCCGGACGCAGCACCCCGCGATCAACCCACATGGGGGATGCTCTGAGGCCAGCGGCTGGGCGAGGAGCCGATCCTGCAGCCCCGCAGCCAGGTGACGGAGCACACTTCGGGCATCCCGGCGCTGGCAGCGTGACTCAGAGCACGCCTTAAAAAAACCCAAAGCGAGGCGCTGGGTGAGTGAGCGCATCGGAATGGGGCAGCTCCAGAAGCCAGCGAGGCAGCGGCGATGCCCGGCAGCGCCTGCCCTGCGGGGCTGCCCCGTGCCCGGTCCCTAGGAGCGGGGCTCGTTATTCACCTCCTGCTTTTATAGGAATTCCGCCAAACACCCCCCGAGTTCCCCCAAAAAATTATTATTACTCTTTTTTTTTTTTTTTAGGTGTTTTACCAAGCGCCCCCGAGCTCCCTCCCGGGTTATTATTATTATTATCATTATTTGATGTTGTGGTGTCCCAGCAGGCTCCCCCCCGCCCCCTATGGCTCTCGGTACCTTTTGGGGCGCTTTGTGGCCCCCCCTCCCCTCCCCGCCCGCCCCTTACCGCCGCCGCCCGCACGCTGCGCCCGGCCCGCTCCGCTCCGCCGCGCCACGCCCCCTCGGGATGACCACGCCCCTTTTTCCCTCTAGGCCACGCCTCCTTTCCGGATTCCCGCCCGCCCCTTCCGCCTCGCCACGCCCCCTTCGCGCCTCGCCCCGCCCCTTCCCTGCCCGCCTCGCCCGGCCCCGCCCCGCCCCTCGCGGCCCCCCCGCCATTTTCTCTCCCCCCTTCCCCTATTTCCTTTATTCCTCCCCCATTCCTCCCCCTGCCTCCTTTTCCTTCCTCCTCCATTCTTTCCCCGTCCCTATTTCTCCTTCTCCCCCCCCCCTCCCTGTTTCTTACCGCTTTTTCCATCTCTCTTCTCCCTCTTTTTCCCTGCCAGAGCCCACAGGAGCACAGCCCAGTGAGGGAAGGCACAAAAAGGGCCGAGAGGACCAAAAGTTATCAAAAGTGGCGTTCCGAAAGGGACGAGAGGGCCAAAAGTCACCAAAAGTATCACCCCAAAAGGGGTGAGAGGACCAAAAGTGAGCGAGAGTGGCACCTCAAAAGGGATGAGAGCACCAAAATTGGTGTCCCAAAAGGGACAAGAGGACCAAAAGCAGCCACAAGCCATGTCCCAAAAGGGACGAGAGGACTCCAAAAAGTGCCGTCCCACTTTGGGCTCCCCCCATGACTCCTTTGGGGCCGTTCAAACGGGGGACCCCCAAAACCACCCATCCCTCTGTGTGCTGCCCGGCTGCCCTGGGGAGCCCTGTGGGGTGCCTCCCCCCACCCTGGCCCTGCGTTCTCCCCTATTCCCTCCCAGCAGGACGAGCTGGGGGCAGCACGAAGGCCCCTTCCCAAGCCCCATGGCTGGAGGCATGAAGGCTGGAGCCCTGCCGCCTTCCCCAGCGGCCACACGCACCCAGCTGGGTCCTGGTGGTCTTCTCCCGCACATCCCACCCAGCGCAGAGCGGGGCTGGGAGGCGTTCGCCATCCCTCAGCTCGCTTCCTCCTCCAGCTCCTGGCCCCGCTATTGTTTCCAAATGCTTTTAGCCCCGGGTAAAAGTTCACACAGGCCTCCCGAGGAAGGCAGCGAGGTGCTCAGGGGTTTCTATGCCGTCCCCCCTCATTCCCCCTCAAATCTCAGCATCTCCCCCTGCTCCTTCTGGCAGTAAACACCCCGTTCCCCTTCACTTCTCCAGATAACCCCAACCGGCCGCTCCCGACAAAGCAGCGTCCGCCACGCGCGGCCCCAAAATCCCGCGCTTCCCCCTTTTTGGCAAGGGGAAGTTTGGGGAGTTTTGGGGCCCGTTGGTGCGGCCGACACCTACCTCGCTCCGCTGGGCTGTGTGCGGGAGCGTGGCGGGCAGAGCTGACGCCTTCCTGCTGCAGTTACTACGCAACCTCTGCTGCTGTACACACGGTGCCTGCTAGAGGGAGAAGGGCACGGTGAGGCTCTGACCGTGTTTTTCCTCCCGGGAGCACCCAGCATCCTGCTGCCGCCCGTGCTGGGTGCTCCCCACCAGCCTGCGAGCGCCTGCGGGGCACGCCGCCAGTGCTGCCCCCCCCTAAAAGCGGTCCCAGCACCCCCAGCAGGCAGGATCCCAGCCCTCAGACCTCTACCTCCTCCTCCCAGAGCCCCACAGGCTCTCCCCCTCGCTGGCACAAAGATTAATTAATGTTTCACGAGCCCACAAGCGAGGCGGAGGCAGAAGGCAGGCTCCATTCTTCCCTCCAAAAGAGCAGCAGGGGCCGTGAGGCGCCTTTTGTTCCCACCGGGGGGCTGCTCAGTCCTGCCATCTGCGCCGAGAGCCGGGCTTCACACCTGGCCGTGTGAGTTTGGGTCATCGGCTTCTTTTAGGGGCGAGGAGAGCAGCTGCACCGGGGGTGTCACAGCCAGGATGGCCTTGTCTGAGGGGGGTAACAGCGCAGCGAGGCGGCGTCCCCGCTTTGGGGTTGTTTCTTGGCTTTTTGCCTTCACAGCCCAGTCTCCAGGGCTGAGTGTGTCCACATTGGGGAACCCTTTGTCTTCAAAGGTCTCATGGGGTGCTGCCCTGAAAGGGGTCTCAGCCCACGCTAGCTGTTCTCCCCCCAGCTGCCTTTACAACCCTTCTCCGGGGTAGATGGGAACCAAGCAGCAGAACCCTGAAGAGCTGAAACTCTCCTTCCATAGTGCCCAGGAGAGAGCCGAACACCAGAGGGTGCACTGCTTCCCCTTCCCTCCCACGAAAGAACAGGTCACCCACAAAAAGGGGTTGCTGGAGCACTCCTGTGCCCCCTGGCCAAACCCCAAACCCACCAAAGCCTCCATAACCAGCATGGTTTGAGCATGGCACTAGTGTGTGGCCTCGGTGCTCCACTGGACAGGAGGAGGGGAGGGATGCTGCAGGCGGTGAGGGATGACCACCCCTCACAAAGCAGCTCACTGCTGTCTCTGCCTGTCTCCTCAGCACTCACTGGTTTTGAGGTTTCAGAGTGTTTTGTGTGACTGGACTTTCAGCAGACCTCCCACCCTGGATGAAGCACCCGCTCCACACTGGTCTGTGATGGTAAAAAGCTGGATTTACGGTCCAGGCAGCCAGGCCAAGATGTTATCGGCTTCTACCTCCCCTTTGTCCCTTTGGCTGCCCTCACTGAGGGGACAACCAGAGGCATCTCGGGAAAAATCTATTGCCCTTTCCCCAGCAAGCAGGGCCCGGCTGTCCTACTCACAAATACATGCAAGTCCAGGGGAAATGGTGTGCAACGGGGCTGAGAACATCGACAGGACACAGAGAAAGGCATGTGCATGTCTTTCCTCTGCAGCAGCGGAGGAGTCCCAGTGAGTGAGATACCTTCATTCAGGTCTCTGCCTGTTTTTCCTTCTCCTGTATGTCCTCTCTGAGGTCACTCAAGTTTGCCCCCATTTTCTGGGGGGTGTTTGCCTCCCAGCTGCACCTCCTGATGTACCAGGGAGCCTTGTGTCCCACGGCCTGGGGAAGTCGAGATGTGTCTCCGCATTTGCTTCATTTTAAAATTAACATATGCACATAACCCTAGAGCAAGCAATCTAGAAGGATGCTTAAATTGTCTCAGGATTAGACTCATTAGCATAAGCCAAAAGCTTTGTCTTTTCTCCCTCTAGCTGTTTGCCATTCTGTCCTCCCTGCTCTCGCGATGCCCTTGTGCAAGCAATTAATTGCAATTAAAGACATTAACATTTTCAGGCTAGTGACAGATCTTTTGCTAGCGTGGCTGTGTGAGGCCTACCAGCAAACTCCTTACGTAAACTCGGTGGTGGTGGCCGTAACAGCGAGCTGTAAGAACACGCACAGCTCCATGTGTTGCCCTCAGAGCCCGGCTTTAATTCCTGCTCGATCCATTGGCACTTCCACGCTCGGTCCCGCTGTCCTTCCTTCTGCCTGGAAGCCATTTGATCCTTGAGCTTGTGAAGCAGGGCTTTGTTGGGGAGGAAATGCAAAACTCGTGTTGTTCCTCTGGAGACAGCAGGCTGATGCAGCTCTTGGAAGTGAAAGCAGCCCCAGCATCTGTGGAGCCAGGGTGGAGAATCTGACACCGTGGCTTAGCTGATGCCGCAGGAGCAAAACACAAAAAAGGGAGGTCAACACACAGATGCCACTGGCAAGCAAGGGGCTGGGAGCCACGAGGTGGCCCAGCAAGCCCTGGGCTCCTCGGCAAATGCAGGCAACCCCCCCCCAGCTCGCATGTGTGCACACATATGGCTGATCTGCACCGTCACAGCTCATTAGAGATTCCCACAAGAAATGCATTAAGAGGAATTTTTAGCTGCTCTGATGTGGTCATCTTGTTCTTGTAAAAGAAAAGCCGATCTCTTTGTTTCGTGCTGGCTTTATTTTGGGGGTGGGGATGGGAATCATTATAACAAAATAGTTCTGTGAGTCTATGTGCAATATGTTGTCCCTGCATCTACTGTGGTCACCACTAGCCCATGCCGGGCAAGGAGGAGCGTGCAGAAAAAACTACAGCCCGAGGAATTGTTCCGATGAAGGTGCCAGATTGTGCCCTGCCTGTCTGCAGAGGGCGGTGCAGCCTCAGCCTGAGCGGATTTGGGTGCCTGTGGTCACCGAGCTGAGCTACCCACAGCTAGCGGGGAAACCGAGAGCACCAGGCCGTGAACACAACTGTGCTTCGTGACGCAGCCCCCTCATGTCGGCTGCGTGGCAGCTGATGAAACAGGAGACTGCAAGGGATTGCGCTTTCCCATTGAATCCCGCTGCATATGAATGCTTGAATGGTTTGTGCAAGCTTTGAAGGCTGTGGCAGCGACAGCTGGTTATTTCATGGGTTTGTCTGGGGCTCTGAAGGCTGAGTATAAATCAGCCTTAAAAGATGAGAACAAACTTTTTCAAGTTAAAAAAAAAAAGAACAAACTCCATACGCTCATCTGTTTTTCAGACTCCAGGCTGCGTGCTGCCATCGCCATTTGCTGGAAAGGGCTGGTGGGTTGCCTCTGGCAGTGGAGAAGTTTCTCTCCACTGAGAATTCATGGCAATTTGTGCCAAATAATCCCTTTGTGAGAGGCGCCGCATCTTCCCTTCCATCCAGTCCTTTGTGCTGTCGCAGCAAATCCCGTTTTACCAGGCGTTGTCCTATTGACGTGGCCTTGCTGCTTAAAATGAAGGGTAGCGGGGTCGGGATTTTCGAAGGCCGGAGTTGCAGTGTGGAGCAGTGGTGAGGCAGCGCTATGTCTGCGTGTCATGCACTCCGACAGGAGCAGCTCGCCCAGCTTTGTTCTTTTCGGAGGCAGACTTTAGCCAACCCAAGTTGGCAGCTGCCAAGAGCCGACCCCTCGGGATAGCTCGGGCCGAGGATATAGGTGGAGGAAAGGGAGGAAAAAAAAAAAAGAAAAAAAAAAAAGGAGTGGAGAATGCGGGCATCGATCCCGCTGCCTCTCGCATGCTAAGCGAGCGCTCTACCATTTGAGCTAATTCCCCTGGCCAGCTCGCCGCCCGCCTGCGCCCCTTCTACTCTCTTCTCGCGAGACTCTCCCCCCCTTCAGAACTACAGCTCCCATCGCGCCCCGCGCGCGGAGACGGGCCGGGGGCTTGCGCGGGAGGAGGAGGGGGAAGGGGCGGGGCTTGGCGCGGCGGGGCGGGGCCGAGGGGCCGGGGCGCGCGCGCGCGCGCCGGTGGCGGGACCGGAGCGGGAGCGCGCGCCCGGTAAGGAGCGGAGGGACCGGGGGGGGGGCCCGGGGCACCGGGAGGGTCTGGGGGTGCGGGGGGGTCCCCGAGGCGAGGCGGTGCCCGGGGTCGCGCAGGGCTCGCAGGGGATCATCCCCTCGGGATCCCTCCGTCGGTGCCCGGAGGGGTCTCGCCTCCGGTCCTCGGGTGGCGCAGGGCGATTTTTGGGGTCCCGGGGGGGGGTTTGGGGTCCCCACCGTGCTGCGGTGCCCTGGCTGCGGCCGGGGGGAGCGCTGGGGTCGGTCCCTGCGGGTGGCGGGGTCAGCGGGGGGGCTCGGTGCGTGCGGCTTGCTCGCAGAGGTGCCCCCCCAAAAAAAAAAAGCATCCCCCAAAAAAGCGCAGAGCTTCGAGGGCACCGCAGGGGACGTGGCTGGGATGTGGTGCCCCGTGCTGGGGGTGGCTGTGGGGCGCTAGGAAAACGGGGGTGCTTTTGGGGTAAGAAAGTGGCCAAATAGGCGAGTGCGTCGGGACCCTCCTGCGTGGTGGCATCGGCCCCGGCCGCTTCTCTTCCGCCCCAATTTGGCTCCTGGTTTTGGTGGCCGGAGCAGAGCAGTGCCGTGGAGCTGCTCGTGCTGCGGTGTGCCAGGCGCCTGGTTCCTGGGCTCCTTTTCTGAGCGATTCTCGTGCGGTTCTGGTGAAACGCTGCCCGGCTGCGGCAGCATCACGATCGAGAAATGCTCTTTGGGTATTTATTGCTCTTCCTGGACAGGTCGTGGTCTGTCAGTGGGCCTTGCCTCTTGCAGAGCTTTCTCAGTAGCTTGTCTGAACGTTGCTGTCTCTAAACTCCTTGAGTGTTTAAATTTAATCCTCCCTTCTAACACTGCGTCTTCCTTTAAAGGGCCTGAGCAGCATGAGCTCAGCCCTTCAGATGCTCTCCTGGCTTTGGTTTTTCATTGTCGTGGTTGCGGGCTCCGTTCTCGTTCTGTGCAGCTGAGGGAAGACCGGCGAGCACATTCCCCGAGACACATTTATCTTCCAAAATTCCCAAGCAGCAGCGACTGCCCAGGCAGGCTGCCACACCCCCAGCAGCACGACTTCTTACCTTGGAGTGTGTTTCTGACGGCTCCACACCTTTTGTCGCTATTTTAAAATCCCAAGTGCTTCTCCCAGGAGTGCTCGCCAGCTTGAAGAGCACTGCATCCTTCCTTTCTTCGGTGCTCTCCTCTTTTCTACATCCTTTCAGGAACTCCAAGTTTTTCTCCTTATTTTAGGATGCACAGGAACGAGGAGATGCCTGAGAGCATTTCCTGCTGGCAAACCCCACCTGCCCTCCACCCCTTCAGCCTCGCACCTGCGCGCTTCTGCAAGGCTTCTAGCCGGCTCCGCGGGGCTGGAGGAATATTTCGGCTGCGTTTGGGGTAGATGCCCTCAGACGTGAGGTTTCTCCTCCGTGGCGTTACACGTTGTTCCCATCCTGGGGCAGACTGCCTGCCTGCTGTGCATGTGGCAGTGCGGGGCACAACGGGACTGCTTCACCTGGCTGTGTCCGCCCCATCCGTGGTCATTCCCTCGTTCGCTGCTCGTGTGGTTTAATGCTGAGGTTGTTCAGTGGGATCAGTTCTCCCGGCAAAACCTTTTGGCTTTTTGTAGGATCAGAATTGCAGCGGAGAGAGCGTGTGTTAGGATCGACTTTGAAACTTGAAGCCTGTTCAGTCCTTCATGGTCATGCCAGAGTAATTCCTGCGCTTTCCTCTCCTGCGTTTTAATTCCAGGAGAGAGTAGTCCAGCTCCCACCGCCCCAGCCATTGGGGCACATCTATACCCTGCAAATGAGCTTACCCTTGCTTTCTTTTACTTGTTTTGGCACTGCTGAGCACTTGGGTTTCCGTAGCTGGGGATCAGGCAGGAGTTGAGGCTCAGCTGGGTTTCCACTGGGTCGAGAATCCACCGCTCTGTAGCACTGATGCAGGCAAAAATTGTTCAAGTGCTGGTGAATCTCCATTTTCCCCTTGCATTCTCTCTCTGCAAAGGACAGAAAAGTCCCATTGCAGGTGGCAGAGGGGGAAAAACCAACAAATCTCCATCACCTCAGTGCAAAGCACAGTCCCCAGGGATGCTGAAGCCGTAATACACACTGTGGGGCTTTGCTGTAGACTTGCTTGCTGCGTCGAGGTGCCCTGGAAGGAGAGCTGTCTGTCTGACACGGCGATTTTGGAAAAGCTGCTGGGGCTCGGGTGCTTGCCCTGGCGGCAAGGTGCGCTCCTTGGCCGCGGGTTTGCTCTGGCAGCCCCGGCACCAAGCGTTTGAGCTCCAGCCCTGCCAATTAGCCGCTCTTCCCTTGCTTTATTACCCGCGCCGTGCCTGCGCGTGGCTTCATCCTCTGCTGCAGGAGAGCTAAATGGGATTGGAAGAGAGCTGGCACGAGGCCTGGGTGTTCCTAGAAAGATATTGATTGCCCTGGACGGTTCGTGTTTGCTCCCTTTGTTCCCCAGCTCTTGTCACGGCTCGGGCTCGCCTGCCGGAGGACGGAGAAGCGGGGCAGGGCGTGCAGATGGGGGCTGGACGGCTGCCATCCCATCCCATCGCCTCGCCGGGAGCAGAGCCTGAGGCAGCCTGCCTGGTGATTCCAGCAGCAGCAGCCTGCTGCCCAGCAGAGAAATGCAAACCCAGGGTAAACCCTGTGCTCGGGCACACCGTGCTGCTGTCAGTGACGTGCCCCTCTCTTGCCCACAGCTGATATTTTTTAAGCTGTTGGTGTCAGCGTAAAGACTGGGCAGTAAAAAGAAAAAATCGCGATTAGGTCTGCCTGCGGAGAAACCCTTAGCTCTGGAGCCATGCCCCCTTTCGGAGCCCAGCAGTCTGCCTGTAAGAGGTTGTGCCACGAATGAAAGTTTGCTGCTTTAACACAGGGCTGGCCCACCAGCTGCTGCGGGAGCTGGCTTGCAGGGGATGTGTCCACAACAAGCTCGCTGTGTTCAATCCATGCCGAGCAAACAGCACAAAAGTGATACCGTGTGTGAGACTGGGGTAAAAGCTCCCAAGTGCATCTGCACTGCCCACCACAACTGCAGGAGCTGCTAGCAAAGCTCCTCCAAGGCTTTTTGGCCGTATGGCCCACCCTTGACTTCAGAGACTGCTGTCCTGGCCAAGTGTTTTCCCAGTTGCCTTTTTCTGCAGACCGCATCTTCCTGTCCGCAGTCGTACAACACCCCGGCGGCACCGTCAGCAAGTCCTGCGTTGGAAAGGAATGGTTAATTGGGGTATTTTTAGCTCTCCTTTTGTGGCTTGGATCCTGGAAACCAGCACTGTTTAACCGTTCAGCTTTAGACGATGGAAAGCAGCGGGACCTCATCGAGTCTCGCCGCTCCACACCAGTTCGTAAATCCTCCTGCCCAATTTTCCCCCCAGCAGCTGCATTCCTGCGCTCAGCGAATCGCTCAGGGCATGCTTTGCAGGCCTTTTGCCAGCTGCTAAGACATCTGGATGGAGGAAACCTTCATACCATCACCATGATGCCCCTGTGCTGATGGGCTACTGGGCGCTCAGGTACAAGCCGTCAGTCTTCCAAAGTTTCACCCATCTGGATCACGTTTTGATTTAGTCGCGTGATTTTCCTTTCCCAAAGTGAGCTTTCCAAGAGTCTCCTTCCCTGCTTCCTTCACTACTCATCATAGAAGTGCTGATACCTGCTTTGGGTGGAGGGGAACAAAGTTGCATCTATCTCAAGCTGCCCGTCTCGCCCACAGAGGGTTGGAATTAGATGGGCTTTAAGGTCCCTTCCAGCCCAAACTGCTCTGTAATTCTATGAAAACTGTTGTCGTAGTCTCTGATGTCTTGTTCTTACTGTCTTCCCTTCCCCCTCGGTTTCATAAGTCAAAACCGGCCATGAGAGCATCGTTGCCTGAATGGGGGTGACTTACCAGGGAGGATGTAACAAGTGTATTTCCTCTGGGTGATAAAGTTATAAGTAGGTCACAAGTGTTGCGTGTGTTTATTTGTGCTGATTACAGTGCTAACTGGGTAAAGTTACCGAATTTGTTTCAAAGCGTCAGTATTTTCTTGGCTCCCTAGCTCGCCTCACAGTTTTCACAGGGAATCCTGTAGCTCAAAGCTGCTCTGCAAAGTGTTGCTTTGCTTGGTGGCTCTTCCTGGCCTTCTGTTAAGTCACCTCTGAAGACCCACACCATCACCCCCCTCCCTAAGAGCTAGTGCTGGCAGTGGCATCGCTTGGCCTTATGGAGACTCCAAACCCGCTCTGTTTGCTCTCGATGTCTAGAGGTTGAGCTAACAGAGCCTAATGACATCTTCGCTTTGATTGCCTCAAATGGCACAAATCGCACAGCAGGCTGTGCGGGTCATGAGCTGAGGGTACCATCCGCTGCCTGGCTTCCGTGAAATGTCCGAACTGGGGAGCTTCTTGCTGCAGTTTTATGATAAAACACCTGCAGCTGCCAACAGGGAGGGATCGTCCTGCTGCTTATCAGACTCTGGTCCTGCTCCTTGCAGTGGCCAGCTCCTATGGGTGTTAGACCCATCGCTGAGCACATTTAATTCAGTGAAGCTGCAGGGAGCTGTCGAGATAAGCGTATTTATTTTGCTGCCAGGGTGTTGCATCCAGCACAGGGGTGGCTGGCGAGGTGTGATGGACAGAGAGGTCTGGGAGACAGGGCAGGAGGTGCTGGCTGTCCCTTCTGGCAGGGCAGCTTCTTCTTCCCAAAAGGTGAGGAGCCGAGATATGCCCAGCCTTTGCTGCCGGGAGGCTGCGTGCAGGCAATGGAAAGGTCCCCAGCAAAAACATCACAAGTGTCCTGCCTAGCCTCGTGAGGGCTGTGGTGTCAGCTCGTTGCAACTGACTGTGAAGGCTTGCTGTGTTAAAACCAGCCTGAATTAATCAGTTGGGTTTGGTCTTTTTTTTTTTTTTTTTAGGTTGAGATAAGATCTAAGCTTGAGCTTTGTATATATAAGTAAAATAAAACTCACTGTTTTCTTGAGGATGCTTTGGGATATTTCTGGGGTGTGCATGGTGTCAGTTATCAGGAGATCTGAGAACAGGGTGGTTAGAGATGCTTAGCTGTTAAACTGATTTTAATGCTGTGGAAGCTACATTTGAGTACCCTTATGCTTTTTACAGGGGCAGAAAAAACAATGTGGCAGAGCAACACTGGGTATTTCTGTGAAGGGTGAGGCTTGAATGTAAGGGTTTTAGCTGTGCTCTTCTGTTGGTGCTGGCAGTGTTAGTGGTTTTGGTGTGAGAGTGCAGAAGAGATCGCTCGTGGTTCAGAAGTGAGGCCTGCAAGTCCCTGAGGTGGCTCTGTCAGGAGCTTGTGTGACTAATGCTGCATAAACTTGAAAAAGAAAAACGAGCACCCAAAAAAAGAGACGTGAACTCTGCCTCCTCTGTCCTTGAGGTCTAGGGGTGGGGGGAACTAGGTAGGACTGTTGCTGAGATCGGTGGTTGTGTTTAGATGGCATCTCTGGGTGTGCTGCCATTTCTGGGTCTAGAGATGTACATGTATTGTCTCACTTCATGCTTTGTGGCTTTTACCCCTTCGGTGCTGACCATGCTCTCGCTGTTTTTTGAGGTGAAATCACCTGCTTTTGGACCCTAAACCTCAGAGCTATGGTCCAGGCAGTGGCCCCTGCGAAGAGGGCTGGGTGCAAGGGGACCTGGGGACAAGCCTGTTACCTAGGGCTGTGGCAGGCTGGAAATGGATTTGTACTTTGACGTTGAGAAGGGCTGCACGGGTTTATTTTCAGCATGCTGCTGTCTGCTTTCCTTATGAACTTCTGCTAGGTCGTTTGCATATGCCTGGCCTTGCTCATTTCCCCTCCAAAAAAAACCCTTTTGAGAACACCCTTCAGCTATGGCAAAGCACATCAAAACAAAAACAACAACAACAAATCTCTTAAAGAAAATCTCCGGCTGTTCTTTGTTAAGCCACAAGGCTTACGTAGCTGTAGTGTGTGGCTGTCAGGACACATCAGCCCAATTCGCAGACCTCAGGTAGCACGTCACCTGGCTGTTTCAGATGGGTCTTTAGAAAAGTGAGCATCTGGGCATGTTCAGAAGTGAATGGAGCTGTTAAAGTGGTTTTGAGTGACCTAACACTGAGCAGAGACAAACCAAGAGGGTTTCTTCTAGAGCACTTCTTCCTAGTGCTGCATCCTAGCTTGCAGGCCCCACCTAGGCTTCCAGCTGTACCACAGGGCCATCTTTCTGAGGCTGTGCTTCCCATCAGTTTAGCTGATCACAAGCTGTGCTCCTGCCAGAAATCAGGCTCCTTCCCCTCTCATTTTCTTCTTTCTGGGATGGCTTCCAGTTGGATCAAACAAGCCGTGGTTGCTACCGCAAGCGTGGAGGAGATGACTGGGACGCATAGAAGGGGGAGGAGGGAGAAGGCAGGACTGTCTTTTTTGGCAGCAGAAGATAGTTTGGGATCAGCTAAGTTGATGGGTTAATTGCACTCCAGAGGCATGAGGCGAAACACGAGCACTGGGCCCTCCTGTCGCCACAGGGGCTACACCACAGGCAGTCGCTGCGTATAAGGAAAGGCCTGCTTTTTCAGATTTATTGGAGCTATGGGGGGAAAAAAAAGCACATTTGATGGTAGCTTGATAATTCTGTGAGACTTTGGGAGAGGGATGAGGCTGGTCTAGAAGAGTTGGAGGCCCTGTAGAATGGGGCAGTGTCGGAGGGAATGAGCACTACTTTGCTGAGGGCAACCACATGGCTCCAGTGGAGCATCTGGATGGAAAATTAGGTGGTGATTTCATTGCTAACTTGCTTGTGCTACGTCTGCCTCGGTTTCCCTCCCTGCAAAGGACGGGTAAGGGCTGCAGTGTATGTTAACATTTCTGAGAGGCTTTGAAGTTGGTAGGGCCCTTTGAGGTGCACTGCTGACAGCTTCGTGTACGTGCAGAGTAACAGCTGAAAACGTTCAGCTTCCCAGTTAACCCAGGGGAGGTATCCCTCTGGGAAGACTTTGAGCTTTTAAATAAAACATTTTTTTTTTTTTCTGAATGTATCAAGCCGAGTATTTCTCTGCTTAAATACACTGCAGACCTGGGCCTGATGCCTCTCTGGGAGGGAGCAGGCCAGATCCTGCCATCCTGTTCTCCTCTGGCCATAGGCCTAGGGGTAGGTTTATTTTCCTGCCCAACTTGTTATAAACATTATTATGACCTGTCTCAGGCTGAAAAGCTGTCATCTTAGGTGCTCGTTGCTTGTACGTTACTGCCTTGACAATGACTTTGCAAGGTCTGCAGGCTGGGGAGCCTGCATATTTTTGATAGCTCTTCTGGTGTGCTAGCTGTACCCGAGGAATTAGTGATATGTGCTTGTATCAAGGGGACCAAGCATCATTCCTGTTGAAAACCACACAGAAATTAAACCTTGTCGTTGCCTGCAGGGGGCCAGAGCTGTGTGCTTGAGCTTGAAGATGCTGGTATGGCAGGATCATCACCAGCAGGCTGCAGGAGAGGGGAAGAAAATTATCATAAGCCTCTTAAACAAAACTTGATGATTTCTCAGTGTTGACAGGAAACACCTTGAACCCCTATTTAGACTTAAAAGTGGTGTGTATTTTATGGTTGGTGTATCTGCTCTTGATAGGGGCATTAGCAAAGCTGCGGGGTCAGCCCTGGGGACTGGCAGACCCCTTACAGCCTCTGCATCGCCTCGCAGTTCCTTGCCTGCTCTCTTGACCAGTGCTGCCTCTCTTGTTGCTTATCATCAAATCATCTAGGTTGGAAAAGACCTCCAAGGTCAGCTGAGATCACCCAGGCCAGCCAAATGGCGCGGGGCTGTTGCCATCCTTCCCACTGTGCAGAGCCATGCTGGTTCTCTGCCCCATTGCTTTGCTTGAACCCTTCAACCCTTCCTCTTTGTAAGTCACCCAACGTCGCTCAGTCCTCCACCCCTGTGCCCAACTTTGTTGCCCACACGTTGTATCTGGAGGAGAGCAGCCCTGGGGGAACAGCGCTGCTGGACCCTGTGAGACTTTGCTGAGAGGGGAGCTCGGGAACAGAGAGCACGCGGTTGAATCCTTGGCACCAGGCTGTGTTTCCAGTGTATCTGGCTGTTGTGGGACAAAATGCTTTGTCTGAGAGTTGTGGTTGCTTTGGGGAGGCAGGCCAGGCCACCTGCATATGGGTTTTATTAAATCCAGCAGTCAGCAGCACTCAGAGAAGCTACAAGCATCTCTGTTTGCCTTGCTCAGCAGTACTGGTGGGAGATGAGTTTGAACTTTGCAGTCATGTTTCTGTAACATTGTCCAGTAGCAGCAATCGCATCAAGAAAGCTGTTAGAGGAAAGGAGCTGGAGGAGGAGGCAGGGAGCAATGGTTTTATCCACGGGAGCTCTGCTGCTTCCCAAGCAGCAGGCAGGGCCCCGGTGCAGGAGTGGGTTGATGCTGACACGGATGAAGCCCTACAGAGCTCCTGCAGTTCCTTTCAGATGTAAGCCATGTGAAGCTAAAGCAGGAATTTCCTCGCTGGGGGGAAATTGTGTTTCTGTACTGCATAAATAAGCTGTCACTGAAGATTATTGGCCAGGTTGGATTTGTGTTGTGTTATTTCTGTCTTTGTAGAGATTTTATGTTCCAGTGCAGAACGGTGTTCAGTTAGCGACTTCAAAAGAAAAACAACAAAGATCCTCCTGGAGGTACATAACACGAGTAAATAACTCGTGTTCTGGTTAGAGCAGTAATGTAAAGCAACAGGGAGAGCATTTTAAACAGCGATGGAAAATTTGTGCTTGAGGCTTGCGTCCAACGTCCGTGCTGTGGTCTTGTGGTCTTCAGCATTGTTTGCATCCTTAGAAATGACTTCAGTCCTTCTGTAATGGGAAAGGAGAAAGGGAAAAATGGGGGGAGGGTTAATGGATTATGATTTTTCTCTTTTTTTTTTTAAATATTGGTTGGCAAAGGCTGATGTCCTTGAGTCATGCGCAGAGACTAGGGAAAACAAAGTGTCTTTTTCTCAGTCCAAGGTAAACCTATGCACTGCATGAGTAAGTTTTCTTGCATTTTATAACAAGGTCCTCCGTTCGGCAGGAAATACGTGAGACATCCTTGGGCTGATCATTTTCGTTAAAACCTCGGTGCTTCCCCCTTGCTGTTTTGGTGCTTTGACTGAAGAGCTGCTCAGAGAAGTTGTCCCACCCTCGCTGTCCCTGCGGGGCTTTGCCGTGCCTGTTTCCTTACCTTCCCCATTGTCAAATCCCCTCTCAGTTAAAACGTGCTGAAGGATGGTTGTTCAGCAACTCTGCTCGTTGCTGTCCCCAAACCGCTCTGTGAACAGAACAGGAAGAGTAAAACCATCCTGTGTGCGACTGCTGCTACCCTACGTGGTGACCTCCACTTTAGATGTGCGGCCAGGCAAGCGTCTCCTTATGGCTGCTTAGAAATGTTTCCAGGGAGACCTCTCTTTTTGATGTCTCTTCATCAGCATGCAGCGGGGACTTTGAATACCTCCAGCTGGGTGTTTCCACAGCCGCTGGAGCAGCTTTCTGTCCCTGCTTGTGCTCCGTGCTGCTAGTTATCTGTTGGTGTGACTCACCTACGCAGGCTGTATAAAGTGATTGGGAGGAAATAGCAAACCATTTACATGATGAAACCGTCATGTTGAATAAATATTAGTGAAACGAGCAGTGTGGTGCTGATGTCAGACGTGATTCACCCGCTTTAGGAAGTGGAAGGAATTGCAGAAGAGCTATAGCGCAGGTCTTCAGCATCACAAAGGGGTAGGAGAGCTCAGCAGGTGACCACTCATGCAGTTCATCAGCCTATTGTTTGCTCTCCTGCTTAGATGTTAACGTCACTGCATTGGCTGCTGAGGAGGCTTTGCTGGGTGAACGGCTTTGTTTTGGGACAGGTAGTCTTGCCTTTTTTCTTGGCTTCCTTCTGTGATTTTGGATAAGTCCCTTAAAATCTTGTGTCTGGTAGCCCAGCTGTGGGCAAGGACTAGGCAGGAGTATGCTCAGTGCAGGGATCTAGCATCCGCCACTCTCTCCTAAGGTAGACTTGGCCTCCTTTCCTTTCACCAGCCACATCTTATTAATGTCACTAATTAACACTCTCTCATGCTTGCAGGATTTGCCAGTTCCTGTATGCCAATGGGGTTTGTGCTCTGGCTCACTGTTGGTGCCTTCAGGGAAGCTGACGCTCTGAGCAGGTACGTCACGCTGTGCAGTGAACACTTTTTTTTTCTGTGCAGATGTGGAAACACCCATGCAGGAGGTAAGGTCTTCGCTTAGCTTAGCTGACAGCCTTGTGGGAAGAGGGTTGGAAAACGTGCTGAGTGGGCAGCCTGCAGGATGCTGCAGGGTAGGAGGCCGTATCCAGCCCTCAGTCCAGAGTAGAGACCTCCTCCTGCTTCTCCTGGCCTTCACCTGTGGGGAAGCAGTGCCAGGAGCGTGCTTCGAGCAGGAGGAGCTGCATTTGTTGCTAGAGGTTGGACTGTCTTTGCTCCCACACGTTGTGCAGTGCATGGTGTCATCATCAGACACCAGGAGGCTGCGAGCTGGGGTTTGCTTTCAGGAAAAAAAAATCCCCACCTGATTGTCTGAGCTTGAACATACGAGGTGTTTTGAATACGAAACCCATCTCAGTGTGTGTGCACCCATCGTCCTCAGTGTGTGTGTGCACCCATCGTCCTCAGTGGGACCTCAGATTGCTGCTTTCGCCTTGATACATGAGCAAGTCCACTGCTGCTTTCTTAATGTGTCTCTACTTGCAGCCTGTAGCAGCTTATTCTTCCCTGGATAATTATTGCTCGGCTCAGCCACCGATTGCTCTCGGAAGTAGTGGAGTTGTGCCCGGTGCTGCCCAGTGCATCTTCTTGCTTGAGTTATTCAGCATGTTTATTGCTTCAAGGCATCAGTGCTCAGCTGAAAAAGCTCACCTGTGCTCTCTGAAACTGTTTGGCAATGAGAGTGGGTTGCTTGAGCTGGTTTCAGTTGCCAAGATGCTTTCAGTAATTGCCCCTCGTTATGCTAGCAGCAGGCCCACGTGCTCCTGGATTTCAATTACTGCATTACTGTCAGGGCTGCTTTTTTAGTGACTGCAATTGTGCTCCCAGCTGGCCGGAGGCATTGAAGTGGAATATTTTGCCATTTGTGGTCACTCAGGGGAGGTCTAAGGTAGGTGGATGCTGCTGTAGGGGCATTGCTGAACGTGGAGAGGTTGGCCTGGCACACCGAGCTTCAGCTTGCCGCAAATGCTCCTGAAGTTAAAACAAAACAAACAAAAAGCTTCTTTTCCAAACGTCCGTCCCTGACAGATCCCTTCTGAAAATAGCATTGCACTTGGCCAGTCTGAAGCCGCCCTGTTGGTCGTAGGAGCACATAATCCTTAATTGGCTGTGTGAAGCTTTCTTGCTCCCTAAAAAGGCAAGTGGATTAATTAGGGGAACCAATCTTTCTTGAATACCTGGTTCAGCTGGGATTGTCTGGGTGGTGCGGCACTGAAGGAGTAGGAGTTAGGGCGGAGCTGTTCCTACCTGATCCCGGGTATTTCCTGGGGTTTATCACCCTGCGCAAGAAGACAGCGTGCTCCCTGCTTCTGAGCTGATGGCAGAGGCAGTTAGCAGGGCTTGCATTTCCATTGCACTTTCCATTTCTTAAGGTTATGTGCTAGCTCGGAAGACCTCTATTGCAAGGCAGGAACGTAATGAGACGGGGAGCAGTGAAGGTAAGCACGGTCCCTGTTTGCTGCTCTCCTGAGGTGTGTCCGCCTCGGAGGGAAGCGGTGCTGAATCAGTGCCCCAGACTGCTGGTGACTCAGGTGGCAAAAAGCACACGTTGTTTTCTTCCACGCCTGAAACATTGCGGTGGATTTCCTGTAATGGGGTTTTGCCTCCTGTAGGGAACAGTTTGTCATCCTTTTCCTCTCCTACAGATAAAGAGCTGCTGGGTTCTCAGGGAGCACAGGCAGGCGCTGGCTGGAGCCCTTCTCGTCCTGGCATCCTTTTCTGAGTGCCCGGCCTGCTGGAGGAGAGGGGTGTTGGGAGGCTCGGTACTTCTGAGCGGGAGAACTGTGTTTTCAGGGAGCTCCTCTGGCTTCTTCAAAGGGGAGTTTTGTTCTTTGCTGCCCAGTCACAGATGTGCTGGGGTGTGTGCATGTGTGAAGGATCTGAAATGCTGGCAAAACAGATGGAAACTTGATTTACCCCAGTGCCCTCAACTGTACCCCTCCCTCAGTCTCACCTCTCTCTTTTTTTTCCTTTTTTTTTTTTTTTTTTATTCCAATATGGGGCAAGTTAATGTAGCTGCAGATGCTATCTGTTGAGCTTGATGAGATTCTCATGCAAATCTGGAGGCAGTGCTCTCCTGTCAGGTCTGCTTGCATGCATAATCCCCTATTTTACTGCAAAGGGGTCTATTTTTTACTGCAATTGGGTTTATTTTTAGCCAAGGCTTTCCCTGTCTAATTGGCAAAAGTTCAGTGTTTGCGGTGCGATTTGCAGAAGAAGCAATTTCACCAAATACGTAGGATGGGGGAAGGGAGGGAGAGGGGGAGAGAGGAAATGTATTAGCTAGCAAAAAAGCTAAATGCTGATTTGGAAACACAGCTTGAGATGCCGTTGTGAGAGCAGAAGGGTGGTCAATCACAGCTGAGAACCACCTTGCACTTGTTGCATCGGATAATTGAATTGCTGGGAGCTGGGCAGGTAAGGGATGGATATAGGGGATGCTACAAGCTTCCTCACCCCCATATTTCAGTACCCCTGTCGGTCACTGGAATGGATGGAGAGGTGTGTGGGACTTCCCAGGCACTTGCTGCAGCTCTGTCCCCTCTTCCCCAGCGGCTGCCCCGGGACAAACTGTCTTCAGGTGCCTCCTTGGCTTGACCAACTGCCCGTAACCATTCTGGGTCTTGAACCAGCTTGTCTCATGAAGAGCTGCCCTTTGGAGGTGATCTTCTTGCTTGTCCTTCCATCTTCCCTGACGTTTCCACCGCTCCTTTTACGGGGTCACCGTTGTTACCATCAGCAGCAACGCCACAAGCCCGAGCCCCCCAAGCACAGCGCAGGAGGTGGATGGCTCTGTGCAGAGCCTTTGATGCTTGCTCCTCTGACAAATGAGACTTAGCTCCACGTGTGTGTCTAGAAATTTGTTTTCTGCTGCTTCTACTTAAGTAGCTGCCCTGCAGGTTAACCCCTGTGATTTGCTTTGTCCTTTTTGATTTTCCAGAGCCTCTTGCAGACAATTGCACAGCAGGCTTCTTACAGTTCCATTAAGAAAATGGGGAGAGATGTCTGAGTGCTGACTTTCTTCTGAGTGTTTAGAAAACAGAAGAAAGAGGGGAAGCAGCACGAGGACGTTATTTGTATTCTGTGCTCAGTCTGAGGGGATGTGCTTTGCTGCTTCTCTGCTCTGCTGAACAGCATGGCCTGCATGGAGCTGCGTCTTCGTAAAGGAATTGGGGATGAAACTTCTCAGTTCTTTCAGTCACTGGGAGAAAAGCACCAGGAGAACTGAGGTAAGAGCACCCGTTAACTGCCTAGAGCAGTAATCTTCTCTGGGGAATTAATCTAGCCTCACCTGATACAAGAATTCATGCGGTGGGGACTCTGTTCCTTTTCCTGCTGAGCCTCCTGAGAAAACTGGGAAAAATTAAGCGCCGAAGCGACCCTCTTCTCCCTGGGAGGTCTTCTCTTTTCCTAAGACATGTTGTTATCTTCCTGTTGAAAACCATCTGTACCAGTTGGCAAATCAGGATTGTTTTAGCTGCTCAGCTTTGCCTAGTTCCCTGCAAACATATTCCTGACGTTCCCTGTTGGCACGGGGCGCAGAATGCGGTGCCTGATGAGGAGGGACGTGTGTGTCCCCGTTCGGGTCCCTGTGTCACTGCTTTGCCTAGCCCCGTGCCCTCAGAGCCCTCCTGGATGTAGGTTTCCTTTGTCAGTTTGTTCCTGTGGTTAACCAAAATACTAAGGTAAATAAAAATGGTCCTAGGGAGTTTTTTTTCTGCGTTGCATGAGCTCCAGAAAAGCTGCAGCAATTAAAGAGCTAATACAGTAGATCTAGTAGACTGCAATGAGCTTTGGATATATAGGTTTAATTATTTTGAAGCCTTTCCTTAGGGAAAGTTTGTTAGTTTTTTTGCCTTGTACTGCTAATTATTTCAGGGGAAACTCCTTTCTCATTAATGCTTTCTCCCTGAAAGGCGTTTATTTTCCTGTCTCTTGCCCGCAGAAGGCTGGAAGAACCCTTATACATTCGGAAAGTAAGTCTCTACTTTAAATGGCCTTAAGCACGTGAATATTCAGCTCAATTTCCTTTTACAGTGGCTTGTTACGAAATGAACAGGAATCTCGGGGCATCCCTGGGTCAGCTCTTCTTTTGAGCCCTGGCAGAAAGCACAGCAGGTTTTGTTCCAGCGGTTGAGTGCTTGGAGGAGGTGTCCACATCCAGCTTTGAGGACTCTATTAGGAAAATATTTCTCCTATCAGCGAATTCCTGCTGATGTTGTTGTGCTGTGCTGGAAGTATGTGGGCATGCATTTTAATCTGCTGCTTCAGATAGTGCGAAGACAGCTGTACCGGGCTGAACCAGGGCTACATCTGGAACTGACTGCGTCTAACGCAACGCCCTGCCTCCAGCAACAGTAGTGGAGCTACTCTGAAGAGCTGGATAAAGGCTGAGCAGCCTCATTCTGCTCAGTAGTAGCTAAAAACAACCAAACAATGACAAAACAAGCCCCTGTCCACCTACATCTGCCTTTTTCAGGCTGGTGGTTTGATCCTCACCTTCTCCTACAAGGGCTTGCTGGCTAGGCTGAGCTGGAAGAGTTATGCTGCTGGTGGCGTTGCTCTTTTTGTTGAATTACCTGTGTCTCGCAGCCTGTTTCTGAGAAGAACAAGGAGAGGGAGACTGTGGAGCTTGCAGAAAACCATGATCTGCTGACACCCCAAGGCAGCGTGTGTGCCCGGGCACGGTGCCCGTGGCTGGGGGTTCTTCCCCAGCCCGTCCTGTTGCTTCTGAAACCCCGTAAAACTGTGAGCGGAGCAAACACCTCGTGGCAAGGAGTTGCACGGCTCAATTCCACATCACGATGTTGTCTTAGTGAGTAGTTTGGGTCCTGGCACGTCTCCTCAGGCAGGTAGTCGGGGCTCAAACAGAGTGCCAAGGGAGGCTGTGAGCTCCCTGCCCGTGGAGGATGTGCCTGGGGACAGGGGCAAGTGCAGGGTTTCATTTTAGGAAGTAAAACCTCTTTGTCTCTTTTGGGTCAAATGGTCCTCTCGCAGCCAGCAGAAGGGAAATCTCCATGCTCCCAGGAGGATCGGGAACTGTGAGCACTGGAGGATGGACGAGTCTCAATCTGCTGTAGCCTGAATTGTTTATTTTCCCCAAATTTCCTGGGTGTTGAGCAGCTTCGGAGCTCTGTTGGGGTGGCAGCCTTTAGCCCCACGTCGTCTGGCACACGAGGAGCAGCCGTGTACATGGCTAAACGTCGAGATCGAGGTCTGCAGGTGTGGTTGCAGCAGTGGGAAGGCTGTATCTGGGTTGCTGCCAGCAAAGGCCACTTTCACAAGGTCACGGCTTTTTGAGACCTTCGTTCAGAGCAGATGAGCAGTTGTGACATGCAGGTCTGCTTCGCGGGCACTTAGCAGTTTGTGGTTACCCGGCCTGCTGTAACCATGACAGCACAAATTTGAGGCTGTTTGAATTTGCTTTCACATGCAAAGACCTCGTGTAGCCCTCCCTGAAGGCAGTTTGCTGGTTGCCTAAATTGCTGCTTTTCCCACGAGCTGACTCAGGTTCTCTCCTGCTCTGCTCTGCTCTGCAATTACTCACCCCAGGGTGGTTGACAGCTGTAAGATGGGATGCGAGGAAGGTGGTAACAGTGACCGGTTCATGGGCAGCATTTCGGTGACCTGGGGTGAAAGGCATGGCACTAGCCAGGTCTTTCCTGCACATTCAGTTTCCAAGCAAAGCATGCTTCCGGCAGCTTTTGCTGCATTAAAAAATAATGAAAAAACAGCAAATGGACATCTAGGGGGGCTGCTGGGAGGGGGTGAGGGGAATGATGCCTTGCCCTGATATTTGCACGAAGCGTGCTCTCCAGTCAGATCCCACTGAGGCTTTTCCTGAAGTCTCTCTCTCCTTGGCTGAGACTTTGGAAAACCCTTTTCATTCCAAGTTTGGTCTGGAAAGAGAAACGCCCCCGCAGATGGCTGCTCTTCAGTTGTCATTCAGGTTGGGGTTTTTATGTTCCTTTTTGCATTACCCTCAGGTGCAAACCAGGCTTCCGGCCAAAAACCAAGTCCCAGAAGTAGAGAGAAGCTGAACAATAAGGATATTCTGTTTTTCCTCTTTTCTTCTCGAAGCTAGAAATGCAACAGGCTATCTGATGTTTTATCAGTTCATAAGGGATTGTGTTGCTTTTTTCCTCTTTGGCTGAGTCTCAATTTAGTTGAGTTGTTTGTTTTCCTCAGATTAAAAACACAGCTTTCATTAAGACCTGGGCTGGCTCTGTTCTGCTCCTTGCTTGATAACGTCTGAGTGGTGCCACTTCTTCTAGACAAATGCCACTGCTCTGCTTCAGAGTCCTGCTGGTCTCATCTGATAAGCTTTTTTTGTGTGTGGTTTTTTTTTTTTTTTTTCATCCTAAGCAGCTCTCAAAGGAATTGCTGGATTGTTAAAGAATAAGAAATACTTTGAGGTCTTTGAGATACAGAAAGACTTATCGTAGCTGAAGGCAAGGGAAGGAGAGCGATAGCATTGCTGGAGGACTGGGGTTTGGTGTGCCGGTGAGTTACAAAGCTGAAGTTACAGCTGCCTGTTGGGATCCGGGATGCTGTGGATGGCACAGTCGGTATCGGCTCCCCTGGCCTCACAGGAGCTTTGGTCTTGCATTTCTCCTGGCTTTTTAGACACTGAGGAGAGCCAGAGGTAGGTTGTGACTGTGGCTGGGCTTCCCTCTCCAGGTTCCTGCGAGCGGGTGAGCGAGGGCCCTGCCCCGTGCTGCCCAGCTGGAGGCAGACGAGGCTGAGGAAGCTGGTGGAAGCAGCAATGTGGAGACAAAAAGGCTTTGGGGGGGATTTCTAGGAGAACTGGTTGGTACCTAGCCCTGCAAAATCCCTACGACGGTGCCTGGGGTAGTCTGCGGTTATCAAGCAGCGATGCAAGGAGGTGGTGGTACTTCCCTGTGCACTGACTCGTCCCTCAAGTGGCCATGGTGATTGATTTTTATTTTTTTCCTGGGATAGCTGTTCCTCAGGCCTGGCCAGCTGTGCTTTGCATGGAAATGGGACTAGGTGCTGCTTCGGGCCCTGCCGTTTAGCAGGCTGCGTGTAAATCTGCCGAGGTTATTTGCTGCTCGTTAAGCTGCGGCTCGAAGGAAGCCCTTTTAACGAGGCACCCGCAGAAGAAGCAGCAGGCACGGTACTTCCATAGGGAATGGGAAGGAGAGATGTTTGGCTGCTCTTCCCCTCCTCAGCCCCGTGTTTATCCCACGGAGGTGCCTTCCCATCTCCCTGCCTTTACTTTAGAAGGAGCTGGGGGGACGGGGAGCGCTGTGCGTAGGTATCTGCCTCAGGTTTTAAAAACAGGAGGCGGCTGCGACAGCAGAGGCTCCTGGCAGGGTTGAGTAACGAGACGCTGGGCGATGCTGAGAGCCCTACGCCCTGCTCTTGCACAAGCTGCAGCACGCAGGAGGCAGCAGCAGCCTGCCCTGGGTTGAAATTCTCCCCCAGTTGTTGCAAAAACAGCTCCGGCCTTGCAGAAAGGGCTTGAAAGGAATGAAAACGGGCGAACAGCAGGCCTGTGGCAGCTGGAATAGGTGACTCCAGCTCTGTGGCTTTCTTTTTTTTGGTCTTCAGTCCTAGCATGCGGCTGCTGCAGTTCCTTTGTGTTGCTTCTAAGCGCCGGCCATCCTGGATTTCTGAGAGTATGTTTTCATTTTTCTTTCTTTCCTGAGGGTTTTGGGCAGTGTTTCCCAAAGCTATTGTGGTGGGCATTTCCCCTTCCCTCCCGACAGCAGCTTTCATTTTTGCCTGAATAGCTCAGCATTGTTCACATTGTCTTCTAAATTTATGAGCTTTTTTTTTTTTTGATTTTGACCAAAGCAGTTTCCTAAATGCTTTTGGAGTCCTTGAAGTCACTTTGCAGAAACGTGGGAGCGATTCTTCCCCTTGCGGCATGGCTTGTGTTTGAAGCTCCAGGCAGGAAAACCGTTCTGTAGCGCTCACGTTTGAGTTCCTGAAAGCATGATTCTTGTGGGCTTTCAGTTTGTTTTTCTGGACAGTTTTCTTTAAGATCATGCTAAGTTCAGCTCTGACGAGGACTTCATAGGCTTGATGGAATTTACTTTTGTTGAAACTTGAGGTTTCTGACAATGTAATGAACTCTGCTCCAGGTTTCTAAACAGCATCTGTTCCTCCTCTTCCAGCCCAACAACTATTTCTCCCTCCCTGCAATTCTCTCCAGAAATAACAGGTTATTACTAGGATTTGTAAGCATATTCATTTCCTAGGCCTGCTGTCGCTTGGCACTGAGGATATTGATCTCTTTTACCCACTTTGATCTCAGAAGCTGGGCTCTGTCAGCACGATGTCCATCTGCAGATCTCCCTTGCTTAGTTTGGAACGTGGTCTCCTGGCTGTGCAAAGACTTGGGTTTGCTCCCCTAATTGAAGCAGCAACAACAGCTTTCCCCACTGATATTTCTTGGAAGTAGATATCTTTTAGCCAACAAGCGGGCATTATTTGTTTGTCTGGGTGGCTGGTTCCTCCCTCCACTTTGAGGACTGAATACTGGGGAAAGGCTTTGGGTTGTCAGCCCAGGTAGGTGGTATTTGGGGCATAGCAGTGGTGTCTCCTGGGATGTGTGGCTTGTTCCTGGTCTGCTTGTGGATGTTGTTCTTGCTGGCCGGGTGCTAGGCATCTGATCCGGCAGTGGGAGGACTCCAGTGAGCGAAGGGCTCGAGGACGGGCCACGATGATGCGCTCATCGGCTACTGTGCATGCATGGCGTTGGCTGGAGCATGTGGCACCAGGACGGGTGCTCTTGGAGCTGGGGCTCCCCATGTACAGGAATGTATCTGTGCACTTCTGCTTCAAATTGGAAGCAGATCTGCCCCTGGCTGCAGCCAGCACTGTGCAGGAAAACGGTGCTCGCTGGAGTCACCGGTGGTTTGGGACTCCTTAATTCATCTTTCTTTGCAGCGTGCCAGAGCACAGAGCTGGGCACATGAGTGCTTTTACAGTGTTTCAGTGCCTGCAGCAAAAGGGCCAGTAATGTGGTTTCTTTTCAGTGAAGGAAGGGTTGGTTGTTTTTTTTTTTTTTTCCTTTTCTTTAGGTGATGTATTGCTGTGAGATGGCCCTCGTAGTGCTGTTCCTCACAAAGACGTGAAATGTTTTATTGTTGTAGGTTTCCTTCCCCATTCAGATAGGAAAAATAAAAAAGGCATTAAAAGGGTGTGTGGAGCAGGGGGACACACATGTAGTGATTACTAACCTTTTTTAAAGTCACTGTTCTCATTTATCCTTTCAGTCAGTTGTGGTTTTCTTTTCCAGGACTTTGGAATAAAATCACCAGAATTTTGCAATAAAACCCACATGTGAGAAACCAGTGGCGCATCTCCTAGTCAAAACAGGTTGCATGTGATCTAACTACTTCAATGGTCATAGAGAAATGTTTTGATTAAGCAACTGGAGGCCAAACGCATGCTGAATTAATTAGTTTCTACCTACCCTTCACACTGTAATGAAGATGCCCTTACAGAAACTACACAAGATGAACGTATGTCAGAGTGTTTTTTCTGAGTATGTGTGTTTAAAACTGCAAACCTGAGTGCTTTTAATTGCAATTAAAACCTTTCCGGTTTCCTTTGGAAATGCTTTTCCTTGGCTAGGCCTTACGGAAGGGCAGCCCTAGTTTACATGCTGAGAGCACAGGAGGCTGAATCCTCATTTTTCAGCCCTTGACCACTTTCAAATCATAAAATCATACTTGGTCGTGTCAGGCCCTCTGGGAGGCTTGGTGATAGGTGCGGAGCAGTATTACTTTTCTTCAGGATGATGTGGTACTTGCTTGCATTGAACTGGAGTAATGCTCTAAGCACGGTAATGACTTATTTCCATAGGAAGAGGTGCATTTTCTGTCCTTATTTAACCTTGCTTCTCTGAAGGCTGCTCTAAGCAGCTGTTTCTTTGTTTTTTCTCAGTTACCAGCCAAAAATACCGATGTTCACGCTTCAGAAGGCTTTATATGTAGATTAAATGAAGGAATACTTTAACAAAGGACTTGACCGTGTCACACAGCAAGGTGTAATCAGAGGTGCCTAAAAACACAAAGGTGTAATGTAGGAAGTTGAAGGTGCTGCTCCTTGCAAACCCTGGTTAGAATTAGGTCAACTGGTAATTGTAATTTTTTGGAAAAGCTTTTAATTGACAGTTCCCTGAATACCTAAGATTATTTCTGAGTGACAGTGTCTTTTCCTCCTTTTTTGTGCTTTGTGCATTGCTATGGTACGAGCAACGTGCAGAATGCATAGTGTGAAGCTTTACCTGTGTGCTTGGATGATGTAACTATTGCCATTATTCAGAACCGTTCGTATAGCCAACGAAGGGCTGTCCTAACTGTGGGACTAACCTTGAAAAATCACTGTGCTCATGCGTGTTTTGAGTTGGGTTGATCTTCACATTGGGCCATCTTCTTCTTTTTAACTGGGAGATGTGACTCTACCAAATACAAGTCTTCTGATTAATTTCAGTTGCATGTTATTTTCCTTCAAAATCCAGAATTACAATTTATGAAACTAACAATTATTTTCTTGATTTCTCTTAGTTCTGCCGTATAAAACCACAAAAGATATTCAAAGCGTGCAGCTGGCCAGACTGCCTGGTTCTGTTTTTGACCAACGGGCGTTGATTCTTTAGCTGTGAGTGTTGCGGAGGAGATTCCTCTGAGGCCAGGGGAGAAAACCAAACAATACAACTGCCGCGTTTTATCAAAATAGATGCATGCAAAATACTGCAAATCAATCTCTTGATCTGGCCTCAAAGATGAGAGCTGACAATGTTAAAAGAAAACAAAGCCTAATCTGAAACATACTCTGCACACAGCCAAGTGTTATTTTGCGAGTAGGACTTGGGGCTTGCGAAGGCTCCTCAAGTTTTCCATGTGGAGTGGTGAAGCTGGGCACAATCACACGCATGGTGTGGTTGTGGCTGGTCATCGTGTCAGTTCAACGCCAGAATTAAGGCTGGTGACTGCGTTTTCATCAGTCCCCAAGGCTGAGGAAGGATGAGGTTGCGTTGTTGGTAGTGCTCAATAGACGACCAAACACAGACTGGCTAAAATAGATGTAAGGCAAATATAATCCAGGCTGTAACCTGCAGGGATGTTTATCTCAATCCAAACACTGTGCCTACAACCGCATGTCTGCTTTGTTCTTTCAGCTTTATTTTGGTCAGGATTAAAACAGCAGTGAGGTGGATCTGAGCTTCCAAGAGGATTTTTTTTGGGTTACCTGCTGCAGAGGAGAGGTGAGGAGCTGCTCCCCAGGCTGCAGAGCAGATGTTGGAGGGCACCAGCTGGGTCTGCGTGCCTCGCAGGTGTGTGTTTTGCAGACTCTGCACTTAAACACTCTGCTTGACTTGAGATGTGCGAAGTTGCTGCCTCTTTTCCCTAGAGGCTGAGCTGTTTGCCTGGAATTGAAGGGGAAAAAAGCAACGGTTAGTAGTAGATGAAAAAGAGCAGTGTGCCAGCCGTCCTAACGCACAGGTTACGCTGCAGACTGGAGCAGGGCTTTTTTCATGAAGAGCAGCTCAAAAAAAAGTCAGCAGACAGAAATAACCTCCGAACAAAACAGAAACCAAAACTAACAAAGGAAGTGCTTGCTATTCAGATGAACCGATAGAGTTGAGGGAGGAAAAAACAACTCATCAGAGACCTCCAAAGGCTTGCTGCTTTGGCCAGAAAGGTGCAATTTTGAGATGGCAGGAGGTTTGTAGTCTGCACAGCCATCTGAGAGGTGATGCAGACGTTCCTGTGGTGTAATCCTAGGCGAAAGCAGACTGGGGGATGATGAAGAAGATGCTGAGCTGGGATGCAGGAAGGCAAACTTCAGCTCTTGCCCCATGTAGATGAAACCTCTGCAGGGCAGCTTCAGTTCTGTTCCCCAGCTCAGTTTCAGTGCAATGAGAAGTACAGCAGGGAAGAAGGGAACCTGGTCCCAGCCTTCGCCTACACCCCTGTTTCGGGTGCCGAATAAGGTCAGTGAATGTTAAAATCATTTTTTTTGGATATAGCACATAGTTTGTATACCAGCATCTGTAACCCAGAAATAACACCAGCGGAGGAGGCCTGTGTGCTCTTCTTGCTGCCGGAAGCTGGTACGAGGTGGAAGAAGACATGAGAGTAAGCGTTTTAGCTGCATGACGAGAGGCTGGTGCCAAATGTAAAGAGCAGGTAGGAAATGCCAGCGGGGTGTGCTGCTGGCGTGTGAGTCTTGTGAACAGAAAGGACAGGCTGCTTGTATTGATGCTGCTGTCAGCTCTCATTTCCTCACAGCTCGGGGACTGTGAATGGACAGGCCCTGTTGATGGCATGTCCTGGTTTTAATGTTGTGAGTGGAGAGATTTGTCTGCCCTGAAGCGTTACATGGATCTGTGTGCGCCTTTCCGGCAGCGCTGGGTACAGGCCTTCCCAGCACTGCAGCCTGGCTCCTCCTCACCTCTGCCTTCACACAGGACTTGAGGGGAACTGCTTTATGGGTTTGCCAAACCTGGGACTGTTTGGATATGTTGTGTATATATAGAGAGAAAGGGTTGGTTGGTGATTTTGGAAGTGTGCAGGGGAGCTGGTGCTGCCGTCCCTGAGAAAGCAGATGTGCTGGAGGGAAGATGATGCTGGTGCCCGCTGTGCCCCGTGTGCCCATCTCCCCAGACAAGTGCTGCAGCTGCAAAGGGTTTTGCCCCGAAACTCCCCGCCAGCCCCAGAGGTTTGTGCTGTGCCACTTAATCCTCGCCTCTCTGTGGAGTGAGAGGTGCCTGACCAAGGCTTTTTCCTGGCTGTGCTGTCTGCACCCCTCAGTTCTTTTATTAACTAGCAACTTGTGAGAGCATCCATGTTTTTACCCTCATAACGTTTTAGTAAATTATTATTTTATCACCTGCCTCCTTGTATCTGGAGGTGCTGGAACAAGTAACCTGGTGGGAGAGCCCCGGCCACTCACAGCACGTCCGGATGCTTGAAGCAGTCACCGGGAGTGGGAAGTGTAGGGTGACTGCAGAGAAACAGGAAGAGTTGGTCAGCACGGTTGCAAAGTAGCTACAGCAACGAGCCAGTGCTTCCTTTTCTGCGTGCACACTTCTGACACTGAGGCAGAAGGCAAGCAAAGTGCCTTGGCAAAGCAGCTGAGGTCACATCCCTTGGAGGACAAATCCCTGGTGATTACCTCTCTGAAGAAGTGGATAAGTGTGCCAGAAGAAGAGAGCCCACCACCTGAAAATTGATTTTGTTGCTGATGTTCTCTTCTGGATGGCTGCTTGCCGCAGGGAGAAGGATCTCTGATCTCTCTGCTCCTTATTACTGATGCAGCATCTCCTCCCGGTTTGATGGAGTGAGGAGAGGTTTTGGGCTGAAGGAAAAACTCCCCAGCAGCTGTCCTGGCAGGCTCACTGGCACTCACCTCGGATGCTTGCTTGGTCGAATAGAGGAACAGCTTGGAACAAGCATCAAGGTCTTGGCGCTTCAATGCTAGAGGGCGACTGCAGGAATAAATGGCTTTGAAAAGCTTCCTTCAGCAGCATGACCCAGAGCTGTCTTCCTTTTCCCTGTGCGTGTATCAGTTTTTATGGCCTTCCAGCACCATCCACCCATTAATGGTTTTGGTAAGTGTTTACTGGGGAAAAGCTGTGGTTTGGAGGTGATCCTGGCCTGCCTTCCTGGAGATTTGTCCTGACTGCTGGCCCAAGAGCTTGTGAAGCACGTCGCAGTGTCTGATTGCAGCGGTCGATGTGTCGGGGCTGTCTGGGCAGGCAGAGGGGAAGCTCGTGGCCCATTGGGCTGGGAGCAGCTGCCTTTCCGAAGGGGCTGTCAGTGAGCAGGGTGCTTGTGGATGCTGGGTAGGTCTTGTACAACTCGCTGGGGATCACTGGGAGCCTGAGCTGCCTTTGAAGGGTTGCTGGGCTCGTTCTCACCCGTTTGCATGCTTGCAGTGTGTGGTTGGGTGACACGCTGTGGAGAAGACAGGACATGCTGCCCCTCGCTGCCTGGGGCTCTGCAGCCCAGCAAACAGCATTTCCCCTCAGGTCTGCTGCCCAAGGAGGAGCAGGTGGAGGTTAGCAGTGGCCGTGATCCCTTCGTGCCTGCTCCTCTTGCAGAGGTGCTCACCTAACACGCCAGGATGAAGGGCTGGAGCCCGAAGCTCTCTCCACTGGCACCGTACTCGCAGTGCGTGGTGACTCAAGCGTGGAAGATCTTCCACGCTGGCTCCAGCCAGCTCCACCTCAGCCAGCACTGGCCCAGGCACACCCAGTGCGGATCCTCAGGGAAGGAGGGAGAGTTGTGGAGAGGCTTTCGCAGCGACAGATGGCCCTGTTCTCCTGCAGTTTGCGTGTTACTTCTCAGGCAGCTTCTCTAACTCGATGGAAGCAGCAGAGCGTGTCCCAGCCCAAGCGTGTGTCACACGGAAGAAGCATTTCCTCCTTTTGTTGGACTTTTATAACGTGCCATCTGACTGCCTTTCGCCGAGCGGTGAACAATCCTTCTTCATTCCTAACGTGCTTTGCGTGAAACCAGCAGCTCCTGCAGGCTCTTCAGTTGCGTGCCTCAGCACATAGGTGGCTTTTTTTATGATGCCCACGGCTGAATATTTCGTGATGACAGACTGTCTGCCTTGACTGGGCTGCTCTGGAGTCTGCTTTTAGGCAAAGGCCTTGCAGGGGGTTGGAACTGACCTCTTAATTGCAGGGAAAATAGGTTAATTGCAGACTCAGTTGAAAAAAATGGTCTGTGCTTCATCGTATTGAGACTCTTGCCAGAAGAGTTGTTGAACACATACTAAAGAGCAGGAATTTGGAAACAGCCCACATGACCCCGTGTCTATTACTCAGCAGCCGTTTTTGTTGCACCTCTTGCATTTACTCTCCCGCTGAAGCGTTAGGCAGTTCATCAGTCTTTCCATGCCGTAGCTGCACACCCTTTGCTGTCTTTGCAGCTAGAAATGAAGTGAGAGGGATGCTCGCTAGCGGCCTGATCTCCGTGGTTCATCCAGAGGAGGACAGAAGCTGGCTGCTCTCACCACTTAACCCCTCGGTTAAAAGCACTGAAAGCTGCACATGAACTTGCTTTGGTTTTCCAAAAGGTGTGATGTTAAAATAACCAGCCCCATCTCTTCAAATTGCCAGAGCTGACTTAAAAATCAACTGCACCCAAAACCCACCTCAGAGGTCCCGATGTAAGAGTCGTCTTCTTGGGGCTGCCAGATGGAGATAATAATGCACCCAAGTGAATGGATGCACAGGATGCCTGTGGGCTGTCCGAGGGGGAAAGTATGGAGAGCTGTCATCCTCTGCACTTTCTGGCAGCGTAATTATTTACTGTGGTGCATGGGGAGGACAGTTCTGGGGGGTTTCTGGCCTTTCCTCAGCAAAGATTTTCTTTGCTTGTCCACAGGTTCCTGCTCAGTGCACACTGAGGCATTATTTAATGTTGACTTCGGAGGCAAAGGGAAAACTGTGCCAGTTTCTGTGGGTAATGAGAGCTCTTGCTTGATGGAACTGGCAGAGGGAGTAGGCTCGAATCGCCACTTCTGTGCCAAGCCTTGTGTCTTCGCAGTGCTGAGCCTTGCTGGGAGGACTGGAGATGGATAGAGTGGGAACAGGGTGACTGGTTTCCCCTGTGCCTTGGTTTCTCTTCCCAATGAGATCTTGTAAGCTCTCCCCCTTCCCTGTCTCCTGTGGACTGGCGCTAGGAACAGAAATGCTGGAACATGCATGTAGCTCTGGTGTCACCCGGAAGGGCCTCCGGTTGGAGCTGAGATGATTTAAGTGATAAGATCCACAGTTACCATAGTACTGTGAGAAGGGGCTTTATCTGGGACAAGATAAGGGGGAGGGGAGGAGCAAACCAAGCATTATGTGAGTTGATAAATTGTTGTCTAGGGATAGGTGAGCACAACGCCCGTGTCTGTGAAATACGGAGGTGGTGCATGTGTCTAGGGAAGTGTGCTGGCATTTTGGGTGACGGGGCAGGTTGTATTTCCGGTGGTTTTATGCTCGTCTTGCAAAGTTAAAAGCCTAACCTGCTTTTGCGATAGCCCTTGTGGTTTATTTTTGAGAGCTCTTCGCTGAAATCGTACAGTTTGAGACATCTCGGTCGCTAGCAGAGGAGTGCTCGGTGTTTTCAGCAGCTAGAGGTACATCTCCAAGCCCTGTCAGAGGGCTTCTTGGGACAGAACACAGCAAGCAGCGAGAAAGCTAAATAATGCGTCCTCACAGTTTGCTTGATTCACTGCACACGCAGGATTTGTGCCTTACCTGAGACCAGAACCAGGTAAAGTAACGGGATGTTACTGCAGGAGTAATAGGCAAAGCAGGGTGCTCTACTCTGCTGAGTAGAGCTAAAGGACTGCTGTTGCACGGCATTTTCCCCTCTTATCCTTGCCCTGCTGGCTTCTTTGTGTCTTTGAGTCTTTGCGGAGGCAGCTTTGGTGGTCTCAGTTGTGAGATGGTGAACCTCTGGCTGAAGGTGTGCAGCTGCTCCTGGTGAGCTCCCTCAGTGCAATAGTACCACCGGGGAGCCCAGGAGCAGCCCAAAGGTTGCACACGAGTAGGGGTTAGGAGCATCTTCTGTCTTCTCCGCTTGGCTAGCGGATCAGTTTCCCTCCTGGCTCGCTGCAGCCCATCTTCCAACATCTGCATCTTCCTCCTCTCCCACCTGGATTGAGCTCTGCAGTGTGGTTGGGAGGTTTCCTCCTCCTGAGGACAGGCACAGGGCATTGCAGCATCGCTCCTTGCACCAGGGGCTACCACGGGGGAGGCCTCCTGAGCCACAGATCTCTGGGGCTGCTGCACACGTGGTCTCAGGAAGGCCCGAGCTTTGATTTCAAGGTCTCAAGTAGCATAAAAGCCTCAGTAAACACCTGGAAGATGCCCCGTGTTGTTCCTACCCCTGTGCCACAGCAGAGCTTCCTGCTGCAGAGGTGAGTGCTGAACCAAGGTCACTTCAGACTTCTCCATCTCCTGCAGCAAATGGAAGGAGCTTTCTTCGCTCTTCCGTGTGCTTTGAAGAACCTTGTGCCAATGCAAAGCCAAAACCTTGCTGTTCAGGTTGAGGTTTGCCATGGCCCCGTCCTTCCCCTTCAGGGGGGAGTGGAGAGCATGGACCAAAGACCTCAGGTGTCAGGTTTTAAAGATCATCCACCGGACCTCCAAAATCAGAAGCCTGCTGTCTGATCTTGGAGCAGGCCGTGCTCCCAGTGGTGTTCTGAGCCAGCTGTGAAGACGTGATTAAAAAAGGCCTTTGAGCCATGGAAAAAAGGAAGGGGAGTGGTACTCACAGGGCTCGGCAGTGTGCACACAGGTTTGGTGCGGGGACAGAGGAGTCTCCTCGCAGGTTGGGAGCAGCGAGCAGCTGTGGTTGTGCTGAGCGTGGTACGGAGCTGCTTGCCAGAGTGTCTGTAAGCGCCTGTTTGCAAACAGCCATCTCATTAGCCAGGGCAGCCGGGGAACGTGGCAGGGGGCCCAGCTTCGGGGGAGCTTTTGGGCAGCTTGCTCGAAGGAGGAGGCAGTTGCCGAAACATTCACAAACTTGCCAGTGAGCAAACTCTTCCTGGCTTCCCCGTGTGCAGTGAGAGCTGGGGGCGAGCTGGGGCTTCTCCACGTGCTCCTGGTGGTCAGGCTGAAGAGATGTGCTGGGGGTCAGTGATGGCTGCTGCTGGCAAGTCGGGGCAGCCTGGGCATTCCCATCATAAAGTTCTGCATTCAAAGCCCTAACAGAGTAGAGATCTGCTAGGCTGATTTCAGGGTCAGGAGCTTTTTCATTTTTTTTTTAAGCTTTCTTTTGTAAGGTCCACATGAAGGGCAATGCCTTATTGTTATTTTTTCTTGAGACTATAAAAGCAACACACCTGCTTGCTGTACCTGCTTGCCGTAGGCATGTTGCAGTGGCAAGCCCCTTGTGATGCTGGCTCCTTTTCTTTGCTCCTTACAGAAGTGTAAGACCCTTTCTAACGTTATTCCCATGTATTTAGAGCTGAGGGCACAGTAACTCCAACTCTGAACGCCTTCAGTCTTTGCCTTTCTCCCCAGATGGGAGTGTGCTGCTACCTGCTTCTGCAGACCCTCACACAGCTGCCAAGCTGTGCAGCCCTGTCCAGTGGCACTTCGATACCTCTAAGCCCACGTTATCTTTCCTCACTCAGTATAAGGAGCTGTGAATCCCTGCATTGAAGAGGTTTATTTCCTTTGGCAGCAGGTTCCTAACCAGCCCTGAATGCTGCGTGTTCAGCGCGGTCCCCTCAAGCTGCATGGTTAACGCTTTAGGATCACCGTGGGGTTCACCTGAACTTCTGCGTTCGGCCTTCAAAGCGTGCAGCTCTTCCATAAACAAATCTTCAAGGAAAATAACTGCAGTCCCTCTGACGGGCTGTTGTGGAGTAGACTGTGTTGTGAGAATTTCCCAAGTTGTGTTTTCCTCTGTAAGTTTTCTTCTGCTGAAAATTAATGCTGGATGGTGGCAGGAGCAGCAGACTCAGCGAATTCAGAGTTAACTGATCAGCTTGTCCTTAGGTCACCCTTTTCCCTTCTCTGACCACAACAGTCTGTCTCAGGAAAGACAATGTTTTGTTAGCCAGAAGAAATATATTTACTTGGAAGTGGAAAAACCCAGAACCCAGCAGTTGCTCTGGTCAGGTACTGGGAGCTGAAATGCTCAGCCCTTACCTCCTGTGCTGGAGCCATGCCTTGCTTCCCTGCCCATGGAAAAGCTGGATGGAGCAGCGATGTTCCAGAAACCCCAGGCTGGCTGCAGTGAGCACCCTGCAGAAAATTCGCCTGCACTGGTAACCAGCTTTGGATGCTAGGCTGCGATGGCACAGCGTACGGTGGGGCTGTCAGCCACTGCGTTTGGGAGCACAGGTTAGTGCAGCGAGCTCTATGGCATGGCTGAGCTGCTGCCTAATGCCCTGTGGTTGCTGGAAGGTCCAGTGTTCAGCGATGCTTTAGTCTTAAATAAGAGGGTAGATTTAGGTTAGATGTTAGGAGGAAATCCTTCACTCAGAGGGTGGTGAGGCTCTGGCACAGGCTGCCCACAGAAGCTGTGGATGCCCCAGCCCTGGAGGTGTTCAAGGCCAGGTTGGATGGGGCTGTGGGCAGCCTGGTCCAGTGGGTAGCATCCTGGTTGGAACTGGATGACCTTCAAGGTCCCTTCCACCCCGAGCCTTTCTATTCTGTGATGTCTCTGCTCAGGAGGTGAGACTTCATTTCATCTGATCACGTGGGGAATCGGCTAAGCATTACATGCCTCAATTGCCCCATTTGCGAGGCTTTTCTTTAAGGCCAGGCGTTAAACTGCCCCTCTTCCAACGAGCTTGCATCTCCATCAACTGGGTGTAAATTCCGACTCCAAATCAATTTGCAGGGGCTCAAAACACACCGAGTGTAAGCAGGAGCGTGCCCCGCGTCCTCTGCAGCAGTGCTGCGTCGCGCCAGGCTGAACCTGGCTCAGCTCCTTCAGACAAGCACAAAACGTCTTTCTGGGCATCGTTTGTGGCACAGCCTACCTAACAGGATAGACTTTGTTTTTCATGCTTCTCCAATTTTTTTTTTTTTTTGCAGGGTATTTTTGCAGACGTTGGGATTAAAGCCCTTCTATTTTTAAAACCTTTAAAATCTTGGAATGTGGCTCCGTAGCAGTGTGTAGTGGAATTTGGAAAAAAGGCTGTTAAAATGTCATACGAGGGGGAGTGCAGCGCTTAGGTCATGTTTAAGCCGTTAGGCTTGCTGGCGTGTATGACTTCTTTAATGAGCGCAGAGCTATGAATGTTTTTCTTTTTAAAGGAAAACAAACAGCGGGCCTTCCATCTTAGACAAACGTCCCTTTTTTGAGAGGGCCTCTTCACTTCGCTTTTTCCCATTTAATGGCCTCTTTTAGTGGCCCTGTTCTTTCCATCCGACCTCTGTGCCCACACGTCTGAACGTTTCCATTTCAGAAAGGAGGACAGCGGTGCCAGCAGACAAGCTTCCAAATTCTGAAGCACAGAAGCGTTTCTAACACCTCAGAGCTGTGGCTAGCAAGAAAAACCCCACCAAAACCCCTTCAACTTTTACTGCAGCGTAAAGATAACAGGGCTGCTTAGCCGCTTGTCGCGCTAAAATACCGGATCAGAACAACTTACACAAACTCTGTCCTTCTTATAGCAGCAGCACTGCAGTTTTCGGAGCAAGTCGGATGATTTGCCTATCTGATGCTGCAGCTGGGCTGTCAGACGTGTGGTGGCTCAGGGTGGGACGTTTGGGTGTTCCTCAGCTGCAGGACCCAGGAGGAGTTCTCTGTCTCCGTCTGCCATGCTGTCACGCCGCAGAGATGAGTGTCCCCCAGGTTTTTTGGGGGCTGAGCTCACCCCCATCGCTTTGTGAGTGATGCCCAGCTGCAGCCCGATGCCGGCCACCGTGGTCGAGCGGTCTGACTCGGGCGATGCTTTTCTGTCTGCCCCCGAGCCTTCCAAGAGCCTGTTGAGGGGAAAGGGGAATGGCTTTTTCTCAAGAGCAGCTGAAGGCAATGCCCTAGTTACCATGGTTTTTAAATGGAGCACTTCAGGGGTTGTACAAAAGCATCTTCAGCACTCGCAGTGCGAAGGAGAATGAAAGGACGTGGATTATGTCAGCACTGCATCAGAGGCTTAAATGGATGGCATTCAGTTATTGTTCAGAGCTGACCCAATTTGGGCCGGATTGATGGAGTGGGAGGGGAGAGGGGACCTGTTTGGGATGACTTCTGAGGCTAACATGCACTCGCAGGCTTTGTGTCGGGCCTGCGTTGGCTTCCCCAGGGCAAACAGCTCGGTCTGGAGGGTGTTCCCTGTGTGCCGGCGTGGCGACGCGTCCTGCCCTTCCTGGCTGGACGTGCTGCCAGGGCGGGCTGACTCACGCCGCCTCTCCCCGTGCCGCGTGCCACAGGGGGGAAAAATTACTTGTCGGGGGGAACCTGCCCTGCCGAGGGTTGTTTTATTTATTTGGCGAGGTTTCTGAAGCTTCCAGTCGCCCGATGATTTGTAGAGTGGCTGCAGCCGAGCGGATCCGCCTGCTGGCGGCTCTGGATGAGGTGAGTCTGCCTGGGCTCGCTCGGCGTGCGAGCTCCTGGGATTAATTGCCAAGTGGCGCTTGGTAATTAATGACAGAGGCCATTACTGCCGGCACTGGCTGAGGTGGCTGCATGGTGCCAGGTGAAGGCTGTGAGGCCGCAAAGGCATGACGGAGGGAACAGCCCGTTCAGCCTGCCCGTGGCAGGACGCTTCTCTCCGCTTGATCCCCGCACCCTGCGGTGCTTGCTTGAAGCACTCACTGTGCCACGGGCCTGTGCCTCGCTCCTCGTGTAGCAGGAATGCTGGCGAAGAGCTTCCTTCCCATCCCACGGGGCTCTGCAGGTTGCCTCAGGGGCTGCTGCCTGCACCTCCTGTCTGCAGGCCCGTGAGAGGAGGGAAAAAAGAAACACAAACTCCTGAGGAGCCAGGCTGGGAGTTTCAGAGAACCTCAGCCTGTTGAGCAAACGCTCTTTGCTCTCCCTGTTGTGCAGAGCAGTCAAAATCTGAGTTTCACTGTATGTTCGTTAACAACGTTCCCCTTAATTTCAGTGAAGCCAGGGCTGCCTCCTCCAGCCAGCCGCCGTGGTAAGCCCCTGCCTGGGCTCTTGCAGCCCCTCTGGAGTGGCACGTCTGCCTCGCAGCCTGGTCACAGAGGAGGGAAGAGTTTTGGAGGGGGAGGAAGGCTGCCAGGGGGTCCGGGAGTGTGCTGCAAGTAACAGGAGGCCGAGTTTGTTCCTTTTGGAGATGCAACCAGCAGAAAGCCCGGATGCACCAAAGCCAAGGTCACTCTGTGTGTCCCAGCCCCGTGTCTGCATTAAGGAAGGGTTTTGCTCTGTAGGAATCAGTGTCTGAGGCTTTTAGGGTTGCAAAGAACCCCACTGGCTTGGAAAGCTTGCTCGTTCGTGGGTGAGAGCATGAAAATGATGCTAGAAGCAGGTGTCGTGCTCAGCGGGGCTGTGGGGTATGCCCGTGTCACAGTGGCACCTTCCCGGGGGGGTGACGGGCACGGCTGCCTCCTGGAGAGCAGAAGGGTTAAGGCAGAGCCACCTGCCTGCTGGGGGACGCCTGGACCTGAGACCAGTCTGGGATGTGCCCGTTTGCTGACTGAGAGAGCTTTTGGCTTGCTGCTTCCTTTACTGCTGTTCTGCATTTGTTCTTACTGATTTTGTTTTTTAGAGTCAAATTTGATAATGGCTGCCCAAATAAAGGGGAACGAGAGTGAGCAGCTTGCCTTGCCTCTTACACAGCCCCTGCTGGGAGTACTTAGCATTTCCATGAGAAACGAGGCAAGGCAGCTCATTTTGCTTTGCTGTGCCTGAGCTGGCTCTGCGGGGCTCAGAAGTCGGCCGGGGTGCTAATTGGGCACGATGCGATCCCTGTGGCAAGGCTCTGCTTTTAATGGTAGCCACCGAAGGCTGCAGGAAATTCTTTGTGTTCCTCTGAGCAGGATGGAGCCTTCCACGTGATCCTTCTATTGAAACTTAATTCTGCAATCTCTACCCATTACCTGCTGACAGGCAGACTCCCTGAACTTGGAAATGTATTTAATCTGCTTGGAGAGGGGGGAAAAAACCTGGCTGGGTCCATCTGGGGAGCCGTGTCCGTCCCCTTGGAGGGGTTAAAGGCAGCAGCTGCGGGATGGCTCACTCAGTTACGAGAGGAGGAATCATCCCTGGCGTGAAGCATTGCGAATGGCAGCGTCTGCTGGCCACGTGCGAGTTCAAAAAACGCCTCCCGGATTTGAGCAGCGAGGGGCAGAGACGTGCTCGTGTTCAGAGGATCCCAGGGGCACTGCTCGCGTGGGCGAGGGCGGGCTGCGTGCCGGCCCCACAGCCTGGTGCCGGGGCACTTTGCAGCGCCGCGCTCGGCCGATGCCACGGGTTGCCGAGCCGAGGGCGCCGTGCCGAGTCAGCCGAGGCTCTCTAAACTCATCTGTAAGGCTGGAGGGGTTTGTCGCGAGCTCTGCTGCTGTTTAAAGGCTTTGCCTTCCTGGCCGGCCTCCAAGGTACGTAGCCGGCTGGCTGGATGCTCGCTGGAGCGTGCCTCCCCCAGGCTTCCCCTCCGCTTTGGCTGGGGTACCCGAGACCTCGCTCTGCAGCAGCGTGCCCCTGTTCCCCTGCATCTTCCCCCTGCCGTGCCCGCGCTGAGATCCGCCTGCGGGGCGGCCTGCAGCTCATCTGCTCCCACCGGTAAGCTGACTGCTCCCACAGCTCCCTGGCATTTAAGGAGGGAAAAGAGATTTTTAATGCCAGCGCTTTGCGTCAGGAGGGCTGACGGCTGGAGTCCTGATGGCTTTTCTTCTAGAGTTTTTGTGCATGCGAAGGTTATAATTTAGTTCCTTCTTGAATTTCACAGCTGTGAAAGGACTAAAATCTGCTGCTCGTGGGAGCTGTGACTGGGGATGCATGAAGAGGCAGAAACTTTCATGCCCTTCTCTTCTAGAGCAGATAATGCTTCGTGTGAGAAGGAGAGCGGAGAGCTGTCCTGTAAAGTGACCTGCTGCACGTTTACAACTAGACTCCTGTTTCAAACCACGCGGGGTAATGTCTTGGGATGTTCTTTGAATCTGTGACCGCCAGCTTTGAAATAGCATAGCTGAGCAGGCTTTGTTACCTTGCCAGGTTCAAGTTGTGCATGCTGTGGTCCCTGGGCCTGGAGGGCAGCATTTCTGCCACGGTGCTTCTCCCAAAGACTAAGGAGTTAATTTCCTACTTGCTGGCTAAGTAGAGCTGCAGTCCTCAGTTACAGCTCGCCCTGAGGGAAGGACAGATGGGACTTGGTTGCCTTTGGCAGCTGCTGGCAGTCCCGTCTGCTTCTCGTGTGCTGGCAGCCCAAGGAGGGTAGGCACAGCGTGTGCTTCCTCTTGTCCGGTGGCTTGTCACAGGAGATGCAGAAGAGGTCATTAGTGCACTGCCAGAGGCTGGCATAACTCCGGGGATGCAGGGAATGAATCCTTAAAAAAAAAATTGGGCTGCAGCAATTAAGGCATCCGCAGAATAACTTGTGTACGTGTGCTGCTCTGGAGCTCAGTGGGGCTGCGTGACGGCTCGCTGCATGGCAAAAGCCTGCTGATGGAGCCATGCTGCTGCCACGTGGAGCAGGTGGCAGCCTCCGATGGTCCCGCAGGACTGTAGGAAGATCCTGCAGGTGGAGAAATCCATGGAGACCACTGCTGGCTCACTTGTAACATGCACAAGCTCCTCATTTTGGTTCCGGAACACGGGGAGCTCTGCTCCCTGAGGCTCGTGCAAGACTAAAAGCGAAGTGCTACGAACCGCCACGACTTCCACTCTGAAAACACCATAAAAGGCTGTGTCCTTAGGAGCTGGGCATGGGAGTGTTCCCACCCACATTGCTGCAGCATGAGTCACTTGGCTATCGCAACGCTCCTGGTGTGGATGCCCGGCTGAAGATGCAGCGAGGAGCGGAGGGAGGAAGGGGAACTGCTCCGCAGCACTGCTGGGGTGATGGAGAGCTACGAAGAAGAGGAAGGCACGCACGCTTGCATAAACTCGCCTGAGCTGCTGGCTGGTTTTGCTTTCGTTAGTATTTTTTGAGAGCTTCCAGAAAGTGCTGCTTGCTGGTGACGTGAAACTGAAGTGTTTGCAGCAGGGGGCCTCTGAGTGAGCAGAGAACCCCAGCGTGCTTTTAGGAAGCACAGCAACTGCCACATGAATGTGAAGCTGGAGAACCTCTCCGTGTGAAAGTATGTTTTATCCCCCATCTTTAAACTTTTAGCTTAGTTCTTTTCTCTCCTTCATCTTCATCCTTCTTTTCCCCATGCTGGTGCAGGAATAGGCCAAGCTGCTTTTTGACAGGCAGCGTCCACGCAGAGCTCCCTTAATATATCCATACCTGCGCCTCTTCTCCCACACGCAGGTATTGGGGAGTAAATCTGGATTTGTTTTGGTTTCTTTCCCGAGACGCCACCCACCTGCCCCGGCCCCGAGATGGGGCGGTTATTGTTTTTCCCTTTTCCTTCCTTCCGCCTGACGAAGCCTTGGCTATCAAGGCTTACCGGATTCAGTCTGTCAGTGGGAAATCCTATAAAAAGCTTCCTTTATTTAGACGCCAGCCCAGTGATGACATCATGTGGGCAAGTTCTCCAAGCCTGGCCGGGCTGCGTGCGCAGAGGAAGAGGTAGCGGCTGTGGAGCTGTGTGCTTGCGAGGATGTCTCTGTGGACCTGCTGGGTGGCCTGAGAGTGGGGTCCTGCACCAGAACCGGGGTCCCTGTCTCCCAAATTGAGCACCAAGAGGTCCTACAGCAGGTGGTGTGGGTCGCTCTCATCTCACCCTGGTCTCTGGCTGGCACATGTCCTGAAGGAAACTTTTAAAGGCCGTGAAACCTTAGCCATGGTTGTACTGCTCACCGCTTTTCAGGTTAGTCCTTCAATGTGCTCTTGGGCTGCTGTGGGCAGCAGCCACCCAGGCTCTGCTCCTGAGTGTCTCCTTGCTGGCCTTGAGGCAAAAAGGGCAGGTTTACAGATGCGTGTCCCAAAGCAGGGAAACAAGGTGCTTGTCTGGAAACGTGGCAGTGGACAGGCAAACCCACGTGTCCCAGCTTGAAGGCAGGCATGGACATCTCGTGGGTGCACGGTGTGGCTTGGGGCAGAGGGAACGGGCAAGGTTGGACACCAAAGGTGGCAGATTTTTAGCTTTATTTTTTTTGGCATTGTAATGAGAGTTTTGAAATGTGAAGGGTTAGCATAAGGTTACTACCATGTTTTTTTCTGCCATCACTTGTTTCTCATCCTTCTGCAAAACAAGTGGCTTCTTTCCTCCACGTGCCTACCTTTAAAGCTGCTTTTCTGTCCTTCCTCTGCGCAGCATGTGCGATGTTCGCAGGTAAGAACGTGACCTAAACAAGGCCTCCAGGCAGAGGTTACCACTGAGCTTCATTTACATCTCTGGACAAAAAAACATCCTTGTGCATGCTGGCTTTGTTTCAGTATTGCTGTATGGTGGAACAGACTTCTCCTCACCTGCCTGCAGGAATTCCCAGGTATTTCTTCAAGCCAGAGGCCATTTCAGTGTTGGAATGGTACAGAACTCCCACTTGTGATGCACTCAGCTGGCATCACAATTATTCTACTCGCCCTGGTAGTTTTGCAAACCTGAGTCTGATTTACACAGCTTCTTGTTTTGTTTTTTGTAAGGACTAAGTGTAGTCTTTACATTCCCTGGTCTGTTCTGCTATGGCAGGTGCTGCTTTTCGGTGTGTGCTGCCTTTTGAGCGGCTCTGGCATTAATGCCTAGATGTGTTTTCAAAAGGGCCTTTGGGGTGCAGGTAGGGTGTGCTCGGAGCCCCTGGGATTTCTGTGGGGGGGGTACAATAAAGCCACCAGCCAGGACTGCTCGGCTCTGAAGGGATAGGGTTGACGCTGTGGTGTTAAAAATATTCCTTAAAGTGTCAGAAAAAAGTGCTTGTTATTCAGGCAGTGTATCCGAGGCATAGCACTGTAGGGCCCTGTGAAACAAGTGGAGCTGACGAGCAGTCGCAGAGGGCCACGTGCAGCGTTTGCTAACAAATGCCTGTCACTGTGAGCACGCTGTGCCTGGTGGGCATGGCACCACCTACACCTTCCTGGGGTAACGCTCATGGAGAGGAGCGCCGTGTGGCTCTCGGTGTCCCCTAAACCTCAGTGACCACCTCAGGGCTGGGGATATTTGGGGCAGCAGGCTGAGCCACCAGTTCAGTCTGCCCATAATGAAGGTTTCCCAGTGCCCTGTCAGCCCCAGGCTCTTGGTCAGCCGAGTCCAAACCCGCATGAACCCGTGCCTGCGCTGCACTGCTGCCTGTCAGTGTGATCTTCTTCCCGTCTTCTCCAACTCAATACCCTGAGCTATAAAAATAATAATAAAAATAAATCTGCGTGGCACAAGTGTTCTGCACCTCGGTATGGATGGCTAGGATGCTTTGCTGTCTTTAGAAAGCTATTTTGCAACATTAGGTCATGTTCGTAGAAAATTCTGGGCTCCCAGGTCTCTGCCCTCCAGTATGAGAGAGAGGCCTCTTCTCGCAGCTAACCACTGGCAGGACCAGAGGGAACGGCCTCAAGTTGCACCAGGGGAGGTTCAGGTTGGCAGTGAGCAGACATTTCTGCTCAGAAAGAGCAGTCAGGCACTGGGGCAGGTTGCCCAGGGAGGTGGTGGAGTCACCGTCCCTGGGGCTGTTCAAGGAAAGGTTGGGCCTGGTGCTTGGGGACATGGTGTAGTGGGTGACATGGGTGGTAGGGGAACGGTTGGACCAGGTGATCTTGGAGGTTTTCTCCAACCCAATGGTTCTGCTGGAAATGGCCCAACGCAGGTGGCCAAGGGCCTGGAGCTCCCCTCCTGTGAGGAGAGGCTGGGAAAGCTGGGCCTGCTCGGCCTGGGGACGAGGCGGCTCGGGGGGGGTCATCGGTGGCCCTCAGGACCTGAGGGGACGGAGCCAGGCTCCTGTCAGTGGTGCCCAGAGGCAGCGGGCCCAAAGTGGGACACGAGAGGTTCCCTGGAAACCCCAGGCAGCACAGCTGTGTGCAGGGGCTGGAGCCCTGGCACAGGCTGCCCAGAGGCTGTGGGGGCTCCTTGGGGATTTCCAAAAGCCGCCAGGACGTGGGCCTGGGCACCCTGCTCTGGGTGGGCCCAGAGCTCCCTTCCCACCGCAGCCATGCCGTGGTTGTGTGAAAATACAGATCTACGGGTGCCAGATTTAGATGGTGTCTTACCATTAGATTGCATAGAAAATGAGATCTTAGAGGCAGCAAAAGAAGTTTGTTTTTTTTCTAAGGTGCCTTTGTTGTGTTCCCTGGTAAGAAAATCCAGCGTTCACAATACCACCTTAATTAACAAAGAAACGAGCATGTTTTTAACATTGGGAAGTAACATCTGATAATATTTGCTGTGTAGAATGGGTGTGGGGATTGGGTATTTTTAGCCACAGCTATTCAAGTTGTTTTGTTATGACCTTCTCTCCATACCCTTTTATAACATTTTCTTGTAAGTATTTGTAGTTGTTGCTTTTTTCAGCCGAAGACGTGTTGCTGGGGGGAGAAGAGGGTGTAGCAGCCTGTTTCTGGTAGGGGTGTGTGTCCGGTGCTAGATTCTTGGTGTCGAACAGGGTACGGTTTTAGCATAGGGTGCATCTTGGATGCTCTCAAGGGACCTTTCTCAAGGCAGAGGGTTGGCTGCAACAATTGTAAGATTGCCATCGCCTTCTTCTTAAAAGCAGTTCAGGCTCTGACTTGTGAGCTCTCAGCCTCTCTCAACAAGCTGAGTTTGGACAAGAAGTGTACGAGGTACTGGCCAGAGGAGCGGCATGCTGGCAGATGCTGTGCTGTAAGAATCCTAGAGGAAGTAGGGCGTAATGAAAGACAACCTAAATTTCAGGTGTCTGCAACGCTCTGGTCTACAGCTGACTGCTATAGGCTGCTCCATCCTTCTCCGTGCAGCTGAGTGGTTCAGGTCAGTGTGGCAGGCTCACTTTCCGTGCTGGCATCCTGTCTCTTGGGGACAGGACGGTCATGGCACTGTCTTGCACAGCTTTGGGTCGGGATCCCTCCTGGCTGCAGCACCTAGCAGTGGGGCTGGAGCTGTGTCTGGCTCAGGCTGAGCCTGGGGAAGGGATGAAAATGGTATTTAAGAGGTTAATTGCTTATATCTTTTTTCTCAGTGCCAAAATCAGTGATGAGGATTTTCTGCTGATGGGCAGTAAATTAAATTAAGAAACCATTCCCCGAGCCAAGACTTTTTTTTTTTTTTTTGTCTGCAACAAGTGCTTTCATGCCATGGTGCATTTTTAATGACCACAAGCGTGCATGAAGCTGGGCTTAGAGCTGCTAGAAGTGGCAGCAGAGCACACTGAAGGTGTTGAGACCACACTCAGCCATTGGTCCAGCCTTGAGTCAGGAAAAAAACTCAAGTAGCTGCTCCCCAACACGCCAAGCGCGCTTTCTGCAGCTCGCTGGGGCGACAACACCGTGGGCAGGTATGATCGAGGTCTTCGCTAGGTGTTAGCTTGGGCTGTGATATCTGAGTGTTTCACGTCCTCAGTAACACTCAGACTTCTGGTGCCCTTCTGGGTTTTGGGACCTTAAACATGATACCTTGGTTGCTTTAAAAAAATATATTAAAAATAAAAAGTGACTGCGCGTGTTAATGCATTCAGTGCTTTTTCGGGAGCTGTGAGCTTGGCACCAGGGCCTAAGTTTTCATGTGACACCCGTGTTTAATTCTGAATCGCTCGCTGGCAGCATCGCGGTGGGCTCAGTGCATTTCTACGGTTGCTGAGTAAAAACCCAGCGGCAGCGGAGGCTTCACCCTGGTGGTTTTGGGGCGAGGTATGGTGATAAGGGGTCTGGCAGGAAGGAAGCACAGCGCATGGTAAAGAACAGAGAAGCTGACCTTGTGTGGGCAGAATCATGTCTGGAAATGGTCTCTTGCAGCAAGTCTGAGGGTTTGGTGCCTGATGGTGCGTGTGGTCCTGCTGGGATGGGCAGGCAGCGCGGGCTGTACCAGCTGAGAGCCACCTTGGTCCCAAATCCCCCACGGCTGCTGTTATCTGGGAGGGGATTCAGGCTGGGATTCTACCGCCAGCCCTCACCGAACGAGGAGGGAGGGGAGAAACAATCTGGAAAAGCAAATATTTTTGCGCTCGTGTTGAGCAACAGCGTGTGCTTTTGTTTTCTGTCAATGGAAGGAAGTGGGAGAAACGTGTCACAGCTTTAGTGCATCACAGGCTTCGCTGCTGCAAAAGACATTGAGCACAGAGGATCAGAGATCAGGATCCGGGGCGTAATGCCTGTAAGGAAAAGATGCCTGGAGCAGCACTTGGGAAAGGCGCTGCTGGTGTTCAGCTGCAGCCGGGCTTCTGTCAGAAGCAGGTGCTGAAGGAAAAAGAGTAGAAATAGAGAGAATCTGAGCTGAAGCAGGGTGTTTGTCTTTGGTTGTTTGAAACGTGAACATCTCTCGCGGCTGCTTTGCAGGCTAGCAGTGGAAAAGCTGTCCTGTGCGTTGCACAAGTGCTGTGGCTTTCATCACCATGCTGAGTAACGCACTGCTGCCTGCACTGCTGTGCTGCCACAGGTGCCTGCACGTATGGTGCTCTGCCAAGTGGTTCCTGGGCACTCCAGGGGCTGCCGGGGTGGAGCACGGGCTTTGGGATGCTCTGTGGGACGGGGGCAGGAGGTGCAAAGCCTGAACGCTGCCACGCAGCTTCCTGCAGCCCTGTGGCTCTGGGCTGAGGCCCCTGTGGTGCTGCTGGGCTGGCGTGGGCTGGGCCTGGAGCTTGTGTGCCCTCCCGGCTGGGGCTTGGGGTATTTCTGCTCCTGGGCTGAGCGACAGGGGCGTCTGTGAGCAGGGAGCTGCGGTGAGAATCCAAGGCCTGGCACGCGTAGGGACGGGTGAGAGCCCGTGGCACTCGCAACTGCTACAAATAGGCAGCGGTGCAAAGCAGTCTGCAACAGTGAACTTTGATCTTGTAGAGATCAAAGAATTGGGAAAGTTTGTGCATGAAACAGCGACAAGAAACCAGTGTTTAACACCTTTACTGGTGCGCTTCCTTCCTTGATCCTGATGTGAGCAAAAGCTGACGTGGGTACAGGAAAAATGAAGGCTGCTCCGGCCTGTCAACAGCTGATTTGTGTAGTCGAGGAGTTTTATTTAGCTTGCTTGCTGCTGCTGGGGAGCAGTCGTGGTGTCAAGGTGCTGGGTGCAAGCAGACGAGCTCCTCCTGTCCTGTACTTAGCCAGGACAAGGCTGCAGGGGCTGTGCTTCAGGGGCTGTGCGGGCTCCTCTGCCAGGCTGACAGCAGTGACGACAAGCAACCAGGCTCCCATTCGCTCTCTGGAAAAGTTCTTCCTGCTAGTGACTTGATGCTTGTTAAAAATAACGCGCACCATCTCCATGGTTCTCTATTCTGAGGCGTTATTTCAGGGCCTGCAGTCATGTTCTGACTCCGGTGAGCACCTTGTTCTTTGTATTTGCCCCGCTCTTTGCTTGAGGAAAGAATAAAAGCCATTTCTTTGCTCCTTTCCTTACCGAACCCCCCCCGCTGTGCTCAGGTACATGTTTCTTGACAACTTGCCTTTTCAGAGCAATTGTGTAGAGTGCCAAGTCCAGCTGCTCTTCAGGTAGGATGCGTTCAGCTCTCCCACGTTCAGATCATGGAGTATAAAGATGCCCATTCCCCAAACTCCAGTGGAAAATCATCATCCTGGTTCTTTGTAGCAATTAACCAAGTTAACAGACGTGCTTTAAGTGAAGCATCTAACTGTTGCTTCTCCCGGCTGAATGTTAGGTGCACTAATTTTTAAAGTGCTTTTTCAAGTTCAGATCCAAACTCCTTTTTCTTCAGCTGAACACGTCTTCAGACGAGTCAGACTGCGTCTGCTTTTTGCTGTCCTTTTGAAACCCCAGGTGATGCCTGATTTGGCTTCATTTGCTCCCAGGGGAGAACACCACGTGGACAAAAAGACTGCAATTTGGGACAAAAGCAACAAAAAGCAATTTCAGGACAGCCTTGCCCTAGCCAGTGCTGGGAGCTTCTTGCACTTCCTTCACGCTGTCAGGGCAGGGCCCTGCTGCTGTCTTACAACTTATGGATTCCTGCGTGTTTTCCGTGGGCCAGATTTTTTAAGTTTTCTCTAATAGAAACGCCACGGAGCTAAATTGCCAGAAGTGACTGGGAAACGGCTGTGTCCCCAGGTGCTGTGGAACTTGGGCGAGGTGCTGGCAAAACTCCCAGTGCTTCCTGACGGCTCTGCCCATGGATGCCTGCCCGCGGGCTGTCCTCGGGCCCCCTCCTGCTGGGCACAGGACCAGGCGCTGAGCTCATGGGTAGGGCTCTTTCCCCAGAAACCAGGATGAATTCCTGCCCCGTCCCGCTGCTGTGATCATCACGGGAGGTTTCAAAACCAAGCGTGGGGAAGAAGCCGGGCTGGCGAGCCTGAGCTGCTGGTTCCTGCTGGCTTGGGATGGCCTGCGAGGAGAGGTAGGGGGTGGGGGGGGGGGGGGCTTGTGTCGTGGCTTGGTTGTGTGTGCCATGGATTGGTGAAGAAATGCAGAACATGGAATAGCTTGGTTGGAAGGGAGCTACAGAGATCCTCGTGTCCAGCTGCTAGGCGTAGGGTAGGAAGGAGGTAAGGTTTGGGGCATTTCATCCCTGTAAGGAGTGCTTGGATGTGCTGCTCCAATCCCGTATGAATCTCCACCACTGCTCAGTGTCCCCCAGCAAGCACTGGGAGTGCTCCCACACGTCCTGGCCCAGCGGAGTGCTGTCAGTCCCTGGCTCTTGCAGTTGTCCCTGTCCCCACCAAGTGTCCCCTGCAGACCTCTCTGCAGCAGCGCAGCCTGAACCACCTTTGCCGAGCCCTTCAAGGATGATTAAAAGCCAGTCAGGAAATAATTAGGAAGTACCCAGGGAGCAGTGGCACCCCAGAGCAGCGATGGGGCTGTGCTTGGTGCTGTGGGCTCAGCCCCTGGTTTGGGGAGCCCTGGTTCAGCTGCTGCTGATCGCCTGGGGCTGGAGCCCTGCGGTGCACGCAGCGGGGTTTTGCTTATGGCTGGAGTTTGCATCCTCTTCCACGCTTCCCAGCCCACCTGTATGCCTGCTCATCGCTCCCCCGAGCACTGTTTTGTTGCATTTAACTCATGTTGCAGTAACGTTTTTGACTTCTGAACATCCTTTCCTTTGCCATGGCTGCAGAGCCGCGTGGCCGCCCCTCGTCGCGCGGGCTCAGCGGATCCATTTTTAGCGCCAGCCCTGCGCTCTGTGTTGACCCTGGTGAAGTGCTAACAGCCCTGTGAATCGCAAGTAGTACTTTGGAGCCCTGACCAAATCACGCAGATGTTGATTTCAACACCATAAAAAAAAAAGGCTTTATTTTTACATCGACTCCTAAGCTGGTGAGCTGCCTCTAACAGCATGTCCTACCCCATCCCCGCTGTTTCGTAAGCTCGAGGCTGCTGCTAGTACTGCGTGTGCCGTGAGTCTGCCCCTCCAGTTGGATTTTATAAACATGTTTTCCACAAAGGGAAGAGGGGAGGCTTCTTGTGTGGATGCTTTCCTCCAAGGGAACATAACCATTGCGTTTTCTTGTTTATCTGAAATGGTGCTTTTGCACAAAATAGCAGAAATTCCTGCGAGCTTTCAGTTCGGGTAATTTTAGGAATTATCAACAGAAAGGAAGGGAAAGGTTATGTTGTAATTAAAAAAAGATTGCTTTAGTGCTCCTTAAAATGCTGTGTGTCCCAATGCTGCACTGCAAAGTCGTAAAAGATCGTAGAGCTTGGGAAGGCGTTTTCCCAGTGCTGGATCAGACACTTCTTGTTTCCCTGGTGTTTTCTGTTGCTTGGTGTGATTGCTTGGGGCTTCAGTAGTAGAAAGTTAACAACAGTTGGCACTTTAGCGTCTGGAGATGCTGTTTGAAGGTGGTGGAAGTCCAAGGAACTGGCAGCATCGTGGTCACGGAGCGTCCTGGCACGGGCTGCCACATACAGATGGGTTTGGAGGCTGTGCCACCTGCTCAAACCCATTAGGCTGCTTGAAGGAATGAGGGCAGCACTGGGAGAACCTCACTTAAAATCCTGATTTTCCTAGGGGCACGGGCATTGGTCTGGGTCACGGTAACAGCTCAAGCCACTTCTCCTAAAAGTGGAGAGCAGCCAGGGGCTTTGGCAAGGGGTGGGAGACCCCCGCAGTCGGTGCAGTCTGTCTGTAACTGAGCTGAGATGACTGCAACTTAGGAACCATCGGCCTCAGCGCCTATTTTGGGCGACTTTTCCAGAGGCGAGCTGTACCGCACTGTTATTTCCTACCTATTTATCCTATTTGTCCCAGTGCCTCGACATAATGGGACGTTTGTTATTTCCTTGTTCATGTCTCATGGTCCCTCTGTGCCAAGGAGAGCACGGGCTGCTGGCAGCGCAGTCACTGGCTTCTGTGTGCTGCTTGTTCCTGTATCCCTCGCTAAGGACCCTCTCCAGCTCTCGTGGTGCCAAGGGGAAATCTGAATCTGCCCAGGCCGTGGGCCCTTGTCCTTCACATCAGACGAGCCTGTGGTCTGGCAGATCCTTCCCAGAGCATCTGAGGGCCGATATTCCCCTGTTCAGCGGGGTTGAAGCGTTGTCTCGCCGCCCAGCCTGGATTCTCGCTCAGCACTCGCAGTGCAGCCGCCTCCGGGTCGTTTTATCCCGGTGCTGGATCTCCCTTTGGAGTTTGCCTGGCTGGCTGCTGAGGTCCAACCACGCTTCCGTGCTTGGAAGCAGCGCTTGGGTTTGTCCTGCCTGCTCCACAACGGAGTGGAGAGCGATCATTGCCGTGTCTTCCCGTGGCTTGCTGCTAAACAAATGTAAGCTGCTCTTCCAGCCTGAAGCAACCAGAAGGAGTCAGTTCTTGAACTCTGTGTTTATCCTGTTCCTTTCCAGCACCGTGCATCATCCAAAAGAGTTTTGGTTTTTTTTTTCCGTCTTTCTCGCCTTTTTATAGACACTGGAATGGAGGAAGGGGGGAACGCGGAGTAGAGAGAAAATAAGTCTTCAATTCCCAAAGCAGCATGTGGACTTTTGCACTTCCCAGTTTACTTCTCTCCTTTTTTTTTTTTTTTTTTTTTTTTTGTGAGGTCAAGGAGAAATCATTTAAATAGTGAAGCTTAACAACAACAACAACAAAAAACATAATTCATTCATCTTCCTTTATTGTCATCTGCAGAAGACGAGTTCCTAGCAGAAAGAGCCTAAAGCAAATGTTTAGATTTTTTTGTTGTTTTAAAGTTGTTTTTTTATTCCCTGTGAGGTCTAAAAATAGAAGCTGCCGAGGAATTGTTTGCAGACCCGCAGTTCTGCTCGAGGGCTTCAGCTCACATCTGAAGCTGTGGCTTTTGGCATCGCAGCGGTTGCTCTTTGCAGAAGCACCGAAGCTGCTCTGCTGTAGTGCGATCAGGGAGGAGCTGCTGTCAGAGCCTCCTCACCAGCCCTCCTTCTCCCCTCCTGCCTCAGCCCAGGTCAGAAAGCCTCCACCTGAGCCCCAGGGCACGCCACGGTGAATTTGCCTGAAAATGAGAGCGAAACGTAAGTGCTGGGAGCACGAGGAGGACGGTGGGGAGGAGGCTGAGGTTGCACTTGCTGCCACGCAGGGTGTTAGCCCTGAGGGGGGTGGATAGTGTGGAAACGCAGCCTCACCTTTAAGTGTTTCTGTAAGGAAAAGGCTTGGCCCGTATGTTTGCGTCTCACCGCATGCCGTAGTCTGGTGATACTTGCAGCAAAGTGTCGTCCTCATGCCCACAGCTTTCCATTGTGCTTTGCAAACTTGATGTAAATTGGGGGACAGAGGAAAATGCAAGCAATTTGCATTACAACGTGTGCAAGGATGTTATGGGGTACTCAAGGACAACGTTATAGGTACCATAGTCTGCGCTACAGGTTACTCAGTGCTCACGGTGTCCGCCTCAGCAAGGAACACGTGGGAAGCTGCCTGCCCCTGGGGGCTCTGAGGCGCTGTGCTGGGTGGGTGACGGCACAGGAACAGGAGGGAAAGTGCATCACGAGTGCTCCGGGGTGAGGCCGGGTGGGACTGTTGCTGAAGCAGCTTCTCAGGGTGGAATTGAGCCGTGCTTCCCCTAGCGGGCACGTGTGTGGTTCCCCCCTCATTTCTAACAGCAGCGTCGTGCTTCGGAGCCAAGTCTCCTGTCACACTTGTGCAACCAGGGCGTTACTTCTGTGGGCTGCTTGAGGTGAGAATTAAAAATTTGTTTGAGAGAGGAAAATCCCCTCCCCAGACCATCCTGGCGCAGCAGAGGCAATGTTGGAGCTGTGGCCGCAGGACTCCGTAGGCTGATCTGCTGCAGGACATCGGCTTTGTCCTGGGAAGGCTTCTCACCAGCCGAAACACCACTCGGCTTCGGCATCCAAAGCTACAGGATGTGCTCACAGCCCTCAAAGTCACTTGCACAACATGCACGTGCCCACACGTCGCAGAGCGCAGGCTGACAGCCTTCGTGTCTTTGTTTTCCCTTTGTCGCTGCTAAAATTTGGAAGGAATACCAGTTCTTGAGGCTGTCACAACAGCTCCACATTGGGCACCGTCCTTTGAATTGCTTTCAGCTGCTTGGATGTGTTGGGTAGAAACTGAACGTGCTGGGAAGGAGCTCAGCCAGCCCCAGCTCTCCAGCCCCGGGGTAGGGCACAGAGCATCCTCTGCTGGCTGTGTCTCAGGCAGCCTGTCCGCTGGTGCAAAATTATCGTGGGCTCTGAGGAGTGCCGGGGACAGAAAGCTCACCGACTCCTTGTTTCCTTCGCAGTGACTTCGTGGGAAGAGCGAGCCCGCGTGTGGAGAGCCTCCCGGCCTGCCTCTTCTCCCAGCCGCTGGCGCTGAGCTGTGGCACCGCGGGGCCGCCAAGGACAGAGCTGCAGTGAGCGGGGGGCCTGAGCCAGGCCCAGGGACCCGGTGTGCCCCAGGATTTGTTGCTCCCCACGGCGGAGACGTCGGCTCCGGGTGAGGAAGGCTCGCGGCCGGTTAGATGCCCGAAGGGGAGAGCACAGCTCCGGCTGAACGGATGCATCTCGGCACCTGATACCAGGCTCAGGTAAGGGCGTGCTGCTGGGCACCGGGTCACGTTGCCATGCCTGTTCTGTAACATGTCTGCCATGCAGAATCTGTAGGTAGTCATTTCCAAGGACCCTTGGGACAGTTGAAACATTAACCCTGTAGTTCAGCTGGTTTAGTACTCCTTATGCTATTTAAGACAAAAAAGCACATCTGCGTACTCTTGGGCTTGTCGTAGTCAAGGAAATAAACATGCACATGGGATCTGCTGGATGTTGGTTCGTTCTGCCTGCTAGCAGTTTCATTCCTGAAGCTGTTATTCACTCTGTCAGTGGAGGTCTGATTTTCTTTCCTGCGGCCTGTCTGTAGCCGAGCGCCACTTTTGGAGTGAGTATCAAAGCCAGGGGCTGAGGCTGCCTAAAACCATGGGTAGGGGACCGGCATGGTTTGTTTGGGTTGAAATCTCTAGCAAAACCACCAGGCGGCTGTGACTGGAGGTCCTACAGCTCGACATCCGCTGTTGTCACCATCAGTTGTTGAGCAGAGAGAGGGACCTGGGTCCTGCCAAGTGAGGATGTCAGGGTGCAGCCCGGAGCGTGCCGAGCTGCCCCAGCCAGGGAGAGCTGTGGGCTCCTGCTGCTTGCCCCCTCTGTGCCTACAGCTGGCTGCGAGTGCTCTGAAGCACACTGAGCCTGTCCGTGGGCTTGAATAAACCCTCCCGGGGGATTTGTAGCACTCTGTAGCCTGTTTCTTCTGAGCTGCTCCTCCACGGGGCTGTGGGGCGGCCCTGCAGGGCTGCACTCGAGTGCCAGCACTGCTTGTGGCCGCTGTGCCCGGGGCATTGCGGCCTGGGGACACCGGGGGCTCAGCTCTGGGAGGTGTCCTGGGACAAACAGCTGGAGCTCAGCCCCTCTAGGCACGTTCCCCGCAGGGAAATGGCAGGGCCTGGCTCGTACCGGAGGCAGCTAAAGGTTTAAAGTAGCTAAAGCATGCTTTTAAAATAGAAGGCGAAACAGGAACAGAGGCGTGCTTAGTTTCGATGGCAGTGGATGTGGTCGCCAGTATGTACCTTGGTGACTTTATTCCACGGTAGCTTCAGTCTGATGCAAGCTAGCGCAGTATTTAAGCACAGTGTGGCAACACTTGCTTGATTCACTACGTTTTTTCCCCTTATGGCAGTCTGTAGAGGTTATTTGGGCACATTCAGGGCTCCAACACACCTTTAACCCAAACTCATTTCTTCTTCAGGGCAATAGTTATCAGTGCCTTGCTGCTCAGAGAGGCAGCCAGCCTTAAAATCCCCGTCCTCATGGGCTCGGGTGCAGCTGGGCAGCGCTGAATTGCGCTTCTGCAACAGCTGCAGCAAACTGGAGGCTCTGAGTGCTTTGCCCTGGGGTGTGCTGAGGAGGGGTGCAGGCGGCTGGGATGGCTCCGCTTGGGGAGGGACCTGGAGATTTTGCAATTTGGCTGCGTGCCTGTGTCGTGCTTGCCTTTAATTTGCTGTAACTGGTGGGCGCAGCGCAGACAGAGAAGAAACCAAAACACAGAGGCTGTAATCTCGAGCGCGCTGAGTGGCTGCTTCCCTGCAGGATGAAATATTGGCAAATTGCTTTGCAGAACATCCGCGAGTCCGGTCCAGCGGTGAGAACGTGATGCTGTGCTTACTGAAAAGGGGATTTACTGGCATGTTCCCTCGAAAGCCTTCATGCCAGGTTATTACAGACCTACTGTCCAGCAGAAGGGTGAGGGCAACGGTGAGCACAGCCCGCACTGGTGCAGCACGGCAGTTTAAAATCTGCACGTCTGTAAAAAGCTGGTATTTTCCTTGTAAGAAGGCTGAGAGAAAACTGAAAAGTCAGCAGCTGTGGCTCAGGAGGGGTTTGGCTGCTGGGAGGCTGAAGAGCAAGAGCTGAGGTGACAGGGCTCGCTCTCCTAAAAGCCAGCTTCCCTCAGGCCAGTTTGTTTGGTGCTGCCCTACAGCAGCGCCATGGAGGTTCAAGGGCTACTTTAAAGGCAAGGAATGCAGAGCGTGGATTTAGGTACCCCACTTTCCCTAAGTATTTACTGTTACGTATGATAACGATTTTATGGGACAAAAAAAAATAATAATTAAATCTGTGACTTCTTAGGGAGTAAACTTGACTTAAAGATGAGTGTTTGCACATAGTCGTGGATGTTTGATGCTGACGCCTTCATGCTGCTGCCAACACTTGAAATCCCACATGGTGAATTAGTATCAGGAAAGTTGTTCTCATCTAGGGAAAACCTCGATGTTTTGTGAAGAGTTTGCATTTGCTCACGGCTAGGTAGGTATTCGGTGTGGGCAGGCAGTACCGCGCGTTTTCACGGAGCATCCTTTTTGCTTGCTGTTACTGGGGTTAGTTCTTCATCCCTTAAAGCGTAAACCGGGAGCTGCACATTTTGTGGGCGATGGCAGACTGTGGGTTTTTTCTTCTACTCATTATTTTTAAAAGGAACTACTTGAGAACTCTGTTTGTTAGTTAAATTCCGTGGCTTGAGGCTTTGTTGCTCGTATCACAGCAGAATCATCTAATACCCAAACTGTTGATGCGTTCTTACCATTCCTGTTCACGGCTGCTCCACAATATGGGATTGTCACAAAAAAAATAAAATAAAATAAAAGGAAAATACAGTGCCCACAGGAGAAAACTGGGCAGCTGGAGAGAGCCACTGGAGTTGTGTATTTAGGGGAAAAAAAGAAGTCCTAAGCCTGGTGCATGTGAGTGGAGAAGTGAGGTAAGTACGGGCTGGAGCTGATTGAACCCGTGTTGTTGGTTGGGGTTTGGAGCCAGGCAGCTAGCTCTTACCCTGGTGCCATTTCTGTGATGTGAGGGCATTTTCTATGTTTGTTCTGGTTTCCTTCAAACGAAGCAGTCACTGCTGGCTCTTCCATGGAGATTTCGGGGGGTGGCAGCTGGCCTTGTCCACCAGCACCCCCTGTGCTGGCTGCACGAATGGGCAGCCAAGCAAAAGCGAGCACAGCTCTGCCTTGCCCCATTGCCATCAACCTTCTCGTCTGCCTTGGAGTTGTCTTCTAAATTTGAGTTGTTGAGCAGCAGAAAGAACCAGCACGCATGTTCCAGGCAGGAGATGCAAAACGGGCTACTTTGCATTAGTCGGGGGCTCCTGGGAGGCTTTCACGTAGGCTGAGGACAAAAGAAATGTGGTCTTGCTGCGTTCTTCTGCTGTGGGAACCCTCCGTTGTCACCAAGTAGCTCTTCCTCTGGTTATTCTCTTACAGCATGAGGTTAGAGACAGAATAATTTCCACTTCGTAAACACCTTGCATGTTTAATTTGACACAGTTTATTTTTCCCTCCGGCCTGCAGAAGGTTTGTATTTTTAGCAGCACCTGAAGGGTCTCATTTCTTCAGCCTCCTTACAATCGGAAAATGATGTAAGGAGGGGTCAGGAAAGCAAATTTGCCTCTGATTAAACTTCTCAGAAGAAAGCCACAGGAAGGAGAAGATGAAGATATGACAGAGGACACAGTGAAGCTGCCACTCAGACCTTGCGTCGTGAAAAAACGAAGCCACAACTAACACACATTAAGCAAAAGCCAGGGGAGCAATTTAAGTAAGATCCGTGGCTCCGAAGAGTAGAACAACGTGCAGTTTAATGTATTTGTCCTTGCTCTGTTCTGGTTGGGGAGTGAATAACAGGGACATTCCCTTCCTGCTGTGAATTGAAAGAGTTTGCTCTTTGAGGAGCCTCAGCCAGCTCGGTCCTACCCCCAGAGTGGACTGAGGTGCTTCCTTGGGGAAGGTCAGGGCAGCTCCAGGGTTCCCGCTCATTTGCAGTGACAGCTTAGAGTGAACAAGCGGGATTTGCTTTGGGGTTGTAGAGGTGAGCTGGTCTGTCTTCATTTCAGAAAGCAGCAATCTTTCCTACTTGCCTTCCCTCTTACTTATAGCGCTTCTGACATTGAGTGGCCAATTCAAACGTTGCTCATCAGCCTCAATGCTGTCCATTGGTCCCTGTGTGTCCTCAAATTAACGTGGGCAAATAGAAAAGGATGTTTTTAACTGATCTGCTCAGTAAAAATGAGGTGGGTAGGGCTTTTCTTCTGACCCTGCAGCTGGTTAGGATTCGCTATGTGCTGTTTTCCCATAACAGATCCCACATGAAGCTCCGTGCTTCAAGCCCTACAAGAGATCTCTGGACTGTGTTATTAAAGCCGTTCAGCCTTCAGATGTTCTGGGTAAATCACTGGATGATTCATTGTGTGGCAGCGGGGGAAATAGTTTAAGGTTGTGGTGGCTCTTAACAGTTTTTTCCCCAACCCTGCCAAATCTTTTTACAGCAGGCAAAGTCTCCTCGGAGCAGGCAGAAGCAGCCTGACTTTCTAACAAACTATTCGAAGAGGTTTTGTCCTCATAAGTGTTCAGAAATGTCCAAACTCTGAGCCATTTGTAAAACCCCGTTAGAGCTGAGTTCCCTCCCTCCTCTTGAAACGCAAACTTCCCATCTGGGACCTGTGCAGACGTGGCCACGCGGGCGGTAACGCGATGTGACTGCCCGCTGCTTGTCCCCCCGCTGCAAGCAGGGTTCACGCCTCACGGCAGAAGCATGGGGAGCACTTGAAAAAAATAATAATAAGGGATAAGAACTGAGCGCTGCAGGAAGGGGAGCACGGGGAAGCTACCAGCAGATGGAAAGCTCCGGGGCTGGCTGGAGTTTGCTTGGTTACAAAGTGGTTGGGAACGTGCTCCGTGGGCTGGGGGTGTCCCCCGTGGGCTGGGGGTGTCCCCGCTGCCTCCTCCCTGCCCAGGGACAGGGTGGCTCCTGGAGCCCGAAGGTGTGGGTGGCATTGCTTGCAGCGCTCTGGCACCTTGCCTGCTCGGGGAGGTGACGTGGCCGTCTTGACTGGGCCGTTCACGGCGCTGCGTGCAGTGGGGCAGCTCCTGAGCTCTCCCAAGAGGAGGAGGATGAGGTGGAGCTGCTCTTGCCTTCTCCTCCAGGCTCAGCTTTGGTCAGCAGGAGGATGCTCCCGTGGGCCTGTACAAGGAGATGCGTTTGACGACCGAGCCCCACATCGATCACAAAGCAGGTGGGGGCTCTGTGCTCACCTCGCTGCCCCGTTGCCCTTCTCGTAGGGATGTGTGTGGGTGCTGATGGCCCAGAGGCCAGTTTATCGTGTGCACACATCAACCAGCACAGGCAAACATTTCTCCTTTTAGCGCTGCCTTTGATGTTGAGTCAGCCTTCAGATGCCCCTACCGCTCTGGTGGCTTCACACCCAGGGCTGAGGGCAAGAGCTGGGCGTTTTGCTCTCATCCCAGCTGGCGTGCGACCGCGTGGCGCGGGGGCTCTGCGGTAAGCACGGCTGGCTCCCACATCTCCATTTTAAAAATTTTAAAAGCTTGGTGCCTTTCCTACAGGCACGTGTGCGCCTGGAACAAAGGCGCAGCGTCTCATCCTCCAGCCGGCTTTGCAGACAAAGCTCCCACTTGCTCAAATTCAGTTGCTCCCCGTGCGGAGCGAGGAGCTGGCAGGCGTGCTGGGTGCATGCAAGCTCCACGCATGCTTTGTACGGAGGCTTTTCAATCTCAGCCTAATTTTAGCTTTGGGATAGGGCTGGAAGCTGAAGTTGTCAGCAAAGCTTTTTCTTATTAGCACTTGCCTAAAATATTTCCCATGCTGTGTACACATTTACTTATCTCCCCTCTTTTTTTTTTTTTTTTCCCTCTGCCTTACAGCTTCTGACATGAAGAAAGACATAGACACTTTAATAACCCAGGAAAAAGCGGAGATCGTCGCCAAGTATGAGAAGGTACCAAGCTCGTCCTTTCCCCCAGCAATAAGGCTGCAGCTATTTAATCAGGTGGTCAAGCAGGGGTGACCAAAGCATCTCCACCATAACCAGTCTCTCCCTGCCCGCACATCCCCTCTCACGTTGTCCCCAGATTTCCTCGTGGATCCCATCCTCTGGCTCAGGCCATAGTTTGAAAGGTGCTGGGCTTCCAGTGCTTTGGTGCCCCCTAAAACCAGGCTGCCCCGTGCCCATCAGCACCGAGATACACCCCCATGAAGCTGAGTGGTGCAGATTTTTCTCATGTTTGCATCGTGTTTTCCTCCTTAGAACAGGTTTTAGTCTCCGGGCCTGTTGCTCTGTGCTCGTGCTGGGGCTGGGGGGAGCGGGGTGTGGGCACCGGGGTATTCCCGCTGCTGGAGGTGGCTCACGGGCATCCCTTCTGCTCCCAGGGCAGGCAGGAGGGAGCTGAGATTGACCCGTGGGAAGATGCCGACTTCACGCTCTACAAAGTCACCGACCGCTTTGGGTTCCTGCAGTAAGTCCTGCGCTCCTCTCCTGCCCTCCCAGCGCTTGCTCCTGCGGGGTGCCCGGGCTCCGGGCTGCTCTGTGCCTTGGCTCCAGCAGCCCCAGATGCTGGAGGAGAGGCTGGGGGCATCTCCTCCCTCAGCCACCCTGGGGGGGAAACACTCTGCTTTGAGTCTGCTGCAAGGCAACGTTCAGAGCCCTCCAAAACTGCCTCAAAATGCTCATGGGGACCTTCATGAGCGAAACAAAACAAAAGGTTTTGAGATAACCACTCAGTAGGAAAGGTATTTTTTTATTATTTTTTTTTAAAGGTGGGGGGTGTCAGGATGTCCTGATGTCCTTTTCCTTGCTGTCCTCTTTGGGGAAGAGTGGTTTCCCATCACCTGGTGTCAGGAGCTGCAGGCTGCTGCTCACGCACCTCCTTGGAGGCCTGTGGCATTTGTTTGAAGGAGATCATCCTGTGTTCGCCCCTGCTGCTGCAGGGCTGTGTAGGAAGAGAAGAGACGAGATATCTGATCATTCTTCCTTCCCTGAGGAAATCCTTGCTCTAAGCAGGGCACAAAGGGATTAAATGCACACCGCTTGGCTGGGGAGAACATCTAAAGAGCGACTTTTCTCTCAGATGTACAACAAAAGTAAGAGCAGTGGCTGTTCTGGCTGCAGCAGGGGGGATTCAAAGCACTTGCTGTTCAAAATTCCCCTGCTTTTTTTTAATGGATGCCCAAGTGTGCACAGGGTTTCCAGCAGTATCCATGCTTGATATCCCCCCAGCAGCTCCCACGGAGTTTTGGCTGGTGCCTTGGGCGGGCTGTGGCCCAGAGGGGCAGCTGCAGGACAGGCACCAAGCCCTGGAGCCGCGTGGCTCCCTGCAGAGGGACCCGCAGCACGCCGTGCTCCTTTCCCTGCTCACCCCCAGGCTAACCTTGTCACCCCTTGCTTTTCCAGTGAGCAGGAGCTGCCGACCCGCACCGCCTTGGAGGAGAAGGTGAGAGCTGTCGGCTTTGCTGATGTGGTTCTCAGATCCTTGTCAGCCTGCTTTTAGGGAAACGAATGTGCAAGCGAGAGTGCAACAAGCAGAGGGGGGGGACTGTGCATGCTGCAGCTCCAGGACTGCTTGTTGGAGCTTTTATTTGTAGTGTCAGGCACCTCTTTTCCTCCACGCTGCAGTGAAATCTCACACTTTAAAGCACATTTTGCACATTTTTTCCTCCTGGGAAAAGCTTCCCTCAACTGGGCTGTGGTATGGCACTGAATGGCTGCAGCTTAGAAAGGGACTGAAGGCACGGGGGAAGACCACAGAGGTTGAGGGTAACCCTGCTCCATCCTCCTGTGCCCCGAGCTGGCAGCACATCCTCCTGCAGGGACACGGGGCTGCTTGCAGAAAGAAAGCCATTTTATTCTGAGACAGAGCCGAGCCTCCCTGGGCACCGTGCCACAGCTGCAGGAGGTTAAAGCTCACCTGGAAAGCGGAGGTGTCGGTGGGAGCTTGGGTTGTGAGCGGGCTTTTGTGGCCAGTAACAGCTCTTTGCTTCGGTTCATCTAATAAAATACCTTGCCTCCGAGGGACTGGTTTGGGGTCTGGTTTATGGATGTTTGGCTTCTCCGTTGGGATTCTGCTAGCTGGGACTAAAGCATGTCATGTCCACCTGCCTTCTGGCAGAGGTGATGCAGAATGGTCCAAGGCTCACTGAACCCAGAAGGATTTTGTTGTCGAGGGATGCTCCTCTTGGAAATGCTTTCTGTCTGCCAAGCCTGTGCCTCTCCTTGTTTACACACTGCGTTTTTAATGACCGTGGGTTGAAATTGCCAGCTCCTGCAAACACCTCTGGATTATTCCTGGCCCCAGCAAAAGGTGTTTACATGTAGCTGAATGCAAAGTTCAGCTGTGAGAAATTTCAAACTAAAGAGAATGAAGTTTTATTCTTTCGGGAAGCATGTTCTGGGACTTTTTTTCTTACATTTGTCTTGTCTTCTTCCCCCTCACACCAGCAAAAACAGCAGGAAATCGAACGCGTGGACAAGTGGCTGAAGATGCTGAAGAAATGGGGCAAATACAGAAACAGTGACAAGGTGAGGTGGAAAAGAAGAGCGTGTGCAAGGCGGGATGTGATGGTGCAGCCTGTGAACCAGGCTCTCAAAACGTTGAGAGAGGAACCAGAGATCACTGGAAAATATTGCCTGGTTCTACCCATTAGTCTTGAAAATTTCCAATCTTTCCTTGAGCTGGCTGGTTTACCGGTAGAGGGGAGGCCTTGTTCAGATGAGTGTTATTAAAAATGGTTTCCTAAATGCTGCCTGCATGGCACGCTTTGGGGTGTCCCGAGGGACGGGGGTCCCACGTGAGGCCCCAGGAGCCGAGCAGGATTTTCACCACCCAGCTGCTTCTTGGCTTTTGGTGTTCAGCTCGCGAGGTGCCTGACAGCCATCTACCAGCAGGCCTCTTGCAGGTCTTTGTGTCAGAAAACCGCAGAGCTCTTGTCATGGAATAAATGACGTTATTATTTATACCAGCCTCTAAATGGTTCATGACTCCTGGACACAGAAGAGGCATTGTCCCCTGGAGGACTCGAGCCTGGCTGCCCTGGCAGCCGGCGTCAGCCCCCTCAGCGGACGGAGGGAGCATAAAGGAGCTTTGACTCGGTGCTGATGGTCCTGGCAGCCCGGTGGCACTGCTCGCAGGCCACCCTGTGCTGCTGCTGGTAGCCACCAGCGAGTGCCTCAAGCTGCTGCACAGCCCCGTGCTCAGTGCCAGGTGGCAGGGAGCAAGACCCTAGGAAGCACAACAAGAAGTGCTTTCAAAAAAAAATCAGGTTTCATCCTTCACCTGGCTGCTTTTCCTTCCCTGTCTGTCCTTTGTGTGGACCGCTACGCTGTTTGCATCCTTTTTTTCTGAAGGAGAGATGCTGCACCACCCTGTGCTCTGTGGGAGCAGAGAGGCCGCTTGGAGATGCGTGTTGCCACGAGCTGACGGCTGCCTGCAGCTCATAAATGGACTGGGAAGGACAGCAGAGAAAGGAGAACCTGCTGCTGGGAGCACAGTGATGCCCGTCAAACACTTTGCATTTTTTCCTAGCTAAGGAGGCACGACGAGCTCTTGATCTGCTTTTTGCAGTGAGCAGCAGGTTGGGCTTGTTCCTTCCCTGAGCAGTCAGCCTGTCAGCTGCGTGGCTGTTCGTCTTCACGTTTGTTTTCAGCACTTCACTGCTGTGACAGAAGCCCAAGTGTCACAAGACGCCGTCTGCCTGCTATTTTAATAAAGGCTCGGATGTTGTCTTAGGGAAAAAAACCTCTTGCTGACGCCAGGAGCCTTATATTTGATCTTCCTTTTGATAGAGCCTGTGCAGAGGGGCTCTGGGCTCGTCGTGCAGGCGGGTGTGTGCTGCAGCATCTCTCAGCACTTGCGTGGGGCTCAGGTCCTTGCCTCGGCTTGCCTGTTGTGAAACATGTGCTGCGCAGCTGGGAGGGGTGTGAGCTGCTGAACTGCTCTTGGGTGGACCAAAAGCTGCCCCAAGAGGACCTGCAGGCTTTCTCTGGGAGAGAAGGGCTGTGGTGGACCTGTCCTTCCCCCATCTCTGACACCCATCCATGAAGGCAGTGCCCTCCCCAGGCATGTCCCGTGTCCCCCAGCCTGGGGGCATTGGTTCAGCAGTGGCTGCAAGCTGGGGAAGGCTGCACGCCTGGGTTTTGCTCCCTGAGCAGCGTGTCAGCATGGCCCCGTGTGCTGCTGGCCACTGGCTGCCTGCCGTGGCTGCCACAGATGCTAGGGAACAAGGCAGGAGAAGCCCTGCTCTGTGGCCTGGCCCAGTGGGGCACGGCTACACCTAACATCACTCCTGGTATAACCTGTTCGGAGACGAGCAACAACTCGGATTGCCGTAATTAAAGCGATGCCCTGGGGCTCCTGGTGCTTCTCACCCTGTCAGAGCTGTCTGCGGAGCTGTTCCAGCCACGCTTTATAGCAGTGGGATTTGATGTCAGCACAAACAGTGACACCGGGGCTGTTCCTAGCATGGATGCCAGGCTGATGTCACGCTGCCCTTCCCTGGCTCTACGTGCTGTCTCCTGGCTGCCACAAGGGAAGGGATGAGAAAATGCCCAAGTGCATGCAAAGAGCACGTGGCCCTGCAGCACTGATGTGTGCCAGACCTGTGACAAAGTATTAAATCGTCTAACTCAGGGCGCAGCACCAGGTGATGTGTCCCTTCCCCTGCTCTTTTAACCTATATGACTGGGTTTAGGATGCTAGGAAACGCCCTGATAGTGCTACATAAGCATGCACAGTTAAGGCAGCACAGTTTAGGGGAAAAAAGACCGTGCTGGGTGTGCTCCGACAGCAGGATAACTCGCTCCTTGTAGCTCTGGAGTAACGGGATTTCAGCCAGAAGCATCGGTCCCGCAGGACTGAGAGCTGAGGGGAGGCCGTGACCTCTGTCTGCACCGTGCGCAGGCTGCGGGGAGCAGGACCTTGGGAGAGGGATGGCTTTGGCCAGAGATGGCAGGTTTTTAGACAAAGCCGCCCTCTGCACGCAGGCGTGGCCTCGTCTCTACTAAAGGTCACTGGGCTGCTGGGTGGCTTGGGATGAATCGGGGCTCTGTAGGGACAGGCACAGACCCCCGGCAGGGAGCGGTCTGCTCCTGCTGGGGACAGCCTGGTGACGTTTGGCACGGCAGGGGCTGTCCCAGTCAGGTTTTGTCCCCGCTGCAGTGCTGCCAGCAGGAATAGCCCAGGGAAGGAAAGGGCTTGTGCTAGCGGGCAAGCCTCTGTGCCGTGGCCATCACAGCTGCATCGTCCTTGCTGCATGTCCAGCGGGGTGGTGGAAGGCTCCACCTCTGGGGTTCACCAGAGGACTTGCTAAAAAAAAAAAAAGAATATTTCCCTGCTGCATTATGTATTTTGAGCTGTTTGGGGGGTTCAGGCTCTCACCTTCCTTTCTCCAGCAGCTCCGTCTGCCCTGGCAGCAAGGGGAAGCCCAGGCACTTCCTAAGGGAGGACTTCTCTGTTGGGTTTCCTCACAAGGACTCCTGGCTTCCTCCTTCGTTATGCTGATGTAAGCGAAGGCAGGCAGCACTTTCCTCTTTCCCAGAGGTGGCTGTTGTGGTAAATGTACGTGCCCACCTTGAGCCATCGCTTCAGCCACCTGCATCTCCAGCTGGAAAGCACCAAGGTGTTCGCTCCTCCTCCTGAGCTGGGGTTTGTCTGCATGGGTCACAGTCCTGGCCCTCCTTCCCCAGCTGCAAGCACTGAGCAGCTTATTAGAGCCAAGAGGTGGTGACCTTGAGGGTTCTTCATTTTTCCCGTGGAGTGGGGTTCCCATCACCTGCGCTTCCTTCCCCGCACCATTGCCTCTTTTACTGAGAACTTCCCTGTTTTCCTTCAAGTCTCCCGAAGGAGGAAAATTGCTCATTTTTACTCCGCGTGACTCACGGCACTGAGGTTTTATCACTTGCACTTTTGGAGGCTGGGGGAGGAGGCAAGCCCTCGGATAAATGACAGAGAGGCATTTCGGCTTGGTTCGATGGTAGCATGTTTGGTAACTCCCTTGTTCCTGCTGCACTCTCATGCAGAGAAAATCATTAGAGACGTTTGCTACACGCCAGCGCGGGCTGTGCTCGTTACGGTACAACAATACCACTTCAGAGAATGCAAAACAAAATAATTTTCTTCCCACGAGCTGAGCATCTCGCTCTACCTTGGCAACTGTCAGCTGATCTCTCCTAATGCTTCGGAAATAAATATAAATAAATAAAATAAATGAGGCCTCCTGCCTCATCCCACACTAGCTCTTTGGGCCAAGAGCTTTGCCCAGCCCCTAACTCAGTGAGCATCATGCCACAGTGCAGGCAGCGACAGAGCAGAGCTGCGAGTCTTTAACCTTGTGCCCAGGCCTGTGCTAAAAATTCAGGTGAGAAGAGAAGCAGCTGGTTGTGCGAGATGCACCAGGAAGGAAAGGTGGCAGCAGCAGATGGAGGGGAAGGCAGAGCTGCAGGACCACGACCAGAAAACCTGCTGCGGACGTTGCCCGCCTCGATGCTTTCCCTTGAGTCCCAGCCCTTCTCTTGCACCAGCCTCCTGGAAAAAGCAGAGGGATTTTGGAGGAGGTCGGATAGGTTTAAACCAGGCGGCACGAACTGATCACTTGGTGGGACGTGGACCTGCTGTGCTCTGCCTGCGTGAGCACGCCTGGTCCTATGGGGTCCCCCAGCCCCAAGGAAATGATCCTGTCCTAACGTGAGCCCCTGTGGCTGGAGCCTGGGCACACGCAGCGCATCCTGCAGCACCCCCACGGCCCCAGGAGCTGGGAGGGATGCTGCAGTTGGCTTTGCAGTGCAGCTGCAGGGCATTTTGAGGGTGGGATGAATGAAAGCGTGGAAAATGTTCAGATGTAAGGCGCTTTTTGTTTTTAAAGTGTTCTTTTAATGGGAGAAGTCAGGGATGGAACAAAAGCTCTTTTTTTCTGTTTCCCATTGAAATTTAATGGTCTATTCAGAGAGAGAGGGGGCCTTACAACAAGAAAAAGGGAAGAGGCATCTGTGAAATGCATGAAAGGCACACACGGAGGCAGGAGGGGGACACTCAGATGTTCATCCCTGATCCCCATGCTTGCTCCAGAGATAGCGCACACATTGTTACCTTGCTCAGGGTGAGAGCCGTGCCAGCTCAGACCGAAGGCTTGCAGAGCCAAGCTGCTCAGCCTCGCCGTGCCAGGAGGCTGCAGCACGCTCACACACGTGTTTTCCTCCTGGCAGATGTGTCGGCGAGTGTACAAGGGCATCCCACTCCAGGTGCGAGGCCAGGTCTGGTCACTCCTGCTGGATGTCGAGAAGATGAAGAAGGAGAACGAAGGAAAATACGAGGTACGGCTCCAGCACGAGCAACGGGAGCAGGTTGGGATTCACGGTGGACGTGGGTATCTCCGTCTCCATCTGTGATGGGTGGGAGGGACGCGAGAATTCCCAGTGGGAAGCTTTTTGGGGTGGGGGAACCCAGCCCCCACGTCCTCACTCGCAGGCAGCGAGGTGGTGTGCGGTGGTGGTGGGGCTGAGTCCCTGCAGCGACCGCTGAGACCTCTGGAAAGGAAAGGCTTCAAATCAGCGAGGGCTGAGGACAAAAGGGGGATAAACTCTTTATCCTCGCGTATGTCAGGCAGGGATCTGTTGGCCGGCTGCTTTCCTCAGCGTGCTGCTTCCACCTCTTCTGCTGGAAGCGGCTGGCGAAGCTGCTGGAGATGTTACTGCATCTTCGGGGAACGAGAGGGGACAGAAAGCAAAGGTGCTGCTCGTGGTGGCTCCCCGAGCTAAAAGGAGGGACATGGAGTGGCCACGAGCACCTTGAAGCAGGTGGGTGCCAGATGTGGGTGCCCCGGGCCCCTCGGTGTGCTTTAAAACTTCACTTGGGGCGTTGTGAAGCTTTCAGCAAGGTCAGAAGCCTTGAACCAGCCTGTGAAGGGGCAGTAGTCGAGAAAGCCAATTACAGCGGAGCGAGAGCAGATCTTAAAGCCCGTGGCGGATTTTTGAGCAGTTTATGACTTAGCTGTGCAGCTGGAAGTGCATAGGAAGAACTGAAACAGCCTGGGTTGAAGCAGCTGGTGTGTGTCGCCTTTTATCTTCAGACGTCATCACAGGAGTGCTATCTGGAAAGTTTCTATTAAAAATCAATTTCCATTGTTTCCTCTGCAGATAGGAGCAAAGTCCCACTTGCACTGCTTCCTCCCAGAGCTCTTCATGCTGCAGACTTTTCTATGGATTTCTTGGTATCAAACGATTTCTGTGGCGTGTGTTGAACAGCAATTCAAGTAATGGGGCTTGCTGTATTTTTTTTTTTATTATTTTTCACTCCAGATGTCTAGGCTGCTTTACGCTGCCTAGCTTCTTTTCCTCACCTGTTTCACGACGTAGCTTGCGTGAGCGTAGCTCAGAGGCCAAGCAGGCTCCCCGGGGGGCCGCGCACACCCCGAGCACAGCTCCGCGCACCCCTACCAGCCCGCAGCACCCTGCTGGCTGGCTGCTCGCATCTGCACCACCTCCAGCACCACCAGCCGGGCGGCCGAGCAGCAGAGTTTCTTGTGACAGAGCCCCGAGTGTGACAGAGCCGCGTGCGGGGCGAGGAGCAGGCTGTCCCGCTTTTTGGAGGCAGGAGGTTATGTGCTGCGTCCAGCAGGTTGTGGGCATTTCTGAAACGGCTCCTTAATAAGCAGGGCGATGCTAATTCGGCGTAGCTAGTCAAGCGGGGATGTTCATAGCCATGTGCTGCTGGGATGGAGCCACGTGAGGGGGCTCGGGGAGCAGGGGCTGGGATCGCTGCCCCAAGCAGGGATAATGAAGCTCTCCCAGCGTGCAGGTTCTTATCACGCTCCCTCCCGGGAAGCTGTGCCGTGCAGGCAGCGAAGCAAAGCAAACAAATGAAAGTCACGAGGAGTGTTTATCTGTGCTCCAGAGGGGGGTCTGCCATAAGCAGGAGCTTCAGGGTTAATAGGCTTTGCTGGACGCAGCCCCCCAAAAGCTCTTCTTAATCCTCCTCCTCTTTGGTGCCACCTGCCGCCAGCAATTAGCTCTCCATTAATTTGCTCCAGAAGAGGGTCAGGGGCACCTCCTGGAAGAGAGATTTTGCTTTCAGAAGGAACCAAGAGTCAGTCTCAGCCCCTTGTCCTGTAGGGGCTGGCCCCAAGGCTGCCGTATCTCCCTGGGGATAAGCTGGGGCACAAAAAGATCCCAATGGCCTCGAAGTAACTGCTGCCCCTTGGGGCAGACCTATTGCTGGGGGAGAGCAGAGTCCTGCTGCCTGCAGGTGGCTCTGGGAAAGATCCCCTCAGTGCAACGTTTTAGGAAGCAGCTGGCCCAGGAGCTGCCCTCGGAGCTGTGGGTGCTCTCCGTCTCTTCATCAGGGTCCTCTCAGTGTAGCTGGGTTTTGTGTTTGGCAGCCGTGCCCAAGAAGCTCTGCTCACATGCACATGCGGCTCGGCACACGCTTGCTTTCCCAGGCAGGTGTGGTGCTTTTTCAAGCCAAGTCTGGGGAGGCTCAAAGAAGAGAATGTCAAAATACAGGTGGTGTGTTTTCTTTTTCTTTTTTCTTTTCAGGCTTTGAGAGATTTCTGTGCTCTTTTAGTGGGGAAAACGAGGGTCTTCAGCAGGGAACTCTGAACTCAGGTGGCGCAGGGTGCGCACCCTGCCAAGGGGGGATGCAGAGAGCCCAGGATTTAAAGCAGGGAAATGATAGCATTTATCAGATCCTCATTCTCTTGTCATGTTTCTTACCCTGCCTTGTCTTGTTCAGGCAGTAATTCAAAAGAATCCCTCCATACACAGTTGCTTTCAAGGTCGGACTTACATTTCCTTTGCCCAGCCTCCAGCTGCTAACAAGCTGTGGTGCCCCCAGCACTGGTGTGGCCACCTCGGGAGGTGAGCAGCAACCTGCAGGCCCCTTGTGGCAGGCTGGGAAGCATCCAAAGGAGCTTCCGAGCGGGTGATGAAGCGTCCCTGCAGTTCTGTTACCTTCAGTCCCCAGTGAGGAGGGGATCTGACCCTAGGCTTGCTGCTCACCTCCGCTGCCCCTACCCTACTGGGGGATCTCAGGCTGCCTGAAAGCAGTCACAAAATGTAATGTTTTCATGCAGCTAACCCTGGGGATGTTGAAGGAGGGTGTTGTGATCACAAGCAGTACCTAAAGGCTTGCTTAGCAGTACCAGAATGGTCCTTGCCTGCCTGCTTGGAGCAAAACACAAGCTGTGAGGGGACCCTGTGGTGGCTTTACCTGTGGAGCACCGCAGAGCAGAGTAGTTCAGCTGGAAGGGACCTTCAGAGATCACAAAGCCTGACCACATCAGGGCTAGCCAAAAGTTAAAGCATAACGATGAGGCTGGTATCCAAATGCTTCTTCGACACTGACAGGCATGGGGCATCAACTGCCTTGCCAGGAAGCCTGTTGCAGTGTTTTGACCACCCTCACGCCAAAGAAATTTTTCCTAAAGTTCCATCTGTCCAATTTTGGGACTCCTGAGTGTACGGTTGGTTCGGGTGGGCCTAGCTTTGGTACAAATTTCTTTATTTTATTTTTTTAAATTGGGCTTCAGTCCTTTTTCCAGGTGGCACTGCTTTAAATGATAAGCTGGCGTGGGGGGAATGTGGGGATCCTCAGTTTTGAGTTCAGCTCCTCTTCTGTACTCTGCCAGTGCCTTGCAATTGCTCCAGCACAAGGCAGTACCCCAGAACTGCCTTTCTGGGATTCAGGACGAACTCCTTAAACCCAGTGGGATTCTCTTCTGCAGGGGAAGTAGGGATCACTTCCCAGACAAACCAAAGTCTTAATACTTTGGACTTTATTGTGACCAAGCCCCTGAAGAGCTCAGGGACTCGGTGCTGTGGGCACGCGTGTGTCCATGTGCTGGCTACAGGTGTGCACCCATCCTTCAGCACCGACAGCTCTTGGTGCTTCGCTATAGCCCCGAGAGAGAGTGCCAGGCCGGGCGCCAGTAATCCCAGTAAATCTAATTTCCCAGTGAAATTTAATTGTAAGGGTTTTCAGCTCTGAAAACTCCTCGTGTGTGTCTGAAGACGAGCGAGGGCTTGTTTGGGCCCAGCTGCTGTGGCAGTGGGGGTGGTGACTGCGGTGCGATCACCACAGGCCGCGGCGGTGGGCGAGTGGGGTGTGCCAGCTCCGTGCCTCGGGGGTCCCTTGGGATGGGCAAGACATGCTGGCCCTCGTCCCGCTGTGCGGACACATGTCGTGCTCGGCCGCCTCTGCTCTGCCTCGGTGAGGAGGTGAGCTTGCGGCCTGTTGTGGTTGCTGCTCCCCATCCCTTCACCCCCAGCCTGCAGATCACCGCTCGCTGTCCGGACCGCGCTGCGGCCCCCCTGCACCTCACGGGCTGCCGCTTCTGCTGTGGGGAGATGTTTCGTCTCCCGCCCGGCGGGAGGTGGTGGGCTTACACGAGGCATGACTCCTTCTTCTCCTCTGCCCCTCTCCCTTCCAGCAAATGAAAGAACAAGCGAAGAGCTTGTCCTCGGAAATCAAGCAGATAGATCTGGACGTTAACCGCACCTTCCGAAACCACATCATGTTTCGGGACCGCTACGGAGTGAAGTGAGTACCGCTTTTGAGGCTTCAGACACCTCTTTGGGGATTGGTAAGTTGGCTGCAGTGGGGCTGGGTTGAGATCTGGCCGGGATGGCCTCCAGCCCTGGGGCTGGGAGCAGCTCACAGGAGAGCAGAACCACCTCTGCCCAAAAACCACGGGCATGAGGTGAGGCTTGGGCTGCAGGCATTGAGTTCAGCTGTAAAACACTTGCTGCCTCAGTGGCTTCCAGACGACTAAAAAGCCAGCACTGATGCTCCAAACCCGATGAACGGGTGTGTTGAGCACTGTTTGTGTGGGCAGTTCATTTTAGTGTCCTTCTTCTTTCTCCCCAGGCAACAGGCTCTGTTCCACGTCTTGTCGGCGTACTCTGTTTATAACACTGTAAGTAGTAAGTTAGTCCAGTTAAAGTGCAAAGCACTGTCCTGATCCGTGTATATATACATATCTGGCAGGTGTGTATATGTCAGGCAGTGGCAAGCCCAGCTGGAGTCCTACTGCTGGTTTGTACGGACTGCTGCAAGGCTCACAGGCAGAATAAGCCCAGGTTTCTTCACCCAGCTGTTTCATTCCCTTGTTTGTGTTTTCACACGGTAAAGGGATGCCTCACAGGTTTGGTTTGAGCAAGTGCCAGCACAAAACAAGGAATTGCTCTTTGGCTTTCCACAAACCGTCCTCCTGGCAGAGGGCTCGTCTGCCCATCATGTTCCTGACTTGTCATGTGCTTAGTAGCATCCTTGTTGAAAATGCTGGTTTGTTACAGCAAACCAGCCACTTTTAGCAATAGGCAGAACAGCCCTAAATTAGCTGCTGAATGCACTGCCTCCATCCACAGGGGGTCACAGCTACCCCAGGAGGCACAGGTGACTCAGGGTGGCAGTCAAAGGAACAAAGCCCCTGCCTTCCCTTGTGCTGATGACTGGATAAAAGCTTACCGGATTGATTTAATTTTTAACTACTTCAGTACTTCCATGGCTGAAGGAGTCCCAGGTAGCATTGGAGCCACGTGCTGTTGGGCATCCCCTCCCATATTCCCAGAAATAGCTGTGGGCACCACTAAGGGGTTGGCTTGTGGCTGCTCAAGCCCATTTCTTTTCATCACCACTAGGCTCCGGTGAGGCTGGTGGCAGTGGGGTGAGCTGGGTCCAGTCCACTGCAGAAGCAGTCGCCTGCTAACCTACCCCCCAGCTTTGGCTCTTTGGCATCGTTAAAGTCTTGCATAAACATTTGGAAGGTGCTGTTCAGCAGATGATGCAAACCCAAAAGGCTTTTCAAAGGCCCGGGTCAGAGCTTGGCTCTTGACTTAGACTGGGAGAAAGAGGGAGAAGTGCTTTGCGTGCTGGTTTTAACCATCGTGTGGAGGCGCCTGGAGATTTTAAAGCCTTGCAGGTGGGACGCTGTAGACCATATGGCAGACTCTGCAGACATATGGGAACTGTAAACTTGAGAATAAACAGTAAAGACCTGGAAACGGGACAGACCTTGAAATAGGACTGGGAGGCACAGGCAACCTGAGCTGCTCCCAGCCGTCCTGGCATAGCAGCATCAGTAGCACGGGTCCGGAGGGGACCAGGATCTGTGCTGCCCCATCCCCTGGGTCCTCATGTGCACCTTTTTGCCAGCAACAGAATCACTGGGGTCTGACGGGGTTGCACAGAGAACCGCAAGTGGCGTGCGAGCACGTGTGCCCCCTTGGCTCTTGCAGGAGGTGAGCTACTGCCAAGGGATGAGTCAGATCGCAGCCATCCTGCTGATGTACTTGAATGAAGAGGATGCGTTTTGGGCGCTGGCACAGCTGCTGACCAACCAGAAGCACGCAATGCATGGTAAGGATGAGAGGGATGCAGGCAGCAACTCTCCCTTTGGAGGCTTGCTGAGAGAAGGCTGGAGGCTGCTGTTTAATTTGGTCAGGAGAGCCTTGCTTCTCCTTAGGTACTCGTTTTAAAGCAGGTAAAGCTTAATTACATGCCGTCGTGAACAGAGTACGGAGCTGAACTCCACTCCAGGCAGACAGGTTCATCAAAGAACGCGGTTTATCAGCACCAGCCTCTAATACTCAGTAATTAACGCTGCTGCAGAGGCGATATCTTCCCTCCAAAGCGCCTTGCCCTTGGCAATCCATTAACTTAAGCTTACAAGTTTTTAAAAAGCCTAATAGAAGCACATCCAAGAGCAGCACATAATGCTGGTTTTTGTACGCCATGAGCTACGTGCCGTTATATTTTTATGAAGATGCAATTCCACCAAATGGGCTGTATTATTTTTCTTCAACCACATGAAAGTTCCTTTGATCTTACTTGTGGTTAGAAGTCATCTGTGCAGAGGATTATTTTAGAAGTGGAGGGCTAGCCCTTACGGTTTGATAACTCTGGATGGCTTCTGTGAAGGAGCCCCGACAGAGCCTGCTCCGGGTCTGGCCTTGCTTTTATGCTCTTTACTAAAGCACTGCTTTATCTGTGATCCTGGGATTTCAGGGCTGGATAGCCTGCTGGAGGTTTGATAACGCATGCACTGTGGGCTTGTCAAGTGCATCTTCTTCCAGATTGCAAGCCGGTGTTGTACCCACACTGGCACAGACACGCAGGGAATGCATGTCTGCAAAACCAGGCTGCCCCTGCGACCGCTTGCTCCCAGAGCTCTTCTGATTTTTTCCTCTTGTCTTTTCTCCTGTAGGTTTTTTCATTCCCGGGTTCCCGAAGCTGCAGAGATTTCAAGCTCACCATGAGCAGATTTTAAGCAAACTGTTCCCGAAGCTGAAGAAGCACATGGTAGCTCTTTGTTATCAGTCTTCCCATACTAATGCTGCATTTTAATGCCAAAGCAATTAGTGTAATGTTTTGCTAAATACACGCACAACTAAGCATATTTCTAACTATATGGCTGCTTCAGCCACACAGAGGCAAGCGTTTATTAAGTTGTTTTTCCCAGGAATCTTGCTCAGGGGAGTGGCTGTCATTTGCTTGCTGTTTATCATTAGCGCAGGGACTGCTAAAATTGGAAGGCTTCCTGAGCAGAGCCAGGCAGGAGGGCTTAGAGACTGCAGCAGGAGGAGCCGTGGCTCAGCAGTGAGGCCAACACCGCCTTACTAGACCGGCTGCGAAGCCCAAAGTGCAATGCTGGAATGTCTGGAGTTTTACTTGAACAGTTATTAGCCCCGAGTGCTTTCATTTAACGCTTCCCTGCCCTGCTTTGCTGCTTGAAAGGCAGGAGAATCCCTCCCGATTCTGGAGCAGCGTGAGATGTGCTGCGTGTTTCCGTGGCTTGCTGTGTCCAGCTGTGTTTCTCCAGCAGCTGGCACGAGCCCATCTGGTGGCTGGAGGGGTGTCTGCAGGACGCGTCGACTGCGGTCCAACGGCTGGGTGACTGCTTGGCAACACCTGCTCCCTTTTTCCCCCCTCTCCTCCCCCTTTGCGTTTGCTTTAGACATTCGGTATTCAGTGGCCAGACTGCTGAAGGTTTCTTATGCTCCCAGGGGGCTCGGTGGCAGGGCTCCAGGAAAAGCCGTTTATATTGCCATCGTCTGAAACAGCTCCTGCTTAGTGCTGCGAGCGAGCCAGCCCTGGCCGTGTCAGCGACACGGAGCCAGGACAGGTTTTCACTTCATTATAGCCACTGGGGGTAGAGGGGGGAGGATGGGAGTAACTCAAACCCTAGCCAGCAAGCACAAAAATGCCTTCATTAAGGGACTCCGGTAGTCAGTCGGTGCCAGTAGTGGTGGTTTCCTGGCCTAGTGTGCGCCCTCTAAGGTGGGACAACTATTTTCTTGCCGGAGGTGTCCATGCTGGTGATTTGCCTGCGTGCTCCGTACCAGTCCTAGAAAGCATTTCCCCCTAACAGCTGTCTACAGCTGATTTTGTTGTTTTTTTTTTAACACTTGACAAGAGGCACAGCTCCCTCTCCAGTGCCTCTGCCCTGGCAGAAGGTGTAGCTGCCGGGGAAGTGGAGTTACTAGGTGGGGGCAGCGGGGAGCGAGCAATGGCTTGGCTGTGCAGGTGTGGATTTGTGGGTGGGATGCCTGGGGGTCCTCGTTTCTGTGGTGCTCTGAGAGGCTGGGCTGGGAATTGCTATGGAAACACAACTGGTAATCTCATGGGTTTGGTTCCTGCGAGGTTTCTGTAAATCCCTGAGGTGGGGATTAGGCCAGGAAAGCTTCTCTTAGACGTCCCTCCCCACGGCTGTGGCATGGCTGAAGCCTGGCTGCAGACTTTACTCAGTGAATAAAGAACCAGAGCGGGGCTTCAATGCTGCCATTTAAAGCAGGGTCCTTTGTGTGGGAGGCAAGAAGCCTGACAAGCCACAGCCAGAACCTGCACCCAGACCCCAGCGTCAATAAATCACCCAGCCCACCCCCAGGAAGCCCCGCAAATCACTCGAGCTGCCCGCAGCCTGCCTGCTGAAACACGGGTCTCTGTTTGCTGTCTCGTCCTAGGACAAGGAGCAGATGACAACGGGGATTTACACGACCAAGTGGTTCCTGCAGTGTTTCATCGACCGGGTGAGGACCCCGCGGGCTGTGTCCTTCTCTGCCACCTGCTCGCACGCTGAACCCGCTTGGTTTTTCTACTAGCGAATGGGGAGGAAGTATCATAATTTTAAGATGGTTTTAATAATATATAAGGTGGGATGTTATGCACGCTCCCATAAGGCAGGAAATTCAGCAAGGGAGAAGCTAAGAATAACCGCCTGTCATTCCTGGTGGATGACAAGCAAACTCCGACAGCCCCACTGCAAATAGCAGCTGGGAGCTGGGCCTGCAGCAGTGCTGGGAGCCTCCCGGCTCAGAGAGCTGCTTCTCCTGCCCACTGGGAGCTGCTTCTCCTGCCCGCTGGTGCTGCTGCGGCCGTGCAGAGGCAATTAACCTCACTTTGGCTCTGGACACGTGTATGGAGAAGAAGAGCTGGAGGCACAAACCCGAACAAATTGCACTGCAGCAGTTACACACAAATGAGCAGGCTGTGCACTGGAGACATATGAAAGCATGAGAAAATTACCCTGATTTGTCCGAGGCTAATTTGGCAAACCCAAGACAAGACTGCCTTATTTTTAGGGGCAGCCTTATGCTGGCACACGTGAGAATGAGATGGAGGCTGGCCAATATTTAATGTATCTGTGCATCCACAGTCTCAATTTTCTGCTTCCCTGTCTCACATAAAACAGAGGGCAGTCTCTTCCTCCTGGGATTGAGCTCAGGCATGGATGTGCTCTGCCTTTCTTGTCGCTGAAAGCTGTACAAACTGCAGCCACCCGAGTTTCTTAAAATCACGGAATCACCAAGGTTAGAAGAGACCTTCCAGGTCACTAAGTCCAACCATCACAAGCCAGGAAGTTTAACTTTAAATCAAAACCTTAGATGATACAATACATTTTTGCATTATAGACGAGTTCCAGCTGCCTCACCGGGGTGCATGTTTGGTGCGAGGGGACGTAGCCATGCCGCTAAGCTCAGCGTTGCAGTCCCGTAGCCGAGTGCTGCTGCCTTGGTACTAACGGGCTGGGTTTGTTTGTGTTTGAACAGACGCCCTTCACCCTCACCCTGCGGCTCTGGGACATCTACATCCTGGAAGGAGAGCGGGTGCTGACGGCCATGGCCTACACCATTCTCAAGCTGCACAAAAGTAAGTGCCCAGCACGGTGGGGAGGCGGTGAGCCTCTTGGGCAGCACGGGGATGAGCTGCCACGTAGCCACCAGCCCGGGGACAGGGTTTGGTGCTCAGCTCAGGTTAGCCCAAGCCAGTGCTGCCATCCAAAGGCAGTTTTTTGTCTCCAGCTGGAGCGTCTTCCTGCGCAGTCGCCACCTTCAGAAAGCTTGAGTTTTGGCAGCAAAACCCAGGCGAGGGCTGCTGGGGGTGGCTCACCCTGAACTTGTTTTGTCAGCAGTCTGCGTGGGCGTGGAGCACCCAAAAGAAAGCAGATTATAACGCGTGGTCCTGAGCTTGCTGTCCAACTGTCAAAATCACTTTTGGAAGCAAGCAGGCACGCTGAGCTTGGCTGTTGCTTATTTGTTGTGGAATCGAGTTGTCAAACGAAGGGTGATACACTTCTAAAATGACCAAAACCTGGTTTTCATACGTAATGTCAAGGTAGTGACATTTCTGTCGATACCTTTTGGACTTCAAGATGAGCTGACCAGCGTCTCTAGAAAGTCAGAAAGTGCTCCCACCTACCCCCAGGCCTTGCTTTGCAGCCCTGAGAGGTTGTGAGATCCTAAAACTGGGACAGAGAGGTGCCGATACTGCGAACTGGGGACTCGTGGGCCTGCAGACAGGCAGTCAGACTGCAGACAGTCTGCTTCTGCAGACAGCCACCCTGCCCTTCCTTCCGTTGAATTAGGAACATACTGCCCCGAAAGAAATCTGAAAGCATCGGCTTGGTTTGCAAAGACAGCGTGGGTCAGGTTGGCAGCACTGCCTGCGGGCATGGGTGGAGGCAGCTGTTGGGTCGGGGTCTGTCTTGTGGAGCTTTTCCTCCTCCTAGAGGCTTTGGTGAGAACTTCTAGAAACGGCCCCAAACTTGTGTCCTGGCCTCCCCCATCACCTGCCAGCCCCTGCGTTTTGCTGTTCTCACCGCCAGGAAGGTGGGTGAGAGGAGGGGGACAGCATACGCAGCCCCGAGCAGCAGCAGGAGAGGGGCCAGCACCTTCAGACCCCAGCACAGGAAGGGCAGCACAACCCCTGGCTCGACGGGTTTCACTTCTGACCTAGGCAAACCAGAGCACAGCAGCTTGCTCTGCTTCCCAAAACAGAGCCCCGGGGTGCGCCACTGCTCTCACCCGGCTGGGTTTTGTGCCCTTCCTCAGAGCGCTTGCTGAAGATGACGCTGGAAGACCTGCGGGAGTTTCTGCAGGAGAAAATCGCCGCGTCGCTGCAGTACGAGGACGATGCTGTCATCGAGCAGCTGCAGGTGTCGATGAGCGAGCTGCGCAAGATGAAGTTTGACCTCCCCCCGCCAGGTGGGCAGAGCCCCCAGCCCCCCAACCCCTTGCTGCCGTCTCCCCACAGCCTCCAGGGGCTGCAATCTTCCAGGAGAGGGGTGGCCAGCAGCTCGGCCCGGCCGCTGCCTTCTCCCTAGCCCTGGTCCTCCCCCGTGTGCTCCTCCTGGTGCTGTTGTCAGTGAGCGGGACACTGCTGGGGGGCTCTCTATTTATTTAATGCTTTTTTTTTTTTTCATTTTTACTGTTTTATTTTTTACTTTGTATTGCTTTTCCATTTTTGTTTATTGCTTTATTTTTAATATTTCTCATTTGATGTTAATATACATATTTGATTCCAACTTCTATTTTATTTTAATCCCTCTTTTACGTCATTTATTCTTCCCCCTGTCTCCCCTCCCTCACACGCAGCGAAGCCTGAGGAGTTCCCGCGCAAACCCCTGGGCCTGGAGCTCTCCCTCAACCCGGTGGCCGTGAAGGCCAACGCGGCGGCCAACGGCCAGAACGGGCTGCTGGGCGAGCGGCCTCCGGACAGGGAGGCCACGCAGCCTCCACCCCACAGAGGGCCTCCAGGAGGGACACCCACCGGCACCGCCGTGGCCGCCAGGACTCCCGACCAGCTGGGCAGCGACGCCACCGAAGCGGCCGCCAGACACTTACATCCCCCCCGGTGCTATGGCGAGGTGAAGGCTCCCGAGGACGTGCAGCAGCAGCAGCCTCCTCCACCAAGAAGCGAGGCTCTGGCTTTCCCTGCCAGCCAGGAGGCTGCTGCGGTGAGCGGAGAGCCTGCCTCGCACGGCAACCCCCGGAGACCTCGGGGGGAGCATGAGGAGAGCCCGGTGCTGCTCGCCACCGGCCACAGGAGCAGAGCTGCCTCACCGGCACGGCCTGGAGGCCCGCAGCCTCCGCCCCAGTGCGAGTCGCCCGGCCCTGCTCCCTCCCCGCACGGCTCCATGGACTTGCATGACCCCAGCATCTCGTCCGGGACTGCGCCAGCCGGGGAGGCTTTGGCAGCCGAGCAGCTTTCCAACGCAGACAGCTCGCCGAGGTGGCCGAATCCTGCTGCGTGTGGCCCGCCAGAGGTAGAGCAGGCGTCTTCCCCGCATGGGGAGGAAGAGGAGGCACTGGCTGCCTTTCCTCCTCCGCCGCCGGCTCTGCACCTGGACTTCCCCGAGGCCGAGCAGCTGTGCGGAGCGGCGCTGCTGACCCAGACAGACTCGAGGAGCCCGGTACCCAAGTCTGCGTCCACGGGCGAGCTCGCCAGCCTGCAGCAGGGCGCGGGCGCAGCGGAAGGACTGGGCCCAGCCCCACACAGGCAGTCGGGCGGCAGCGCCCCCCTCTTGGCGGAGACCCCGGGGCACCCCTTCCAGCAGGGAGCCGAGGGGAACAGCCCCTACGCCGTGGTAAAAACCACCACTCCTCTGCACGTGGCCCACGCCACGGAACAAGACTTGTGGAACAGAAAGCAGGTGGCAATGCCCTTGCCCGAGGCCGGCCGGCCCCTGGCTGCCACCTCCCTGCTGCCTCCTGCCGCCTCCGTCCTGGGGGCAGCAGCTGCCCAGGAGGGCGCCCCGAAAGCATTCAATGCACTGAAAGCGCCGCGGCCGCCCCTCAGCCCCAAACCAAAATTATCCCCACAGGTTGCCAAATCCCTCTCCGAGAACAGCTTCAGCTCAGCCTCTCCTCCCCCAGCAAAGCTGCCCAAATCGGTGACGTTTTAGCGGGGCGTGCAGGGAGGTGATGAGAGGGGCTGGAGCGGCACCAGTCCCGCGGTGCCCGTGGAGCCGTGCTTCGGTACGAGAGCCCGGGGCAGCCGGAGCTCCAGGAGCCGCCAACAAACTCCGTCTGGGTTTGCACCCGTGGTTTCTTCTCTATGGACAGAAGTGCTTTAATTTCGGGTCGCTCGTTGGAACTTGCCGAGCCCCGGGACGTGCAGGGAGGTGAACTCGTGTGCTTTGTTGCTCTCTGCCTGTCTCCTGAGCTCCAGCGGTGGGTCTGTGGCCACAAGGCAGCAGAGTCCGAAATACTCAGCAAGAGAGGCTGTCCTCCCAGCTGCCCCATCCGTCTGGCCAACGGCGTTTCTATTCCTGTAGCAATAGACCTTCAGTTCTTTTTTCCAGACCCGCGGGAGGCAGCAGCCCTCCGGCCGTCTATGCAATTCCCCGCCGCTCCTGGCGAGGGTCCCTGTCCACCTCCCCCCGCCGATGTTCTCCTGGAGGGGAGGCGTTGGCAGCTGGGGCAGGCGAGCCCCTGGGCCTGGAGGGCTCCAAGCAGCGCCCCCGGCAGCGGGTGCCAGGCGGGGCCATTCTGGTTGAAGTTTTTGAGGGGGCAAGGCCAGCGGGGAGGGGTGAGCCAGGCCTGCATGGCCTTTCCCTCACGGGTCCGGGGCGGCGAGCAGGCTCGCTGCCTGAAACCAGCTGAAGGGGAACAGGGGCTGCTGCTGCCCCGCTCAACCTGGCGAGCCGCTGGAGCTGTGCGCTGGTGGCTCGGCACAGTGCCCGAGCTGGAGCCTGCTGCTGCTCCAAGCGGGTGAAGCTTCAGGGTGGAAATGGTGTAGAAGTTAGGACGGGCGAGCATGTCGCCCAGAAACCTCGGGTCAGCCCTGCTGGTTTAGGCTAGCCAGAAACTGCTGCCTGAGGAAGGAAAACCTGGGCACGGAGAGGGGGAGATGATGCTCCAGAGTCCCCACTTGCTCTTCATGCAGGGAGAAGTCCTGGTGGGCTGGCCATCTCCTCCCCTTCCCCATGAGCACTCAGGATCCAAGCCGATCCTTGCCTCCAGCTCCTCTTCCCCAGCAGCCCCCTGCCCAGGGGGCTGTGGGCGCTAACCCTACAAAGGAATGGGTCCAAACTCATGTTTGCAGCCCTCAGCAGCTGCCTCACCCCTCCAGGCAAGAAGGAGGCTGGAGGAAGGCAGCAGGCAGTGAACTCGAGTCCAAACGTGCTGTGTTCTTTGCTGCTTTCCTGAAGGCATCCTGCAGATGCCACCTTCTGGGCAGCAGCTGGGACCGCTGGCCTGCAAACCCGGGCACGAGCTCCCTCCAAGTCTCAGCAGCCCTCGCAGCCTGGTTTTCATCCTTTCGGCTGCTTCGAGAACATAGCCTGAGCCAAAGCCTGCCTGGAAGCCCAGCAGAAAACACCCCCTGAATTCCTCTGGGGGCGGTTATCAGGTTTCTGTGTGTGTTTGTGCCAGCAGGTAGGAGCAGCTGCTCCCCGGCTGAGTCTCCAAAGCCCCCTGCCCTCACTCTGGGGGCCGGGATGAGCCTGGAGCTGCCTGGCAGGGGTGCTGGGAGGGGTAAGCTCTTCAGGGGACGTCCAGGAGGCGCTTTGAAGAGAAGTGCTGTGCAAATGCTCTGTGCTTGGGCTATGAGACACCACGGGTCACTTTTAGGGTAAAGGTGCTTGAACTGGTTTTAAGCTAGAGTATGCTCTTCAGTAACTGTGCCGCAGTGAAGTCTACTCTGTGTTACAATACCTGGGCAGTATTTCAGGACAGGAACCCATTGCCTTTTGCTAGGAGCTGTACCCTGCTGGCCTCTGCAGCTGCAAGGGAAGCAAGGAGAAGCAGCTGAGGGCTGCCCCAGGCCGCTCTCTGTCCTCAGAGCACGCTGAGGTGAGCTTATGTGCAGGTAAGGCCTGAGCCCCTCATTTCTGACAGCCCTCGCCCAGCGGTGTGCATGCCCTGGTGCACGTCTGTGCCCTTTTGCAGTATTCACATTGAAAAGTTGATTTTAGGGAGCTGGCACTGCGCGGTAGCACTGCACAAGCCACCAAGCACCGGGGTTTCCCTGCCCTCCGAGCCCCCCGGCTGTACCAGAGCCTTGCAGCGGGTCCTCCAGCCATCCCTGAGCCACGGGGCAGCCACCAGCGGGGTCTGGGGACCTTTGGGGTAGGGGGCAAGCAGCGGCCGTCCCCACAACATCCCCTGCTCGGCTCAGCCTGGCTCACTTGCCCTGAGGCAGCTCTTCCCCAGCCTGCTCAGCAGCAGTGGTGCCAACGCCTCGCCCCCGCCCCAACTCCCAAAGCAGCCCCGAGCCCGTAGCGAAGCCAGTGGGGCTGCCGGCAAACTCAGGAAAGGGCTCCCAGCTCCCTGCCCTGCTAGCCCCGGGATGGCTGCCACCAAAAAACCCGGGGGCTGCGTTTTGTCCCCTGACCGAGCACTTTGAGCAGCAGCACCCAGGGCCGGGCCGGGGCCGTCCTTCCCCGGCAGCCTCCGCGCTGGAGGCCGGGGGGGGGGTCTCCTGCGTGCACTTTGCCAGCCCCTGACCATCGGCTTCCATTTGGATTGCTAGTCTTGTTTACAGCGTCGAACGCTTCCTCCTCCCCAACTCCTCCTAATGTATTATAATTATTACTGAAAAACTATTTTTATGTCTGTGCTTTTTTTTTCTTTTTTTTTGTAAGGAAGTTTTTTTTTGGGGGGGGAAAAAAAGTCAATCATTCCTTTTTACTCCGATCCCAACAGACTGTACATAGTATTCAATGCTGTGTTTTACATGGTTGTAATGACGATGGTTAAAGAAGTTTAGCATAAAGCCTGTCTCTTGGTGACCTTTCTTGTGGCAGCGAAGCCCCAGCTGGCTTTCAGCTCGGGCCCGGTGCCGGCTGGGAGGGCCGGGCCGGCACACGGCAGCACCGTGGTGGAAAACCACTAGGGTTGTGTGTCGGGCTCGGTGTTTCCCTGACGTGAGCACGAGTGGGAGCGTCCGTGGGCGTAGATGGCGGAGACGTTTGGCCGGAGCAGATGTCCTGGCTGCCAGCAGCGTGGTGAACGCATCCCAGCTTGTTCTGGCCTTGTGCCTCCCTCCTGAGTCAACAGCCACAGGGCCCGAGCGAGGCATTACAAGCCATGGAGGCCAGAAACCTCTGTTCTACATAAAGCCTTCCTGTCCCGACTCGCTGAGCCCACAAGGAGCACATCCTGCTTCCAGCCTCTGGCTGCTGGTGGCCAGGAGCCCTGCCCCGGCCCCATTTCAGCAGAGTCGGTGCCAACCCGGGGCCGAGGGTTTGCCTGGAGGCCCCGCAGCTGCCTCCGGCATCAGGGCTGTCACGCTGCTGGCAGTCCCGGGCCCTGAGGTGCTGCCCTCGCAGCTCAACGCCCCTTGGGGGAAGCTGTGGGCGGCTGGCACTGCTCGCACCCCCCACCCCTTCAGGTCCTGCGCTTCCTGTGCTCAGTTGCCTGCGGTGCTTTGTGGTTTGGGGGTGTCAAGGTTGTGCAGCAAAGGGTTGTGGGGTTTTTTGGGCTTTGCTGCCCAAACAGGAGGCCGCTGGGGCTAAGAAACGCCAGACGAGACCAGGCCCGAGTGGCAGGTTTTTTTTTTGGTTTTTTTTTTTGGCCTTTGTTTCGCTGTCATGGAGCAGGGTGAGGTGGCCTCAGCCTCATTGCCTGCCCCTTGTCCTCCCTACAAGCCCCGCTCTGTGCCTCCATTGCCAGCTCCTGCCTGAAGATGGCAAAGGGGGAGGAGAAAGCAACAGCAAAGCAACATCGCCTAGGAGCTGCAAGCCGTTTTTGTTGGGTGATTCAGCTGTGATCCTCCTGGAAACCCAGCCCTTCTGCATCTGGTATCAGGGCAGATGAAGCAAGCTGCTCCACGCCCCAGCAGCAGTGACACCAAAGCACTGCTCGGGATGGGAAGGGAAAGGTCTGCTCCTCCTGACCCAGCCGAGCTGCAGGTGGGGAGGCGAGGCCAGCATTGAGCCTGGCTGAAAGGGTTGCTCTGGAAACCTCAGCAGTCCAGCTGCCCCCTCCCCACTGGGGGTTCCAGCTGTGATCTTGCTGGGAGCCCCAGCCCCTCTGTACCAGGGTGTGGGTTATGGATGGTGTCAGTCCCGAGACACCCAAACCTGGCCAGCCCAAACCAGACCCCCTCGGCTCTTCTATCGACGAGCCCAGGCTCCAAGCAGGCTCTCCTCCACCCCGGAGGTGCAGCCTCAGCAGACAAGCCAGCACCAAGCTGCCTGCAGCCCTCCCAGGTGCTTACTCTGGGGCCTCGGCAGCTCCCGAGGTGCACACCTGAGGCACCCAGCCACACGGGGCAGTCCCTGAGCAGCACCTGGCAGCCATGAGCACTGAACATGCAGGGATTGAAGAAGGGGTATTCTCTGACTTTACAGAAATTGCCGAGAAATAAAGGAGTTTACCAGAACCAGAGAGCATTCCTCAGCCTGGAGGTAAACGGACAGGGCCTCCTGCTTTTCAACAGGATGAGGGACCCCCTGTGATGGCAGCCATCAGAGAAGGAACTTGGAGGCCACAGAAATGGCCAATATCCAGCCAAGAGCAATAATGACCAAATGGCAAATAACTCACAGTACAGCATCGATTTGGAGTCAGCTCCTGGATGCTCATTAGCGTGGAGTGATGATAATCAACTAAGTTGCCCTGTGCATTCAAGTTCTCTTAAAGCATAGCCCATTGCTTTCATATCCTGTACATCCTCTCTGCTCTTCTGTCAGCACCTCTAAACCAAGTGTTTCCATTTCAGCCTGATTTAATGCGGAGGCACAGCCAGCACCTAGCCTCTGTGGGCATCCCCTCCCTCCCCTGGGCGGGTCCTTGGCCCCGTAACTTTTTAACTTGTTAGCTTATTTGAGTTAAACGTGGCAGAGGGAGAGAGGTTACAAAAGTAATTAAGATCCTTAAGTAATCAAGTTTCATAAAATACTTCATTTGAGTTACAAGAAAGTGGGGCTCTACGACTACAGGTTCACCTCAGACACGTGTTGAGTCCTGCTGTGAGACGGCAGCTCTTTCGAGGTGTCACTGAATTACCTTCAGGAAGGGGACTGAAAGGGAAAGCAGAGGAACCTGTGTAGGCATACGCTGAAGTAACACTTCAGAAGTCTTAGTGCTCTTCAGTTAGAAGAATCAGTCAAGAGAGAAATCCATAGGAAGCTGCATTGGATGAGTTCTGTTGCTCACAGCCCTTCTTTTTTCCTTTGCTCTCCTGCATACCTCTGGAAAACGTCCGGCTTCCCTCCAACAATTCCCTATTTTCAGTGGAAGTACAAAGACTGCAGAACAAAATCTCTGTTCTTGTAATAAATGCCAGGATTACAGAAAACCCCAGCAAAAGGTCAACACTGAGGCTGTGTCTTCCCTTACATCGCAGACGTGTTTCTTCTGAAATATTATTCAGTGTATTGCATTTACTTGGCTGTAATTGGAAGGTGCCACCCCGTCCATCCAGGGGTCTAGGGTCACCACAGGGCTCCGCAAGCACTCGGCACCGTGTGTGGGACCGGGGAACAGAGGGTCCCATTTTGGGGCCCCGGCAGCCACCCACAGTGGAAGCAGCAGATGCTCACGGGGGCGGCAGCTCGCTGCTTGGGGCAGCGGGGAATTCCCCATGTCTCTGGGTAAACGATCAAAAAACTCTCTGAAAGTCTAACATGGAGGGAAATTTTGTGCAGTGCTATTAATGAACACAGAAGGTTAAAAATGAGTTAAGTAATTAGCATGTGTTCTGTGTTCACAAAGGTTTACACATGTGTAGCACTAGGTGAAGTCACTGTTAGGCACCCTGGTAACCTTCATAAATCCCCCTACGCCCTGCAGAACATGTTATCCCCAGGAGCAATTTCTTCCCACATCTCTCCTGCTGCTCACAGCTGCGACCAATGTACAGCATAACCCCAGGTGAGGAAGGACTGGGAAGATCAGCCACTGGCTGTGTAGCATTTATTCAGCCCAGACACTGTTACCATCTTTTTCTTTTTTTTTTTTTTTCTCAGAAAACTTTCATTTCCATGGTAAAGACTGTTTTTTTCACTTCTACTTGTAGCATTTTCATTCCAGTGCCTCAAAGGTTATTATAAAGGTTATTAATGAAGCCTCGCCTCCCTGGGTGCCCAAGGTCACACAGGGAGCCTGTGGCAAGCTCAGGTGCAGGGCAGGGAGGCTTGGGTCCCGTGCCACTGTACGCCCCAGAGCATCCTTCCACCCGAGGGAGGAAATGCAGGCCGTTCACAGAAAGCATCTTCTTAACACCTCTGTCTCACACAAGCAGCGAAGTCAGACTTTCCTTCTCAGTGAGCATCCTCCAACAACAGCAGCTCTGAGGAGCTTGGTGCAGGTTGTTACCTCCAGCCAGCCCCGTGCTAGAGCCACGTATCTGGGTGTGCAGTGAGGCAGAGCCCTGGCCATGCAGCAGGCACGGATGTGATGTGCTAAATCCTGCCTAAAGAGAGGAAATGTGAAAAGCAGCATCACTTTCTGGAAGGTATGGCAGCCACTGTGCTTCACAGAATAATGCTTGTTGCAGAGAAATGGCAAGAGGGGAGCCAACATGACCTCTAGAAAACCAGGTGTAGAGATCTGACCCATACACTGGGAAGTGGATTACAGAAAAGCTGCCAGCCTGCTTTGTGAGAACAGACTGTAATGCAACACGAAATATAGATTGCTTTATTTAATTATTCTGATCAAATAAAAGTCCAGATTTTTTTCTCCAAGCAGCCAAGAAGCAAAGGCACGATGTGCTAGTCGGTCAGCTGGAAAACCTCGTCTGGATAATCCAGTCCTTTTGCGTTCTTCTTTCACACAGACAATTTTTTCCTACAAAGTGTGCTCATGGCACAGGCACCTAAACAGTGCAAATCTCTCAAACTAAAAGCGTGCCAGATGTGAAAAGTGTGGGAGGAGAACAACAAACCGTTTTCTAGTACTGCCAGCTTGTTTTTGGCTGAAGAACACTACTGTCTGAAGCACATTACTTCCCCGTTTGTGCCAGCAGCAGAGGTATCGCTGCCCAGAGACATGCACGGGGTAGGAAGCGATGCCTGGGATCTGCTGTTTAAGCACAGCCCCCAGCCCACAGCATCCACTCACAGCTGCAGAGGAACCCAGCAGCCCTTCCTGGCACAGGGACACGCACAGGAGGAGCACAGAGGAGATGCCATTAATAGTTCTGCAGCTTTCTGTCAGGAATTTCCAGTGGATCTATAAAACTGTGATACCTAAGGCCAGCGGGGATGTGAATCAATGCAACGATCCCAGGTGGTGCTTCCTCAATAGCAATTTCAGCCTTCGCTAACCTCTTCAGGTTGGTGGCTAAAATTCCCTTGCCTTTGCCACCTGAAGAAATTTATTACAACAGTAGCTGTTCAGCAGACCCCTGTTATGCACCTTGCTCGAGCCAGGTGTCTCCTGCTGTGGATTGGCCACAGCATAGAAGCAGATTTTTTTTCCTTAAAAATCAGAGATTAAAAATAAAAATAATAATAAAAAAGTTCTGTTTTCTTACTGTTACTACCGTGGCTCAACAAATGCTTCTTTGCTCTCATGTAGTGTACAGAATTTAGTGTGTAACTGTGACAGAACTTACACAAAGAGGCAGCCAGTTGCATCACCAAAATAAAGTGCACATCTACAGCTTTCCTAACAGGGTTTTGTCGCATTCAGGTTTCTGCAAACTCGTTCAGTGACAGAGCAGTGACTCCTCCTGGGGGAGGAGAGGACATGGTAATTTCCTGAACTGCTCCAGCCTGGTTCTCAGGAGGAGGACCGCCAACAGCTGGGATGCGGTCAGGCAGCACATTACACACTTTAAGCCCTTGCACCTCCAAGATGAGGTTGCAAGGATTTGAGGAATCCTTTTCCCCTTTTGTTTGGAGGCACACAAACCTTCAGGATGTTTGAGCTGCCTGGCCTAAGGAACGCAGTGATTCAGCTTTGTTCTTCTCCTCTTTAAAGATGAGTCCAAAAGAGTGAACCCCAGAGACCACAGGGGCTGCAGGTGGGACACGGGATCCTGCTCCCAGTGCCTGGACAAGTGCAGAGCAGCCTGCACACAGAGGACAGGCACTAATCCCAAGTCTTGCAGCCTTGGTCCGATTCTGCTACAGACCTGTTATATTACTGCCAGGAAGATGCCTCATCTCTGTGTGCTGCCCTTCCTGCGGCAGTTAGGTCATCGCCTTGGAATAAGGCCCTTGGAAAACGATCTGCTCCTGATCCTCATCAGCAGCACTTCCAGGACACCGTAGGTCTGGTTTAAGCAGGCATCTTTTGCAACACCAAATTATTCACCAGGAAAGGATCGAATCCTGTCCAGGAGATGAGGAACCATCACAGAAGTGCCAAGACAGGGGAGATTAATTCTCATGGCCTGTTTAGATTGCTCACCAAAGGGAACTGTGAATTCCTGATCCCATAGGCAAAGCTGCACGCTGCCCAGAAGCACATTCAAAGCCGTGATCCAAAACCAAGATGTTTCAGCATCCTGGATCACATTTCTGGCCTGTCACAGGAGCCAAGCCACAGTACAACCGGTCTCTTACAAGTCCTTTCCTCTCCAGACTAATTTGAGCTGTAAGGTGCCTAGACAAGAAGAACAGAAAGGCGCATTGACTATTTTATGTGCTTTTATGGGACTCCATCTCGGGAATGGTTACATAAAGCCTAAATAAACTGGTAAACAAAGAATAGGAAATCAACAAAACTAAAGTTTGTGTGAATAACCGCTACAAGAGGTAATGCAACATCCCTGTAGGAAACATGGCTCAATCGAACGTTTCTGTCATCAAAAGGGAGTGACCTGAACAGCTGGATCTGTTCCACGAGTGCAGGGCGCTTGTGTTTACTGCCTTACACCCCCTGGCCTCCTCCAAGCACACATCTCACAGCCTCCTGCTGCATGTTCCCATGCCTCCAAAGTCACAGAAAACCATCAGTTCTCCTTCTTTCACAGCTAATTATTTTTAAAGGTAGAGTTGCACCTAAATAATAATAATATAGTTTCAGCAGTTTTCCTGGACTAGCACTAGAAAGCTAGAATGATATTGTGACAGAGAAACAAGCCCAAAGTCAGCATCCAGGTACTTCTTGGTAAATATATGCAGTTTGTGGCCTTCTGCCCCTGAAAGCATTTTGGGTGTAGTTTACATTGCTACTTAGCACTTTGTTGCCCAGAGAGTTGTGGAGTCTCCTTCTCTGGAGATACTCAAAACCCGCCTGGATGCCATCCTGCACAATGCGTTCTAGGTGATCCTGCTCAGCAGGGGGATTGGACTGGGTGATCTTCAGAGGTCCTTTCCAACCTCAGCCATTCAGTGATTCGGTGATGTACTCCAAGTACCAAAAAGCATTGGTTTGGAAAAAGTGTCCATTTGCCAGAATGCAGCAGTGATTACCTGTCAGCATGTACATGTCCAAGACCAAAGAGCTTCAACCCCAGCAGATCAGATTGGTCTGATTACTTAAAAAATAAATAAAAAGGTTAAATGCAGCCACAGCCCCATGTTGTCCCTGCAGTCCTGGACAGGGACTGCTGCTTTCAGTAAGTCCCAGCTTCACCACACATATCCCAGATATGGATGTAACCTTGAAAGGTACAAAAGCACAATGTTCATGAATGGTAACCACCTTATGCAGCTGGCTTACAGGGAAAAAAAAAAAAAAAAAAAAAAAAAAAGACAAACAAAAAGCTTTGAAAAACAAATATACACATATATCCACATAATTTAAAAACATGTATGTTGTTCCCAGATTCTGCAATACGTGGACATGTTTTAGGGGTGGTGCTACTTCAGTATCCCTATTTGAGAACAGATGGGAATCAAAGTGATGGCTTTACTTACCCATCCTTACAATTTCTGCAATTTGCCACACAAATCAGTTCACCTTTTGTATTTGACTTAATCCAAATATCTTCAAACCTGAGTGCCCCAAAATGGGGCATGTTATTAGTAACTGGAGATCTTCCAAGAGGGGTTGTTACTCAGGTCTTGTACTGAACATATGCACAACTGCACACATAAGGACAAAGATTTAAAATAGCACTGTTTTAAAATAATTAAAATAACATTTGCCTTATCATATTAATGGAAACAGCTTGCTGATGAAGGGCAGGAGGAAGAAGGCGTCAACCAGCCCGCTGGTAGCAGGCTGAGAAGTCTCAGCACAGCGCTTCGTGGCTAGCAGAGGGAAGCACAAGGAGCCCCTCTGGAGGACAAGACCAAGAACCTGCAGCTCTGAAGATCAAGAAGGCAATTTAGGTGTGCACAGGAAAGAGCTCCTGGAGTTACAGCAACCTAGCCACATGCCATACAAAAAAGTGCCTGCACTTATCTGGATACAGGTCGTTTTCAGAGTGGGAAGGCTTTTGCAGAGCAGAAATAGTCCTTGGGAGCCTCCAGAAGCATTAGCTGAAAGCATTGCGATCAGTTATGATAGCAGTATACACTAGGCAACATGACCAGAGTTAGTCAGATATTATTTACTTGCATACGAACAGATGGATTGTGGAACATACCAGACTTGCAGGCTAAGGGTTAATTCAGTAATTACATCAATATTTCAAGTCCTAAAGCCAGTGTGACCTCCCAAGTCACCAGATGACCAGCAGCAACATTACCTTGGGCGGGCCTCCATCTTGGTTCGGTGTCCCGGAGCTGCTCACTGCACAGCTCTGCAGCACCATCCCCACTTTTAGACCACCACAGCTTTACAGAGGGCAGGTAGCTGGGCATGGCTGTAGCCTCCTGCATCAAGTCAGCTCTTCAGGGCAGTCCCAGCCTCCCTGTCCCTACACGTGCAGGCCCTCCCTGCTTTCCAGCTGCCACCTAGTGGCTTCCAAGTGCCTGTATTCACTGCAATTATTCTAAGGCCCTTTTCCCAACCTTTAGTACTAACATTTACGTGCTCTCCCTTGCAATACTCAAAATGCATTTTTCTCCCTCTGTGCAGCTGCCACCCACCGGTGGCTGTGGGACTGGATGGCCCCAGCCCAAACCCACTGGGGTGGAAGGCGCCAGGCCTGTCAAAGGGCCTGGCCTGCCGCAGCGGGGCAGCTCCATCTTTCCAGCGCCACTGGAGGTTTCCAGGAGCTCAGATGTCCGCGGGCAAACCTGACACCAGATGCACCCGCCGAGGAAATCACCCACGGGCTGACACAGGTGAAGGGACCTGGCACCACAGCCTTGCTATGCTGCTGCTAACTCACAGCACAGCACGAGCAGCGAGCATAAGCTTGACGGCAGCCACCGCACTGCATTGCGCTCAGCGTTTGAAGACAGGACTCCAGCAACAAGTCTTCTCCTTCTAAGCTAGAGCTGCCTGGGGAGGAAGAGCAGCTTCCAGCAGTGGCAGCCATGTGAGAGATTTGTCTCCTGAACCCCTGACCACCTGTGGTGGCCAGGAGCAGAGAATGTTGTTGAAGCACAGATTTCCTGGAAAGAGACAGTACTTTGGGCTGGAGCCCAATTCCTCCACAGGAACAGGCCCTGCTCTTATGAAAGAATTGTCACATACAAAAAGGATCAGAAGAAATTGTCTAAGGTGGTTAAAACTCAGTAAGTCCCAGCTCTGTCATGAATAAAAGGGGAAGGAGGAAAGTAACAGAACTTGCACAGGAGGAAAACCACCTGCTGTTACAGTCCCTGGATGCATGCCAGACTACAATATACTGGACCTACAAAGAAGGAAAAGACTTTCACTAGGTAATTTTGTCAAAATTTTACTTTTGAGAGCAGACACCAGACTTGGAGCTCATGGAAGACTACTGCCCATGTTCTTGAAGAGCCTGGTAAAGCCCCATTAGTCAAGACGTCTGAACCAGAGATGAAACGGCTGAACAAGCACCAGTTAGCTCCTCCTACAGATAGTGCATATACCTTACCCTACTAGTAAGAGCATTGGATGGCAGCCTGAGAAAAGCGTGCTTACAGTAAGACATGGGTTTGTTTTGCAGGAAAGTTGAATAAAATGTGCTCTTCTCCATATCCTACCCTCAGCAAGTTTAACTAAAGCCTTAGGCTTGCAAACTTAATGACAAATTGGTAACTTTGGAAACTGGCTGCTCTTGGCTTGGACTGGCGTACGCTTTGTTGGGTTAGAAACTGGCTGGGTGACCGGGCCCAAAGAGTCATGGAGAATGGAGTTAAATCCAGTTGGAGGCCAGTCATTAGTGGCGTCCCCCAGGGCTCAGTACTGGGGCCAGTTCTCTTTAATATCTTTATTGATGATCTGGGTGAGGGGATCAAGTGCACCCTCAGTAATTTCGCAGATGACACCAAGTTAGGTGCGTGTGTCAATCTGCTTGAGGGTAGGAAGGCTCTGCAGAAGGATCTGGATAGGCTGCACCGATGGGCTGAAGTCAACTGCATGAAGTTCAACAAGGCCAAGTGCCGGGTCCTGCACCTGGGGCACAACAACCCCAAGCAGTGCTACAGGTGGGGAGATGAGTGGTTGGAGAGCTGCCAGGCAGAGAAGGACCTGGGAGTATTGGTTGATAGTTGGCTGAATATGAGCCAGCAGTGTGCTCAGGTGGCCAAGAAGGCCAACAGCATCCTGGCTTGTATCAGGAACAGTGTGACCAGCAGGGCTAGGGAGGTGATCGTCCCCCTGTACTCAACTCTGGTGAGGCCGCACCTCGAGTACTGTGTTCAGCTTTGGGCCCCTCGCTACAAGAAGGACATGGAGGTGCTCGAGAGAGTCCATAGAAGGGCGATGAGGCTGGTGAGGGGCCTGGAGAACAAGTCTTATGAGGAGCAGATGAGGGAGCTGGGCTTGTTCAGCCTGGAGGAGGCTCAGGGGCGACCATATCACTCTCTATAGGTACCTTGAAGGAAGCTGTGGCAAGGTGGGGGTTGTTCTATTCTCCCACATGCCAAGTAATAGGACAAGGGGGAATGGGCTGAAGTCATGCCAGGGGAGATTTAGGCTGGGTATTAGGAAGAACTTCTTTACTGAAAGGGGTTAGTCATTGGAATGGGCTGCCCAGGGAAGTGGTTGAGTCACCATCCCTGGAGGTCTTTAAAAGATGTTTAGATGTAGAGCTCAGTGATATGGTTTAGTGGGAGACTTGTTAGTGTTAGGTCAGAGGTTGGACTAGGTGATCTTGGAGGTCTCTTCCAACCTACGTGATTCTGTGATACAAACAACCCAGGCACAAGCTGAAATTTGGGTTGAACAGTTCCATCCGCTCCATCCAAACTTGAAATTATACTTGGGTTGCTAAGGGAAAGCTATTGAAGGAAACCTCGGAGAAAAAATGATAGGAATGAACAGCTGTGAGTAGGTTGAAGACTGTAACAACTTCAATTGCGTCTGCCACAGATGGACATGGCCAGTTCACTGTGCCTCCCCCCCAAGTACTCACACTCAAGTCAATGGGCAGCATTCATGTGGGCAAGAACTTGCACAACTGTTTGTGCAACCTGCCTGCCAGTGTGTTCACAGCCTCTTGGGACTCGACAGATGCAGGGATATCAAGTTCAACCAACACACCATGGAAAGGAGCTTTCTGCTACTCCCTTACGGGATTCATCATTCTTTGTGGTGTGAAGGTCAAAAAACTCTTTATGGAACAAGAAACATATCTCTTGTGTCTAGACATGTTTGCTACATAAAAAGAGCAGCTCGTGTACAAACTCTGAAGTATTAACATGCATCTTTAAACAATAACTCTCTTATTTTCATTCTTAAGATTTTTTTTTCCCCTCTTTTAAACTTCAAACTGGTCAGTCTCCTATCACCATCTGTTCCCCAGGCTCAAAGGAATGCCTGCTCTTGCCAACTCTAAGGCAAGGTAAGCAATACGGGCATAGAAAATCCACAATTACACAGCATGTAATTGTCCAGGTCAGTTGCATTTACAAGCTTTCATGAGGATGCAATGTAAGCTAGCACAGAAATACAGAGAAAAGTTGCTGCAGCAGCAAGCCTCATCTTTCATTTTTTCCTGCCCTCTTCACCCCCAGACTTACGCTCTATGCTGTTCCTCAGAGTACAGCATACTCCCTGCTATGGAGTTGCAGACCTGAAAGCCAACAGCCGGATAAGGAGACCACTGCCAAGGACAGTAAGGATGCTTTACAGAAGCTGCTGGTCAGCTAAGAGCGATGAGATTTTACCCTGATAGAATAAAATCCTAATTAAAGAACCACACTTATAGAACAACTTACACACACACTTCTTGCATCACTCCTTACACACCAACACTTGCATTGGTCAGAGACCAGATAGCACAGTGGCCAGAGCTCCTGAAAATGCTGGTAAGGGTACTTTGTGGTGCTTGTGCGGAAACCAAGTTCGGCTGTGTTCTCTCCAGCAACATGTCCTAGTAAATGAACAGGGAAGGCGGCAGAGCAGTGTGATCCAGAAGTAAAGGTCAGAAGCTCGACATACATTGAAAAATGTGTCATTTTATTTGTACACTTCGAAAGTTGTACATAGAAACTTATAATACAGTCCTGTAAATTTACTCATTGCTAGAACTGCCAAGTAGAGGGGAAGATATTTATTGATTGATCATCAAGAAGTTACAGGGGAATAAACAAAAAACACAGGAAAATTAAAAAAGTTATGGAACTCTTTTTTTTTTGTTTTTAATCCCCAGTACAAATTTTATAAATACAAAACAAATTCACAAATTACTTTGAATGCTAAATAAATATCTACTTAATAAACTCAGACTGAATACCTCCAGCCAGCACTGGTACAGTACTTAAAAAATATGCAATTGTACTCATTCATGTGTAGTGTTGAGAAGATATGCTCAAACAAGTTTTAAACATGCACAGTTTCTTCAACTGTGCTACAGCAGAAGATTTTATCTGAGTTGATAAAGCCCTCAATACCACAGCTCCTACAAAATCTAGAGGATGAAACAAGTCATTTGGTGCAGGAAAAAACAATGCATTTCTGGAAGATATTTGGACACATGAATGTATTAAAAATGTACAAAACCTCTGTAAACCAGTACTGTACCCAGTACATCTATCAAAATTATTAGACACTGAATAAAACTGTAGCAAAGGTAATCTTTCCTACGTTCTCCTGAGTGCTTAATATTACATTGAGAATATAGTGCAGGCCACACTTCAAGGTGGTTAAACAGTTGTTATTGCTTTATACAGGTATGATGACTGCATGATTTAACATTTCATTTTAATGAATTTAACAGATTCCCTCAAAAAAAATCCTTTGGAAGGCAGAGGTTAGATTCGTGACTTCTTTGCCACGGGAGCGGCATGGTCCACATTACCAGATGTGATAGGAAGTCCAAGCTTTTGAGCCTGAATGTGGAAGAAAGCCTGAAGTCTAGTTCCAGCTTTCGCTTCACTTGTGTTACGAGGGTTGTATTCAAAGCAGTTTGAAAACATCAGCTCAATGTCTTCAATGAACTCCGCTAGTAAATAAAAAGTAAATAAGTGAACTTAGAGTGTCTCATGTCATCAAATGGCAGTATAATAAAGGAGTATGACACCGCTGAATGAGGGCAGAGTTGCCACCCTAGAGATATTTTTACACATGCATCAAGTATGTTACCAGTAAACAGCCACGTAAACGTTCTTAAATTCCTCTGATAATCAATAGAGGGAATACAGAACAAGGAACAACTGAAGCTTTTCTGGAACAACTGAAGCTTTTCTAAGTATTTAATCAGTGTCACACACTGACATCAAAGGCTTGAGAAATTAGCTGGATTATCTCAGATGCTCACTTCTTATCTATCCATACATCATGTACTTCGGTAGTAAAAAGCATTTTTAAATGACATTTGTTGAACATGAATCATGTTATTCCAAAAAAAAAAAAAAAAAAACAACAAAAAACCACAAACAGATTTCAGATCCCAACACAGCTCTATTTCACAAGGATTTATTTTAAAGAGAGAAGAGGGTTTGTTACTTTTATTGATACTTACATGCAAGCTTGTATTCACATTTATTCACCTTTTCACGGATTATATTTAAGGCAATAGGTTTTTTGATGATATCATAGTAGTCTGGTACCTTTGAAAAAGAAAAAAATTATTCATACAAAAACTAATCAGAAGCTTAAAATTCTACTGATGTAAAAAAAAAAAAAAAAAGAAGTCTTGCATTAGCAGAAAGCATTTTGGTTTTGTTTTTGAACAAACAGGAGTATGAAGCAACAACCTACACTTCCTGAGCTGAGTGTCAGTTTGCGGGTATTGCTTTTCCATTTTTATACATCATTAAAGTAGCAGACCACAGCAAACATCAGCCAGCAACTTAAATAAATCTCATCCTAAAAGCCCTGTGAACAACTGCAGGAAATTAAATTACATGAGCAGATAAGCATTAGGGTATTACAGCTACTCTGATCTGTTGAGAGCAGAAGTTCTCCAAGATTTTTAAAATGTTTAATTTTCCTGTAACATAATATTAAAATCTCCTTAATCATGAGTACTGGCCATTCTTACTCCACTGCTGTTCACCTTTTTGCACTGTTCATTGAAATTCCATTTAGTTATGTTGAAAGGAAGGTAGTGAACTTTCTGTAGCAAGCAGGATGCAGACTGCAAGTACCAGAGATAGTACCACTCAGAACAGCGTTTGTTTGATAAATACTAGAGGTGAAAAAGGACTGCTTAACCCTTAAGGGTACTGATCATTTGGATGACAGGTTTTGAGGTCCAAGTAAGCACCAAGGTATGGGTGCTATTTTCCACACCACAGAGCAAGAAAAAAAAAGTGGTATCTTTTTAAATGCACAATCTGCTCTAAATATTGCTTTCTTCTAAGAAATACCTCCTGTGCACCACTGTACATGTTCTAAAAGCAAGTTCTTTATTATTGCCTGAAACTTTACCATATCAAATACAACCTGCAAATGAATCTAGAGGAAGAATTAGCAGAGATACAGAATTAGATTATGTTTTTCATTCTTTTCACATTCAAAGTGCTGTTTACATAAACACTAAATAAAATGTAATTTTCTCTTTCTGGCATAATGAAGAAAATCTGGGACCTTCAGGTATGGATTTTTCTTTCTGAACTGTACAGGCTATCCTTCAGTGATTTGTGCAAACCTGAATGCACTGAACTCTCATAGTTTGCTCTCAGGATCAGAATTAAGCTGAGTTCTCCATCTATCCTCCTTAAGAAGCTTCCTTGCATTCACCAGACTTAAGCTTCCCAAAGCAATTCCACTACTCTAGTAGCCAGATGCTCATCCTGAAATCATTCATTCAAAACTCTCCTCCTCCTCCTCTTCGTTTACCAGTTACCACTGATGATTTTAATAGAGCTCAGTGTTTAAATGCTCTAACTCCTGCAAGATGACTATTGCTCCTGTCTGTGCAGAGTTGCTCCAGAGGGGCTGAAGAGGACTGGCACTTTGTTACTGTAGAATAAATCCAGAAGTGTCTTGCAACTGACAAGCTAGTGCAGCCTGCAGAAAACCAGACATGCTTTGGGAACTTTTACTGAAATACAAGTCTCTGAAGCAGTACTAAGGATACCTACTTTACCATCTGGTATTTTATAATCTAAATCAAGAGAAAATTAAATGAACTCAGCTAAGTAGTCACCTTTTTACTTCATCACAATTAATGTTGGAATTAAGCTGTTCTTACCTTATTTTATTGCAGATCTGTTTTGAAAAAACCCTTGCATAAATTAAAGATAAATGAACCAATTAATAACCATACGCTTACCTTTATCAGTCCACTGCTCTATTTTTTTTCCCCCATATCAAAGCATTTCAGTTATACACAATTGATGCCAAGCATACTTTAAATTTGCATTAAATCACGTCATTCGGAAAACGTAGTTCTGGCACCAAATATTTGAGCTGAAGTGTGAAAATTCTCCTGAATCCCACTGTATTCTCCAGTTGGGTAGTGCCATTAAGTTTTATTGACAGCAAACAAGATTCTCTAAAGTTATCATTCCCTCCTCAGTTCTATCGGTTACCTGGATTTTGGAAACCAGTTTCATGAAAGGCCAGCTGTCATCATGTCGTACCAGTTCCACTACAAGTTGTTCGAAAGCTGAGAGTTCGTGAACTCCCCCTTGACGTCCTGAACTTCTTCTGTTCAATGAGGTTTGAGGAGATGATTCTGGGAATGAAAAAAACAAAAACATCCCACCAGATGAAAATAAAAGCCTGACATGTAAAAATTGAAAGTGAAACACCATTATCCTATTCTAAAAGAAAACAAACAACAAACAGATAGTACAGGGTACAGATGGTTAGAAGATGCAATGCCGAGCAGAGTTCTCAGTTCCTGCCCTTTGAGCCCCTGTATCTTGTGAGCTGGAGCTAAGACAGATTTTTCTTTTTGCTTGGCTGTCTCATCCTACACCCTACCCACAGTAAGCAGGGTTAGATTCCAAGAACAGCTACATTACACTAAGAGAGGAGAGAAAACAATAAAAAATCAAGATATAAGCTACAAAAATCTGGAGAAAAATTAAAAGATAAGAAACAGATGCTTTAATCCTTAGACTGTCTAGCACAATATCATATATTGATTTCAATTCTGTGTTACTGTTTTAATTGGGAAAAAAAATTAACTGTCCAATAGCAGTTTCTGGTTCAACTGCTCATAATAAAGTTAATGGCTCCTGCTTTTGGAGACTTGAGGTATTAAAACTACCAATGCCATAGTTTAAGGCCTCAACTCATGCAGTTTGGCCTCAGGAATTTAACAAGATTACAGTTTGTTATTAACCACTAAATGACTCCCTTGCTACATAAAATGCTACCTTGCGTACATCTATGTTCTTCAGCTATTTAACTCTTCAATAAGACTATAAAAGCTATAAGTAAACATATATATGCCTTAAACCATGCAGATTTTCTGTCTCCTTATTAGTGACTGTTTCATACTGCATGCAAATATGAAAATTCCAATACAGATATGGTAAATCATGTATTCTTTAGATGACTGAAATGTCTTTAAGGTTCCCTCCCGTCACTGTAAAAAAAAAAAAAAAAAAAAGGGAATGTTTTACTGGAAATAGCAAAAATGCTTTCAACAATCACTTCTCACTAATTCTAGTCTTTGCTTTACCACACAGACATTTTAGCAAGCAAGCAAGCTTTGTTTTCATTCCAGATAAACAGATTTCTCTAACCTGTGGATTGTCGTTTCCTGCCTCTTCTCTTGGGTTCACTAACAGGAAGAGAAAGCTTTGAGGCAGCAACTGGATACTTTCTAACCCGTTCATTTGAGTCTGCAGTATCAACAATTCTAAATCCGACAGAATTGGAAGGACTATTTTCCAGTGTGTTATCAGCACTCTTTCTTCCTCTTCGTCTTCTTCGAGGACTGAGCAATTCCACAAATACATCTGCTTGGCATGAACTTTGGCTCTGACGAGTGGTCCGACTACTAAGTCGTAAAGAAGGCTTCGTCACTGATGGAGGGGCCGATTTTACCTTTCTTAGACCCCTCCTGGTAACTCTAGATGAAGATCCACCTTGCTTAGGTGTATTCTGCTGACTCCGAGAAGCGTATCTTGCCTGACGGTGGCTGTTCCGACTTGAGAAAGGATTGTTGAGTTTGGCTGCTCTCATTTTTAATGGAAACTTGACCTGTGGTCTTCCTTGCTTTGATGGGCTACAAAAAGTGAATAATTAGATTTATCCTCAAATTCAATTCCCCTCAGTTTTCTAATTCAGCATTTAAAAAAAAAAAAAACAAAAAACACAAACCATTCAAGGCTGGTAGGCAACAGGCTTCCACTGATGCATTCACTCAACCACCAGTCTCTTAAATACTGCTCTGAATTCTTTTAATCAAATATGATGTGCAGCACATACTTTAAGGAAACGCTCAGAATTCCTATCACCGTGGCAGCCTGTGCAATGCAGATTTGTTACCTGGAACACAACCTATCAGTTTCTTGAAACTGCCTACTTAGTTCTCACAGCAGTTCTAGCTACCGTGATTTTTGAACACGGTCAGCTACAGAAATAAATCATGGTTCTAAATAGCTAAATGTAAATGTTACAATCTAGTCCACGTTTATAACTAATATTCAAGCTTCTCCTGCCATTACAGAAAGATCCCAGAGACAACTTTACTTATCAAGAAGATGCAACTTCTGTCTTACTACTGAATCTCAATTTTTGGAGCCAGATATAGCTTTGCTTCAGTCAATTCAAACAATTGTACTGAACAGACAGAAAGCATTCTCAGATTAGAAGTTTCCTTGAGCAAACGTTTATACTCCTGCTCTGTATCAAATCCATCACCACATTGGATTATTTATGCTTGTTTTTTTTCCCCCCTCTCCTTTTCTTAAGTCAGCTGTTGCAGAAGTCCTCAGTCCTTCCAATGTGACACAGGCTCAACAGATGATCTTACCTTCCTTACTGTTCTAATACCTACTATATGCATGCGTCTAGTCCCACAAAATTTAAAATGGGAAGAAAACAACTCCATGTTTTCTCCGGAAGATCTTTACCATTTGAAGTGCTCTCCATTGTACGTTCAAGCAATAGTTGTACAGAACCCCAACCCTGATGGCCATCCCTCACCCACACACCTAAAGGTGGAATTTTCATTCTGAAAAGTGAGTCTAAGTCCAGTGGAGCTCTCTTTTGTTAATTTTAAACCCCATCAGTAAGTGCCAAATTCATAACAAGCTTCCTTCCACCCCACCCCCTCACTGGATTTTCAATACATGTTCTTACACGAACAATTACTCCACCTAATAATCAAGGCATTTCAGTAGAAAGCCACTTTAATGGGTGCCTGCTTACCTCATATCTTCATCCTCTTGAGATTCATCATCTTCCTCTTGCTCGTCTTCATAATCCTCTTCCTCACTTTGTCTCACTTCATCATAGTTTGCATCTTCCTCCCCATCTTCTATTCGTTCAGCAGTCTCCTCATCGCTCTCCACAGATGGTCTCTGTCTGGAGGACAGGCGTCTGGAGCGCTGCTTTGGTCGGCACTCTGGACAAAACCAGTCCCCTTCAGGAATGACCTACAAATAGAAAAAAAAGGGGGGAAAAACAAGCATTAGTAAGACATTTAGCTGTAAGAACTACTCAAATTTTATGCAGAAAGGAAGGTATTTTTCCTCATATACCTTAAGCTTGGGCCTGATACAGTAAGTATGATAGCCTCGATCACAGCCATCACACAGCACCATGCTTTCCGCATCACCTTTCTTTCGACACACTTTACAGCGAGCATTGAGGATAGACTTGGACCAGATGACACTTCGATCCAATGTAGAGAGATGAAGGAAGACTTGGGACAAGCTGGTAGAAGAAAGAAGTGACTCTCTCCAGCGATCCAAAACTGTTTTATAGGATCGTCCACCATCGCTGGCATCTGCCATGAGAGGAGAAGAAAACAAAAAAAAACAGGATCAAACTTCTTTTTCAAACATACAGGTTGCTCCAGATGATGAAGTAAGGCTTGGTATTTTAAACAGAAACGCAATAGCAAACTGAGTTAATAATCTTTCTTATCTTTTCAGCACTCAAGTATTTCCTTATTAGTCTTCCAGCTGCTGAAGCTGTAGGATTTTATCTTTCAATATCAATTCAGCTGCAAACTTGCACATACATAAGACAAAATTCTTACTCAGTTGTCAACCTGAAAACCTAATGATCTGCTTTATACAGAAAGACTTCTTGAAGTTAATTTCTAAGATCAAAATCACACCTTTTCACAATGTTTGCACCTAAATAAACTGCATGACATTGAAAGGAGACTTTGTGGGGGAAAAAAAAACACACACCACGAACCACCACCAACCAACCAGCTCAGAGGGCTCTCACACCTTCCCTTGTCCTGCCCCATTATAATTTAGCAGACTGTTTTGCAGCACTCCCTCCATGCTTCAGTGCCTTTACTCCTATCCTGCACTCTGCCTTCACAGGAATTTGCATGTCAATGTGCTCAGCCAGACTGGGTGACTGATCTGATAGAAAAATACCTGTTTTCTTGATATTTTAAGCAATATAGCACATGAGAAGCTGTGGCACACACCTAGTGGCAAAACAAGAAAGACCTGGGATCCTCCTGAGGTTAGAAATAAATTGGGGGGAGAAGTCGTATCAAAACGAAACCCGTTTGAAAAAGTGAAGTCCAGGCCCTGAAGTGGTCACACAAATACACATGCAGAACAGTGAAAGGGGTGGTACAGAACAGCAATGTGCAGCTGGGAATTGCAGAAGCAAATGGCCTGTTGGAGGAGCTAAAGAAACAAGAAGGCCTAAGTTACACCCTGCATTGCTGCTGCTAAGTGGAAAGGAAATTTGAGTGTTGAAAGCCATTTCTTGCATTTTAAAGCAAGAAGGTTTAAGAAAAATCTAGCAGTACCTTCAATAATAGATTTAATAATAGAAGTGTCTGAAGATGTCCCTTCTAAAAGTGATATTCCAGTTATTGCTGTGTGATCTCTAGCTGATTAACGATGCACACAGGTATGAAATGCTACCTTGCCTGCTCTACCAGTCACAGTGGGCACAGGAACGGCCTGCAATCCTGCTGTCTGCCAAGTGATTTCTCCTCAGAAACAGGAAGAGAAAAACATCTAACAGATAAAATGAAAGAACAAAAAATCAGACTAATTGCTCTCCTGGCAAGGCTGTTCTGCCTTCTCATCTACTGTCTGCCAGGATTTGCCTAATCTTGCATACATTTGCATGAGCAGCAAGCAGCACAGGAGAAACAATGAGCAAAGACAGAGGATAAACAGGCAGCACGGCTCCCTAAATAAAATTTAGCCACTCCTGAACTGCAAATACTGTATTTCTCATAATTTCTTTACTCTGTCCTTAAAAGTTTCCTTTCTCAGGTTCAGTCTTACTACACGTAGTGCACAAGCTCCACTTCATAGCGCTGCAGTACAGCTCTCAGTGTATTATTTAAAATTCAGTTAGACGAAAATGACAATTCCCTGTCAGGACACTATACTAGAACCTGAAAACCTGTTCAGTTCGCAGTTCTGCCACAGATCACTACTGTAACTCCAGCAAAGATGATTCATCTTATCCGTATATACAGTTTAGCAAGCATTTCCTTTTCTGACAATGGCAGCTTGAGCATTATTACTTTTTTTTTTTTAATAATTATTATTGGCAACTATCTGTAACCTGGAATGGTTCACAAATGGAGCTCACCATACAACACAACAAATACATGCACTGCCAAACTGCAGTTGCAATACAGAAGGAAATCACTGACCACTACCTGCTGAAGCACGTCCCAGTGCTGAAAGAAAACGTGCCAAGTGACACCGGCTGTTTCCATTCCCAATTTGGGAAATACAAGTAACACTTTTTTCTTCCATCCCTCAATTTTGTCATTTATATTGTTAACTCTGAGGGGAAAATGGCCTCTTCCTTTGTGTCTGAGCGGCTCTACATGGCTCAGTGGGATACCCCTCTGCCAGCTAAGCCCTCCAAGCCTTGCTACAATGCAAATGAAGTTGTTTGACAGATCTATGCACTCATCTATCAATAGCTAATTGAGTTCAGGGAAGGGTTTTCCATCTTAGTATTTCGAGAAAGGATACGCAGTTGCACAATGCTGCAAAGTTTAAAAAAAAGGCATTAAAAAGAAGGGGGGAAGGATTACGTGAACATGCAGATTTCTGTCCCAAAGTGATAAAAAGAAAATACAGTTCTTTATCTCTGGGTGCAGATTTTATTTTTATTTTTTTATTTTAAATCTTTGAGCCGTATTTGTTTTACTTCCAATAAGGTTTAAACCTTCTAAGCATTTATACTGCAATTCCTTCAGCATAAGGAACTGGCTACAGAATTAAAGTGAAGAAAAAATTAAGTGCTCTTTAATTCTTAGCAATACAAGTAAACATGTAAAATTTACCATCTCTCTGACTAGTCTTGTCTTCCACTCTCTTCCTCTTTTTATCCCCCCTGTGGCTTCTTTTATTATCTTCTGCATTACCTAACGTTAAATTCATACAGTTATTTCAAATACGTTTTTGAAGTGTGGGGGATATTTTCAAATTAATTTTTATAATCCGTATTTGCATAATCTAAAAATGTAACTAGAACAGTTGTTACCACGCATGCATATAGAAGGTAGGAAGGGAAGGGTAAAGAGAATGCTGTGCGTGGAGTGATTGCATAGCCCAGGATTCACTTTGACTTCCACTAGAGCAAAAGGTTTAGACAAAAAGCTTCTTAAATTGACCCTCCCTTACCTTTATGTCCATCTCTGGTACAAATGGCTATAGAAGGACCTTAGTAAACAAAGGTTTTTCTTTCAGCAAACATGTCTGGTCTGTGCTGCCACAAACATCCTAACACTGCAAAAATATACCTGCTTCATGGTCACAGCCCTCAAGGACCAAGAAAACTAGCTTGTCTGTCCACATGAAATGACCTATGATAGTTGTGTGCAGGAACCTTCCTGAGTATCAGAATGCAATTGCTCTCCCAAAAAGAGACAGAGTAGACCTTTATCTGATCCAAATGCAAGGTACCTTCTTTGACTGCCTTTTCTGAAGAATAAGAAAACAAATCTCTGCTGGAAGATGCCATATTTTACCATGAGGAGGTCTAATTATAGACAGAAAGCAAAACAATTTTGAGAGTAGAGGAAACAAAACTAATCTGAGTCTAGGAAAAAAGGAATGGAACATAGATGAGCAAAAAGCAGCAAGAAAGATGTGTTTTTTATTTTTCTTTTTTTGTCCCATAAGTGCATGGCAAAAACCCACACTGTATATGACTGTACCTGAAAGATTCTTATTGACTGGAGTCCTGCACTAGCACAGAAAGCAAGATTTTTTTCTTGGCTGACTCACTGGACACCAGGGTGACCAAATCACATCATTTTAAACCTCAGTTTTCACATCTATGTAATAGGAATGGTGAGACTTGCTTCTCCACTACAAAGTATTTTGAAATGTAAGAAAAAGCAATTTATACTAAAAAAAAAAAAAAAAAAAGCAAAATCCACAACAATTATTGTTTGTACTTCCTCTTTTTTTTTTCCCCTCCAAACTAACACTTCAGTTTCCATCAAACAGCTTAAGTTTTAGAACAAAAAGAAGTAACTGTTTATTACGTGTTTCATTTCAGAATTTTGCAGGAAAAAATGTGTACTGCAAGCTGTACCTCGCCCCTCCCCTCCTTTTTGAGATTCTCCTCAAATATTACTTCGGATTGAAGGAAGAAAATCAAAGTTTTCATGGCTGATTCGTAATGAAAGGATTTCTAAAAACACAATTAATAATAAAGAAATGCTTACATTACAATTCAAGTCGGGTACTGTTAAATTTTATCACCAAACAACAGAAGATTATCAGTCATCTAGCAGTTCTGCAAGGCAGAGGGTGCTGTTTCTGGGGTTTCCAGATCTCCTTTAGCTTTAGTATCTTCTGTGTCAGCCTTTTCTTGCTCTTCAACTTTAATATTTTGTATGCACCTCAACTCTAAACTTATCAAAATCACCAGCAAGGCTCTTGGCAGCCTGATAGAGCCTTAGAACAAAAAAGGAGCAAAGAGGAGCAGCTGGTCCTTTTATTACCGTGCTGGGTCCCTTTGTCTGCTCTGCACCCTGGAGGCCACCGGGATAAACTTGCCAGTGACTGCAATGAATTTCACTATGCTGTCTTTAGTGCTACAAGCTGTAAATAGAGCGAAAACTAAAAATTGTTAAGTATGGCTCCAATCCCTAACGGGAACAGAGCACACTGTGAAAAGAGGTAGGGGGGATGGGGGAAAGGAAGTGCTACAGCAAAGGCAACAACTGAAATAAGGAAGACAAAATAAGGTTTCAGTTGGTTTAAAGCAGAAATGCAATAGTACTCATTTTATCAAACGTGCTCCCCAACCTACTACCAAAACAGACCTCTTGCAGACTTGGCATGTTTTTACTTCAGTGGTAATTAAGTCATCTAAAAAAGATGGGTTTCTCAGGTTTAATATTAAAAACAGATATACAGGCATTTTCTCTAGGGGAAAGTTTCAGTAAGTAGTTGGAATAACTATTAAAAAAAAACTGTTAGAAAAATTGAGTGGACAGACAATAACCCAAATAAGATCAAGACAACAAGCCCACAAACTGTGTGGCTACAAACTAAAAACTAACTTCTGTCCTCGTAGTTATCTTGGCTATTTCCTAGTGAGGTCAATGAAAGAAGGTATCACAGTTCTGGGACAGTCAGTCCCAGAGTAAGCAGCTGTATCCACTTTTTATTAGGATGTTTAGTAACACACCTAATGTCACCTATCTAGGAGAAGAGAGAGCTTTGCCTGTTACACACAGGCAAGTTGCATGCTGAGAAACAGAATTTACTTTGGTGACATACAAAGTCATTGGTTCCACATAGGGAGTCTAACCTGAATAGAAGACTTTGCACATTTTATAGTATTTTCTTTTTGCTTTTTTGTTTGTTTTAAACAAATCTGAAACACTGAAGGGCTATATCCAGAAAGGGCTGCATCCACATCTGCTGCTTGACCTCTGGAGTGCCTCCATTTGCCAGAGGCCTCTCTAGCACACAGGTTTCCTCGACTCTGCAGTTTTGCCCTCTGGTCACATCCAAAAGCTCCTAAGTCAGAGCACCCTTCACATAACTGCCTAGAAGTCAGAAAATTCAGCAAGAAATGTGTGTGTGTTTTAGGCCTTCTTTAGTACAGAGCTGTTCAAAGCCATGTCTCCTCAGATCTTGCTTTCATTCAGACTCATCTCCTGGTAAGAGCAGGCTATTACACAACCAAAAATACAAGACGCTTCGCACCAAAGGTAGAACAAGGAAAAGGGAACCTGACACTGCAGCTTAATGAGTATGGCAGATATGGCAGTAAGGCAGTATAGAGCCCAGGATCCCTTCCTGCTCCCTGAACTATGTAGGTTACCCCATGCGTTACAGTAATCTCAAAGCAGAACAAATCCCCAGGCAGTATGGTAATATAAACAAAGAGGAGATTTGAGACATGTAGACCATGTAAGATCATTTTCCCTATATACTTTTTCCATCACATAAAGTATACAGCCTGTAAATGAAAAGAGGATTACTGAGTTAAAAAAAAAAAAAAAAACAAGAAACTGCATCGTCATCAAAAGGTCAGACAAAAACCCTGAACCACTGTTAGATTATGGCAGAGTTGGAACTACTGAAAAAACAATGAATGAGGTATGAAGTATTGTAAGTTTTTTTTTGTAGGGACACTTTTCTTTTAGCCCTTTTCATCTAACTCAAGATGTCAGATCTATAACCTCCTAATAGTCATTTTCTCCCTTACGTGCAGACTTGCACCTAAAGTAAACTTCAGTAAACGCAGTAAACTTGCAACTGTCAGCAAAATGCTGTTGCCAAAAATACTCAGACAGTTTGGAAATGGAGGCTTATGCTGCACAACGTATTTACAAACAACATATGCAGAATCAACACAACGAACACTAGACGTGCTGCCAATTAAAAGCACCACATGCACTGTGTAAGTCCAGTCATAGGGCAGAAAATAAACTACACCATGCCTGGCTTGGAAAGAGAGGACATATTTGGATTGACCAAACACTTAACCCAGTAAAACTTTTAAACAGCTGTGATTTTAGCTACTCCTATGCTTTACCCTTTCATCTCAATTGTGCTGCATTTTCTTCTTCTAGAGGTAACGGCACCAATAAAAAAAGCTTGCAGAAGGGACCCTGCCCTTGTGTCAGATTGTCTGGCGTAAGTCTAGCTCAAACTTATCTTCAGTGGCAAGTGATATTAAGACAGACTCCATGTAGGGGCAGCAGAGATGCAGAAAGTTTTAAGTTGACTGTGCCATGGAGCAATAATGTGAAGTGAAAACGCAGGTTGCATTGTATGAACGTCTTGAACTGCTGCAACAAAAACTGCTGGAACTGACAGATTCTGTATGCAATCATTATCAGAGGGAGAATACCATGTGTAACAGCTCATGCTCTGGAATATCCATGTTATGCACTGCACTGGTAACCCTGCTACACTCCCACTACAATGAGAACCAGTCCAGCTGGGGCACAAAGCACAGCTCCTCAGTGTGACATGAGGATGGGAAGCTTGCTGGGACAACTGCCTCAGGAAGGACATATCTTCAAGCAAACCTCCAGTGTTGAACTGCAAAAGGACCCAGGTAAGGGACCTGAGTAATTAATCACCAGAAAACAAAGCTACAAAGCTACAGTATGTGCTTTGGATTTTGTCTCTCACCACTAGAGTATGACAGAGGGATTTAAGGAAGGAATATGTGCTAAAGTAAAGCTGTAAGCATGCTTTAAGTTTTCTGAACTCTTTATTTCCAAGTCTTACAGCATAAAATAAAACCTAAGGACTAGAAAGTTTGCAATGTAAATCATTACTACATTTTATTGTAAATATTCTATTATTGTTAAACAGATGATCCAGACAAACCAGGACTATATTGTTTTCACAGAAACAGTATAAAAAGGAGTTTAAATTTTACAACCCAATGAGCAAAACTCATAGTATAGTTCCGTGATACATTACCTTCAACAGTAGTACTGAATTACAGATTATTCACCCAGAAAGCTCACTCACTGCTGCCTAAAGGTACAGCTTATCTTCCAGTGCATCAGTGTAATTGTGAGACCATGTAACCAAGATCACAGAAGTGATCCAAGTTAAATAGGTATGTATTTAAGTAACAACGTATTTTACTCTAACTTTTATGTATGTTCCTTTTTTTTTTTTTTTTTTAACATATATTTTCTTTCTGCACATTGTGAACTACAAATATTGCCTCATGATCTAATGTGTATTGATTTATTTTTTAAACAATGGTACCTAGCAATAGGTTAGCTGTTTGTTCTTCTCCCCAACCTATCCCTCTAAAACATTTAGTCCCACAAAAGAAGCAAAAAGTCTAAAGAAATCTGACACAAAACTGGAGACACACAGTTTCAAACCTGAAAGCTTACCAAGAGGTGCTTTGAGAAACCTGCGCTCGATTCCTTGTTCTATCTGGAGCAGTGCAGATGCCAAGTGGTGGACCACATTATTAACTGGCTGAGGAGTACTGGTACTTGTTGATGCAGCACTTGGAGCTTCGGTTTTTAATCCGACAAGTCTAAAACAAAAGTGTATTAAGCACATTTTAATGTATTTTGAATTCAACACCATGATAACTGCATCTATCTTTATTCACAGGTTTCTTTTTTCCCCACTTAATTTATATGCATAGAATATAGACATGAACAGATACTGCTCAGGTGTGATTAGTCATCCCAGTTCTTAACTTTGTTAATTAGTCCAGTTAATTGAGATAAATCATCCTTGGGTAAAGGAAGATACCTAAATTTCAAGAAACATGGATGCCTGATTTTGCTACAATTAAGATTTTCAGAAGATTCCACCAGATAATTTATAAGAAATTACTATAAAGAGCACAGTTTCAATAATTCTTCCAATAAAAAAAATGAAATAAAACCCTAAAATAATTTTAGAATGTTACATTGAAAAGTCTTTATATTCTCATCTTTTAAGAACCTTCTAAAATACTAACTCTTCCCGTAAGTTAAAAAGAAAAAATCCCACAGCAAAAAAAAAAGTCACGTTCAACATCCATAGCAAGTCACTTAAAAATATTTCCAATCTTTTCATTATACAAAGCATCTCTTCAACAGTTTAGTTTAAACAAATGAGCAAACTACATAATTTCAATGATAAAGATGAAAACAAACAAAGCCAGTATTTCAAGTATATGGTTTCTCCTAAGGATTAATATTAGGAGCAGAATATAAGGCACCCAAGATCCTGGCCTCAGCAACTGTGCTGAATAAAACAAAACATGCTGACTTGAAAGGGATGTGCTGTGGGTGTTTATTTTTTTTCTTTTAAATTCTCAACCAAGAATTAAGGTAGATTTGTAATAAAACAGTCTTTGCTCAAAGAAGGCAGTTAAGTAATCATTTCAAAGCGCAGTTAATCTTCTCAACCACAAGAATAAGTATAGTGTAGGAAAGCAACTCAAACTAATGAAAATAAAATTCAATTTCTACTTGGGGTTTGTAAAAAAAATAACTAATTAAGACCGTCTGGATTGTGCTTTATTCTAGTGAACGTGCAATGCTTTTGGTTGTCCCTCTTCTTTTTTCACACTTAAAAGCTGTTCATTATATTTTGCAGTCACACATTCAGAGAGCCTGAAAGCAGACAGAAAAAAAGCTGCATGCTTATTTACATTTCACTAGTCAAACCCCACAGTCTTAATGAGATGTCACTCTGGGTGGATAAAAAGCTCAGCATCAAAAAGAATCTGTCATATGATTGCAGAATCCCATAGTCTGTTTTAATATTCAAGACTTTTAATATTAAAGTGGCAACAACTCAGGAACTTTGATAGAGTCTGAATCAAGTGCTAAAAACAAAGCAACAAGCTTCTGCCACTGAACTAAGAGACAGCAACAGAAGCAAGTGCCCAGGGTAACTGGAGACAGTCGAATTTTAGCTTCATGATAAATGAAAACAGCAGAATATTTCTGCTGTTACAATTCTCAGGAAGCAAATATCTATAGATTGTGTAATTCATATAAGGGAGATGACCCTATGTATTTTGCACAGAACTGGAGAACTCAGATTCAAAGGAGAGTCTGACAGAAAAGTACTTATTCAGCAAACTGCAATAAAAGGAGAAAAAAAAAAAAAGAACCTTAAAAATTAAATTCCCACACTCAATATAGGATTCAAGAGCCTATCCAGGAATACTGCCTTCATAAAATAAAAATTTAATTGCAGAAAACCTCACAGAATACATAAGCAAACAGTACATTAGTACAAGGATTGCTTCCAGTGAATCTTTTTTCCCTGCAATAATTTAACATTTACATCCTTTCAAGACACAAGTTTGTATGCATTAAGTAAATTAAAGTATAACTATTTCTGACAAGTATGCAACTTCTGAGAATTAAATATTTACAAGTTTTCACAGAAAAAACTTAATCACTATGGTTTGATTTACAAATGCTGATTTGGTAAAAGTCTCTCATCTCTCTCAAGTTTGTTTAGATAAAAAGAAAGTGCTTTTGTAGTTCCAATGCTGATTTGACGTTTCATCTCTTTTTTATTTTTTCATATATTTTTTTAATGTCTGCAGTTTGCTCTACAAAAGGATCATCATTATTAAATTTTAAGGTTGTATTGCTGTTTTGCTACAGCGCCAAAGACTAATGCAGACCATGACCTGTTGCACTGATGGTTCTTACTGTGACTCATGGAGAGGTGCATAGTAAATGAGTATTACCACCGTTCCTTTTAAACACTCTTACTCTTTCCACAAAGCTTTTATTCTGGAAAATGAGAAAACCACCACAGTATTTCTTCCCTGTATTTTAAGTGATTTTTAAATTTGGAACATGTGAATTCATGCTAAAAAGGACATTCACTTTGAGCAGCACAGTATCTGAATGGTAGCACTTGTCAAGCTGGCCTGCAGCTGTCTTTGTTTTATTTGGTAATAGAACTGTGTCATTTACAAAATATAAACCAATGCTAAAATACCACATTTTACAGCTCTTAACTTAAAACTTATCTCTTCAAAAATACCAACTCATACAAATTAAGAGTGAAAACAGTTTGAAGGTGGAAAACCAGAGTACTGTTACAGAACTCACAGAGAAGAGTCATCATTTAAATGGCAGTTCTTACCGGTCTTTCACAATAAATTTATCTTGATCATCAGTTTCCATTTCTTCAGATTCTTCATTCACAGCTTTAATTATACCATTTTCTTTGTTTTCATCATTTAAGAACTCATACCGCCCATGTTCTAAGGCTGCTCTCCAAGACTGTCTGTCTATAACCTGAAGCAAACATACAAATTTTAAGTTTCTGAAGAATCAAAGGCCACAAACTTCTAGTGCCAATTACTGTCTACACTTAATTATATTACATTGTCAGTGAAACCCACAGCATGCAAGAGTTCTCATTTAGGTTACAGACTTGACGGCACCACTGTGCTCCTAGGTGCTCTACAGTTCACAAGTACCTTAATAGCCCCCAGTGTTCCTTGGTAGATCCTGTCTTCAATGTCCAAAAGGAAGTCTCTAAGTCTCAGTTCAAGCTGCTTTTCTGCAGAGATGTGGGATGCATCATGGGCATTCTGCATCCTTCCACGTCCTGAAGGAGGTCTCATGTCACTTTGAGGTTTGTCTGTAATAACATCAAGTAAGTAACCGTTAGAGGACTTCCTGGCAGTGGAGAGAGCAATCGGTTGTACAAGGCAGAAAAATCTAAACAGTGGTTCAGAACTCCCTTCATATAACAGCAGTTGTCAATACCAACACCCCCACACCAACTAAGGCATCTGATCCAGGCAAGCAGAATATCCTTTTAAGAGAAGACCTGAAGACAAGCATCTGTGCATCCCAACACACAGGATAAGAAATTCTTGTCGATTTTAAGAAGTCATTGTTTTGCATTTATCTACTACTTTTATCTGCCAGGCATATTTATCAACAACTCTGCTATGAACACAAGAGAAGAAAAATCGTAAGATGAATAAAGTCACACTTCTGGTATGTTTTGTATTGCATTATTGTTACTTTGCAGACTAGCAGAACTCACCTTTTCTTTGTGCATGGATCTTTATCGTAATATTTAAAACATGCATATGCAATTGTCAAGTCAGAGAAACCAACAGAACAAGGTATAGTCCCTTTTTAAAAAGTTATTTTGAAAGCAAACAGGTAAGTGTCACAGGAACGCACTAGACTAACTGCGTCCTCTAATTAGAAGAAAGTGGAGCTAAAAAAGGAACAAGCCAACAGATATGTTACAAAAAAAGGAAGAGCCGAAGAGCTGATGATATACTATCAAGCAAAAAGACCTCTTCAGAGGAGAACCAAAAATTTATGCAAAAGTTCAGAAGCCACAGGAAAGAGCTGAAGTTATGCACACATCTTAAATTGCTGTTTGTAAATCTGCAGACATGGCAGACATCTCTTCATATGATTTACCTTAAATCCTCCGAATGTAGTGATGAAAAGAATATACAAAAACTCAGAGGTATTTAATCAAAAGTTACCTTAGAGCTGCTGTCGAGGAAGTACAGGACAAGTTTCTAAGACACTCAAGTGCAGAAACAATTCCCTGTAACTGAACGTAATTATGCAAATATTCTGAAAATGGATACTAGCATATTCTGTCTGGATGTGAGAAACATCCTTTTTTGTTTAAATTTTGTTTAAAAATCAGAAGAGAAATGCCTTTTCTAGAGCAGAACTAATACAGCAGCAATTAGCTTGCAAATAATTGATATGGAAAAAGTAATTCCAGTGTCCATTAACTTAATATTACTTAATTTTCATTAAGTAATAGGGTATATCCTATTTCTTTGCTTGCTCTTGTGAGTGTGAGTGGGAAATGGAAAAAGAAGAATGGTAGTCTAGAGAATCACAGAACAGTTCTCAGTTACTTGAATCAGAGTCCTGCAAGTCACGTGAGTGAAGGAACCAAGGCAGCAGCTCAATTCCACTGTAGTAAAGCTCCCTTTAAAGGAAAGCTGTATCTGCTTATTGTTTCTTATCACATTAAAAAGGAAGCATTGGTATTAGGCCACTGTGTTTTAATTTTCTTGCTTTACTACAGTGAAAAATCTGAGGTTCAAAGATTATTAAATTAATCCTATTCTAAAAGTTCTAGCATCAACAGAACTAAAAAATTGTGATTTGGAAATCAAGTTGCATTGCGGACAGAGCAACACACAAAAATGCATATAAAGGATCTTCGTCCAGGAACATAAGGAAAATCCCCCCAAACACACACATGCACGTGCATAGTATAAAGTGAGAGATTTTCACATCAAAATCCAGGGAAATAGCTGTAAGACCTCCAAAGCAAGCTTAATTACTATGCAGAGTCAGTGCTGTGCTAGCTTCCACCAGAAGGGTAGATCTGTTATGGATTTATTAGTACCTGTACCCAAATTGTTAGCAGCATGCCCTGGCATGTACAATCCAGCAAAAACAGAATACAGTCCTGCTGTAAATAACTCTCCCTTGCCCATGTAGAGATGACACAAAATCTTCACAGTAGTTTTGTTATCATACAAAACAAAATGCCATTTCTTGAACATTACCCCCTGGAGTTTACTTTTGGTAACATCCTCTACCCATCACCATTCTACAAACAAACCAGGTGCAAGCTTACATATGCAGGATTTTACCAGCAATTGGAGACAATGCTTTGGGACAACAAATGGAAAAAATACTTGGCCAAGAGGAAAGAGGGGAAAAGCAAACAACCAAACAAAACTTAGGTCCTAACTTTAGCATGGTTTTACACTTTTACTCTTTTAAACCCGTAAGAACAATACTGTTCTGCATATGCTTCCTCCTCCTGTAATGATCATTTGCCAAAGGAGAGGGAGAGAAAAAACAAAAAGCAGCCCAACGCAGAATCCACAGCATTAATGTGAAGTTACACAACAACCAACACAGCTACATTTTTTCCTCCCTAAATGTTTTAGTATGACCCTGCAATAATGCTATCTTTCCCTTGCTCACAACACTCAGTCCAGCAAAGGCCTTTGAGTAATTTCAAGCATTGTTATGAAAGAACGTGTCCCACCTACTCAAAAATCCATGTGACAATAAATCAACTCCCTTTGTGAAGTTTCCTTCTCCAGCATCACTTGAGTCTCACCACATTGGAAATGAGGACATCAAATCAATACTATGACTTAACCATTAACAGATATTTATCTCTATCCCTTAGTAATCTTTTCCCAAAGCTCAAATTGCTTCCTCATGATGAAAATATTGCTTTTTTAAGCATAAAGTATCACAAAATTAGTTCTCAGTTAGAAAAACAGAAACCAAAACAAAAAATACACCATGTTTTCCATAGAGCAAAGTAACACTGAAGTAGTAAGAATTGTTCTTAGGAATTAATTATAATTAAATGAGAGTTAGAAGATTCTAGTATATAATATAGGAATTACAACTGTGGAAGCAAATTAAAATCAGGAACCTTTCCTTTACCTGGAATATGGAATTTTTCCACAGGAAAACTGCTTAGTTGTTCATATATTCTATTTTTCTCCTGTAAAAGAGTTTCTTTTAAGGCACTCTCCCTATGTCCTCGGGAATTGAGAGCCTCTAGAAGTTGGTCCAGTTGTTCCCGAGAACTGTAAAAGCACCAACGGTTTGGTTTATATACTGGCCTTGGCACCTCTACAACAACACTGGTGTGTGAATCTTGGTCAATATTGGAGGTAGATTCAGAGGATTTCAAAGACTCTCCAGTTTTACTGAATACCTGAGGTTCATTTGTGCAAGACTGTACACTATTCTGAAAGGAAGAGGTTCGAGGCAACAACATGTCTTCTGTGAGACCAGAATAGTCCTCTTCTATAAACAATCCAGGAACAGAGGGGAAAATCCAGTAGCGTCGGTACATACGGTCACGACCTAAGGGGGTAATATTTGTGCAGGCTGTTGCATTCTGAATCTTTTCTAGTAGTTCCTTCTCTTTCTTTTGTTGCTCCTGTTTTAAAGCTTCTTCGTCTTCAGCAGTAAGTGGCTCACTCTTTTCAGAAGTCTCTTCTTGTCTTGTAAATTCTTTATATCCATTTTGCCCTCTCCTTCCTAAAAGTTAAAAGAAAAAAGAGCGGTAGCAACATGCTTAGATTTATTTTAGCTAAAGAAATAATTTATAAGGGTTGGTTTAAGTCATCTCCCTTCACGACTATCTAAACTTACACTGTCAAAAACTATCAGCTTAGTCAGGAAACAACTCCAGCTTTAATAAAGAAAAAGAAGTGATTAACCGACTTCCCCCATAAAATAAGGGGAAATTACTGTACCTTCTCTCATTTACCAAGATTGAGATTTTTAGTATTATAAAAAAAAAAAAAAACACAACTCTAAGAACTTAAAAGAATGCCATAAAACTGTCTTATTACAATAAAATAAAACTCTAGCAATCGAATTCAAACTATGTTTTGGACTGTATTTACCATACTCAAAATAATGAACTTAAATTCCCAGAAAACCTCAAGCAAATTCAGAAGTGTTCAAAAATTCATCTTCCTCTCATGAAACTTATGTCTAGTTACAAGCAATAGGCTATGGCAATTACTGTACAAGAGCTGCTATTAACAGCTGCTTAGGAAGTCTGGGAATAAGTCTGATTTCATTCTTACACAAAAGGCACACTGCTTCATTAACAAAAGCAAACTAAATCCAATCACTCGTTGTAACGTATTATTTTAGAAACCTGTTGAAAATTTCTAACAAAAAGAATAAAAAACATTAGATGAGATTCCTTCGAAGTCACTGAGGTACATTACTTGTAACTGTAATTGTCTGTCAGGCAAGTATACAACACAAGAAGCAGGAGAGGAAACGAACATACAGATGACAGCTAGATCTACATCAGGCCAGCTAAACTCAATGAATAGCCCACTATGAGCATGATCTTTTTTTTCTTTAAAAAGTTAAAAAGACAGATGCTTACTGAAAGTTTAAACAAGAACTGCCCAGTTGTGTGCATGCATTCACACAAACACACATGCTTTATAGTATTACCTCTTCTTCCTTTTTTGTTTGGTCCCAGCTCTTCTTCATCTTCTGTCACTGTGTCTACATCTTGCTCTTTACGTTCAGTTTCCTTGCTCTCTGCACTAGTATCAAGGTCTTCCCGTTCCTCCTCCCTGAGGCAATTACAAAAAAAAGGTGACAGGCTGAGCAACCACATATTAAAAGCTAAATGGAATTAAAAAGAATACATGGTATAAACATGGCATCTTCAACACAAACAGTATTTTCCTCTCAGAAGTACTTCAGCTTGTCACAGATCTATAACGCTGCATATTTTCTATTTAAAAAAAAATGAACATTCATAATATATTAAAAACACCATAAGAAACCCACTGAACTGAAACTGGGAAGTTCCATATTGAAGACTAAAACCAGATCTTCGGTATTAACTCTTGCATTTAAACACCACTACTATAATCAGCCCGTTTGGTGTTTTCCAAAGGTACCTCTACTAAGCCAAATTATGTTATATTTTTGGTCATGAAAAATATATATATCCCCTCATCAAAATACATACTACTTTATATAGTGTTTGTTACACATTTTTCTCCCTAATCCAACAAATACGATCCAAAACCAACAAAATTACATGCAACCATTACAGGATAACATTTTGCACAAACACACACAGCAATTATAGCTTCAGAAACAGCACAGATCTGTCTCTGGCCCTTGCTCACCTCTTGCAAGTAGATTTATTTAGCTAACTACCCTCCTCAAGCAGGTAGGGATACAGTGTACATTTTTTTTTCTGGAATCAAAACAGTTGGATACACACAAATTTTACCTCCTAAAATCATACAGTTTTAATAACAGAACAAAAACTTCAGTTCTATGGAAATCTCATGGGATAGCACAGCATTATTTTTTTTTTAATGCTACTAAATTTGGTTTGTAAACTGTTATGCAAGGTCAGTATTATTTAGTTCAGATCAGGCCAATTCTTCAAATTAAAAAACAAACTAGAATGGGTTTCTTATGAGGATATTCATAGTTATGAAACAGGTAAGACAAGTAGTGCAAAAAATACAGATTAGATTTCGCAAGTTCCTTTTATCAGTTGGTAAAGCTGTCAAGCTTTCAACAAAGTTATAAATATAATAAAAATTTAAAAAATAAAATTGCTCTCATAAAATAATTCTAAAACACCAGGAAGAAAAAAACACAAAGGGCTATATACTTTAATGAATATATAGCTTTATATATGAACAAGTCAATAAAACTACATAGGCAAGATCTGGCCATGTAACTGAGAAGTGCTGTATTACAATGTACCACAGTAATACCACGTTATCATACCCAACAGATACTTCCGTGGCAGGATTTTTTTGCTCTTCTTCCTTCAGCTTTTCTTGTTTCTCTTTCATTTTTAACTCTTGTTCTTTTAACCTTTCTTCTTTCCTCTTACGTATCCTAATAGTAAAAAAAAAAACAAAAAAAAAAACAAACAAACAAAAAAAAAAAAAAACAGAAAATCAGTTGCAATTAATCTAGTATCTGATCTGGCTACATCTTTTTCCTTTACAATATCATATAAAAATAACAGTAAAGTGGAAAAGCACAATCCTAAACACAATGAAGTTTCACTGCTCTCTAGGGTCTCAAGAAACCAGTATAAAATACAAACAGTTAGCTTTTTTTATATGCCTTTTGCAACTGAAGATTAGTCTAATTTGTGTCAACAACGTTCAGCTTCCTGCATCTCAGTTCTACCTTGCTGCTGCCGCCTCTCGTTCTTTGCGATGCTGTTCTGCCTTCAATTCTCTGAACTCCTGTTTTGCCTGTCGTAATACATCAACAGAATCCTCAATGAAATCTCGAGTGGAGACGAGAGTCAGAAGTTTCCCACAGAGGGCATGAAGGATCTTCATCTTTTCTCCTAATAAAATTCAGACCAACGTTTACATTTCATTATGAAACCGGTAAGTAATCCTTACTCCTATACACTTCAGACAGAAGCATGTAAAAACACTCCTCAAAAAAGCAAGTAGTCAGAAGTCAAACTCTTGTAGTATAATAGCTGCACTTGCAAAGAGGCTTTTCTTGAAATGGTAAAAAGATCTTTGCTCAGAAATGGAAGTCTTAGCTTTTATTTTATCAACTTCTAGCATGGAAAAGAACTAAAATGCAATATCGCTTTTAAAGCAGAGATGAAAGGAACAGTAGATAACCATTTTTCTCCATTCACAAATAAACAAAACCCAAAATAGAATGGCAACAAAAAACATAGGACTGAATCAAATGCTCAGGTGTTTCTATCACATATAGCCCCTTATGACAAGTAAAACTAACCTTTTTTATAGGCTTATAAAAAGGTTCTTAGACATAATAAGATGCTACCTATGCAATTTCTGATCTGGTGAGACCTACATGACCCCCAGAGATCCTTTCAGACCTAAAATACTCTACCACATAGTTAACTTTGACCACTATTGATCTTAAGGTACAAAAAAACCTGATCACTTGACAAGCAGTCTAATCATCCCTAACATCTATTGTCTTATTACCTGGCAACAAGTCATATACTGAGGTACTTGAAAGTTTCTTCAAGAGACCAGGATTACTTAATCGCAGCTCCATGCAAGCATCATCAGTAGTATCAAACCCTCCTCGTTTCTGGTAGCGATATTTTGCATTGGCTGATGTTACATCGGCACCTGACGCTAGAATGTGAAGTCTGAGAATCTCAGAAAGAGTGCAGCTATCAAGATCCAAGTTTTTCAAATTGCAGCCTATAGTTGAGAAGAACGAACAGTTATTTTATATAGACATTTAAATGCATATACAAATAAAAACGTGCTTTAAAATACAGAGTAAAACAAGAACAGTAACAAAACAAGAAGTGAAACCCACACATACCCTGATGTAACTGGGGCCATGCAGCTGCCAAAGTTGCAACTGCAGACAGTGCAGATTTTGTGGGGTCTGCATCTTCATCCAAAGCCTCTGTTAAATCTTTAAGGAAATAAACACTTTATTCTAGTGCAAGTTAAAACTTGTACTGTGGAAGGGAGGAAAGCAAGCCATTTTTTAAAGTTGCAGACAAAGCGAGAAGAGGCCCGATATTTACAAAAGCATGAATATATTCAAAAATCAATTCAACATCCAAATTAGAAGTAACGTATCTTTAAATGCAACTAAAAACCCAACTAATAACTAAGGACATGCACCACATGCTACACACTATTCTCCCAGCAGTACGTATGTAAGCTGCTAAAGCAACCACAATGCACAAGACATGCACAATGGCAATATAAGAGGCAGTGAAGAAATGAAGCAGGAAACACACTTGAAAGCAAAAAAAAAAAAAAAAAGCAAAATGCAAACACACCTCCATTTTGTCCCTTCAAATGCACTGTTACTTCTTACCATTTAAGTTTTAGGAAAGACCATCCAAGCCAATTAGACATTTTGATGCTGGTTATCACCATTCACTGTATACTTTTAATATGCAACTTAGAGATAACCTCACTGTTCCACACAAATATGATTACCAAGACTTTAAAAACAAACAATATTTTGCCAAAAGAAGCAGCTGCAGTTAATAAGTAGCATCACATATTAGCAAACTGACAAGGAAAGCAGGGGGACTAGAAAGCAGAAACAGCAAAATTCCTGTCTTTTAGACAGAAATTTCCTTTGCACTTACAGGCATTTCTCCAGAGGGCTGGCAGATTTGTTTTCAGCGTTATATGCTGTTTCAACAATTTCACTTTATTCAGTAACTGCCTAATGAGTTGGACCTAAGTCACCAATTGAACAAAGAGCCACAAATCCAAACTAAGACTACATAAAAAGTAAGTCCACAACTGAGTCTTGAATGATGATTAATGTTGTTTGAAACCTGTTACCAAGGCATCGCAAAATTAATCTCTCCGTTTCTCCCTTCCATCTTACCTATCTTGTAACACTGTTTGAGAAAGTACTATACACCAAAACCCTGCACCCATGATATTTTCTGTCACAGAAGCACTGCCTGCACAGAATGTAAGTGAGCACACATTTATGCTGACTATTAACAGTTTGGTTAGCCAGAACCACAGAGGAGAAAATATCTTATTCTTTTACAGGAAAGAAGCTTCTAAACAGGAATTACAAAAAACGAAAGTTCAAATGTTTAAAGTGAAAGTAGGTAACAGAGTGCCCTGCCCACAACTCTGCCAAACTAGAAATGACGCTGCATGTTTTTGCAATTGCCGGCCCTATGTAGTAAAATCAAACAAGAATTACATTGGATTTTCTTCTACTCATTCCTGTGAATATGGAATTTCATCAACTACTCTAAAATTATCTCAATAAAATCTTCATTTATATTGCCCAACTCGTGCTCCCAGTACTTAAGAGGTAAATTTATATAATTACTATTGAATTTAGCGGTTATAGTGCAAATTTCTTAACTCTGCATTTAATCTGTAACTTTACTCAAATAACAAGAGCCGTCTCTCTTCCTGAATACAGCATTCATGTCTTACATAATGATATTTCATAGATTGGACGTAAGTACAAAAGTATTGCACAGTTTTCAAGGGAGGAATTAAAGGAATCATCAAATCAGACAGAAAATGCTCTTATATTTCCACCTAACTCTAATGACATAAGACTAGAAGGAAGAATCGATCAGAGCTTCTCTTTAACTATACACCAAGTTTGACAGTCCATAAACACCAGACCTGGTGGACAACAGCAGCGTGGCAATAGCTGTTGTCCCTTTCCACCAAGCACTGCATGAAGCAAGAGAATTGGGAAAAGTCCGAGACCTCAGATTCAAAACACAGAAGGTACATGCAGCAGTAGCATTTTGCATTTTGAATATTTTGAGTTTTTTCCAGGCTTCCATCCTGGTGCTTCCTTCTACCTCCTCAATCATATTAACACATTGATAGACTGTCATTTTTGGTATGTTTGATAGATGGATGAGCGTAATGAAGAGCTAGGATCAGTCCCTTGATCCACAGAAAGGCTTTAAATAGCTGAACTAAAACAAGCAAGGGAGAAGTGCCTTGCAAGGGCATAATCAGAAGACTAAGTCTGTGTTATTGACAAACCCTGGGAAAGCACCCTGGGTAGCATCAATAGAGTACAACGCTCTGCCAAATGAACCTTAGAGCATTCACAGACTACTGGCTGAATCACTGATCTGCCCCAACACTACACAGGAACAGCTTATTAAGGATGCAGACAAAATGTTGTTTACTACATAAATTTGGAATAAATTCTGTGCTTCCTTCTGAGTAGTGTTTATAGTATACTGAATGCCTGTAAAAACGTGTGCAACTTTGAGCCTTACCGTGAAGCCTAAAGACAGCGACACTGGAAATCTACAAACCCAGTAAGCATTTCATCACTGTAACTTTACACTTGTATGTCTTGAAGGATGATGGATATTGAAATCTCCATTATACACCAAAAACTTCCTAGCACAACTAACTAGATACAGACATTTTTTTCCTAGGTAAAGACCTTTGAAAAGATTCAGGAAAAATAACTCTTTCCTGACCCTCAGGAGAAACATCTAGCAGTGCTGAAGGAGGAACAGCAGGAAGACAAAAGGTGAACACACGTTTCCTTCACCTCCAAAGCATAAGCAGTGCTGTTAAATGCTTATTATGCTTTACTGGATACAACTGAATGAGCTTGCTTTTTCCTATATTTTCCCCAGCCCCCACCCTCCATGCCCAGTTCAAATCTTTAATTTCAGATAAGTGAAAAAACAAGATCATTTATATACAATATCCATGCATAATAAGATGAGGTTAAACAAGGAAACAACACAAATCATGCAGTTTGAAGTTAATTCAAGTGAAATTTCATTTTTTCAGCAGTAAAATTAAGGATCTGACCTTTGGTCTCAGCATCAGCTATTTGATCTTTGGCCACTTCCTCCTCCTCTTCGGCCATTGCCTGAAAGATGGCAGTCAGGAAGAAAAACAGCAATTCACATAGTGGGCCTTCAGTGTCATTTCCTACAAGAGCTTCCTCTAAAACTTCTGTGAATAAAGTTTAAGAAGCGTCACTTTTGCCACAAAGTTGGAAAACAATTACCTACTGAAGAATGTAAACATTTTTTTATTTTTCCTTCAGGTATGACAATCAAGTTACTTTTCCATAATTTACTGCAAATATTCCTAAGGCGATGCTGTCAGAGTGCTGACCGAACAAGGTTATTTTCTTAATATACAACTCCAAGAACGAAGTACCAGGAGGCATTCATAATGAGTGGATTAACAGCTTCTAATTGAAATTAATTTTCTTTTTATAAACACTGCAGAAATTGACTGTGAGGAGAAAAATTGATTGATACACATGTGTAAGCACGACTTTATCAAAGCTGCATGGACAGCTTTGTAGCAGTGGTATAAGGGTGCACCTAAAATGGTCAGTAGGAGAAAGGACACCACAAAACCAGGGCACTTGGCCACATAAATGACAACTTGCCTAAAGTCACTCCTTCAGGAAATTCATCTTGAAGATCAAAAAGTTCACCAAACGCATATAAAAACTCCAAAACCATCAGAGCATCACCAAAGATCTCAGGAGGAAGTCTTGTCTTCACTGGCATCGGAACAGGAAGTTCCTGCAATCCAAAGGGAACAACTTAATATTGTATCTGGTTCCTGCAGAATACACAGGGTGATTAAAAACAATCTGTGATTCAACGGAATATATCTGTTGGACTTTGTTTGCTTATATTTTACTGGAAATAGTTCTGCAAGACAACCTATTACCATGGTAACATCTGTTTAACACTTGTAACAAAAAACAGAACAGTATGCAACTTGGACATAAATCTTTTGTAGATATATAAGTTATTTGACTTCACAAACAAGTAATTTTTCTTGTCATTGTTTAAAGGAACTCAAATCCACAAGTTAAGAACTGTGTGTGTAGAGATATTTCCTTTAAACTCATAATATTCCATAAGACTTTGACTTTAAAGGTTTATGGAATTGTCCAGACAAGCAAAAATAAACATTCTTAGAAACTACTCATCACTGCTTGCAAAGACAAGCTAACAAAAACCCACATATATATAAAACACACCCATATGATACTAGGATACACGAGGTCATGCCCAATGACTGCATGTTCTGGTATTTGTCTTTTTGCGTTGGTAAGGCAGTTATGATACCTGAAGACATTTCAAAGGGAGTTGATAAAACTATGTAACAGGACCACTTAATAGACACTACCAAGAACTCACAGACAACAGTGTCTAACTCTTTGACCTTCAAGTTACTATCTTGATGCAACTTTTCAAGGTTTGTCTTCATGTAATGGTTCTCAGTAGACATAGTCAAACTACTTCCAGAAAGCATGACTCCTTTCTCAGAAGTGGTAGTTCACAAATACGAATGAGAAGAATACGTGATATGATGCTTTCAGAAGAACACACCAAGCATTTCATTTATCTCCTGAGACGGGTATTTTTTGAGAAGCAGTCTGTGGATAGAACTGTCTTATTGCTTCCTCAGCCAGGCTCATATTTATATTCTCTGTTTTCACTTGAAACAGCAGCACTGTTTTGCACAGCTTCATCTCATTATGACAACCCCCTTCACTTTTTTTCAGTTTCTTCTTTTCTATACTCTAGTTAAGTTTTCATTCCTCTTCAAAGGCCTATTACAGCTCAAACTGCAAACATATTCAATGTTTCATATATTCATATATTCTTCCCAACACATGCTATCATTTCAATTACTTTACTATTTTTCTACTATTACTTGTCCTCTTTGCTTCTATCACCTTTCCCTATGCATCTCAAACTCATCCTTGTGTTTTTGACAGTTTTGCCTCCTTTTGCTATCTCCTGCCAAAATTTATCATACAAAGTAAAAATTCATGATAAACATATAATAGCAGACAATCTTCTGTTACATAGAACCACACTACTCTTGTTTAGAACATTAGCTTCAGGAGGTAAATTCTTTTTATTTTCTATAGGTTTCCAGTATTATCCAGAAAGATTCATTAAACAAGCACATCTCTAGATATGTACTACAGGTAGTAATGAACTAACATCCTTTGTCTTTTCCATCCAGATGTGTGGTTTCTTCATTACATAGATCTTGTAAGTAACTCAGGCTTACTCTAGGTGAACTCATGTTGCATAATTTTAAACAAAAAACATCTTAGAAATATATCTGTTCCACAATAAGACTAAGAACAGCCTATTAAGTTTTTCTGGAGTGCAAAAATGCAGATACACACCATCCTTGTAGCATCACCATTGGGAAACATGACCACAGCTGATACACATCTACCTCTGTATAAAAGAATCTGGCATGGAGATCCTAAGAAGTACGAGTTTGAGCTATTCCAAATTCAATCATACCTTAAGATCATCACACTCCATATCCTCTCTAGGCTTACTCCACTGTTTAAGGTATTCCACATATCTTCTTTTTTCTTCACGCAGCTTCTCTCTCTCCTGAAAAAACAGTCAGAACTGTATTGAAGATACAGTTGGATCGCCCTACTACAATTTCTAAAACTATGCCATTTACTGTTTCCATCACACTGAAAAATAAAATCAAACCATATTTCATTAGAATAATCGTATCACTTATGTTGTATAAGATATTAGCAAATTGTTTTAAAGTGAACTTCAGTAATGCTTTGCTAGATTAGACTTTTTTTCATGTGTTTGATATTGAAAGATATTGAAAGGAGGCCCACTGAAGGAAAAAAAAACATCTAAAATAAGAGTATTCATGAATGTTGCCCAAGAAAGACCATCAAAATATATATTGATGTGGCTGTGGCAGAATATAGTGGCATAAACAATTTATTCATATTCAAAGTGACAGAACTCTATTTAGCAATTTGAATCCAGAGAGAAACCACAAGGAAATCCGTATCTAATATGCTGTGAATCTGACACAGTATGACGTCTCTAAACTGACGACAACCATCAAATCAAATGCTATTATGCAAAATTGAAAAAAAAAAATCAAAATATTTCTGAAGTATGTACCAAGTAACTTTCTCTAGTTTGTAACATTAGTTCACAGAAAGTTTATCTAGAAATGCAGTTCCCAGTATGTCTTACAAGTATCTATTCTTCTAAAGCTGTATTTCTAGGAACTCAAAAACAGTTAATGGAAAATAACTAGAAGCAGATAGCAACTAAGAAACAAGTTAGGAAGCCACCATGCTGTTCCTACATGAAACATATACCGCAAATGCATTACTTTTTCCTTTTCAATTTTGAGCCTCTCTTTCTCTTCTTTCTTCTTCATCCTTTCTTCTTCCACAATCTTCTTTAATTCCTCTCTCTTTTTTTCCTTATCTTCTTTCTCTCTTTTCCTGGCTTCCATAGCATTTGCCTTCTCTCGTTTTAATCTAGCTTTTTCAAAAGCTATGCAAGAAAGAAAAAAACTTATTTACAAAGTGTTAATTTTATTTAGCTGTGCTTAAATATACTGATCTTTTTATAATTACCATTTGAAAAAGTTATTGTTTTGAAGACTGAATTGTTTCAGAAATTCAATCACTTGGAAGTTCTTTAGAGAATCAGAATTTTAGGGCTTAAGTATTATACATGTTTTACAAGGTTGTCATCACTGTAATAAAGTCAACTTTCTCTGTTCTTAATGAGTAAACAGATGTTTATTACTTATTTTTTTCTATCAAAAAAACAAGGATGACAACAGATTCCAACTGCGTATAATTACAGCAGTATATTTAATAACATCTGCCTAATAAAACCATGTCATAAGTAGTAATGACACATAACCATGAAATACTTGTGATAATAAGACCCTTTAAAGTGGTTTTTAAGTATTTAATATAGTTATTACTGAAAATTCAATACATTTCAAATCTAGTTAGTACTTGAGTGTTTTTTGTGCAAGTTTTACTTCTGTTATACAGCTTAAGCTGAACTTTAGTTGTTAATAAATGTTATTGCCTGAGGAGATCCAGATTTTCTTGTAGCTGTCTGTAGGAAAACAGCAAGGCACGTACTTCCACTTTCTGTGGATAGACGATATCTGTAAACTGCCACACAGGCTAACAAATTAAAAAAAGAATCAGCAGGCTTACCATTTTAATAGAATAAGCAAGAAGGCTAGAATCACAAGTGAAGAAAATGAGAAAAAGATCCTTACTTTAATGCAAAGTGTGTAACACTGGAAAAGTTTCTGATTCAGTTTTCCTGTGAAATTCTGAAAATAAGCTAGATAGTTTTTATAGCAAGGTATGGGACATAACAGTAGTGACTCTCACCCAGAAAATAAAAGCAATGATGCTCATTCTCCACAGTCTTCAACATAACAAGGTTGATTTTCCAAGGTACTTGGTATTTTGCTACACCTTTTCACATTAGTAAAGTGCTATAAGCAGCTCTTTTTAAGAGACTTCATGAATCTTACTAATTACCATTCCAATTAAGTATTATTTACAGGTAAAAATATTTAGCTTAATATTCAGTTACACTAACAGTGCATTTGAAAGTGCATGTTTAAGCTTATTTTACAAATGGGATCATTTTTTAAGAAACTGGTATAATGTCCTACTTGTTTCAACAAGAAAAGATGCAGTTCTTAAAAAAAAAAAAATAGTTTAGAGTCATGGGACAACAGTAGGCTGAAAACAAACACACACAAGCATGACAACGTGGTATTTAAGATTTTTTTATTCCATTTGATTCCTTCATTATTTTGTGTCCCCAACAAAGATCAGAAAGCTTTTTACCAAGTCTGAATATCAACCTGCTTCAAGAGCTTTTTAGCCAGGTGGCAGAAAACATTAAGAATACATTTGGATCTCCATGTCAGGCAACTTATTACAAGACCAGTTGCTCTGTCATTGTTTGAAACCAAATGTTCTAAGAGTTTTGGGTTCTAGCATGTAATCAGATAACAAAGGTAAAATTAAGCCAAAGCACATCTTAACTAGCCTTCCAGAAGCTGCGGTGAGTGCCACACAAGAAAGGAAGCAGCTTTGATGGTGTTCCATTATTACCTTAGTCCATGCAGTCAGTTTCAGCACATAAGAAATAAATGTCAGTTGTGCAAAGATGGGGACAAAAGATTGCAGAGCCCCTTAAACCCTAGCATCCTCATCTGCTCGGAAGGAAAGGCCCTGATCAGCCACATGCAGCTTTGCAGTTTGTCCAGTTAAAAGCAAATAGTGGACTACATAATTTCCCGAGGTCCCTTCCATATTAAAACATTGTATGGCAATGGAAATAAAAGACAGAAACCACAAGTTCACTGGACTATGTCCACAGATGAAAGCCTCATGAAGGAAAATTGTGCTTATAATTCAAAAGACCATCTCTTTGTTTGGGCAAGGAGATGTTCTCTACTATGTCTCCACAAGAAGACGTGCCAGTTTACCTAGTTAAACCCACAGAATAGGTATGTAGGTCCTCTTATTGCATTTGAAACCCAGTTTAAATAGATCAGAAACACATCAAAATTAAGCCAAAAAACACTTCAGTGATTCGTGCTCATTCAATTAGAAAAATGTTGGTAGTTTTTCTATTTACAGACCCTCCTTAAATCATATATCAGTTTGCGTAAGTCTGTGCTTTGATACACATTCAGCAGATAAAATTTGGATTCAGAAGATATGCATGAACTTCTGCAAAACTTTATTTTGCTCCTTACTTCTGAGATAGAGACCAACATAGCTGGACTGCAAGCCTCATCCCCTTCCACAGTATAGTGAAATAAATAGAATCAGGAAACAATTCTAACCACTGAGGTATCCCTTGCAATCCAACTGTGGCAGTACATTCTTATTACTTTCTCCCCTTGAAAGGCGCAATCCAAAAATATTCTTATTATGGCCAGCTCTCAGACCTGCAAGAACAGGTTCCACCAGTCACAAGACTAAACCTCAACTTACCCATGGCTTGCATACCTTCTTTTTGCCTTTGGAATCTCGTCTTCTCCTTTGTTACTTTATTTTTGTTTCCTTGGGTATTTTGTTTAGCTGCAATGTTGTCCTCCTGATAAGATGGTTGGGAGAGGGGAGTGGGAAGAAAGAATATAACATCTACAGTGAAATGACCTACAACAAATATTCCCATTTTTTTTCCATCTACTCTCTAAAACAATTAAAACTGTAACAGTTTATCAAATACATTGACTATTCAGAAATCCTGTCTTGCAATGGAAAAGAAATATAACTTTCATTCAACTTTCTTTTTAAATAAAAAAGATTTGAGCATTAAGCTTTTATGTGTGTAATTACAGACAACTGACAAAATCGTATCTGAGAGTATGAATTCTGTTTTCAGCAGATTATTTATTAATCATTCCCAGAAGGGACAGGTACTCCATATGCTTTCACAACACACTGCAATGCTAATTTCTTGATGGGATTGCAGAAATAAGAATGACAAGAATGAGAAGATAAATACAGAGTTTGTTCTCTCTCACAGGCTTAAATACAAAGCAAGCTACTTCAATAACAATTATGCAATATTTCCCAATTTATCCTCAAAGAAAAAAAAGTGTCAACCTTAAATTCCAACTGTTCTGAAAGTCCTCAAAGAAAATGGAAGAACTGAAGTCTACATTGATTTGTCTCGATCTAAAGTTTAAAATTTTGTCATTACTTACATGACTAATGGACGCCTTCTTTGGAGGTCTCCCTCGCCGTCTGCTTGCTGGACTGAAGATAAATGTGGGTGGATCATCAGGAAAGAAGTAGGAGAAATGTTGTTCTGCTAGATTATATTTTGCAATTGATGTTGCCTTAGTAAGAGAGATGAAAACAGTACTTGCTGTGAGATTGTTACCTTTTCATAAATATTAGTTAACTAATGAATCATTCATTCAAAAGGACTCTAAAAGTAACTAGATTCACAAGTGGTTATCTTAGTATAAGAAATAAAACTCTGCAATAGTATAAAGGTAGAGTTGATTCATTAACAGGATAATAAAGTAAGAGTACACATTTGAAAACCAGAATTTGGCCTAAGTTGAGACTCAGTTCAGTATACAATATTTCCACAGCTAAAAGCATCACAACAGAGTAATATTAGCTTACTGTATCAAAACTGAAATGGATAGTTTAATGTGACTTAGAAATACTAGCTGCATACCTTGGCGAATGTAAACAGACTAAGCAAAAAAAAAAAAAAAAAAAAAACACATTATCTAAATGTTTGTTTGTTTTATGTAGGTAAGAGCTGCCATTTTTATTCAGGATCTTTTCTAAACTGGTAATTAATGAAGATGTTACAGAACTAACTTCTGCCTGGTCTACAGGCAACTACCATGTTGTTTACAAGCAAAAGTTAAAAAAAACATTTATAGAAAAAAAAATACAGTATTCTTCATTTTGGAAAAATACTAACAACATATTATACTCAGAATAAGCTAAATTCAAATGTAGTTTAAAAACTGAGTAACAAGTAGAGAAGTGCAAGAAAGGACAAAAGATTGGTTAAGATCAATATTCTTTCACGTAAGTCATTCCATTTTATTTACCTTAGTTTTAATGACTCCATCATGTGGTTCACAGTGTTGTTTCAGAAAAAGTTTAAGTCTATCACGAGAAAAGAGATGTTTCCTCCGGCTGTTTTAGGAAATAGAGGTAATATTATCAACTAACAATGTAATCATTGTTTAAATGAAGCTGACAACATGTGCAAGAACTCATGTAACTGATCACATGATTAAGCTTTTTGCAATTTTCTTAATTATAAACTACACCCTTACTATTTATGCATATTGAAGCACAAATATGCATCCCTAATTTCTGTTTTGAAACTCCTTTTATGTCCTCTGTCTTACACATACACACACCTCCACAGCCTATTCAACTTCACTAGATCCTCCACAAACATTCCATACAAACAGTGGCATTTATAATATCAAAATAAAAGGAAAATCCCATTGCTTTAAATGAGAGTACAAAACAAACATTAAGAGAAAAAGAGCACAAATGTGGTATTCACACCCCACAAATGACAAGATAAGGCACGAAAGTCTCAAGCCAGCAAATGTGAGAGGTGAATTCTCAGTTTGGTCAAGCTGTTTAACTCCTCTCTACAGGGCTAGTGGACATTCTAAACGCTTCCTGGAATTTCAGGGAATCTGTACTACTTCACAGAAAAGAAAAAACCAACCAGAATTGCTGAGCTTATAGAAACCATCTGGCTGGAAGTACCCTGGTATCATAAAATTCAGTAAGTGCTTAAGCACACAGAAGAATATAGATGATTACCTGAACAAGGGCTAATTACATCAAGTGACTTGCCCATTACACAGGAATAGTTTATGAAAAAAATAATCCTGATTCATGTTGCAACAAAATTACTTGAAATCCCTAATATTTTTTTCAGAGCATCCACGTTATAGAGTTTTAATTCACAATCTACTCTTAAAAAAACATAACACTTGTTTTCAACGAAGTTCAACAAAAAGTTATGTTATTTTTAAAAGAAAGTCTTTGCGTCTTTCTATTTTATAATAGTAAAACAATCATTGTTATAATGCCTGCTTCAACACTTCAAACCAGTATCATAACAAAAAAGATTTCACAATGCCGATATTTAGTAAATGTTACACGATAGAATTCTCGAACTTTTTTCACCTACTTCATTCACAGCAGTAGGGACAGGTATTATTAGCAATAGCAGGTCTCATCCTTACGCCAGTAAAAGCACAGATTTGAAAAGAACTGGTTTATGCATTAGAACTAGTAAAGCTTAGAACCCTTAACACAGAAATCTCAAGAAACACAGTAGTTTGTTCCAATACCTCTAATTAATAGTTCTAATGTATTATGATAAAATGACATTTCACATCAAAAATGTCTTCTCAGTGATACAACTCACACAGTTGTAGAAAACCATTTTAACTTTCATACACTAATTTTTACCTCAGCTGAGATGCTTTAACAATAACAGATTCATACAGTTCTTTTTTAATAGGTTGAACTTTGTATTTGAACAAAGAAGGATCAATTATGGCTTTCTTCTTCCTAAAAAAAAGGTTAAAGAAAAGTTAAGTTAGCTACAATCACAAAATATTCATTTTTATTCTACGTGTTATATGTATTTGTATACATACACAGCAGACCACTTTAGAATACCCAACCAGATTTAACAGAGACCATTGGTACCAAACTGGACCTGTTCACTCCCGCCATCTTTTCTGCTACTTGTTTTAAATCAAAGTCAGTAGAACTGCCAGAAACAGGAAAGAGAAATTTTTGTGGACTGTACAGATGATTTGTTGGGATGATCAATTTTGCTCTTCAGAATGTCAAACCCATCTCTTCATATTTCTCAGAGGTTATTTTGAACCACTGGCAGATACAAATCTTATCAATCCTTTGATTGCTTTGGCATGGTGACCACGTGGCCCTGCTGTATTATATTCAGACAGCATAACCTTAATGCAGCCATTACCACAAAACTGAGACAGATTAAAACATATTCAGTCCAGGATATGACCATCTTAATATCCAGTCAGAGTCTGGCTGGAGCTATCTATATGCTGCAGTAGTCATGGAACTACAAAAGTTGCAAGGGAAAATACTTGAAGACTGATAGCAAAACGCTGGTTATACCACTCTGGGGAGAAGACAACTGCAATTAGAAACAAAGCCCTGACTTTGAACATTTTGGTGAAGGCTTTAAGCTGCCTTAAAGCCAGTACTTCAGTTTTTCCTTACAGTAGGTGGTAGACTTAGACCTACCATCACTATTATTAGACCTGGGATGAAAGAGCAAAAGAGAGAAAGAAAATAAGAATTGAAGATGAAACAAGATTAATGCTACTGAAGATACTATATAGCTTTATTGACAAGCCATGACTACACCTTTTAACATACTCTTTTCATAATTTTTTTCCCCAAATAAGGGCAGAAAATTAGGATGAAGATCATAAAAGAAAAAAAAAAAAAATCAGAATGGTGAGGTTCCACAGGCATTATTTCCAAAAAACTCAGTTACCTCTGCAATTCCCCAATTCGGGAAAACAATTAACCATTCCCCAAAATAAAGATGATACAGTCACTTCAGACTGAATAAACAACTAAATTTACTGTCACAAACTAGCTGGCAAGCCAGTAGGATTTATTTCTAGTATTTCTGATGTTGATGGTTCAGTTTACCCATAGCCCTTCCAGAGGGAAGGCCATGAATTACACAGAATCACACAGAATTTTCTAGGTTGGAAGAGACCTCAAGATCATCGAGTCCAACCTCTGACCTATTAAGTGCAGCTGATATTGTATAATCACCAGCACAAGCACCTCGATCTGTCTGCTGCTGACAGGAAAGCAAGAGCCTTACCATTAGCACACTGTGACAGAAGTCTAGCAGTTGGAGGTATGAACACGGCTATTGTATCATCACCACTACTCTCCTTTGTGTCAGAGGATTCCAGGCCATAGCATCAACAGTTTAAGAGCTAAGAGGACTACTACCTTTTGCTTTGTAACTCAGGCCTTGCGAGGCAGCCTGTTTTTCTAAGTACAAGAGTGAGACTGTTCTGGCCTTTCTCTCCCCATATAACCTAAGTTTTTACTGCAGAACACAAAAAAAGCCACCAGGAAATTCCCCCCTTTCTCCCCCCGAATACTTGACTATTTCTGCCCCAAGCAAACACGAGTCGGGTCAGAGAAAGGTTGGGATCTCTAATGACATCTATTTTCAGTTAAGATTCTCTAGCCTTACAGATTCTTTAGGAAAAATATTTGCAGATGGCCCATCAATCTGTGCTGTGCTGCCCTCCCCCCCTCCCAAATACACCCAGCATCTGCTGCACCATTGTTTGGAGGCACTGCAGCTTTGCATGGAAGGTGGCTCTCAAAACCTGGGGATTTGTCCGCAAACAGAGGCTGAACCATAGTTCTGAGTACATCGACCTGACATTAGTCCCAAGGCTAACAACACCCATATTCTCCACATCCAAGGTTCCCCTCAAAAAACAAGATACAGCCTCGCAAGGGTTAGATCTGCTAAACCATGTCATCCATAAGGGTGAGATGCTAATATACAAAATCTGATAAGGCTCTACTTTCAGATAGAAATATTATTTGCCAAACCTGCAAAACCTAAGTTGCATATACCCAGAAACTAATCAGAATGCTAATGCATTTGTTATTAAAATATTAGCTCAAAACTTTTCAGTAGGAATTTTAAAGCCATAAGAGGTTTACACTTAGAGCTTGTAGAATACTTTTATTTATTTTATTTTTTTTTAAAGCATGGCACAGAACAGTGCCTCAAAAACATACTCTTACAACTTCTCTTGCTAAGAGAAAAAGTTTTTCTTCCCTTCTCTGCATTGCCAAAATAAGTAATCAGGTGGGGAAAACCAGAGACTGATAGCATAAGACTGATTTACAAACAGCTCTGCACGCTTAAAAATGACAGCATTATAAAGTGATCAGTCCTGCAGTCAGCTCTGTGTGCACCTGCAATATTCCAACAACCTCCTTTCATATGCCATATGCCTTGCGGAACAGAAAATGCATTAATTTTCTCAAAGACATAGCACCTCTTCATGAACAATTTGGACAATGCCCTCAGAGGACAGGAGAGAATTAAAAAAAATAAAAAGTTATCCTACGCTACTTTCTTAGCCAAGTGAGGAGCTACACCTTAGTTATTCAAGGCATGTCAGGCCACGGAAGTCTTAACACGGCAATCAATAACAGATTAACTTCTGCATCTATGTGATATCTCAAAGTCACTAACAGTTTGGGTGAAAGCTGTATGTTGCTAGATACAAGACTAGGCCCATTTCAAACACTCCTCTTTCATCAACATTGTGCTTGCGAAGCCCAGAAATCTTTCTTCTCATAGTGCTATGATACAGTGGGCACGAACTCAGTTACAGGTCAGTAAAGGGATATTCCGCTTTTAACACTCCCATCGTAGACCAGAAGCTCTCTTACTCAATGTCACTAAGCTACCGCAGAATAAATACAATTCCTTGATACAAGATGCATGCTTTTTCATTGCACCTAAAATTATAATCAAATCAATGAAATACAGTGGTATAATATTTACACACACAAAAAAAAAGCTTTATAGACTTACATTTTGGACAAACAGGACGACTATGAAATGACTTCAGTTATAACAAAATCATGTCCTCTGAGGCAATCTGAATTTTGAGTGCCATTATGGGATATTTACAGATGAAGTGACATTCTAACTAGTACCACACTGTAGAACTATGGTATAGAACTGCATTTTCCAGAATATAGCAGCACAGGTTCTTTACCACAGAGAGAACCTGTGACAGGCATACATGGCTCTTCCAACACCTTTCAACACAAACACTGTCATTCCAAATAGATTAACAACAATTACTCTGTAGGTACTCAATTTCTCATAATGCACAGCTCCCTGGCTGATTATACGTGGCATAACTGGCATGACAGAGTAAGGCACCTGCGAACGTTCAGCTTGTCACTTGCAAGCTGGCTGAATATTCACGATCCATACAGATGGAGCAATTTGTTTCAATCAGACCCTGCCACATCTGCTTTAATCTCATTTCCACCCAACCCTCATGCTTTTTACTGTAAAAGTATCATTTACCCATTTTGTGCAGAACTATTGTGCGTTTCTGAATCATCACTGTCGCTGATGACAATGGTGTCTCCGTCAGCACTGCTGACATGGCCGTTCGCCATGCCGTTGTGATGCGCTGGGGCAATGACTTCCAAAATCTTGCACTGCAACCTGAAACAAAAACAGGCATTTAGTACTGCTGAAATTTTTCACTAATGGAGGAAGTTGAAAGTTATAGCAGCTGTTATTTTAAGACTACACCTGTAACTGAAGATTATATTATCTACTGAATAAATGCTTAAATTGTCTTGCACTGAAGTACTAGGTAAAATATTCATTTCATGAGTTCCATCTAACAAACAAACTCATCTGCTTACACAGCTGCCACCTTCACTAACCAGTGCAAATTTCAAGTCATTGGCAAAATTAAGTAAACTTAGCATCAAAATGAAGCTTAAATAAAGTTTGAAAAAATATATTAAAAGTTAATGTGTTACTTGTGTTACTTTACTAACAGACACCACCGAGTCTTTTATGTTTATTTTTGTAACAATTAAAGAAAAGCAAAAGACTTTTTAAATACCAAAATGTTTTTACTCGTAAGAGATCATAATCTACCGTTGTTGATGACCTAAATAAACAAGGCTGAAACGATCATTATGCATCTAATCTTAATAATGGCCCATTTATCTGCTGACACATATTAAGGCTCCATCTGGCATGCACACAATTGACAAAACAAGTCTATCCCTTTGCCATCCTGAATGTTAGTTATAAAAAAAGACAGAATTAACTATATATCAAAAAGTATAATTAATTGACACTTAATGCTGGGTAACTACCATAGCTGATTCTTAACCACTTTCACCCTTTCCTGGAGTTCCGTGGTTCATATTTTTTAGTTTAATCTCCTAAAGCCTTGTCTGCTTCATGAAAATTAACCATTGCAGTCAATGGATGCTGTCATATACTACCACTAAAAGCTCAAAGGGTTGGGGAGGAAGAAAACAATGATTCTCTTCTTCTAGGCACCAAACACTACCCCTTGAAATGAATAAAACAGAACACATGAAGCACAGGACTTGAATTAGCTTGGCATAATGCCTAAATTTTAAAAAAAAAAAAAAAAAAAAAAAAAAAAAATAAGCTAAACTAAAAGAAAAAAAAATCTGCAACATACAAATTTTAAGGGCCCTTCTATCTAAACTGAACTAAGCACTTGCAAAAAGGAAAAAAATGTGAAATTATTAAAATATTTCTTCAAACCAGCACCTCTTTCTGAAAGTGAATAGCACTGTCCAAAAACCTGCACACAGAGAAAAAAACAGATGGGCAGAGAGAGAAAAGTTGAAAATATTAAAGTACCCTAGGTCATATTCACTTGCGAATTTAGCAAGGACCACTAAAGCAGTTAGTGCCTGCAGGTGTCCTCCCCAAACCTCTATCCAACAGAGAGAGCGCTCCAAGATGCTCCAACAAGGCATGTCATCAAATAAATAAAATCTATTAACAGCCTTATGTATTCCTAGAGTAAATACAACAATATGTTTAATTATCCATGGGGACACCAGAGTTGTCTTCGTGTACAGTCAGCTTGAGTCCATCAGACTTATTAACCTCAGGCACTCTGCCATTTAAACGCAGCTGGCCCCATTTCCAAAGCTAGCTGGTTTTGGTCTGGAAGACACATTTTCCTGATGAGCAGAGCTCAAGTTAATTAACTGTGCAAATCTAAACAGGCTCCATGTAAAGGACCAAGAACCAAGTGCAGCCGACCACATAGCAGAGACAGATCCTAGTGGCTGTTCACAATGTAAGTTCAGGTCTAAGGGGGCTTAAGGTCTGGCCCAGCACCAGACACTGCCTCACTCCTAAAAGAAAAGTCAATCACATCAAATACTCTGTTCATTACAGTATCTTGGTTTTCCAGTATTTAGAATATGACACCCCCTTCCCACCAATTCATATGGAATAATATGGAGTTGAAAGGATGGCAGAATGTATATCTGGCTATTTTTTTAAAAAACAACAAAAAAAATACCAGATAAAAAAAACGTATTAGTAAAACTATTTCTTCCACATTAGGAAATATTTTTCCTAGAGAGTTCAGTACAATTTGTTCAGTTCAAATTTAAAACACTTAATGACTTTCTAATGGAAAAACAATCAAAAGCATCAATGTTTAAGGCTAATTACACTTGTCCATTTTTCTAAATTGTTTACTATTTAAACACCACTAGAGGGAGTGCATATACACTGAATTTGCAATCTCTGTAAAAACAGCCACATGAAAGCTTAATCACAACCTACGCTACCCAGTGCCATGAAAGGACAAAGAGTCTGAAACACACATACACGAATCAATCCTCCTGGACAAAGGAGATTTGAATATTTAGTCACAGAGTATTTTATCAACACTTAATTCACCTGTTTATCCATCAAACTGCCCTGTAATTTACAGGGTATCACATCTTCTCTATAAAGAAATTATACATTCTATATGCTTGATTCACTAAGTAGTAAAATCCCCCAAACGGCTGCTTTTTATTGTTATTATTAAGCAGGGGGAATACTAATGGAATAAACTAACACAGAAAGCAAGTGTCTCTGCTTCCTCTGTATCTTCATTCAAATCATTGGGGAAAATCTTTGGGGAAAGGAAACAAATGAAACACACAGTACCCAACCCAATAAAAGCATAATCCAATGAAATTTAATGGCTAATGGTAGACAGTAGATTAAAGAAAGCAATGCAACCATTCCTTCCAGCACTACAGAAACAATCTAGGAATGAAGACTGATTTTAACCTTGTTACAGTCAATTCATGGCTAGTTGCAGCAAAATTCCCTGGACAAAGATGCTCCACTTGTAATGGGAATGAAGGTCTGCTGCTTCAAGAACTTAAAACATTCCTAGTGTTCATTTATAACATTTCTTATTTTATATCATAATGCATATAGAAGAGCAGAGCTGAAAGCTGAAGCAAGACATCCAGGTGAAGTACACTAACTTAAATAGGTTCTAAAAAGGATACCTTAAGATCTTTAGAGAGCTTATGTCAAAGTCAAACAGATCAGATTAGAACTCCTCTTGCAGAAAAACACACACAGGAGACCAAAAAAAAAACACACACCAGAAACAGTGCAGTTTACTTATGTTCAGTAGGCCTGTTTCTAAAAGTTACATGATAAGCTCTAATTCTAGCCACAGAGACATAACAAATTGGTCCCAAATCCAGCTACCTGCCATCACAGACAAGCACTTTATGAGACCATTGATTGATCAGATTGTAATTCATCAGATTAATCAAATAATCAGATGTAATTTTAAGAGCTTCTTATGAATTTCTAAAATAGATTACTTCAGTACCTTGAATTATTCAGAGTAAAAACCTTTTTTTGTAACTTCCCAACCTATTTTTTAACATGCCCAGTCTCAACTCAGTTAGTTGAGAGCTTTAGTTTTTGCTAGTCTCAGAAAACAAGCTGAGGTCTCTTTTGATAGGTTAAATAGATGTTACAGGAAACAGGAAAGGTTCCAATAAATGCTTGGCCTAGATGATTGATTTTTTTAAAGGAAGAAAGGAAGAAACAACACAGGAGCCCAACAGTTTTAAATAAAAAGCTACAAGATGGATCACTAACGTTTTTTTATTATTATTTTATTTTTAAATACCAACACACATCTGTCTCTGAGAAAAAAAAAAAAAATAAGATCTATTCATTTCCATTAATTTCAGGTAGGGCTGGTCAGCTGCACAAAGTAGAAGAACATCAGACCCTAGCAATCTAAAGGTTCTAGGGACCTCAGAGAATACAATATTCAACACTTCCATGCTGTAAAATGTCATCTATCTACACACAAATGTAACAAGAGCTTGAGCTTGCTGCAAAACAAATGAATTTTAAGCATACACCTCTTAGAATGGTTTGGGTTGGAACAAACCTTGAAGATCTAGTTCCAACCCCCCTGCCATGGGCAGGACACCTCCCGCCAGATCAGGTCGCTCAAAGCCCCATCCAGCCTGGCCTTGAACACTGCCAGGGATGGGGCATCCACAGCTTCCCTGGGCAACCTGTTCTAACACCTCACCACCCTCATACGGAAGAAATTATTCCTTGTATCTAATCTAAATCTACCCCCTCTTAGCTTAAAGCCACTACTCCTTGTCCTATCACCACATGCCATTGTAAAAAGTCCCTTTACAGCTTTCTTGTAGGCCCCCTTTAAAGCCTACTGGAAGGATGCTATAAGGCATCCCCAGAGCCTTCTCTTCTCCAGGCTGAACAACCCCCACTCCCTCAGCTGCTGTTCATAGGGGAGGTGCCCCAGCCCTCTGATCATCTTCAAGGCCTTCCTGCAGGCTCACTCCAACAGGTCCATATGCTGGGGCCCCAGAAAACAGTACACCAGGTTGGCTCTCACAAGAGCAGAGTAGAGGGGGGAAAATCCCCTCCCTCAACCTACTAGCCACACTTTTTTTGATGCAACTCAGGATATGGTTGGCTTTCTGGGCTGCAAGCACACACTGACAGCTCGTATTGAGCTTCTCATCAACTAACACCCCAGGTCCTTCTCAATCCATTCTCTGCTCAGCCTTTATTTGTGCTTGGGATTGCCCTGATTCACGTGCAGAGCCTTGTGCCTGGTCTTGTTGAACCTCATGAGGCTCACCCAGGCCCAGCTCTCAAGTCTGTCAAGGTCCCTCTGGATGGTATCCCTTCCCTCCCATGTGTCAACTGCACCACACAGCTTGGTGTTCACAGAAAACTTACTGAAGGTACACTTGATCCCACTGTCCATACAGCCAACAAAGTCACAACACCAACCCCTGAGAAATGCCACTCATCACTGGTGTCCACTTGGAGACTGAGCCATTGACTGCAACTCTTTGAGTGCAACCATCCAGCCAATTCCTTATCCACTGAGTGGTCCATCTGTCAAACCCACTTCTCTCTATATTAGAGAGGCATATATCATGCGAGACAGCATGCAAAGTACTTGACAAGGCCAGGTAGATGACATCAGTTGGTCTTCCTTTATCCACCAGTGTTGGAAACCCCATCATAGAAGGCTCCTGAATTTGTCACACACGACTCACCCTTAGTGAAGTCACGTTGGCTGTCAATCACCTCCTTATTTTCCATATGCCTCAGCATAGCTTCCAGGATGATCTGCTCCATGATGTGCACTTAAAGCTGTACAGCTACAAAATTGTATTATATTTTTTGAATTCCATATAAACTGCTCTGTAGTCATATTGTTCTGACACTGAGACAGATGTTTGGCGCCTATAAAGGCACAACAGGCAAGAGATACCTACTGGAGCCTGTGGCACAAGGCATGGTTACTCCAGAAGCAAAACTCCATCAGTCTCTCTGAAGAATTATTCTGGGATGTATTTTGAAGAGCAGCTTGACACGACTAGCAGAAAACTTTAGGGTAGGACTGAACCTTGTCATTCCCAGAAGAATGGTAAGGATGTGGCTGACTGAAGGTATACAAAACCAAATTGCATCTTCAGCCTCTGACTACTGCTCCAGGAAATGCAGAGATGACTTAACACTTTGACTCTGCCAAAAGAGGGAACTCTTCCCTTGCCATTACACCTTCCAGCCACGTACTTACCGTGGTGCTTGCTTTTTGTAGCTCTGGCATTCAGTATAATTTATTAATTGCCATTAAATTGAATTCACTTAACTGACAAAAAATAAAAAAAAAACAATCCAACATGAAGAGCTGGGTAGGTGCATTTCATCAGCTACTTTCAGTGGCTCACCAAAGGATCTGATGAGAATTAGGTTTTTTTCTGAACTCAAAGGCATGTACACAAGCCATTATTACTTCAGGAACAAGCAGGTATTTCCACTCAATTCTGCTGAAGCAGTGGAAGAACACAAGGAGAAAGAAAAGCTGCATTCCCGTAGGTAGCTGGCCAGTAACAGGCATCAGAGGATGTCAAGCTTAAAACTTGATCCTGCGGCTATATGCAGCTTCATTTATTCAAAGTTCTTCCCAAATGCTCAGTAAGCTTTTAAGTGAAACGAAGGTTTGCAGTTACGAGATCGATAGGAGACAGACCATTTCTTACTGTCCACCAAGTGTTCTGCACAACAGCTTTTGATCTAGTTGATACTACATGTTGCTGCGATACAAATAATGGTCTGACACTCTACGTCCCCATCTCAAGTCAAAAAATCGAGACCACTCTTGAAGGCCTAGGTGAGTAATAAAGGTACCTCTTGAACATGTTACAATAAATGGACAAAAAATCCCTTTGAATACAGGACATTTATTTCTTAGATGCAAAGCTCTGTTTCAAACTGGGGCAGAGGGAGTTGGGGGGAGGAATACTTTGATGCCTACATTTAATATAAACAACAATAAGTCAGGAGCAAAAGGAAAATCACTTTTTAAAAACAGACCCCTAAATGAAAGTAAAGCTAGTGTTTCAAATACCAGAATCATAAAAGTGTTTTTTCTAATACAGCAACCACTTTGCCTGCCCAACACTTGCTTCACAATATTGCACTGATTAAAAAATAAAAACGAAAAAACAACCAAAACCCATACCTTAAAATTTATACAGTTATATTAGTAGGGAGTATGCACAGAAATGAGAACTAACAGAAACTGGCACCAAAAGTAGTTTTAACACCCTTTTGATAACTTGTAAGAAATGAGTTGCAGGTTCTCTCCCACATATCATCATCTCAGCTTCCATTAGTCAACTACAAATATTTTTATTAGTCAACAAATATAAAGATATTTATATGCCAAAGGACTTAAGGGCAACAGAAAGTGAATTCTTTAAACATGATTTTTCCAGTCCAGAAGTTGAGTGATCCTTAGATGGCAATGCTGGAAATATTCAAACTATATTTGCTTTATGAATAAGCAAGCATATTTGACAGTACTGGAGAGCAGCTATTTCATAATCTTCACATTAACTTCGCTACTGGAACTCAAATTCAGCTTTTGTAATCAAGCAGGAAACTTTCATTGTATGCAGAAGTTTCTAAAACCTTTCCAATACAGAAATGCACTATAACTTTCTGATTCTATAGACATTAACTCCAGTGCCTCTGCATCCAGCCAGCTTTGAAAACTATATATCAAAATAGAAAACATATCAGTGGACTAGAAATTGAATTAAATTCAGGTAGCTCATTACAACCTGAAGGTTTTGGAAAGCACTTTGTCTTTTACTTCTTGGTGGGCTTATCAACTTGTCCCAGCTCTCAGTAGTCAATTATTTATATAACTATGTATAATAGCCAGTTGTCAGGTCAAATGGAAAAGTTAGCAAGTTAGTTATAATCACCTTCTACCATGCTAACCCATATCAAGTAGGCATAGTAATGTTGGCAACATGCTACCGTGCATCCCAGTTAAGACTTACGGAGAAGAAAACAGTATGCAAGTTTTTAACTGCCTGAACGCAGTGGTTAACCCATGATGAACAGGCCCAAAGCATTAGGACATGAGCCAAACAATCAATGAGTTTAAAAATTTTCACTGCAGACAAGGTTGTTCCATGATTATCTACATTTCCTGTAGTTTAGCAGTGGCCAACACCAGATCATTCAGAGCAGAGACTGTGTATCAGCCTATACCTCAATCTTCCTAGCAGAGAACATCTACTAGTTCTGTAAACTGTAGTATTTGTAAAATGAACGCAATCTCTTAAAGCATTCTGGTACGGCTTGCTTACAGACACCAAGCAATTACTCTTCTGCAGTGGTGTCATCTAGTGGTCACATTAAGTGAAAAAATGCATTCCCTTTTTTATATTTTTCACATTCTATATGTTGTTGTGTTTTTTCTTTTTTTTCCCTTCTTATTCACTACCTCTAAGCAACCTACTTAGGTCTGCAGGTGGTCAACTTTTTAATTAGGTTCCTTACTAACTGCTGGACAACAACTGGTTGTCCCTCAACCCCAGCAGGGAAGGGAGGGCATCATCCCCTAAGCTTTTTTTTTTTTTTTGGGGGGGGGGGCAAGGGGGAGGTGTAATCAAAGAGTTCATAAACTAGTCCAACCTCAAATCTCAGATCTTTTTACTGCTCCAGCCAGACCGCAAGCTTACAGATTAGTTAACTAATTATCACGCTGCTCACCTGTTTACCCTAATAAAGAAAGCCATTATTTCTTTTAATACTATTAAATCTCAGAACACTGATGATAAATCACATCTGGTTGTTTACACATGCTTTAAATCTAGTTTTTCCTCTGACAAATTAAAAAAAAAAAAAAAAAAAGCACTGCTGACCTCAAGCAGAAAAAAAACAGGTCCTACAGCTGAGAGAATCACACAAATGTAGGTTTTATTTGGTTGCTATTCTGCCTACTAAGGTATTCGGTGATGTTATTTCAGGTAGGCTTCCCATACCACAGATAACTGACTTCAGATTCTAAAATACTGTAAATCACTTTAACAAATTTTAAGCACTAATAATACAAGACAGTACTAAGACAACAACAGATGAACAGATTGCTGCAAGATATGCCATTTTCTGTGGAAAAACAGAAAAGACAGACTAGTACATATGGGTCTTAAGCTCCAGTTCTGATGTGCAATAGGAAGCAATTCCAGTGACGTGATCAACGTTTATCCTTCTGCTTCAATAGTGTGAGCTAAAACATTAACTGCTTATTTTAAATCTTAAGGGACAATGGTTAACGCGAAATATTACTGTTACCCTTCCCTCTCAATAAAATAGAGAATTTCCATGTCGTTATCAATAAAATTATTTCCATAAACAGTAATTTGACATTTTAAGTTAACAGTGTTTAGCGACAGCTGTTTTCAATGCATTGGCAACTCAAAAAACTTGCACTTAATTTGAAAATTTGAGTCTATATGATATTTTCTGACTGGTATTTCAAAAAAAAGTATTTTAGGAAAGGAATAGTAGGAAAATGTTACACAACTCCTACAGTTCTTTACCTTTGAATCTGAGCACCTCCTTTTTAAAGCATGGCACAGCTGCCACTTTGGAGGAAAGTCAGCCCACGTTTCACCAGGAAAGCTGAACACATACTAGCCATTTTTAATCTATACGTCATCATTTAAAGAGTTAAAGAGCAAAGAGAATTGCCTCCTTGTGGCTTCTACCAGACTACCAAGTTGCACGCATCACTTACACTGACTGCCTGACCACACCACACCATTAGACTCGGGGCATGGGGCTCTCTCTGCTATTTATTGTTCTGGTCAATAAGGACTGTTAAGGCACCAGACATACCAAAATAACAGGAAGGACAAAATATCTAACAAACTCCCCAAGTTCCTCCTACCAGACCTCAGCAACAAGGCAGAAGCAGACAAATTCAAAATGGAGCAGTGCAACAGAAGGCTAGAAACTGTAAGAGCCTGAAAGGGACCAGAAATGTCACTGGGGCACGAGATTCTCTAAGAACCAGAACACGCAGGTAGAAGACAAAAAACACAAATCTCCAAAGTTGCTTTCTGCCTACCTTCTGGACAAAGCACCTGTCTTCTTACCCTTCCAGATCACCTGTCCATTCCTTACAGTCCTATAGACTGCTTCTTGTACTCAAAATAAAAAATATGTACATTAAGCCAAAACACTAACTCTTCTCATCTTTGGGTTCCCGTCCATTAATTTTGTTCAACATCTAGAAAATCACATCAAAGTAATCCATCCTACAAGAATATTAAACGTGCAAAGTTAAGAATTATAAAATATTAATACTTAAATTGCTTTAGCAGCCGTTATTTACCCTTGGTTACATGAGCATCATGGTATTAGTTTCACATTAAATGATGCATGGAGCTCAGGTAATAAACAATCTTTGTGTAGAAAGAGTCATACCTAAATGCAGTGTAACAGTTTACAACACTATGAAAAATGAGTTCTCACGATCTGCCCAACTCTGTTGGTCTGATGCTACTTCACTGTAGATGGACTGTGACCATTTTTGTGAGAAACTATCACAAAAATGCAGCTAGTCACAACAAACACACCAATCAGTGCTGAACAGCAGTGCTATTTACGAGTAGTGAGTTGGTATACTTAAGCCCCAACACAGTCCTTCAAAATACAGGTCAAAGTCAACTGCTAACTGGGCAGAAGAATAACTACGTCTCACCTCCTCCCACTTTGTATTCTTTAATTATTTATCTCCAAACATAAAAATCCCTCTGCAGTACCATGTTATTTGCACTGTTTCCTGAATTTAGTATTAAAGACCTGAAGTAGCTCCCTACTATACATTTGGCTAGAATATCCGTGGCATACAGTCAGCTATAGATAATTTTTCATTCTTCATTTCAACAGAAACACTTCACACTCGTGCAGTTTAAAGCATACAATTTCTAGCAGGTTAGTTTTTGATGGAAATAGATTTCATCTGAATCTCCAGTATTTTGAATGATTATCTAGCCTAAGCCAAAGGCTGAAGAAATCTAGCTTAGGCCTTATTAATAGATTGTTCTGTGAAACTAGAACATAAACACAATGTTGTTAGATATGCATCTCCACACAATTTTGAATAACCAAGGAGACTGAATAGAAAGGCTGCTAGAAAAAATAAAGATAGCTTTATCTTCATGAGATAGACTGATATCACAACTTTATCTGAACAGAATTAAGCCCAGATGGTAAGTAGAAGCCATTTTGTTAGGACAAACTTAAAACATGATTCATGATGGTGCGCAAGGAAAAGTGAAACAGATTCTGAATTTCGTAAGATGAATAAACAAGAAAGATTTGTATTTATGGCACATAATCCTACTTTTCACGTAAGTTTTAAAAAGCAAAAGATACACAGGCATATTTTAGCTAAGAGTTTAGAAAAGCAATTAAAGATGAGAAAGTTGTTCTTAGAAAAAAAGTTTGATATTCTGAAGTACTCTTTTCATTAATAGTTTGGAAATTGACAGTATCTTCAAAGATGGGAAACAAAGGCATTGTATTATGGTATTGAAAACTAACAGCTGAGCTACACTTATATTTCTTAATATTCAGGTTCCTGGTAAAATAAAATCTTATTCACAAAGCAAAATTAGTACAGTGCTAAGGGTGACATGGGTTTATTCACTATACAAGCATAAGATGAGAAAGATAGAAACAGACTTTGGATTTAGGTTTTCTATACTGGAAGCAACAACTCTATCAAAGGTGTTCTTGTCTAGGTTTTGCAGACTGAGACTGGTTGAAAGGAATAGAACAGGGAAGAAATGGAAAGATCTTATATTAAGTCCCATCCCATCAAGTACGTACCCATACAAATTTCCTTACAAATTATCTCCTGCAACACAGATTTCTCTTCCCGATGTAGTACAAGATTTGCCTTTAACAAGATCTGGATCAGCCACTAAGAAAACCCATACTGAACAGAGACACTCTCCGATGACCACACTGAATCAGCCCACTCCTACCACCCAGTATGTACAAGGTTATTATGAAGCCCATATTGCCCAGGTTGTGCCCTGTCCGCTCTGCACTGTAAACTGGCATCTTCCTCCTGGCCAAACAAGAACAGATGAACCCACAAAGGCTTTAATACACATTCTGCAGGTATTTCCAAGTTAAGCATGTTTAAGTCTTTCCATTTTATATCTCAGTTACAAGAAACTGCAGACTCATTTAGACTAAACAAAGACCTTTTCTAATCCTCTCCCAGAAGTTGCTTAAAGAAAGACTCAGGCTAGCTAGGTGTTGTAAGACGACTTACTTATACTACAGAGCATATGTACTGATGATATGAAAAAGCATCTGAAGCTCTTCCAAATTTTATCAGTTTAAGATAACAATAAAAATGCTTACAATATATAAATCGGTGCAAGTATAGCATTAACCCTGAGGGAAGCAGAATTGCAGATAATCTCCTACTACAAATATTTTACAGTTAATTCGTAACTTTTCTGAGAATATACTTCCAATTTTAGTTACCACCTAGAAATCAAAAACCCAACTCTAATCAATTCTTTAAGTTTGCTATAGTTTAGCCACTCTGGGTACACAGTGCACCACTTGATTAATTGTATCTGGATGATTTCATCAAAACTTCCATATGAATTCTAACTCATAGCTTCCCCTAGTTCCTAATTAGATCTCAGTCTAGGAGCAGCCCACCTTTTTTTCCACAGATGAGCCGAGAGACTGCCATTCCTTTGCAAATCCACCACCAGGACTGAAAGATTGCTGCGTCAAGACCCAAGAGAACCCTCCTGCCTCCACAGCTACTTCTATGCTGAGGAATGAGAAACCAAGCCCAGCAATACAATTCTACTCTTAATTAAAACAGTTAGGAGCAGTAACAGTATCGCTAACTTAAGTATCACACCTGATCTCTGTTATGTTTTATGAAGTTTATTTTCCTGGTTTTTGGTTTAAAAATACACATACAGAAAAGGGTGCACACCAACCCAAATGAAACACATATTATATATATATATATATATATATATATATATATATATATATATATATATATAAGTACACACACACACACTTACCTTGCACCATTATTTCTAACTACTTCCACCATTTCACCAACAAAATACCGGTCCTTGACATAAGCAAAGATTTCATCACAGATCTCATGAAGTCGTGAGCGATGGGTAAGGGTGGCCAAGTAGAGAACTGGAATGATGAGTGCCTCTGGAAAACTCTGTAGATTATGTCTGGCTTTCTTCTCTGATTCCAGTGCTTCCTGATATGTGAGTCCTGGTTTACCTGTGACAGCACAACTCCATACAAGGCTGTTACACAGGATGGTGCGTTCAAAAAAGTCACTGAAAAGAAGGGGAAGAGGGGAGAGAGAGAAAGAAAATAATTACATTCTAACATCATGTTCAGCATGGTCACAATTAACACAGCAGCAACTTTTTCTTTCGAGCTTGAAGTTCAAAGACAGCTCTACTCCTCTACACGTTGCAGACACAACCAAAGGTTATTTATCACTTCTTAAGCCATGGCTGGGTAAATTGTTACTGTAAAACCAAGGTCTGCTCGCACTACAGAGTGCAGGCAGAGAGCATCAAGACCTACAAGTGCTGTAAACACACTCACATGAAGTAGCCTTACACACAAGAATAATCACACAGTTTAATGTGTCATAGCCTTGTTGCATCCCCTGCATTTCCTCACATATTTGCAGGAGGAGGGTCTAAAGTTGTATAAACACAGAACAACCTTAAGATCACACAAACATGTTGAAACTTGAGTAAGTTTCAGATTTGGAGTGCCCCAGCTCACAAATGAAAAGATGGAGTGCTAAAAAAAAAAAAAAAAAAAAAAAATTAATGTCAAGTACTTCTCTAAATAGTTTTTATTCCTTCACTGTTTGTACTGCTCTTAGAAAAAGCATTGAACTGTTTTTTCCCATACTGATTCTTCTCCTCCTTTGTTCCATCAGCAAATATTGATTCTCTTCCTTCCCTGTATTTCCAATTAATGCTAAAATTACAGCGTTGCTATTGCTTACTTACTGGTTATTACACTGGGATCGAGAAAGAAGGGCTTTCATTAGTCAATAGCTGTCAATTTTTGACAAGTATCAGAAACACAGTGATTTGTTAAAACACTGTCTAGATGATATAGATAAGGTAGCCACTCAGAGAACCACGTTAATACATATCACATACTACAAATCAGTGATCTGACAGCAGAACAACATTTCAGTGGCCCCACTGTAGGCATTTATTTGCCTTTTCCAACTCTTAACAGACTAGTATTTGTAGGTATGCAACATGACAAATTTGGGGGTTTTTGCCTTGTATCGGTCTAACATAGCTGTTTCGAGGCAGACACAATACCTACAGAGGGTTGCATGCTACTTGAGACCCTTACACTGAAGTTTAATTTCTTTAAGAAAAGTTACACAGTGCAGTGTTGCCATTTTTATAGGGATGGAACTGCTCAAATCATTTCTCCTAACGGGGTTAAAGAGCTGTACAGTTCACACTTCAAGTTTATTGCAGGCTCCCTGCAAACTGAAGCCAACAAATGTGCACCAGTTACACCGATGGTAACACACAGTGCAGCTGGACAGACGCAGCAATAACCATTTGGAAATGAACATGGAAATTCCAGATTAAGGACAATAGAGGGTCCTGGGTCAGATAATCCTTTCTGTGCGAGCACAGGATTCCTCTGAGTGAGAGAAAGATGCTTTAGGAAGAACATCAGCTGTGACAAGAAGGGAATTAGGACAGAAGAGGAAATACACATTCTGTGAATAATATCTAACAACTACAAAGTTACAGAATTTTTGTATCATTTGTGTCTAACTCATACATCTGACAACACCTGTTATAATGAGTAACTTCAATTTGCCTACTCTAAACAAGAAATGGAGAACAAATGAGAGAGAAGGAGATTAATTGTTCTTCAAAGGAGATGGATTGTTCTTCAATACATGAAGAACGGCTGGCTGGCAGTCAGTCTGTCTGTGGATAGGACAGAACACTGCCTGTTTGCTGCTGTCAACCAGATTGGATCCAAACAGGTATTAACACAAAATAAACAAATGAGTAGCAATAAAGCACGGAACAGTTACTGAAACATTTAAAAAAAAAATGGTTAGATAAGGAGGAATTGACAGATTTTTAAGAAAAGGTAATGAAATAAACAGCACACAATTCCTTCAGGTCTATTTCTGCCCTGCATTTTACTACCTCTATATGAAATTTGTGATACCTTGAAGTAGCCTTGCTGACTTCAGTGGATGAAGTTATATATTTACTAAAGTCTTCATACTGCTGTCTCTCTACATACACTTCTGTTTCTCACTTACCAAAGAGGTACCCAATAATTACCTTCAGCCAGGAAGCACAAAAGCAATCTAAGACTTATTCAAAAACCCATCAGCACATAGTTTTCAGAAATTACTGAGGAAAAGAGAGCGTGCACACAGAGGCAGGGAGAGCCGGAGGCTGACGGTGCCTTTAAGGGCTGCTCTCTGCGAGGGGACACCGCGCACTCGGGCTATTTAAAGCAGCAACATTGAACTTCTTTAAAAAAAAAAAAAAAAAAATCCACACACAAGAAAAAAAAACACCTTCTGAAGTCTCTTTTCCCATGATTACCTCAAGCACAAAATTCTAAGATTACTTGAACTGAAACATATTTGAGGAAAACATTTTTCCATTTGCATACAATGCTTTGTGTATCTAGTTTCATTGCAGCTCATTTCCTCTTTTGTTTTGTGTGGATTTTTCCCCCCGTAAAGTCAGAGGGAAGAAAAAATTTGTACCAAAAAAAAAATTTGCTTTCAGTTTTGAAGGCGTTATTTGTCTGTAGCTAGTCATTACACAGAGCACATCAAAACCATCTGTGGCTTAGTCTGTTAACACAGTTTTATTGCAATGTTTTAATGATCTCACTTTAACTCAGTTTGAGAGAGAGGAAGAAAAAAAAGAAATCACAACAGCACGGCAGCAGATTTTATTTGTAGCACTCCTCCTTTCCCTGTCTCTGTGGTACGTTTCGGTTATCACAAGAAGATTTCCAGAGCGTGCACACACAGCAGCTACCAAAACAACAGCCCAGCAGCAGTGCTGTACTTTCTCCTCCCGGAAAGAGCAGCCGTACACTTGATCATATTCCACGCTAGATTCAAATTCACAAAAGCAAGTGCATCTGCTGCCACGTCATACCTAAAGCCTTATCAACATCCTTATCTAGGGATTACAGCCTGTGGGGCTTTCTCACTGCTCCAAGACCCGTGCAACTGCCTACAACATGGTTCTCACGAGACACGAGGGCTCGTGCAAGCGCTCAAAGCTCATCCACGAGGCCCCATCAGGCCCAAGGTGCCCATGTTGCACCCTGCTGCAGGCCACTGAGTAATTAATGCTGACTTCTCAGCTGGGCATCTTTTTTACATGTATGTTATAGAGAGAGTTTGCCACGCAAGGTAAGTTAAACTGCAAAGCGATCAGCAATCATTGAGCAGTTTAGTGCCGCTGCTTGGTAAGTATTTGACACGAGGCAGTTCATTAGGAGAAGGAAATAATTGTGGAAATAGATTACTTGCAGTTTATATCCATTGCAAGTGCAGTCAGCAGAGAAAAAGAAAGAAATCAATCAATCAAGCCTAGCAGCAATAGGTAGCTTGTGCTTGAACTAACCCAGTATTGCCACTGAGTCTAAGTTCTACTGTATTTTTAGTATTTCAAGCACGTGCTTGTTACAAACCATTTACTTTCATTCATTTCTATTTACTTTTTTAAGCATGTATTAAAAACAAGTCAGGAGAGGGCTTGTTCTCATTTAAACAGAAGAACTATAGTCTGGAGAATGTAAAAACGGAGAAAGTTATGTGAGATCTAAGAGAGAGTAAAAACAAAATCTATTTAATGGCTAATTTGTAAACAATATAATTTTTAATCATGAAGCCCTTTAAATCTAACATGTAATCTATATAGGCTATGGTATCAGGATATTCACAAAAGAACTTTACCATCCAGTACGTGGCAAACAGGGGTGTTAATGTACTCTACCTGTTTCCAGAAGTGGCCAACACTACATACAACAAAGTAACATACCAAATAAAATGTAAGAAAAAGACACTTACTCCTTAAGGCTTACAGATTAATTACACACTAAGAAACATACGTCCAATTTATGGGCTTATCTTCAACAAAATAGAAAAGTCCACCTAATTAAACTAAGGATACTTTAAAAAGACTTTTAAAGAGACCTCTTTCTTACTTTTACTTATAATCCCACAGGCCAATCTACAAGTAACATTTTAGTAGGTTTTGAAGATACAAAACTCCTTCCACCCATTAAGTCCCTATGTTTTAGAATGAGAAACATTCCTTCCGCTGTCTCTCTACTACTTTACTCTCTTAGCTCTATGAAATCCTCTCTTTAAATCAATGGCCTCTTAAATGGGAAAAAATAAGTGAGGCTGTCTTCATGAGCAACACTTCCCATAGTTTCCAAAGCGAGGTGAAAAAGACTGGCAACTACATCCCACTGTTTTAACGTGCGCCCCCTTACTTGCTTTTCCATCTACTACGCTTCCAGCTCGAGACACTCTTTTGTTGATTTATCCCCTGATCCACCCCCAATCAGGATGGCAATTAAGCATTAAAAACATCAGTTCCCTTAGCTCCTCGTAAGTACAACTGAACTTTGCTACCTCACTGTGCCCCCTTTTAAAGGATTACAAAATTATGTGATAGTATTTCAGATCAGAAAGGAAATGCATTCTTAACAGGAAAGTCACTTTACGAAACACTAGTCTTGCCAAATTCTCCTTGCATTAGTATGAGTTTTTATGGAGAGAAGAATACAATGTGTGATTCGTACTCATCTCTGCTAGTGCTGCTGTGAGCATGAAAGAAGCTTTTCAATGTTCTAAATTTGTACTCTTAAAAAAACAGCTTAAGTGCTAGTGGTTTGTAGTAATTAAAAGCATACATATGTATTTGAGGAGGTGGGGGTGAATTCAGGTTACCATGCGTATCGATACAGCCTGTTTGATCTAGTCAGATTATGCAATCTTTAAATTTCCCCCTTCAAAAAAAAAAAAAAAAAATCCAGTTACTATGGCAAAAGTAGATGCAGAAAGGACTGATGTGGACAACAGTTTTCTTTCATGAAAGAACTAATACAGTTTTTTAAAAGTGGGCCCTCCCTATCATTAACCTAATTGCCCTTGTTTAGACAAAGAAAAGGGAAGTGCTCTCAGAGGACAGTAGCTATTTGAAGCATCGCTTTGCAAGTAGGAAGAGCTGCAACCAGGAGGACGGAACAGCATCTGTAAAACTTGCCAAAAGGTGACCCAACGTTCTTCAACAGATTAGATTATTGCAGGTTGTTTGTGGTGTAAACAAATACAGTTGTGCCAAAAGAACATGCCACGTAAAAAACACTAAGCTTGTCAATCAAAGCACCAATTTGATCCAAGGTAGAGAAGTGCCGAATACCAGGGAAAATATAAAAGTGAAAGAGAAAAAAACAAGCAGGGATGAAATTTCTGTGGGAAAGGCAACGGTATTTTCCCAAACACCATATCCTAGCCCTGACCTCTGAGCTAACCACCCACTGCCATTTGTAGGGATAGCCTGTGTGAACACAAGCCTAAATTCATCCCTTAATTCACGAAGTTGGGTTACATACGGAATTTGGTCTTTCATGCTTTTTCTTAATGGCAACATCCTCGCAGTGTAAATAAGTCTGATTTAAAAAAAGATACCTTTCATGCTAAAATTTACTCAAAACTATATATACCTGAAGCACATTTCAGAGGTGTCAACAAACACAAGAGTCATCTAATTACGTGATAATAATAATTGTAACCAGAAAAGCAGCTTTCAAAATATTAGGAGCTGGGGGAGGGGGCCTCCATTCCTACAGAAACAGGAGGCTGTCAGCTCTCGCTTGTTACCTCCTCACACGCCCTATAATGAAAACACTCGGCAGAAAATTCCCAACGAAACATTCAACGCCCCTCTCCCCCCACACACACAGCGCATTGCCCAGGAAACAGCGAGGCATTACCCTCCGGAGTTACCTAATCCAACTTCTTCACGATTTTATTAGGTGAAGTGTATTTGAGTCGGAAAAACAAGCCTAAACATGAAAAAGATCTAGGTGTGCTCTCATTCCATATGCTGCGAATGAAAAGTATTTCAGATACAAATCTCATTAGTCTACACATCTTTTTTTTTTTTTTATTATTATTATTATATATATCAAATGAGCTTGGATTTGGGGGATTTTGTAGGCGGGGACGGTGCTGGATGAGGCTGCGGGTCCGGAGACACGCACGCAGCAGCCTTAGCGAGCCGTCCCAGTACTTTCCGTCCATTGTTCTCGCAGGCACTCAAGTCCCTGACACTAACTTAGGGACTACCCCTGCCTTCCCTCCACCGCGCCGCCTTAACGGCGCTTGCACAATCTCCACCGGGCTTTTTCACCGAATGGGGAAAAAAAAAAATAAATAAATAAATAAATAAAAAGAGGGGGCCGTGACGGGACAGGTGTCCCTCCCGGGGCCAGCTTCCCGCCCCGGGCGCTCCCCGCGCTGTGAGGGCGCCGGGCCGGGCTCTGCGCCCCGCGGACAGGTGCAGGTGCAGCGCCCCGCGGCCCTCCCGGCCCGGCCGAGCCCCTTCCAGCCGGGCCGGGCAGCGGCTCCCGGGCCCGCGGAGGGCGGAGCGAGGGCGGCCATGGGCGGCGCGGCGGCTCTGACACCCCGGCCCGGCCCGGCGGGGGGTGCGGGGGGGAGGCCGCCGGGTACGAGGGGTTCAGCGCGGCGGCCGGGGGCCGGCCGGGAGCTCCCCCAGCGATGGTGGCCGCCGGGCCCCGCACGCAGGGGCGGCCGCCGCCGTTGTGCGGCCCGGGCCCGGCCCGGCGGCCGTTGGCGGCGCGTCCCGGCCTAGCCACATGCGGCGGGGCCGGGGCAAGGGCCGGGGCCGGGGCTCGCAGCGCCCGCCGCAACTTTCACTTCCCCGCGGGGGTGCGCGGCAGCCGGCGCCCCCTGCCCCGAGGCGGCGGCAGCAGCAGCAGCAGGAGGAGGAGGAGGAGGAGGGGGCCGGCGGGATCCCCCCGCCAGCAGGGGAAGGCGGGCAGGGATTCCCCCTGCCCAGGCCGGGAGATCCGCCCTCTCCCCCCACCCCTCGGTGGGGCACGGGCTCGGCGCCAGCCTCTCCCCCCCCCCCCCTCCCCGAGCCGCCGCCGCCGCCTCCCCTCCGCCCCGCCGGGCTCCCCGCGGCGCTGCCGGGGAATCCCCCGGCCGCCTCCCCCCGCCTCCCCGCCCAGGTGTCAGCCGTTGGGGGCTGCAACCGCTCCTGCCCCGCGGAAAGGCCGTGGGGGGGTGGTGGTGGGGGGGGGGTGTCCGCGGCTTACTCGTAGTCCCTGAAGATCTCGTTGGTGACCCTGCAGTGGAAGACGCGCTCGTCCGGCCGCAGGTCGGCGGGGGGCTTCTCCCTCACGAAGGGCTTGCGGTGCAGCAGCGGCATCGCCCCGCTCCGTCGTCTCCTTCCTGCCCCGGGACCCGCTTCGAACCGGAGAGGAGGAGGGGGGGGGAAGAAGAAGAAGAAGAAAAAAAAAAAAAAAGAAAAAAAACAGACGGAGGGAAGGCGGGCAGTGAGTGCGGGCGGGCGGCGGCGCCCCCGGCCCGGGGAGGAGGGAGCGGGCCCGGCGTGTCCCTCCCCCCGGGGGGGCCGGGGAAGGAGCGGCGGAGCGCGGCGGGCTCGGGCGGCGGCAGCCTTTTGTGTGCCTGACACGCCGCTGCCTGCCTGGGACTGCGCGGGGAGCGAGCGGCGGCTCCTTCCTCCCCCGCCTCCTCCCGCAGCCTCACAATGGGGCCATGACGCCGAGCGCCGGGCGGGGGCGGCGCCCCCCCGGCCCACCCCGCCCGCGGCCGCGGCCCCGGCCCCGGCCCCGGCCGCACACAACGTGCTCGCCGCGGGGATACCCCGGCCCCGGCCGCCGCCGCCGCGCTTTGTCTCCGCCGCCCCCCCCCCCCCCGGGTCCCCCCTTCCCCGCCTCCGAGCCGCGCACGCCGGCCCGGCCATCAACTTCCACTCCTCCTCCTGCCGCCCGCCGCCGCCGCTCATCGCCCTCCTTCGCTTCCTGCCGGCCCGCTGCCCTAGCAGGGTCCGAGCCCCGGCTCGGGGGGCTCCCCGCCCTCCATCCCCGCCGCTCCGGGGGACCCCGGGGCTCCGCTGCCCCCCTGCCGCCTACCTGGTGCTGCCCCGAGCCGCCCCGGGGTGCGAAACGCGGCGCCCTCCGCTCGTCCCTGCTCGCTGCCCCCCCCCCGGCCCGGCTCCCGGGAAGTTTTTGATCTACTTCGCCGAGCCCTCAATCAGGAAGAGCGGCGGGGAGGAGCCTTCCACTTCTCTCCCCTACATCTTTATTGGCCGCTCGGTGCCTTCCAGCGTGTGTCACACAGGAAGACAGCGAGCTACATTATTAATTAATGGCTGAGAGGGCTCATCCTCCATTTTCGAATTATCAGCCTGCGATCTGCGGCGCGCACAGGGAGGGAGGGAGAGAGGGAAGGGGGGGGGAGGCCCGGCCGGCCGGGCTGCGCTGAGGCGGCGGCACCCGGGGCACCGGCACCCGGGCACCGGAGCCCGCTGCCCCCGCCACGGGCCGGGCTGCGGGTCCCGAGGGGCTCCCCCCAGCCCGGGCCGGCCCCGAGGGCAGGGCTGTGCCCTCGGCCAGGTTGCGAACATGTCAGACGGGGCCCTGCGCGCCGCTGCCTCGCTGCCCCCCCTCGGGTGAATCGCCAGCGCCAGGACATTGTTCTGCCGCTCAGCTCATTTGTCCCCGCTTTTCTTACGGCTTAGCCCGGCGCGCTCAGGGTGCCGTGGGTGATTAAGAGCGGGCTGTTAATCTAATGGTGATCTGCGGAGTGCCAGCCGGCTCACAGACGTAAAAACACAGAAGGAGGTCCACGTCCAGCGCAGCTCAGCGCTGCGAGGTCCCGAGCGTACATGAAAACCGACTGCAGAGTTGTAAAAACCCCACAGGACCGCTTAGGTGACTGGTATCTGAAGGCTGACACCCAGGTACAGGGTTACAACCTGAAATTGTGCTCGGGCAAATAAAGATCCTGTGCTGTTTCCTGCACCTGTGCATAGGTTGTTTTTCATTAGCACTGCAAGCGAGGGCAACGAGCAGCACTGCGGCAGCCCGGATGACTAAAACCTAGAAGAATGTTTACACTCCAATTCGTGAATTACTTTGTTTAAAAAGTGATCAGGTCTTAATCAAAAGCACCGAGAAATGCCAGTGCTGCCTTCTAGTTCAGTTTACAAAATCTGAAGGTTGAACTACAAAACTGGTTACTTCTGAGTCCTCCCAACTTATTTTCAGTTGCCAGTTGGCTTCACTTTCAGTTTTTAATTAATTTCTACCAAAGGGCACGAGTGCAACTCCAGCTAATGCACTTTTAATGCCTCTAACATTTCATACGTTTTAGGTTTGCATCAAAACCGTACAGTTTGCCACGGTTATGACATTTAGTGTTGGCAATTCTTACGATTACAGTGAGATTTTGCAACCCTTAGCTTTGTTTTAAGCTCTGGCTCTTCAGCAGATGTGATTAAATTGGAGCCTCAGCTTCCCCTGCAAATAATTATATTTTTAAATCTCACGTTTGAGAGAAGAGCCTGAATATGTGATCTCAAAAGGCTCACAAATTAGAAGGAAAATAAAAGTTTTGAGTTTATAATTTTTGTAAATCTTATTATTTCTAAGCCACTATCATGATATTTGGGAGCATGGCTGTTTGTGTGCGTGTGTGTGTGCTTGGACTGTCAGCACAGCATTATTTCAGAATTAGTTGGTATCCATGAAAAATGCATGAGTTGATAGAACTGTGACATCAAAAGCAAATCCCCTTTTCCTTTTTGCTCTCTCTTGCCCTCTTTCTCTTTTCTTCTCACCTTTTTCTCCCTCTCTTGTTCTTCCCCCCTCATTATTCCCTCAGTGATTTTTCCAGTGAACAGATCCTCACTAAGTATTAGGGCTGTGCTAGGGTTTGATATTCTTAGGATACAGAGGAGCAGTTCAGTTTTCACCTCTGAATCCAGCTCTGTTCTTTAAAATCCACTAATTCAGACTCTGATTCTGCTCCCAGTAAGGTCAGCAGGAACTAGGATTTTTTTTTTTTACAACACAGGATAACATCTACCAAGGGGACATTGAGATTTCAGTGGAAATGAATTCTGAGAAATCTGAAAAATGTTCCTTTCATGGGAATATTTCTTGTGTTTTTACACTGTATTCAATTTTTGTACTAATTTGGGTTGGATTTTTTTTAGGACATCACTGAAAGTATAGTTTTGACTCAAGACACAAGAACAGGGTTGTTGATGTGGATTTTACCACAAAAGGGCAAAAAAAAAATAAGTTGGTTTGTTTTTAAAAGATGTTGTTGTACACTAACAGCTATACTAGATGGAGTCCCTTTGCCAGTGAGCGAGGCTGCAGTTCTCATTCATAGAACTTGAAAAATAGTTGTACTGGGAAGATAAAATCTTACAAAATCCTAGGTCTCCATGCTTTACAGCAGTAGGACAATTTTCTATGGACAGTGCTGGCAAATCCCCCAGCTGGTCCTTCAAAGCTCCCCACAGTTTTGCTAGTTTTTTACTTCTTTTCACTTGCTATATCACAGATTTGTTCTTCTCCTCATCTTATTCTATTTCTTCCTGTCCTTAAGCCACCAAGAACTGATTTACACAGAGATACTCCAAAATACCTGTTCCCATCAACCGTTACCAAATAGTTCCATATGTGACTCTCGTTATTCTGGAACAAGTGCAACACATGGAATTGTTTTAGTATAGTCTTACCACTTTAAATTGACACCTGACTTTATATTGGAGTAACTAATATTTAGCCAAATCATATACTTGGAGCCATGCAAAAATAAAACTTTGACCCAACCTGTTTTACCTGTAGTATCACACAACTGGGAGAGTTTTATCCTCAGAGTCTGTTTAGCCACTTGCTTTGTAATAATTTAGTTTGGAATTTTGTAGCACATCACTTATAGTTTTGATTCATTTTGTTCATCTTTTTTTGTTCATCTTCTTCCCAAAAGTTGCCACTTTGTTCTTTCAGGTTTTGGCTGAAGCCAGAAAAAAGATAAAATAAAAAATAAAAAATTAATTGGACTCAGTTCTTCATATAGAATTTCACTGGACTTCAAAAGAGACTTTAGGCTCTCAACTCTATTTGTTGTAAAAAACGTGTTTGAAAAGATAAACTTGAAAAATGAACATATTTGTTGAAGTGATATATTACTGGTGAGTTGTTCAGTCAAACGACATAGTTATAATATCAACAATCTCTATATTTTTCTGCATTGACAAGTGTGTAAAAAAGAAGAAAACTGTAACATATTCTTGAGCATCATCTCAGTTTTAATGCACTGAATAGATTTTCTTGGGATAGCAGCACCCTTTTTCTTTCCAAATGCAGTTTTGTAAATCCTTCCTTTCCATAACACAAGCAAACCATAGATCACTTTTTTAAAGCTTAAGGCACCCAGCAAAAACACCTTATTTATCTGATTGTGCGTTTTACAACACACTGATACAGCTTCTTTCACCTTTTGCCCTTTCTCCACCACCTTGCTGAGCATTTACTCTTTTGATCATATATCTTTATTTAGACTTTAAACTATGTGAGGAAAGACAATGTGCTGGTTTTATCAATACACTCCAGCTGTGTGTAACAGTAACATTTGGTCTATTGTCTTTTACTGGCTGTAAGGAACTATGCTCAGTTTTTAATAACTTACTCGCTTATAAATAACATACTTCAGTCAAAAAAAGGAAGAGATACACAGACGATTCTTTACAACAGATCTCATTTTTCTTTCATTCTAGCTCAGTTGCATTTCAACATGTTTCTAAGGCAGTTCTGTAATCACAAGGAAAGTAGGTTCCTTATTCTGCAGCTACTGGGTGCATTCAACGTGAGACACAAATAAAGGAGGAGATAAAGAATCAATTCCTATGGTCAGTGACTTTTTGGTATATTCACTTTTTTTTTTTTTTCTTTTTTTTTAGTTCCATAATAGTCTTAACACAGACATCACACTTATAGCAGAATAGAGGGCAATAAGTCATGACCAGAGTCTGCTCTGCCTATTGCCAAGTTTTGATACCTTAATATACACCAGGGCCCATCTCTCACCACAGCCCTCTGAGAGCAATGAGGTGTTTCTTACCAGAATAGTTCTACAGAGTTATTCCATGTTCTTTTGTTTTCATTTTTTTTTTCACAGCTTAGTAGGATTTAGAATATAGCTCTCACTACTTTTAGTGGATATTGCCTGCTTAATTCCCTTGCAGCTCCAGAAGTGAGGGGATACATTCCTTTAAGGTTTCCTTTAATCATTTCCTATTTTTTTCTTTCTCAGAAAGGGCTATTAAAGGTATTTAGGCTGATAACCTTATACTAGTGGGGAGGAACTCTGACCTCATCTGCTTTGCAGCAACAACTGTGTATGATTGGCCTCCGACCTGATTACAAAATGATAAAATGATGTTGTGAAATCAGTATTCATTTCCTAATAGTGTCTCTGAAACCAGCTTAAACTCTTGAGAGGATTGGTACTACATTTTCTTAGTTACAGTTGTAATGCACAGGATACAGAGTATTGACACTACTGTAATTTTCTCACACTAAAATATGCTGAATTTCTCATTGCTAACCAATATTTAGAATGATTGATGACTGCTGAATGATTCTGATTGAAAGATGGCTGAATTTGCTATCTTTTGCCATATATGCACATTGTCACTGCTACAGTGATGTATGGCATTTTAGAATAGATTGAATCAACCTGTTTGAAACCTGGACCTTAATCAACAAGATATTCTTTATGCAGTCAAATTTAAGATTAAGAACTCAAGAACTGCATAATACTAACCTGTGACTTACTAAGTTCACATTGACTCTATTTTAATTAATTATATTCAACACATCTCTGCCCAGTAAATGAGCAGAATCCATAATTTCAAGGATGTTGCTTTATGATTTTGCTATGACTCTGAACTCCTTTTTTTTTTTTTTTTTTAAATTTATTTTTTCTTTTCAGTAACAGTGAGATTGGACAAATTTGTTTGCTTATCGAAAGAGATCCCATGTAGTGTAGGTGCTGCCTAGTAGCACATGAAGAGAAGTTGGCCCAGTAGCTATTCTGGGTCATTTAGTTCCCAGATTACAGTGATGAGCCAATCAGAAGCATAAAATTCTGCTCAAATACACACCATGTTGGGCTTTCATTGAGCCATTCGTTTGACAAATATAATGACTCGTGACTATGACTAGTATTCTGACACCCGTTTCAGACAGGCCTGCTTTGGCCTACACCTTATTTTCCTCTGTCTTGCTACTCACCTCTCATAGAGGGCTTCTGGAGGGCTGAGGCACAGAGACTGACTTGTAGGCACTATTCTGATGGCAGATGCCAAATAAGATGCCAAATAAGCTGCTTGAGTCTCATCCTGTCTAGAGGGGGACCCTGGATGTCTCCCCACATGGCGTCACACAGGCTAGCCCTGGGCATAGGCCCTGGGCACAGGCCCTGGGCACCACTTCAGCCCACGTAGATTGAGCGCAGGACTAAAGCAGTGCCTTGTCCTTTTTACTGCAATTTTTGTCCTTGTCCTGCAATTTTTACTTCATGCTTTTGCAGGACACTGCTGGAACCTCTCTGTTTTTCTTTAACTGCTTGTGTTAAAAGGGTGCCGGCAGAGTCATCCAGGCCTGGTGTGCCCAGTCCTAATGCTGCAGGGGAGGTCACTGTGCTATGTCACAGCCACAAAATACATTCCTTAGGGGAACACTATCCGCAAAGGAGATCCTCTGGAAGGAGAGCTCCTTCAGCACAGCCTCCATGATGACCTTCCCTCCTCCCACTGATCTGGGGTCAGGAGTGTATTAGATGTACACCACTGCCACATGATGCCCCTGTTTCGGCCTCAAGCACAAGAGGAGTTGAGATACTGATGGAATTTCTACATTTCTTAAAACTCAGGCACTTGAAAATATGTTTATTTTATAATTTTATACAGATCATGCAGAAAAAAAAAAAAAAAAAAAAAAAAAGTGGTAGATCCAGTGCATGCTTTGGTCTTGATGGCTTTGGAAGACTTAGAACAGCTGGCAAGTTACTAGGATTGTTACTGTATTACTGTTATTGTACAGCTAAGCTTTCAAAGCAAGGAATAACGTTTAAACCTTTTCATTATCAGCACCAATTTAGTGCAACAACTGATAGGAAATTGCTAAAGATTCAGTAGTTTGTGCATTAGGAATTTAAAGTTATTTCAGTAGCAATTGCCAGACATCTAGGGAGCTCATAAACAAAAAGCAAAGACGAGACTTCACAATCTTAATACCAGGTTCAGACATGGAAGTTATAGTAGATGAGACCTAATTCAGTAGAAACCCCCAGTGTAGACACAATACATTGTTGTAAAAATGCTTCTACCTGTACAGTTTGTTGTTCTACAGGGACACCTTCTAGTGAAGCAGTTTATGCATCTCCAAATATGCCCATGTTTAAGGTTGAATTGAGATAAATATTTCAGTCCAAAATACTTTTTAAAGTTTGCACCCTAGTTATCACAATTACAAAATGTCATCAAAAATTGAACATTAATAAATAAATAAATAAAAATAAAGGTTTACAGACAAGGACATTAAAGTTTAAACAGGCGTACCAACAATCCCCGTATCCCCCAGGAAACAGAAAGTGATTTTTAACTACAAGCCTCCTTTAAGGAGAACCAACAGGTCACCTACAGCTCTGCCTAGTCCCTAATGGATGCAACTGGTTAGACTCCTCTCTCCCCCCCACCTTAAAAAAACTTTAAGTTAGAGGTAGCACCACTTACTTATCTGATCAAAACACAATTAATAATGAGAAAAAGGAGAAAGTGTTGCAAGGTGCTCTTATCTAGGCAAGTGCCCCCACTAAAGCCAGTATGAAGGAGAAAGCTTTTCTCATACTGTGAATTTTGATGGCTAGAGCACTGGAACAGGCGGGTAGCAGTTTAGATGCCAGACCTCATGAAAATTCAAAATATCAGATTATGCCAAAGACGTTTCTACCAATCAGATCAGTGTATAAATGCCTATCCCTCCTCATTACTGCCCTCAACTACCTTGATTTTTCGTATGAGTGGGTGTGTTGTGCATCTGTGACAAAGCTAAAGTTTAGTGAGAGAATTTCCTGCTTCCTATATGGGTTTTTAACCATGCAAGGCATATGCATGACCTCAATTCTCAATTTCTTGCCTGTTGTGCAACTGAGAATTTAGCAGCAAAAGGAGTTACAACCTCAGCATTATCTAGTACTTGTGCATATTGCATGTACATATGCTTGGATAAAAATGCTTAACAGCTGACATAAGTTGAAATAAAACACTTTTTTTTTTTTCTTTTCCCCACAAATAATACTTCATTCACACAGTATTAAAGAATCTTCTGGCAGGAGGACAATTTGTCGTAAAAATCAGGAGGATTGGAAAAGGTATGCCAGGAAACAAAGCTCAGTTTTGTGTAAATGGTGAAATTCTCAATGAGTTCCACAACCGCCTGTGATTAAAACCGATTTCTGAAGCCAACAAATATGAAACCCTTTTAATGTTCACATAAAAACGTTGCTATGAAAAGCTTTAACTTTTTTTAACTACTTTTCGAAAGCGAGCAGAAGTAGTGCTCTTCCAGCTAGCGAAGCCCGGCCAGCAACACAAAGGAGCGAGCAGCTCCCGAGCACTCCTGGCCGCAGCCCGGCTGTGCCTCGGCGCTGGGCAGACGACACCGAACCGGGCGTGGATGAGCTCTGCGGGTGTCAGTGGTGCTAATGTGGGCTTTGGGAGGCAGGGACCTTCGGGAACTGCACGTTTTGCCTCAGCGGCTGCGATGGGTATAAAGCAGCTCGGGGGCACTTATAAATCAGCGGGGATTTTCATCACTGAGGCACCGCCGCGGTACCTACGCGCGGGCGGCTCCCCCACCTCGGCCAGGCACGGACGGACATTTTCTCCCCCTGCCTCGGCCGGGGACAGGGACACGGGTGCCCGGGACGGACGGGACCCTCAAGCCGCCAGCCCCTGAGGCACGCCAGCCCAGCGCCCTATGCCAGGCTCCCTCCCGCCTCAGCGGGGCCGGGGCGGGCGGCCCCATGGCCGGGCAGCGGCTGGGAGCGGGGCCGGGGCCCGCAGCGCGGCTCGGCACGGCTCGGCTCGGCACGGGGCTCCGGGCGGCCCGGCCGGGGCTCCCCCTGGCGGCGGCGGCGGTGCCGGGCGGGGATGGCGGCGCGGTGCCTTCAGCGGGCCGCCCCCCGTGCCCCCCTGCCGGCACCGCCGTCCTCCCGTGCGGGTGGCTGGGGCGGTGGGTGGAGAGAAATCCGCAGCGACCCGTGCAGGAGTCAGCCCCTCCGCCGGCGGCCGGCTGGCAGCGTGTCTGCGCGGCTTGTTCGAGATAAGGCGGCCGGTTAAAGCTTAACCCGCGCAGGCCGGGGAGGAAGCGCTTCGGAGAAATGCCCGCCCGGACCTGCCCGCCGGGGCTGCGCCACAGCGGGAAGCGGCCAGGGGCCAACCCCAGCGCCAAATGGCGGCCGGGGGCTGTGGGCGCCCCGGCCGGGCTCCCCCGCCGCGATCCCCGTCGTGCCTGTGAAGCCTCTCGGCGAGAAGGGGTCCTTCTGCCCCTGAAGCAGGCCACTAGCCCCGACGGGGGGCTGGGCAGCACGGTGCTGCCCCGAGCTGGGAGCTTCTGCCTTCGGTTCAACCGGAATTAACATTGAGTCTTTCGTACTGCTGTGGCGTACGGACCTGGCGTACGAGGCAGGCCTTCGTAAAATTCAACCCGTCCCTTCTATTTTTTGAACTCTCACTTCATAAGTATTTGTGGTGTAATAAATAGCTCCTGTAAATTGTTTCCCATCATTTGGAAACACAGGAGCGAACATTTCTCTTTTTTTCTAAACACAGTCTTCTCCTAAACCCTAATCTGAGATACATGGTGAGCCATGCACGTAGACAAGGCCATGAACTAGTTTAACTAGAGTTATTTTGGCATCAGTTTAGCTGTTGTGGTGTGAACCATCATGTGGACATACTGAGAAACAAGGTGTAAACATCATATTAGCACATTAACACGGGGTTTTAAGTGTGTTTAGTTAAGTAGGTGTAAAAAGTGATCTAGATGAGCCAGCTCAAGCTTTGTGCGTAGACTAGTTTTAGCATTATTTGGAATTAAGTTCCTTTTGTCTGGAGTGCCAGTTTGGCAATGTAGGAACTCAGCCTAATTCTGTATCAGATGACTGCTATAAGTAAGTATATGCTTGTTCCACCGCCGGGAGATTTGCCTTGAAGTATCTGAAGTATGTGACATAATACGCTTTCCTGCTGTAGTAGCAGTCAAGCTAAAAATCCAGCCCTATCACCTGACTTAACACGCTATTTTCTTTACATTCAAATTTAATTTATTTATTCATTTCAGATGGTGAAAGTCAACAGCCATGTATATCAAGACATACATACTTTCCCCTCATAAAAGCATATTCCAGAGCCTATGCAAAAAGTCTGTGAGAAGAAAAGCTTGTTAGTGTGCTTGAACTTTTAAAAAAATGCAGAGGTTTGCTGAACAATAAGACAAAGTATTCAGAAGGGGAAAATGTTACACCCATAAGTTCAATCATATTAAAATTACTTTTTAGTTCATTATAAAACCTGATGATTCTGTCCTAACAAAAAATAATACAGGCTAAGATTGGCAGCTTCACATCAGGGAAGAATATGATTACAGCTTTTCTAAAAGAGAAGGTGAATACACATACACACCCTTAGCAGGACTTTAAAACATTTGGTAGTGTTTGATATGTCAAAACACTTGAGTAAGGTCAGAGCCCAAAGGCCTACATGCAAGGATGCAGCTTCTAGGGAGGGCAATTAGGGTAAAGTGAAAAATGCTTACAGGAGTCCTATTATAGTTGCTCTTTAAGTAACCCTATCTGAACTTAACCATTGTACTAAAAAATATTCAAGTCTTGCAGGTTACTTATGCTTATGCAACCCGAAAACAAAATCTATCAGTTGAGCCAGACCCTTGGCACTACTCCAATAGTTCAAAACAGCTCTGGAGCCAGCTTAACTGCCCTAACCATAAATATTTTCACATCTCCAGGAACACCTCTGCAGGGCACAGACCCATTGAGACAACCTACACTTCACTATTTCTGAACTCTGACTCCCAGAGCACATGCAAAGAAACAAATGGCATGGGCCGCATGTACCTGATCTGCTGTGATTCTTTGCCTGGGGAGCACTCCCCCTGGGCTAGGAGTCACAGATTGATTCTTCAAACAACAAAACAAACCCCAGGATACTTAAAATGTTCACCATCCCTTCTTTCCTTCTTTCCTTCTTTCTTTCCTTCTTTCTTTCTCTCTTTTTTTTTATGACATCTGTGGAGATAGAAGGATAGACTCCGCAATAAGAAACAATTATTTTTTAATATCAACAGATAGGATTCAGACATGTTTGCTTTTAATTGCTCTCCACTGAACGAGCCCAGGTACCGTTTTAGAATTCCTGTTGCTTGCTTATACAAACATGCTCGCAAGCTTCTGTCTGGTGAGAAAATAATGAGAATTTGTACAGCAATAAAGAGAGTCAACATTTCACCATGCTGAAAATTGTTCATCATCAATATCAAAAGGTTTTAATCTGTTGACGGTCATATACTTGATCTATACAGCCTGCTGCCCTACTGACTCCTCTCAGGCTAAGTGGAGGGTGCCCTGGGATATGTGTCTTTGTACACTGATAGCTCTGGAAACACCGAAGCAACAACTGTGCAAGGCAATGGGTTGAATAGGAAGGCCTGAGCAAGAAGTAGTCTTGGCAGTCCGTGTGATTTTCCCAGGTTGATGTGAATGAATTAAGAGCAAAGGCACTGCCTCCAGGAGTCAAAACAAAACAAAACAAAAAAGCCAAAGCAAAACAGAACAAAAAAAAAAAAAAAAAAACAACCCTCTGTCTAGCAGTTGCCTAGAGCAAAGGGACGGAAATTTTGTTTTTGTGTTCCTGTTGCCTAGAGTCATGTAAAACCTTTGCCCTTTTACAACTAGCTACAAATCCTGGGGCTGACTGGGTATTACACTGTTTGAGAAGGAACGAGAAAGAAAAGAGAAAGAGCCCTCTGGGGCATTGAATGGACCTAAGGGCCAAGCATGGGATTTGGGCAAAAGAAATTGCTTACTGTCTGTTTATTTACAAGGACTATAGAGGAAGGGACAGAGCCAGTATTATCCCTTTGTCCTCCTGATAGACGCCCTAACTCAAAGACTCAAATAATAACTTCTAAGCCAAGAAGAAAACGCTATTTTCCCCTTTTATGACAATCAGATGTTTAGTGGGAGGAACTCTCAATGTGCATCTAAGAGATAGGTAATGCCAGTTACAAGGAAAAAGGAACATTGCACCCTCAAACTAAATTAGCTTGGTTGCCAGTACAGTGAGCAGCCTGAACGTTGCAGAGATAGCTTCATAATCACTTAAAGTATACTAGGTAACACACACAAAAAAAACTTATCTAGAGACACCATAAACTTACAGGCTTTGCTTAGGAAAATGAAGTGGCAGGGAAGGTTCCCCAGATGTGGGCTATTCTCTTCCAGGTTTACCTGAGAAGGGAACAGAACAAGGACATCTGAAGGAGATGCTGATTTCAGCTGGTTTAAAGCTGCTTCACTGGCATAAGTGATTATCATGTCCGTGGTTCCTGCAGGTGCATGAAACCCTGTTTCAAAGGAGGATTTTCATCAGCACCATATTTTGAACAGGCAGGCAGTGATGGTGAAAATGATGAGAACATGACAGCCAAAAAAATAAAAAGGCAACGCAGATTCCTGCTTGAAAGTACTCTTTTCATCATTTCAGAACTCACCTCCTGATTTGCTCCATCTCCTTATCACTTTCTGTGAACTTTGTCTCGTGAAAAGATAAGAAAAAGATTATGTACCAAATGATTCAGCTGGGTCCCTGTTCTGACAGTCTGCAAGGGAAGTAAGTGGTATGCAAATATTAACTGTACAAGGTGAATTTCACCTTGTTTTTCACAACCCAATTTTAAAAGACACGTTTCTACAAGATATTCCATGTAAGATTTATAACCTTTCTGTTAACACATTCCTTTTCAGTTGTGTGTGTTTTTTTTTTTTTTTTACCATCTTTGAACACATTAGTTTCCTAGAATTTCTATTTCAGAATAATATAGATTGTTATGAAAAATAAATGGAATAAATTGCTAGTATTACTTTAAGTGCATTCTTATTCATGAACACAGCTCAGTGCTGGCCTGTCATATCCAGTTTTACAGTAGTAACATACATCAAAAGTTAGCTTGCTCTGATGTTAAAAAACTTTTCAGGAGAGAAAGAAGTCACAGTTCATTGCGATATTTATAGGATTTAAGAATGCTTTTAAGTATCTTGTAATAGCAGATGCCATCAAGTACTCTGTCATAAGTGGTTTTCTTATTCATAACAAGTAATGCATATTATGATACGTTCCAAGCAAGGCCCACATTAAATTTTGTGGGAAAAATAAAGACCACATCTGTATTATTGTCTCAATTCCATTTGGGTTTTGTTAATGCCACGTTGCATTTTTATTTTTGTTTTGAATGCAGCTCTCACGTGTGGTTTTTAGCCATCAGTTTGGTAGTCTAATGTACGATGTATTTTAATGGATTGTCTAAGAAGTTCCAACACAAGTATCAAAGGCACACTGAATGGCCTTACCCTGGGGTGGAAAAAAGATTTGTTACAACGGGACCAACCTTTCGATAGCGTGGACAAGAAGTCCACAAAATGAGATTCCTGCTCTTCCAAGTGTTGGCCTCTTTCTCCCTTTCAAAGCCATTTCCTCCCACCTCTATTACTCAGCCTCTCCCCAGGAGTGTCTTCTCTTACCCTGGGGTACATTCTTGTGGCTTGCTGCCCCAGCAAACAGGGAGATGCTACAGCGTATCCTGGCTTGGGCTAGAGGAGCAAGAGGGAATTGCAGGACCACTAGGAGCTCAGAAGGGCTGGGACACCCATTCTAGGATCTAAACAAGCTGCATTGTTCAGTACCTCTGCTCCAGAAGGATCCATGATATGGAGCTAAGAGCTGGCAATGCACTGGAAAGACAGATTTAGGACTTGCTGACCTGTAAGTCATAGGATCAAGTCACAACACTATGAGTCTTCCTAGAACAGGACTAGGCCACATTCTAGCAAAAATTGACAAATTCGACCACACTTAAAGTCTCATTCTGGCTTCTCCAAGCTAGAAAGCCCAACTCCCTTAAGTGGCTCCCAAAGCTTCATGTGTAAGGCTCCCAGCACTACCACAAGAAGCTGTTACCTTCCTTCAGACGAGCCATTTCTATGTGCCCCAGCCCTACTTACTGCCTCTGGCCTTACCTTTGCTGCCAACCCTGACCCCTGCCAATGTCTGCTCTTAATCATTCAGTTATAAACAGTCCTTTAACATATATTTGCAGCTGTCAACTTGCATCTCTTCTAGAGTGGCTGTGGTCATTGATTATTCAAAGCTGAACTGTAATTGGCAAGTTAGAAGTTGTTTCACAGCTGTTTAAGAATGTCCAAGGTAATACCTTTGGAACTTCAGGGCATGTAGATGAAAATATTTACACACATTGTTAAATAGGTTAAAAAGTAGGTCATCCCTTTTATTTATTTTTTTCTTTTTCCTCTGCCATTTAACATATTGTGTGAGGATTTTCCTTTTAGAAGTTGCAGAGCTGCCTTAATCAGCACTTCTCGCCCTTGTCATCAAAACCAAAGAAGCTGGATTGGGAGCTTCTGACATGCTTGTAGTTCCTCTAGTCCAAATTCCATCTTAAGCACTGTTGGTATGATTCCTGCTGGGAAGCTTCTGCTGATTTCTGTTTTTTTCCATTCTGTTTGTTTGTTCCACATAAAAGTGGAACTCTATTTTTATGTGGAACTATACTTTCTGACTGGAAAGCATCGATAAAAGCAAGCCAAGAGTGTTTAAAAGTATTATCTAAAATGTATAATTGAAAGATAAGTGTCCACATGGTGTGCCTTGACAAGCTCCTTGAGTCGCTCTGGCCGTATTGAAGGCCAGAATTAACACCCACAGTGTTTTTTTTGCTCTAATCCTAGCTGCCCGGTCATAACGACCACAATCCTCCCACAGCCTCAGAACCCAGCAGTCTGTCCCTTTCCCTGTCAACACAGCATTTCTCTAAAGAATGCTGTTGACCAAAGGCATACCTGTAGAGAGGATGAGACAGTTATTTCCTATGTATCTTCTTAAAAAATCAATCATCTGCTGAGGTGATGAGAATTTGGGGAATTCTGTGTTATTAATACCCAGATGTTTAGTACATCTGTGGCTTGCTTGTAGACAAAGTCAGCACTCAGTAGAATTCAGCATATAGCAAGAAATATAAACAGGAAATGTTTAATTCTGTCCCAGTGAATTATATACCAGACACAGAGACTGTGGATTTTTAGGATTATTTCTGCAGTCGAGTGTTCAGATCCCATAGCATTCCTAAATGCCCAAAGTGAAGTACAGACTGAAAGAAGATTCTGGTGGCAAAAGAAATCTTTACGTTGCTGGTAGCCTACAGTTTTCAGTTATTGTCTTTAATTATTCTGAATTGTATCATATTAGCTATGGCTTATTCAGGTGTTTCTCAAGGGCAGTGAGTGTTTCGTTTGAGCAAAGTGTAAGGATTACTGAAAGAGTGACTCCCAGCAAGTAATAATTCAGTACAGAAATGTAGATTTCATTCAGAGGAAACTATTTTTAAGATGTGTCATCACAGACAAAGCAGACTTTGGTTGGTATAAGCTGGTTATTAATGGCTTTCTGATGTTAGGCATGGTATAGGTCTGAATGTGATTAAGTTAGCAGGAATTCTGCCATCTTTCAGTGACAATGACGTTGAGTCCTGAACTGAAAAATAGGAACATCATAACAAGGGAGTAGCTATTCTGAATAATTCAGCTAAAACATTAGAAAATGTCAGAGTAAACGGAAAGAGCAGACCTCAGCATGGGCGATTTAAAAGAACTGTAGTTGTTAAGATCTAATTATTATGCAAAAAATGGGAAGATTAAAAAATCCCTGATATTGCAGTTTACTATTGTCAGCCTTCTGAGCGCTTTATTTCTAGGTGATGGCATGATTAACATCTTAACTATGAAGGCAGCTCCGATTCTTAATAATACTGCTTCAGATATTAGTAGCAGTATCAGCAATAGCAGAATCCCTAGACATAGTTTTCACTCCATTAATACAGGAATAATTTGTTTCTCAACGGTTATTTTGAAACATATTGATTTTTCAGCCTACACATGTTTTTACTTGTTTGTGATCTTATCTTATTCAAATTTCAGAACCGCACAATTCACCGCGAAGATACAGAATGCAAAACGACCGCCCAGCTTGGCTTCAGACACACAAATGCAACCCCACACAAACAAAGGGATTTGTATCTAAGCATTATTTGCCTGTGTTCTTAATATTTCAGTACTCTGTGGAAGAAAGCAAGTTGGGTAACAAGCTGTTTTGACTTCATATTCAGTACACTTTCAGGTTTCTCTAGTCTACAAAGCCAAGAATCCAGTCTAAAGATGCCATAATGCCACAGAGCTTCAGCATGTTTAAGGCAAGACAATGCCTTAAACATGCTTTTTTCTTTTTTCTTTTTTTTTTCAATCTTTGATGCCATGCTTTGGAATAAAATAAAAGTTTTGCCATAGATAAAAAAGGAGATATGTCTGAGACATTACCCAAATACCCAAATCTTCTGTGTCTATTCCATGTATTATTTATGTTTGGAAGAAGGAACCTTGGGTTGGAACTGGTTAATTTGCTTTTTCTGATGAAATGAGCACTGAGCTTGAAGCATTTCATTGGAAATACCCTGCTTCAATGAGCTTTCAGCAGTTAAAGCTGAAGCCAAGTTCCCCAAAATGGGGCACCACACTGTCCGGGTCTCCAGTCTCCAACCCGGTAGCAAATGGTTTGTGGGGACTCGGCATCAAAATCATCCATCTTGCTAGTAGCTGACATGACTTCCTCAAAGAGCAATTTGTGACTTTTCCAGGAAAAGCTCAAGCCTCACAAGTGTGGACACTGCCATATGACTGTTGTTGTTGCTGTCATGTAGGAAACGGGGTCAGCTTTGTAGAGGGCTGCCTGTTGACTGCTCTGGGTTATTAAACTGGCAGCTTGAAAGCAAGCCTCCCGCAGACCCAGAGGGCTCCTCCTGAGAGTCAGCAAGCCTCAACTGCTGCCCTGTAAATGACTGCACTTTCTAGGGAAGTAAAACTCTGCTTGATTCCTTGTCTTTTCGTGAGGCTTCAATTTGGAAAGCCTTGTTAGTCCCCATCAGTACCAGGGAGGACAGGACCTAACATTTCAAATAACTTTTGTTTGTCCCCAGCAGGACTTGATACTTCTTGCCCAAGTTATGCAAGGCTGTCCTACCCTACGTGTGACAGAGCTATTTGGCAAGATCTGCCATTGTCTTCCTTTACAGACAGGGCCACTCTTTCAGTCCCGACTGACTGGGAAGTGTTTGCCAGTTTGTGTGTGTTTTATTTTAATTTCCTCTGCGCAGATCTGGAGAGTGCCTGCCTATAAATATGTGCTTATAGGGTGCTTGGGGAACCACTGTTTTCTCCAGGGACTAGATTGTGTTTTCAAGTCATATCTCACCATGGAAACAGACGGCTAATGAAGGATCTGAATTGGATTTCTCTGCATCAACATCTCAGTCATTCATTGAACCAGGTGGCAAATCCTCATTACAAGATAAAGGTTACAGTAAAAGTGGGACCCCAAAAGCACAGGTTTCGCAGGTTAATAGAGATAAGCAATCTGTGACATCTTTTCCAAATCAAACTAATAGTGCAGTGGTACCTTCCATAAGGAAATTTTCAGGTCTTTCTACAGGAAGCTTTACAGCCAATCTGAATGCACCTCAGATTGACCTGTGAATTAAAATTTGTGTATTAAAAAAGGGACCAGAGCATGCAACTAAATTCTAATTCAACCTTTGCAACTGAATGCCAGACATCATTGAATGATTTTCAAGATGTTATTCAAAGCAACAAAATGTGTATTTTAAAGTGAGCTTAATCTTGCCCAGATTTTGCATGAAATCATTTGGAAATGTATGCTTTTGCAATTTTTTTTATTACACCTTAATCTGTTACAGTACTCAGGAAAGCTGTTGAAAATTACAGGCTATGATCCTACAAAGAAACATTACCATTAACTTTAATAGAACTACCAGCATGCTATTAACTGCCGCTAATTAACAAGGATTAATAAATAAAAGTTTTCTTAACATTAAAAGCCTTTGCTGAACCAATAGAAAACTGTGTCAACATTAACAATAAATATGTTCGGATTTTTCAGGATGCTATCAAAATTATAGTGAATTTCTGAATATACAAATCAATCAAATCAACCAATCAAAGCAGTCAAATCAAATAAAAAAATTGAGGGATTTGGGAAAGATGACATGGAAATGCATAGAATCCCTGCAATAGATGTAAAAGATTTGCCATAGAACATCTCTTTATAGTCTTGATCAGAACAAAAGACAAAGAGTGTTCCCAAAAGATCCACCATGTGTTTGACAGCCCTTAGTGAAGACTGAAGAAAGACTTTGGAAATCTCACTTTGTCCAAGCAGAGCACATAGTTTCTATCGGATAATAAACCTGGTAATAAATAACAAGTCTTGTTGTATTATTTTAAAGATGACTTAAAGAACTTAATCTATAATAGCAGCTTACAATACTGTTATTCCTGGATGGGAATTACTAATTGCTCAGTACTGCTAATATATGTTAGCTAACTGGAAAGTATTGTGGGGACTAGAAAGAAAGTTGGTAGAGAAATAACTGTATTATCTTTTGTTTTGCTTAGCTCTTTTCTCTCTTTTGTATGAAAGAATAGTGGCAGAATGTCATTCCTTATCCTTATTACTCTGTGAAAATATTATTTTGTGTCTGATTCTCATTCAGCACAATTTGTACCTCTGTCATGATGCTGGTCCAGTAAAAGGGCCATAGGAGCATTGTGCCAGAAGGTGAAGGGAAAAAGAAAAAAAAAAGCTGTAGAAGGACTATCTAAGTGAAAATGTTTGAAAGTCAAAGGGAGGGCACATGTTTGACTTCACAAAAGAAAATGCTGTTTTCTGTTGCAATGTTGGTTACACAATCACATAAGGTTTTATTTTTAAAAGCAAGTAAAAAATTATAGTGCATCAGCTCCTCAACTGGTGTAAATCAACATGGTTTTATTGACTTTGATGGAGCTATGTCGATTTATACCAGATGAGGATTTGGCCCACTGTATGGAGATATTTTTATTTCTCTTCTCACTCTATCAGTTAAGGAAAGGGTAATAATCAGCAAGCTGGAAGCAATTATGTGTGTGTGAGGAGGGGGTAGTTTCATAATAGCTAACTTGATATTATTTCCTGTAAAATGCATCAGGAGAATAAAGCCTGGAGCCTGCTGACCAGTTCGTTTTGTAAAGAAATATTTGTTCAAATCTGTTTATAATAATTTGTCAAGCGACAGACAAGCAGGGCTCGAGCACTTGCCTTCCACTGACAGCAGAGGCGGCAGCGCTGTTGGTCACCCAGTCAGTGAGTGGCTGCTGAAGAGAAAGACCCAGGAGAAATTCAGGTTTCATTCACACCCATGTAAATCTGGAGAAATTCTACCAAAATCAGTGGAAATATTCTCTATTTACATCAGTGTGCCTAAAAGAAAATTTTGGCAGAGATTTCAAGTAAGCATTTATAAGCTGTTTCTGGCAGCAAATAAGAACGGGGGAGGGGAAGATTATTCATTGCAGATGCTTTGTGAGATTAACAGAGGCTTTCTGGTGACAATAATGCCTACTAAGATAGTCACTCTTCGAGAATGCTTTTAAAAATGTGATTTGAGGGAGTTTTCTGTCATGCTTTAATTCTTAGAGCATTTCTTGGTGGCAAAAAGTGCTAACCAAGACCTCAAGTGCAATGGTCTAAATCGGCCTCCTGACCCTGGCTGGGCAGATCAGCCCCCACCTGTAATACTGAGTGGGCTGAAGTGGTTTATGCAGGCTAAGATTTCTAAGAAATCACTTTGGATAGAAGTATTTTGAAAGGTTTAATTTTCATTATTGTGAAGGAGCCACACATTGACAACGGAGTTGAAGACAAAATAAAATACAATTAAAATAAATTGAAGAATGTGTGAAAATATTTTTAAATATAATATTTAAAATATATTTTTATATTTATTTAAAATATATTTAAATCTAATGCAGATTATTCTTTAGAACATTCCCTAGAATAACCTGAATAATTCAGTACCGACGCTAATACTATTAACACTATTCCAACCAGCTGTTGGAATGAAGCTTAGTCATCAGTTAGCACTCAGGGATGCTTTAAACATTTTTGTAATGTTTTTGACTTACAAGCATCAATGAAAGTGCTTCACCCCCTGTTAGAGCAGATGTAGCTCCACGAGGCTGAAGGTGCTCAGTTACCGTGCCTTGTACCCATCTGGCCACCTCTTTCTGAACTGATCTGCAGGGAAAATGATGCCCTAAAATGGCACGGAGGTGAACCCTCAAGCACAAGCGGGTATCTCTGGAAGGGCTCATGAAAGTGGTGCCCAGCCAAGCCACAGGGAGCCCCGGCACAGGCCTCTGCCCTGTGGTGGCTGCCTTTGCAGGCTGGGGCTGGGGGGCGGCCCAGAGGCCACTGCTGAGCGCTGCCACGGCTCCTCTGCATCACGGGGCCTGCGGCAATAAGTTAACTCCACGGGGAAGGGGTGGTTCTGCTTATTTGGGGTTCCTTTGTTTTTTAGTAGCTTGGCTACAACCTCCTTAAAGCCAGCGTTAAAATGGCCTCCACCGGTTCATCTGGGGCAGATGACAGGTTGCTGACATTGAATTTAAATCCCCTTTCTGGTAGTGAATATATAACTTTCAGTACGAGCTGCTAGCTGTTTCCTCTGTGCGTTGTCAGAGTGCATCTTTCATTGGTTTCTTTAGTCAGCTTTCCAACCACTCATGGAAAGTCACGGGTTGTTTCTGCCCACTGTTTCACATCCGTGTGCTGTCCTGCACTGGAGGAGACAACTGCAGGGTCACTATCATCTTTTCTGGGGAGAACAGAGAATTGAAAAGCGGGTGCTAGTTTGTAACCCATACCTCTTGAGTGAATTTCTAATGTTATACAGATGGTGTAAAAGAATCATTCTATTTTTTATAAAAACGTGCACCCAGATCCTTTTTGTTATTAAATGTACTGCACAAAACATAACCGTATTCCTAGAATCAATACCACAAAAGTGATTCAAACTAAGAGTAATTTAGAAAGGATGAGAAAACTTTGAGTACAACACACAAGCAAAATAGAGGCAGGCTCTTTTTACGACTTTTCTGCTTAGTTTTTAGGCCATTACATAGAACGGCAAGATACAAAGATCACCTTTAAATCTAGTGTATACTGTGGAGATGATGTCCCAGCTAACTGTGATGTGGACAGAGATTATGACTGAAGTCAGGAATACACGGAAGATTAAATCCTAAACCACAACCCTGTCTTCATAGAAAAAAGTATTAAGGGAACAAAATAGATTGACATACCTAAACCAAAGCACTTCTAAATAAGGCATCTGTCAGATTTTTCCATGAGATGTAGGCAGTTAAAGATTTGTTGTGACAGGATTTGAGATGGTTGCATTTTAGTTTTGCTCAGCTTTCAGGGTAAAAGTGCTCTAAAGCCTGAAAATGAATTTCAGGGACAAGCTGAGCAGTGGCCAGGAAAATGATTAATATTGCAGTAACTACCAGTTCAGACACGTCAGCTAATCTTGAATGTGAGAAAACATGGGACGGGGTCATCATTAAATTAAGTGAAGCTTACGTGTATGAATGAATTTAAGCTTGGTGTCCAGCTACACACAGGATTAGCTATTAGTGCAATATCTGATCTGTACATGCTGCTGGATTTAGTGCTTAGCACAGCAGAACCTCAGGCTGCAAGCACAATTTCTCATAGGAAATATCTGTGGGTTACAATGCATCATTGTTTGGCCTTGATCAGGAACCAAGATAATCCTACCACCAGACAGAGCTCAAGTCTGCTGAGAGATCCCTGAGAGGAAGCTCGCAGGGCCCACAGGACCAGGCGCTCATTGCTTACTGGGTTATTCACCCGAGGACCAGGGCATAGGACAGAAGAGACCCAACTACACCCTGTACCAGCTGCAACCCCTGGACAGGTAGGACTCAGGTAAAAGCCAACAAACTATGACCAATGAGTTCCCTTCCATGCACTCCAGCCTGATCTCAGAAGAAATATTAATCATATTCCTGCTGTCTAAAACAGAGCTCAGATATTCTCATAGACTGATGGTCTGGAAGCCTCCTAAGTCTCCTAAGGATTTTTTTTGTTTGAACTATTTGTGTTTTTTGCTGTTGTTTTGTTTGTTTGTGTGTATGTTTCTTTGCTTGTTTTACTACACACATTGGAAAATAAATCCTTGGAAGCAAGAGCCACCCATCACTTTTTGATCATCATGTTCCCATAGATATTACAATGACTGGGCTGGAAAGGCTCTCTGAAGGCCATCAAATGCATCCCCCTTGCTAAGGCAGGTTGGAACAGCCCAGGTTGAGTTGCTGGGATATCTTCACTCACAAAACTGCTTTCTAGTGTGAAGCCTGTATCTGACTGCTGCAAGATTTTACAAAAAGAATTAGTGTGGTACTTGCAGCTCCTCGGGGGAGAAATGAGAAGAGGAATGAAAGTAACAGAATGACTTTTAAAAGGCTGTTACTCAGCTTGGCCCTCAATTTAGTATCAGTTTATTGTAACTGTTAATTAAAAAAAAAAACTTAATTTGATTACTCTGGGTAGTCCTGAAATTTAAGAAGCTAGTGTCAAGGCCCACAGAGCCTGAGACCAGCTACGTCTAATTACTAGTCTGGAATTTTTTAATTACTACAGATAAGAGTATTGGGGGAAAACTGCCATGATACAGAATTCAGAAACCACATCCTCCCTATTTTCTAGCCATCCCACTCAGCTGCTGAGAGGGAGTGCTGAGAGTGTGGAGGCTAAGTGGAGGCAAATAACCACATCCCCAGTCTGCTGTCATCCTCAGACAGCAGAATTTCCGATGTGCCCTCTGCTTAACAAAGAGAAGTGATGAAAACAAAGAGGATGTAAGTAACTTCGTCATCAACAGGTGCCTTCACAATAATTTCTCAGAGTTGTCCTGGGCTTACAGGCAAAATTTCCATTGGCTTTTTGGCAAAATTCTGTCATGCCACCACTTAAAAAACTTAAAATGAATCAGCTGAAGGCGTGAAGACAACATGAACAGTTCAAGACATCTTAAAGCCTACGTAAAGGCTCTAATTCAGGAGCAAAGTGCCTGCAGAGCTCTGACAGCACTCCTTTTCTGAATGTCACCTTTGCTGAAAAAGGACTAAGATACCTCAGTCATAGAAGTTTACTGTCTCTTTTGCCATGTAGCACACACTGGTGAGGGACATCCTCATCATTTACACCTAACTGTCATAACACAGGCCTGCTTTCATTACTGGCTTATGATAAAGCACTGTGCTGTGAACTGGAAGATAGGAGGTGTGTTCACCACAGCAAGGTGGCTGGGTTGGTGTATTAAACTGCCGAGCTGAGGGCATTTGCCAGAGTTTTTGGTTCATTATAAGCAGACCCTACTGAATAGCATCAAACTAAGGCCACTTGATTTCTAAACGGAAGCCTTCACTGGGGGCTGAAAGCATTTTAAGGTCTCTGACACATAGTATCTGTTGGGGTTAAATAGCAGCAATCTTTAACATTTTAATGCTACGCTGCTGTCTTCCAGTGCCACCAGTCCCATCACCAGGGGCACCAGGAACAGATGAAGATGAAGATGAAGATGAGGATGAAGATGAGGATGAGGATGAGATGAGATGAGATGAGATGAGATGAGATGAGATGAGATGAGATGAGATGAGATGAGATGAGATGAGATGAGATGAGATTAAGGGTGGCTCCACCATGGAGTCTGGCCTGGGGACCAGGAGACACCAAGCCTCCGCTCTGGCCACCACTGGCGCGGAGGCAGAGACCTGGATCCAGCAGGGAGGTGGAGGAGGTGAGAGGTGGGCGACGCAACGCTGTTGCTGCTATATCTGGCCGAGTCCAACTGTGATGTCCCACGCAGCTTTCCCAGAATCTTCATTCAGGCAACTTGTTCACATGCATAATGATGTGACCACTGAGAAAATTTTGCTTAAAGTAAAGCACAAGAGAGCACTGATGCAGTGCATGCAGCAAGCAGAATAGCTTTAAAACCTCTTTCACAGCTTTGATCTGTGGCTGTCCCTGCAAGGTTTTGGGGTTGAAGTAACCCCGTTTTGCCCTGCCAACAGCAATTCCTACAGGTTGACAAACATGGGTCCCATCCACTCCCACTTGCAACACTCCCCTCATGTCTGAGCCTACTTGCCAAGTTTTGTGCACCTCTGTGTCTGGCACCTATGCAAATTAAGCAATCTGTATCTAATTTAGATGTGGTCATAAATATGACTTTTGAAAATAAGGGCTTTAGGGATGGGCTGAGCCCAGGCCTCGCTGAGAGAGAAGCCACAAGTGCCAGGTGAGAGCGTGTGAGGGTGGGGAGGGGGAAGGAGGCCTTCTTGCTGATCATCCCAGAAAGAACACGTTTTTGTGAAAAAGAACAAGTAACAGGTGATGGGCAGCGAGCACAACAGCGGAAGGATGAACTGGAAAGAACAGCATGAGGAGTGTTAGCAGCCACCCAGTGCTGCTTCTGCAGTGGGTGCTGCCAGGCTCTGAAGTCCTTCATTATCAGAGCCCTTCTGCTGCCAACCAGCTCTGGACCCCTCATCCCCCTGCACCACCTCTCCCTCCTTATGGGACTCCCAGGGCCTTAAAACTGCACTGCAGAGTACAGGCAGGCTGCCTGCCAGCTGTGCATTGCCCTGCTCCTTGTGACAGGAGCAGAAACCACAGCAGCCAGCTTGCCTGCAGCAGTTTTTCCCCTTTTTTCCAGAGCAAGTCTTGCTGCTGCCTCTTTCTGCTGCTTTTCCCTCTCACCTTGCCCCTCTCCCAGCTCCCAGGAGCTGGCAGGGATCCAGTGGCACAGCGGAGCTGCCAGGCATATCCAGGTGAACCAGTCTGGGCAGAAAGTGATTCCAGTCTGTTGACCTCTGTACTCCAACTCCTCCTGACAAAGCGAGGGATAATGGGGTTCACGTGCTCTTCTGAAAACCTTGCAGGAAGAGTGACAGCGAGAGCACGGCTGGGAGAGGTGGGATGGCTCCACAAAGCTGGGGAGAGGAAGGCACAGGGCTGGGCCTTCCAGAACTGAAAGCAGTGTAAGGAGAAAGGCCAAGCTGAACAGGTCATCATGAGGTTGTAGGAGAGGCTCTGAGCACTGGCATGGCTACTTTCCCCACCAGTCAAACACTGCAGTTGGCTGCTCTGGTGCTGCTGATAAGTTCACCCCTTGTTTCTTCTGTGCTGTGTCACAGCAGTGAGGTGAGCCTTGTGGGCTGGGGTTAGTCTAGGTTGTGAGCATGGATGTCATCCAGGATGCTTGCCTGCTCTCCTCTGTCAGCATCCTTCCCTACCATTAAGGCATGCACAGGGATATAACTAGTTTCTGACCAGCTCTGTGTCCTTTCCACTCTCTTCATGCCCTTACAGCCACATACAGGAGGGACAAAGGAATAAGCCCGAGTCTGGACACCACAAGACTGTAGTTACAGGACCATACACCAAAACCAATCCATACCACTGAAAGGCTGGGAGCTCTGGGTTGAACGGTCTGCTTGCGAGTCTCAGTGAAATACCCCCTTTTAGTTACTAAATAAAAACTCATCCCTGTTGTTTGTGAGAGCTGAGCCATATGTACAGTTATGATGAAATATGGGTGCTGCAACTGACTTCTGTTAATTCAGAGCATGAATATCAACTCAAACCGATGAGTGGTAAGAGCAAAAAATAAGAAAACATATAAGAACATCCTTCTATTACCAGTGAGCTTTCAGGGTGGCATCAACTGTTCTGAATACTCAATTTGAACAAAATAGTTGACCAGAAAACAAAACAAAATAAAAACAAACACAAAGACAAAAGACGAAGAACAAGAAAGGCAGACCACAGTGGCTCAAGACAAAGGAACACAGTGTTGGATTGTGTCATATATGTACTGTGAAAGAGGATCAATCTGAAAGGGACTGGAAAATTTCACAGAAATCGTCCTGTCATCTATTTGAGTAAACACAAATTCTCATGCTACCCTCAATTGTGCTGTTGCTGAGTGCAAAGCCCTCTCAGAACAAAGCATGTCATTTTAAGGTTCCTCTCACCTACAGGAAAGCCTGAGGAGGACGGGAAGGAAGAAAATAGCCATAAAAGGTGTCTGGGGCTTTCTTTGGCTATAGTGGGTAGTAGAGACCCTGGAGTAACTGCTAACTTGTTCATATTTAGCTATTCTGCAAGTTAACGTGTTTTTTTTTTTTTTTTTTTTTAATCAGAGCAAACAAAATAATACAGGTACAGGAGAACTTCAAAGGTAGCTTAAAGACTTTTTTTTTAAGTTTCTCCCTCAGCCCACACCTTTGGCTGTAGCTCAGGATCTGAATATCTGTGCATAAGTAGGCTTAAAGATCCATCTTTAGACATCTCAGTGCCCTGAGTTGGGGGTGGGGAGCCAGATATTCAGCTGATAAGAACTGTAGGAAATTCACTGGAGTCTTCTTACAGGCATGGAGTTACACCAGCAGGCATTGCACCAACTCACTCCCCTCTACTTTTATCTAACAGTTTCCTTGCTCAGCACCTTCTGATGGTTCATGGTGGGTCTTTGGAAGTGAACATGGATTGAACAAGCTTCATGATGCACGGAGATGCTTCAGTTCATGTGGTTACCCACCAAGATGGGACAAGCAGCCTGGAGCAACCTCTGTGCCTTCCTCTGGCAATGGGGCGTGCAGGCCTCCAGCTCCTGCGCACGCCTCCAAGGCTCCAGTTCCAGGGAGGCAGGCAGTGTGCCTCCTGCAGAGGCTCACCAGCATCCAAGGTGAGGCACGGAGAACAACATGAGCTAAAAACCTCCGCTGGTGCTCAGCAGGTAGCAGAAAGCAGGAGCCAGGGGAGCTGAGGCTGGGAAACAGCCCCACACAGCAGGGCAAGCCATAGCTGGGCATGGGCCAGGAGGATGCAGGATCGTGCCACAGGGTAGAAGAGCTGAGAAGGTAACAGCAAGGAGCCAGGACAGTGCAGCGGCAGCAGGAGGCGGCCTGGAAGTAGGAACTGGGAAGAGAAGATGACCATCCCCCAAGGCTGCATGAACAAAAAAGGAACTACATCTGAAAGGCAGCTCTCCGGCTGTAACCCATGGCCACGCACGCAGTGCGAGTAACACGGCAGAGGTAGCACTGAAAGCCAGCGTAGCACCTGCACAACCAAATGTCAATAGCAGCCTGAAGAGGGGACTTCACTCTGCAAAATGCATAGCTGTGAAATCTGTAGACAAAGCTGATGTCTGCTTCCATTAGTACCAAAACAGCAGTTTGACCTAAATAGCAATTTTTGTTTGGCATTGAAAGACAAACAGGAATAAGGTCCAACACATGAGTCATTAAAAACTAAAAAAAAGCCCAACAACATGCACTCTTCTCCACAATCAGCCCCTTCCTGAGAGAGGGCCAAAAGCTGTACATAGTTTGGAGTCTTCTCTTCCATAGCAAATCTTAGCGCAGCTTCAGAAATTTTGGCTGACACCTTTATGACACCGAAATAGAGGGAGTCAGTCTACGAAAGGCAGATTTTAACTAGGCGGTGGAGCTCCTTGGTAATTCCAGTAAGTGCCTCAGAATTACAGACTCGCAGTATTGCAACACCATATGTTGTACTTACAAGTGCCATATCTGTGATTATAAAATCCCCGAATTCTTCCTATGACCCAGTCATTGCCTGGTGCTGCTTTGGATTTTTGCTGACGACCTTCTGGGTGACTGCCCCAGCAGGAACAGAGCCGACAACAAGTTACCAGTCATTAGTCCAGCCTTTCTACAGTGCCCAAGTGTGAAAGGATCAGTGAGGAGGTCCAAGATGCTCCTGTGAGGTTACTATTGCCAGCACAGACTTCTGATCCAGATACCCTAACTACACATACATAGCAGAGTGTGCTGCTAAGTTCAAGTAATCATTCTCCCTACTTGTCACAGTTTGTAACTGGAAGGTACTGACCAGTCAAAATGCTTTCAGAATTACCAAGAGAATTTACTAGCTCATGTACATCTTAGGCTTGCACACCTTAAGCAGGACTGAAAGAAAATACACAGGCACCTGCTATCTCTTGTACAGAATAGTGCTCCCCAGTGCCTAGGCCTTGTTAGTGGGCAAGTGCTTTTGCAGCATTACCCTTAGTTTCATTTGGTTTCTAAGATGCTCAGCCTCATGTTTTGATAGCTTTCTATTGAACTCACTACTAAAATTGTTATTTTTGTCTTTATTTCTTTATTTGAGCAGCTGAAAGTGAAGCAGGCAGTTCCACCCAAATTCTTCTTTTCATTATACCAATGTCCTTGCTAGGTTTATCCATGTATCAGCTTGTTATCTGTTTTCTACTGTTTTAAATGCTTTGCCAGGAAGCTGTCAGTGACGTTCTTCTCCCCTCCTCCCTCCACTGGGAACTATTTATCTTCTTAATGTCATTTTAAAATAGAGACTATTTCTTTTAATGGCGATGTGCATATTTTCATGCTTACAATTATAAGTCAATTAACGCATTGACCACAAAAGTGCACTCACCAATACTACAGACCATGTGCGTGCAATTACCTCATGTACACGATCACAATAACGACACATAATTGAATGCCCCATCTGTAAGATAGGAAATAATATTTCCTTTCTTCTACCTTTGTCCATGTACATAGTAGACTCTTGAGGATAAACAGTCTCATTTTGTTTGTATATATATATATATAAACACACACACACACATACACAATACACATGCACACAATGCTGCAAACAATCAAAGCCTGATCTGGGGCTGCTAGAAACTCTGGTAGAACATTTTGCTTCAGATTTTGTCACGATATCTCCTGCTGACTTTCCCCCTTCTTGCTATTTCTAGCCCAGGCTGACAGTTTTGGTTAGCTGCTTTCCATGCTCCAGCAAACCTGGGGAAACAAGGCAAAGCAGAAACACTGGAGGACAGAAGCAGAGCCTTCCCCCTCTCCCACATGTCCCCAGAGCCCTCAGTGGGGTTTGGGGCATGTAGTGGAGAAGCAGAGCCCTCACAACCATTTTCACACAAAAAGAGGGCAGATGAGGTAGAGCCCAGGAGGACTCTGCTGCATCCTGTGATGGCAAATGAAAAATGTTTTCCTGTTCTTTCTGTCCCAAAAGGTGGAGGGAGAGGGACCTCCCAAGAGGAATGAATGAAAACAATTCATGAGATACGGCCTGTGGGTAAAGAACTACCACAGCTGCAGGAGAGGCTGGGATGTTGTGTAGGTCACGCAGCAGAGAGTGGGGGGAATGCAAAATACTAGAAAAGACTCACAGCAAGTAGGCAACTTCTGGGCTTGGGTGTTTAAGATCTATTTGTTGGCAATCCTGAGGTAAGTGGGGAATGACTCCAACATATGCTAATGTAGGGGTTTCTTACATTACAAGCCCCAAGGGACTCCTGAGATGATGAACTCCAAGCCTTCAGCAAACTGCTTCTTCGTTCCTGTCAGAACAGACTCATCTCTAGGGTCACACAAACATTTAATTGCGTTTTTTTTTTTTTTAAATGCTCTAAGCTGCACTGAATTGCAGGAATTTAACATATATATATTTAAGCATGATGTTCCATCTCTCTCCCTTCCCCAAAACACTGTGCCACATGAATCTTTTCTCAAACGAGTGGATGTACCAACATCTGCAGAAATGTAATGTGCATTAGTTGGCCAAACAGCATTGCCCTCCTTCTCCACTTATTTCTACAAATACATGCCCCTCTACTGCAGAGGGTTTGTCACAGCCCAAGGGTGAATTTTGAGAGACCATTTGTTAAAATGCTGGCAACAAGCCACAGCATTGTCTGTGCTGAGCTCCAACATTTCCGAGGCGGGGAGCCAGAGCCTGGGTCTGCCATGGTGCCTCCGAAGTGGGATGGGGCCGGGTCTGACCATTTCTTTGGGGCCCTGATGGGAATTCCTGGAGAGTGCAAAGCAGCCCTTTGGAAAAGCTTCCATCATTATTCCAAGCTGCATTGGCCTGGAGAAGCTGCTCAGCTAAAGTGACTGGCTAAGAGTGCTGTTATGTCTTCCAGTGACAGACAAGAGGCAAGCAATGCCACACTCGGGTGGCACTTCTGCTTGCCTCCGGCTGCACCACAGCCTGGTCCTGGCTCCGGGAGCTGGGGGAGAAGAGAGGTGAAAAGAGACAAGAGACAGAAGGAACCGAAGAAAGAGAAAAGGAGAGAACACAGATGCAGAGGAGTTTAGGAGCTGGGCTTTTTTCATGCTTGTCCCACTGTCAAGTTATCCCATTCAATACCTCTTCCGATACCACACACTGGGAAGAAGCATACATGAAAAATAGCTCACCTTTGACAGCCAGGCTGCCCGCAGTGGACTTTTGGTATTTTTCTTTAAAATGACATCATGTCAAGAAGAAATTTTGCAATGTTTTCTGTCTGCAAAGTTGTTTTATCATTCTTACAGCTTGACAGTTTTTGCCCTGTTACAGTGGGTCCCAAACACCTTCTTTGGTTTACTGAAGCAGTTCTCAATGGATTTAAACTTCACATAGCTTGTCCTGCAGAAGCCAGAGCACTACACAGAGAGTTATGCCATTAGGAGAGAGTGGAGCTGCTCTCCACTCTTCTGTGTGCCAGACATTCCTGGTGATTACAAGAAGCACTGCAGATGCACAGCTCCCTCTGATTAGTTTGTCCTAAATCAGCCCTACAAACATGAATTTCCATGATTTATGAGTTGCTCATGACCCACAGGGTTTTGGCATCACAGCTGGGGTTAGCTGCTCCACCAGGTCATGCACAATGCTGCCCTTTGCAGGAAGATGTAGCACACCACGATGTAGCCTAAGAGCTGTTCACAGCAGCAAGCAGTTTCTGGGCTGGCAGCTTGCAACAGCCACAGTGCCATCTGTGGTAGCTGTCACCCAACTGCCCTGTGTACAGAACCAAAAATCTGGATACCAGTGGGGGTTTGTTTCTCTCACTTCTCCTCCTCCTGATGCCAGCAGCCAGCTAACTGCTAGAAGAGTGCAAAGGATGAGGGCACTAGGAAAGAACTATTGATGTATTTTCATCACTGTGGTGTGGTTAATCTGGGTTTCCTTTTCAACATTGTCTTGTAAAGAAAAGGGTCAGAAAGTTATCTGAGAGAAGTACTTGATGTTTTGCTTTGCTTTCCAGCTCCTCTAAATCAGGTTGGTTTACAAAGAACAGCCTGGCTGTTTAGCACATTTTATATGACAATCTCAAAGCAGTTGATACTCAATTAATTCACAACCTTGCTTTGATTTTGGATTTGTTATTCCCATTTTCACTGTAGACACTGAGGCAGAGAAAAGTTCAATTTTCTCCCAAGAAGCATGCAATACAACAACAGCAGAACTGAGAACAGGGACTCGGCATGCTGGAGGTACCCCTGGCAGCTTCCTAGAGCCAAACAAGCAAGAGCAGAGCAGAACCAATGCAGGCATTCTCAGGAGAATTTCCCCTGACGACCCAGCCTGCCTAGGTGTACACAGGGAGGACAGATTTTCCCACTCATCACACAGGGTTTTGCAAACCTCCTCACATCTTACTTTTGCTACTCATGTGTAAGGGAATCTATAACAGGACCAAAAGGAGACAGATAACAAGTTGGAAAAGGGACAAATTCAATTAACACCTTCTTTCACACACTATTTTTTTCTAGCTTGTCATGCTTGTCTAGCATAACACCCTTAAGAACGGCCCCATGAGCTCTGGCCCTATGAAGCCAAGTTAGGAAGAAATGTCTGAAGGGACCAAGAACCAAACCAAACTGAATTACCACTACCCTTTCTCTGCAAACACGTGGACGTGTGGTTTTAAGTCAAGGACCTGTTAAGGGCAGCAGAGGAAGACAGACATTTCAACAATTTCAACTCACCTCTGACTTTCTCCTGATGTCTAAAAAAGACATGGGGAGCTTCCCTATTGCTCCCTCTGTTGCATCTGAGCTCCAGATGCGTGCATGCTATTTCCAGAGTCAGAGGATACAGATGTCATTAAATATGCTGGTGATCTGCTCGAGTCTATTGAAATTTTTTTAATCTGAGATCAACACCCAAAAAAGTATTTGAAGACTCAGCATGAAGAGGGGAAACAACTGCAATGAAAGCTATAGTTCCCGTATTGCCAAAACTAGGTGCAGGGCACAGATTATAGCCAGGATTGTGAACCAAAAGTCCAATTGATAGGGGACAGGTCTTGCAGGACCTCTGAAACAAGTAAGAAACTTTTCAATATGGTGTTTTCTCCTCACGTGGTAGTAGGGTTATACAGTAGGTTTTAAAGTCCCAGCCAGTTTTCCTTTTATAGTAGCCTATTCATACACTCTAAATTCAGTCACAGCTTCCACTGTACTGTACTGATTACTATAGTGCTCATTTCCTCATTCTGAATTGCACACGTATTTCTTTTCCCATTTCTTATTCTCTCCTTGCTTGCTAGATTTTATTAGCCTTGCATTACCTCCACCCTGCTGCTTAGTCTCTTCTAGGTTCTCTTTCTAGGGGCATTTGTGGCAAATAAGTTGGCAATTAAGTAATCATCAGTTTAGTTACTGTACTTTAATAAAATAAACATTTTAAGCTAAGCCTCTTCATTCTTAAATGCATGAAGAATAGATGCAATGGAGTTTTGGGGCGGTGATTCAGTATTAAGTTAAAAGTTAAAATATCAAGTTAAAATATCCTCCTCCATGTCAAATAAACTGCACTAAAAGTATAATTTCTTAATACTTACTATCCTTTATCTGGTATCATTTACTTATTGTGTTACTATGTGCCTAATGGCCACTGTTCTTTTTTGCTTACACGATATATTATAAAGTTCACTGACCTGTAAATCATTTGAAGACCGAAATCCAATTTAAAGTTTTCCCATTTGCACTAGACATAAGTTGTGTAGCAAACTTTTAGAGACTAACAATACTTCTGAATTCACAATGCACTTAGTCCAAAACCTCCTGAAGTTAATATTTCTGCACTTGATTGCCAATGTTTGCTAAAAACTGAAACATTCTTCAGCTGACTAAAAGCTTCACATCCTTAGAACGTAAAATCTAAATATAAATGTGGTGGGCGTATGTGGATCTTTTCTCTCTGAGGAGGCTCTGTTACGAATTTCCAATGTTTTACGCCACCACCAAGCCTCCGCTAAGCCGTGACACCTGTTCAGAATTTTCAGCTTCTTAAACTGAAAATAAGCTGAAGCTTATTATACTTCCTATAATCCCCAGAAGAACTGCAGGACATGGAACAGAGCTCTGCAGTCCTGGACTTGTGGTATTAATTCTCAGTGCCTCCTAGGTGTCTTTCAGTGTTTTACATTAATAGCCACCTTGAGGATGACTAACTAAACAGATAGACTTGTTTCTCTTAACTAATGCCAGTAAATGCTTGGGTTAGCAGGCAGACCAGGGAAAGAAAACCTACAAATTCCATAGAAGGAACACTACAGATAATATGGGGAAATGGCCTATGATGAAACAAAACAGAAAAACTTAACGTACTGCAGCTTTTAAGTAACTATGTTAAGTGCAATGCTATCAATCATATTAATAAAGATTTGCTATTCTTAGATTTGATATATTCAGCAAACATTAGCAGTACACAGTGCTAGTGAACAAAAATTCTTTTGGCGTCAGTCTAAAGTCACTTTCTAACATTTCTACCAAAAATAAACCACATCTCCTAGTTAAAAGCCAAGATATTCTTGAGGCACAATGCCTTCACAAGAAATCCAGTTTCAGAAGAAGACTCTCTCATTACAAACCACAGATACCACTCAAATTAATAACAATAACAATTTTGACCTGATTTATTCACACATATCAATCAGGAATAATTTTAGACTCAAAATATATGACATTACAAGGTAATTAGTAAGTTTTTCCAGGTACTAAAGAATCCTGTATAGATATATTTGTTCAAGTGCTTCTTTGTCAATATCCTTTTCCACATTTACATCATAGTTTAGCTGCACCTCTACTACCCATTGGCTAAGCTGTATATCCGTCTGAAACAATGAAAACAGATCCTGAAATTAACACAATTCTGAGAAACATAACAGGATTTTCAAGACCAGTACAACATTAAGAAAGCATGACATAATAAGAGAGATCAGTCATTCCAAATTAGGCAGCACTGATAAACTCATTTCTGGAAATAACATTTAGCTTCAATAGGAGAGAATACAGGTAACCTTTTAAAATCAACTCAGTTGGTAATGTAGGTATTTTGCATTTTTGTAGGTAGGCTGCAACTGTTTCTCTATACGCATCTGTATAAGTCTCAAGCATCCTGATCTCAGGGATCGTTTTGACATAAGTAGTGAGGTAGCAGCTAACTGTACCATGGAACAATCACAGGTACTTTCTTCTTTTACACCCAGGGAATATTGTAGTAAGAGTACAAAGGGCTTCTCATCTGTTGTGTAACAACCGTCTGCTCCAAGAAAAGGTCAAATGACACCCCTGCTGCTCCTAGGGCCAAGGATCTATTTCATTAATCAGCATAGAGGCAACAAGTGATTGCACATCTACAAAGCAGACTACTGTGGCCAAAAAGCCACTTTATAAGTAACCTTGTCATGTATTATAGCGTTTTGTTTCCTAAGTAAAGCCAGCCCACATAATTTATATAGGCATCATACACATAACTGCAATCTACCGATAACCTATGGCAGAATGGACACAGGGCAGAGGTTGGTCCCTCCGAAGTGGTTACTACTCAGAGCACAGCAGAGACAGCACAGGATGTTCAGCGTCAATTAAAGCTCTGATGGCATTCTGTTTGTTGCCAACTGCAACGTAAAGGAATGTTTCTGATCCAATCAGAATCACTTGGCTAGTTGTGAGACCACATCTCTCCCTAATCTGCTCTCCTAACAAGCTCATACCAGCAATATTGTGTATAATTTTCAATACTGACAGCAGGTCAGAAGACAGGATATCCTCAGGAATCCCTTCTTTAATATATTCTTTTCTTCCACTGGCTTAGCAAAACAGTTTGTCATGTCTTAAGGCAATGCAGAGAGAGCTGAATAGAGAAAACAATTCAATTTTTTGCTTCTAACTAGAAGCTTATCTCTACTTCTGAGGGTCTATTCCTATACCTGGAAATAGTCCGAGGGGAGTGAATACGACTGACACAAAACTTACATCATCATATGGCTTCAATAATGTTTTTTGTTTGTTTGTTTGTATGTTTCTTTGTTTTTTATATAACCTCACAACTGAAGTCTTGTTAATAATACACATGATAATACAATGATTCCTGGAGCCTACTGATAGAAACTGGGTTTTCCATTTTATGGGTAGGAACAATCAAAGTACATAAGATCATTGATGACCAACCTGGAAATAGAATCCAGAATCCTACAGGTTTTTAATCTAAGCACTAAATTACTTACCCTTTCTGATGGAAATACTGGCAAGCAGCTAATCTCCAGCACAGAACTGCTTTTCCATAGAAAGTGACAAAATGTGTTGGATAAAACTGACTGAGGGAACTTACCTGAAGCTTTGAGGGCAAATCTTTAAGGCTTGGAGCTGTCACTAATAAGGACCCTCTTTTCTTTACAAGTGATAAACTCCCAAGCTCTGAAACACATTTAAAAGTAGGTCATCAGTTTCGAGGAAAAGAAGCACATTTGATATCCCACAAATCTAACACTTCTACAGTTCAAGCATTGGAAGTAGACTAAGCTTAAAGATATGCTGTACATGTTTATTGGCCACTGTTCACATGTCAGCAAATAACTTTGTAGGAATAAAATTGAGCTTTGTATTAAAAACAGAGGGAATATATGGTCTTATAATATCAGTTTTCATAACTTTTTCACTCTGATACATACATGCATGTCATTTTGTACTTGTGCACCTTAACTTTGGACTACAATTAAACATTAACACTTGGTCCCTTTAAACTTGTGAAGAAAATCCAGTCCCCTCATACACTGTTTTATTAAGCAGCTCTTTACATGCTTACTTTGTGGTCGTGACAGAAGTCTCTTAAGACATTAGCAATAGCAGTATTTAAATATAGCCCCCAGCATTCCTTTTTTTTTCCTGATTTTGCAAGTCAGATCATTTCTCACAGCACAGCAATTCGGACTAAAAAGAATTTAATTTCCATCATTTTTCAAATGTCATTTGTCTTCACGGTACCAGTGCAGCATTAAGCCACTACACCTGAGTTCTTGAAGAATCAAATGAATTCTCTGTCATGTGCCTGGAAACAAATCTGATGGCAATCTGAAACACCCACTACCCTTCACCTATCCATTCTGTCTCTCTGGCTGACGTTACTGCTTGGTGTCGAGGGCTGTAGAACAAGCCTTGAACTGCTTGCAGTGTCACACTGTTGGCTGGGCTGGCAGAGACATAGGCACGCTTTCCTTTTTACTGCCCATATTAAAAGAACAGTAACTTCGTCAGGTAAAGTTATTTATGTTTTAAATGGACACTGCTCACTGCTCGATTAACAAAAGTTCATCTGGGAGTGTCTAGTACCTGAAAGAGAAAGATCTTAACCACGTATTTGTTTGCTGTCACGTCCTTGTGAAGATACATTAGAAATATTGTTATTAAATAGAAATATTGTCATTATGTTTTGCAGTGCATCTGTATTAATGCTCTGACATCCACAAGGCAGAGTGACCTGTCTTCTTTCTGAAGATTAAGCTTTATGCTGATAGAGTAATTTCAGACTCTTGAACAGCAAGATACTATTTTAACAGATCAGTACAAGGATCCAGGGCAGGATTTGGGTAAACAAAGGAGCAGCGTTTAGTGGGTTTAATAACAAACAACTGCCCTTTCACCTTAGCACTTAAGAAAAACAATTGAGTAAAGCGAATTTCCTTATGTAATTTATGTATGTGACTTCAAAAAGCACATCCTTAAGGTTTTCCATAATTCACAAGGTTACACACACATTGCCAAAGAAATAGATTACTTGTTTGGACACATAGCTTACCTGGCCTGTTCCAGTCTGTCAAGAAAATATTCAAAGACATTATTCATTACAACAACAAACATCAGCCTTCTGAAGAAGTGAAGCCTGAGTACAGATGTCTGCATGAACCACCTGAAGGAGAAAAATTTCACAAGGCATAAATTAATTTAAGAGACAAATAAAGCCTTTAAGTAGTCATGAAGCCTGTCAACATAATACAGCACCTGCTACCACCATTTTGGACTTGTCACAAAAAGGGGTATTTCACTGAGTTAACAGTAGATAAAAACTGAAGTAAATAACTGGAATAAACTTAAAAAATAAAACTGACTTCTTTCCTCTAATTAAAATACATGATTCATTACATTAAATGAAATAAGCTGTATCCAACTTTTGTCCTAGTACAGTGCATGCCATAAGAGAGGAGATGATGTATGCGATGGCTGATACTTTTCATTTATCTATGTAATACTGCAAATACTTATTGATTATAGTGAAGGAGTTAAGCTAGCTAAAGGTTTTTTGAGGATACTAACAGGCTCCTCACAGGCTCAGTGGCTTACTAAGGGATCATAGCTAGAAAAGACACTACAGATGTAGGTTTGACAACTAAATTCTTGTTACCAATATTGGGACTGGGAATGACAGAAAGGCAAAATGCTGATTGGCACTGGCTTTACCTTCCCAAACAACTGCCTTACCAGACAGCATAGGAGCTGGCTTGATTTCATTTTCTTTCACCTACCAAAAAGGATATTAGCACATCATTTCATTTTCAAACAGGTGAGATTATAGCGACAGGAGAATATGAATGCTCATTAACACTCTGACAAGATGTGTTTGATTTCCTCTTAAAAATGGAGAAATACATCACATCCTAAATCTGAGGAGAAACATAAATCAGAACATCTTTTTTTGAGGGAATAAAGCAAAGAATGCTAATCTGCATATTGCTTGCATTCCACAACATGGTTTGAAAGTGCATCCATGTATGTTGACAGTGTAGAGAAAATCCAAACAAATTCCAGTCTTTCCTGTGTGACCAACTATTAGGCTGTGCAGAGAACATACTAATATGGTGGATTTAACATTTCACATTTTGGGAATTCCTTCCAGCATTGGGAAGATGTAAAAGAGAATTATTGATTCTGACAGAAAATCTGAATGCTTGTATAGAAGATAAAACATTTACCTTTTGAATAGCATTTTGCCCACTTAACAACATACAAGTACTTGTACGGAGGCTAAAATATACATGTATATCCCACTTCATAAAGAACATGCAACGCATGCTATTCTGATTGACCGAAGAAACAGATGCTACCACCCCTGCAACTGGTAGGGGTTCTGGTGGGGAAAGTAATGACAAATTGTCACAGTTTATGATCCCAGCTGATGCTATCAGAATGCATTATAGCAATTGAAATTATAGCCAAATATTTCAGTATCAGTAATAGCAGAAACAAGGGTCTACTGTTCAGAAAAAAATCAGCATCACAGCATTTCATCTCTGTGAGCTATATTCCATGGGTTCTGTAAGAGTGCTCCAACTCAGAAAAAAAAATAAAAATAAAAAAGCAGCTCTCTTTCCTTAAATGCATCACCATGACAAGTTGGTCACAACTGCTTGTAGTGAGCAGAAGGGAACCAAATGCATTATCGTACCTTATCCAGAACTGGCAGGCTAGTGTATGAAAGCAGTACTTCTCTGAGAAATATGGACAGTTTAGTAGTCAGAATGACTGGTCAAATGGCTACTTTCACCTCTTGTGTGTGGACTTCTGAACTCCTTATCCAGTAGTTTATGATACTTAGAGCTTTTTGATATAATTAAAAATTGTCATCTTTTATCTTAAAACAGTGCACTATAAGCTGCAGGAGGACCAGATGATCTTGGAGGTCTTTTCCAACCTTAATAATTGTGTGATTCTAAAAAGAAGCTCGACCATCTAGGCAGCAGAGAAACAAGATGGATCACTCCGGTTGATGTCACCACCAGGAGCCCTAAAGAAGGTAGGTTACAGCTGTGAACTCCTGTCCTCTGCATAAAGCCACTGCTAACTGTAGATAAAATTGACAGACTATGAACTGAGGTGGTAGAGGTATTATAGATAAACACTCGACTACTGCCGTGCTACATGGACAACAGCTTCCTGCAGTGGGGCAGGACAGACAGCAAGGGCACAAAACACACTTCAGCAAGACCTATCAGAGCTCACTTATCAGAACCTGCATTACTCCATGATTTTTAGTGCACCTAGGCTGTAAGCAGGGTTCAGATCACAGTTTCCAAGGCTAAGGAGACATTTTACATTACTCTTTTATTTTCAAGGGGAGGAAACAACAAAACCACTGAACTTCTGTACAAAACACATGAGCAGCAGCCCTTTAATCCAAACACAAGTGACTGACAGACTGTTCACAAACGGATCTTTAAAATGACAACCTGAAGGAGGAAAAGGTTATAAATACACACAGCACAAGAACTTATATTAGTACTGAAGTTTCTTAATGCCTTACTAATGGCAGTCCTCGTATTTTAAGCATCAATTCAGAAAACCAAACTACTAGGGAATTTTGAACATGTGTTGTTACCTCCTTTATTTCAAAAACACTTAAACCTTGAATTAAAATAAGACTGCATTTACAGAGTAGGTGACTGTGCTGATTAAACTGATTTCAGCAGCCCCTTCTCCCTAAACACATCCTTGTTCCTACGAAGGAGTGTGGGACCACATGGCCAGCCCCAGATACTGCTCCAGTTGAACCACTTTTTTTTTTTTTTTTTGCAGGTTCTCTTTCAGCTGGACCAAGTCCCTGATCTGCTCGGCTATGTGCTGGCACAACAGAGAGGGCAGCAACTGATTTTAAATCTGTTGAACTATTTTAGTTTCCACCCAGCATCTAAACATTTGCTCCAATGGCAAAAGATGCTGAGCAACTTTCAATGTACTTTAACAAACCAATTCTTGACTAAGATTACTCCTTGCTGTCCTTTTGGAACATATTCTGACAAAAATTCAATGGTTATTTAAGAAAGGACTTTTCAAAGTTTTTTCCATATTTGTGTCATAAATTATTATCAGCATCTGGATTCTGACTATTTTTTAAGATAGTAGGTATCTCTAGAGAAGATTCATTTTGGGGGTAAAAAAGAATCTAATGAGATGTTAAAAGCAGGGTGATAACAGAAGTCACATGACTAAATTAACATCTAATGAGATGCAAGCAGCAAAGTCCTCAGGCGTTGCTTTGAAAATGTAATATCTTCTTATCTTTATGCTCTGAAATGAATACTTCAGCAGAATTACAAGGTGTGAAGGAAAAACAAAGTCTTATAATAAAGAATATATGAGGACGAAAAGCATGTATATACATCTCCAGTTCCACTGAAGTAACTTGACAAAGTTCCTAACTGCACCTTCAGTCTCATCACAGTATGGTGCTACACAAATGAACACAAAGAATATGCAAAAAGTGAAGGTTATGGATAAACTGGCAGCCTGGGATTGAACTAGGTAACCTGATGATACTGCTTACTTTGTGTTATATTTATGTATGTTTATTATTTCTTTATGGTTTAAAATTGGTTACTTTAATTCCAAATGCATTACTGCAGCCAGAAGTTTGTGTGACTCCACTCAAGAGCATATGCACATAACACAGGATTAAAGCCAGTGTTTCACTCAGCGTACCCTTTTCACCAGTTTTAGCTGGTAACAAAGCAACTGGTATACCCCAGAAAGGAAAAATACAAAACATTTTTCTCATTAAAGTGGTAGTAGTTATTTCCACAACAGGAGTATGGAAACAGTTCCCATATGATATCCTATTATTTGAAACCCATATTGTTTGTGGAAGGTACACATGCACTGGCATTCCAAGAAAACAATTACCAATAGCCAAAAGTCCTTTATGTGTTCTTAAATGCAAATTTGCAAATCCTACAAACATTTTTTCTGCTAGTGTTAATGAAACACAGAGATATTTAGTTTTGTTATTCAACACAGAAACTCTTTACACGCTCAGTTTCAAGGAAATTAGTGGCAATCCTGTCATTATTTCACTGGAGAAACAGCGAAGATGTATCTGTTTTGCATGAGACAGCAGGTAAGTTCATTCCAGAAAAAGGCTAAGCCATTTGACACACATTATCATATTTTGGTAATTTCCTTTCTCCTTGCTACTTTGAGAATTTATTTTCCAATACAAAGCCTTTGTTTAGGACCAAAACAAGCAAAGGCAGAAACAACTTTTCAGAATGCTGATTTACCAGTTTCCTTCATGAACAGGATACCTACTGTACAGTGGTTAAAAACACACCCACTGAACCATATTATTTAGTTACTTTTATTCTGTCAGTGAGCTGGTATTTTGTAATTGCCATTTCTTGCAACTGGCAAAAGTCTGCATTTCTACTCCACAAAGATGGGATGCTGAGCTATAAAGATAACCCTCTGTTAGGAAAAGGAAATTTAGTAACCGATGCCTTTAGAACGACTTCAAATATTTCAGTTGGAATGGAAAATATAAAACAAAGGTTAAGATTAAGAAAGTATTTTAAAACAGGATGATGTCTTACAGTGGATGTGATGTATTTTTCAAAGCTAAGCCTCTATTTTGGCAATTTCCCCTTATATCTTGTGATTTTTAAAAAGAAATCCAACATAAGAGATCAAAATAAAAAGAAAAGGAAAGCTCCAACTGCACTTCAATTGCAAAACAGATGGAAAAAGGCCTAGGAAGGAAAAAAGCAAAAGAAAACATTATTAAAATAGTGTGAAAAGAAAAGACTGTACATTTTTGTTTCTTGTAAGAACTGAAGAAAAAAAATAGCAAGAGAAACAAACAAACAAACAAAGATGTACACAAACAAGATGTACACAAGGTCAATGCAAGTGAAAATGGAGGACAATGTACCCATAATATAATGGGATATTTTTGGATAGTCTTTGTCAACACCTCTAAGAACACTATTACTACCGTTTTCAGGTGCTTCATAGAGTTACCTATGAAAAAAAAAAAGGTATTATCCCGCAATGATAAGCCCAAAATACTTCAGTGGATTGGTTTGGGACCGAGATTTTGGAAAGTTGATAGAGATGTTTTGTTTTTTTAAAGAAATAAACAACCTTCCCCCCCCCCCCCCAAAAAAAAAATAATCAAACAACAACAACAAAACAACCACCAAATGCTTGAGCTTATAGGGCCCTAGCAGAGATATTGCTTTAACTTTTATCTGCCATTGTCTCCACTGAACACCATTATTACACATTAGCATTATTGCTAACAATGGGAAAGGCAAGCAAACAAAGCTAAAGATACAGACTGTTTGAAATACCTGTGGACTGCAATTTAATTAACATTTTCTGACGCCACTCAATTCTGCAGAAACGCAACCTGTGAAGGTGAAGTCACCATTTCTCCAACACAAGCCAAGAATATGACAAAAAGTAAAACTCTTTACAAAACATTTTTCCTGCTTTATCTTGAGACTATCTTCTACTCTAACAATACAAGCATTTAAGAGCTTCAAAACAAATTCAACAGCTAACAAAAGCGTTACCATTTAAGGACCCAATGCTGCAAATATTTACAAATTGGAGTAACTTTCCTCTTTTGAGTAGTCCCAAAATTAGATTATTCAGATGAGTAAAATTACATGCTCCAGTGTTTCCAAGACTGAGCCCTAAACAGCCATTGACTTTTGTAACAAAGTTGTAATGTGTGTTTTGCATTGCTGTTGGCCATATGTTGCACCAGCCATGCCAAAAGCAATCAAAATTGCACTCAAGTTTCTCGATGAAGTATTTTATGTGCATTTTAAAACGCAGAGCAGGACAATATGTTTTTGGAGACAAATTCATATCAAAGTCTTCCTTTGTGTAATTTAACAGTTTGTCAGCTTCATAAAGGAATTTGACATAACTAATCTATATATAGACATGGTCAAGACATACGGGACAAACTTACTTATGAAGGAGAGACAGAGCAGAAATTAGCAAAAGAGCAGCATGTGTGAGAGCAATATGCTGCCGTGTTGGACAACAGACTTCTCCTCTCCATAAGCAAGATCATTGGTATTCCCTTTTGTGAGGAAAGAGCAAGAACTAAAATCACTACTAGGTAGCACCATACTCTATTCAGACAGTCAAACCAAAGATGCTATTAGGAGTGACCTGTCCAAGATCGAGTAATGAGAGTAGGCAGTCAGAGAAGGAAAATGATTGTCACAATAATAAAATACAAATTCCTGCGCTGGAAGTTACCACAAATAGCTCTGTACCAAGCCTGGAGCCAGCGTCAACCACTACCTTTCCTGTCAGGTCAGGGAGTACGCGTTGATAAAGAAACTTTAGATTCATGAGAGAAAAGGAATGTGAAATAAACTCTGGGAAATAAGAACAGAACAAAGGTGTTGGGTGGACAGTGCTGATTAATGTGTTATTAACCAATGAAACAGTAATCTGAAGAGTTGCCATCACTGAAAATCTGTCTGCTTTCTTGCCTGAACTAGTGTGGGGACCCTGGAAAACCAGGGTTTGCAGATCTGATGTAGCCTGCCATGGAGACTGTCCTGAGTCTGGGGACTCATTCCCTTACATGGAGAATTTTGAAATCCTTCATGAAACTAAATTCCCTTTTTCTGCACAGTGACACACTTCGAAGAAAACCAAATACAGTAACTTGCAGTCATTTATGTAAAAAAGAAAACATGGTACCTAAAGCTCAATGCAATTCATGCAAACCTTTTTATGGGCAGACATATTAATAGCTTAAAATTTAGCTCCAAGGTTTTAAGGAACAGAATGTTCTCCTTATAAACTATGTCTTCTTCAATGCCTGTGCTGTACTGGTGACAGCAGTGATCTGTACCACACCACACATGAGCTTTAAGACAGATGGTGCTTTCTACTGCCTTTCAGTGTGCAAGAGGAGACTCAGGTTACTGCACAGTAGGAACAGTTTTCTTCTTGCATCTTCCTTTTCAGTTGTACATAGCTGTACCTCTTCCCTGCCCAGTTTTTGTGGGCAGCTGGGGCCATTTACACACTGCAAATTACTTCGACTTACATGTGCAGGAATCTCCTTCCATGGGTTAATTCTGGCTGTGTTTTGCACCAGTGTGCATGAAGTCCTCCATCAGCTGGATGCTGTGCTGTCCAGCTGAGTCATTGCACAAACCAGTTTAGCTGAACTGAATTTGTTTCTCATGTTCCCAAAAGAGCACTTACCTAAAGATGCAGTCTTGTATGAGCCACACTCTGTGCAGTAATTTCTATTCATTCTCTCCTCCTCACACAATGAATCAACGAAAATCATCATCATAAAGGAATGCATCAACACGAACCATGGGCAGTGGATGCTGATGCATCTGAGAAAAAGAACAAAATCTAAAAAAGCCATCTAAACCCAAGTCTTTTACAGTGTTACACAGACAATCACCTCACCATTCTACCTTTCCCCAAATCCCTAAGACCCAAGTGCTTCCCCATTCAGAAGTTGCAAGACAAAATTACACCACAGAAATCCCACATGTGACCTGGATCATCAAATTCCACTGAAATAACCAGTAGGTGGAAGCTGACAAAGGAACGAAAGCTGCAGGTTTTGATATCTGAGTAGGAGAGCTGCTGTGAATTTTGTTTCCTTAGAATTGCTTGGCTATAGAGAAGGTACAGGGTAATGGAAGGTTTTTCTCTTCCATTTTAATGAGGAGAACATATATTAAGAAAGGGTGATCTTGCTTCTTAACGTCAACTGTCTAAGTATTTTTTCATCTTCATGCTTCATGCCTCCATCTAGAAATACCCCTGATTAACGCAAGTATAATTTTCACTCAAAGGGACACCAGTTGGGATGCTCGCCTTCTCATCCTTTCAAGGGGTAAAATTCTTTATCCTCCTACTCCTCCTTCCTCCCTCTCCTAGGTTTGTTGCATGTGGCCAATCCACTTTTTCCACTTAAGAGCCACACACATGGCTTTTTCGGGAAATGTGTTAACTTCCCAGCTATACTGCCAGCTCAAGCAGAAGAGGTGCTCTCCCCCTCCCACGGGACTCACAGCCCACCTCTTTCTGAGCCATCACAATCTGAAAAGAACTGGAAACCATTTCTGGGCTGCCCACATTACATCAACAGCAAAGCACTGGCCCTGTATTTCTCTTTTCTTTCAGGGGGCTGTTAAGAGTCTGTTATGGAGCTGGCATTAAGGAGTCACCGTGACAGGTACCACACCACACAGAATGAAAGCTGTGCCAAATAACCTATGAAGCAGTATGAAGCAGCTTTCCTGGGGTCACACAGTCGTGCAGCAACAGACCTGAGAACCAAACTGAGATTTCCCTTATCTCAGTCCAGCGCTCAGCCTCTGCCATGAGCTACTAGTAAAACTGAAATCAGCACAGCCCCCAAATAAATGATGCGGTTCAGCAAAAGGAGACCGTAACAATTAACTTACTTTCTGCATAGCTAGATGTTCCAAATTAAACATTGCCTCAGTGGGTAAATGAGGTAAATTCTGCAAATCTTCAGTGATATTTTTGAGCACAACTTCATTATGCGTTACCACAAGCTCATCAAAGTCACCAATAAATCAAAACAAACACAAAACCCCGAACAATCATATGTAGATCATGTGGCCTAAGTGATGACCAGTACAATATAGTTGCAAGACATAAACAATACCAGATGGATACGGTTTTTATTTGAAATGCATTTTTCAGCCTTTGTTGGTTTTCCCAGCCAATGACAGATTTAGATTGTAATAACTTTGCCACTTAAAATAAATGTAGCGCTTTTTTGAAAACTCAAATTATTTTCATATTTATAAACTTATAACTCACATATGATGGTCTGGGCTGCCACCAAAGGGATATTGTTTCAGCTTAAGATATAAAAACATCAAAGATGTTTTTGAACTATTGGAGAAATTACAAAACTCACAGTTGCCTGAATGTGCATAGTTTTTTGTGTTTTTTTTTTGTTTGTTTTATAAATAAAAGTTTCTTTTTATACACACCATCTTTCTAATAAAGTGGTTACAAAAAATCAGGGATAACGTACAGTTCAACAGTTCAACTTACGGTACATTTTATGTGACTGAAACTATCAAAATATTTCAAATGTGAAAGACAATAAGAATGGATGTAAACCAGTAAATTTTTGCAAAGCCACACTAAATTATTTCTATATTTTCCATGATATCCCTGCATTACTTCAACTTTTTTTTTCTTCTTTTTTTTTTTTTTTTTTTTTAATTTTGATTTTTTGATATAGACATCTAGAAAAAAGACCTGGAAGGAACCTTGGGGGTTACCAATACTGCTTCTTCCAAGGCAGAATCAATTCTGAGTGCCACTACTTTTTCCAAACTATTATGAAAAAAAAATGTTAATGCTGGAAACTCTACAACGTCCTTTATCAATCTGTTTCAGTGCTTGACTACACCTACTATTAGAATGAAATACTTTTCTTAGTAACTGATCTAAATTTCTCTGTGACAATTTAAACCTAGTACTCTCTGTCCTGCTCACAACTAGAAGTAGAGAAATTTGTTCCTCTCCTGTATATGAAATCTTTTTTATTTCTTTGAAGTCTCATCATGTCCCCTTAAACCTTCCCTTTTCTAGAAGAAACAAGATCCAGTTATTCAGCCCCTTCCTGCATTCTTCCTAGGAGTCTGATCATTCTCATCACTCCCCTTTGGATCTTCTGGACTCTCCCATCCTTTATGACCTGCGGTATTCAGAACGAGACCCATTACTCCAGCTAAAGGTTTATTTGCATCAACCAGGCTTTTCACACCTTGCAGACAACATCCTGCTTACATACTCCAGTTTCACGCCAGTCCTCTTGCCAGAGCATGATGTTCCTAACTGACATTCAGCTTGAGATCATCTGTATGCCTGTGTTCTATTCCTCCTCAGTTGAATTTCCCCTAAAAGAAGGACTAGATGAAATTCCTTTTGCCTGGACATCTCATCGCTATGAGGGCACTGAGCTGGTTCTGGACAAAGGTACATCTCAGGTCACAACTACATACATGTAAAAGAAACAAAAAACATGAAACAAAAAGCGACCACAAAACGAATCCTGAAAACACATCCACCCCATCTCGATTCTTTAGCACGTTTCTCCTCTGTTCCCCGCTCCTTCTGGTTTGCTTCTGGCTCCGTTCAGAATGCACAACACTGGGCATGGCCTGTGGTTTTCACATATACACGTTTTGCTCACCAAAAGGAGATCTGACAGCTTATATAATTGTTAATAAAAAAGCATTGCTGTCCCAGGCAGGAGCGTTAGGATGAGCATACTTGATAGCAAGCAGGTTCAAAATAAATCTATCAAACATGCCACAGTTCTGCCTATGCTAGTACGCTCATTATTTGTTGTGAAGCACAAGCAATGCTAGAAACAGTGAGAGAATGTAAGGCAGTATAGGTAGGAAACAGAGACCAGCTACTCTTTTAACTATGAAATGCTTCTGAAATGTGGTTTGCTTAAGCACTGCAGTCAGAACAACGTGATTGAAGAAACCATTCATCAGTGCAAAACACTCTTCTTACAAGGTACAAGAGTAAATGGTGATTCCAACACATTCCCAGACTGACAGAAAGAGATGATCCTAAATCCCCCCCACTGAGCAGCAGAAATTGTAAATGAGCTGTACATGTATTCCCTTAAAATGTGTTTAGTTTATCACTTACAAATGTCCATCGGTAACACTCCAAAGCCCTGAGGGGCACGGTACACCCCCTATTAGCTGTTACACAACTGGACAACAATTTGCTGTTGGAAAGTTCATAGATAGGTTCTCCAGGACCTCAGCTCCCCAAAAGATGCAAACTTTGCATCGAGGAACTGGGCGGGATAGAGGAGGCAGCTGCAAATGCAGCAGCATGAACAGCACAACAGGTGCAAAGCAGCAGCTCCAGCTTGTCAGCATGCAAATTCGAAACCTCCACTAAGCACCCATCCCCATTACCCTCACAGTCCACCCTCACCCTACAGATCCCTTAGGAACAGCCCAGAAGCAGTGAAGACAGTAACTTTTCTGATCGGCTCAGGGAAGGCTTCTGTGGATGTGATGTAGCACAGAAGTAAACCCAGAGGTTATGGGAAGGAGGACAAACTGCTGCCTACGTCTGATGATATCAGGCCTGGGGAAACCTCAGTAATTAATGTGGGAATGGGACCATCAGCAGCACTGGGACAGACCTTGAGAGTGCAAAGGAACCAGAGTCTGTGGAGGTGGAATACATCTGAGGAAGCAAGAAGAAAAGTCATAACGTAGACAGAACCAGAGAGTAGAAAGCTGATATTAGCAGCTGCACAGGCTGGTGGCTGTGGGCAATGAGCCCCTACATCTGGCACATGCCTTAAAACAATGCTATTACTATGGAAGAGAGCTCATCCAGCTGTTATACTGCCTGCTAAGAGTATCAAATTCATACAGGGAGTTTAACGAAATTCAGGAAGTGTTCATAGACCTCCAGGCCCGCCACATCCCACTGCAAAGGCAGAACTGCAGCTCCCTTGGTGGGTAGGACCTGCTCCCTCGTGGCTCCAGCCACGTTTTCTGGCCACGGGCAGCGGCGAGCAGCCCTGCAGGCTGTGTGCAATATCGCAGCTCCACCACGGTGGAAGACAGGCAGGCAGCACACCCACCTTCCTCAGAACCTTGAACATCCCTCCCTGCCATCACTCCCATCCGTACAACGCTTGTCACAACACTGAACGTCTCCTACGGGGCCCTCTGAGCTCCTCTTAGGAAGCAAATGGTGCCGTACAAAAGCTCTTGTGGATGCTCTGTATGAAACGGGTCCGAAGCTAAAGCTCCTTAAAACTCTTAAGCAGCTCAAATGAAAAACTTCTGAACAACTAATGGCCAAAGGAAGCGCTCCTTTCCAACTATCAATTAGTTTTGTAAGCACAGGCATTCAGCAACAAAAAAGAGGAGGTCTCAGCATGCTCCTCCTGAGATGACAAAATGGCAGCTTCAGCAGAAGCCACACGAGGAAGGCTCCGCACTTGCGTGGTTAGCCCCTGACTAAACTCACACCCTGAGAGTCACCTCGTTCCTGTCAAAGCAAGAAACAGCAGCAGCTCCCGCAATAACTCATTCACTTTTGCAGTATGTAAATATTTATAGATTGCCATCAAGTACAGAACGCAGGTGCCAAATATGAAAATCTGTATTTCTGCCTCAGACTGCTGCAGTTTTACCAACTCCACACTGGTGATTAACAAATCGCTCGCTCTTGAGAATCTCAGTATCACTTTACAAGGATCTTCAAAGAAGAAACAAAAATAGAAAACTATTTTTTGCTATCGTTTTAGTGCCTGTTATATATATCTGAAATGCAGAGTGTGCAAGACAAACCCTGCGTTCAGACAGCAGACAACGAACCAGGAAAGAACTGCACAGTTCATGAAATGCTGCGAGATGAATCACAATCATTTGTTTATGGAGGAAGTCTGAGAGCATTAGTGTTTGTATTTTACTTCAAAAACCGGTTCCACTGGATCTACTCAACGTGCATTTCTAACATTTAATCAACACATTGCAAAAACCTAATTAACACCCTGGTGCTGCTCAGTCTTTCTACAGCAAATATAACACAAGCTAGGAAAACATCACAAAGCCTGACACGGGATAGAAAGGACTGCTATCCAACATCTAAACGTCCTGGCACTGTGAAGTGCGTGGCAGAAGGCAAGCAATCTATGATTTCCGAATGACAACAGAAGATAACATGTCATGGGGAAAGGTGAGGATTCAGCCAGCACCGTATGGTTTTCGAGATGTATATTCAGGCTCACAGAAGCAAAAAAAGCAAACACTAACATCCATGTTACTTGATACACAGTTAATTTAACCATTCAGTGTGCTTTAAGGATACTGGACAAGCAGGTCAAAGAGGAAGTCCCACATCTCTAAAACATTCCTAGCTCTAATTTTGACCAACAATTTCAGAACCAATCTGTGACCTCAGTATACCAGGTTCTTCAGGAACTCCAAATAACTTTTCTACCCCTAAGCATAACTAGCCATTGGTAGAAAGAAAACAACTTTTTTTTATTATTATTATTTTCCAACAGAAATATAACCAGAGATTATTTTATTAGTTCCCTTCATTCATAAATTGAAAGAAACTTCAAAGTTAAATTTTAAGCTAGTTAACTCACACGCCTATTTTACAATCATTGGTTTTCACCACCATTATTAAGTGTCAGTGACTAACAACTTAGAAGTACTTGGTATTCTTGAGATTTCTTTCCTGCAGCAGTATCATTTGTCTCAACTGAGAGTAACAAAGAAAATTAACGCCACTTCCTAAAACTGGTGATTCATCACACGACAGGTTTACCAAGCAACAGAGCAGTGAAAAAGATTTTTGGTATGGCATCATTTTAATAAACTACATTCCTGTTAATGTGGCTTTGCAACACTATTTTGATCTCTTTTGCAATGATACTCTACTTGGATAAATTCTACCCATTTGGGTATTAAGCCTTGTATTAAATTGCTTTTTCACACACAAAAAACGCCTACACCTACACTTGTTACATCACAGAAACCCATGCTTTTATCCTTTTAAAGAGACTCATTCTACCTGCAGTGACAACAGTACTGAAAAGAAACATTAAAGACCGTTCCCTGTAAAAGAGTCAGGTTATTTTCTTATTTTATACTACATCCTATTCTTGTCTAGTGAAAATCACCATCTACTAATTTCACCTGGCCTGTCTGGGAACACAGCAAAGCCCAAATAAAGTACATAATATAAGCTGGACAAACTCAGTCTGTTCCTGAGAGCGTGATGAGAAGTTTCTTCTCCATATGCAGTCCATAGTACTAAAGGAGCATGTCTACCACGGTCTGGTGAAGTTAATTTTGTCAGCCACCCCTCCTTCACCGCCTGGTAAAAGCCTGAGCTTACAGCACTGATTGACCTCAACTTCCGAGTCACAGGACTAAATTCTGCATCAATCTCTTAACAAGCTGATTTACTCCCAGTACAAGTGAATCCACAAGAGAAAAAAAAAATCATACTTAATTATATGTTGCTTATCTTTAACTTAGAGGATTTGTGAGGGTTTATTATTCAGTGACTGTTTTGAATAACACATCACTCTGTGATTAATTGGCATTTCAACCTAGAAAATCACTTTGAAATCTTAGCTTTGAATTTAAATGTTCCTAATGAAATGTATAAAATGGAAAAGCTTATAAGATTGTTTTATTTTACTGTTTTACAACTGATGAGAAAAAGAAGAAGAAGAAAAAAAAAAAAAAAAAAAAAAAAAAAAGCTAGTATTAGTTTGTATTATCCCTGCTGAAAAAAATACTTTTAAAAAATTTGTCTTAGACCCCATGACAGTACATGAAAAATCATAGAGGGTCTTTTTATCACCTTATGTGCACTCACTGACATGAATCAAGAGACAGGCTTTTGTAATCTGCATTAAGGCTCCAAGTACAGCAAGGATACTCAGTAGTTGCCAGTAGGCAGAATGGTTTGGTCACTTCAATCTTGAAATTAGTATTCCTGGAGCTACTTCCTCTGATTCCCGTATTTCTGTTAGCTTATAGATACAGGAGCCTGATCAGAGCCTGACCAACTCTGCTCGCAGTGCCCATCTTCTCCAGGACCCGTTCTTACCCAAATGCAACCTCTTCTGCTATTGAAAATTCTTAGGAGTTTGGGCAGTGGAAGAGCGTTAGGAGAAATGTGCATGCACACATTTATATGGAAGCTATACATCAAATGCTGGGACCCAACCGAGTGGGATCTTCAGGGGGGTTTCCCCAAGTGGTTTGAATTAGCTCTTGGGCTTCACCCAAGTTTTCTTAGCCAGAACTTCTGGAACGTGGTTATTGCAGAAGGATATTAAAGCATTAATCATCCTATTATATAAAAAAAGTACAGTTAAGAGACCAAAGGTTCCTGTTATTCTTTCCAACTCTTATTGTTTCATTTTCTTTGAGATCTAAGAGTAACTCAAAAGAAAAGCTGGAATGCAAGTCACCGTGAAATGACGTACGTTTCACTGCAGTGTGTGGGAAGAGCTGGCTGATTGCGAAACAGCGAAGCAGGGTTGCTAAGCAGCTGCCTTCGAACAGTAACGTCTTCTTCCATCATACGTAAAGATTTGGAATTTCTAAAATTTGTGAGACCAAAAAAAAAAGTATGACTAGTTATTTTGTTCTCTGCTGGGACAAAGAAAATGAATAGCATCTTACACACACTTATGTTCCCATAATTACTGAGAAAGATTAGTCAGAAACCATTAGAGTGAGAACCTGTACAATGTTCTCCCAGTCCCATGTACAAAAGGGTCTTTACTGTAGATAACTTCTCTTATTAAAAAGTAATTTGGCTCTTCCACAGAAAAGTTTTGATTTCAGTCCATGCACGTAGCACGTGTATCAGTCAGAAAATATCAGTTAAGTTAAGATGAATAAATACGGCTGACTTCGTGACAACACAAATCCTAAAGGGCAACCGCTTTTACGGCTTTACTAAAAGGCTGCATGTACACTGTTTGAGAGGGAAAAATCCTGCCTATAACTAACACTGGAATCTTGCCCAGCCTTCCTCAGCTGGAAGTAAAACTATAAGCTCAACATCTTGACAGAAGCAGGAATGGGATGGCAGTAGGAGGGGGGAATAACCCACACACCACAGAAAAACAACTTGTCTGTGAGGGTGCCGTATTTGTTTCCATATATCCCGTCCTTGTTTACTTTCACTATTCTCTTAATTCAGAATGCTATCCTTCAACCCCCCCCTCCCCCCCTTTTTTTTTTCATCATAGACTTGTTTCTTTCCTCCACCTCTGTTGCCAAAGACTTGGCTTTTATTTCTGTGTGGTAACTTAGTGCCGTAACTCAGAAACCTCAGAAACCTCACAGTCCTCTGTCTGACCGGTCCTAATGACCACAGCGCTACCTTGCGCAAATGTTAATTGTTTTGCTTAAACACCATAATCAATAGATGCAAAAACTGGTAGTTTCTACAGGCATTAGCATGAGACCAAATTTTATAGCCTCTAAATTTCTCCACAAACCTGGCAATCTGGGAAATAAAATTAGCCTAAGTCCAACATGTCCCAAATGACACACGTAGGTTGCCTATAGTTTCATCTTGGCAAAATACAATCACAAGCTGTAAGAAAATGCCAAAAATGCAGATGCCCAAAGTGTAAATTAATTTCTCAGAAAATAAATTAATGTCATTCAGACAGTACGTTAAATATGAATGGTTTTGTTTTCTGAAAAAGAGAAAGGTAACAGAAATTATAGTTATTATTATCAGATCATACACATCCTGTCTATGCTGTCCTCTGATCTGCAATATTACAGCTAAAAAGCCATTGAATGGCGACCAGAAAATACATTATGTTAGTTTCAAGATGATGTACGTAGTGAGGCAACAGAAAGCAGCGCACACACAAACTGAAGGATGGAGATTACTCAGATGTATCGGGTGTGACATGGTTCAAAATTTAGAACCCGACCTACACCGTAGTCTGTATCTTCAGTACAAAGAGTAGATGTGGAGGAAGAATATAAATCTCCTTTCATTGAAAGACTAGGCACAGACCTAGATCATTAAAATAATAATAATAATAATAGCATTTGAAAGATCATAATCTGAGGAAAATTAGGAGTACATCATGTTTGTCCTGCACAGAAACTACCCGTGAGGACTTTTGGAAGTCAGAGCGTAAAAACAAAAATTAAAAAGTTATTAAATGACTAAAGATCGTCATTTTTGCCGCGTTAAATGTAAATAAACCGTGCTGCTGGCTAAGGACTGCTCCTGGCAGCGGGGAAGCGGGATGAGGGGCTTGGGGTGGGCTGGCACGTGCAGATCCCGAAGCCATGGGACTGCGTGTGAAATTCGGCGGCACTTTTACATCGGGAAGTGCAGGACGGCAGAAAACCGCGGTATTTATGGGGATTTACACCAGGAGGGGCAGCAGGCAGCTGCTGCACACGGGGCTGCAGGCAAGGGGACGGCACAGCACGCGGCAGTGCACACGCAGACAGGTGCACACACACATACACACACATATATGCACATATATATGCACACACACACATAGATATGCACACACACACACACACACACATATATATATACGCTCACGCACTAATTACAGCTAGCGCTAATTAAACCCCCTCAGCCCCAGCAGCCGCAGTACCACAGCGCCGCCGCGCGGGGGCGCTGCGCCTCACCCCCCCACACACAGACACACACACCCCGCTGCCGCGCATGCGCAGAGCCCGCCCATGAAGCCGAGCTACGCGCGTCCGGGGCCGCCCTTCCCCGGCTCCTCCCCTACCGGCCGCGCTTCGTGTCCCTCTGCTCTTAAGGTGGCGCGGGGGAATTCTGTGGGGTTTCTCCGTTCGCGGGCACGCGGTTGAGTGGAACGCCCTTAACGGCGCGGCCGGCGGCTGCCCCGGCGGCGGAAGCGCGCAGGGGGTGAGGCCGAGTGGTGACGTTTCGCCGGTCGGCGGGGAGCGCCCGCCGCTGCCGGAGCGCGGAGCCTGCGCAGCGCCGCCAGGCCCGGCCCGGCCCTGCCGGTGAGTGCCCGGGGCGGCCCCCGGGGGGAGCTGAGCTCCCGGCGGCTCGGCCTGGCCACGGCGCTGACAGCAGGCAAGGGGCAGGCGGGGCGCTGGCTGCCAGCCTGCCCCAGCCGTTCGCTGCCCGGTGGGGTCGGTGCGCAAACGGGCCGGAGGGGGAAGCGCCTCCGAGGGGCAGCGTGGGGCTTCTCCTGTGAAACGGGCCGGAGGGGTAGCCCGGAGTTAACTCCGGGCCGGTATCTGCCAAAAATAACTCCAAAAAGTGAAAATCGTGGGTGCTTCTCGGAACGCGAAGCTGATTTCTTACCCCAGTATTTACTGGAATAAATCGTTTGTGCAGGCATTGCTTCGACTCATTTTTAAAATTATTTTTTAATTGTGTCTGGTTTTTTTCTTTTTCTCCTTAGGTTCTTCTCTGTGAAGTTCTCCTTGAAGCTGCCAAAATGGTTCTGGCAGATCTCGGAAGAAAAATCACCTCAGCGTTGCGCTCGCTGAGCAATGCTACGATCATCAACGAGGAGGTTTGTAACGCATGTGTGATGGCTCTGTAACGGCTGGGAAGCAAAGCCCTAATAGATGAGGCTGACGAGAGGCACACAGTGGATTGATAAAACCTCTGGGCTCTTCTCTTCCTTCAAGTAACGTTTCTAGCTAGAGTTTTATAGCCCGATAGCACTGCCAAAACGTAGAGCTGTGTTTAGGCCTCAGCGGTTGTGGGTCACAGGGTCATTGAGCCTGGCAGCTGTACTCCTGGACACTGCAGCTCTGAGGGGGGAGTGCTGAAGGAGGCAGTTTGCGCCCACATCTGGGTGGGATGTATGCTGTGAGACTGTACAGCGTGCCAGCTCTTGTGTTCAGCTACGCTGTGGATGTGTACTAGGGAGCTACAGCTACAGAAGTTGGAGAGGAGAAGGAGGAATAGCTTTTGACATAAATTTTGCCCTCTGAAATATGAGGATTGTTGTGGTTGTTGCTTTTCTGTTCTAGCCAGCATGTGTGGTTCTGGAAGCTTCTTGACTTGGTAGAGTCTGTATTTTTTTTTTTTTTAAAAGATCAAAATATGAAATGATAAATAAGTGTGTTCTGTTATAAAGACTGAAAAGCAAGGTTGAAAACTAACAGATGTGATGTTTCAGAACTGCCAATGAGTAAATAAATTGCTAGAAACTTTTCAGGTGGGAAGATATGGTTTGTGGCTTAAAGTAACTACAAAGAAAGCTTATCAAGGGTTGTAGAGTTGGCATAGTTACAGGACTTGTGCACAGGGGATAAGTTTTAACAAGCCTTAAGCTAGGAGACAACAGAACCTTAACTGAGTCAAAGACGGCCCAATTAATTTTTTCAGCAATGCAGACTTTGCTGCAATAGCTCAAGCTGTGCAAATGAGGCCACCTATTCAGATGTTACTTTAAAAAAAAAAAATCTTTTCAAAGTGACGGGTCTTAGAACAACTAATCTGGGTTTCAGAGGCACCTGTGTGCCTCAAAGACATGGCACAGAGCAACATCCCAGTTTCTGCTGAAAACGTAGATAGCATGACCACCTTGTGTTGGGGGAATAGTTTTGTTTGTCAAGATTGTGTTAAATTCTTTTGTGGCTTTCTGTTGCAGTTGTTTTTGAGGAGTAGCTGTAGGGAAGTCTAGGAAGTATTGCTACCGTACAAGCAGCCATCCTCCTTAGTGCGATAGGAGGCATTCTGCATTACTTGCTAGTTTGCATATTACAAGTAGAGGAACCTCTGTTTTCTTTCAGATTTAAATTTGATTCGCATATGAACAAATGTGCAGACTTTGTGGCACTTGATATAGTAATGGTACCACCTGCATTTAATTCATAAAAGCCTTTACTAGATCATAAATCTACTTTCATATTCTTATTTGAAACTAATACTGGCTAGTCAATGCTGTGGATTGTAAAACCATTTTTCTTTTATACTCCAAAGGTTTTAAATGCTATGTTAAAAGAAGTATGTACAGCACTACTGGAAGCCGATGTTAATATTAAACTTGTGAAGCAACTAAGAGAAAATGTCAAGTAAGTCAATGATCAAAATGAATTTAACTTCTCATGTTTGTAAAAGTTGGGACTTGAGCTTACAGAAGAACAACTTCTAACTTGCTTACGGTTTTCTTAGACATACCCAGTTCACCTTTAAGCCTCTATTTTCACTTTACAGAAAAATCAGTTTAAACTAAACGTCTTGCCAGCTCCATCAAAAGAATCTTCCTCAAGTTTAGTCAGTCTTTGCTGTTGTGTACTTGTTTGGAAAAACTGATGTCAGTTGAGTGGAAGAGTAAACAAGCTCTTTCTTGCTGCCTAGACACCTCATCTTCACATGTTTTGTGCTGGATATAAATAGATCTGTGCGTATGACCAGGACTGTTACTTTGGCTATTTTCAGATGTGTAACTCAAGTATATGCGAGTCTGAAAGACAAGTATTGCAGAACCATGTTTTCATCCTGCATGCAGAAGTGACATCTCCAATGTATGTCACTTCCTGAATGTGCACTAACTGAAAACTCAAGGCAGATCAGAGTGCTGCTCCTGATGCAGAGACTTCACTATTACTAGGTTAAACTGATGCTTTAAATTACAGCAGTATTTCATGGCTTTGGTTTGACTAAAACTGTTTTCTTAAACTCAGGTCTGCAATTGATCTTGAAGAGATGGCATCCGGCCTTAACAAAAGGAAAATGATTCAGCACGCTGTCTTTAAGGAACTTGTTAAAGTAGGACTTCAAAATTCCCTATTACATCACTTTTGTACAGCCTGGGTTGTGTGAGCAGTACAGTAGCAAGCTAAGCTTTAAGGTTACCGTGTGGTTCCAGCAGGCATTCTGCCTGTTTGGGTTGTTATGTTTTCTGCTCTAGTGCTATTTACTATCCAAACAGTATTTTTTCGATCAGAACTTTACTTTCAGGGCATCTCTCTGAGTAACCTCAATGTAACCTTCAAGTTCAGCTATGCTTACTTTTCAATTGAAACATGAAGACAAAGTAAGGCTGCCAGGCTACAAACTTGTGGACTACTGTATATGGTTGTCCCAGAAACAAGCCTTTGCTACCTTAACAAAGATTTTTTTTAAAGCTATTTTAAAAAGTATAAGTAACAACCAGGCAGTTTCTTTTATGGCAGATTCTAACCTGCCTGCTTGGTCAAGTCAGTGCCTGGATGCCTGTATTCTGTCCTCTTCCCAGTTAATGGTGTAGTGTTTACTTCTGTAGGCTGTGCTCACCCACATGATGTCTCCCTGCAATATATGCACCTTCTGCTCATTGAAAAGCAAGGCACTAATCCAATAAAGTCTTCTGTAGTGTTGGACTCTCATCAGACGAGGTCCTTCTACTGCAGTGATGATGGGGCAGAGGTTGTGTTTCTGTGCTGATTGTAATATTTGTGCCATACATACAGGCCTGACTTTAGTGCTTGGCCTTGGAAAGAAGCACTGTTACTGTTACAGGATGGTTAGGTGTAATACCATATACTACAGATTTCTTGCATGGGCTGTGGCTGTTCTTGTAAACCAGTAAGCGTCTAAGCCAAGACCCAGATAGACAAAAAATTGTCTTTCTCCACGGAATGTGACACTAACTGTTCTGTGCTTCTGAAATTCAGACCTGCAACATACAGTATGCTTTGTTCTATAGCTTGTAGATCCTGGAGTCAAAGCATGGACACCTACCAAAGGAAAACAGAACATTATCATGTTTGTTGGCTTGCAAGGAAGCGGTAAAACAACAACCTGTTCAAAGGTAACTTGCACTGAACCTGCTTGTGTTGTGTTGTTTTGCTTTGCTTGGGAAGGAGGGTGTGGTTGGACACGTTACGTAGGACTTGCTTGTGACCTGTGCTGCTTTTATTACTAGGCAAGTGCTGACTGATTACGTTGTAGAAATGCTTCTGTTGAGGGGATTCTGAGATGAGATGAACGTTCAAAGTAATATTATTTTGAGACTGTTTATAGTTTCAGGACTTCCTTCAAGATTTTTTTTAAACTCCTAATGAAAGAATTCTGTATGTGGATCACAGATTCTTTCCCTTCCATACTTCCTGCATTTAAGATGTACTCTGAGTGGAACCTATCTCATTCTATTACGTACTTAAGGGAACAAGTAGAAATTGTCCTCTGTATCAGGTGTCTCAGCTGAGCATGAATGTGTGGTGTTAAATCTGTTCCAGACCAGAGTTTATTGAGGAAATTTTAGATTTATATCCTCAAGGATTAAAAAAAGGCACAATTCAGAACAGTTGTAACTTAACATATTTACAATAGTTTTGAGGAAGGAAAAATCATCCTGTGGAAGAAGATCGATGCATGTTTCCATATCTTTTCTTTTTTTTTTTTTGGTCATCTGCTCTCTGTGAGATTCAGACATAAGCTGTACGGAATATATCACTGCTCTGATTTCATAAGACTTTCCTAGTGCTTATGTAGACAAACTGTATTTTGGAAGTCTCTCTTTGGGTGAATCAAATGTTCTGTGAATGTATGTTGTACTAGTGAAGCTTACAAGTGTTACAAGGCAGTAAGGCTTCCATTCATTGCTTTAAAACACGTCCTTGCAATGAAATATCTTTGTTCATCTGGAAGTGAGGAAACAAATGTTCACGTTGCAGTATGGCTTTGGTCAGTTTCTGAAATCTAATCCTATCTGCAGAATCTTGGAGTTAACAAAATGGGGACAGAGGCTATTTGTAGCCATTTCTAGCTCAGGAAACTGAAATCAGAAGCAGAGTTGAGCAACTATTTTCATCTAACCATGATAATTATTTATATAACATACTTTTCTAACGTGCTAACAAGCTGATGCTTGTACAGTGCTACTAAGTGGTCTCAGTTACTGGAAAGCTGGCTTGATTTTGTGTCCTCAGTGTGTACTTCAAGCTGTTACGTAGCGTCGTGCTTTCTGTTGGGATTTTGGTGTAACTACTTGTTTGGATTTCTTTTAACAGTTAGCATACTTCTATCAGAGGAAAGGTTGGAAGACGTGTTTAATATGTGCAGACACATACAGAGCAGGTAATACAAACAGCTTCTAACGATACAGTTCTTTCTCTTAGTTTTGTTTTTTTTGAAAAGCCCCTTGACCATACCTGTCTTACAGGTGCTTTTGACCAGTTAAAGCAGAATGCCACAAAAGCAAGAATTCCCTTTTACGGGAGGTAAGTGTCTTTCAGAATCAGTTTGAAGAACAGCTCAATTATAATGAGATATTGTTCCTTACTGAGCATCTCCCACAAAGTCCCATTCAGTGTGGCCTAACTAATAGGCTATTATAATGTTTGCTCTCATGAGATGAAATACCTGTCTAGCTCAGTATGTTCTGCCTGTCAGTAGTAGCAGTAGAGTGAGCATAAGAAGAGATTGGGCACCTGGAGATAATCCCCTAAACGTTCTCTCAGCTCGCAAGTTTACAGGGCTTTACCCGACAGATTCAGGTTTTCAGGAAACAATCCACTTAGCATCTTTACAGATTGAAAGATGTCATTTTTTGACCCTTAATTTTTGTCAGGTAGTGGCAGCAGCAGATCTAATATAGTTCTTATTAAACTTCTGTCTGAGCTTTGCTGGAGGTGCACTGTCTAGGTGCCTAGATACAATTTCCTTCCGAGAAAGGCTAGCAGAATCTAGCATGATCTTCAGCAGATGAGACAGTCCTTTGTGCCTCAGTTCACTGGGCTGCAAGGGTAAATGGCTTAGGGAGGCATAATCTGAATCAGTTTTGGCTTGATATAAGAGGAAGTCCATCTTGAAATCTAGGTAGATGTTACTGCTTGACTGTGAACTTACTAATTGTAAATGCTCAATTAGCTTAAGGATAAGGAATTGCATACATGTTGATGTTTATCTTTGTGATCAGTTACACAGAAATGGATCCTGTAATTATTGCCTCAGAAGGTGTTGAGAAATTTAAGAATGAAAACTTTGAAATAATCATCGTTGATACCAGTGGACGTCACAAACAGGAAGACTCTTTGTTTGAAGAGATGTTACAAGTTGCTAATGCCATTGTGAGTAGTTTCAAGAAACACATTAATGTTTGTTAGCAATCATTTGTACTCAATTATTCTCATTTCCCAATGTTCTGTGTGGTTGTCTGTCTTCTGGAACGTGTCTTTTAACACCTAGAATGTGCTAAAAATTACAACTGATACGAATAAGCTAGGACTGGATGATCAGTGCTGGATAGCTTTGTGTCGGTTTAAATTCTTGGATCTGTAATTCAAGGGTGCTTGCATAGATTGCAGTTCTACTGCTTCGACTCCTTTTGGGGCCTTTGCATTAAGAAACAAGATAAAAGAAGAGTCTGGTCTGATTTTCTGTAGCTGTTTACTACGTTTCTGTGATTGTTATGAATATTTGCCCTGAAACAGAAAAGATGATTGGAAAAGGTTCATCAGCTTGGATATGTAAATGAAGCTGGTGTTTCTCATGTGAGTTTTAAAATATTTGGCTAGTTCTTGATTCTGTGATCTCGCATAACAATATGACAGTTCCCACACAACAACTGTTAACGGTAACTTGTTTTCAGAGAAATAGACATCATAAAGCTCTTAATGTAAAACCAAATGGAAGATATTCATTGCTTGTAGATGCTAATTAGCTTACTGGCTAAGATACTGGCTAAAATAATTCAAAACAAAAGCTGTAAAACTATTAAAATTTAATATTGTGTTGTAGATAATTTTTTTCACAAATAGTAGCACAGCATTAGGGTTTCAAATGGTCCTTAGACAATAGTGCTCACAGAGCAGTGTTGCAGTGAGTTCTGCTACTGAACATAATGCATCAACACAGTCCAAGAAAGCAGGAAACAATTTTCTCTTCTTTACCTCCTAGCAACCGGATAATATTGTTTATGTGATGGATGCTTCCATTGGCCAAGCTTGTGAAGCTCAAGCTAAAGCTTTCAAAGACAAAGTTGATGTAGCTTCAGTTATTGTTACGAAGCTTGATGGACATGCGAAAGGAGGTGGTGCACTTAGTGCGTAAGTACTGTGATGTAACAGGGTGTCCAAGGTCTGGCTGTGGGTGTACAACTGTGAAATGTGCTAGTGTCTCACAGAAACCTGTCCTGTGAAAGTGGCACTGTCACATTACAAGGAATCTAGAAATTTCAGTAGTAACAGTTAGATTTTTATCCTAATTTCAGTGGACCTGTTGGCATTCAGTGTGAATTGGAATTCATATTATGATGTACTTCCAGTGCTGTAGTGTGTATTGTCACGCATCAGGCTTCTGTCTTCTGAGAACAGAATAAAACAATTGTTGCATCTTGCATATCAGATGCAAAATACAAATTTGAGCTTAATAGATAAGGCTTACCTAAAAATTTTTCTTCTCACTTAATGCCCATGATTTTTCCAAAAGGGAAAAAAATGTAGCTAGTCCTATGTAATGGCCTTAAAGCTGAGATGTAATTAAGTTTCTGAATTTTCAGTGTCCAGAAACTTGGTAAAAAGATGAGTCTGCAGTCACGCTTTTCTGAACTCCATTCTTCTTGGACTTCTGATGTGCTGTGCTGTATCTTGACAATCGTTGTTGACTAGAACACGCCATATTATCTTTTAAGTTAGAGTAATCTCCAGCTGTTTTTGAATGATACAGCTTGTATGGAGCTGAGATGTGTCCAACTTGGATCTTAAGTGTTAGAAATCCTAAACTGCCATGTGTATTTTGCTGTTATTTATAGCGCAGTGATGGAACACCAAATTTAAGAGTAAAATGAAAATACCAAAAGTGAGTTCCAGCTGACATGTGGTTGTATACATTGTCTGCTGTGCTGTTCTATACTTTCTGTAGGCTGGAAGCAGAATTTGATTAAAGCTAGTGTCAGTGACTGATTCCTGAAAAGGTTTTGATTTTTCTCATGTCTAAGCTTTGTTCCTGTGTGGAAAATGAGATTGCTGTCTGTAGGAGGAACCCTGAAGAAAAATTAATCAACACCTGTGTCATCTGACCTCCCAACATTAGTGTAGAATGGACACAATTTATTTTTCTTTCTATCCTCTCAACTATCTGAAACTTGGCAATGAAAATGCAACTTACCTATCTATTGGTGATTTGTCAAAGCACAGTGTGGAAGAAGCAGAGTTTGTATTTTACAAAGTACTAATTAAAGAAACGTTGTCAGCTATTCCCAGCAATCCCCTCCTAAATGGATGTTGGATGTTTCTGCATTAATAATTTTTGGGAGTAAAAAAATACTTAGGAGATTGAGTTGATGTTGTGTTCATTGTGTTGTGCTGATGATGTCTAACTGAGACATAACATATTCCATATTCATATTCCATAACCATTCCATAATATATATATTATTTTACTGCAGAGTTGCTGCTACAAAGAGTCCTATTATTTTTATTGGAACTGGTGAACACATAGATGACTTTGAACCCTTCAAAACGCAGCCTTTCATCAGCAAACTTCTTGGTATGTACTACATGCAACTGTACTTACAAGACACTTTGAACCTGATAATAGAAAGTTTAAAAGTGTAATTTTTAATGCTAACTTCAGAGCTGGTTTTGTTTTCCAGGTATGGGTGATATTGAAGGATTGATAGATAAAGTAAATGAGTTAAAGCTGGATGATAATGAAGCACTCATAGAAAAGCTCAAACATGGTAAGTTGTTCCCTGAATAGCAGGTGTATTACCATGAACTAATTATGGCAGGTTCTCTCTGAGATGCAGTTGATGTGTATTCTAGGTAGAGACAAGTAATTTGTTTCAAGTGCATGTTCCAGAACGGTTGTTCTTTCTCTAATAAATGTGTCAAGCGAGTAAATAGTCATGTTTTTCATCAAGTGACAGGTAGTGCTGTAACTGCAGATTAGGCAGCTTAAAACTCTTGAGTGTGTGCCACCTTGTGTGCCTAGCTGTATTAGCAGTAGAGATGATGTTTACATACGTTTTTATGCTGTATAGTAGTATTCTTTTTCACAGGGTAAATAGTTGAGAAAGTAATACCTAAATGTTAGTGTGACCTTTGCTAATTTTCTTTTTGTTGTATTTCAGGTCAGTTTACATTAAGAGATATGTACGAACAATTCCAAAACATCATGAAAATGGGACCATTCAGTCAGATCTTGGTTAGTTATTCCCCAAATCATTTTTCTTCATCAGATTTTCATTTATATCTGACAAATTTCTGCTGTGAACATAGACTCTAGCACCAGTTTCACTGAAGAGTTTGTGCTTTAGATTTTTCAAAAGTCCACTGCGATACATATCTGCTGAACTCAAACTTGCTGTCTGTATTTCTGGCTGCTTAATTCAAGTTAGTTTTGCTTGTTCTGACACAGCTTTTGTTTTGCATTTTAAAACTAGGGTATGATCCCTGGTTTTGGAACTGACTTCATGAGTAAAGGCAATGAACAAGAATCAATGGCAAGGCTAAAGAAATTGATGACTATAATGGACAGTATGAATGACCAAGGTAAAACAAACTTCAACCGGTATTTAATTTCTCAGTTGTTGAACAAGCTTATTTACAGAGATCGTTTCTGGGTACAAGTTGGACTTAAGATAGCATCTGAAATAACAGAAAAGGGTGAAGAGCATTTATCAGTTTTACAAACAGCAAAGAGTTGCTTATCCCTGTGCCTTTAAACTTTCTGAATAAGTCCAAATACTTAAGAGATATACCGACAACTTCCTGTTGCTGCTCTCTTGCGTAGACTAGATGGAATTTCAAAGCAACCCATTGATAACTAATGTGTTTTTACTTTTTGTAGTGTAGTTGTGATTCTAAAATCATTAATGCTATATGTGCAAATGAAAAAGTTGCATTTGTGTTTAATCTGTCATTAACATCTTTCCTCATACCTTTTTTCCACCCTCAAGTTTACTACAAGTTTACTACAGCCTAGTCTCTGGAATTCAGGGTGTGCAGTCTCTAATCCACCCAGAACTCTTACAGGAGAGGTGTGCTCTCACCTTTGAGATAAACCTATTAGCCTGGCTTACACCAGGTATGCTGAGAGCATAATTTATTCTGGCAATTTTTTTTTATCACTGTGATTGACACTAGAAAGGCCACTGCTATTCCCTTGAATATTCTGTCTCAATTATTTCTGTACAATTCTGCGTTGATGCTTCTGAAACTATTTTTTGTTTTGTGGATAAAAACTAAATTCTCAGCACACACTTGCTTTCGTTATTTTTACAGCTATAATAGATTTTAATGTTAGTAACCGAATGTTTTTTTTTCTCTCCTCTGCTGTAATTGCAGAACTTGACAGCACAGATGGCGCCAAAGTATTCAGTAAGCAGCCAGGAAGAATCCAAAGAGTAGCAAGAGGTTCAGGTGTTTCTACCAGAGATGTCCAGGAGCTTTTAACCCAATACACTAAATTTGCACAGATGGTGAAAAAGATGGGAGGTATCAAAGGGCTCTTCAAAGGTAAAAGAAAGTAAAACACTTACTCAGTGTGAAGGTCACTTGATACGTGAACAGAGGAAGCTCATAATGTAGATTAGGTGCTGGGAGAGGGGAGGGAGAAGGGAGGTGTGTTGGGAGAGAAGGACTGAGTTTTAGCTCACTCATTTTCATGATGTTTGCAAGCTTTTTGATATAACTGGTGAGAGCCATACTGTTCTTCATGATATTAATGTGTAAATTGGGAGTGAGAATTGATGTATTTTTGGCTTTATCAAGGTAGAGTTCATCACTACCACAGTACCGATACTTTAATTTGTTATGTGGGCAGGACAGGGACTGTTGATCCTTAATTACTCAAAGTAGTTGATGTAGTAACTTGATCATTGATTTGAATATAGAATTATGTTAAATTCTGTTTTTTAGCCTCGTATGTTAATCCAATCTTTCTTCCATTTTCTTGAAGGCGGTGATATGTCAAAGAATGTAAACCCATCTCAGCTGGCCAAGCTGAACCAACAGATGGCAAAGATGATGGATCCAAGAGTCCTTCATCATATGGGTATGTGTTGGCTTTAGACAGCTTCGCTAGGTGAATACCTGTTACAGTCATCCACTTGAAATACTACAGAATTTAGGAAGGGGACTCATTTGGATTCAGCTCTCAAAATGAGCAATTGGAGTAGTGTCTGAGAAAATAGTACAGTGATGACTTCAAGCATGTCTGTTGTGAAGCAAATCTATTCCTGAACTTCCATCCCCTTCCAACCTTTGCCTTAAGTCATTTTGACAAGAACAGCTTTTACTAAATTGACAAGAACAGCTTTTACTAAAGATTCCCATACTGGAATCTAACTGGTAATGGTAATTTATTCATGTTTTTTTTTTCCTTTGTCTAGGTCTTGATGCAAAGGTCATCTTAAAACCTACTTTAATATTTATGTAATTACTTCCTCAGTTGTCCATATTTTGATAGCCATTTAAGCGTGGCTGAGTATTGGGCTTTTGTTTGTATATTACAGAAATGGCCTCCTTACAGCACACAGACTTTAGAAGCAAGATAGCTGTCCTTCAAAACTAATTAACGCATGCATCTTTTCACTTATTTTCTGTAGGTGGCATGGCAGGATTGCAGTCAATGATGAGACAATTTCAACAAGGTGCTGCTGGGAATATGAAAGGCATGATGGGATTCAATAATATGTAAAGAAGCCTTAATAAAAATGGACTTGGTTGACTATTAGTTGCGACTTCAGTGAAAGGATTGCTTTCTTCCTTTTTACAGTGATGGGGGAGGTCTTTTAAAATCTTATTCAGGCTTCTCAGTTTCTACATCTAACTTCTGAAAACTATTTTTGCTTAAAGTAGTTCCTCTCCACTAATACCTAATGGCACAAGGAGTAATTCAATTTAATAAAATCATGATGTAAAATTTTAATATGTAGAGACACTTTTTAATTGTTTACATTAAATGGCAGCCATTATATTTGTAAACAACCCTGATCTTTGGTTATAGTAACATAAAATGTCACAAATATACTGTAAAATAAAATTAAGCAATTATGAACAGAGGAATGGCCTATTTCTTCCAATTCTTCCTAATGAGCCTTTATCCATATGTAATGAGATTTCCTTAACTTGAATCATTTCTAATTATCTATGCCAAACAGTTATAGCAGTAACAACTGCAGTGCAACGTTTAAAATGTAGAGGTGCTGCTGCTCAGATTTTTGAAGGTGTCAGTTCTGTACAAAAATTGTTCTCCAGCAGTCTAATCAGTCTTTTACATTAACACTGTAGGAACTGAAAACATTTATGTAGAAATCTTCAGTATATGTGACAGCTTGAAAGTCTTCTTACTGGACTGCCAATTAAGCAGCTTTTCTGTTATCAAGAGTTTGTAATATATAGTAGATAGAACTCTGTGCTGGTATTGAAGTTAAAATAGCTGTATCTGACAGGACCATATTGCCCCAACTCAACTATTATCTGATCTTAATTTCCTGTCATCTTGTACTACCTCAGTCCACGGTGTTGGTCTGAAATGGGTGGAATCTACAGGTACACTTCAGAAGTGTAAGCCAGATAAACCTTAAAATCTGATAGACAGTTTAGCAAATAGGGTGAGATCTTTCACCCTTATTTTAAGGAAAGGGAGTATGTTATGGATTTATTTAAATATGTTGAGTGCTTGGATTGTAAATAGACACCCATTTCTGTTGCCCAGATGACATAAAAATTAGACACAGTAATCAAAGTATGTCCATCTGTTAGTGGCAGCCATTTGCTTGAAAAGGTGACTGCTAACAGCTGATAGAGAACAACTTATTAGCACAAGAGCATAATTACCCACCTAAAACATAAGGCATGCTGTAACTTAGTTTATAATGTCTATCTTCTGCACTAATAATGGTACATCTATTCTATAGAGAGGGGATGCAGCAAAATCTTTGGGTATGCTTTTTACTATAATAATTATATGCATAAAATGCAGCAATCAGTAAAAGGATTGGTTAAGTTGAATTCTATTATTTTCAGTGAAAATGAAACAAAAGAATGAATACTTGCAATAATAAGAGCTTGTCTAGGAGCTGTCCTCAGCTATACAAGTGGCATGTGTTCATGGAAACTACTGTTTTATAGTATTTTCGGGTTTTGAACAATTAAAATACAATATATGAAACCATGCAGTTGCATTAGAAAGTGGAAAATAAATCCACTTAAATAAAATTAAATGTGTTTTGCAACAGTTGGTAGGGGATAGTGGAGTTCAGCTGAATGATGGAAATCAAACATGAGAAGAATGTGCATATTGAGAGTGAACAGTGAAGCACTGTTTCTGTACAGGCTTAGTTGGACTGTCAAGTTATCAGCAATGAACTTGTCCTATTTTCAATCCATTGTATGCGTTTAGTTTTAGTCTTCAGAATTTCCAAACTACTGCTACTGTACAGGAAGAGAACAAAAGATTTTAACTGATGTCTTAAAAAAACAAACAACAACACAAAGGCAGCCATAGGCTCATGCTAGAGGTGCTTAATTGGAAAGTTCAAATGTATAGAAGGGTATATAAAAACCCTCTCATAGCTTAGCTTTCTTTATGGGAGAACAACGTTTTTAAGGAGTGTGAGGAAATAACTTTGTAGATCCTGCGGAGGACAATGTACAGAAGAAAATCTGAGCTGTTGCCAGAGAAGAGAAGCTATCATATTCTGTACCTTCTTTCAATCTGGGCCTCTAAACTGATGACTTAATTGCATCGAGCCAAGAGAAGCTATGTAAAACAAGGCTAGAAAGTAACAACTCCTCGGACTGTCTTGCGTTATTTAGACTTCTTGTGCTTGTCCACCACAGAACAGTTCTGCCTGGTACATGTGAAACTTGAAAAGTTGAAGCAAGTTTCACTGGGAATAAATAGAAGACTGAAGTTCATCTTTCTATGTCTGTCTTCACGAAACCAGTTGGTGCCGCTTGGACTAATTTGCTGTTTTGTTATCTGGGCACATGGCTCAATCTAGGTCGAGAATTTGAGAGATGATGAAGGGTTTAGGAAATCAGGTAACTGTAGTGCCCGGGGAAGGCCACGAGGAGGAGCCAAGGGACAAAAGAGCAGCGTACAAAATAAGCTCGTCTCGAGATTCTGTTCTAGAAGTGCATCCCTGTTTTAAAATCAGTAATATCCTGCAGTTGCTCTCTTACAGTATATTAAAGTTACAGTATGTTAATAAATTCTGATATGTATGTGGTCATTAGTGCGCCCTGATGTTGAAATAGGTACCTGATGTATGTTTATTGTTTTTGAAAGATGATGGATATAAAACTTTGTAAATCCTGATGATTTTTGCTATTCTGTGTAAGTGGAAAACCTTTACCAGCTGTGGATGTGTTGTTGGCACATGTTTTCTCAGTTTGCTGCCTCTCGATGGAAACTGACTGGGCTAGAACAACAGACAACAGGCCTGATGGACTTTTTCACTCCTTTGCTCCAGACAAGGAAGAGAAGGAACTACCCTGGCAGTTCAAGCATAAATGGCCTTTCATCACAGCTATTGAAAAGGATGCATCTCCTTCACAGAAGCTATTCTTAAGCCTCTGCCTGAGCAGCCCACTAAAAGAAGAAACAGTTTTGAGTCAATACATAGCTATGTGATAGTAGCTGGACAATTAACTCTATTAGCACACAAAAATAGCCATGAAAAGGCACAGGTATGGTTTTGTCAGAACTCTGTGTTATTTTTTTACTGATACTGGTCTTTACCTTTCATCAGGACTTCCATTGTTAACAACTAATGAAGTTGTCTAATTTGCAAATGCAAATTGTTCTGGGAGGTGAAAGTATTACTGCACAGCTGCTACTGTAACCATAGAAGCAAAGGACAGAGAGTTGGTTCATTTAATGATGTTCTAAGAGCTGCTAACATATTTCAATCAGTTCTTAATAAACACAATTCAGATCTAAGGATAAGGGGTATTTACTTGCCCTTATGCTAGTTTGTTTCTTTACAGTTTTAAGTAATACCTCATTATTTCTATATACAAAGCAGATGCTTGGTCCTGTACTGTATAAAGTAGTGCTGTATTCACTGGGTGTTTGTCATCAAACACTGATCACACATCCCATTTGTGAGTCACTTCCATCAGGGGAACTTTTCTGCTTCGTGTAATTGTAAATCGGGTACATTTGTGCTCTGTGAGACCTTCATTTGCCTCACAATCTGCATAATGCTGCGATGTGACTGAAAAATGGTGTAAGAGTCTGTGCCACAGTCCATAACTTTTGGAAGCCACGCGGAGTGGCAGGGTTGAAGGATGGCTCTTGCCATCACGTAGTGTGTTACAGCCGCCGACTCCTACCTTTAAAATATGATTCACTCCTCGGTTCCACAAAAAGGGTGCTTCAAACACTTCCTCCCCCAGCTGCCTTCCCTTCTGGTTGGCCGTGGCCGTGCCTTTCGCCCGGGTCAGCTCCGGCCAGGCGTGAGCGCCTCAGCCCCCGGGGGCCGGGACCCCCTCGCTCCGCGTTTCTGCCTCCGGGACGATGCGAGGCGCCTCACGGCGGGCTCCCTTCCCCTCCCGGCGGGGCCGTGGGGCTCCCCTCGGACCCTAAGGGGCACGGCGGAGCGGGGCGGCCCGGCACCCCCCGTTGTCCTGCCCTCGCTCCGCGCCCCGCCCCGGCGGGCGGTGTGACGGGCGGCGCCGCCCGGCTGCTCGCCTCCCTGGGCTGCCGCGGGCCCACTGCCGCCCTCCCCCGGCGCCTCGGCGGGCGGGAGGGAGATGGAGCAGGGGCTGTCCGCCATCACCCTGTACTGCGCCCCCGCCGCCGGCCCCGCGGCTGCCGCCTGCGCCATGGAGCCCGAGCCGGTGAGGAGCGGGGCCGGGGAGGGCGGCCATTTGCGGGGCGTTGCGAGCCCGGCGGGCAGGAGACGGGAGGAGGAGGAGGAGGAAGGAAGGAAGGAAGGAAGGGAGGGAGGGAGGGAGGAAGGAAGGACGCGTGCCCTTCCAGTGAGCTGTGCTTACAGGCTCGGTGTCCTGCGTTTCACCTGTCACACAACGCCTCGCGCCAACGGGCCCGATAAATATTGCATTAGGACAGGGCTCCGCTGCCGGGCAGGTGCCCGAGGGGGCCTGGCAGGCTCCGTGGGTCCCTGCTGGGCTTTATCCCGATACCTGTGTGCTGTGCCGAGCTCCTCGGGCTCGCCGCGCTCGGGGTTTCTTTCTTACAGTTCCCTTTCCGACTCTTCTATTTTGTCATCTGCTTCCAAAGCACCCTGGCTTTTCAATTTCAGTTGGAGCACGATGGTGGAAAGTCAAGAAATATGCCAAAAAGCAAACCAAACCAAACCAAAAAATAGCTACCCCAGAAATTGATACGAACAAAACCGGTAAGGCAGGCAAGGCAGCAGGGGCAGAAATATTTCTCAATAGGCATTAGCAGCCCTCGAGTAACTGGCACTGTGGGATCGGTAGATGTGTGCAAACCCAGTTCCTCGTCTTTCTGAGGGAGAGCGGCTGCCACCGGCTTTGGCATTTTGGAACAAAAGCTCTTGTACGTGGCACCGGGTTCTGACAGATGAGAAGGTGACAAAGTGAGTGGTCTGCTCTCCATAGTGCTGGTTGCTTTTCTTCGACGAGACTTGAGGTTTTTGCATTGCCTTATGTTAGTTGTATTGAGCCCCAGTAGCTGCAGGTGTCCTGGCACACCTCATGCTTTATTGTAGCTTATTTGTTTGGGCATTTTGATAGTGGACTTAAATTCCATTGTGCTGGATATTGTACCAACAGGGCCACAATGTTCCCTGCACTGTGTGCTTTTGGCCAAAGGGTGAGGCAGGCGAGGAGGTGAAAACATGGTTAATGAGGAACAGCAGCTCTGGATGTGACTTCTGACAGGCGAGGCTTATGGGGGAGTCATAAAGTGAAGAAAAATTCCAAGAGGGCATTTGAAAGGAAAGGGAAGTGCCTTTACAGTGTTCCTGGAGTCTCTTCACAGCCTTAGCTGGTGTGGCAGAAAGCACAAAGGTAACTGGCCCTCGTGTTGACACAAAGCTGACAGCGTAGAAGCCACGGTAAATACTTGTATAGCGTGAGGTTATGTCAGCTGCTGAGCCTTTGAAGACATATATAATATGTTGGAGGGGGATAGGCTTGTGGAAAAAAATGAGATGGCAACCTGAGCAGAGCTGTGTAATGACCTCTTGCACTGGAAAAGAAAGATCACGCTTGGAAAGAAAGATCAAATGTGTAAAGCCTGAAGCAGAAAATAATGTACTGTTTGGCTGCAAAGCGAACCTGGATGATACTTAGGGAATAGATCTGCATTGCTACACTTCTGGGTAGACCCTGTTGGAGAGGTAAATAAAATTTACTGATTCAGAACTTACTGCTTGCAGCTGGGTTGAGTTGGCTTTAAGTGGTGCTGTGTATGTAAAAATTAAAAGGACAAATGCTACTGTGATGACTAAAAGCAGCATCCGGGTTTGTTGGACGTGTAATAACCAAAGCAAGAGCTGACGTGTTTTATTTTATTTAATAATTTAGGACTCTGAACCAGATTACTAAGGGAAACTGGATTCATTGTTCCTTGATGAATCCTTATTGTCTTGAACTGCTGCATTTGTCTGAAACTTTGTACCGGTGCCAGCTGTGCTGAGCTTCTCACTGTAGGTAGTGTAAGTGGAGTGTGGGATGGGTTGAAAAGTGTGCAGTTTCCACAACCAGCGAATTAAAGCCCTCTTTTTAATCTTTAAATATTAACTGCAGTATTTTTCAAAGTTAAAATATATTTGAAGCATTTGAGTTAAATGCATCAAAATCAGCAGAAGACTGTGCCTTTAGAGGAGCTTGTAGGCGAGGGTTTATGCTGCTCACGATTATTAATTACAATAATATTTGTGATGCTGTGTCACAAGAAATAATGCTCCTCAGTACTGTGACTAAACATGAACAATGAAATCACCACACTATGCCAATAAAAGAGTGTGAGATTTTCATCAGAGGCTGATTCTGTGGTGCTTTATGCTCCAAAAAAAACAGAGCTGACTTGCAGTAAGTGGTCTCTGCTTTTCCAGTGGCAGCAAGGGGTGCTCCCTGTACTCAGGCTGTTTCGCTTTTTTCAGCATTCATATTTTTGTAGCTTTGTTGTTCTGCCACTACTGTTTCCAAGACTGAAACTCAGCGGAGAGAATGCACTAGGCCCAGCACAGTCAGCTTTGTGTTCCTGCATGAAAACATAAGGCTGTTTCAGCTGGATTATACTTTGGAAAACTTGTCACTTAATTCTGCTCTGCTCCTCCAGGAAAACACACACAATGTGCCACGGTAGCTAAGAAACACTCCAGGAAGCTGAAATGACTTGCAGTTTTCTGAAGCTGCTGTACAAGGGCTAGGAAGGATGATGAATGTGTGTACTCCCTCTCCACATCGTCGGGCTTGGCACGTGATCTTTATATTCCCTCCCTCTGCTCTGTGGGCATGAGAAAAACCTATTGCCTGGAATGAAGGCAGCAGTTCTGCTCTCCTCTGCCTTCTCCTGCCCCGCTATACCATGCCCCCTGCTTATCCTAGCTAACAGCCTTTCTGTGTTGCAGGGCTAATTTATGTAATGCAGCAGAAGTGTCAGGAAGGGCACTACTGTGCTCATAATGATTAAGGGTTATCTTACAACTGTGTGATAAAAGTAAGTGTTTTTAGTAATAATTTTGATTTGTGATATGTGAGGGCTGCTAGGGCTGCATAGACAAGAAGTCAAAAATTGGCACGTGTCTGTTTTATGCAGCCTTACTTCTGTGTGTGCCTACGCACATTTTCTTCCACAAGTTTCTTATGCCGTGCTTTTAAATTACATGAACTCATGCATTTTTAAAAACCTTCACGGTACATTAAAAATGTGTGGCTAACATTTCCTGTCTTCTGTGTCCTTCTCTGTGTGACAGGTGTGTTTTCAAAACAGTTTTTGCATTTGTTGTAGTAGTATTTAAAAGCTCTACCAAGATGTAGACTCTGTTTTGATAGATACAATACAAAACCTTACTAAAATTCTGTCTGTGGGAGTTATTAGCCTAAAGAATTATTGATTGGCCTTTGAACTAGGAGTGTATTTTTTCTATCGCTTGTGGCTCGAAGACGGCATTGTAGTATTCAGCAGCTCAAAGAACAAAACCGGACATTGTACTTCTCTTTTTCATCTGTCCTTACACACCAAATTAAGTGTCCTGCTTTTTGCATGGTCCCTTGTACTGGTAATGATTGCTGATGAAAGCCCAGAGAGGCAGATTCCTTGAGGCATCTTTCTAAATCTTGAGCCTGGTGGCTTAGTTATTCTTTACTCGGTTTTCTTTCGAACTAGAGCTTTCTGTCTAAACTTGCAAAGAGGTGGCTGTAGTGTCTGAGTTACTTGATTCACTTCAGGAGATGCTAATTCAGAAACCAACAGTACGCTTAAATATTAACACTTATGTGCTCATCAAATTATTTAAAGTGTTCTGCTAAGGAACTCTTACATAACAGCGTTCTGTTGGAACAGACGTTTTATAAAACCACCTTTCTGTGCTGAAATGAAGGCACTTATCTTTGTGTTATTTCTGGTGAATAGATAATTTTGTATGTATCTGCAAACAATGTTTCAGTCCTATCTTTTATCTACAGCCAAGCTCTTGGATATATCCTTTGTATATGGTAAACAATCTAAAATTCTTTAAATACCTCATGAAGTTTTTTAAGGGGGAACTCTTACAGTTTTGCAGCTTATTGCACGGAAGTGTACTTGAGATAATGATTTTTTTTCTTCATTATAGCAACTTGCAAATGGAGATAGAGGCTTTGAGAATGTGGAGCTGGGTGTCATAGGGAAGAAGAAGAAAGTTCCCAGAAGGGTAATTCATTTTGCAAGTGGAGAAACAATGGAAGAATACAGCACAGATGAAGAGGAAGATGAACAAGAGAAGAAAGACCTGTTGCCTCCTGTAGATCCTGTAGGTATTTTGGTTGATAAATTGCTGCTTCTGGTTTATTGTATAATTACCTGCATTTTATCCTTTAATTTTTATGTCACAAATATGATTTTGTGCATTAAAGATTCAGTAAATTCGATTGCCTCTAGGCACTGAGAAATCTCAGAGAAATATTCTGCAAAGTTTTGTCCTGCAGCCCTCCCTCGTTGAAATAGCCCTACTAATTAGAAATGGGTTTAATTTCTTCACAGTTCTAATCTGTCCTCTCCAGAATCTTCCCCTCTGATAATATTTGCTTGATGTCTCTTTTATTCACACGGGCATTTGAAAAAATCAGTTGGGAGGGCATTTTTTCTTATCTTTGTTGGCAGTGGAGAGTTGAGCTTGTAACGTAGTGTTAGCATACCAGCAATTAAAGGAGTATACAAAGGAAAGAAACAGATGATTTGCAGAAGTATAGGAAAACTTCATTGATACATCAAAAACAGGTTTTAAGGGGTCTGCCTAGTCCATGTATGTGAAGTCCATCTGTGTTTTAACCTGTTAAGATTTGCTCAACCTGAATCACATCTCCATGTGTTGGTCCAAATCCAAGGGAAGTTAGGACAGTTAAAGCTGTCTCTAATAGTGCGTTTTATGGCTACTAAAAAGAAAAAAAAAAAAATTCCCTTTTTGACAATGATTTGGTATCTACACTTAGAGGCAAAATGAAGTACATCACCTGTTTTATTCTGTTGGAGTGTCTGACAATGTGTTTTATAGCCTAGAGATTTGCAACCCCAGCAGCAGCGTGCTGGAGGAAGCAGCTCCCTGCCTTCTGGCAGCCAGCCTCGGAGAAGATAGGCATCCATCTCTTCATCTTTCCACACTCCCAGTCTCATGTTTCTTTTATGACCGCCCCACAAACTGGTGTTCCATCTACCTCCTACAATTCTGTCCTCCCTAAACTGGGTCTGCAGTCCTGTTCCCTGCCTGCCTGCGGGACTCCCTTCCTGGCTCTTTCTTGCTTTGCTAGCCTGTACTGAAGTTAGAGGTGGAGCCCCTGAAATTGGCTGGATCCTTCCCTGTGTGCTGAGTACAGTGAAGTGGCTGGGAGTTTCTGCTTTGTGCAGCAGCCAGTCCTGCCTGATTGCACATTGGAGGCAAACGCCTGTTTAGAGTTGCTTGTTCCCACACTTCGATAAGAGTCTTGGCATGCACAGAAACTGGTGCTGCTTCCTACCTCACGTAAGCATTGCTGTCAGAATGACTCATGCACCAGAGTTTGGGAATTGGTGCTTAAGAAAAGTCATGTATGAAACTCACTATTTTCTGTACTACTAGGCTCTGTGTTTATTTATATGTGCATCCTTCCAGGAAAGCTGGGATTTCCTGGGGGGATTGCAGTGGAGTTTGACTTTCTGCTCATTCTTTTCTGAGAAAGCAGTGTGACCACGAGGAGCTTGCTTTGGGAAGGACTGTCAATCAATTCTTTTTTCCCCCCTCTGTAAAATTAATTTACCTTGAAGAAAAAGTAGTAGTTAGAGGACTGAGCTGCAATTAGACTATAGAAAGCTGGGGCTGGGGCTCCTGAGTAAAGCCATTGCATTTAATCTTGGATGGACTTGGCAGTGGCATCTCTTTCTTATTAAGCTGTTCTTGTATACAAGGAAAAGTAACGTTAGTCTGAGAGCAAGTGTTTCAGTGTAGAAAATAAATATACTAAACTTATGAACAATGAATAGATGTTAAGCTACCTTGCTGGGTGGGCTTTTGTTTGTTTGTTTGCATTTTGTCTTTGAGATGCTGTTCAAAGAAGTGCAAGAACTGTGAAACTTACCCAACATTCAGGTATCTTTGGAGTCAGATCTGTTCCCCACTGTGCAGGTTGTGTCAGATACCCATGGATGTGTACAAAGAGATTTGTTTTTTTCCAACTGTAATTAGCAGAGGACCAGATCAGTATAATTTCTCTGTCATTTCCCCTCAGTAGAGCAGCTTCACCATGATGGAAGGCTCAGGGGACTGTATGTGTTGTGAGGCCAGAGGAGTACCCACTGCTGTACAAAATGGGCGCTTAACTAAAAAACCTGCAAATATTCACAAGAGCCAGGAATTCTGTGTGATCATTCTCCTGCTTTCCTAATATGGATTTTATTGTGAATACCTGAAAGTATATTGTATGGCACAGTTAAGATTGCTTTATTCCACTTCTATAGTTTATGAAATATTTAAATTTTATTACAATTTTTAATAAAAGGACCCTCCAAGGCTGAACATGTTATTGTGGAACACAGTATGCCTTATTATGCATTGCTTTTTACCTTGACAGAATAAACTTGATTAGACCAAGGGTTGCCATTAAGTGAAGTTTACCTTATCTGCTGTATGCTTCGTGTATCCCAACTGAGCCAGTGAATTGAAGAAATGTTAGTCCAAGCTGAGCTTTGATGTTTTAGCCAACAGCTGCCTTAAAAATGTTTTTATTGTAGGATTTCTATAAAAGCAATTAAATAGTCAGTTTGCTGGGACCAGCATGTCTAAAACTTGTTATCTCAGTTGGGATACAAAAAAGTATGTTGCAAATAATAGCTGTTTCTGGTCCAATTTATTTTTAGAAAAAGCACTTTAATATTTTGAATAGAAACTTTACATCATGAAAATTCAAAGCTCAGCTGGTATTGGCATACAAACAGGTTCTGAATTGAGTTTAAGAGAAACAAATGTTTTGCCGTGTTGTAAAGAAACTTCTGCAGTAACTACCTGGGTTTAATTATGCTTTAGAGCTAAGCAGATGATGATGATGTCTTTCTTGCTAAGCAAAGTAGCATGTGTGTACTCTGGTAATATGACAACTAAAGAGCTCACTGTGATGGACTGGTGTCACTCGTAACTAAACAAATTCTCATAAAGTACTGAGTCTTAGGCTGTGCTTTGAAACAACGATTCCAGCACTTCTGTAGGTCAGCGTTCAGGTCACTTACATTTTTGGACTGGAACGTCCTTTTGTTCTGGTGTTTTGTTCTTTTTAAGAGTGAATTGAATCCAGAACACAGAGCATGCTTAATAAATTTTGCTCTGGTTGTTGTTTTTAGATGATAGCATTCAGTATTATTCATGTTCTCCTTGGCCTCTTTGGTGCTTGTAAATGCTTTAACTGAATCTTCTATCAAAAAATTTAGATGCTTACACTTTACATGTAAATCTTTTGCTTCTGTCCACCAAAACCTTGCTTTATAACTTTTTGTTTTGTTTTGTTTTAATTAGAACAAGGAATTAAACTTCTGTAACTTGTTCTAGAAGGTAATCTTTCTGTTTATCCCTGGAGTTCCGCTTGCTATGGAGTCTTGGTTGCATGAGTAAGCAGAATGTGGAGTCTAAGCCTTTGCAGAACATCTATAATCAACTATATAATTATTGATTCTAACCGTAGAATTCATCCTGAGCACATTTCTGTGACAGAGCTCCAAAACAGATGTAATTTTGTTAACTTTCAGTGCTTGGAAAGACTGAAACACGTTCTTACAGGAAGATGATTGTGATATCCTGTAGTTAAAAGGAGCTTAACTTCATACAGCAAAGAAAGCATTGTTTTTATGCTATTGAGGACTCTTAAACTCTAATTTCATTTTAAAAGTTCTGGAACGAGGGAGAAAAATAGTGACTTAATAATAGCTGTTCATAATATCATAGAAGCTTTTTTGATGAAGAAGGGGTATGTGTTCTTGAATCTTGTTTTCGCTGGCTCGTAAGTTGCCACAGTTCTACCTGGTGTGTACACTGAAGGACCTGTTACAGCAATGACCAGTCATTAATTTAACTCATTTAAAATGAGTCTTGACATAGAAAACAATGAAAAAAATACCTATTTGGTGGTATTTAACTCTCAACAACATAGTTTGTTTTTTCTTTAAATGGGAAATGATTCTTTACCTCCTTTTGCCATTTTCTCTGCCAACAAAAAAAACAAACAAACAAAAACAAACAAACAAAAAAACGTATCTTGGGAAAGTTCAAATGTTACCAGGGACTGAAATCTGGCAAAAGTAAGTATAGATGTGGATTGTTTGTATGGTACACACTCTGCTGAGCTTCTGAGCACATCTATTCCCTTCAGCAGCCCCATACTAGGAAACAGTATCATATTGTTACTGAATCATAGCCCTTTGGTTTTATCAATGGTTGAATTTGTTACATGATTCCTACTTAAAATGCATTACACCAACACCTTCTGGAGGTAGATTTGGACAGGTCCTATTATGGCTGAGTGTCAGGTTAGAATTGTACATTGATGTTTTGTACTTTAAAAGCTGAGTGTAGCAAGCATTATGTTTTCTGTTTTAAACAGCCAAATGAAGTCATGATAGCAGAACAGTATAGGTAAGCATTGCAGAAACATACTCTTAAGAGTAGAATGATGCTAGGAGAAATACTATTGCCTCCTAATACTGTGTCCTGTATTCCATTCAAGAAGCACGGTACTACTGTGTCCTTGTTTTAATTGAAGCCATTCCTCTGGCTGAAGGATATTGATGCACAGCATCAGGGCATGTGGTTCTTATCAACCATTAAAAAGACCTGACTTTGGTGCCATTTTCCAGAGTCATTCAATGCATTAAAGCTACATCACAGAGGATTAGTTTGCACTGAGCTTTTGCATAACACTTCACATCACCCATAACATTCCACAAGGTTCTTGTTCTCTCCAGTACCTCTTCTCGCCTCATATTTGCCATTCTTGCTTAGGTCTCTTGAGGTGCTACCCAAACTTACCTTGAGGGGGGGAAAGAAAAAAAAAAAAAAAAAAGAGGAGGGTTATTTCTCCCAGATGTGTTCCCCTGTTTCTGCTTGTTCTCAGTGGTTTACTCTACAAAACATTTAATTTTTACTGCTTAATTTTCATAAAGTATCTTCTCTTGGTTTTATGTTGCCTTTTGAGATACTTGATAGAAGGCTCCTTTTTTAAATTATTGGGACCAGCAAAGCAACACTGGATATCACAGAATCACGGAAAGACAGGAGTGAAGAAGTGTCTGGTTGGGCTAGAGACCTTTGTTGTCAGAAAGCAGAGGTTTCTACAAAGTTGAACTTAGAAGTACTTCTAACATACCAAACTGTTCTTTAATTGTAGTGGGAAAATAGAGGAAATAGAAAGCATCTCTGTGCCTGCAGAGTCTCAAATTTTATGTTTGTGGTACTACAATAGTACGTTAGAATATTCTGTGTCTGATTTACTTCTGTCACGTTGAAGCTCAGCTTCTCTTTTTATCCTTAAATGTTAAGGGGACTCTTGTAGCTTCTTGCGTACTGCTGCACAGCAGGCCTTTGTTTGTCCTGTGCACTGTGTGAATGCTTTTTAACCTTGTCACCTTGTTATGAAGGATTGTACAGAGGCTTGTCAATGCCATTATTTGCACCTGTGGCAACAAGCTTTTCCAGCACTTTTCTTGACTTCTTCAACTGAACAAACTGAGAAATGATTGTCGTTAGCCCGTCTGCCAGCTGAGTACGTAATCAACAAGCGGGAGGTGCTTTTGTGTAAGCAGGATAGCAGCTGGTTTTGCTTACACTTTTACCTTGGCAGGATATTTTCCATACCCACTGCCAAAAATATCTAGCATCTGGCTTTTTTCTGCCTGCCCAGCTTGAGTTTCTGGCTTGACAGATTGTACGCAGTGATGAGATTTCCCCTGAGCTTTCTCTTCTCAAGGCTAAACAGCCCCAGCTCCCTTATCCTTCCCTCATGTGGGAGATGCTCCAGTCCCTTTATCATTGTAGCAGTGGTGCATCCCATCAGGGCTCATGAATTCACATATGTCCAGTTTGCTTGAGTATTCTGTAAGCTGATCCTCCTCCATACTTTTCCTTATGCTACACCTTCCCTCAGTCCTCTAGTTTTCTGAAGGCCGGTCTTACTAGTAAACACTGAGGTGAAGATGGCTTTCACTACCTCAGCCTTTTCTACATCCTGCATCACCAGAGCCCTTGCCCCATTCAGCAGTGGGCCCACATCTTCCTTTTGCTACTGAACTTACAGCAGCCCTTCTTATTGCTCTTTAAATCCAGGTGCACTTTGGCTTTCCTAATCGTGTCCCTGCATGCTCAGGCTGCTTTATATTCTTCTACATCATCTGTCCCTGCTTCCAGCTTTGTATAGTCCCTTTCTGTGACTCAGTTTGGACAGGAGCTCCTCATTCATCCACACAGGCCTGCTGGCATTTCTGCCTGACTTCCTACTTTTTGGGATGGATTGCTCGTGAGCCTGAAGGAGATGATCTTGGAATATCAACCAGTGTTCATAGGCCCCTCTTCCCTCCAGGGCCTTTTCCCCTGGAACTTTTCCAAGCAGGTCCCTGAAGAGGTCAGTCTGCCCTCCTGAAGCCCAGGGTTGTGATTTGTTTTTCCCTCTGCTCCTTCCTCTCAGGATCCCGAACTCCACCACCTCAGTCACTGCAGCTGACGCTGCCTCGAACATTCACAGCCCCAGTGAGTTCTTCCTCATTTGTATGAGTATGAGGTGCAGTAGAGCACCTCTCCTCATTGGCTTCTCTGTCACTCGTGTCAAGAAGGTATCAGTTCTCTCAAGGTACCTGCTACGGTGTTCCTCCAGCAGGTATCAGGGGGGTTGAAGTCCCCATGAGATGCAGGGCCTGCAAATGGGAGGCTGCTTCTAGCTGTCTGTAGAAGGCCTCACCCATGTGTTCTTCCTGGTCAGGTGCCCTGTAGCAGACACACTCGGATGGCACCCATAATCAGTTCTTTAATCCTTACCTGGAAGCTCTCAGCTGGCTTCTTATCCTTGAAAGCTTCGTTGCCTACGTGCAAATGCTTGAGGTGACAGCTGAAGCCCTGGTTTGTTAATTTGGTGATCCCTTCCCTTCACATTATCTTAGGCCCTTTGCTAATCAGCCCTGTCCACTGCTCCCTCACAGAGCCACTGGTGACTCTCTCCCTCCCTCACTGTTCCTAGCTTTGTTCTTCAGGTACAATTCCAAATGATAATTCATATCTGTGTTTAAATATATGGAAGCAGCTTGTTATGACCACTTTGAAGTGTTGTTTTGCTTGTTTATTTTTTAAAATGTCTCTCATAGTTCTCCCGTTACTACAATCAGGGAATACTTGGTTAACCCACTTCTCTCTTTGGTCTGACAGAATGCAGACCTTTATAATTTTAGGAGTTACCTTGGGATTGAGCTGGATGCTTGCTGTTTCCCAAGTTTGGGAGTAGGAAACAAAAAACAGTGAAATGAGTGTTCCCAGATATAACAGCTTTCTATCTTATGGTGATACTTCATGCATGTCTTGCCTAGACTTACTTGAAAGCAAAAATACTGTGGTAGCTGGCAAACAGGCAATGTCACAGATCTTTCTTCTCTGTCTGAGCTTTCATGTGTGTTATTATGTACCATGAGCTTACGGCTACACATACTAATACTAGTTTTGTTGTTACAGACAACGCTCACGTGGGGACCCTACTTATGGTTTCATATGCTGAGAGTTGCCACTTCAACGCTATCAGGTATTGCTTTAGTTAATTCTTACATAAACCCGTGAAGGGATATTGAGTCACTCTGACGGGCTGTAAATCATCTTTGTGATCTACCGGTCAATTTTTCAAAAATATGATTGTGGTTTTGTTGTGTGTTTTTGTGTTTTGTTTTTTTTTTTTTCTGTGCAGACATAATCTCTTGTCTTTAGCACTAATTTTATTTATTAATTTATTTTCAAGCAACAACTGTTGAATGAAGAATGAACAGAAAAATCCCTTTGCTGAACACTTTTTAATTTTTCTCTTTTTCTCCATACGGGGTGATGGCGATGTTGGCAAGGGATTTATTTCAGCATCTCTTATATAACCCTTTTGAGTGATTTTATCTGAAAAGAATGCTGTTTGGCCTAACTAAATTGAGTTTTTATGAAGACTTAAACTGGAAAGTATCTTAAAACACACTTAGTCTTGTGCTTTACAACAGTTGCAAAATAAACAAAAATAGGGCTATTTTACAAGTCTTAAACCCACTACACAAAATTTTCATTGACCTGTGGACCTCATAAAATTTTGTTAAGTTTTTAGACAGCTTGTCATAATCTGTGTTCCTCACAAATTGTAAAGTAACTGTATTGTATACTGACAACTATATGTGGGATTTCCATGATTGTACAGCTACAATTTAAACTATTGACAGTCTACCCTATTGATTTTTATTGTTTTTAGAAGCACCTTAATGTACAGTGTAATCCTATTCATTGCATACCTTTTCCTTATACCCAGTGGTAGATATTGCTTTCCTTTTTTCAGAAGTTTTTATGAATTTGAAGATTGCTACATATTTGCATCTCACTTCAGTGTCATTGAACTTTGTCATTTGAACTGGTCTTTTGCAAGGGCTCTGTCTGTAAGGATGCTCGCAAAATGACTGAATCCTCACAGAGCCATTCAGTTTCTGACTTCTGTTTTCACTGAAGATGACTAACTTATTCACATCCTCAAGGATGTGAATTTTTAATGTGAAGTGCAGTATATTTGATTTCTTGCTTGCTTTTACTCAAGGATCAGTGCTTTAGCCATCATCGTGGTAGAGAGACTGACTGACCTAAACCCACCTTATTCCATCCTTCTGATTGCACTACCTGTTTTAGCAAAGGAGAACTGCATGTAGCCTCTAGCTTGAAAACTGAGACAGCTGACACCTAAAAATTTAATTAATCCATCAGTATGCTACACAGAGCATTGTTAAAACTGATACTGGCTTAAAGTATACATCTATCAATAAATAACTTCAGTCGCTTGGTATCATTAGACTGAATTGTCAGTCCAGTTGGTAGCCATGTATTTTTAACTAACCTTAATTTTCAGTTAAAGTTGAAGTAAAAGCTTATACTATAACTGATGACCTAGCAGAACAAACCTGGATGCAAAGCTAAAACTGGTAGAATGCAAACAATACCATCATCAAGGCTTTTGTTGTGTTTGTTGTTGTTGTTGTTTTGTTTTGTTTTTTTGGGTCCATTCTCTGTCTTAAGGAACAATTATTAGTATATAGACCCGTAGTATATAGACCTGCGTGGTATCAGGATTTGGACTTGATGATCCTTATGGGTCCCTACCAACTTGGGACATTCTATGATTCTATATTTAGCTAATAAAAACTATGTATAAGTAGATTAGCATAGCAGATTTTATTTTTGTCTTTTGAGTGAAGTAGAACTATGGAAAACCATTCAGGAGAGATGACACCTTTAAAAGCAGAACTGTGTTCAAGAACTTTCTTCTTGATACTAACCATTTGTAAATCTATTTTCAGTGTGTGATTTCCTTGGGGAAAAGATTGCATCTGTTTTGGGGATAAGCACACCAAAATACCAATATGCCATTGATGAGTATTACAGAATGAAGAAAGAGGTATGTGTGTGAAATAGGGTTCTTACATTTTTTTTTTCTCCCTACTTATCTTCCCTGGCATTTTCAAAAATAAAATTTGTATTCATGCATTACTTACTAAAATGAAGTTAAATTTTAGAACCTCTCTTTCAGTTTTCCTTCAGTTTTCTTTTGATGCTTGATTTATGCTTGTTTATCCATTAATATTTTCTCAGCAGCTTATCTGTTGGGTCCTGAGCACTGCTCTACTTGCTTCTCTTCTACAAGGCATTTTAAAGTCCAGGCTGGGAGAAAGCTGGAAGGAGCAGTTCCTAAAGAGGCAGCTGCCTCACATTACTCACTTAAAGTGAGTGTACTTTGGAACTCTGAAACTTGTCCCATTTCATGTGATAGGAAGTGCCAAGGGTAAATTGAACATTATGTTACCATTTGTTCTGAACCGTAACTTAAAATGAACGATAGCCAGTGCTTTATGCAAAAATAAAAAAATACAAAAATTAGTAAATCTCATTTGGAAGAAATGTGAAACGTTTAAAGCTTTGATACTTTTTAATAGCTTTTAATTATTAAGGGTTGAAAATGCTTTATAGGTGGACCTATCACTGCTACTTTTGATTAAAAACTGCTTATCTAGATGTCTTTTTTTTTCTGTGTTTATGTAACACACTTTAATCCATCACTTTGGGCTATTTCTAGAATTCCCATTATAGAGGAGAAAAAACAACAAAACACCCAATCTTGTGATAAACTAGTGACTATTCTGTAGCAGAACAAATATTCTTTTCTTTTAATAGAACTGGTATGTTGTTACAGAACGTAAGTGGTGTTTATTTCAAGTAAACAGTAACTTATGAATCTGGTTACATATTTTCAGGAGGAAGAGGAGGAACAAGAAAACAAATTATCAGAAGAAGCAGAAAGACAGCATCAGGAGCAGCAGAACAAGGCACAAGCTGAAGCTCCTGTCCAGACAGACCAGCCTGAATCAACAACATGTACTTCATTTGTGAATTTAAACTTTGAAAATGAGGGAGATAGCCACTCTGTTGTGGAAAATAAACAAGATGTAGTTACTGTCCCTACCTAAGTATAAAGCTCTGTATAATGTAGGAAATAGGAAGTGTCAGGTGTCACGATCTGGCTAGAAGGAGGAAAAATAGGATTATACTTATTCAGTGTAATACAACTTACAGCATTCTTATTGATCAGGAGAGAGCTAGGTGATGTCTCTTCAGCCTGTCTGCCTAATAAAGGCTGAGGCATTCTGCCAAATTGGCACTTCAGTGAAAATGAAAATTGCACTACAAACATTTGGTCTAAAATTGAATTTCTGTGTAAAGCAAGTAAAAATGTCTTTCCTTTAAATTGCTGTCTGGCACAGTGGATTGCAGATGCAGTGCTGTTCCTCCTTGTGAACACCAATTTCTGATCTGCACGTTGTTTGCAACTTGGCTCTCTATGAATAGATTGATAGGAATCAATGTCCTGTAACTCACAAGTCATTATAATCGCTTCTGAATTTCCCTATTTATTGTCACTATTGTGTGCATGTATCTTTTTCTGTTACTAACACAAGAGAGGTTAGATTTAATGTTAATTAGATTTAAGGGCCTAATGGAACACTTTCCTTTTCTTTTTTTTTAACTCTAAAGGAGGCTGTAAACACCCTTAAGTATTTATGAACTAGTACGAGCACTTTTGGGGGCTAATAGTGCTCAGCTGTGCTATGTAGTGCTGTAGCAAAGTACAGAACTAGCATCTGTGTAAGATGCTGTCACTCCAAATCCAAGAATTAACAGATTCTTTACCTGCTCTGAATTGGGCTGGGACGTAAACTGAAGTCTTGCTGAATTATAGCAATTACTGGACATCGCGTATGGTACTAGTTTGTAACTACAAAAACTTTCTTAACATAAATTACTTGAGTCAGTGTACTTGATTAAATAAACAACCTGTTTAAGGTTAATGTTTATTTATGAATAAGGAGTGGGCCACTGTAGGTATCTATTCCCCTCTAGTGCAGAATATATATGTAACTGGAGATTAGAAAACCAGGCTTATGACTTGTTTAAACATGAAAAGCATTTGTTTCAATATTGAAATAATATTCATTTTTGTTTAAGTGAAATGCAGGTGGCTCCAGTTCATAACCAGCCCCAAATACCATTCACTTAAAAGAATTTTAGTGCAGTGACCACGATCCTGCTTCTACCCTGTTCAAGGTGAATGGTTTGCTTTGGGACAATCAGGTACTGCTCCTGCAGGCAGATAAACAAGCAACTGTGTGTGTCCCAGTCACTGTTTATGCAGAAAGTTTATTGATAAACGAGCGGAAGACCTGTACTAGTTACCGTAGGGAGTGTTGTTTTTGTCCTCGAGACTTCTAAAAATAAACCTGAAGAGGCTTCAGAGAAAGTTTATGTTGGGCATCATCACACTTGCCTGGCTTTGGTCCCACTACCAGCTACCTGAGGAGACTGCTGGAACAGCACAGGCCAGAAAGCTCAGCTCTTAGTTTGCAGAGCTCAAACAACTCTGCCTGAACTAGCATCCCATTCAACTCAAACTCTCTCTTCTCATCTGCCCCTAGCATTCCAGCACTTCAGCAAATCTGAGTAAGATCCATTTATCAGCTCTGTTTGATCTGTTTTGATGCTCTGTTCTTTGCCTTTTTGAATTGTAATGCAGAGGGTGCTGACAGCTGTGCAAAATCATGCCATAGCCCTGAACATCTGCAAAGGAGAGTATGGTTCTGTATTGTGTAGGGAATACAAAGAAAGAGAGATCGTGTTGGGAGTTCTTGTACTATAGCAAAGACAAAAAGCAGCCCCTAGCTCAAGAGTAGAAACTGTAGAGCTGAAGGATGCTTTGCTTTTCTGCAGAGAAAACGTCAGTTGTATTTTCTTTTTTCCCAACTATCTGTTACATCAGAAATGCTCTCACTGCCTCGGGGTTAAACTTGTTTGTATAAAATGCTGTATTACTCACTGTGCCTTAACTTAATCCTTCCTGTCAGTTTTTTTGTGAACTGTATGAAAGTGGTTACTTTCATAATGGTTTAATTTTTCTGTAAATGCATTAATTGGTTATTTTATATTTAATATGATTTTTGAACTGAAAATTGGCTGTGGCTTTTCCTTTGAGACTGTGTATTCTTTGAAAGTTTATGCCTACACCCAGGAACACATGCTTGTTCACTTCGTATTTTTTGAGTCACATCCGAGTGGAAAATCCAGGCACTGAAATTCAGGACACACTGCCACCACCCCTTCCTTATAACCGTATGCAGTACTTGTTGATGTACTTGACAATTCAGCACTACCCAACCTAATAAACAGAGCAGGACTACAACCATCTCTGGCCTGCAGCTATTCTAACTTTATCTGAAAGTTGGAACATTTACGTAAAGTCATTAAATCAGTAAAACACTTACTCTTTAATTACATAGATGAGCTACAGCCGTAGTTAAGATAACCTCCTATGCAAGTATTTTACATAATTTAAGTTGGTGAAAGCCTTTATATAGGTATTTGGATTAGTTTCAACCAGACCTACCGCTAGGGTGGTACCATTTCTGTCCAGGAACCTCTTCACAAGTAGATAAGCAAATAAATGTTGAACCAATTGAATAGTTACCCTTTCTGCCAGACAAAGATAGACATACAAATTAAGAAAAATGCCTAAGGTGTTTAGGTCTTGCTGAAGACCTTTGCCTTCACAGAAGGACATGTAATAGTGCTGTCATTACACACAGCCACAAGGAATGCTGTGGGAAGCCCTGTGAGGCTGTGTGGGTACAGGGCGGTGCTGAGCATACCCAAGAAACACATTCTCACCTTCAGGATAAATTCACATTCTATATTAGAGCACTCAAATAATAAAAAAGGCTTTGTGTTTAAGGAAAAAGTCCACAAATATTTATTTAAAAAAAGCACCACACACACACCAGATCATAGCTACATCTTAAACAAGACTTGCTGGTTTGTTTTCAGGAATTAGTTCTGCAATTCCTCTGTACCACATTTTATATTATATGCTTGAGGGGGAATAAGGTGGGGAGGAGTAAAATGGAAGAGGCATTGATTCAAATAATGAATGTCTCCAGCTTCCAACAGTTAATGAATGCTTCAGTTAGAGATATCAATGGATACAGTCTACTGCTGTTCAAAGTCACGTATCATCAACGTCAGCAGTGCTGTCATTATCACTTGCCACAAGGACCTCTCTATTCTCGTATGTCCAGAACCCATTCAGATCAATTAGAATGCTGGTAACAGTGTCTCCTTGACTGCTATTGATTAAATCCTGAAGGGAGATTTTGTAAGGATCCTTAGGCTTTACCATATCAAAGATTTCATCCTGTGAAAGAAAAAAAAAAAAAAAAGATGAAATTGGGGGTAAAAAAGGCCCCACACATTAACGAGTAGAATAACAGTGACATTATATACTATATACAGAATGATCTTTGGATAACTAGTGCCATCCTCACCAGTTTACAAAACAAGTCTCTAATAATTTAAGATGCAAAACATAATAGCAGCTACAGATAGGACCAGTGTGCTCAGCTCACAGATCTCAAATAAGAACTTGCTTTTCTGGGGAGGCTTTGGGCTCAAAGCAGCAATATGAAGCTCAGTTCATTTGTGTGAGTTAAGCTTTATAGAAGCTTTCATTCTTTTAGTGCTAGAACTGCTAGATGTTAGTAGGCAGCAGTGAGGAGAATTTTACTGATAGTTGGTTTTAGTCAACTCCACACCCCCCACAGAGGGATGATCCTGAATTATGAAATAGATATACGAAATATCTTTAAGGCAGAGCAGTACATATTAACAGCCAATGCATCTATTAAATATGGAAACAACTAGAACAGCTGAATACCAGATTTTTCTTACTAAGCAACTGCTGAACAGAAAGACATTTTCAAACCTGTAACAAATCAGATTCACCTCTGCTACTCTGCAAGTAAATATGCATCAACCTAGAAACTACAATGTGATGCAAGTTATAAAATCTTTATTCAAATATTTCATGTAGTTCTCTACTGAGGAAAACTAACCTTCACATCCTGAAAAGAAACTGGTTCTTGTCCGTGGATTTTCATTTGTTCCTGAATAGCCTAAAATACAAAAGTTAGAAAAAGTAGTTCAGTATTACACTGACATTGTAGGAAACTGTTTTAAATGCTTCTCCATCTTAAGCTGTATTGCCTTGTGACATAGTATTAACAGCACAGCTCGCAACCAATTCTCTTCCACAGTGGTGAGTTACGACAACCGGTGATACACATCTCTGGGTGCGCAGCTCTCAGTATAACAAGAACCCAGTATCGTTATGACCAGCGTTTGAGCATTCTGCAAACAGGACGTGCAGACCCTTGAATATCACTATTCAATACTCAAGATAGGAATACATTCAAACCAGAAGGTTCAGTTGTCCTACAAAGTGAGGAATACAGACTAGGGAAAGAGAAAAGGGGAAAGACCAGTCAGCAGACAGACAAAGCAGTGTGACTAGTGACTTGCAATTGCTTTGAAAATGGAACCTGTACTGGGATTGATCAAATAACATGCAGGAGATGGTGCATTTGCCTAGTTGAGCATTTGTCTGGGCATTCTCCTGCTTCATGCTCTAAGTAGGCATTTCTGATCTGAAGTAAAATGGTGTTCGCTATTATTAGCTCCGTTAATGCAAGACTACTTAGAGCTACATCACCAAACCTCTGCCTGCAAACAATGACTGTGAGCAAAACCATTTGCTTCACGAGCACAAGCAGCACAGCCCTGCCAGGACAGCTGTATCACTATGGTCCAGATGCAGCCTGGGGCTCTCCAGGCCATGACAGGCATTCACAAACCAGTGTGAACCCACCAGAGGGCCATCAGGATGCTCAGGTAGCCAAAGCAAGCACAGATGGGAAGAGAGGCTTGATAAGATGATTAATTAGCCTGGAGAACAGAAAGCCAAAGTAGAAATCTAGATATTTTAGATAGAAATTAATGTAGAAATCTACATACTAGTTCAGCAACCTAGCAGGTGATTACAGAGATGACACAGCCATGCTCCTCTTGGAGATGGACAGTGCAAGGACAAGAGGAATGGACATTAACTGCAGCAAGAGACATTCTGATTAGAGCAAGACAGGGGAAATGGTTAGGGGAGAGGATATTCTCAGCAAGGTCAAGCACAGGAACAAAATGACCAAAAATGCTAGTCTCCATCATTGGAAATACTCCAAATTTGCCTGAACGAGGCCAGGAACAACTTACCCTCACTATGAAGCCAGACCTGCTCTGAGCAGGTGATCCCAAAAGTTCTGTTCCACCCTAAACTACTCTGATTCCAAAATGCTGAAAGTTTTTTTTTTTGTTTGTTTTTAAAAAGAAAAACAACCTTTCCTTTTTTAAGAAAAGCCTTCAAGATAAGAATTCCTGTTTTTTTTGTTTATAAAATGATATGGTTATTGTCCCTACCAAAGTTTATTGCAATATGCCTACGTATGAACATAAAGAAGGGAGGTAGTAGATGCCTTGGAGTAGGCCTGAACACTTAATGAGTCAAGTGAAGTATGTACCTTGTTCTTCATACTTTGAGCACAGGGAAAAGTATGACATTTATTTTTAAAGTTATAATATGAAGATCCACATACAGAAAACTGAAGCATTTGTCCCTGTGTCTGAATAAATATCACCAAAAGGCAGCCTTGAACATGAACAAAAAGCATCATGCTCTCAACTCAGCCAAAACCAACCACAGCAAAAATGTAGTCCCAGAGCTAAGAACCTACGAACAGAAATACTACTTTACTCTGACATTCCCCTTCCCAAGACACCCAAGTATCAATTAGCAAAAGAACACCACAAACCAGAAAAAGAACCCCACCCCCAAAGCCATAATTCAAAGGGATACTTTACAGTCTTAGGTTAAGTTTAAAATAAACTCAAAAGAAATTATTTCAGACCCATTTGGGGGAAAAAAAGATACAAATACAAAGTATTAAATATATGAGAAGCTTTTTGTATGGGGCACCGTGGATGAAAAACCCCACAGCTGTATGTACAGACCAGCACTGCATTTCAGTATTTACATTTCTTGTACTGTATTTGAAGATTACACTGAAACTAAAAGCATGAGCAATAACCAACTAGAACCATCATAAGAGATTTTTAACACGTAATAATTAGGTAATTTTAAGGACCCTTTTTGAAATCAATAGAAAATATTTGTCCTAAATGAAATCAAAACAGTTAATTTCAACTGCAGATAAAATGATGAAATACCTTTTGAATTCTTTCCAAGTTTTGCGATTTTTTTTTAATGTTTTAAATCTTCTTACAAGTAGTTACTAGCCTCCCAGTGGGTATTGGTAATTCAAAGTGATTCCCTGCAGATCTGCATGCAGAAGCACACAGGCTATAACACCATAAACACAGAAAATGGCCTACCTGTATAAAGAGACTTACCCTAAAGAAATAATTAAGGGAAAAGACATTCAGGTATCCTTTGTTCTCTATATCAAGCAGTTTGAAAATATATTGCAGAGCTGCAGGCTCCTTTCTGTTTTCTAATGCAAGTACAAAGTCCAGGTAGGTTTTATAGTCCTAAAAGTAGACACAATCACGTTTATTACAATCTTCTTTCTAAATTGATTTTGCAAGCAGGAACATTATAATTGGCAGCTATTTCGTTGTAGGGGATCAGTCTATTTTCTGAAAAAGACGACATGAAATAGAAAATGGCTGCTACCAGCCACGCAAACAGAAAAGTTAGTTTCTAGTGACTGCTGAGGATAGGAGATCCTGCCATTTTAGATGCAAAATAGAATTCCAAGCATAAATCCAAATTAAACAGGCTTCATATACACTTTTAAACAACATTCATTACACCTTTAGGCTGCTGAGTATACCTAATCAGTTAAAAAAGCTGTAATAAGTTGTCATAAGCATAAATTAGAGATATCCAGTAGTAGTAATTCCACTGTTATCCAAGAGTAAACTACATGACCAATTAAAGTACACAATTCTTAGACCAGAGTAGTAGTCTGGCAAACCATGTGGTTAAAGCATTAGAAAGCAAAGATTTGTGCATTTCTTCACTAGTCTTACTTTGTCCACTAGTACTGATTTCTTGCTTTCCTGATTAACATACAGTTGTGACAACCAAGGGTCAAAATCCTACAGTCCTGTGAATGTAATCACCATGTCTACCATAAACACCAGCAGGTTCTGCTTCCAAGCAGAAGGACCTCAGACTGGAGAAATGAGAATCTCACTGATTTAAGAGGGAATGCAAAATCCTGCATCTAGGGAGGGAAAATCCCATGCCCCAGTACAGGCTGTGGGCTAACTAGAGGAAAGCAGCTTTGCACAGGAACAAGTCCAACAAACCAGAGGCAACTAAGAGGTTCTCTCTCCCCTAACCTCTGTGATGCTGTGATTCTATGGATTCTAAGTCATCTGAATGCAGACATTATAAGTAGCGGTGCATTAACTCAAGCTTTCCAAATAAACATAGGGCTCAGGTTTTAACTGTAATTTAGTTAGATTTCACGTTTCACAGCTACGTGAAGTCTACAACAACAACAAGAACCAATGCTATTAGCTAACCTGCACGTTTCATCATGAAGGCAACTTGCAATAGTATGAAATGTCTCTCTAAATAAACAATTAAAAAGCATGGCTAAATCTATACATTTTTTCAACATGCACTTTGTATTATTTAATCTACAAGTGGTAGAGAAGCTCTATACTACATTATCTGGATTCCCTCACACCACTACTTCTCAAAGCAAGCAACTTGTCTTCCAACCACACTGCAATCATCTTGATGTTAGAAAATTAATTTTCTAACAATCCGCTGCACTGTCATTTCTCTGAACTGTGAGAAAGAAAGATTACATCAGCCCAAGCTTTTTTTTTCCCCAAAGGTACTGTTTATGAGACATTTTCCTTGTTGATAAGAAAAAGCTTTTATCTTGTGAACAGAGTATAAGTATGCAATTACCATTTCTCCATCATAAGTTAAGCATTCCTGAAAAACACGATCCAAAAATATATTGGTTAGAGTCCCTGTTCCGTATCGGGACAGTTCTTCTTTGCTGAGCATGCCATTGTGATCTTTATCGAGGTTTAAGTACTGCCCTAGGGAGGAGACAGGACAAAATATAGTATCCCTATATCACCAACGAACTGTTTCAATGGAGAAAGGAAATGTAGATTAACACTAATCTAATTTTCATTATAAAATTAATGCAGTTAAGTGAGAATCTGTAAGATCCACAATAATATTCACAGAGCAACACAAGTGAGCACAACATGGAGGGGGCACAGACTGGGCCAACAGAGCTCCCATAAGGAGGCACTAACAGTTCCACTATAAATTAACAGCTTAAAAGTAAAGGCTGTTTATACAAAGGTGTCAAAGACTGACAAGAACATGTTTGAAACAGATCTGCTGTAAATAAAAAAGATCTAAAGTTGATACAAAAGCACGAACAGAACTGTCAAAAAAAGGTTACATAGGGACCTTGTACCTTATGACAGAGGGAGCAGAAAATGACAGAGGATAAAACCAAGGTAAAGAGCAACGTTAGAGAACAGATACTGTAAAGTCAGGAGGATACAACGAAAGGATGGCTAAAGGAGTTGAAAAGACAAGTTATTGGGAGGATTTAAAGAGAAAAAAAATAACAGGAAAAATAACAATAGAAATTTGACTAAGTCATACAAGGTAGATGGGAAAAAAAAAGTGTTCACATATAAAAGGAACCTACCATAAACTCTTAATGCAGAAGGAGCAGAAAACCAATTTGTTTCCTGACTTTCTTTAGAGAGTTCTTCATCCCTTAACTAAGTGAAATATAAAGTTAGAATTCAGAAATAGTAAACTAAAATACAGTAGTATATGTTAATAGATCTTTACCTCCAGTAAGTCATCCAGGAAGCTGCAAGCTAAAATATCCTGTATCTTTATCTTCCCTGCAGCAAGAAAAGGAAAATGCATTTTAACAGTCACCTAGCCAACACATACATTTGGCTGTTCTCATTTACCTGGTTCTCAGCACAAAAAAAAGGTCTTTTTTTTTTTTTTTTGAAGTACCAAAAAAAAAATATAAATTCTTACATCACAGATAATGCAGTCATTTAAATGATAAAAGTAGCTTTTCAAATGATGGAACAAAACTAGTCTGATATTGGTAGGATTTAGGCTGCAACTCCGAAAGCTAGAAAACTAAAAATATAAATATTCAACCCAAAGTGTAACAAAAAAATACAAAGAAAGCATATGCTTAGAATGTTTATTAGAAAAACACTGACTCTGAAGTGATGTGATTATTTTTACATCTTCAGACCTTACAAAAACTTCTGCCAATGAAGCTTTTACCTGTGGGCAGACGCTGCACAAATAGCTGTGCAGAACGACAACATTGTAGTTTCACATACACCCTCTCTACATGCTTGTTATTACCTCTGCTAGAGGGTACTGCCCACACCATGTTGACATCTCCAAGTGGCACAACAAAATTTTGATAACGCATGGTTTGTGACTTAATTCAGTGATGGGGGGGGGGGAGGGAAAAATCAAACTCTTCTCTGAGTAAGCTACAGCTGTAACAAGAGAATTAACAGCTGTAATTGCAAACCTCTTCTAGTGAGCTTATATGGTGCGCTCAAGTTTAAACACAAGAGAAGTGCATCACAATAAGCATTCTTGAGCATTTCCTCAGCCTCGTGGATGTTCTGCCCCACAGTTCATAGTTACCTGTTAGTTACTGTGTTTTCTACACATTTTAAATACTTTTAAAATTAGCTACTGCTAATGATGCATTATGATGAAACAATTGTCTTATCTGTTAATTTCGGTATCTCTGTACTACTTCAGCTGATGGATACCTCACTACAACTCATTAGCAGTGCAAGCAGACAACCCAACCCACAGGAAGACTCATGGTCTTCAGGGGAGATGAATATCCAAATACAATACTGCTGAATGGAACCCTGCAAGTACAATTATGTTATTTTGAAGGCACAAGTAGCTTTGGTAGAAACATTTTAAAAGTGAAAATATTCCCATATATTTTGAGTTTGAAAAACACAGACCTACCTGTTCTGAGAGGATCCAGAAAGAAGAAGAACTTTCTAACTGCTGTGCAGACATAAAAAGAATAAAAAGATTTTTCTAAGCCATCCAACTGTGGCAAAGTAGGGATGAGTTCCAAAATGTAGTTTTCTAAATCCTGCAGAATTAAGAAAGAAAAGAGCACACACACAGAAGCTTTAAACACTACTATTGTTTAAAGCATATTCGTTTGCTACACTCCACCCTAACTGTCACATACACTTAATTAAAAATACAACCCAGAAACAACGCAGGAAAGAACATAAATGCAGGCAGAAGAGCTAGTATCAGTGCACAAGAAATCCTAGGTCAGATGCGTAACATGTACATGTGGTGCAATGACTGAAATGGTCTGCAAATAAAGCAGAAGGTTAAAAATTAGATCTCACCACCGGATTTCTAGTATACAGATTGATATTTATCTTAACAAGTGTGCCCTCCCCAAATCTAGATTATTACATTCTTTTGATGCTCTATCACATGAGTTACATTAACCAAGAATGTACTTACTGATTCTCTGAGGTAACCCTGTCCTGCCACGTCATATAAACTGAGACCAATTCTTGTCTGATGAAGCCACACTGCAAAACAGAAAAAAGAATTTAGTGTAAAAACCTGGAGAGTTTTTTTTTTGAAGCCTCACCAGAATTTGAAGTTATTAATGCAGAACTGTTAGATATTAATGTCTATATTTCCTGTTTTTCAGAGATTTAAGCAGGTAGGTACCAATCCTGCTGAGAAAGCCTAGTTCGGTCTCCAAACCGCTAGGAGTCACTAGTGATGTGTTGTATGCTGTGGCCAAGACTGCCCTGTAATAACCAGCTGTGAGTAATGGCTGAGCAGGTACATTTCATCTGGTATGTTGAATCACATGGATTTGTTCTCACTGAACTACTCCTACAGCATTAAAAACAGCTGTACAACATGGCATACAGGTTGCTTGTTAGATTGCTGCAGCCCCTCACGCAGCATGAGACATTGCAGCTACACCCAACCGTCCCAACCTCACTTCTGAGTTCCAACAGTAGAATTAAAATAGCACAAGCATCTATTTGAGATCCAGTGCATCAATCAGATAAATTACAGGACAATGTGCTTAATTGCAGAAATACCCAGAGCCGCAGGAGTTAAGTCAGGAAACCTTTAAGGTCACAACTTGAAGAGCAGCATTTTCCAGTTGCACTGCCATTGTTAAAGCACAGTAATGGAGATGGACCACAGATCAGACAGAAAACTTATCCACACACTCTGCTAAATCTAACTTGCATTTTATGAAGCAGCAGTTTACGAGCTCCTCTTACAAAGCATGACCCGTACTTCATACCAACATTCTTCTCTTCAGGGTTAAGTGCTTGGCAAAGTGGACCAAGTACCACTCAGAGATGCCAGAGGTTGGCTGGCTGAAGCTTACAGGTAAGCGCATCACACTCCCCGAAGTGATTCAAGACACTTGTACCAGGCTTGACTTCTGCAACAAAGCCAACAAACTCAACCACTGTTTCTCCTGAAGGATTGTTTCTGGAGTTAGACAGTGCTTTGGGAAATGCTTCACTATTATTCAGTCATTAACTTTGCTGTTAATTAACAGTAAAGTAATTCAGTCATTAACTTTGCAGCCTAGCTGCACAGCCCCTGTCAGAACCATGTGGGCTGTGGGACTGCACTGCTCCAAGGCAGCTGTGGGGTAACTTCCCTCATCTGTTGCTTCTCCCTACCCTGTCTTTTCACTGCCATGCCTGAGGATCCTTAGCAGTAAGGATAGAAACAACTAATTCCAATCTACAGTATTAACTAGAAGCTCCTAAAAGAAAGAAAGAAAAAAGATTTAAATTCAAGACCTAGCCTGGTCTTTAAAGCTCATAAGAAATGCTGTCCAACAGACTGCATAATGATCTCAGCTACTGCACAGATGTGCTACTGGGCTGATTTTGTTGCAGAATTACAGCGCTGAAAGTAAGCAGAAAGAAGGATCTTTGTGGAACTGTCCCAGGAGGGGCAAACACTGCGATGGGACTTGTGTTGGACAGGGACTGACAACGCAATCATATTGAGATGGGACACATTGAAAGGCAGAAAGCTTCCTGTGTCTAAGTGTTTGTATTTTGTTGGTGGTGGCTTTGTTTCTTTTTTGTTTTGTTTTACAGGGTGGGAGGCAGGTATTAAGTCTTGTGTGTTTATGGCAAACTCTGTGAAACAACTGAAATGGAGAGCCGTGGATCTGTTCTGTCTTTTCCTGTAGGCCTTCTTGAAAAGTGCACCATTTCCCGACTTCACAGAAAGTCTTTCTGTCCTGTAGCTTTTGTTTGCTATTTGCTGTAAACAGAAGCACTACTCCCTTCTTTCTTACTTTGCACTTCTGCTTACTAGATTTCCTGCTTAACACATTTCTCATTCTTTGCACCTCATGAATTTAAGTTAAACAAGCTTAGCTGGTCTAGAGAACGCCATTCTTCCCTCCTGAAGGCTCTACCAGACCCAAGAAAGCACATTGGATGAGGCAACGTTTCCTTTGTGCTACCCAGTCTCATCTTGTTAACAAGATCTAATATAGACTAAATACATATAAAATTCATATTTATTTTTTTTCAGCACCAAAAGGCTACTTATAATCCAAAATAGCTGATGATATAGCAAGGCTATATTGACATGGACAAGAACACATTTACATATTGGACAAGCACAGTCAGAAGACACAGCTAACACTCTGTAGAAGGGAAAACAGCTGGTAGACAAAGCTGTCTGCTAGACAGTCTCATCCCGGAGGTTACATCACACTGGCCACATAAGTTCATTGTTTTATTCTTCTCAATACTGTCCAAATAAAGGAAATTAGATTGATAATATATACAATAAACAGACTGGTGATCTTGCTGGCTGGTGGACTTCAAAGGTATAGTGAGCTTTCACCTCCCAGTAACAACTCCTCAAACCTCCATGAGAACAGCATTAGCAATCAAGAGGTAGACTTCACTGTTTTTGGGAAGACAGCAAGCAATTAATAGAGCTTAAAATAGCATTGAAAATAAAACAGCTTCTCACCAAAAAAGAGGAAACATCAACTAACCTTTTCTCATGACATAATTGAAAAACTGCATGATGGATATCCTCCCGTAAGGATCATTATGGAGCAATTTAGCAAAGATCTTGGCTGTGAAGAACTGCCTGTAGAACACAAACACAAAGCTATATCTGTGCATCTAATTACACTGTACTGATAGATGCAGTTCCATACCCAAAACTCATACACTTTAAAGACTTTTAACAACACAGAACATGTTCTGTGTCTTCAAATACATTGAATTACTATGCTACAGCCAACAAGTGTAGAGTGCATTCATAGCAGGTACACACTTAGTTGGGAACCTCCCAAGTAACAATGGTAAACTCAATAAAAAGCAGCAGCTTTCACTGCTCATACATGTGATACTCTTCAATGTGAGAATTTAAAGAGTTTTTCTCCAATTTAATTTCTCTTTAGTGCAATATATTTGGTAGCTCCCGACCTCCTACAGCATACATGTAACCATAATAAAAGGAACTGCTGGTACTGCCATCTGCTTCTGCATAAAACTCAGTCACACAGTCACAAAGCTACACACACAACACAGCTGTGTATGACACTAATCTCCCATAGGAACATAAAGCAATATTCATTTCATGACATACACAAATTTGGTAGGAAAGGTTTCATCAAAAGATCTTACAGAATGCTAGGCAGTATTTCTAGACATGATTTCCTCTCCAAGTAGGAAATGAGCAGTTTATTGTCCACACTAGCATCATAAACATACAATAAGAATTTCTTCAAAAGAACACTGTATTCTCTTTTGCAAAGAACTCTATCAAAAGAGACTGCAGAGATGCAGGCAATACACCTTTGCAAGGATGTAAAGCATTATGCTCAGCAATAACCTCATGAATGTTATTTCTCTCACCATTAAACTGTCTCTATTTATTTGAGCAGTTAAAAGTTACAGCACCATTTAAACTTGGCCACAGTAAGCATATACAAGAGAAGAAAGCCTTACTTGCATTTAGGTCCAGCCTTTTCACCGACTTTCAAGAAGTTCTCATAATTGATCATTGCTTCTTCCCCAATCATTGGTGATGTCTGATGTTTGTCCAATAGAAACCAGAGATTCTTGAAAGGCATTTATATATTTGGTTAAGTAAACATCACTCTGTATACATCAATGTGCATAAGACAGAGCATCTAAGAAGTGCAGCGAAAATGCATTTTTACTGCAAGGCTATCTCAGGTAATTGGTACACATCACTTCAGCCAGGAAAGCAAGCAAGCAGTATTTCCACTGCTCTAAACTGGCATTACACACACACCCAACTAGGATACATTCAGCTGTCTTTGGAGTCTCTCAGTGATATGTAAACACTTATTACTTCTGGGCCCACTAGGAAATTGACAGAATATGCTGGAGAACTGGAAGCCATTGATTTAATCCTCATGTACAGCATGAGGAAGTCTTACCAGCCAAAGACTTTTCAGCACTTTAGTTTTATCTAGGACTTCACAATAAGCCAATGTGCCCAAATACAAACCACCTTACCAGCCACACAAGATTCTGTGGACTGATGCTCAAACTGTGCAGAGGAAGGAAGTTTGTCAGAAGTCATTACAAGACGTACAGAAAATATGTTCTTACCTGCAGCTCTTCATTATCCAACAGCTCTCTGCTTTTTCTTTGCAGGAAGACAGCTCTAGATTCTTCTCTTAATTTCTGAAGCAAGACTTCATCTTCAGCTGGCAGCTAGAAGCATTGTGATGTTTCAATTTTCTGTACAGTGATACCACTCAAAAACTACACAGCTAGTGAGTACTCTCAGGTAACCCTGACTCACACCCTCAGAGGAAGCTGTTTACTCAACAGAAAATACCATACTATCAACCAGAATGCTGTGTGGTACCTGCTTCTTCTACAGGTGTACTTTACATTTGCATACTGTCTCAAATTATTTCATTACTGAAATACTTATTTAAAGCGGGACGTTGACATGAAAGAGACAGGGAGACCTACCACATACCTGGTAACTCACCTGAGAAGCATTTTCCCACTGGTGCAAGATAGGCTACACGAGACATTTACTAGTGTGTTTTTAGCCAGGAGAGAGCAGCACTTTCTGTTTCATGGTAGGCCTGACTCTCACATGCATACATGTCTATGAGGTGTGTTTTGGTCAGCAAAACAGATGGGAGAATGCTTTGTATGAAAATTCTACCAACATCTGCACACAAAACTGTACCATTACTATCAGAACTTGGATGTTTGCATGTATAGTCAGCAACTGAAACTTAAGTACTTGAGAACTTTATTGGCAGTAACCAACGATCCTATGGAATATGGGACAATGGAAGGTGAGACAGCAGAGAACAGTCAAGCTGATAAATGTCAGCACTGTGAAGGTGTCAAACTTCTGTTCTCATAGTCCTACAAAGCTATCTGATGTATGCCACAGTTAAGTTGCCTGACCAAGCATTTCTGGCAGATGCAAGCAAGAGCCTCATCTGCAGTCTGCAGGACTAAGGACCCATCCTTTTCACAAAGTAGCAGCCTACGGTGTCTGAACAGAAACAGGAAGATGCTTGTTTATAACACCTGTGTGCCAAAACTTAGTTAAAAGGGACATACCTCTGAAAGAGAAGCAGGACTTGTTACCTTTTGGAAACCCCCAAGCCTACTGCCTGAGCACCAAACTATTCCATGGCCTTTCACAAGATGCTTGGTAGTTATTTGAAACTGCTGAAGTTCTTAAGCATACAGAGACAGAAAATCCACACCTTTCAGATCTCAAGATATTTCAGCTTCTGTGGTTGAAACACCTCTCTGAATAAGCACAAGTACCTTACAACTCCACGTAACTTCTCGTTCAGCTGCGCGCCCCACTCACCCTGTAGTAGAAGCGGGGGATGTTGCTGTAGGAGGGGTTGCCGCCGGCCCCCCCGCCCTTCCACTGCCCGTAGTACTGCGTGAACAGCTCCATCTCCTCCTCCTTCAGCTCCTGCTCGCTCCTGGCGGCTGCGCGACACAGACAGCAGGGCCCGCGCTGGGCTGCGCAGCTCCGGCCAGCCTCAGCGGGGAGCCAGGGCCAGGAGGATGAGGATGAGGATGAAGACGAGCCCCCCCCCCCCCCCCCCACCCCGCGCCCCCCCACTCACGGAGGCGGCGGGCGGCCAGGCGGCCCCTCAGGCTCCGCGCCCAGTCCATGGCTCTTCACACGCCGCGCATGCGCCCTGCGCCTACCCGACGCGCCGGGCGCTCCGGGCGCCGCGCCCTCACCTGACATGGCGGAACGGGACACTGCCGGCGTGCGCGGTTATAAAGCGCCACGGATCACACGTGGTACCCTCCGCGGGATGTGATTGGCTGTGAGCCCGGCAGGCGCGCCCAGTTATACTTCCGGGTGAGAGGGGCAGTGGGTGCCCTGTCCGCCGCGCGGCCGCCTCCGCTCCACGCTGCGGGCGGGCAGCGGGCCCGCAGCGAGCCTCCCGCGGCACCGAGGCGCCCGCGGCCGCCGCGCACCGAGCGAGGTGAGCGAGCCCCGCAGGGTGAGAGCGGAACGCGCGCAGCAGCCGCGCTCCTTAACGCTCCGGCGCGGTAACGCGGGGAAAAGTGGGGGAAGACTACATTTCCCAGCAGGCAGCGCGCCGCCGCCGTGCCGCGTGGCACGCTGGGAGTTGTAGTTCAGCCGGGGGGGGGGGGCGGTTTATGGCAGCGAGGGGGCTGTGCTGGCTCCTGGGGGACTCCCGGGCTGCCCTGGGTGAAGGCAGGAGGAGCTGATGAACCTTTCCCCTGCAGGCTGCCTGCCCTCGGCTTCTCTCCGCGCCGTGAGCTGATGGCGAGATACCGCCCGTGATGGCGCTCTTCTCTCAAGCCAGTCACCAGGGGTTGCTGTGGAAGTGCCGTGTGTTCTGGCCCGTTTCGAGATGTCAACAGCTGTTTGCTGCCTCTTTCGGCATCCCCAGTTGGGAAAAAGTTAGCGGTGTCAGTTCTGTGACCTCCTCCAGCACGGCTTTACCGGCAGATCCCAAAGGAGCTGATGCCTTTCCTGCCAAGAAAAGGTCTGAAGTTGTTTATGAAGAAGAAAAAGGATGGGATGAGGAGACTAAAGAAACACCTGAAGAGAAACTCCGCCTCTCTTCCTCTGCAGGAGCCCCCAAGAAACGAATAAGTCCCATTGCATTAAGGCATAAGTTTGCTAATGTACAGCCTCCAGAAAAACCTTTACAGACTGAGGAATGGAATAGACTGAGGGAAAGCTTTCAGGCACCTGAAATATTCGAAGAAGTGATGTTTAACAGTATGATCAGGTACAACAGCTCCATCGACGTGGCAAAGTCCTTGCTGACTCACATGGCAAAAAGTAATGGTGACATTGGATACAACTTGTTGGTCAAATATCTGGCATTGTGTGTCCAGCAAGGGAAGACTTCAGAAATTTGTGACGTGTATGATATATTGAAAATGAGATTTAAGACTTTAGAAAGTGGGGCTTACAATCTTATTGTCAGGGGGCTGAGTAATTCAGATCAATGGAGAAAGGCATTGACTCTCTTGGAAGACATAAAAAAGGCTATGATTCCTTCACGAGCAAACTATGAGTCCTGTATCAAAGCAGCCTGCCGTCACCAAGAAATGACCCTCGCATGCGAACTTTACCATGAAATGTTGACTAAAGACTTGGTGCCAACGCTGGATATCCTGCAGACCTTTTTTGACTACAGCAGGGGTATGAAAGATCCTGAATTACAAAAAGAGCTGTTTGGTATCCTCTTATATTTCAGAGAGAACCAAATATATCCTCACAAAACACTTATGCGGAGTATAAAGCTGTGGTTTGAAAGGTAAATAATGTTCCAATAACAAGCTCCAGTTCATGAAGGTGGGATTCTGATTATTCCACACATCAAATCTAATAAGATCCCTTAACATACTGTTTGTGCTGATGGCTGAAAATAAATAAGCACTTGACACAGAGTTCCCAAACAGAAATAGAATCTGCCAACTTCTAGCACCATTAGCATCGCAAAAACAATGCAGATTGGGAAGCAACTTTTGCTGACAGAGGAAACTGATGGTACAGTAAGCACAGAAGTGAGGTCTGTGAGTGTAACTGAATAGGTGTTCTTTTAAATAATGTTTGTTTGTTTTTCTGAAGAACAGGTTAGCCCTGGCTTTTGCTAGTGAATAAAGCCAGATCCAATACAGAGATCTGAGTATACAACAAAGAATCATGCTATTTTTGGCTGCCTATTGTCTTTGTAAAAACAACAACAACAACAACAAAACATTAAAGAACCTCTGTGTATCATTGTGTGCAATAGTAAAGGAGGGGAGAAATGGATGACTATCCCAAAGCCCATGGCATGTGTAATTGTGCAGATAATAAATGCAGTGGCAAAGGGAGAGAAGTCTGCCATTTCGTGTTGTCACGTGTATTATTCTGGTTTGGGTCTTGTGGGCAAAAAGGACTTTACGTGAGTGTGGTGGCACCACTAGTAGCGCTGATGATGTAGTGAAAAAGTCTCAGTACAGGATTTTGGGATAAGCACCATTACTCGTGGAGTAGCTTTCTGAATCTCTCAGGATGACATGCACAGAATTCTTGAGTCCTGCTTTCCCATCTGCTTTCGGAAATGCTTTATGAATGTGTCAGGCAGCAGCTTGAAATTGACCGTGCAATCTGGTTCTTTATACAGTTCTTAATATTTGGTTACAAAGTAAACTGGAGAGATCAGTGCTAGTTCTCTGCATGTTGTTAAACGCTGATTCATTACATAATACTTTTGGACATTGCTAAATTACACATGAATCTTTGTACAATTTCTTTGCAGGGCTGATTGGTCTATTTTATTTCTAAACATTGACCAAAATAGAATTGTTCTTTATCTGTAATTTAGGTATTGTTAAATAAGAATCTAATACTGTCATCTATCTTTCCCTATGTACATTAGTATACCGGGAGAGAACTGGAGAGGACACCTGACCAACATCACCAACAGGTAAATGCAACATTTTATTTAAAAGGGAGTTGTTGTCCTTTGATAAATCTTGAGCTTTTCTTCCCTAGCTATAAAAACAGTGGTGTTTTTTTTCTATATCTTTGTATAAGAAAATATTTTAATCTTTGAGAATATGAATTTTCATTGTGTATGGATGACTTCCCAGACTCCAATTTTCAAATCATTCTTGTGCATGAAACAAGACCGAAGAGGTAGAGTTGAAAAGGAGTTATGCTGAGCATAGTTGAGACAAAAAAAATCAAAAACAAATAAAGAAAAACACAGAGAAAAATAATTTTCAAAAATGCTATTTTACAGCATTGCTTATTTGTTTAATGATTTAATTAAAGACTAACTTCTTGGTTGGCTTTACAATACTGTGGTTTAACAGGGTTTTTAGTAGAGCAGCTTTGGGGTATAAATTGATGTCACCTCGAAAGCTCTCTGTTACTATTCATACCTTGCAGTAATTTGTACAGATGCAAGGGTTCTCCCTTCCCACCTGATTTGAGTGAGGACACAATAAATGATTCTTGCATTGGTTTTCCATAGAGTTATCTTGGATGCATGTTTATCACAGCACAGTTTTCTTAACATCTGTAGATTCCTATTGTAAAGGTTCCACTCTATATGAAACCTAATTCTGTGTTTTTGTAGCAATTTGGAAACTACAAATGTATTAATTATAAGAATGTTTCCAATAGATTAAGCCTTTTTGGTGATTCACAGTAGTACACTAGGTGGTGGTTGCTAATAATGCACTGCTACGCAAGCAAAAGCACACACAGAGACTGCTGCTTTTGAAGCCCATGAAAGAATGGTGAAACTCCTGCCCTAAGAGATGGGGTGGTTCACTGTAGCATAATGGGTTATTATTATATATGAACATCTGTTACTGTACTGTATCATGATAAATCAACACAGTCTAGACAACCTTTTTCAGCCTTTAAAGTTTTAAAATTCAAAAGTTGCGGAAACTTGTTTTCTTACTGTATAAGCTGTTACTGACATAAAGGGACTTAGATCACATCGCATGCTATCATGGGTTATGAATCTGTGAATGCAGCGGTGGTGAGGTGCTATGTAGCAGTTATTTCGTGATAACTATATGAATACCTTTTATTTTGAAGTAAACTGCTTTCAAGTAACCTTGGGTAAGCATTCAAATAAAGTTAAAATGGTTTCAAGAAAAGAAAAAGAATATATGAGTTTTGTTGTGTTTAAATTAAATGGCTTTTGACAGAAAGAATCTTTAGGTTTTAAGAAAGGACTTTTTTTTTTTTTTTTTTTTTTGTCCTTAGCATAAAGGACAAAGCCCTTTTAAGGTATATCTGAAACGCATGTGGTGATTGTTACTAGACTCATCTCTGCACTCAGTGTAACTGGTGTCCAAAGGAACTATTATTCCCTAAGCTGAGCTTGAAAATTCAGTAGGCTTGTTTACAGGTTGTCCTGATTTTTTTTTATAAATACTGTCAGTTATATCTAATATGCTTATAGCCAGGATGTTTTCTTCTTTCTCTGAGCTTCTAGTTTCTTTGATCTGTGATAGTCAGAGTCAGAAGCTTGAACCCTCTACAAGCAAACCTTGACATTTGCTGACCAGTTTTACTAACTTTGAGAGTTACAAAAGTGTTGTTCATAGGTGCCATGAACTAGCTCTGGCCCTTAAAAAAATGGTTTAACAGTCAATGAGTTGTAAGGACAGGAACATATTTTACAGACATGAAAGCTTTCTGTCTGTGAATTTCTCGGCATGAAATCATAAAATGGTCAGTGAGGTCAGCAATGCAATTAATGCACTCTTGGTTTGTTTTTAGGTACTGGTCTAGGCATTAACGTGTACCAGACATCAGTTTTTGGCAGAATTTCACATTTCTGATTGCCATGGTTTAGAAAATTACAATGTCTTACTCTTGGTATCTCCAGGATATCTTTGTGGAGAAAGTCAGAGGAGAACAACTTGTTCCATATGAACACTTGAAGCTCAAAGCCTTTGATTCAGTTCTGAGATTGTGCTTGTGAAAATAAGTTATCGTGTTGGATTTAGAGAAGAAGGTTTATTTCTTCACTTCAAAGTATGTCCAGCTGGGTGAATGTAAGCTTCTAAACAGAGCATGATAGAAAAGAAAAAATGAAGCATCAACAACATATCGTGCATATAAGAAGAGTGTAAGGGGGAGCAAGCAGGGAAAAATTCATTGTTTGGCAGCCGGGAATTATCAAAGACCCATTAAATGTTATTTAATTTATTGCCTGTTGAACAAACCATTGGATTCTGCTTATTTTCTTGGTACTGTGGCTGGAGTCTCCAGTCTGGTGATGAAGAAGCAAGGTGGATCTCATGTCTAATACTCTTTGAAGAAGTGCTTAAGAACTTTAAAGAGAGCTCAGACACAACCGACTGAATTTCTGTAGTGTATGTTAATGTCCTTTCTGACCTCTCTTTTTCCTTTCTCACATAGTTAAAGAGTTAAAACTGGAAATGTTTCCAAGCTTAGCCCACAATCACAGATGCACGTCATGAAGTATATATACCACAAAGTCTGTGTATATTTTTAGCTCCTTCGTTTGTCTTTAGAAAGCTTATCTGTGAAAGTTCAAAGCCAGCTTTTTAGGGGAAAAAAGAGTTCATGCAGTTCACAACCGAAGCACTGAGACGCATGGTGTTTTGTCTCAGTCCGCCCCTGCTACCCACACCTTACTGATGGCTTTGTGGTAGGCCCAGAGGTTCGTGGCAATGGTGCATGACTCACACAGTTCTGACCTGGGTATGGAGTTGTGCGTTGTCTTGCTGTACAGGCTTAATTTGGAGGGGCTACAGGGAGGGACAACTGTGAAAGAGTCAAAGGAATGAACAAATAGTGCTTGGAAGCAATGGCACTTTGATTTTATTCAGAACGTGTGCTGGGGCAGCAGCTGTGGCTATGTGACGTGCAACAACCAAAAAAAAGGCTAGATTTCTAAAAAAGATTATTCTCTTTCTAACAGCACAGTTCTGGAAGATCATACAAAAATCCAGAAGCAGCCACAGGTTTTTCACACTCTCCTGCAGAATCTTAGTCCTAAATCCTCAAATGTTTCTAGAGTTCGCTCTTTGATCCTGATCCAGTGGAAGCCCATAAAATATTTCCAATGACTTCAGAGTTTTGGATGCATCCCAGAAAGAGTACAACTAATTTTCTCATAATTTTACTCTGTTGGATTTGTTGGAAAGAATCACAGAATTGTAGGGGTTGGAAGGGACCTCAAGAGATCATCGGGTCCAACCCCAAATGTGCTCATAGTCAGACAAGTTAATAAAATTTAAGGCAGTTCTTCTTATTTAAAATTCTTTTAATTTTATCTTCTTGTTTCACTATTGATACAGTGGACAGTGCCCAGTTTGCAGCCATCAGCTGGAGGATAGTGAGCTCAGTGAAGAGGAGTATAATAGACTCAGTGAAAGAATAATAAGAGATGTGATACATGGAACTGACACTTTCAGAAAGACCAGTCCACAGGTAGGTCTTGCATGCTGTCAGGTTCATTGGCTAGGAGGGTGATATATAATTAATATTAAATTTCTTTGAAAACACCACAAATCTTATTTTTCTTTGCCTTAAACATTAATAAGTCATTAGATACTTACTCCAAGTATCCGATACATATAGTATATGTATTCAGTTCTGTTGATAAAATGTGTCTGAACCTTGATCTCTTTAGTATTGTTTTTGTTCTTACATTTTCAGCCAGTCATTAGTGGATACTGAAATAATTGAAATGTAAAGGAAACTTGGAAAAATATTTTTTAAAATAAAAATGAAAAGCTGTGGAAATCTTTTAATCCTTCAGAAGCTACATTTTAGGTATGGAATAAAATTTAATAAGCACAACAAAGTAAGATGTAGCATTTTGAGCTTGCAAAAAAAATAGAAGTCCTTGCGTTTCAGAAGTTCAGTCCTTATATGAAACTTGTGTTTATGTGCTCGCTGAATACTTGATTTTTCAGTTGGGTGACTGTTTGCCAGAAACAATAAAGATCCACTTTTCATTTTGTTTACTCAGATTTTACAACCGACCAGCCAATTAGCCCTTGATTTTAAAGATGCACTTTCATATTTATAATTACAGTATGCATCAGGAGCCTCAAGCTCTTCTAAGGATGTTGTATACATACGAGAGGGAGTAATTCCCACCATAGACTATTACATATTGCATGCAGTTCTGCTTCCTACTTGTTTTGTGTGGAGATCCAGCAAAAGTGATACTGAATGAAGCTGAGCTCCACTAGGTGGAGCCCACACCACATCTTGTGGTGGTTTTGCCTTACCTCAGTAAGTATTGATGTCATTTTGCTGCAGCTGGCACCTCTGTTCTGCACTGGTTCTGAAAATATGGGAGAGGATGTCAGATTTGTTTTTAAGGCTTTCTGCAGACACAGCCCTTGCACATGTATAACAGTTAAAGAAATCTGAAATGGTTAATGTCAGGGTGCTTGTTGTGTATGAAGCCTGTTGTTCAGATACCTAATTTCTACACAGATACTTTCCTCAGTTCAGGACTGTTGGCAGATCTGGCTGTGAATTATAGAGGGGAGTGAAATTATCCTTAAAAATGTAGCAATAATTTTAAGTATTTAGTGGGTACTGGTGTTCTGTAATATTACAAGATAAACAAAAGGAAGTGTTTTATTGCATGCTGTAAACTAACTTCGCTTGTTCTCCAAACACCTTTGGGAAAATTATAGTTAAGGTAGGTTCATTAAAGAAAGTAACAGCAAAAATTCAGTGCCTGAAACAGTTAACTGTCTAGTCCATGAAGCTTCAGTCACATTCTATGTGGTGACTGCTGTCCTGAAAATTTCAAATGTGTGAAGTGCACAGGGCTAGATTAGCAGCACTGGCTGGAGGGGGGAAGCTCAGCTAGGGAATTCTGTAATGGGTCCTTCATGCCCCAGTTGAGCAGTAGTGGAAATGAACCTGATCCATCTAGCGAATGCAGTTTACTGAAACAAAGAATCCACATTAAGTTCTGATGCCCATAGATTTTGCTGATTATTGCGGTAGCTGAATTTCTGTCATTTGACTCTTTAGGGCAGTTCCCTGTCAGCCTCTGTCCAGGTGGGAAGCAGGAGGCAGGGAGGGAGTGAGCTTGGTGTGCTCCCTGCTGCCTGCACGGCTCCAAGTCTGCTCCCGCTCTGGGAGCTGAGCGTGGAGGTGTGGCAGAGGCCAAGCAGCATTGTGATGTGTTGGAGGCTTCCAGAAATAACTTTGGGACTTTTTGCTGCCTTTGTTCTGTGAAAGCAGACGTGGCAAAGAAAATATCCCATCCCGTTTTGCTATGCCAAACTCTGCGACTTCTCCTGCAGCCAGGGTTTTCCAGAGAGGAAGCTAGGTGAGGAGGCTGAAGTCACGATGTAGGCAAATAAATGAGAGAGGGGGTTTTGCATTTTCCAGGCAGTCACGTTTTTCTAGTAGCTGCAATAGAAAATATTTTGACTTTCCCTTCCCTGTTTTCACTTAACTAATTTTCCTCAGTGCATCAGTACTTCTTGCAACAAAATGATTAATCAGGGAAACAGTTTGAGTTGTTTTGAGCTCTAAAAAAGTTCTGTTCCAATAATGCTTTAAAGTGCATTTGTAAAGCATTTGGAATTTTCCTTTTTCTTCACTAACGAATAGTCTGCTGTCTTACAGCAGTATCATTGCTTTTTTTTTTATTGAAGATCCTCCAACAGTAGTCTGTTGTGCTGTGTTTAAAAAAAAAAATCAGATTTTGAGTTTAGATACTTCTAGAAAAGAAAATTAAACAATTTAGGATGACACATAGAAATGTCAGTGTACAATACAAATCTTTTGAAAAGATGGCTTACGTGGACTATGTAACTGGTCATCTGTGATGAGAAAATACCTATGACACATTAAAAATAACCATCAGTTCAGATTTTTGTTCACAGCTACCAAAAGTTGTGTAACAAGGATGTCAGATGCTGGTCAGATGTAGCAAGCTGCAACCTTGCAGCTGACACAGGAAGAAAACAATCGTAACAGGACTGTCACATTTGTACCAGTGTCCGTGTGATGCTTTCAGCTGGATGCCTGTTTACTCTGGCTGCATTTAATTGGCAGCTCTGCTATGGAGCCTGAGATGATAAAATCAGTATCCTGAGAGGCAGCAGCATCTTTTGCTGTGAAGACTTCCATGCTCAGCTGCTCTCAGCTGTTTCTCTCAGATATGTGAATTTCATTCCCATCACAGCTACTTCATGCCCCTGGTAAGGGCTGCTGTGCAGGAGGAAGGAAGCACTTGCCAGATGTGTGTGTGTGCTGGCAGGAAGAGATGGGTTTGTGGGCATGTAAAGTCCCCACACTAGGTCTGGGTAATTGTGTAAAGGGGGTTTACAAATTCTTCTGCAGTATAAGAGAAGAGGAAGTGACCCATTCATATCGCTGTTATTTTTGCAGTTGAATGAGGCTTTGCTGTTTCCAAGGAGCATGGAAAATAAAGCTCTCTGTCAGCTTTCAGATTGATGCCTTTCCTACAGTGAACATCCCAACTGCACAATTTGCCCCAAAGCCCTTTGTGCTGTGAGTTCTGTTCTAAATGGAGTAGGTTACTAGTTCCAAAAAATGTACGTACTCCAGAACTGTCTGACGCAGTCTCAGCTTCTAGCAAGATCATCTAGTTCTTCACGGTGCATGGGGTGTGCTATGCCCAGGCTGTATGTGCCATTTACCTCCTCTACCCCTGCTCCCATATATGCTACCTTCTTGCTGTCAGTGCCAGCGAGCAAAGGACTTTCTGAGGAGAGGAAGGAAGGAGAGGGCTGGGTGGGATTTTTCCTGTGGCTTCGTGTGTCCCCCTTTGCTCCTAGGTGTGTGCCGTCACAGGTTCAAATTCCCAGTTAAGTTTTTACATACAGTAGGAGTACAAAAATATGGCCTGTTGGTGAATGCTGCACTTTGCACTGGGACAGGGCATTTTTTAGGCAGGGATACTTCTTGTGGTTCTTTTGGGTTGTAGGTAGGACGGGGTTTCAGGATAGCAAGGATGGAGGAACTTGGTATGGCTGAATCTCAAAAGTCCTGAAAGTCTGTTGTTTGGGGGTTGCTGTTTTGGACAGCAGGCCCTGGAGAACTCGAGTTATTGGTAGCATCTTAGAAGCTCATTAGGATTGAATTGAGAGCTAATAGCAGTGGATGTGAAGATTTTACTGGTAGCCGTTTGGGTGCGTGCTGGTGTTGGGCTATGGACAAAACTAAGGCAAGAGTTGATGTTTGGGAGTTAAAATACTTGGAGCCCTCACTCAGTATGGCTGTGGTTTGGTCACAGCATTAGATTAGAAGTGATCATCAGTAGGAACAAATGTGTTATGATAGTCTGCAACAACATGGATCAAAAAAAATGGCTTATAACTCGTTTCATTATAGGACAACCAGTGCTGAACAGTTTTTATTCTACAGATGATTTTACAGGTGTTGCAGAATAACACAGTGATGATCAAGTCCATCACTGCCTTTTGGCTAAATTTTAGTTATAGGATGAATGTGGAACTTGGATTATGGATAAGAATAGGGTTAACATTGCAATTAGAATTAAATACACCAGTACTAGCCCTGCTGACTCCTGGATCATGAAGAGTCCTATCTGTCACAGGTCTAGGAAAACCTACAAAGATGAGACACAACATTTGTAGATAGGGATGGGCTTTTTTATTATTATTTCTCTGTTACATATGGGCCACTGGACTCAACTGGGAGAGGGTTAGTAGTCAGTACAGCAGAATCCTGTGTTGCCTCAAGCCAGGTATATAGCTAGGTCTTGTAACGTGCCACAGGAACAGGGGAGATCTGAGGGACTCAGGATTAGCTGCAGGTTTCTTTTGATTGCAGTGTTTTGGCTAGGTTAGTTTGGGGGTTAGACAGGAGGCTAGCTTAAGAGCTCGATCCACTGCTGAATCTTGTAGGTTTAGTAAGCGTAGAATAAAGGTGGGTAATGGTTTATGGTGGATGTTGGGATAATTTCAGTACTAGACTGCCCAGACACAATGAGAGTGGTGCAGCCCAAGCTGCAGGATTTATCCTGCATGCTTTGTCTTCCTGCCTCCATTTAATTCAGGGTGGATGTTATGCTCTTCTTGTGATATGATCTGCTAGAGAGCAGAGAACTGGAAGGAAGGAAGAGGAGGGGAAGAGGGAAGACTGCGCGGGGAAATGGGTGGTGAGAGACAAAGGCTGCTGGAATTTTTCTAAGGTTTCTCTTGCATCTTCTCTTACCCCAGAGGCTCCTGATAATGGAAGCAAACAGAAGCATGGAGATTATTTTGGCAGGAGAATAGAAAGACTAAGCTGCTTCCTCAGTAGCAAGAAATAAATTTAGCTATTTCTTCCCCTTGATTACCTCAGTGCTAGAGAATCTCTGCTGGGTTGGGTCAGATCTTCTGGGGTGGTCCAGTCTTCTTTTTCTTGATTCATTTAACAAGGAATGAATTGAGATTTTATTGAGGTCACTGTCTACTTTGCCATCAGCTCATTGTGCTCCAAAATTAGGCCACCACATAAGAAAATAATGTTCCTTTCTTCCAGTCCATTGTCTAAACCTATTCTGTTGTCCCACCCAGTCTTTTCAAACTGCTCCTTTGTCACCTCTGTATTTGGAAATTCTCCTAGCATACTCAATACTCCAGTTAGGGCAATCAAGTAAGAAAAGTCTGTTTCTAATCTTATAATCTTTTTGAATGCCATTTCCTTGGTTAAAGTGCGCTTGCTTTGCTGATGCAATGATTTTCTAGATCTGTATCTTCCTTGCACTAGCTAGAACATATAAAAAGAAAGAGAGAGAAATAGAAGAAATTAAAAAAAAAAAATCATCAAGGTTTTAGAATGTCATACCTTGAAAAAACACTCCTTTTTCTCCTGTTCATTAGCTGATCACAGAGCCAGACAGGGGCCATAAAAGTGAAGACAGAATAGTAAATTTTCACCTAAGAGTTAAACTAATCTGACTTAATCTCAGTAGTTCATTTTCAGGGAGATTATTTTATTGGGAACCCCTTGGATGCACAGTCTGGTAGTTGTAGCTTGTTCATTCCACTAATTAGGATCTTCAGACTTCTTCAGACAGTGTTCTCTGCCTTTGAATATTGCTAAGTTCTTTGATAATACTTCTAAAGTAAAATTAGTATGAGCTCATGTTCTTGTACATTGAAATGTTACCTCTTTGAACTTGGGCATAATCAAATGGGCCCTTACCATTTCATCCTTTGGTCCACCACCAAAAATGCTTACTTCTGAATCAAGGAGCTGGTCTCTAGCTGTGGTCAATCCCAGATTTTTCTGATGCTGCGGAGACCTATGTGGAATTTCTAACACAGGGCTTCCTTGTGATTTATGGTAACTAGAATGGCTTAACAAGTTATAATAATTTCATGTTATCTATCAAATGCCTTATCTCTTAAGATTTGATAAGGTTTGTTTTAGAACAGTAGCAACATGAGCGGATGTTTTCATTACACACGATGATCCTATGAGTAGATACAGTTCCTCCAGAAATCTGTAAAATGTAAGTATACTTTTTTTCCATAGTATGCATTGTTTCATCTTTTCGATGTTAAATTTCATTTGGTTTTGTATTCATCATTGGTCTGGCTTCTTCTGTGCCATTCTCTTTCATCAATGTCTATAAAATATTTCATATACATCTGGGAATTAGTACAGAACTTTGAAAGAAGATGCTAATTTTTTAGCATGACCCTTTGTTCTCTTTTTGAAAATGCTATGGCTTGTTCAGTGGTTTAGTAGCTTTTTATGAAGTCGTGTCAGGTTTTTTTTGAAAATGTAATTAATGTCATGTGGTTCTCTTTCACCTACTTTTACATTGACACATGGAAATAATTTTTTTGAGATACTCTTTTGCAAAAGATGTGCACATGAAACTCCTCCAGATCATGGTGTTCCAGTGGTTTTGTACAGTTTTCCATAATCTGTCCAATCATACTGCAATGCACAGATTCTGGTTTATAATTCTCTGGATTGTTTCCAGAAATATTAAAATAGGGTTAGAACATTTGGTGCCATTCAGTTCTCCAGAACAGTTGCTGTTTCTATTGAGATTGCAAATATTAGTCAGCGGAAGCATTTGGTGGCAGCGTGATTTTCAAACTAGCACAACTTGCCTTACCACCCTACCAGCTGCTCATTCCTGCCCCCTTTGCCCCCTTGAAGTGTGCCAGGAAAAAAGTGAGCATAACCCTATGGACAAGCCCAGATGACAAAATCAAGTTTTATTTTCTCGTGGGTGGTTTTTCAGCTAAATCTGTTCCTTGCTTAGATTCACTTTAAGCATTTGCACCAGCATAACAGAGAAAGCAGCAGAGAGGTATATTTGGCTCTCTGATTTTCATGAGGCATCTTTCCACATGGAGATTATGGATTAGCAGTAAGTAAGTGCTAGTCTGCCTTGTGTGCTTCGATGCTCTTTTTTTTTTTTTTTAGTCAGTTCACACTGCATGGCTTTTTTGTTCCACTGTCTGTCTTTAATGCCTGTTACAGCATTATTAGGCATTCAAGTTCATCTCCAAAGGCAGCAGGGCAAAGATGAAGGCATTTTTCCACTGAGGACAGCATCACAAGCTTCTCGTTCCTCCCTCCATGGTAAGTGTGCTCAGGAAGGACATCTCAGAAGTGCACTGCCTGGGTTGCTGAGGCCTGAGTTCTGCACTGTTGGTGTGATGGACCCACATCAGCCAGCACCAAGTCCTGCAACGGCACTGCCAGTGTGCCTGCTCTCTGCCTGCCATCCCAGGGCCTTCTTGTTTGTGACAGTTTCTCTGGAGGTTACAGACACAGCAGCCTGAGACTCTTGCATTGTTTGTTAACTTTGCAGACATAATAATAGAGGGCAAACAAATCGTATGCAATCCAGAGTACATAGTGTTACCATACACAATACTGAGAAAAGCCTTCCTGCTTATACGGGTTTGAAGGGGATTTCCAGGCTTTGAAACTGTGGGGGAAATATTTAAACCCTTCAGGCACAGCAACAAACAGACTTAAGAGTGCTCCATTAGTTGCAACACAAGGCGCCTTGAAAGAAATTGGCTGGATTTCAGTTTGACAGCTGAATTTTATTTCTCACACACTAATGCTCATTCCTGTGTTTTTCTTCTGATATCAGAGAACACTGCCAAAAACAAAGCAGCCCCCATCGCTTTTCATTTTATGAAACTGATAAAAAGTGAATGTTTTCAGTTCCCTAAAAGCTGCTTTCAGTGTTGAAAAACACACTGATTCGTAGGGTAGGGCTGTGTGATATTTAAGTGAAATATCGTATTCTGCTCATTCGAGTTTACTCTTTCCTTGAACTTGAGTATATTGCCATTCAGTGTGGTGAGGGGAAGCACTGCTTTTGCTGTTATACAAACCTCAGAATTTGGATGAATTCTTCTGTCAAATATATATGTTGGTAACTGTAGATTTGTACTTCATAATCAACTTGTCGTGTCTCCACCCTTATTTATGAGCGAGCACAGATTCGTTTGTTTGGAAGGAGTGACAAGCAGCTGCATCTCCAGTGATTTTAATAGCTTTTGGTAGGTTTTTTTTCAAATTCCATGTGTTTGCATAAGCATAATGGCCTTTCTTGTATTTAAAGTCCTGTATGGATTTGCTCATGTATCTCCTTTGTATGCTATATCACTTTGTTTTTTGGCATTTAGATTAGAGGACATTTTGGATTGTTGAAGAACTTGAGAAAGGCCATGATTTCTATTTCTAGTTTCCAGCGCATTTCCTAATTAGATTTGAGCAGAAAAAATGCTATGATCTAACCTTTCAGTAATTTTAAACTTTCACTCCAATACTTCAGGTTGAGAGATCACCAAAACTCTCTCAAAATTCTGTAGTTTCACAATCCCCTGAGTTAACACAGTCAGCACTACGTGGTGATCCCAGGAGTCTCACCTGCTCCCAGCCTCATTCCTTCTCTGTGTGCTTTCTGCACATCGTGCCAGTACAGATTTCTGTGCTCTGACCTGACAAGGGGAACTGGTGCAGGCTGAAGTCTGTTCCATTGGCTCAGCTCACGTTGGATCTGTTCTTGATCCGCTCCAGCCTGCCTTGTTGTGCCAACAGACGTGTTTGCATAGGTAGAGGTGGGGTTAGACTAGGAATGAATGGCTAAGAGAAGGAAGAAGGTAGAAACACCTCTTTCTGCAGCCACACCAGTACATACCAGTAAAAAACAATGGTGAAATACAGCGTGAGACATCCAGCTGGTGTGGAGTACCAAAAATGTGCAATCGCTTCGTGCTTTGGCTGAGATATGAATAGACTTCAGCTATCCACACGCTAGTGGTTAAACAAAAAAATATTTTAAATGTCTTTACTTCTTTATGTCAGGATAAATTCCATAATGGGTTTGTTATGGCTGGCTCTTAGTAATAAATCGATTTAGTCAGTGTGGTGTCCATTTGCAAACATAAGATCTCTTAGTAAAAGTGGCGGTGAATCACTTCTAACGATCGCGTAGCTGGCATTTCCCTATTTTCCCAGCGAGGCAATGAATGAAATCAGGCTTTTTTTTTTTTTTTTTTTTTTTTTTTTTTCCCAATTCCCTCTTCTTTTGCACGCAGTGTACAACAGGGTACCACATCCCTTCTGCAGGCTGCCCATGTTCCTGTTGCAGCGAGGCGCATTCACCAGGCACACAGCCTTCTGGCAGCAAACAGAGCAGAATTGCTGCACAGTTCATTGCAGCACTTTTCTCTAGCTCCTTGGCATTAAAAGAAACTTCTCCTCAGCATCTTTTTGAGGCAAACCCATTTGGAACAAGTTAGAGATCGCTGTAGTGTTTGCCGTGTTTGAGTGCTCTTGTGTGTAAAGAGAGATGTCTCGCTACTTGTTGGCATCTTGTAAGGGTTCATCAGAAGTGCTCCCTGTTGTGTTCAGCAGGAAGTTTTCATCTAAATGTTCCTTTTTGGATTCCTGTACCCATTATCTCCCTGTCTGGCAAACACACCGGTGTGTTTGGGTCAGGCAGTGTGTTCTCAGTTTGGAAGGGGAAGCCTGTTTGGATTCTTTTTGTCTAAATCAACCTTCACATCACTGGTGTACCACGTGGGCGGTTTTGGGGTCTGGCTTCCCCTGATCAGTTGTGTCCTGGCTGCAGCTGTGCTCTGCGTAATTACTTTTTATAAGGAAGATTTTCAATTTCTTTGTCCAGATGGCTAGTGAGGGGATTATCTTTAGAGAATTGTAGATGAATCATCTCTTTATTACTGTAGCTGTAAGATTTGGATAAAATACAGACAAATCCTGATCTTTGAAAGATTAGCATCCTTCAAGCTGTATACTTTCTCTCCTCTAGTGTAAGTCAGTGTGTATGAATGGATAACTCTTTATACTGCATCTGGATGGCATAGCCTGCTGCTTCCGCCCAGGGTTTGCCCTTTTCCTTCCCTGTGTCTGAAGAGGATGGTGAATTTGACATCTCAAAAGCTCAGGGAAGGAGACCTGGATCTTCTGTGGTTCTTTCAGGTGTGTTGTGTGTTGTATTTTTCTTGCTTTGTTTTGTTTTTCTGGAAAAGGAAAGGAGCAGTCTTGTGTGTTGCTGGGGAAACATGGGTAGAGAGGAGAAAATGAAGAGATCCTTGGGGATTTTTAATCTCTCTACGGCTTGTCACTAAGGAGTCTTCTGAATTTGATGACATAAATTAAACCTAGTAGAGTAAGTGCAAAAGACAAATGGCCATTAACTCCTCATCTCCCCCTGTGTGGAAAGCAGTCTCCTGTGGCAGCAAGCCTTCTCCTCCTCCAGAATCGCATTGTTTACTGGTATTGGGAGTGTTTTCTCTTTCTCTCCCTGCTGTATTGCGGTGTTTCCTGGTAGTGAGGCAGAAGAGCCGCTCAGCACTCGCTGACAGGCCTTAGCTGGGGCTGGGCCTGGAAATGCGGCCAGGAGGAGATGGCAGGGCAAGGTGGGGGGCGAGGTAGCCCTGTAAGGCCTGCAGCTTCTCCCCTGCTCAAAAAGTAAACCAGAGAGAGCCAGGAGCTGGCTGCTGAGAGGCACTGAGCCTGTCCTGCTCGGCAGGCCCTTCCTGGCAGCTCCTGCTGGGAGAGGAGAGGGAGCGAAGCGCTGAGGGGAGCACCCCCTGCGCGCCTTCTCTGCTGCCCACCCAGCTTGTGCTGCAGTGTCTCCTTGGTAGGGCACTCTGCCCGGCATGGAAAACCCATGCCCTCAAGGAACTGCTGCATAACTATTGGCACTTGAAATAAAATGCCTCTTTAAGGATTCTTCACAAAGTGTTTGTTCTGTATTGCACTGAACCCTTGAAGACAAGGCTGTATGTACACCGTGTTTTCTAAAAATGTGTACTTGACTGTAATCAGTGTTGTGTCAAATAATGTTGACGTTGGGAAAATAGCACTCTACTGGAGTATTTACCACATGTTTTCATCTGCTTCCACTTTGTCTTTTCCATTTTTTACTGATTTCTTTTATCTCAAAACTTTCCTATTTTACCTTCATTCACCCTGCATATGTTTTCCTCCTTCTTGCCTTCCCCTTCTTTCAGCCAGCCCTCCAGCGTTACAGCAGTGGCTCACCTGATGGTGAACCACAGGGGAGTCCAATGAGCCTGGCAGCCAGGAATCCTCATTTTCTGGAGTTGCTTCTCTTGCCCCCACTGCCTCTGCTGGTAACTGCAATTTTAACACCTGAATGATGCACTCTTATCTTCCTTGGTTTGCTTGTACTCTGCATACAAGTAACCCTTGTTCTAGTGTAATTTGTCATAAGCATCCTGACTAAATTTGAAGTCGGTGATCATTTGGTACTGCCTGACTGCAGTATATCTTCTGAGCAAATAAATTATTTCATTTCTTTCTTTGAGGAAGAGTTGTATATGCTATAAAGGTTTTGGTTTGGTGTGGGGCTTGTAATTCTTTCGTTTTACTTATTGCTACATGGATAAATGGGAGAAAGTAAGATTAGAAGAGTGGTTCTGGAATTTTGAGCCCAAGGGATGAAATTTGTGATGGTTGTGACAGTCACTGAGCACCTGGGGCTGTGAAACCGCCGCTACCCGATAAATAAGTTTTACCTGTTAGTAGAAGGGTCTGTTATGAAACAAGGTCACTGCACACCACTTGGCACAATATCAGCAGGAAGTAGAAATCTAATACAAGCATCTGCTGAAAACACTAGATCTTTACTCAAAAATCAAAATAGGAATTCCTGAAGACTTGATTAGGACTTTGTATTCTGTTTTCCTTTGGGCTCTCAGGGCTAAAGCAATTGTGGTTTTCCTTCTGTTAGGAAAATAAAAGGATGGATGCTCTTTGTTTGCTCAATCACTGCGTTATGCTTCTGACCTAGTAAGAAGTTCATTGTTTTGCTGGGCTTAAGGCTGTGCATTTCTCACAAATGGAGGGCTGTGTTAGTAAATGAATGCTTATTTAAACTTAGATCCTATTATCCAAAGACTGGCATTCAAGGATTTCAGAATTCTTACAGAGAAACTAAGCATGATGCTCTCATTTTGGAAATATTAGCGATAGTGTCATACCCCAGCAGTATTGCTCCCCAGCTGTTCCATAACAATGACTATAGACATGTATCTTTACAAAAATGTTTGGTTTGGTTTATAATTTTTTTTTTTAAATCTAGATGACTGCAAGTTTTGGTTTTCAGCACTAATGTAACTTAAAATTATGTTGAAAGCATCCACTATAATATTTATGGCTAAAGAAGGTACAATTTTGTGCATATGTTTGTTTTAGCAAATATGCAAGTAAAGATGTGAATTATAATCAACAAAGGAAAAATGAGAGATTTAGTGTTTTGTTTTGTTTGTTTTTAATAAAAATGGAATGAAAACTTTGTGTTAAACTAAACATATTCTTCCCCATACCCTTTCAATTTCTTTCTTTCTTTATTTCAGGAATTTGAAGCCTTTCAAACATTTGTGGAAAATCGACTTCCATTTGATACTGTTATTGATGGACTCAATGTTTCCCACATAAAACCCAGAAAGTTGCAGTGTGAAAACGTAAGTGCTGGTTAAATATTAATTAAGAGTTTTGTGTATGCTTAGGCTGATGGTGGAACAATTAGTGACTCATTATTAGTTACCCTCTTGAGAGATTGGTCAAACATTTTTGTAGCATGTTACAATAAGTCCAAAGACTTATCTAAACTTTACAAATGAAAATGATCAGTGGAAAGATGGTGGTTCTTACATACTTAACTGTATTAGTCATATAAAATGATACATAAATTTCCCTTGTACGCAGTGCTCATAGTTAGAGATAAGTTATTGATAGTAACTTTAATAGGACATATGTTGTGAGTTTCTCTGTCTCCATAACAATGGAGAACAGGATAAACCTACTGTATAGAAGATACAGTCTAATGCAGTTAATGCTGGTAAGTCTTTCTCTTGAGATAACCCCCTAGTTCAGACTGCATCCTTTCTAAGTTTAAACTTTATTTCACTTCTTATTGTCTTAATCATTTGAGTTCTTGTTCTTACAAGGGCAACTCAGACTGGCTTTAGTTCTTTCCACTTGGTGATTTTTTAGAAGAATAATCCTGCTTCTTTGCCAATACCTTTGAGAATACCTTTCTCAATCTTTGAGAATTCTTGGCAGTCCTTTTTGGCATTTCACTAAGAAATGGCTTAATGTTTTGTTGTTGTACTTCCAATGAAATATTTATTTTAAATTAGGAATAACAAAGTAGCTCCTCACATGTCTTCCGAAGCCAGTCTTTAAACTTTCAAGCTCTTGAAATTAAAACTAAGTTATAAATGAGCTTGATAAAAAAAAGGAAGTAATTTACTTCTAGTAATTACAAAAAATACATTTTTGTTCTTAGAACTACTTTAAAACTATTCTGAAGAGGCAGGATATCCTTTCATATATGCAGATAAAAGCAGCTGAGCTAAGGAGCTGAGGTAAACCTGCTGAAAGATGTTTAAGAGCTGCAACTAGCTTTCATAAGATACTGGCTCACGAAGAGGGTACTTTCCTTAGAATGAAAGTAGAAAAGGAAGTTCACAAGTTGTTTGCATGGGATCATGGAGGAAGTGTTGATTATCTGAGAAGAATCCCAGGTAGAATGCAGCGGCACAATATTTTAAGACCTATGAAGACAGATTTATGCTGCCAAAGGGAGAAGAGAAACAAAGTGTTGTTTTCTTGATGTCCTGCACCAGTACATGCCTGTCCCAGTGTGCGAGCTCTGATCGGGGTCTTGAATGTTCACTAAATGTTGGAGGCAATGGAGCAAAGAGCAAGCCCAGTTCTGTGGGATAATTACTTCTGATTTCTGGTCTGAAATCTTACTAGGAGATATTAGCATGTTGAACAGCATAAGCTGCCTTTGAATTGCTTTTTAGATTCTGCTGTATTTACTGGTAGGATTTTAGGGTCTATGATGCTGAGCAGCTCCAGGACAGTATGGCAGCATCAGCTTCCATTTAGCTGATTCCGTGTAGATGCAAGTTGGATCTTTCATGAATCCTAGGTATTTACAGATAAAGATGTTCTGTGTAGGAAGGGAAAGCAGACACTAACTTGGGCTCATCCCATCTTACCTCCTGAGAAAGATTCTCTTAACTAAAATTTACTTGTTCTACCAAGCTATGGTGCTTTAATTGTTTTTGCATCATCATGCACCCGAAATGTTAATCTTTTGGAGTTTCTGCCAAGCAGTCTTTTGCTGCTCTTGTTACCTCAGTCCTGTTTTTGAGAGTGTGAAGTCATTACAAGAGGGAGGATGAAAATGCCCATTAGTTTTTCAAATATCTGTAGATATTTACTGGCTGGATAGATTTTTTTTTTTTTTTTTTTTATAGGAAGTGTATATTCATGCTCTAAGTGACAAAATAGCTTCTTTGCTGCTCCAACCATCCTAAAGAAATACTCTTCTAGACATATGAACTACTAGATACTTTTTTCTTCTATTGAGCCCCAGTATTCATTGAGATACTTTTTTTTTTTTTTAATGGTAGATGTCTTTATGCGTGATTATTCTATTAACTGCTGAGTTTACTGTTTTATCCACTTGAATGTGGAACATTGCACTTATCCACTTGAACTGTGGAACAGTTTAAATGTGAGAGTATGTAGGATGCTAATTAGGAGTGTTTTCTTTCTTCATGAGCCTGAATTCTTGCACTGTAGCATGTCAGGAAAGGATTGTGCCTTTATTTTTATTTTAGGTGCTTTGGACAAGAAGCGTGTGTTCTGGTTTGTTTATTTTTTTCAGGACACAGCTAAGCAAAATAAAAGGAAACAGAAACAGCGATGCAAAACAGAGCAAGCCTTTCTTCTGTCTCCAAACTTTTCCTCCAGAGGATGGAAGGGAAGGCCACAGGAATCTCTGCTGGTGTAGCTTTCCTGATCAGTGTTGGTGCTGGGGGAACAGCCCCCATCTGTCTGCTGATCTCTGCAGGCTGTAGCCTGAGCTTTGAGATCTAATTCTGCCATAAAGCGCTTCATCTCTGGAGGCCGCTGTCCCTGCAGCAGAGGCAGCTGAATGGGAAGTGGCAGGTCCAGGGCACAAAATGCAGAACTGAGAGGACAAAGAGGAGAAATAAATGCCAGAGAAGCTGGAGGCAGAGTCTGAAGGATAGAGAAAGTTAACAGTGAAGGTCAGCGTGGCTTGCTAGGGTAGTACGACTGGCCAATTTAGAAGAGGGGCGTGTTGTGATTCTTCAGTGACCTAGTCTGCTCTTCTTGAGAAATAATACTAGAGTGTATTTCCAAGAACCTGTGTCAAAAGCTGCAATCGTTAGCTTGTTGGACCACCTCTTACACAATTTAGAGTAAATATCAGAATAAAAGTCATAGTTAAACACAGGAGGTGGCATAAGATTTGTGGCAATTTTAATGCAGTCTCATTTTTATTTACATTTAACAAAAATACCATAAAACATTGATAAAATACTACTTTCTTTTTCAAACAGCTTAATATTTGTAATTCCCTCTAGGCATTCTGTAGGTGTCTTGGAAAGTGGATGGGTGGAGGGGCAGGGCACAAGTACCTTAAGGGATGAGAAGAAAAGGAAAAACAGCAGAAGTTAAAGGAATGACTTTTACTTGTGTAATCCCCAAAGTATTCTGACATTCTGGAAAACTAGATATGTGACTTCCAGTAGCCCCAGGCACCTTTAGTCTTTACAGCCAGCACTTACTTAGCAGATCATCATGAATCTTATTGACTTGGCAGATTTACAGGAATATTCTGTGGTAATTTCTCTATTATATGACACAGTCACTTTGTAATTACAATCCACTTTTTTGCCAGGTTGATTTTAAACTAGGGCTGTTTCCTGGTACAAATCACCAAGCGGCTGCATCAATTACTGACAAAAGAGGAGGTAGCATGAGGATGGGAACAAGCATTTTTGAGGGCTAGGGAGTGGTGAGAGCATCGCTTTTGAAGGCGATCGCTGTAAAGCTGCAGCAATGGATATTAGCAAGTACCTCTTTTCGGCACTTTGCAACTTAGTGTGTCATTTTAAATTAGACATTATAATTAATTCCTAATTAAAAGATACCATGGAATTTAAATTATTTTTGCTATATAATCCAAACAATAGAAACAGACTCCTGTAAAGTGTAAAATAGTTGTCATGTGTCTGTTTTTGGGCATTACATTCTGTTCCTATTTAAGACTGTACCTGATGTGTATTTGCCTTGATGAGTCAGTCACAATTTGTACTGCAAAGCTGGCAGTTTATAAACTGAGCTATCCTTGCAGTTTGACTAAGCAAAGTTCATTCTGGCTGTGTCGTGACTTAGAGTTAATCCTCTCCTCCAGGTGTATGTAATTACATCAATCTGCAGCTACACAATGACATTTGGAACTCCCTGTTCCCTGCTGCCCCGACTCCCTGTGGTGTTCCTGCCTTTCACCTTATAAAGGTCAAGAGAGGGAATTTCCACACTCTGGCCATCCGGTTGTCTTCTGAAACACAAACTGTTACATAACTCTCGGATGCGTTTTTTCCTGTTTATCACTGTTTTCGGTAGAAGTATTCCTTGGAAGCAAGGGGATTCTAAGTGCAAGCAGGATATCTAGGCTCCGAAGCATCCCTCTTGGGATGTGGGAGAGGGGTCAGGGACCTCTGAGCTCTTCCCAGCTACCTCTAGATTGTAAAGGCCAGGGCAGGGGTGAGAGCGAGACGGGCAGGGGGAGCATGATCGGCAAGCACGATTTGGAGAGCACTTCACTATTTTAAATATACATTGAGATTGCTCTATTGTAAATGAGGTATGCAGCCAGCTCCTTTCATAGCTGTACCCAGCTGGTCTTAGACATAGCTGAGTATATATATCTCAAATGTGTGTTGGGACAGATCAAAGCAAACTCACAGTTCCCTTCTTCAAACAGTTCAGCAGTTGGGGCCAGCTCAGCCCTAACTTTTCACTCCCTAATCTCTGTATTAAACTCAGACATCTAAAAGGTTGGTAAAATGCTTCCAGACTGAATTTGTTAAGGCAGATACTGCACAAAGAAATAGTTTTCACTCTTGGCGGAGAGTTCAAAGCGGTTACTTCCAAACTAAACCAGCATTTCTATAACTGGACTACACAAGTTCATATAATTCCCATGCAAATTGTAGTGGGCCTGTACAACAGCTGATGAAGCCAGAGCCTTGCAGTTCCCCTCCCATCCCAGCCCAGTGGCAGCAGCTGGCAGCTGCCCTGCATCACCTCCTTCCGCCTGCAGCAGCCGTCACCCAGCTGAGCCACCAAAGCTGCCCTCCTGCTCAAAAGGGCAGGCTGGGGTTGTTGCTATAGCTGGGGTGCTGAGATAAGCAGAGGGGATAGGGCATGCCTGGTAGATATTTCCTCTTTCTTCCAGGGGGGAAAAACAGCAAACTTGTTGAATGGAGGTTGCTCTCTGAGTAACCAGCCCTCCAAAGGGCTGTTTGAATGAACTGCGTGGTCACAAGTGGCATAGCAAACACAGGTTATTGCTGATTTTTTTTTTCATATTAAATATTTTTCTAATTTTTATCAAGGAAGTTCAGAGTTTAAAACTAATACCATAATTTTATCTGTTCTAGTGGTTCTGTGCTAGATATTCCTGGACTCCCTGACTGCTTTAGTAGTATGGAAGAGGACAGAGAGAAGTTTCAGCTTTGAAGGGAAAGCTGATAGTGAGAAGACTTTCATCAGGACAGGGGAGGAGAACAGGATATAGGATAGTAGACTACAAGGAAATGATGACTGGTCTTAGTATGGTTTTGAAAGAAAGCCTAAAAGCAGCCACAGAATTGAAGAACTTTGAAGTATCATTCATTGTAATTCAGCTTGGAACCATTTTTTGCTATGAACTTTATTCCCAGTGTCAAGATTCGTTCTCCAACTATCAAGACAAAGGGAATAGCTCTTCAAATGAAGGAATTTAAAAACAAGGGGATAAGGGAGGAGGAAGAACCAGCCACACTAACCCATCACTCTCTTGGATTAGTAACCCCAATCAATATTGAAATACAATTTTGTTTTTTTGAGGTCTCCTGCACCAATAAATCCTCTGTCATTAAAAAATAAAAAAAAATGTATTGGAGCGTATGGTATTTGGGGGAAACAGTAAAGAAAACTTTCACTCTGATGTCTTGACTTAGTAAAAAATACTTTGAGGCTAAAAAACACAGAAAAAAAGTAACACCTGTACACACATACATATATATAGTTGACAAAAAATTAATTACTCATGTTTTCATGTGGTGATTTTTCCTAGTCTTCAACTCTGTTCTTAGCCATGCTACATGTATATGAGATCAACTGCATAATTAGTGAGACACTGATACTTGATACAAAACTTGAGCTCCGCTGTATGAGCTGTCCTGCAAAACAGGCGTTTATTAATAAATTTGCCCCAAATCAAGTCATGCATGGAAAAGAATGTTCTTTCTTCTTTGACTCATTTGGCAGCATCTGTGATTTGTTCAACTACTTTACTGTCTTTAAATGAAGCGAAAATTGAGTAGATCCATGAGTCATTCTCTGTTCAGAATCAATACATCCAACAGAGGTCTTATTTGTCATACTGTGACAATTCATCAATTCTTCCTCCTACCAACTCTTGTCCTACCACTCAGCAGAGCCGTCAGATGTGTTTGTCTATTTGCTCCCAGCCTTTTCCATCTTTCTATTTTCTGTCTTCTGATGATAGTCCAAGTTTACATATCCATGATAACTAAACATTGCCCTGTTACTCAATGTTGGACAAATGTCTGTCTTTGCAACATCTGTGTAGTCTTTAGAACTGTGCTGTCATTTCCTTTGAGTATTGCTCAAATCATAAGGATGAAGATCTTTGATGGATGCACTGAAAATCACCTACAACATGTGTAATGTGGTCATCACTTGGTTTAGTCACAGGATACCTCTCCTGACATTCAGACCCTGTCTTAGAAAGAAGCTAAAGTACTAACACGTAATCTTGCAAGTGCACTTATTTTTAGTGTTAGAGGTGTGTGGCTGTCACACTCAGCAGTGCATTCATCTCTCCTCTGTTAATTTCTGAGGGTCCTTCAATATCTCAACAGGTGGACTGAGTGAATCTCTTCTCTGAAGTCACATGTAAGAGACTGATAAGCTGAAATTTATCCCCCCTCATATTTGTGCCATGCTAAATAGGATAGATCCAGTTCATGAATTTTTGTCCACTAGATCAAGAAGAAGAGCAAGGCTGTTAAGCTCCTCAGGAGAGGTGAAGGGGAATAGACTCATTTGCTTCAAACTTAGAGGAAAGGTCTGAAGAGTCTTATCTTTTCTCCTTGAAGTTCTTCAGAACAGTTGGATACTTTCTATTTGTGGATAAAAGAGAAATAAAGGGGCATTTAATGCATTCAGCTTCACACACATACAGAATAGTTGAAGGCGTATTTGACATGAGTGTCAGAGATTCTAGAAATGCTACTTCAAGTAGTAGGAATGTTTGCTTCCACTTTCATTTTAGAGTTACCCAATCTGATTTTGCATTTCCTGGTGAGAAGAATGTAGCAGCAAAAACTGAACAGGCTAAGAAATCTGACTATAAGGCATTTTGACAACCTCTCCCTGTCATTTTCTGCCTAAGTCCAATACTTTCTGGTGGTGCCTCCCCTTACTATTGTTGGCCTCTGGCTATAAGGCTGAATTTAAAAAACGAAACAAAAAAACCTTGTGATTAACGTAGTGACCTGTTGTGGTTCCTCTCTGGTATTTATCATTTCTGCCTTTGTATTTGGCAATAGGAGCAAATCGAATGTTAAGTACAGGAGCACCCAAGCACTCCTTTTTTTATAAGGGGAATTGCATATCTTTCATAATAATCATTCTTGTACATCACCAGGTATATGAGCTTGAAATTTGACAGAGCAGAATGAACATGCCCTGATGATTCATGTTCAGGTGAACTTTGTAGTTGTAGCAACAGGTTGGTTGTTGTGTTGCGGAGAAGTCCCACTAAACTCTGGGTGACGAAGTCAAATGAGGGTATCTTCCGAACTGGGTGAGTTTCAGTCATGCTGTTTTCACTTCTCCCTTGGAAACCAAAAGGTGAACTTTCTTTGGGCAGCCCAATTGATTCATCTAATTATGGAAATGTTATCATGTGGCAATAAGAGGTATGCTGTGATTCCAGATCTGAAACCTGGTCTTTAGGCAACAGAACTGCTTCTTTAGAAGTGATCCGTGTCTGGAAACTCCTATTGAATAGTGGTATTAACATAGGGGATGCAGGGCAGAAAACGTGATGGTTGGTTTATTATAGGTCAATTCTGTGCAAGAATAAGCATTTGCTTTGAGCCTGAGAAATGCTGTTTCTTTGTATGTCATCTTAAAGGTAACATAGATAAAATCCTTAGAACAATGATTGGATTCATTTATGTACATCTGGATTTATGTACATTGAAAAGTAATAAATTTTTGATTCACACTTGGCTTTTATAAATGATATTCTATTTTTAGTAGAAGTAGGAAAGTACACATGTTTAGAAGCTGTGTCTCACGGAGAAAAGGTGCAGCAAAGCAGAAGCTTAAATTCCGTTTGGATTTATTTATGAAGTTATGAAAACCTAGATTTTCTTGCACAGTGGGTTATTTCCAGAGATCTCGGTATATTGACATGGTGATTAATGATTCAGCAAGCTATTAAGCTGCATTTATTGTTTTTTCTCTAGTTGAATTCTACTTGTAGAGCTAGAGTGAAAGAGGTATGTATATAGGGATAGAGGTTTATACAGGTAGTTAAATACATATAAAATTGAAGTTATAAAATGATTGTAAACCTGCAGTGAAATTTAAAACCAAAGTTAATAATTATTATTAATATTTTAATATTCTGGAAAAAATGAGTAGAATTCTCCATGGATTTTAATCTAAATCTCTCTGTAAACTGATTGCTTCATGTTGTCTGGTACAAGAAAATAGTTTACAAAGTCCTATTTGAATCTAGTTGATCTCTAAGTGAATCAACTTCACCAGATAAGATTCCATACTGCAAACACGATTGCACTAGCAGTATGCTTATTTAAAAACAATTCACAAGAATTTGTATTTCAAACTGAAAAATTGTAGGAACACTTAATCCTTATCCAAAATACCATTCCCGTTACAGATGACTTCCTGCATCAAACATTTACTGTGAAAAACATACCTTTGTCTTGTATCGATTTTGTACATCAGATGCAGAGGTCATAGGCAATAGGATCTCACTCTTCAAATTCTACCAAGTTTGGAGGGATGATTCCTGTTGTTATAGTCTCCCTTATTTATTTATTTACTCTTGAAAAAACTGCCTCCCGAATAACAGATGTAATTGCCACTGATAGAATTTTCTGTGATAAATTTATTTAATTACTTTCCCCAAATACTTCTTTTTTTCAAAGCATCCTGTGGCAATGAGTTTTACAATGACAGAAGATATGATATAATGTCTGTACTTCTGTTTCCTTTAAACCTTCTGTCTGATAATTTTGTATGGTGGCCTCTACTTTATGTGCTGAGAAAATGGTGGGTATTACCCACTTGCACTTTACAGCTACCTTGTAATTTTTCAGGCCATCTGTAATAGGTTGCACATACTCTTTATAAATCATCTGGAATAAAATACTGCATACAGTTATACAAGTTAGGTGTCATGGATTTATCTGTCTTTCTTATTTTTAACTGTGTTCCTTTCTTGATAGGGTATTTGCTGTACCTGAGTGCATGTGATGAAAATAAGGGCTACTCTTGGGCTAAAGAGTAAGCTCCTCAAATAGGACTGGGGAGAGCAGTGCTTCACTATATAAGTGCTGGTCTCCCATTTGACTGTGAGCAACTCTGAAGTATTCAGGTCTTGCAGATTTCTTGTAGGTAGTGTAACAAGCCAAAGCTTTTTGTGAAATTTTCACTATTTTTAAAGTAAATTCTTATATCTCATAGAATGAAAATTCCCAATATATTTTCTTACTTAATTGTAAGAGATTAATATACGTTTTTAAATAAAATTCAAAATTAATTGCGCCTCAGAAAGGCAGTTCGAGTCTGTGACACTACAGCAAACCATTGCAGTCTTCTGTGGATCATTTGTGGTACGCCTCTGCTGAGGTTAAATATGTGGTTAAACAGAGATAGCAGGAGAAGGGAACAGTGTTTTGGCATCTTCCATCTAATTCCCAAACACCGATGCAATCAAAACATAGTATACTGGAATAGTATAAAACATGAAATACCTGGAAGCCTTGCAAGTGTGTCTATTAATGGTTCTAATCAGACCTGATTTATCCATACAAAACATAATTAAGGTATTATCACACATGCTGGGAGTTGTAAATGATTTTGTTGCTAGGTGTCATATGAGGAGCAGTAGTGATATGGTAAGAATACCAGTACCAAGAGCATAAAAAACAAGCTATGGCTACCTTTGCTACTGCTATTCAAATTGTCATTAAAAAATTACCAGAGGGTAATTTCTAACACAGGCAGTGTTAATCTGCATGGGTACTTCTTTTGTCATGTAGAATGAACTCTGAAGAATGGGGATTTCTCGAGACTGCTTTTAGGAGAAAAGTCCCAAGTTGAAATAAACTCCAAAATCTTCCCTGAGTTGCAGGATCTCCTGAAAATGAGCCTTTTATCTGCTGGGTCTCCTCATGGGCATGCAGTGATAGTGTTAGCAAGTGATAGTGTTAGCAAGTTGGCTGACTGCTGTGGAGGTGAGACCTGTGTATAAGGTCATTCCTATTTATTTGTGTAAAGCAACAGAATATTGTTTGGTACTTGCAGAAACTCTCCAAACACTTTCCATATTTGCTTCTTAGCATGATATTTCATGCTGCTTACATGGTTTTATGACGTTTTAGATCTTTTGATGTGCATTTTTCTAAACGATAGAGAATGAACTAGAAGCTTAAACTGTGTATGTGTATTACTAGTAGCCATGGTTCTACGGCCCCATGGTACTAACCACTGTACATCAACAGAATTCTTCACTAGAGAAAGACACCCACCTCAAGGTCTTAAAAATTAGACTTTGAAAACCATTCAATGAAGAAATACCCCTATGAAACAACATTTAGATGCTTCATAGACTTCTACTTTTTATGTGTATCCATCAAATAAAAATCTGTATTTTCTATTCTATAAATATTTTTCTCTAAATATGATCCCCAAAACTGCAATGTAAATTACTTCGAATGCTTAGTCTTTGGCGTCGTACTTACTGACCTGCCACGTATTTTTAGGAAACCTACCTCTTAGGAAATTCTCCATTTCCAATCATTTACATATTTCACACTAATATTTACAAGTATCTAGTGTTTTTCCTTTCTGCACAGAGATACTAACTTGTGATGCTGTTTTCTCCTGACCTATTATTCACCAGATAGTTCTTTAATAATCTGAACAGTTCTTTTCACAGTTCTATCTGGAAACATGCATTGAAGATATAATGAGTCAGGTGAGTCACAAGCTGAAGATGTTGTCATATACTCTATTTTCCAAGCAATTTTATCAGCATATCAGCATAGAGGCATAAGCTCTCTAACAGAAGTTCAAAGCCAGTTCAGATCCACTGGTTCAATGGAGTTATTTCTGACTTAGGTGGTATATTCATATGGAAGAATCCTCTTTGCTAATGCTTTCTCTCCTTGTTTATTCCTAATTATGTGATGTTGGGGTAAACTAGGTATTGCTTATGCTTTGCAATGGAAAAAAAAATTAGTATGATGGTGCATATTAGATTTGTGGTTCATTGCAATTGGAGCTTCCACATTCAATGACAATTTATGTTTCTATAAATTGAAGATAGGTATTTATTAAGTGCTAGTATTACCTATATTACTACCTAATTGATTGATTGATAAGAATTTTCTTCCACTGTAGTCCTAAGTTGGTACATATTTGAATAAATAAATAAAGTGGCAGTAAGAGAGATGCAAGAGGATAGACACAGAGCAGAACCAGACAGTCTTAATGATGTTGATTTACCCTGATCCTTACTAAGAGTCATCGTCCTGGGCTTGTCTAATGTTAATTTTGCTACATTGCTTTCAGCATCTAAATCCATTTGTGTTTACATGTGATATCCCTGTAAAGGTTTGTATTGACTGTCTAAATCCATTTATGCATGCTGGCCCTAAGACTCAACAGTTAAAGGAAGTGGTTTAAAATAAAAGATGTGGAGGTTTTGACATCTTCACTTCTCAGTGATACATATGTCATACTTCATATTTTCATGTCTCGCAGAGTAAAGAGTTCTGTCTTTCCACCGAATGGGCATCCCCAAATGGGCTTTCAGAAATACTAATGCTAAAGAATATAAATTTTTTTTCTTGCCCCACTCACTCTCATTTCCACAAGCCCCATCACTCTGCCAGCCTAGCTATCATAACCACTAATATGAAAAAGTTTTAACATTGAATTATCTGATGCATTTGGCTTATTGTCTATATACAAAATACTTCTGAAACTACAGCTGTCCCTTACACTTGAGCACAGATGTTTGGACCTGGGTGCTGCAGGGGGTGTTTTTGGGTAGGCATTCTCTCCACAGGAATGGGCGAAGGAGGGAAAGATGCAGCAGAATTCCTTAAATGGCTGGCTGGTGTAGTCACATACAGACAGCTGGAAACCATAATGCTGAGTCCCCAAAATGAAATGTGCCTTAAGAAGGTAGATCCTTTTATGAAAAAGGGGGTGGAATGTTCTTATTTGGCTTCTATTACCTGAGCCTTTTTGGTGATCATATTCACAAGCTGATTTGTCTGACTACAAGGGCAAAAAATGACAAAGTTGACAAAGATTTTCATATAACCCTTTGTTCCCATGAGGTGGAGCTTTTAGACGAATGCCAAATATCATCTATAATTAATTTGTGGGAGCTGACAATATTATCTGTTTGTCAGATACTCTATCTTATCTCCTGAGTTAAAGAAAAATACTTAAGATAAACACTGACCTGGCCAGTGTTTAGATACTGAGTACTGCAGATTGTTACCAATAAACTTATATTAAAAGCATTAAAGTAAATTAGATCTTGTGGATCATAGTCACTCTGAGGGGCTTTCAGACCTTCACTGCCAAGGATCTCCAGGCCCAGATGTTGGCAGCAGCGATACTAGCAGTAAAATAGCATGAGTCTCCAGTGCTGTGCAACTCAAGTTAGTAACTGTGTCAAGAAGAATAATGCTAAAATATTAAAGCCCCCTAAGTTTTCTGGTAAATACCAGTTATGCTTATACCAGTATTAAACAGATTCCTGCCTTAGTCCCTCTCTGCTGAAATCCCTTATCCCTAGGTATGCGTGCAGGGTAGGTAGGCCTGGCTAGGACCTTAATGCTGCCCCTTCACCTTAGACCTTTGTGCTTTAGTTTCTGCTGATTTTTGTCCTGCTGAAGAAAAAACATTTGATATGTTCTCTGTCATATTAAACAATCTTTTTCATCTTTCAAAGAGGAATCACCAAACTTGAGTAGTTGAGTTAAAGTATTTATTTGTGTTAAGGACTGGAAAATGGCTCTTATAGGAACAACTGGTTTTGGAGGTAGCCTCTTTAGCTCTACATAGTAATCTGTAGCAGGCAAATGCAAAATAGTAGGAATAAGAAACAGAACAAAAATCGTGTGAAAATTGCGTCATAAATATTTGCTTCATACTGTAGTTTAATTTTATTTATTTATTTATTTATTTATTGCAAGCAGTTGATTTATGGATGAGTTCCGTTGGTTACTGTGCCATCCTACCTGGACCATAGGCCTGTTTACCTGTGAGCACAGAAATAGCCTGTATTTTAAAGTCTTTCTGTAAGTCTCTAGATTATTAAAAGGTAGGTTGTCACGGCAGAAGCACGGATTTACTGTGTCTTGTACTGCATGAAGGCAGTGCCTGCCATAACATTGATCTCCCCATCTGGTGCAGCACCTTTCCTCAAAGAATAAAAGTACCGTCTGGGGCTTTTTGAACCACAGATGGGAGAGGGGGAAAACACAGCATCAGACTAGGTCAGTGACGCTGTTCAGACATCTGCATGGGACAGTGGTGAGAGCTACAACATTGGTATCTTTTAAACTGTCAGTTTCAATCTTACAAAGCTGATTTCAGTCCTGCACCAAGTTATTTCCTATCTGTGGAAAAGATCAGTCGATCTTGTGTTTTCATTTTCATAACGACCCACCGCCATTGCCACCAACACCCAGAGGTCCTGCTCACATTTTGGATTTTCAGTGCTTAAACATAGCTTCTGACTCAGCCTGTCAAGATCAAAGACTGGCACAGCTGCATATAATTCACAAATATTCCTTTCTAATAGCTAGCTTTTTACATTCTTTCTACAATGAGAAATGATAGTTTTTTATATAAGTTTTTTATATATAACTGCTATAGAAATAGTAGAAATGCAAAAATACCAGTGTAATGTCAAGCTGGGTTTCCAGTGAAAGATGGCTGACTCCTGAAGTTGAGACTTCAGCTGGGACAACTTTTCCATATATATTTTCTGTCTATATCACTGACAGATGAAGTTTTACTTCTGTAGCCTATACAAAAATAAGTAAAACCTTATACCTTTTCATTTATATATAACTTACTTGCTCATGAAAATAATGGGGATATTTATGCAGTACTTAGTGCAATAAAACTATGTGTAGTGAACAGTGAGAAGGTACTGTTGAGGAAACAGCAGCACAAGCAGGAAGAATTCAAGAATGAGAACAAAGGATAGTATTGAGATGTGGAAACACATAAGCCAGACTTTGTGTCCTTTGAACTTTTATATGCTTATTTTCCTACTGTTGTATAATCACTGATAGAGAGAATCACCTATCTCATTTCCTGGGTGTCAAGGGTTGATATTGATAAATCTTTCATACTTTGAAGATCCTCAGGTTTTGATACAAAATAGTGAATTCCCAGGAGAAGTCTGAATTAAAAAAAAAATCCATGTAAGATGCCCCATGAGTTTTGTGAAGATCTTGCTGTTTTTATTTTGTTGCAAGAAAGGAGATGAATAAAAGGAGAGATGAAAGTATGCAACAAATCGGATACATAGAAAAAATAGAGAAGACAGGAGAGGTTAAAGGATTAAAATAAGGGTAATGGAATCATTTGGTACTATTTTTTAAAGAAATAGGTTACAGGTTTGCATGAACTTAAGTTTTGATCCAGAACATCAATTACTAGTTTCAGTCATTCAACAACTGGAAACGTAGGTGTATTTCTTTCTTTAATGTCTTGAGCCATAACCTGAGTAACATGGCTTGAGAAGAAGATTAAGAGAGAGTCTTCCAAACAGAATTTATTGAAATTTGGAAGGGGTGTTGTGCCATGATTTAGCAGATCTACTTGTGTAAATTGATTCTCTGGATTTCATAATAAACCTTATGAAAAGAACAAGGTGATTAAAATCTGTCATTCTTTTATCATTAGAATTTCCTTTTTTTAGTTGCAATTTGAGGAAAAAAATTATCTATTTAATTTATGGTATTGATACTTAACTCTGAGGAAGGAGTTATCCAGGACAGGAAGAATCCAGGAATTATTAAGTATGATATTGCAAGCCTGTCATTATTTCTGGAGAATTAATCTCTTGGGCAAGATTATATTTTAAAGCTTTAACATATGCAAGAGAGACTTCTTATCCTTAATATTTAAAGAATTGCATTCCAACAAATTGTGCTTTCATTCCTGAAAAGACTTGAGTGACACAGGTGCTTGATCTTACTTTCTGCAGAAGTACCTCAGGGTGTAATTTTCAGGGAGAACAAACAAAGTCTAAAACTGTTTGCATTTGGAATAGATGAACCAAGCTTATAAGCCATGTTTTGTATCATACCTACATCTTTTATTGCCTGGTTTTGTCTCAGAATAACATCTTATATTAAAAATGTGACTGTCCATAAGAATAAACCTCTGATGTGTATATAGATGAATTTGATTGCTTATAGACAGAGCAACTGTGCTCCCCCCTGCTTTTCTCCCAGCAGAAGTCTCCATGTTCTCTACCACAAACACAGCTGCAGGAAATAAGGTAGATGGGAAACAGGGTTGGGAGCCACGTGGCTAATCTTTTTGCCCCTCAAAGTCGTGCAGCCAAGTAGAGACTGTGGAGCCCAAACAACAGGAGCCATGTGAGATGGCCTAGTTTTGTAGTTCTCACCCATGCTCTCTCCTTTTTTCAACATGCTTTGGGTAGTAGAAGATGCAGGCTGTGGTAGAGAGGTGCAGCATCTGAGATCACTTAGGTCAAACAGCCTAGGAGGGGATTTCAGATTATTGATTGTGACTGCTGCTGTGGGTTGTGAGTTTCTGAATTCCTGAAGTCTTAAAGAAGTTTTACATTGCTACACTTGTGACAAAAGCAGAAAATGACTGTGTTACTAAATTTTCCTTGTGAATATGGACATTTCCCAGTTTTAGTTGTTGCCTTGTCAAAAATGCTACTTTGGATTTCAAACTCACACTTTGTCATGATCTTTATGCCTAATTCATAATTACAGAGCCAACATCAATGGGTCAGTTTGCATGTTTAAATCAATGGTATAATTTTTTAAATGATAAAAAAAAAAACGCTGTTGTAGATGTTTAACAAAAATATTACTGTTTCTTTGTCTCCATGTGATTCTAAACCTGTTGCTGCATAGCAGATTTTTTTGTGGATTGAGAAACTTAACTGGCACTGCAGTGACTTTCAAAACTCAACTTTCAAAAATTCAGTTATGCAACTAAGGAATGTTTGTGTCTTAAATTGTTGTAAGAGTCAAAGAACAAAGCTGTTTTTCTCTTTTACAAATTAATACTATGAAAATCAGCAGTTCTCCAGCTCCTAATCACTTCTTTAGCCATCATTTCGGAGTTCTTGGCATTGTTCATTTAATAACATGCTTTGCTAACCGTTATCATTATCCATTTCTCTTTTATTTATCCATGGTTGACCTTTACTCATCTGAAGATCATGAGGAAACTGGGCTTGTTTAGTCTGGAGAAGAGGAGGCTCAGGGGTGACCTTATTGCTCTCTACAACTGCCTGAAAGGAGGGTGTGGGGAGCTGGGGGTCGGCCTCTTCTCACAGGTAACTAGTGATAGGACAAGAGGGAATGGCCTCAAGTTCTGTAAGGAAAGGTTTAGGTTGGAAATGAGAAGACATTTCTTCTCAGAAAGAGCAGTCAGGCATTGGAACAGGTTGTCCAGGGAGGTGGTGGAGTCACCGTCCCTGGGGGCAAAGAAAGGTTGGGCCTGGTGCTTAGGGACATGGTTTAGTGGGTGACATTGGTGGTAGGGGGACGGTTGGACTGGATGATCTTGGAGGTCTTTTCCAACCTTGAAGATTCTAGGATTCTATTATCTTGAAAATACCACCATTCAAACAGAGTGACATAAGTGTATTCAAGAATGGTGACATTACAAGGTTTGTGAGGCATAAGGTCTGAGGAGAAGGGCCTGAGATCTTCAAAGCAGCAATCCGTTCTGAAAAAACAGACTCCAAAAAGCTGGTGTTTCTTCCAGCTGATGGTCCTGCACCTGCCTCCCTATCCTTCATGTCACACACACAAATAAAGTGATTTGTATAATTTGTATATATGATGTCCTTGGTTTCCGCATGCATCCCAACTTGATTCTTGTAGAAAGTACTGGTTTGCTATTCATCCAATGACTGCTCATCATGCCTTTTGGGTATAATTGCAGGATATGTCTGTAATTAGATTATATATTAGAAAATATCTATTTCAGAACCTTTTTTATTTTTACTCACATCTCTGCTAGGAAGGATGGGGACCTATCCCTGTCTTCACATTGCATAGAAGAAATCTGCAACAGCTTTTCTAAATGTAACGGTAATTTACAGAAGTTTGTTTTGTAGAGGTGTCTCTTCAAGCTTGTTTGGAATTGGAAAATTTACCTGTAGTCTATAATACAGCAGAATTTAATGCCAGAGTCTAATTATGAACATTCTACTTCCGCATTCAGGGCTGTTTCACAGATTATTTTGAGCAGGTTCCACCTTCACTTGAAGTCAAGTATAGTAGTAATTAAAGGTATCTCTATTACTGGGATAATATCCAGGACACTGTGTAAACAGGAAAATATAAAACATGCTATTGCTTCTGTTCCTAAGTTGAATCCGTTTAAGGTCACTCTTTATAACTCTGCTTTACTCTCCATGGTACTTGGGAATCAAGAAGGCGCGAGTCAGGATGCACTTGCTGTCAACGGGAACATCGGCACCTGCTGAAACGCCAAGGGTCTTGGTACACAGTCAGGTTGCACTTGGCTGCAGAAGCATCCCTTGGATGCCTCTGAATAACAATTTCTCTGCAAACAGCAGAGCTGCATTTGGGCATCATCTCCTCTGGGCAGACTGAGGCTGCTGTACCGTCCTCGATCTATGTGAAATCAACTTGGATATCTTTGCTTCTGTGGTTTAGTTTTCCTGTTCAATCCATACTCTGCCTTTGGTTGCCAGAGTTCGCTGTGAAGGCAAGAGCAAAAGCTGGCACCTAAAAGTGAACCGCAAATTCTAATGAGTCGTGGAAGTTAAGGCATGTGTGTGTGTGTGCGTGCTCAGGAGAGGATACGGCATTTCTAGGTGTGGAGTCAACGTAGACAGGTAGAAACATGTTAAGCGTTGCGTGATTGCTGTCCTGATGTGTAAAGTGGTGTCATTGGTAGAGTTTTGCATGATAATGTGTGTGTTGCATCAATCTGCACAGTCGTGCTGTAACACGGCATACAAATATTCCCAACAGCATTGTAACTGCAGCACTACAGAAACCTCCAGTATTGTAGAGGATAATTCCCAAGAGTTAGGTACTGCCTGTCTCCAGCAGTAGTAACCCAGGCTGCTCGAGCTTCTGCTGTTATTTATTAATCCATTACCACTTTCTCTTCTAAGTAGCTGCCCCTTTCTATTCAGGGGAAGGGAATCTGCAGGAAACCAAGAAACGTGTATGCAGCCTCTGCATTTGAGGGAAGAGGACTTTGAGACTAATTTACACTGAGGACTTTGAGACTAATTTACCCTGTGTCATCAGCAATAATGTAGGGAATATAAGAAGCAGCTTCCATTATCTTTGTTGCTTTGATAATGGTGTTGAATCTGCTTCAGCGAAATGACTGGGCTTGGTGGAAAAGTGACAGATTAGGTTGGTTTGGTTGTTAAATTTCTGGGAGGCAACACCCTGCCCTCCCTGCTGCACTGGTCGTGCTGGGGAAATACCTCCCATGTCCCGGCACGGCTTGCTCTCCTGTGTGGCGCTTAAGTGCACATGTTTTTTGAGCTTCTTTATCTGCAATCTGGAAAAGGGAACTAAAAATGATCAAACTAAATCAAATAAATGTATCGATGGTGGGAAGTGTTCCCTTGCATAACCCCATGGAGAGCGCTCGTGCTCAGCCCCGCTTGATGGTGTGCTCAGGCCAGCTCTGTACCTGTGGTCAGTGGGGTGGTTTTAGGTTTCCTCTGCACTTGCACAGCTCCGGGACTGGGTGGGAGGCAGCACTGACAGCAGGTGAAAATAAATAGCAGCAACACTCAGCAGTTTGTTGCTGTTATTAGCAGATACCAGGCCGTAGGTGTGTTTTGCTTTTAAATGGCAACCAGTAAAACCAAATGTTCAGAAAATGTCTCACATGATTTATTAACAACAAATTTAAACTGATTTAAACTTTCTGGTTTCTTTTTCCTGCTATAGCTGTAGGCAGGTGAGCCACCACCTTTTGCTGAGGGCCAAAGGGTGTGCCTCTGAGCACAGCGTTTAGGGATTTCCCATCCGCCAAATGGGAAAACACCGGCAGTGTCCAAGGAGAAAGGTTGTCTTACAGAAAGCTAACCTTTGGAAAAGGGACACGTGGCGCTAGGTGATCAAGTGATGAGAGTAGATGACTGGCTGTAGGAAATCCGTACCCTGCTCTGCTCATGGTTCCCTGTATGAGGTGGAGTAATTCACCCACCTTCCTTGTGCTGCATCATGCACTTGTGTAAAACGGAGATTTAAGTATGCATTTACTTCATGAGGCTGTTGTACAGCTAAAAGAATGAGGATATGTTTTCCAATGGGACGAGGACTGTCTGCCCCTTCAACTTAACTCCGGTGTTTTAGCCTTGTTCAGTTGTGCAGAATTGGGCATGGGGGTTGCTGCAGAACTATTCCCAGGAATTGGTATTGAAGCATTCCCTTCCAATGCAAATATGTTAATAGTTAATCCTCACCTGAAAAGTGATTCTTTTAAGGTATAACTTGATGATTTTTAAAATATAAAATTACCAGCTACAGCATTTTCAGTTGCTCTATTTCACATTGGCAAAGCTTGGGCTTATGTAATGTGGGATTGTATAACATGGCTAAACCCCAGCAGGTTGCTGTGGGGTTTGTGCTCTCTGGTTCCTCTGATCCAGGAGTTTCTGCCCTTGAGTGTGAGCTCTTGGCCCCACGAAAAGAAGGTATCAGCACAACTGAAAAATTAAAAAAAAAAAAAAAAAAAAAAGGTGCATTGTGCTATGAGGGCAGGAGCGTGGTGGTGGAGGGGAAATTCCATGAAATTGCATTGGTGCAGATACAAAACAAATATTCATTTACTTGTGGGGAAATAGCTGCCTGCCTTTATCTCCGGGACTGTCCCAAGGAAAGATAAATGTATGCACTCAGCCAGGCTACTGTACGAGCTTGCTGCTCTTCCACTGATCCACAGCTTAGGGTGCAGAAATAAGAATCAGAGCATGCGCACTGTACACATGCATCCATTTTATGCTTTTCCTATAAAAATTAATAGCAAAATGCTTCAAAGATCCACGTTGGGAGATACCATACATATGTGAGCAGTGGTCTGCACTCTAGCACTGATCTGTGTGCAGTTTCATACTTCCTTGTGGCTGCACCCTGGCTCCATCCGAGTCCAATTTGCTAACCTGCTGTGAACACGAAACTGTTCACGTTGTCGGTGAGGTGTTTAGGAGAAGCTTGAGAAAGACCTCATTAAACGAAGACTGGGACAGCACAGTGATTATTTAAATATAGCTGATAATTGAAAGGGATTGCAAACAGATCCTATTCTGCAGCTCCTAATGAGCATGAATGTTGTGGGGAGGGATCTAGTGATCTCTACAGACAGTTGATTAAAATGTCTCTGGTTCAGAAAGAAGCATGGACCCTGATGTGCACTGTCAGAGGAAAAGAAATAAGACTCAATGAAGTGATAGCTATTTATATAATCCGGTAGGACTTGCAGTACCTTGTTGCGTGGCAGTGATGTGTGCAGCACAGCAGCAGTTCACAGCTTCCTGGTGTTTCTCTGGCTCAGCCGCATCTGGCCACGTGAATTGAAGGAGTCAGCCTAACCATGCTCATTTTCTCTTCCCTGCAAAATGGCAGTTCACAGTTCTAGTTTTCAGAGAAAATGAGGTTTTCATATGCTCTGCTGACCAATTTTGAAAGATAATATTTGTAAATAGTGATAATACTAGGTTTTACTATTATATATGCTATTATAATATCTGTTATATATTTATAAAAGCTCATTCTTTTACTAATTTTGTAATCCTCATTCTTGAGAAAATGAATAACGTGGGGAATGTGTGTGCTGCACATTTTTAAATGTTTTCCACACGCTGCTTTTTGAACAATTATCCAGCTGAACATCTGAGGTTTGCTGCCCAGCTAGTGTGGGAACATTCAGAGGGTGCCTCTACACGGAGCTGTTGCTCATAGAGCTCGACAAAAAAGCTGCTGCCTATAGCAAATGTGCATTGTGTAGTGGTAGATAACAACTCTCTAACTTTTGGAAATATGAGATTAATAAAATACTCTTTCTTTCTAAGCGAGATATCACTACTTCTGCTTCTTCGTTAACAGTACTATGTTGATTTTCCTCTATGACTAAAGCGAGTGTTATTATTGTGTGTCTCATGTCTTCCTTTCTTGAGAAGCCGCCAGGCGTGGGAGTAGACACACTCAGGGAAACCCCCCACATAAGTTCTGTGCCTCTCTGTAGACCACCCTTGTTAAGTGCCCAAGCCCAAAATGAGATGAAATGCTGTTTTGTAAAGTTGTGTCAGGCAAGGGGGTGTGCAGAACAAAATTATTTGCATCTTGTGAAATCAAAACCAATTTCTATCTTCTATGTTTTATTTGTGTAAGTAAAGTTTAATCTTTGTGGCAACTAGAGGAGGGACAACATGCTGTTATGCAAGCAGGAGATTCTGTTTGTTTTTAATGGTGAGTCCAGTTGATTTTATTAAGATTTAAGGCTGGTTTGAGTTTGTCCATTGCAAAACTGTAGCTAATTTATACCCACACCTCATTTTTTTTTCCCAGAAGCCCTTCATAGTAGAGAACCATGTATTCTAATAAACTGTAGGAGAAGAAGGTCCATCTGACTGCCAGATACGTGGCACACTTGGTTTGAGCTGACTGCAGGTCCTCTGCCGAAAGGGGCACTCACACTTGCTGGCCTCACTACCTCCAGTGATTTCTTCCCATAATTTCCCCTTGTGTCAGGTCTTTCAGTAGTGTGGCTGCAAGCTCAGCCCTGCAGAGAATAAAACAATCTCTTGTTGGATTGGTGAGCTCACAGGTAGCTGGGACATTGCTAGATCCCGTGCCACTGAAGTGGTGGCGATGTGTGGCTTGAGACAAGAATGAGTGGGAGTACCCCTTCCACTGCTACTTCCAGGTAGGTCAAACCAAAGGCATTGCCAAGTTGTACTCTAGGGTTGCAAGAAAAAATCTTTCTATTTCCTGGAACAAAGGCTGATGATAACAAATAATGATAATGATCATAAAAGGAGAGGAAAGAACAAGAGAAAGAGAAAGGTAGTTGGAGGTATAGCAGGGAGAAGAGATAATAAGGAAGAGGGAAGTAGCTAGAAAAGCTATAAAGGGGGATTAGAGTAAAATCGGGAGATTGCACATCAGCAAACAGAGTTGCACATTAGGAAACACCTTTCCCTGGAGGTTGAGCATACAGTCCTTGGCCTTCAAACACGATGTTCAGTCTCAAGAAAGAGTTTTCCTCTTTCTGGGCAGTATTCAAACAGCATTGCTTTGTGACCAAACCGTGGTACCAGTCTGCAGGCTGAAGGTCAGTCTGTGCTGTCACCTCTGGGTGAAGCAGGGAGGGGAAGCCAAGGCAGCAGTCGTGGCCCCGATGCCCGTCCAGAGCAGCACATATTGCTGAACTGGCACAGCTCAGAGGCAGGCAAAAAGTCCCTCTGAAGAGCTGCCAGCATCGCAGTGAATTTGTCACCTCAGGATGTTGGTTCATAAGTGGGAGGCTGGCCTGGATGTGGCTTTCACAAACCCTTATTCCTGAGGTCACGAATTTCCTTCTGCTGTAGCTTGCTTCTTCCCCACAGGACAGCCCAGATCAGATGCAGTTCTGGAGTTTGGACAACAGGTGGGGCTGGAGCGGCTGTGAGGCTGGGGCTCGGTCCTCCCCAATACCAACAAAGGCTTCTCTGCTGAATCATTCCCAGGGCGAAATACTACTTGAATCCCAAAGTGATTCAGGTCCCTCAGCTGGCTCTGGATTTCTGAAATCTCCTACTGAATGCAGGCATGTCAACCTGCAAGAGCTGGAAAGGCTGAAAATAGCAATGCATTTTCTGTGTTTTGAGAACAGCTTCCTACAATCTTTTTTGTTGTTGTTGTTTCCTTTGTTATTATGGACTCGGGTTACTTATCTACATAACTTGTGTTGCAGGTAAGAACTGTAGGAAACGAGGGTATGCCAGAAGTCCGTCTACCTGACATGCAGATGTGAAAGTGTTTCCTGCCATTCTTGTCTTACAGCTAAGGAAATTGCTGGTTTTGCTTTTGTTTTCTGCAGCTATTTGAGGCTGTCAACTGCCTGGCAAAAAACAATGCCCGCTTGCTTGTGCTGGGCCGCAAACACATGCTGGTCAACTCTTCAAACTGGAAAAGAGAGATTATGAAGGAGATGCAGAATAAGGCAGACTTCTTCTTTGCTGAAAATATGTAAGTTGAAGAAAGAGGCTAAGCTTGACAGAGATCAACACCTGATTTATGTGCCTTTAGTCAGTATTAACAGCTATAGGTTTTAGTACCTTTACTTGTATCTCCAGTTTTATACGTGCAAGAGAAACATATCCCTTGCTATACTTGCTGCAAACAATGATACATATTAAAAGATGCATTGTGTAAAATTTCATCACTTAGAATTGGGCTGACATCTGTATGGTTTCCCATGATACGTAATTGTTGAAAGCACCGTCAAGGATCACACTGGCCTGAATTTACAACATACCTCAGTAAACTGTCGTGGTTTGCTGTGTAACCCTGCTCAGAGGGAGATGAGGTTTCTGCCTGCCCAGTGATGCTTGGTAGCAGAGGAACGTGGAGAGTCTGGAGCAAGGAGTTCCCTTTTGCTCCTGTGGTAGAATATTTCTGAGTGGAAACAGACTGACTGCTCCTGTCCGCTCAAGCTTGTCCAAGACTGTAAATTATTTACTTGTCTCTGCCTCCACCCCAGTGTCCCCCTCCTTGCCCTGCTTTTATAATGAGTCTCAGTCTTCCTTCAGTGCCAGCTCCACCTAGTTTCCATCTGATTTGGGCTCTGTTGATCATTTGCCTGTCTCTGCCACTGCTCCTGTGTTCTCCCAGTTCCCAGAACTTCTGAACACGTTGCTTGTCCCAACAGCCAGTCCAAGTCTCTTCTGTCTCCTTCTTTCAGATCTGTTCTCCTGCATCACCTTTCTAGTTCTTGCCCTTGTCCTCTTTGCTGTTGAATCACATTGCTTTCTTTTCTACTATCTGAGCACCAACAAAGGGGACACAGTTACCAAAGGATGGAGAGGAGAGCCCCATTAATCTCAAGTCATGTCGCTTGAACTATTAGAGTAATCCATAGCAATCAGTAAGTTGTTTGAAGCAAAGTTCTGCTTCTGAACCTTCGTCAGCCAGGGGGTAACTCCTGCCCATTATAAATGAACTTTCAGAGGTTTTTCCCTAAAACTATTTCAGTTTAACAGCAGCTAATATTGAATACATTTTGCAAATAATTGTCAGGCCTTTTTGGAAGTTCATTCACCCATGTGACAAAGACTCACAGATTCATGCTGTTGGTGGGTGATTATTGTTTGCATTCCAAAAATGTTTTGGGGCTACCCTTACTAGTTTCAGTAGTTCTGTTCCACATACTGTACTGTTAAGTTTTATAGCAAAAGATGATATCATTATATTACCAGACAGTGATGAGAGGGAAGAGTGCTCTGTGTAGCACGCAATTTTTATTGTAATCTCTGACTTCTGGTGCCTCATGGTGAGCAGAAGTTATTTATTTTATCAGGGGCCTAGAGTAGCAGTGGGAATTTTCAGTGATGCTGATGAATAAATCCCAGATCAGCCTTTGATTCATTTCCTGCAGCCAATTACCGCCTTGTGAATGATGTCTGTCTTTTCCATCTGTTTTGTTAAGTTCTGAAGATGATGCCTTCTTGTTATATGCCACTCTTCGATCCGGCAAACGCTGCAAGTTTGTTACGAGAGACTTCCTCCGGGATCACAAAGCTTGTCTTTCCGACAGCCTGACGCGTCATCTGTTCCGTAAGTGGCAGCGTGGACACCAAATAGTCCTTTTTCCTTCTGTAGGAGGAAATCCTATGAAATTTTTGGTAAGTTTTCTTCTACGTTCAGAAAGCACACAGAGCGTGTTTGTTAAATATATATGATTTCAAGCTCAGTAGGCAAAAAGATTTTTGTTGGAATATAAGAGGTGGATTTGGCTCAAAACTTCCATTTTTACTGAAAATTCACTATATTCATAAGGCATGACACAGACTTGTTAATGTTAAAGAAGCAGCCCTTGGAAAATACAGGCATTTCAGTATTCACTGTAATATTATCCTAACATATCTGTAAAGTTTCATGAAAGAGAGCCCAGAATAGTCATGTTTGTAGTCGATATTTAGCTACTGAAATCACAGCATACCAAGCATTATATCATCGTATAGCAGAATGCTCTACTGCTTTTGTTTAGGAGACAGAAGTCCTCGTGATCCATGAAAGTATATTAACAGGAGTGCAGCTGTTCTAAGATTTTTCTAGGGAAAAATTCATCACGTGCCATTCCATATCCTACAGTTTCTTGTTGTCTGATCCCTCTTTGTTGTTATTGCTGGCTTAAAGGAATACTGCACATACGCAGATTCATTTCCTTGCTGCTCGAGTTAAAACTGTAAATTAATGTTCATCACTTCAGTCAGACTGCGGAGATACAGGCTTATAAGCATGTAAGACTGACAGCCTTTCATTCAGTACTGCCATATACATTTCTTTCTATGGAACCAAAAATTGGATGCAGGGTTACCTGAGTAACACAGCTTTAGCTGCATTTTGTTTCTTTCTTTTGTTGTAGCAGGGCTAGTAATTTTCACATCTTAATTCCCATGCAGGTTTTGCGTATCACACGTTCCCAGTTGTAGACTTCCAAGATTATACACACAGTTAAAATGTGTTCTGAGAGCCATAATTGCAAACCAATTATCTTTTCTATTTGGGTTATGTATGCTGAGTTAGTATATCTGTAACAGAGTAGACCAGAAGAATAGTTTTTATTTGGCTGGCTGGCTGCTTTGGAACGTGCTATTGAGAACCCCTTTTCTTATATCCTCCTCGGCATAGAGCAAATCATTTCTGCAAAGAGGTGCAGTGGGAGAACAAACACCGGATGTCATTAATGTACTTTATCAGTTCAAACTGGTAAACTCCACACCCTGAGCTAAATCCCAGTTGATTTCATTTAACCGAACAGAAAAACTTTGCTTTCTCTGAAAATTCAGTGCATTATGTTCAAGTCATTATTATCTGGTGGAGATTGAAAACGTATTTTTTTAGCCATTTATAATGACCCCTAGACCACAAAATACTGAAAGACGTTTTAGTTTTTCCTTCAGTGCTAAAATTTATAATTTGTTTGTTGTGGGGAAATAAATGAGAGTTGTTAAAGAGATGAATCCATGGAGATTTCTAAGGAAAATGTTGGAACTTATAACTAGCTATAAATGGTATTTCAGTAGCATATCATGGAAAGTCTAAAAACAAGTTTGTTTGTTTGTTTGTTTATCCTACAGCCTGCTTTCAGTTATGACATTGTGGTACAGACTACAGGGGACACATGGCATATCCCCTATAAAGACGTTTATGAGGAAAAATATTCATATCGAGTGCCAAGAAAATGGCTCTGCCTTCATCGGAAGTACAGAAGAGTGTAATTGCACAACCTGAATTTTCTTCTTTTTTTTTTTTATTATTTTTTATTTTAATCCCTGCTGCCAACTAAGAACAGAATACACATAGAACAGCAGTGCAATTACGGGATTACTGTGTGAGGCATGTAGCTAAAGAAAATTCATTAACTGTGTTTTGTCAAAATCATTCTTGAAGTAAATCTGTTAATATCAGCGGGGGTCCAGCAGGGATGAATTAGGTCCACGATTTCCATCTTTACTGGCAATTTCTGTAGCCTCAATGTGATTTTGAATTAAAACTTGTTTTTCCCTCCTGGAATTTCAGGTTGTGTGTTTTTGTTTTTTTATTTACCTGGTTTTGCTCAAGCTTTTCATCTACACTGAAATTCATGAACTTTGTACTTTAAATAAATAAACAAGACTTCCAGAGCGCCTTCAAAACTGGCATGCTGACCATGCAACAGTATTGCACACTATCCAATAAATAGAGGTACATGGGCCAAATGGCATGTTTACTATTCATCAGGCACGCATAGCTCTTAATACTTCCTCACATTAATTAGAATTAATTTGATTATATAGAATGTGAAAGATTTGTTGTAGCAACATATATTAAGTTTTTGTCTGTAAGAATGAAAAAACAACTAGTGGAATATTGTCTGGTTCTTTCAGTCTTAAATTTGCTGCTTCTGACAGAATTTTTTATCACTGGAATAATTTGCTTATAGAAATACTTGTTTTTTCTAAACAAAAATGGCAAAAACTAGCAATTCAATAATACAACAATTAATTTTTGTACAGAGATTTTAGTGAAACCTCTCCCAAAGCACGAAAAGTAGTATCTATTACAGTGATTGTTTTGTAAGTTGTCATTTGTGTTTCTATCGTAAATGCGTTTATTCCATTTACCACTTTTATGCACGCCTCTCTCCCCCCAAAACATGGAAATACCACATTAATCTCAGCTAAAGGATCGCATTTTGTCACATTTATCTTGCACACTAAGAAGTCTGTTTGAAACTGAGCTGAATCATGCAGATCTTTTTGAATACTACTTGCAGTTCTGAGCTTTTTCTGTTTGATGACAAGCTCCCTCATGTCTCTTAGCATTCAAGCATGTTCCCTGCTATTTTTTTCACAACAGGGAGCTGTCCTGACACTTGTTCTGCTCCTGGTGTCCGTTTGTAAAGCGGCAGGTTTGTTTGGCACGTAGTCATGTCCTTCAAATAATGTACAGAAAATGTAGAGGAGCTGGATACCTCTTAAGCTAACCTAGAACCTTGGTTTTAAATTCATCAGGTTGCTGGTAGAGTTCATGACAACCCCCTGTTCTGGCAGAATGTGCCAGCTCTGGTAGGTCATCTGCTTTCTGGAGTCCTCCGGGAATGCAGAGATTGGGTCTTCTCTTGCTCCTCAAACTGATTTACTTCTAATTTGTCAGAAGTTTGTCTTTACAATTCTGTAAGTCCAACAACTGCCACATCTCCTTGAAAATGCAAATACTGCATTGTTACAGTGTCTGCTCCTGCACAGGACTACTTCATTAGTAACCATTGCTCTGTGGGAGGGTTACCCTCTGATGTAGTTCCACGACAGCAGAAGCTGATCTAAATGAGTGTTGTTACGGTCCCAGTGTGGTGCTAACTTTGGTTGTTCTGCAGTCCTAAGCAATTCAGAGCTGAGTCAGCTGAATGCAAATGCTATAAAACTTGTGAGACACATTCACTGAGGTTTGTATTTTATCTCACCCTGGTCATTAACAGACATGCATAATACCAACATCTAACCGGAATAATTGCATCCCGCGCTTCCTTTTGACCGAAACCAGACATGTCCTTAATCGCTCAGGTTTCATCTCAAAAACTGTTCTTAGAGAGATACGGTAATACTTTCTAAATATTAACACTTCCTGAATACACAGTCTTAGTGTGAGTAGTTAATACTGAATGCTAGTATGTGTGCTTTTCGTGTTGCTGTCTATCATGCAGAGGTTCTGCAACGATTTTAATCCATGGTCAAGCTATGAAACGGTTACTTTTTCAGTGCTCTTTCCTTATTATTTGTACTGCAGGGGATGGAAAGAGTTTGTTAATCACTGGCAGGATGAAAGGGAGCATGGAGTTACGTGCTTCAGAACGTGTTTCAGTGTAGGAGTTGATTGAATCATTTGACAGCTTTTGAGAGCCTGTGAAGCATTATCAGGTGGGGTGTCGCTGCAGTTCTTCCCCATACAAATGAATTCCCCTGTGCAGGAAATTTATCCTGAAGCCCACGGTGCCATTGTCATTGTAGAGCTGGGCAGGTCATTTTGACTGGGACCATGTTCACCTTGGGGAATGCGCCAGTTATTTAAAACCAGTCAACCAGAAGAATATACTACTAGTTGTGTGATTTAATACACTGCCTAACGTGTCAAACGACAGGGAGGCTTACAGTTACCCCACGTAAATGAAGTACTATAGTAAGTAGTTGGGTTTAGTTACTACATATGAAAATTTTTCTTTGAGAGAATGTAAGAAATTGGTTTAAAACCTCAAACCTTTTTTTTTTTTTTTTTTCTCTGAATACATGAGTATTAGAATTAGCTGAAATAATACAATAACACAGTACTGATGCCATCAACCATTAAAGCAGTAAGTTTTCTCAGGGCAGATATTGAACAAACCAGCCAGAGGGAACACAATCTGGAAATCCGCAGCAGGAAGATGTCCCAGGATTAGTGTGAGAATTATTATGATTTAATTTTTAATTATGTTTGCTGCTAATGCACTTTGTTGTAGCTCCTTATAAGGGATGAACAGCCTCCTCTCTGGAATGAATGAGGACATGTTAGTGACCTAACCACAGGCATTTTCAATTTCGTGCCACTTGTTTCTGGATATTTCAAAGGAATTCTGGGGTGTTTTATTGGCAACCTGAGAGCCAAACCAAAGCAATCTGCTAGCAAATCTACTGACATCTACCAGATCTACTTGACATCTCGTACTTATTAGTACTGTTGTACAGTGAAAAAACAAGGATTTTTAATGTCTTCCTCACATTAGCTTATCAGATTGATGAGTCCACATTGAAAGCCAGGAAGGCAAGTTCAGGTAAGTCCTCTGAACGTCACAGGAGTTGGTGCCACCATAACCATGGCAAGTGGCTCTGGTGCCCTTTGCAAGCACTCTGAGTGAGAAGAGTCAGACAGAACAACACTTAACTTGGCCTGCCACGTACCATGGGGACGGAGACACACTGGGAAGACAGACTTGAGGAAGAGTGGACTGATTCAGCCTTTACTGTAGTTGTTTTGTGAATAGTTTCATCTCTGTGATTGCCCATTTGCTGTTTATTATGTTAAAAAGATGTGAGAATAGTCTTTTGCAGAATCTTGCATCACAAACTTTAATATGGTAGGTAAGAAGTGATGAATATTACACCCAAAATACTTGATAACTCTTCTGAAACAAAACCATCATTTGGCAGCTGATGCAATTGCTATATGGATGGAGAAAACTTCTGGACACTGTATCCCAAGAGTAGTATGACTTCCACTCTGTCATATCCATGGTGTTGAGTAACCGTTTAATCTTAATCTTAGGTTTAATCAAATATTTAGTCTCTCATTTCAAACAGTTAAAAGTAATGGATTTTCTCACTTGGTTACTTTTTGGCAATCGGGCTGAATTCTCTCCATTTCTCCATCCCTTTTTTCTCATTGAGAATAAAAACAAAGAACGTGACATTAAATTCTAGTGTTACAGTATGGAATAGCTTTGTGCGTGGTAGGAATTGGAAGCCAGGCACCCTTAGCATGGGGAAGGGGTGGTCTTAAGGGAAGCAGGTTGTAGGAATTGTTAGTGTTGCGGAGGGAGTGCACAGGGACGGGGTGCTTGCTGTCTCTGCCAGTGCAAAAGTGGCATCAAACGGTGCTGGCGAACAGAAGGCTCATACAAAGGGTGAAGTTTCAGATGCAACCACGCAGTGCGTCTCGGTGCTGAGCCACCCCTTGCCATGGCCCGTCGTGGATGCGAGAGGTTCACAGGAGTTCACAGGGAGACCAGCAAGTTCATGAAAGAGAAATCCAGCAGGGGTTATTTAATAACTAGACGCTATCTCTGCCCCGGGAAGTCCCTCCAGACGGCTGGAGACGGGGAGAGCATTGAGGGAACGCCTCACGAAAGGCTCCCTGCAGCCTCAACAGCTTCTGGGGCTGCTTCTGGCCACAGCTGGAGACAGGGCACCGGGCTGGGGACTGCTGCATCGGAGAAGAAACATTTCATATCTGCCCACGGAGCCTCTCCCTAATGAGGGGGACAAAATCTGTCTCTCGCAGCGTGTGGCGAGGCGCGTTGTTCTCCCATTGTATTAATAATTCAGGAGAGCTCTGTGGAAACCATTAAAGCAGGCTTTTTAATGCGTGGCGTGCACCTGCCGCAGGAAAAAGCGTGCAGTAACACTTTCAAATGGAGGCTCGGACATCAAAACGCAGCCTTCCCGGCTTTTTTATTGAACTCTGAGGGAAAATAACAAATAACGACAGCGCTTCCCACACAGCGCCGGGGAACTCCGCGCGCCTCACCCACAGCCGGGGCTTTCCCGCCCCGCCAGCCCCGTCAGGGCTCCCCCACCCCCCTCCCGCGCCCCGCACTGCGCATGCTCGCCGGAGGCGCGCGGCCGAGCGGCGCGGGCACGCGCGGCGGGGCGTGGAGGAGAGGAGGCGGCGGCGGCGGCGGGGCGCGCGCGTGCGCCGAGCGCGTGACCCGGAAGCGCTCCCTCAGCCGCCCGTCCGGTAGCGGCGGGGCCCTGCACGCTGCGCGCCCCCCGCGCCCCGCGCCCGCCATGTCCCGCGGCTCCAGCGCCGGCTTCGACCGGCACATCACCATCTTCTCGCCCGAGGGACGCCTCTACCAAGTCGGTGCGTGCCCGCCGCCCGCCCGGCCCCGGAACTGCCCCGTCACGGGCCCGGCCGGGGCAAGGCCCCGCCGACAGCGCCTGAGGGGGAGCGGCCCTGAGGGGGGCGGGGAGGGGGGAGGGGGGTGCGGGGCGCTGCTGCAGGGCCCCCGGTGGCAACGCGGCCGCCTCGCAGCCGGGCAGAGTTCGTCCAGCCCCGGTGCGGCCCGGGGAGCCCCGCGGCTGGGCCCCACGAGGCGTTGTGGCCGCATCGTCCTGCTGCTGGCAGCCCCCCGGGCCTGGGGGCTCTGCCCCAGCTGCAGGGGTCTCAGCGGGTGTGCTCTGATGCTGCACGGCCATGGCTCCCCAAGGAAAGGAGGCTGCGGGGAGCGGGCTGCACCGATTGTCGGCAGCGGCCAGCGCTTTCTGCTGTGTCTGCCGCTGAGCTTTGCTCAGGAAGGAGGATGCGTGGAGCAGGCAGCGCAGTCCTGGATGGCCCTTACAGCAAGGCACACCTACAAGCATGGCCGTGTTTGGGTGGCTATGCATCAGCAGAAAGTCACCAGCTGCCTACACGCAGTGCCTTCTCAGTACCTGTCGTTTACGTAAGGCTTGGATGCAAGTGAGGCTGGTAAGCCTTACACATGCAGGCAGTAGGAACAACGCTTCCCTGCACAGGGTGTCAGTGGAGGCACGATGGAAGAGGCATGGAGTACGGCCTTCTGTTGCCATTAAAACATGCTGGTCGGCCTGCATCACCTTTCTGGCTCTTTCTCTGCTGCGCTGCTACTTGCTGAGTATGGTTTCAGCATCCTGCAGCAACGAGGGAATTGAGCCTTCATTTTCTGCCCCCTGGATATACGCATCAACTGTTGTTAACCATTATGATAATATACGAGAAGAGTCCATATCTTCCATATCTTTCCTGTGTCTGAGAAGCAAGTTCCTGCACGCCTGTTTGAGACCATCTGTCCAAAGGTGTTTTGAGTACCCATCTGTTAGGGGAGTATAGGGAGGGAGGTACTTAGGTGTGCATAGTTACCTTCAGGTAAGCCTGACCTCACTCTGCCTGCAGCCAGGCTGATAACTTGGGCATGGTGCCACGCAAATCTCTGTTGGCTAGCACCTAGCCACAGCATGGGCAGAAAACTGCTTGTGGTCAAATGTGTGAATCTTTCTTTCTGAGTTCTATACATCCTTGTCTGGGTGCTAGATGCAGACTATTAGGTGCTATCGAGTATGGGCACATCTCAGGCTTTAAGGCTGCCTTAAAACTTGTTTAGTTTTGTTTCTTTTCCCCAGAAGTTTTTGCCTGAACAGAGATTTCCAGTGTAGTGATACTGGCCTGAAATGCCAGCGCTTTGCCTTGCATCTGTCTTCTGAAGCGCAAAAAGCTTGTGCCTTCAAAGTGTTCTCAGAATAAAAGATAGCAGTTATTTCATATGAATTTCTTGTTGCTGTGATTAAAAGCCTTCAGAGAATCAGTGCTGTCTTGCCATCTGTTAGTTCCAGTTATCAGAGCTGATGTTTCTTCTGAGGGAACTTCTGAGAGGTGAAGGAAATGGTAGAATTTCTGATGAATAGCAGAAAACAGACTTCGCTGCCAGCAGCAATATTTATTTGGACTTGCTATACTGGAACAGCCACTTCACCTTTTGGCTTGTCTCTTTGAACACAGCATCACAGGTAGCAATAGGAACAGACAAAGGGGGACAGCTCAGGCAGGGTGCCCAGGACCATATCCAGAAGTGCTGCCTCATGTTTAGATGGGACCTCTGGTGCTCCACTTTGTGCCTGTTGCCTCTCCTCCTGGCACTGGGCACCACTGAAAGAGCCTGGCCCCATCCTCTTTGTGCCCTCCCTCCAGGTATTTAGGCACACAAATAAGCAGGCGCCACACGCCCCTGGCCTGGGGCTTCAAACATGGGTGCTTGTGGACAGTGCTAGGGCAGTGCTAGTTGTGTCTCAAGGCTCTGTGCTTCGCTGCAGGCTAGCATGGGTCGGCAGCCTTGGGAAGGCAGGTGGAAGGGGTGAGCAAGATGGTGCATCTAGTGGAGGGAAAAGGGAAAGGTTCCTTATGTTATGCTAAGGTAACCAGTAAATGCTGGGAAGTCTGAGAGCACACATACAGAGCTCTCAGTACGTGGCAGTTACCCCTTCCACAATGCCAACTCAGGGTATCAGACACTGACTTTTTGCAAGATACGTTTTTTCATTTTCAGGTGATTCCTGTGCTGTTGCGCAGTTTCTCCCACAAATTTGAACGCAGCTTTTGAAAAAACTTTATTTCCTGCCCCTACTGTGTTTTTTTTTGACAGTAGTGGTAGCAGTGTGTTCTGGGTTCCAGCCTCATTCACGTAGCTAACAAAAAAACTGGTCTGCATCTAACTAGTGCCTGAAACTTGCTTTTCCTGACCAGATATTAGGAAGTTCTGAATGTTTATCACGTATTGCCAGATAAAGGTTTTTAAAGGCTCTTGAGGCTTTTGAAATCATTAATGAAGGGAAATTTATTTCTTGGAACATATCTTGTAAATCTGTATCATTGTCTGATTAATGCTCTTTAGTAAGCACGTGGATTGATTTTTGTATTAAAAAGCAAATAAAAGCATTGCAGCGTTTGAGCATCAAGACACAAAATGTGACAATGAGCTGGAAACTCAGCTTCTCTGCCTTGCCTGTTATTTCAGTTCTCACCTGTATTCATTAAAGTCTCCAAAGGAAAATTACATCCTGACAATGGCAATAACACTTGAAATACTAGATTCTGCCATGATAAAATTTTTATGTAGGGATTTATGGTTACTGTAGGTTAATGTCGGCCTGTGCAGAACAAATTCTGTTGCTAAGTGCTCTAATTGAACAAAAAGGCCAATTATTAGAAATGTTTGAAGGAAGCAATAATAGCAGTTCTGTGAAGACAGACCAGTGTAACTTGCATCAGGAAGTCTTGCTCTTTGTGCTAAAGAGCTTAAAGACAAAGTGGTACAGAAGTGCCTGCTGTTAAAAAGGCCAGAACTTGGTGAGATTTCTATGGGGGGAGGTGTCAGAGTTGCTTGTACTAATATATCTAATAGTGTTTTTTAATAACTTTTACATATTTTTCTAGAATATGCTTTTAAGGCCATAAACCAGGGCGGACTTACGTCCGTAGCTGTCCGTGGGAAGGATTCTGCAGTAATTGTAACACAGAAGAAAGTACCTGTAAGTCTGCTCTTTATATAAATATAACATTAATGTTGTGTATTACCATTGACGCATATAGATGTTTGAACTGAATTTTGTGTCATTCTGCTTACTGTCATTTCAGCCCTGTTTAGTGCTCAGTTGTACATTTCATCCCTATGTCCTGTGATTTTTCTCTGCAGCTGTTGAAGGGATAAAGCTGAACTAGGGGCTAGGCTCTGGTGTACCTTGGTATATGTGCAGTATTCTGGCTCGTAAGGGTTGAGCTGTCCAAAGTCAGTTTTCTGATTTGTTCCTTTGCATGTGTACAGCAGTAAGTAGTGGAGAACCCAAAGGACAAGTTTTAGCTGTTGATTCTTCTGGACTCTTCGGTAGCTACCAGTTTGTTGTACTCAAAGGCCTTATTGCAGCCTTAAACTAAAAGGGACTAGATTTAGATTAGATACAAGGAAGAAATTCTTAGCTATGAGGGTGATGAGACTTCTCAGGTTGCCCAGAGAAGCTGTGGATGCCCCATCCCTGGAGATGTTCAAGGCCAGGCTGGATGGGGCTTTGAGCGGCCTGGTCTGGTGGGAGGTGCCGTGCCCAAAGGTGGGTGGTGGAACTAGATGGTCTTTAAGGTGCCTTCAAACCCAAACCAGTCTATGATAGCATAGCATATCTATGATAGCAGATTATTTCTTCTTCTCTTTAGGACAAGTTACTGGATTCCAACACAGTGACTCATTTATTCAGCATTACTGAAAATATTGGCTGTGTGATGACAGGAATGACAGGTATTTAATTCACTATCTTTTTAAGTATCTGGAATGCCTGTGGTTTTTGGTGTTGTTTTTTTTTTTTTTGGTTGGCCAACTGTGTATTGCGTAAAACTGAACCTGTGCTCTAGGAAACTTGTTACACTCGATCTGGTCTTGGAGAACTTGTCTAGATCTAATGTGTTTTTTAAAACTTAGAGTTGGGCGTGGAATTTGCATTCTCAACCAACGCTAGGAATAAATGTGGTACACGTTCGTTGAAATTAATAATTAGCTCTCTCCCTCTAGCTGACAGCAGATCCCAGGTGCAGAGGGCCCGCTATGAGGCTGCTAACTGGAAGTACAAGTATGGCTATGACATCCCTGTGGACATGCTGTGTAAGCGGATTGCAGATATTTCTCAGGTCTATACGCAAAATGCTGAAATGAGACCTCTTGGTTGCTGTAAGTATAGTGTATGAAATCTCTGTTTCATGTCTAAGCTTGCAACTTTGAGTATAAGCAATTACCCATTTTTAAATTGTGCAAAATGATATGAATGTAACCAAAACAGTAAGAGGGGTGAAGAGGCAGGTGAGAGAATAGTGTTGGAAGTCTTGAACTGGAGCCATGATTTTACCATTGACTTAGCATTTGGATTTAATGAAATGATTTAACTGCTTTAAAACATGTTGCTATTTCACCTTAGTTTTTATGAGCCTAATCTGTTTGCACAGTGATGGCTGTGAATGGAAGATGCTCTTTTTACCAGTGTCTGTGTCTGGGTAAATATCACACACACATGAAGAATGCAGATTGTGAAGATGTTCAAATTTTTTTTTTTTTTTTTTTTTTTTTACTCTGAGTTGTGTGTATAGGCTAAAAGTAAGCTAAATTGGTGCTTTTAACTTAACCATTATCTGTGTAATGTAGGGAAGACACACTTAATAGTTCACTTGCAAAGATTTCTGCACCAATCTGGCTCTATAATAGCAAATGCAACCTAAGTTTAAAAAAAAAAAAAAAAAGTGTGTAAAGTTTTCTGCATATACTTGGTTGTCCTTGTATTCTGAGTTTGGTTCTGACTTGTTTTTTTTCCTTACATTCAACCATGAGTAATGTGTAACCGTAGTGTTAGACTGCCTGGGAACTGGGGTAAAAGACTTAAATGTTTCCTCAATTGCTCGTTCACTAGACGTTCTGCCTAGATTTCTTTTTGTGTCGTTGGTTTTCTTTTTTAATGAAAATATTTTCAGAAGTGATGAATCACTTCTGGTAATCGTACTAGGCACTAGCACTTCTTACTAAAGAATTAACATTCAGGGTTACACCACAGTTTCCATGATGGGGCAATTTTTGTAGGCTTGTACGCTTGTAATGTTCGGGAATGATCATTTATTTCATTGCTTGGCATTTTCCATGCCCTGATACCACTGGAAAGTGAACTTTTTTCAATCCAAGAAGAAAAATGTATTTTTCCTAACTTTGGTTTGTAAAAAGATGAAACTTTTTTTGTTGCTGTTCAGAAGCTGATAGCTATAACTGCTATTTAAAAGTTGCACAAGTATAAAGCTAAAAGTATTAAGATGCTTTTTTTTTTTGCAGTTGTTATTTTTTAATTATTTTTAATATGTATACTGAGACTATAGAACTCTAAATGTAAAAGTGTAGCTGAATATAGCTGCACTTCAGAGATTTGACCAGTTTATGACTAGATGTAATGCAGTGATTGTCAAGTTATAGTCAAGAACTCAAAATTGCTATTTTAATATTTCACTTCAGTGTATTGTGAAGATGCTTTCTTGTTAAAGACATCTTAACTGAACGTCTGTTTATGCTTTCGAAGTGTCACCGTCACATAATACACAGGATGTGAATTGTGGCTGGGTGAGCCTTGTGTCAGGATTAAACTTGTATTTCCTGACTTTGTGGTTCTTTACTACCGAGTCTGGCCAAAACATTGCTATGTTTAACGAGCAGCTTTCTTGGGGGTGACAGAAATCTAGTCTGTTCTAAAATGAGCTGCGTGCCTGGTACGAGACATTGGTAAGAAATGGTGAATTATAGATAAAGGAGTCACAGGTCTAGGTATTGGACTGGTTTCCAAAAATGAACTGCAGCATGCATATGTCTCTTAGGAGGGGAGTATCTTTAGTGGTCTTCAGTTCAACAGAACAGAGAAAATCAGAAAAAAATATTAACAAATTTTCCCTTCAAGGTATGATTTTGATTGGTATTGATGAAGAACACGGCCCTCAGGTGTACAAGTGTGACCCAGCAGGTTACTATTGTGGATTCAAGGCCACAGCTGCAGGAGTTAAGCAGACAGAGTCAACCAGTTTTCTGGAAAAGAAAGTAAAGAAGAAATTTGATTGGACATACGAACAAACGGTAGAGGTAGGTTGGTGGAGAGTAATATTTATCAAAGTATTTTTAATGATTGTTGTCTGTGCAGGTTTGTGATACAGAAACGTGTTACACGTTTCCTGTTTTCTTACAGCTCTGTATTGCTGCCAGAGCAATTATAGCTATTCCAACCAGAAAATCTTTTGAAAGTATTTGGCAAGTGTTTGGAGTCATCTAGTCTGCTTTTTCTGCGTGTATTAGTTGAAGTGGAATCCACACGATTCTGGGCATATCAGTGGTTTTTGTTGTGTGTTTTTTTGTTTGTTCGTTTGTTTGTTTGTTTTTAGTGTCTGTTAAAACAATTCTGTTAAAAAGCATTTCAAACAAGGTGGGGGTTAGTGCCCATCTGTCAGTTCAGTAAATACAGCAACAATTACTGTGCCTGCTGTGAAAACTGTTGTTCAAGGCCCATTATAAAAACATACCCTGTTTATCCAACAGATTAATGAACTGTATAATAACCCTTACTTTTTCACTTACACTGTAGAGACCTGTCTAAACAGACCTCTTCCATGGCGCACCTGTTTCTCCTGCCTGGTCTTGTTCAGCTCCCATAATGTTAGGTTTCTTGCATCACAAGATCAGTGGAAATGAAGTATAATAACCTAAGCAATTGACCCCACTGTGAGATGAAACAGACTTGTATTAACATATATGCGAATACTATGCAAATTCAGAGCTCCAGCTAAATTGCTTCTGGAGTCTACATTACTGTGAAAAAAACATTTAAAGGGGAAGTTCTTCAGTATAAATGCACCAGTTTAAAATGTCTGTCCAAAAGGTGTAATATACCGATTTCTTAATCTGTATTTTTTTTTTTTTTTTAATAAAAGATCTTGAGAGGATAAATACTTGCAACAGATGTTGAATGTATTTGAAATTCTGTCAGAGACCCTATTTTATCCTGGTTAAATAATCTTCACATTAAATGTATTTTTCTGACACTGCTTGATTATACTGTTGAGATGTTCTTCATCATTAGAAAGTTCACACAACTTTTTTTTTTTTTTTTTTTTTTAAAAAAAAAAAAAAAAAGCTTGCAGTGCTTTAAAGGTAGTTTTCCATGGATAAGTTGTGTTGTGTTTGTTTTCTTTTAACAACTTGGCTTCCATGCAATCTTCTGATAAGGTGTCTACATAGTTTCATACAATTACTGCAGAATCAGTGTATTGTCAACATACTGGAAATAAACTTTAGGAAAGTCTTGTCTGGTGTTCTATGCTTTCTAAAACAATACTGATGAGAATTATATGCCAGGATGTCAGAATAACTGATTTGGAAAGCATCTGGCTAAGTAACTGTTTTACAGAACTCGTTTTTGTGCTCACTCGTCATTTTAGGAATACATCTTCAGCATTATTATGGCTTGACTGCAAAGTATGAGTGAGGATGCAAAGAACACCTTTTAAAACAGGTGATGATTAGGATGGAAAAAAAGAAAAGCAAGTTGTAATTAAATTCAATTTCTAAAAACAGGTGGTGTAATTTTAGTTAGCAGAAGAAAAGCCAAGATGGAAGCTACGCAAGTGATGTGCTTTGAGTAATCCTAGATTGTAACAATGATGTCAGTCTTGATTGCCACTTAGGAAACATGTTCTGTCCTTGGGACCTGGGGTTTTAGTCTTCACCTGATAAAAGGCTTTTGTTTTGTCTTTTTTTTTTTTTTCTGCTAAGAAAATTTGATTTTTGTAGATGGGGTTTATGAGAGAGAGAAGGTGAGAGGAAATATATTTTGTAACAAAGGAAAACTATTTGAAGCTTTACAGCTAACGTTTTGAGGTGGAAGGAAATAGTTGTTAATGCTAGGTCTACTAAACAATACTTCAGTGCTTTCTGGTTAATGACATTTTTTTTTTGGTCATCTTTCAGACAGCAATAACATGCCTGTCTACTGTACTATCCATTGATTTCAAACCTTCAGAAATAGAAGTTGGTGTAGTCACAGTGGAAAATCCTAAGTTCAGGTAAGTGGTCAGTATTGATAAAACATGGTATTTCTCTGGTTATGTGTGATTAGTTTTAACTTACTGTGTAATAATAAATTCAGAAAGAGAAAATTCAGAAATTTAAAATAATGTTAAGATTAATTTCAATTTTTGACCTGGTTAGGGGATCCGGTGGAGAAAAGTGTTGTGTTTGTAAAAGTGTGGTTTTTTTACATGGTTAAAACGTGTTTGTGTGTTCTAGATATTTCTTTCATGCTTAAAAGATTAAGTAGTTTTGTTTGTACTAGTATCTGGAGTTCGCTTTCAAATCACAGTCATGACAGCTAACTCAGTAAAGTCTGTTATATATCAGGGTTCATTCTGAAAGTCCCTTAATTTTTTTTTTATCCTTTTCTAAATGGGAAATGACTCTTGCTCATCTCATCATAGTGTTTAGGAGCTCTAGTATGTAGTTAATAGGTTATGCATTTGTATGATTTGAAATAATCTATTTAAATTTGACAAGATTAAAAGATTCTGTGTTTGAAACCACTGTGCTGATTCAGAACTCGCTGAACTTTTACTTTCCAAGTACACTGTGTTCCAGCCTACTGCGAAAGCGAGACCTGCCATTTCCTCCCCTCCCCTCTGCCTCTACTATTGTCTGAATCTGAGGGCAGCCTTCTTTGTGCAGCATGGTTACACAGACAATACCTGGAAATCTTACTGCTGCGGGCCATATCTCACATCAGATACAATGTGCTGAACAGCCTTCCCACAACACAGCGTACAGCTGTGGAATTACACATGAAAGAATGGGAGTTCTGGGGTCTTTTAGTTAATGCAGCAGGACCTTCTAGGTGTATGTTATTTAAAATTCGGCTGAGTCAGACTTGTTGCAGAGGAGTTCAGTTAATTTTGCCTTAGGTTTTCATTGTGTTTTGGTTTTCTTTGTCATTAAAATAAATAAAAATAAATGAAGGGAAAAGTCCTGTGCTGCTTTAGTCTAGCGACTCAGTAGGTGGGGATTGGAGAAAGACTTCAAACTTTTGCGTCCTACAGGTGCAGGCTTTTGAATGCTTCCTAATGTGTAAAGTTGACATGCAGTAGTTCTGCATGTCAAGTGTAGAAGCCTGTGTCTTCCTTGCAGTAATTGTGTTAACTACCATGCTCATTCTTTTAAACAAGGTGCCAGCTTGCTAATATATTACTCACGAGGAATTATGTGTTCCTTTTCTACCGTTTGCCTTCTTTGCTCTCTGTGCTTTTGATTCCTCCTTTATTTTCTGAAAATAATTTAAATGTTTTTTGTGGCCCTGGTAGCAGGACGTTAAAGTTTGAAAGATGCAATGTGTAATACTGATTTGTGTAGATACTAGGTTGGAGTTTAAGGGGAAGAATCATTGAAGCTATTTAGGATTTCTTTTTGTTCTTTCAGGATCCTTACAGAAGCAGAGATCGATGTGCACCTTGTAGCTCTGGCAGAGAGAGACTAATTAGCTTTCCCATTTCTGTTGTCTGTGCTTCTCACCAGGATATTTGGTGAAAAGAAAACACTTATTAACGGATTTAGATTATGGAATTAAAACAATGTTCACTGTATGATGTATTTTACTCTGTACAAATAAAACAGAGGTTTTTGAAATACTTGTTGTCTTTTAAAGTATTTTTCTTAACTTTCAGTTCAATGGAGTTCTCATCAAAATGCTTGATGACTTTGAATGTTTCTGTGATTTATTATATCTGTTAATTGTATTTTATGAGCACTTTTATACTTGGTTCTGTATTTTTCATCTGAGCTATATGACTCCTAGTGTAAAGTTTCATATCAGCTTGTGGTGTGTGTCTCTTGAGATAAATCTTACATTTCCATGCGTTCTCTTGCCCAAATATTTGAAGGCTTATAACAGTACTGTTTTATCCATGGGAAAATTAAGAAGATGTTTATTTCAAACCTGACGATTTGCTCCAGTTTCTATGAGGAAGTAGGACAAAAGCTGAAGAAAAAAAAACTGAACTGTGATTCCCAGTGCATTCAACAGATTTATCTGGGGAGTGGGGAGGAATGTTAAGCTTAACACGTCAGCTACAATCAAATAGTTCTGAAGCTAACACTTAGGGGAACAGATTCTATATGCAGTCTATGTTGGGGTTTGTCAGCTACCTGGTCTGAGGCTTTGGGCAGTGCCGAAAGCAATTAATGATGGAGCCAACAGACAAAGTCCATGAGCAAGAATGTCTCTGGGAAGCAATTCCACTTGTGTCTTTAAAGGTTCCAAGTTAGGAGGAAAGATAAGACTGCAAAAACTTGAGTCAAGGTAAAGGAAACTGCTTTTTTTGTTTTGCTGGAATTGAAGAGGTTTCAGTCTCCACAGCAGAAAGGGAGGTGATAAAGTTGCAAGGAAGGAGATACTGAGGGGAAAGTGAAGACTACCAGATAGTATTAGCTGTTGGGTGGATGTGAGAGTTTTCCTGGAAGAATGCCAAGCTAGTATGACTTAGCTCTTCAATTCTTCTGTCGTGCTATTTGTATGCTGGCTTTCATTACCCCAGAATTCTCTGCAGTTTCCAGGACCTTTGGGGAAGGCCTAGTAAGTTATCAGGAACTGGGATTGCTTAATATTTTTTGCTTTACTTTACACTTTAAGCCCCTTAAATGTGAATTTTTCAAGTTCATTGTAGTAAAGGAGATATAATTCAGTGTTCAGTTTTAATAAAAGATAATGCTAACTGTATAACTGAGTTGAGGAAATTCTGATACTCACATGTTTGTCTTATGACTCCAAAGTAGTGTGATTTGCTGACTTTGCAACGTTTCCAGAATTTCCAAGAGCATCTCTAAATTTCAGCTTCCATCATGTCAGATACTAATAGTAATGGATGGTTAAAATAAAGCCATCCTTGCCTTTTTTTTTTTTTTTTTTTTTTTTGGTGGAGAGGAGTGCGGGGGGATGTGTTGGTTTTCTGAGAATTGTGCATTGTGTAATGATTGGCAAAACGTAGGCTAGTGGCACATTTGGAAAGGTTTGTATCTTTCCGAGTGACGGATGAGTTTCAGAAACTTCCCTGAACAAAACTTCCCCAAACCTTTCTTCCTAATAATACACTTGCAAAACAACCTGGAATTTTGAGTATGCTGAAATAATTTACTTTGCCATAAAACATACTCCACTCACACTGTGTTCTTGATCAGCTTTGCTTATGTATAAAAACTTCACTAACGACTTCATGAACAAAGCTGATTAAAAGGAATATGACAATCAGAGAACCATATGACTAGAGCACGTTTGCATAGAGTATTAAAGCTCCTTACAATGCCTTTAATTCTAAATTTTGGGGGACTCATATGTGATTGTGTAACTTGCATGTTTTTTCTGATAGCAGTGTTTTCTCATGCCTTATGCTTTTGCATGCAGAACATCACACATGGTTTTCAGAGATGAAGTAAGCTGTCTACAGTCTATTCATTGGGAATGTTTCATCCTCTTTTTATAAGCAAAGTTAAAATTACAGCAAGTGAAATACTCTGTTTTTCCTGGTGTTTTGTCCTGTAATTAAAATTCACAATTCTCACTTACATAATGATGGGGATTTTCCTTTTTCAGTCAAAGCTTTTTATTGCTTAAGGTAAGAAGGCTACACAAAAGATAGATAGATACCTGACCTCATGGGGAAAACCCCGTGTGTTACAGATACATGTGTATCACATTCCTCATGCCCTGGAGCAGATAGCATCTGCAGCCAAAGTGCATCAGCCATGACTGGTGTTGAACTGTACCTGGTGTCACCTGCTGGTCCAGGCCTGGCACTTGGAGAGAAACTTGGGTATGCGTGGTATGAGCCTAACAATTCTGGCTTCAGTAGAGCATATCACAAGTGATACCGGGCTTGAGATGGTTTGGGAATTCATGTGGTGTGCATACATGTGGATACATAAACAGTACTTTTGGCAACGTGAAATAATACGCTGTATTCTCTTCTACCTTTTCTGTCCTGTTCCTCATTAAACTTGACCAAAAGTACCAAAGAAGAAATCCTTTTGGTTCAGTGTACGTTGTTGGAAGTAACATGAAAGAACAAGACCTACAGCTTGCTGAGCTGAAGGGGGAAAAAAAAAAGCTTTCAGTTTTTCACTTGACACAAAGCAAAGCCTACTATTTTGAATTCTTCAAAACTTGTTGGCTCATGTGATCAAGTTTTTGAAGCGTATCCATGAGAGTACTCTTGTTTTCTTTTAAGAAAATCCCTGCACTACTGGGGGTGATAATGGTAAGGCACTCTGTTGTTCATTTTGTAATCAGTTTTTTTTTTTTTCCTATGGGAAGTTCATAATTGTCATAGAGTGTTCCAGCCAGTTCTTGCTGGTAACGAGTTGTCCTGTCCTCTTGTTTTGCTGTAACCCAAACTATTTGGAAACAATGTGAGACATCCTGTAGTTCAGGATCAGTTGGAACAGTAAGCTTAAGTCTCTCATGCCCAAAGTAAAACAAGGATAGTCACATGCGTATGCATGGCTGCCTGAAGAAACTGTTGTCTGGATTTTTTGTTTCTTATGATTATCACGTTTAAAAAAATAAATCATTTTCTCCTGCTCAATTTCTGTACAGGCATACTTTCATTTTTTATATGACTGAAATCTTTGTTGACAGCTGCTGTTCAAAAAGTTTTTCTTGGCATACTTAGCATAGTAACTTTTTCTTTTGTGTTATTCTTTCCTGTGGCACCATAATCCATGGAAATTCTGTGCTGCAATGCTAAATATGGGAACTGTAGTGTATGACTGTTAACCCGGTGAATAAATACTTGGCAATACCACTAAGTCAAAATCCTGCTAACTGCATTCGGCAGAATTGAGTAGTCTACAATGAAGTGTATGCTTCTAGGTTTGGGTTAATGGTTTTCTTCATGTCAGCTGGAGTTGACTGTTCAGTCACCGCATTTGCTACAAGTCCTTGCTATGCAACTCATCTTTTCTTAGCTGACATAATGTTTATCAAACCAGAAACCTCTGGAGTAAAATTTTTGATCTAAGGCTTTAGCAGCTTAGAATGCAGTGCAGATTAAGACACCCAAGTCGAACTGTAAAAGTTTTCTGACATGTCTGTTTCCCTCTCCCAGAAAACCACCTTCTGTGACAGGCACCGGCATAGACAGTTGTTGAACATAAGGTATTCAGTTCTTCACAAGACTCCTATAAAACAAACCTCTTTCAGGTTAGTCAAACTTGGTAGTTGCAAATGGACTTGAGAATTTAAAGCCTCCTATTAAAGGCTAATAGCCTCCTTTTAAAGGCCAAAGATGCATGTTGTTCTCACAGGCTGAGGAAATGCCTGCATAGTTAGGATTTCTGTGAGAAAACATCGAGTGAATGTGTGCAGGCTGGGATTGCGTAATCAGGAATAGGAATTTCTTTGTGACAAGTGATCATTCTGTGATGTTTGTGACTTCCCTTGCTCTCCTCCCTGTTTTGATCCCAGGTACCCCTATCTTCTTCCTTCAGCCAGCAGTGGTGCTTAATTAAAATTATCACGAACCGTTCCCTTTGCTAAACTGATGGAGAAGTGTTTTGGTTTTGTCCAGCTCTCTGCTGGATTAGTGGCCTGGATCAGCCCTGTAGGATCTAAGTAGCAGGAAAGCTGGAGTAAAGGAAGGGCGGGGGAAATGGGATTGCAGTCTCTGATTTAGGTCATGTGGAACTGACGGCCTGCATCACAAAGGAGGGAAGGAACAGGAGAGTCCATAGCCCATCATGCCCTTGACTGCGCTTTGGCTTAAACCTATATAATGGCACTTGGTCCACTGAAGTAGAACATGCATCCGTGAGCAGGTGACTCAAGTCTTACCTCAAGCCCACCAGGATTGCCCCTTCAGTAGGCAGGTACCAGGTCGAAGGAAGCTTCTCTGGGGATGGTGCTCTTCAGTGGCTTCTCCCCAGTTCCTCTGCTCCTACACCTGTTGTTTGGTCCAGCAACTTCCAGGGCTACCAGGGAACATGATGCAGAGGCAGGTTTATGTTTAAAAATAAATTAATTAAAAAATCTATTCAGAGATGTGTGGCTCCCGGCTTAGCTTTGATCCTGGTCCCGCAGCAATACCAGCGTAGGGGGCAGTGCAGGACAGGAACCACGAGCAGGGCCCGGTTAAACCAGTGGTGCATCTGGCAGGGGCGGTAGTCGAAATCCTCATCAGCAAGTATTTTCCTTGGGAAGAGGATGGATATCAATTCTCTGGATCTGTTGAAGCCTCCTCTTTGGGATCCAAGAGAAGCCTGGCATGGCCAGCCAAGAAGAGGGCCTGTCAGGTCAGCGCAGCCTTAGGGCCTCAAGGCAGGCAGGGCTTCCAACAAGGTGCTGAGAAAACCTACAGCAAGTTGGATGCCAAGGGAACAGCTGCCCTGGAGCGTTTCTTAGCAGGAGTGGAACAGATGATGTTTCTCTTGTTTGTTTCCAACCGTGTCCTCTGCCTGTGCATACCTTTTGGGCATTGGGAAGGAATTTAGTTATGCTTAACGCTAGCCTAGTTTCAGCTAGCAGTGTTTGGAAATGCCTGGCTGAGAGAAAAACATCTCTCACCCTAAGGATGTGGTGAACCTTGAAAATAGGCTACTAGGGTAGCTTAGTGGTCTGCTGCCTTCAGCATAGCCTCTGGTACCTGAAGGTGACAGGATGTGCCCGTGAGAAAGCCGGAGGGTCACTTTCAAGGCTTTCAGCAGAAGGTACAGGAGGAAAAGAAGCGTTTTCAGTGACAGCCAGGGAGGCTTGCAGTGAGGTAGCAGGCAGTGCGCCTGAACCTCCTCTGGTGGATTTCTTGGTCTGTAGTTCCAGGTTGCTCTGCCCTGCCTGGCTGTCTGCCACGCGAAATGTTTGTTAAATACCAGTTAGACTACTGTGACAGTAGTCCCTGTTCTTATCTCCAGAAGTTTCCATTACCTATCTCTCTTACCTAGTAACAAACCAGGTAAATACAGTATAAAAAAATATAAAATTAGCTCTGTACATACAATAATAGTTGTGTCCTTTGGGTGACAGAAGCACTTATCAGGAAATACATAAGTTTCTTTAACTTTTTTTTCCTTGAGCACTTTGCATGGACATCTACGCCTTTCTCTCTCTGGCACAGTAAAGAGACCTGTCCACCCATGTAGGTAGTTGAGTGGGGGACAGCTGCTTGATGCAATGGTCCATAAATTCAAAGGCAAGAGTAGAGATGGACTACAAAATAAGCCTGGCTGTAGGGAAAAATAAAAAAAATCCACAGATGCTGTGAATGTCATGGCATCCAGTTTGTTGGTATGATAAAAGGTGTCAGGTGGTCCAGAAAAGGAAGATTTAAACAAAAAAATAAAAGTAGTGGTACAAACAGTCTATTATACAAGAAAGAAGTAGCAAAGATGTCCCTGCCCTTCAGCTGTAAGAGGGAGATTTAGTTACCAGTAGAGGAAAAGAGAGTAAAGTGAATTTTTATGTTTTTTGATGCTACGCCTATTGATAAATAAAAGCATGTGCAATACACTTAGCAGAAGGACTGAGAAACTCCCACTGTTGATGAAGCACATTTTCAAAATAACACTACAGCCCTTATTGCAGATGCAGGTAGTAATGAGTATGTGCTGCTGTCCCACTCTGGTAGCAATTCAAAACACAAAGTCACAATGCATGAATTCTGCTTTGTGACCAGAATTGCTGCATATGGTTTTGATATGTGCTGTAACCCAGATCTGTGGGGAGTGGGGAGGGCTGGTAGTGCCTAAGTGAGAAGAGTGCTGTAAGAGCAGGGTGGGCAAAGGGCTTGTTTCAGCTTCTAGGCTCACATTAAAAAAAAAAAAAGGAATCTGTCTAGGTTCAGCTCTCAGCACAAGCAGCCAAAGGTTTGGGTTCACAGCGTCTTTACCACATGCAAGTCAGAAATACCAGCATTTGGTGGCTGCAGGTCCCACACCGTCCCTCGTGCAGCAATGGCATCTGTGCGATCGGGGAAGGGGGCAAGGTCTTGTGGAAGCAGGGCAGGTGGGAGCCCATATAGCACAGGCTGCTGTGCCGTCACCCTGTCAGTGTGAAAAGCCCAAACGTCTCTTGTTAGACGGGCATGCAGCATGCTGCAGGTTGCCATGGCTATGCTGTGTGGGTATTTTTTTGTAGTTCCCTAGGAGAATAATAAACGATTGCTCTCTGCCAACTTCACCCGCGTCACTGGCTTGTGGCACACTCCAGGAGTAAAAGCACGGCCCTCCAGCCTGCGCTGCTGTGACTGAGGTGAGGTACCTGCAAAGCGGGCTGAATCAGCACAGTGTGTGAAACTCCTGATGCACGTGCTTGTTTCTGTTTTCCCCGAAACAGATGGTTGTGAGGGCAGGATTTAGGATCTGTGGTTACTCCCCGGGTTCTTTCCGGCTGCTGGAAGGCTCGAGCTCCCTCCCTGAGCTCTTAGCAAATACTGTGGAGCTGCTGGGACAGGTTGGCCGTGCTGGCTGCTGTGCTGTTGCCCGCTCCCCCATCCTGTTCTGCCTCGGATTTGCTGAGTGAAGGTCTGGTTTGTTGTTTTAGATGCATCTATGTGAAAAGATACGCGTTTACCACAACTGAGCATTCGCAGTATCTATGAACAAGGCTTGGCAGTCAGTTTTGCACATCCGTTGATTTTAGAGGTGGGAAAGAAGAACGTGCTGCCCGCAGTAACCGAGGTCATGTGGGGATACCGGGCTGAAAGGAAGCCAGCTGAGCGCCGCCACTGCTCTCGCGAGCCTTGTGCAGGATTTGGAACAGATTAAATATAGCTGCAGGAGAACCTGCCCGGCTCGTTTCAGCTGGGCCTGTGCTTTAAAAACGTTGATCAAAAAATATCCTGGCGTGGTTCCTGCCCGTGCGGTTTCGGTGGCAATGGCAGCAGGCATGGAGGGCTGTCACCGCCCTGCCGCAGGCAGCTCGGCTGGGCACTGGGGCTGGCTCGTGGCCTGCGGTGGCACCGAGCTGCTGGCAGCCTTGCAGGAGTCCTGAGCTGCAAGGAACAGCATCACGCTTCCTCTTGCCCTCCTGTTGTTGACTGTAATTTGGATTATTCCAACCATTTTGTAGCACAGAGAGCTGTCTTGCAAGTGGGCAGACTTCTATAAGCTGGTCTTGTTTTCAGGTGTCTTTAAAACCTCTTATGGCCAAGGTCATGGGCATGTTTTTCAGTCTGGGAGAACAGATCAGTGTTTGCTCTTTTTGATGCAAAAATGGCAAGCAGCTCTGCAGAAAGTAAGCTATAAAACACCAGGACAGAGGCTGTTAGAAACTCGTCAACTCAGTGCGTGTCTCAGTCCCGTCCCCTTCACATTCGACATGCTCAGCAGCTAATTGCTCCTCTGCTAAACCATAAACAACAGAAAATTTCCGAGGCGGCTCCCTGCCCTGAAAGGCCCCACAGGCCCACCCCAACAGCAGCACCAACCCCTGGGCTCAGCAGTGCCCGCACCGCACCCGCCGGCAGGGCCACACCCTGCAGGGAATTCCCACACAAGGTGACTGCGCAGCAGCACCACAGCAAACACTGCGGCCAACACGAAACCAGCACAGCAGGGACCTTGGCTGCAGGTCCTGTAAAGGAAGGAGATATGGGAATGTGCACAGCCTTTCCTGAGTCCCCCCTGCAGAGGATTTTCTATGCCAGTGCCTTTGAAGATCCCCCAGGGAAGCCAAGCTCTATCTGCTCGGTGCAGAGGGCGCGTGGCCGTGGAAGCTAGGGGAGTGTGATGTTTGCTTTGTTTCTGGTTTTGGCAAGCAGCGAGTAATGGTTTTCCTCTGATAAGAGTAGGGTGGTTGGTCTCTGCTTTTATCCCTCCTGGCCAGATGGGCAGTGACATCTTCCCAGCTGGAAGCTGCAGGTCACACCAAATTGTGTTACAAACGCTGCAGGGCAGATACCAGCTTCACAGCAAAATCCCCTGCTGAGTTACGTGCTGCATCTGAGACAAGTGCTTAAACAGGTAAATTGGTCGCAGATTCACAGAATCGTTTAGGTTGGAAAAGACTCCAAAGGTCATCAAGTCCAACTACTGACTCTTCAAAAAGCTTTGTTCAAAACAAACAAAAAAACCTGCCAGGTTGTGGGGTGCTCCCCCTGCGGCAGTGGCTGGATCCAGCCCCAGCTGCCCTGCAGAGCAGGGGGCAGAGAGGTGCTGTGAAGGGTGGCCGAGGGTGATGCTTGCTGCTCTGGGCCTGCCGGCAGCATTTTCAGGTGCCAGCAGGTCCCCAGGCAAATGAGACAGGCATCCATGCACTGTGTGCACCTCTCTCAGCTTCCAGTATCTGGTGCCTTTTGCATGAGCCTGCCAGGTTCTTGCTGTGCATGGCCCAAGGTGGGGAAACTCTGTCATGGCCTCAGCTGGAATCTGAGTTGTGGGCTCGACAAGAAGTGAAGGTACCAAAACCCCCTCCTGGTTTCCCGGTTCCCAGACTTCTCCTCCATTCAAAAGTACCTTGTATGAAGATAGCGTAACAGTCTGGGAAATTCCTGTCTTGCACGGTTTCCTTCTTCTTTTCTTCTTCCTAAAATGCAGCGGTTTTGTCATTACACAACCAGCGTCCTCTGCGTCTGTCTCAAAAACACTGAGACCATGCCAGGATCCCCGTGAGATCGCGTGGTGGCTGCTGCGCCATTCATGACAATTTCTGCAGACTCACATGCACGAGAGACATTTTTGGTACGGCAAGGAGCGAGGGACCCTCCTTTTTTCCCCTCAACCATCACGTCAAGAGAATTGACAGCGCCTCCAGGAGTAGATAGCTCTTATAAACCACAAACTTCTTTTCTTTTTTTTTTTTTTTTTTTTTTTAATTTTATTTTATTTTTGGCCAATATGTTCCTGGTTTTAAGCAGATAAGGAGCAAGGGGAAACAGACTCATGTAAGTGTGCAGAGAAGAGCAGGCACTGTAGAGCTGGCACTAATGGACTTTTTAACCTTGATAGCAATATGTTTTTCACAGAGAGTAATCTTGTGAAAATCCCTTCAAATCCTAAAAGCCTGATTAGTCACCTCCAGGGCCTGGAGGATTAGGGGCTATGAACAGGTCCGACCACAAGTCGTGCTTCTCCTCCCAGTGCCATCAGTGGGACGAGAGGACAAGGTAGGAACACGGATGGTGTGAAATAGCTCACACTGGTGAGGTGCATGCTCCTCTTCTGGAGGGCAGGAGTTATTTGCTGGCTGCTGAAGGAGCTGTGTTAGCTGCGGTGCCAGTGGCCTTCCGCTAGAAATCCCCCAGAGGAGAAGCTGAGTAAGCTAAAACAGGCAGTGCTGAGGCCGGAGCAACGCGTTCCTTGCAAAAGCAGATGTTGTCATGTAAGACCAAACAGAGGGGAGGGGAAAAAAAGATAAAAAAGAGGACAAACAAAAAGGCATGGGAGGAAAAAAAAAAAAAAAAAAAAAAAAGAGAGAGAGGAAAAAGAAGTCCTGGGAAGTCATTCTGCCCCTGTGTAGCTCTCCTGCTGTGTTTAGCTGCAGGGCAAAACCGGCTGAAAAATGGGAGGGATGTGCCTTGTTTTTCATGTAAGCATTTTGGCATGTCCATCCCGCAGTTACTGTGGTCTTAGTTTCCATCCTTTTTATTTTTTCCATCTAAAAAATTTGACTTTTAGATGAGTTTGTTTTCCACCCCAGTTCTGCAGGCTTGCTGGAAATGTCCTCAAGAATTTTTCTCCTCAGGTCCAGTGATCAGCAGGAGAGTAGGAGACACACTGTGAGTGACACAGGTGGCTTGAGGGTCGTTGTCTCAACTCAGGGACCAAAAATCCTGCTCTACAGTGCTTTGGGGCAGCAGAGAGCACTGCAGGGGGGGTTTGGGGGAGCATAAATAGGGCTACGATGGGGAATATATTTTTGAGAAAGAAAAATGCTCTGTTGCCCTGCATGTAAGTGGGCAGTCAGTACAAAGTACCACCACTTTTTGCCAGTGTGTTGCATCTACAACACTTGGTGCTGAGGTTGTGCTTGCATGTAGCAGCCTTCTCCTGGCCCACCACCTGGGGCTGGCAGTGCTTTTCTTCTCGCTGTTAAAATAAGGACAGAAAGTACAAACTGATTGCGACCGAACTTCTGATCAGCGTGTGACCCTGTGAATCTGTATGTTCAGTGGAAATCGTGCCATAGCAGCGTTTTCCACTTGAATCACTGTGAAAAGTAGGAGAAGAATCCTAGGGAGATGGGTATTAACCAGAAAATGGCACAAGGAACTTTTTTTTTTTTTTTTTTTTTTACTATTAATAGTGAAATGCAATCAGCTGATTAGTGTGACAGTAAAGGAGGTTGGCCTGGTGAGACGGAAAGCAGCATTGCATGATCAGCATATGCATAAACCAGCATTGCAAATCCCCCTGGAAGCTCTCCGGTCTCAGTAGTCCTTTGCAGGCACGAAGCAGCCCTGCTGCAGCTGGGTGGCTTGGTCCTGGATCCAGCCACACCAAGCAGCCAGCTCCAGGGCAGTGGAGGACGCTGGCTGCCTGCTACCTTAAGGAAGTGAGATATATTTAATAGGAGTCGTCAGGTGTGTGCTTTGTTTGCTTTCATTGGGGTGATTCCCCAGAAAACCACAGTCAAGGCCAAACCGGTGGCTAGTCGCCGGCGCTGGCACAGCTCCACCAGCCACAGCCTTCCATGGGAACCGCTGCAGCAGCCTCTCCTCCGCCTCGGCAGCAGTCAGACAGGGTGAAAGAATAAAGGGTAAGGACAGGAAGCCAACCCCCACTGCTCCAGAGCCCCCCAGGAAGCCCTTCCTTCTTCCCAGCGTGTCCCATCAGGAAGCTGCCCTGGGGGGCATGGAAAAATGTCTTCCTTCCAAAGCTGAGGAGTTTGTCTCAGCAAGTTACCACAGGAAACCCTCCGGTTTCTGAGCAAAAACACCAAAAGGAGAGCATCTGCATGACACGCCCATTTGCTCTGAAATCCAGCACATCCAGCTAGAAATTACATCGGTTTGATCCCGGGGTAATTTTGTTTTGAGAATAGCAATTGCAGGCAATGTTTTCATCCCTATATCTCTGCCCAGATCTGCTCCAGCTGCCATTGCATGTTGCCAAAGGCTTCTGTGAGCTTCTCCAGTCCTGCCCCCAGCCTGTCCCTCACTAAGAAGTTTCCCTGGGTTCTCACGGATGCTGTGCTTAATGTCAGACAGCTACTAGCCAAACTGGGGTTTGTCGGCCCCAAGCCAGTTCTGCACTGGCATCTGCTTTTTGCTCCTCCAGAGGTACATCTCCCATGTCAGACTTTGGACCTTTCCTCTCCTGGTTCCCTTCTGCAGTGGAAGTGCTCAGTGCAGCGCTTCATCCACTACAGCAAGGCTTGCTCCAAGGTGGATATGCTCAGTAGTTACCTGCCTCCTAGGGCAAGGGAAGCAGGAAGGGCATTGCCAATTCAGCCTAAACACAATGCATCGATGAAGCAGAGAAGAAAGGTCACCTCAAGTACATGCACTGGTGGCCTCGCTAGTTAGGCTGGAAGTTACAAACCCCTCCTCGATGAGTGGCAGCACGTCATGAGAGCTGAGTCACCAGGACACCTATCTGTCAGCAGGTGCTTTGGGCAATGCCGTCCCGCAGAGCACCAGCACATGCGATGGCACGTGCTGCTCACATCACAGATGTGCATCAGGTTTACCTGAGAACATCACTGGGGCAACGGAGGATGGCTGTCACACCACAATTAACACGAGGAGCTCTGTAACATTCCCTCAGGAGCCCCGTGCATACCACTGAGCTGATACCTTTACTTCCAGCCCTGGTGTTGTTTATACAGACTGGGCGTTGACAGGAGCCCCACCAAAACCAGGCTGCAAAAGGAACATTTTGTTTCTGGAAGAAACCTGGAATTTCCCTATGTGAGATTAGCTGATTGTGCTGCCGTGGAGCAGCTGGCTGCCCCTCCGTGGTCCTGCCTCGGCCTAGCCAGCCTCGTGCCGGGCTGGAAAGGCGTCCGCCTGCCTGGCTGGTGTTGTCTGGGCTCGGTGCCTCTTCACCTGGTGCCAGGCTGGTTTTCGAGGTGAGCCGTCCTATGTGAGCAGAGGGAACAAGTGCCTGTGTGCAGGACATGGGTGCTGCTCTTCTCCTCCCCTCCCTGAAGCGTGGTGGCCTGGGGGGCTGTGGGGGCTGGAGTCTGATGCTGCTGGCTGGTGTGGTGCTACACCGAGAGCCCCGGGACTCCTCTCCCTTTGCAAATTTCCTCTATTTCAATACAGCATATGCTCGGCCATGCAAGTTTTGCCTGGCAAGCTGTGGGGCCTGCTGGTTTCTCTTCAGCCTCCCAGCTTTTCATTCCCCTGGCTGCCCTCCCAGCCTTGGCTGCTCCGTGGAGGGGCCCCCTCCTACCTGCGAGCTGCTTGGTGCTCCCACACGCTCACAGACAGTCCTACTGGCTTTTCCTGCTCAGTCTCCTGATAAACCTTTAGGGCTTGCCCCATCTTTTACTAAAGAACCTGCAGAAACTTCACCCCTCCGTCCCTTCTGGGAAGGGATGTTGCTGCTGCCTACCCTGGTGGTTTGGTGGGTCCTTGGGAGGGTTTTTCTGTGTGCATTGGGCCATGGGGACCTTCCTTCCTCCGGTCCCAGCTCTGGTGCTGGAGGTTTCCAGCCTCCCGACTCTCACCCACCCTTCCCAGTGGAGACTGCTCCCTGCAGGTGGCTGGTGGAGCGATTAGAGTGCAGTTCCCAGTGTGAGTTTCAGGCAAAATTATACAGATTACACTGAGCAGTTCGACTGTCCTAAGCAACCCAGGCTGGTTCTGTCTGAACTGAGCCGGGGGAAAGCTTGTGCAGTGCTCTCTGCCAACCCTCAGGGGGCCAAAAGGTGGGTACCACGGTGGCCAGACAGATTGGGGCCCTTGCATCTTCCACCAGCAAAGCTGGGTGTGCAGCAAGTCCTGTCCTCCTCCAAAAGGTCCAGAAAACAGCCAACCAGCCCTGTGCCAAGCGGAGCCACTTGTCAGCCGAGTTGAGAAGCCAGCTAGTGCATATAACGTGCTTCAGGATGCAGGGAGTTGCTGAGTGCCGGCTTTCCAGGCTCGGATACAGGCTTTTACAGCCTACCAGCATCCTGATTTAGGATTTGAAATCTCTTCTGGGATCTGTGCCCAAGTGCTGACTTCCGCTATGCTACTGGAGAACAAGCAGTCTTTCCTGAGGCCGGGACTGAATAGCTCCTGTATTTCTGTGGCCTTTCGGAAGCACAGCTCCAGCTGGGATCACGTTACAGGGCTGTTAATAGTTCTGCTGCTGCTGCGGGGCTCAGATCGTCTCCCATGTGGGCAGAAACATCTCCTTGCATAGGTCTGTGCTATTACTTGGCCAGGAGCCCAAGTGACGGTGAGGTTATACCCTGATGTTTCCAGCATTGGTCACGGCTGAAGACGGCACCAGGTTGGAAGGACCTCTGGGACGGTGACTGCAGTATCCTTATTAAGTGTTAAACTCAGCCTGTTGCTCAACGAGCTGTTTTCTTCACGTAACCCTGACACAGCCTGAAATAGTCCGGGTAGCAAATAAATTGCAGAGCAGTGAGCAACGTGACCGGCTCCCCCCGTGGCTCAGCATGCTCCCAAAGCCAATCATCCCCAGCATAAATTATGGGTTTGCTCAACTTTGAGGACGAGGCCCCCGTATAAGTATCAGCAAACATGAGCTCAGATTGCCTTAAGCACAGCTTTGATTCCAGCATTGCACAAACACGGCAAGAGCGTGCAGCTTCTACGGAGCCTGCCAGGGAGACGTGCTCAGGCTGATGGAGAGGAGCGACCTTGGAAGCTGCCATCCCCATCCTGGATGCTCAGGATGTTGTTGCAAAATCGCCTGCTGGGGGCTTCCCTGCTGGTGTAACCTCTGGCACCACCTTCCTGCATAGTTGTCTCTGATGGCCAGTGGAGGTTGCCAGCTCCAGCAGCAAAGCTTCTAGGAACTGACTTGTTTATCCCCTTTAGGCTGATAAATCTCAAAACAAGAGATTTAAGTTAAGAGAGCTAAGTGAGCTCCTAAGCTTGTTCTGTGACCAGAGCAGGGCTGCCAGATAGCTCCTCAGTGGTGGTAGGATGAGTAGCTGGGAGACAGAGGGTGAGCATTAGGGTCAAAATGAGAAAACCCTTGAAGCTGTCTCCTGCAGACAACTCTGCAGCCTGGATCTGTGATCCCTGGAGTGTGTGATGGCAGGAGTGTGTCCATACAGGCGTGCTGCCAGGCTCTATAATTAGGTTGAAGGCCTGCAGTTTAGGGAGGTGGCTTCTTTCAGTGATAGGGAGGTTGGGGCGTGGGGAGATCCCCAGCTTTACATGTCATTTGAGTCCGGACGGCTGTGAACTAGAGACAACAAAAAAGCGAGCCATACCTAAATTAATAACAAGCTACTCCGTGTGCAGACCTGGCTGTTAAAGTAATGGCAGCTTTCTGTCTAAAGCAGTGCTGGGGTCAGCCAGGCAGGCCAGCAGCTTGCCGGCATGTGGAAGGGGCCAGCAGGGGCTGGGTCCCCTGGCCTGAGCCCCGGAGGAGGGCACACGGCAGGTACCACGTGCCTGGGCCCTCCCTGGCCGAGCAATTTCCACCCTTGGAAATTTTGTCGGTGCCGAAGCCAAGGAGTTGGGCTGGCTGACTCCAGGCAGCCCCGACAAAGCTGCAGCTGTGACTTGTCGGCAGCCGAGTGTTTGGAAATCCTGGGCTCCCAGTTGCGCAAGGGCTGCCGAAATCTGGCCACACTGCGCAGATGGCCGCCCGGCGTGCAGGAAACCCGACGCGCACGCAACCTGTCGAGCTCACTGCGTGCACGGCTCCGCGGTGTGGGCACATATATTTCGGGCCAGGAAATCCCAAATAGAAACACGGCAACCCCTGCCTGCCCAGGCAGCCCGCTGGGGTTTCTCCCTAGGGAAGAGATGCGACGAGCTGTTGGCTTGCAGCAAGCAGTGTCCTGGCTTGCTTGCAGCGAGTCGCACGGCTCTGCCCTGCCGCAGAGCAGCCCGGCCTTACTGCCTGGCCCTGGCTCTTTTGGGGAGCTCGCAGAGGCAGGCGCTGCGGCGTGCCCAGCTGCCGGGTGCAGATGCGATGTCTGCAGCTTCCTGTTGCTCTGGCAGGAAGCCACTGCAGACACCGTGGCCTCAGTGCCCCGAAAGATCTTCACGTGTAGTAGTAGGGCAGGAGCAGGTCGAAGAGGAGGAGGGAGCAGTAGCAGAGCTGAACTCCCAGCTCTTTAGCAGAGTCCATGCTGAAAGCGCGTCTAGATAACAACTGCTGGATTTTTCTTTGCAGCAGGGTAGCTGCTCCTGCAGGGCTGCACCAAGGGGGATCACGATTGCCCTCTGCTCCCCTCCATGTTGGTCAGGGTGAGGCTGAAGGGGCAGCTCTGGCCTTGGTATTTTCCCTTTGCTTGCTCAGGCAGCTCCTTGCTCTGCATTCTGGGCTCCAAAAGTGCCCAGTGGATTTCAGCAAGCTTTTAAAAGTGAGCGTCTTCAATGCCTATCATTGCCACGCTCACACCTCTCTGACAGGCAGGTTTGTTTTCTCCTCACACCACATCCTAATGGCCTGGTACCTCTGTATGAACAGAAGAATCTCTGGGCTGAGTGAGACTGGAGCAGGTAAGAGGAAGGGGCTTGTTTGGAAGGAGTCCTTTGGTTCACTCCACCAGCCTGTCCTGGAAAACAGCTCTGCACTGTGCTGAGCTCACTGAGATGTGGTGAACAAATCCCCCAGGAATAGCTTTATAAGTACAGCTGGGTATTTCAGAGCTGCGTGCAGGGAAGGAGCAGGGACCCAAGCTGGGAAGGAAGCAGGAAGCCCCCATCACTGCTTTATGCTCTTAATTCTCACAGCAGCAGTCTTCTCTATTTCCCTTAAAAGAAACAAAAGGCAAAGATGATTCACGTCTCATTCCCCAGCTCAGCCTTGAAGCACTGTTAGTGTGACTAAGGTCCTCGCTGCATCATTTCTTTCTCCATCTGATGCTGAGAAGGGTGATAGCAGGGCAGGTTGTGATTAAGTGGAATTTCTCAATGTTGAAAGACGTTTGAGAATGGTCCCAGTGATTAATAAAATGACTTGAGGGGCCATAGGAAAATCTGATCCTATAAATTTTTTTCTGAATCGCATGAAACTTTTGAAAGTTATGCGTGTTAAAGCTTCAAGAACTGCATTTGCATAGACTGCCTCTGCAAGGCAGGCTGAGCAAAGGTGAAACCTGCTGGAACGCACGGTCCCAGCCCAGCCAGAAATCCTGATGAATTTCCACCTTGTGCTGGTCCCTGGACCCTGCAGCATCTCACTTCACCTCGTTGCACATCACCGATGGAAATCTGCTCATTTGGTTGTACCTAAAGCACCTGAGGGAGGCCCTGTGCAGAGGAGACAGCCTGAATCAAAGTGGGTGCAGCTGAAAGCACCGACGGATTTAACTCTGTTGGTGCTGGTTTTACCAGTTTGTATCCTCGTGGCTTTGCACTGGAGCAGACCAGTAGCACACAGACTCCAGGCACCTCCACAAACATGTATTCAAAAGCAGCCTGTGCCCTGGGGAGCTTGCAGCCCGAAGCTGGGACGGTGATCCTGCAGGCCACGGGCTTGCTGTGGGCTCTGACTTCATTCCCTGTGGCAGGAATTCGTGCCCAGCTGGCTCTGGGTGCCCTGAGGGGCATGCAGCCTACCAGGTGAGGAGCAGCAGAGCCACGCAGGTGGCACGGGCTTTGCTCTCTGAGCGCTTGCCAGCCTGTGCCGCTACTGGAAGGTGCTTTGAAGGAGCAAAACCTTCACTTTCCTCCTGCCCTAGGTGCCATCAGGGAGCAGGCTGAGCCCTCCCGTGCTGCAGAACGGCTAAGATAAGCCATCAACTACCCGTGCCTCAGTTTTTCCCCACTGCAGACCTGTAGTATTTGTTGTGCTGCAAGTATTTTGAGAAGAGAACACCACACTCAGTCAGGCTCGCTGGTATTACTGCAATTCTTAATTTAAATTGCTGGCTGTTTGCTAGCAAAAACAATTCTTTCCCTCTCCCTCATTCCTTTGGTATTAATCAGTCTGCTCCATGCTGGCTGCTTGCAGAGGGGTTTTCTCCCGGGACATCTGCAGCCCCAGTTGGCAGATGCTGGGAGCACACAGCTCGCGGAGGGTGGTGGGAGCAGGGGGCCCCTCCTGGGGACTTCAACACCGTGCCAGCAGCACATCTGGTATTGCACTTGAGATCTCTGCAGTGCTGTGCAGGCACACAGAGCTGAACAGGTTGCCCGTTAGCAAAGGGGAGATGCTCTGGATTTGTGCAGGTGCAAGTGCATTAGGTGCAGGACTACAGCTATGCAAGAAATAATTAGCTGCCAGCAGTAAGAGGGAGAAGGTGCCAATGTAGCTGCAGCACTGCATCTTGGAAGAATCTTCCTATCTGCTGTTTGATGCAGCTCATGCTGTGTGCACGCAGCTCAAATCATTTCCTCTTTCTTCTTCATTTCTTGTAATGCCAAAGGCAGCTGTGCGTGTCAAGCTCTCACTTTTAAGAGCAGATCTTCGGTACCCATTTCAATCATGTTTGAGTAGGAGCCAAAAAAATCCCTATTAATGTTGACAGGATAAAGGGACTTTTCAGCACCCTTCCCAGCCAGAAGAGCAGTCAAGGCCCAAGTCAATCAGGTCACAGCCATGCAGCTCCTTTATCTGTACGCTCAGGTACTGCAGAGCTGAGAAGCTTCAAAATGTTTTCCGTGCTGAGGCCTTGATGTGCTGCAGATATTTGCATTTACCATCACTGCCTCTTTTTCTTACCACTGCTTTGTAAAACAAGGTAAAGTGAAATCCCATGCAAAGCAGCAACCTCACTTGGAGCCAGCTTGCACTTTCCTGTCTGAAGAGCTCCCAAAGGCTCTGTGCAAGAGGCACTGAGCTCCCACTCGCTTCAGTGGGGCTTGTGGGCCTGTGGTGCCTCTGCTTCAGCCCTTCCAACAATGACAAGTGCAGTACTTGCCCTCATTTTGAAGCTTTCTTTCTTCTGATTGTTGTGCCTGTTTATATATGTGCTTTTGGTGAGTTCTGCCCCCGAGCTCTGGATTCGTGCATGCTGGTGACGGAGCGATTGGGCTGAGCGGGACCGTGCTCTGCACACTTCACCCATCTCACCTATCTCATCTTTGATTTCCTTCCGTGGTTCTGTGAAGCATGTCCCCCACAGCTCACGGGACAGGGCTCGGGGCACACGGCGTGCTGCTGGGGTGGGTTGGCCTCCTGCTTCCACTATGGGCATGAAGTGGGGAGCACCACGTCATGGACCCCACGCCACAGAGCAAGCAGCCACCAGGACCAAACAGCAAGTGCTCTGCATGCATCACAGCACTGCGCTTCGGCTGGGTGGTGAGGAAACGGGATGGAAAAGTCTGCCCTGTCGTTTGGGCGTGCTTGATTTTTAGCTCACTCTTGAAAGTCCCCTTTCTGGTGGGACCCAGCAGTGCTGCATCATTCTTCCCATCCGCACTGGGCCATGGTCATCTCTGCCTAGGGGGAGGCTGCTCCCAAAGGGTTTCCTTGCTAGTTTTGGCTGTCCTCAGAGATGGACCTCAGGTGCTTTGGGGATTGGCAATGAATGTGATATTTCATATGACATTAAGCAAAATGGCTAACAAAGCTATACCCATTTTTCTTTGTATTCTGGTTATGAGGAATATGCAGTTTCTGCTGACATCTGCCAAAGGTTCAGATGTAAGGTTAGTGAAGCTGTAGAAATATTTTTTTTTTTTCTTAAGGTGATGCTAAGAAGCCTTGTGTGGTGGTGTTCCATGACAAACTTGTCTGCAATGCAGGGGACTTGCCTGCAGGAAGAGGATACACTGAGCTCCTTTCATTCAGCTTTGCTGCTAAATGAGAGCATCTGCATGGGAAATACCTAATACTCCCTGGGTCATGTGCATTGGCTTCATGCCTTCAGTTGAATCAGTGCGGAGACATACATGGTGTAAGTCACGGGTAAAATCTTCCACATCAGGACACTTGTCATGAGATGCCCGAATCAGCACCCGTTAACCTGTGAGAAGCTGCATGCTCATGATTGCTTTACCACCTCAAGTGTTTCACCACAAAAAAAAAAAAAAAAAAAAAAAGCCCTCAGGATCTATTTTGGAAAATATCTCCTCCTGTGAGCTCAGCTTTCTCCTAATGTTTGGTGTATCCAGAGCAGCTGAAAGATACAGTCAGTGGATACAGGAAATGGGATCTACGTGGGTGAGGTGGGTGAGCGCCTGTGACTGCAAGAGGCAGCAGAGGAGACCTGACTGAAGGCCACCGATTGCAAGGCTGCCTGAAAACTTGTCCCTAAACAAGCCTGAGGTGTTTAATAGCTATTGTATAGACTACTATTGGATGCAAATTTTGGGGTTGACTCTTCACGGATGACACAGCACGCCCCAGGTCAGAGAGGTATGCCCAGTTCACATGAGTCAAGAGAAGAGGGGGAGAGGAAATTATGTCTTATCACAGTCTCGAAAGCTTGGGAGAAAAATTGTTTTGGATGAGTGACAAAAGAAACATCTGAAGTTTCCAAAGACTAAGAAAAAATGAAATAAAGGCTTGTTTTCTGAGTCTACTGAGTACTCTGTTTCAGCTTGGAAGTTCTCAATATTATTTTAATCATACAAAAGTTTTAAACAATATATTTTTTTTCTAACTAAAACAAAACAAAATATTCCCTTTGGGGGAAAAAAATGGAATTTTTGAATTATTCAACTAGTTATTAAATTAAGCAGAACATTTGGTGAAATTGGCATTCCTTCACAGGATGCTGAGATACAGGTGGGACTACACATGCCTTAATGTTTGTGAAAAATGTGTTCAGTGCTACTTATGCCACACTGCTGCTGCACACTGACTGATGTGCTCTTCTCTGTTTTTGTGCAGTGTGTGGTTGCAGCTCTTTCCTCTTTTCTCCTGCCCCTCAACACAGCTATTTTTAGGAATGGGCTTCCCAGAGCAACTCATCTTGGAAGACCTCCTTGGACTCTGCTTGGAAGGAAGGAAGCACCAAAAGAAGCCGACTGCAAAATAACCCCAGCGGTTTCCTCATCCCACTTTGTCAAGACTTTTCTGAAAAGGGAAATGAAGATTTATCAGTTCCTGGCTTCACAAGTCCTTCAGAAACAGGAATGGTTTGCGAAGGGAAGTGGATACTCTGTGTGTGTTGCAGGTCAGCCTCCTTTCCCAGAGAAGGGAAACGGGCTTTGCGGCCAGGCACCCAGTGGCTGAAGGTGACGCTGGCCAGAAGTCCTGGCCATTCATGTTGCTGTCCACATCTCTTAAGCAGGAGCATGTCCAGAGATGACACAGTGGTAAATCTTGAAGACATTTTCATATGAAAAACAATCACCTCAGCAAGTGAACCAGGGTGCAAGTGGGACTTCTTTACAGTGGGATATCCCAGCATATCGGTGCCAGGTGTTTCAGCTTGCTGCTGCTGTGGGTCAGGCCTGCAAGGATGGGAGCATGGACAGGGCTCAGGCAGGCATATGGAGGTTGTGGGATGTTCTGCTACAGCTCGGGAAATTTCATAGGCTATGAGACAGGAGGTGGAGGTCAAGTCTATTTGGGGGCGAGTGGGTGGTGTGAATCTCCCTCTTCTGAAGGGTTTTCCCCAAACCCATCTCGGCACAGCCCAGAGTAAGTAGTCTTCATGCAGCTTAAGGGAGGTTTTATTTATTTGTTTGCTTGTTTGCTGGGGCAAAGCTTCTCAGAGAGGCTGTGATGAGTAGTCAAATCGGCATTTTATATTGAACCCAGAAGCAACAGCCCTGACGCAGGCTGGAGAGGAAACCCATCCACTTAGAAAAACTGAAATAAGAGGGCGGTTTCACTCTGTATATCACACAGGCCAGGCAGCTATCATTACTGACTTTCAGTCCTTCTCGGTTCAGCATGTACTTAGAGCTCTGGCTTGGAAATCGTGTGTCCTTTCCCCATGCAGGTGGGAAAGGGCAGCTCAGCTCCTCTAGTACAGCCCCTTATTGAAAGCTGCTCGGTGCTTCTTGGCGTGGGCTGCCTGTTGCTCAACACCTGGGCAGTCCCAGGTGCAGACAAACAGGGTTGTGAAGTGCAGCAGCAGCACTCACAGAACTCTTCCCTACCTCTTTGTGAAACACCCTCCTCCGAGCTACTGAAATCCTGGGGTAATAATTAACTGAGTTAAGGCTTGCACTGTAATTGCAGCCATGTGCACTTTGCTGGGTGCGTTTGTGTTAAAAATGTTTGCATTTTAAGGCTCTTTCTGTGTGACAGTCTTGCAGCACTCTGCACGTATTCGCTCATTTAGCTTCACGTTAGATTTTGCATTTTGCTTCTGGTTGGAGGGATGACAAGCTTCTCTGTAGGGTGTCCCTTGAAAGACATGCAGGAAATTAATCTCAGCTAGCTAAAACTGGGATTTTAAAAAAGATTTAAATTAAAAGAGGCCTGCACCTTCCAAGCAAGACACACATCAAAAACTGAACTAAGCACATCAAATGGACGATTTCAGTTAGTTTGCATAAACTCTCTAGAGCACCCAGGCATTGGCAAGGGCCAGGAAGAGGCAGGCTGAGGAGCAGCGCAGGAAGCCCTCTACACTTGAATGTTAGCAAGGGGGTTAAGCCATCCAAATCTGGATGCCATCCTCCAACATCCAGGCCCTAGAAGGGTTCCCCTTGCCTCTCCAGGAGCACCCACAAATCTTGCTGGCATCTGTGCCCCTGGGACTTCTACCTGGAGGATTGGGTCTGCTGGAGGCTTGGGGGACAGGAGGTGGGGTTGGTGTGAGGACCCAGTCTGCCCAGCCAGTTGGTGAAGCCTCCACCAAGCCGTGGCCAGTGTTGGGTAGGTCCAAGGCTGCATGGCCACTGCTGGGAAAGGTGACAGAGCCCATTGCAGCTGCTTGTGATGGCCCTAAAGCTGTCACATTGCGGAAAGGATTGTGCAGGGAAATCCCCAGCTTTATTCTGATCCAGGCTAGAAAGTCCTGTTTGGAAAACCAGACAAGGAGATGGCCTTGGGAAGAGCTGAGTGCCAGAGTGAGGGGGAGGAAAGGAAGCCGGATCTCCAGGGCGGGGGGTGTTTCTGTTTCAGGCACTCTGGACTTTGGTTTCGTACACTGTGGCCTGATAAATGTGTCAGCGTTTAAACAGAGCCTTTTGGCTCTGATGTGCAGGCTTCAGAGAGCTGCCCAAAGGTGCCACAGCTGTGACCGGCTCTTGCTGGAGATGGGGAGAGCCCACACAGCCACTGCCCCAAAAACTGAACTGGGGCAAAGCCAGCAGCAGCTTTTAAAACAGATTAGAGGTGCTGGAGGCCTCGCTGCCCTTTGGTACATGGAGTCCTGCTGGGGCAGGTGGGCGGCCGCGCCCATGGGCTGCATGTGGGCGAGTGGTTGCTGAACGCTGGGCCTCGGCCCTGTCTGTCTGATAGTGCTTCTGTGCTGTGTCCCCTGTGTAAAACGCAAAAGTGCCAGGGAGCCAATTCCGAATGCCAGTGGGCTGAAGGAGGAGGAGAGCAAGAGTTACAGCCCCCCGTGTTGGCCAAGTGTAGGCCCCTCATGCAGAGAGCTGCCCAAGCTCATGGCCACCTCGCCCTGCTGAGGCGAGGCACCCTCACCTTTACACATTCTGCAATGAACTAAGGAGAAGGGTCCCAATGTACTTGGGGGGGTGAGAGAGAGAGTATGAGGAGGAAGAAGAAGGTGTGGGAGGAAATAGATAGTTCAGCTCTGCGTGTGCAATATGAGGAAGTATGGGAATATCCCTGAGGGATTATCGAATTGCTTTACAAGGATGGGTGAGGGGAAAGGCTGGAAACAAAAATGCAAGCTCATGCAGGGCAATGTCATAAAGGTGGATGAGTGAATAAGTTCATGGGGACACTGGTGCAGGAAGAGAAGTGGAGGGACCTGAGGGAAATGCTCAGCCTGAAAGGGAGAAAAGAACAGAAAAAGGTGGATCCTGCTGCTGTGGGTGGAAGAGAGAACCAAGGTGCTGAGAAGGGAGGCTGATGGAAAGAACTGAGTCTGCTAATAGCAGTAGATGTGACTACATTAGAAAAAATATATATACTGGGAGAATTTATAAGGAAACAGAGAAATGTGCTGCTTTGTGCCTGTCCTTGCTCTGAGGGACAGCAGGGATGAAGAATCCTGCAGTGGGAAGCCCTACAGGGGCATTTCAAGGGAAGTTATCTGATGGCCAGACCAAACGAAGAGATGTGCTTCCTCACACCATTTATCAGTGGACTGAGGCAGTCCTTCCTACAAAATGCTGCCAATGTCAGAGGTGTGCAGTCACCTCAGAAGCAGTTAACAAAGTCTGTGGAATAAAACCCCCATCAAGAACCATTTCTTATGAAGGAGGCCACCTTGATCTCCGGCAGTCATTAAACCACAGGTTGTTGAAGTTGGGAGAGAATGCTCACTATTGCTAGATAATGGCCATCTTTTTATGATTTTCTGTAAGACCCTGATCTGTGGCAGCAAAGCTGTTCTGGAAGTCTTTAAAGCTTGCTGAGCCACCCAGGACAGGTGCTGGAAGAGAATTTTGAACCCTGGGCCAACATGGAGAAGCATTAGCAGGAGGAAGCAGACAAGCAAGAACAGGTTGAGTTGCTCTGTTAATAGCAGCTGTGGTGGCAGAATAAGAAAAAAAGTGATGCTGGCAGAATGAATACCCAAGGAGCTTTTTCTCCCAGTTCTACTAATGAGACATCTACCAGCATGCCAGGGAAGAGGCATAAAGGCAGAAGGTTATCACCAAAACCAGTCTCAGAAGATCTTTCTAAAGGCATAGGTGTGGAAAAGGCGGAAGCAGTGCAGATATGCATTGGTTTAGGACATGTGTCAGAACTTGCTTTTTTGGGGGTGGGTGTGTGAGTGACATATAGTGGACAGGCCTCACTTTTGTGTTACAGCATGATCAAGTTGCATCAAGTGAAAAGGCAAAACGCTGCACTGAATAAATCCGTGCTAGCAATGTACACTGTGGAGTGGCCACAAATACACAACATGCCCAAACCTATTTTGTGAATAAACGCAAATTCTCTCATTAATCTCTGTCCTACTTGCTTTAACTGTGGTTCCTGCATTTTTGGTACTTTGTTAATTTTGCATGACTGATGAAGGCAAACAGCAGCATAACCAACATGCAGTACCTTGGCAATAATTTGTTTAGCTGCAAAACTTCCTTGTACAGTAAAGCATTTGCTTAATTTATTAAGTCATTACAGAATTCTTACAACATTATAACAGCACCTACCTAATATATTGTTTGCCTAAATGTTGCAATGGGCAGCAGGGAATGTACCACTGCCTCCAAAAGTACTCAGCCAGTCTGGTACTCCTGATAACTACACTTCCCTCCCTCCCTCCAGCTTTTCAGTAAAAAATATTTGTATTCAGATGGTATCTATTTAAATATTTGTATTTAAATATTTAAATACACGTACAGCCACGTACACGAGCACTTCCAGAACGCTGATATCTACAGGTGGTGAATGCCTCCAAAGGGCCCTGACAGCATTTCAAGCCCATGTTTTGTCAGTGGGAAACAAGAAGTGCAGCTACTTGAAGGAACCATTGTCTTTTTTATTTTCAGCCATTGCAACATGGTATTTAGTCAAGAAAGGCTTGAAGCCAACTGGGATTCTTTGCTGGTGAAAAACCCTGCAGCAGGTAGGTAAACCCCCCATCCCCTCCACCCCCAGCTCAGATTTAGTGGCTGCTAAATCTGCAGGAGTGCAGGGTGAGGCCCAAAGCCCAAGAAGGTTTGGCAGATTTTAACCCAGCCCCAATCCTGGAAAACATTGCAGGCTTGAAATTTGGGCATGGCCCTTTCTGCAAGAAGGAAGTTTCAGTGTGTACACCTGGCCAATTCTAATGAAATGAGAGTGGAAGGGAAATACAAATGACTCAGGATGGCAATTTCTATGTAGTCACTTCCACAATGGCCTTTGGCTCCCATGCAAATTAGGAAGTACCCAGCCAGATGCAGTGCTCTTCCTCATACCAAACAGTCCTTTGTGCAGGTTGTGTGTCAGAAACCCCCCAAAAAGAGGGAGGTGGGAAAGGTGATGGGTGTCCTGTGCAACCTGGAGCCCTCACAACCTCTTGAGGGTGGCCGGCTGCCAGCAGCACAGGAGTCCCCTGGCCAGCGGAGCTGGCAGAGCTTGGTCCTGCGTCAGCAGCTCTGCCGCACCCCATCCCAATCTCGGGGTCGTGATGTGGGAGGAGTGTGGCACAGGAACTGGGCATGGCCCCATTTCTCTCAATGGACTCTATGTGATCGCGTAATGGTCTGGTGTCTGCAGCTAAAATCAGCCCTGCTCTGCAACAGGCGATCAGATGCAGATGGGAATTTAAACTACATGATTCTGTGTTAGTTCCTGGAGAAAACACGGAGGAAAAACTGGAAGGCTTTAAGGCCCCTGACTGCACTGCTGCAGACTGTGTGGGGATGGCTGCAGCTCCTGCAGTGGGGAGGAGGGGGAGGCCCCTGCCTGAATTTCAGGGGGGTGAAGCAGCAGCGCTCCTTCCCGGGCATGCGCTCCCTCTTCCTGTGGAAATCCCCGCTGGAAAGTCTGAAGGTGTCCGAGTTCAAACCGGAGCTGGGCTGTGATAAATGAGAGGGAAGGCAGGCACGGTGCTGCTCTGCAAACCTCCCTCAGCAAGTCAACACAAGAGCAGCCAAGTTTCAAGCCACGTTCTGCATCCTGGCTGTGCCCGCAGCCACCGGAGATGGAACAAAAGGTGCCACCAGGGCGGGCATTTACCACCAGAGATGGTCTGGAAGTCTCCGCATGGCCTGGGCGGTCTGGCACTTGTGTGACAGAGGGGGAATCCCAGCCCCCTACCCGCCCACGACAACGGGCACAGGAAGCTACACCTACGTGTACTGCTAAAATTAGCTGCAGAAGGGCTGAGAGCTGAAAGCTGCTTAGATGTCTTACTCCTACTGCAGTAAACCCCCTAAAACCCCCGGGCCTCTGACCTTGTAGGTCTAGTAAGTGTCAAGTACTTCTGAGAAAGCTAACCGTGTGGGTCCCACGCAGCTCAGGACAGTGAGGTACAACAAATTGCTTCACAGGCCAGGTACAGTAATCTGACTTTTTTTAATAAATACATATCTCACATGTACCAAAATAATTATAAACAAAAATGTACAGTATTTACATTCTATACATTTGCTAAAAAGTGTAGCAATTATGACACACACGGTGTGAAACGCGTTGTTTCCAATGCCCACAGTTAACATCATTGCTACCTTTCTCGTAACAGCCAGGAGGCCACATCTCCTCTCTAACTCCTCTGCCTGCTGCCCTGCGCCCCAAGAGCACCTGGGGTCAGTCAGCAAGGCAAAGGAGTGCCAACAGCCTTACACCAGCCCAACACACAGCCTCCAGCACATGGGGCGTTTGTATGAGCCCATCTGGCCTCTAGGGAACAACATCCCTCGTGGTACTCCGCGTTGCAAGGTAGCTCTTGAATGCATTTCTGTCAGCAGCACGCTGGATGTGTAGTAGTAGTCTGTTATCTTCAGCTGGCTGAGACGATGAGATATACAGCTCTTTATCAGGTGGTGTGCGTAATCACAGATCTCTAACGATGTTACACATCCCACTCCTGCTACTTAAATACAGGTGAGAACGTGGAACCAACTGTTCTTATTACCATTTCGTGCTCCTGGCTGGGCAGTGTAGTATTTTGGTACTGTCTTCTCCTCTGCATTTAGACTTTCTTTTTAAATGAAGGAAGTCAGTCCTTTTTCTATACATATGTACACAGTCACTTTTCACAGAAACCTCTGCTTTAAAATGCCAGCTGTCGTCCTCCAATACAGCAGTCGTCGTACATAAGCTGAAAGAAAAACAGAGAATGCTGTTAATGCAAAACTCCTACTGGGAGTATCCTATCTACTCTGGGAAAACAGCCAAATGCTGTGTGCCCTGACTTCAGTGGTGTCTACAATTTCTACACTGAAATGGTTACGTTTGCTCTAACGTCAGAAAAACAAATGCTGGGGAGGCAAAAAACACCAATTAACTTAACACCAATTAACTTAAATTTTATCTCATAAGGTTCTGTAGGTGTCAGGAACAGAACAACGCTCAGAAGCGTGCATCATGTGAAGTTAACCTCCATTCCCCAGTGTATTGTTTATATTTTATTCTTAAGCTTCTTCTATTTATATCTCTGCCCCAACTTGCCACCTTTCTGACAGTTGGCAGTGTAACCTTGCTTTAGGAGCTATTTATCCCCACAAGTTATGTAGGTAAGAGGTCATCAGAGCAGCACCAGCCAAACCACAAAGGGCAGGATTTGACCCATCTCTTGAAAAGGTGCAAATGGCCACTTACTTCATCCTCTGTGAACTCGGGCTCAGATTCACTGCTCTCCTCATCCTCGCTTTCGGGCAACATCTGCAGATCAGCTGTGGTCAGCTGCTTCAGCTGTTCCTGTATGCTGGAGTTGTCTCTTCCCCACGTGAGCTGGTAAGGGGAGTAGCCCTGGTAGGTCACTTTGTTCACGTCTGCCCCGTGCTTCACCAAAAGTGACACCAGCTCTGAATTCTGCAGGTCCACGGCCAAGTGCAACGCTGTTCTGCCATTGCATGGCTCCTGTTTGGAAATAACACAAGGTATTGCATGTTAGGAGAGCTGGGCTTGCTGGCGTCAGACCTGTTGATTCTTGTGACTACACAGCCCTGTTCAGTTAAATTCATGGTGTAAGTTACATACCTGAGCATTTACGTCTGCTCCCAAGGACAGCAGGTATTCGACAACTGCCAGATATCCTTGAATAGATGCCAAATGGAGACACGTATGTCCTGTAAGACATAAATGAAGGTAAAATTTGAGTTAAGTCTAATATAATGCCCTATAATTCAGTTAATAATTCAGTCAAGATGGTAGGATAGGATGATATTTAAGTTTGCAATTCATCCAGAACAAAGGGGTATTTTCCAGAAGAGCTTTCCAACTTCAATCAAGTGTGGATAATAGGGCTGGATTTGGAAAGATTTCTTAAGAGGCTTTATTCCAGTATTTAACTGTGGCTTATTGTAACAACAAAAAAAAAGAGGAACATGCAAAAATATAAAATATAACTGTATTGAGTGCTGCAAAAGCACTCATTAAAAATGCAAAATTCAAAGCCACGAGAGCCAATGATCAACAGCGAGGAGGCCTAGGAGATGCAGCCTGTGACATTTTAAGGAAGTCAGACACTGCGTTGTTCTGGGGCCTCCTCAGCATTAAAATGGGAACAACGCTGCTTCTCCAGCTCTCCAGAAGTCAGCAGCCCCGTCTGCAGCGCCGTGTATTGAGGTGTGCGTATGGCGGCGTGTGCATACCATTGTAGTTGGTTGCCTGCAGGACAGCGAGGAGGTGGTGGGGCTGGCAGTACTGCGTGAGGACGCTGACGCTTCTGAGGGATCCCTGCTGGCAGGCAATATGGAGCGGGGTGTTTCCTCGGAAGTCCCTGATGTCCAGGTCGCATCCAGCTTTCAGGAGGTGCTCAGCGATTTCGGGCTGATCAGTGATTACTGCCAGGTGAAGGGGAGTCTGCAGGCAAAACAGAAAAGAGAAACCTGTGAGTTACACGGCAGATGTTGCAGCAGTGTCTGAACACAAAAACCCTGCAGTTGCTTGTGGATTTCTGCCCAACTGAAAACACACCCCACAAAGTCAGTTCGTTACGCTTCCTGACATAGTGCAGAGCTGCTCGTTAGTCTGGAAGCAATGAACTCGGGGCTCTCCAGATACCGGACATGCAATCCATAAGAAGGGTATCATTAACATCCCAGCGAGGAGGGATGAGACCCATTGCATCATATTTGAAAAATGGGGGCGGTAAGAGGCCGCTGCTGGGGAGACAGTGTTGCATCAACACCGGTCGGAGTCATTCGGGTGCTTTCCTGAACGTAGGCTTTGATTTAATATCCACTGAATTAAAAAAGCGATTTTTCCTTGGGAACTCCCCGCAGGGCTTTTGTGGGGGCGGTAGGGGGGTTGATCCGTGCCCCAGGGTGCCGAGGTGAAAGTACCTGGCTGAGGTTGTTCTGGAAATTCAGGAAGGCACGGTCCCCGCTGGTCTGCCGGATCACCTCCAGGCTGAGGGCTTTTTCTTCGTGGATAATCGCCAAGTGGAGAAAACTGCATCCAAAAAAAATATATATATTATTAAAAAATAAATAAAAAATTAAGCCAACCTACGCAAAAGCCCCAGTCCCCCCCCGGCGGGAACGCGGGTGACGAGGTGCCCGGGGCACGGCCCCAGTCATGTGCGGGTTTCGAAAGCCGGGGCTTTCGGCGGCCGGGGCTTTCCGACGGCAGCGGGAGCCGCCTCTCCCTGGCGCCGCTCCAGGGACTTTCCGCGCTCCGCTCCCCGCCCGGCGCCTCCCCGACGGCGGCCCCGACCCCGTTCCCGTTCCCGTTCCCATCCCCGTCCCGTCCCGTCCCCGTCCCCGTCCCCGACTTACGTGTCCCCGTCCTCGGTCAGCTGCTGCGCCCAGCCGTGCGGGCGGGCGGGCTGCTCGCGGGGCTGCAGGCGGATGTCCTCCAGCTCCCGCACCAGCTGCCGGTACTCCTCCTCCTTCATGGAGTCCAGCCCGCTGTCGTGGCGGTCGTCGGGCGGCAGCAGCCCGGCCGGCCGCTCCTTGCGGGGCTGCTCGCAGCCCTCCGCGGCGGGCGGCTCGGCGGCCAGGCGGGCGCTCAGCATGGCGGCGGGGCGCTGAGGGCGCTGAGGAGGGCGCTGAGGAGGGCGGCTGGCGGGGCCGGGAGCGCGGCCGGGAGCGGGGCTGGGAGCGGGGCCGGTGCTGGCGGCCGGGCGGGCATCCGCGAGTGAGCGGCGGCGGCGGCGGCGCTCCGCATATAGACGGCGGCGGAGGGGATTTCTGCGGGGGAGGAGCCGCCGCCAAGGGAATTTCCAGCCTCTCAAGGCCTCGCCGGGCGAGTCCGGTCCTGCTCGGCGCCAGGGGCGGCGACAGGGTGGGGAGGGAGGCAGGGATGGGGGCCGGCCCGGCTCTGCACAGCACCGCACGGCTCGGCACGGCTCGGCTGGGCGGAATTCCCTGCGCCCTCCCTGCCTGGCCCTGCCCTGCCCGCGGCGGGGAAGTACTCGGAGCCCCGCGGGGGGACGCCGCCGCCCGGCCCCCCCCGGGGGCTTCCCCGCGGGGCCCCCTGCCCGCTGCAGCTCCCCCGGCTCCTGGGCTCTCCCCCGGAGGCCGAGCGGGGCTTTGGGGGTGCAGGAGGGGAGCTTGGGGTGTGCTGTGGGGCTGCTTCTGCGCCCCGTGTGCCAAAGGCTGGGTCGGGTCACCGTGATGCTAATAATTTTGGCATAAATTTAGGGGGTAGCAGGCTTTGGAGAGACTCGGATGCTGCAGACGGCTGGTGTGAAAGAGCGCAGAGCCTGCAGGTGTGAGGGTGCCACACAGCACCTGAAGGATCTCGCATCTCTGGTGGAGGAGCCCATGGGATTAGGAGCAGGCAGGAGGATCCTGCTCTGCTCTGTACGTCCAGACCCTGTCAAAGGCTAAGCAGGACGCTTCAGGCCCTCCACACAGACACAGGAGCTTCATTCGTTTCCCAAGCACCCTTACTCTCTGCATCCATTTCAGTTATTCCCTGCTCCTCATTACCAGTGTCCTCCCATCCGTGCACAGTGAGAACGGGACAGACGCGGGCTCCCACATGGATAAAAGGCGCCGGGGAGGTTGACGATGCTGAATTTTTCCCTGGTGAATTTTGCTGCCGCTTCTCAGATGTGGGGGGGATTCCCATTAAGAATTTTTCTCCTCTTGCAACTCTTGCTGGCCTCGCTGACTAACAGTGTCGGAGAGGTTTTTTTTTGCATTTGCCATTTTCCCATGGGATGGTGTCCCTTTGAAAAAAAGGGCTTGTGAGAAAATCCAAAGATGAAAGGGGGAGCCAGAGGAGAGGGAAGACGCCTGGCTTTCCGTAAACAGATGTTTCTGATTTTCAGCCCAGCCGTACCATTCCTGGGCTTTTTTTCATTATTCATCTCTGGGCCTGGGACAACCCGGTGGTGCTTTTGGGCAGGTTTAGAAAAGCCGTGAAGCTCTTTCTTTTATAGGTTAAGGGTTATGAAAGTTTTGCGAGCTTCTTGAAAGAGTTTCCCCTTTTTAATGTAAATTGGCAGGGGAAATTTAATTAACAAATGATTCTCCTCCCACCTGCCTCTGTGCAAAAGCAAGGAGGGGAGATGGAAAGCAAGCTCCTGATCCAACTAGCAGGGGCACCGAGCCCAGCAAGCACCGAGCTGCCTCACCAAAGCTATGCAGAAATTAAGCTTGCAAACTTCCCGTCCTCGCTGCGATGGCTGGAAACCGAGTTCAGCAAAACAAGTTCTTTGCCTCTGCAAGTGACTTCCAGCTGCTGTCACAGGCAACCTCGGGGCTATTTTTGGAAAATGTTTGCCAGCAGAAACCTCATTTTGGAGGCACGCGAGCTGAGATGCTCTCATTTTGTGTACATCTGAACGCTGTGGTGCTTCAGCCAGTTGTAGGTGGCAGAAAGGAGATGGAAAATGATTTCTGGATGGAAAGATCAGCCCACTTCCTGCCCCGGCAGAGGCAGCACCAGCCTCTGCTGCACGGGGCCATGGTGCCCAGGTGCTTGGCTGTGCCCTGGCAGCAGGAGCTGAGCTTTGGGTGGGAGTGGGTGCACATCAGTGCTGCACATTTACTGACGTCTCTGCTGTTTTTCTTTGTACAAAGAAAAATGACGTCCCCGGTGGTAATAGTAGCTTTGACAGTCTCAGTGATGAAGGGCCCCAGACGTGAGGCAGTGCTGAGGCTAAGAGGCAGCCAAAAGCACGGCTCAAGAACTGGCTCTGCCCTAAGCCTAATCCATCTCTGTACAGTAGCAGACAGCCAGCGGATGCATGGGCAAGCAGGACTCCTATTAAAACAAATAAAGCTGCTATCTTCTCGGGAACTCCTCTCAGCTAACAACAGTGTTTTACAATATTTGCTTAGAGGGATAGCTTAAGCGTGCAGGAGATAATATAAAACAAAGGTTTCTTAGCTGTGGTGAAGGTCACCGGTGCTGCTTTTATGCCACTGAGGTACCGTCCTTTTCCTGAAAGTTAACTCATTCTAGCAGTTACTCTGTACAATTTTCCATACAGTCCACAAGCATGAACAAATATAACAGAAAGAAACAAACTCAACTTTTCAGTGTTTGGTTTTCCCCTTTCAGTTGTGTGGTTGCTCAGATTTGCTGGGCAGCCCTTCGCCCATGTGTGGTGTGCCCCTGGGGACGGAGCAGCCATCCCAACCCAGGGACGGGGCCAGCACAAGGATCACATCTACCCACGCTGAAGCAGGAGCAAACTTCATGAATGCTGCTGTAGTTTGTGCCAACCTGAATGCCTTTTTGTCCTCTAGGACTATGTTAGGAGTCCCTGCTGCCTGAAGGAGCTTAGTAAAGATCCGTGGGAGATGCTCTGCAAATGGGTCTGGCTCCTTGTTACATAGACAGCACAGTACTGAGGTCATTCCCAAAAAACGGGGCTACCTAAATGGCGCTGTACCGATGCAAAAGGCTGGGACCATGGGAGGTGGTTTTGCACCAGATACCCAAGGACTGGATTTTGCAAAAGTGCCTGCTTCTCTAGGTACTGTGAACACCCAATTTGCAGGGCTGCGGGGCTGCAGGAATGGTATGTTTGCTTTTACTCTAGCTTGCAGCAAGCAGCTGGCGGGGCTCTGAGAAGCAGCCTTGCGTGCCTGAATACTGAAAAGGGGCAGTAGGGTTTTAATCAGTTCTTAAAGGACATGAAAGATTCTCGTGCTGCTTCCTCAAGCAAACACATTAAACTGTAATTTCCTGATTGCCACACTAATCATGAGACCTGTCTAGTGCTGTCGCTGTGGTGCTGTTGATTTACCAGAGTTTGTCCCTCAACTTCATCCTTTTGTGATTGCTGCTGCAGATACCTATTAACTGTTTCCTCCCATTGAATCTCAGGGGCTGTGCCCGTCTCGCAGTAAACATGACAGGAAGGGCAGTGCACAACATTCAGCAGGATCTTGGCCCAGGCTGCTAGAGCCAAAAGCAAAGCAAAGCAGAGCAGTAAGCCTGCATGTGCCAGTGCACGTGCAGATATCTCCTGTCTAATCTGTGTGCTCTTTGGAATGGGACTCCCTTTTATTTCCCTAGAGGATTAAGGATTTTGCTTTGCACTGGAAGCTAGGAAGCACTTGCTAGAAAACGCTGTCATTCTGACCATGTTTTGCAGTTCAAACCAGCATATCTCAGCCGCCCATCTACAGCTGCTGCCGAGATAAGGACCAGGCTGCTTTCGGGTCCAGACGCCTAGTCCAGCGCTAAATGAGGGGAACACATTTCCCTCCCACTTTCTAATAATAATTTGACTGTTACTAATTTGAAAGGACACAGGGCAAAGTTAAACAAAGGTTATTTTTGTCAGCCTGGATGAGTCTCACAGTGCTGACCGTGCCCTGCGGGCTGTTTACCATCCTCCTCACACATTCGATCGGAGGCTATCAAGGCACTGCCAGGTGCTCTGAAAAGTCCAGCAGTGGGTGCAGTAGGAAACATTTCCCCGGCTTATTCAGGCTTATATAATACCCAAGGCAACAACACGGGAGGTACTTTTTTCCGTGTGTAAAGACTAGGGTCCAGACTAGGCATTTAACATCCTGTGGCTGTTCTGTGGTACAGAAAGGGAGCTCAGCAGGGTGTCTGGGCCAGAGCCTAGCAGGGACATTCTGTTACACAAATTTCCAACTGGCCACGCTAGTCTCTGGTTTTATTTTTAGACTGTGGCTTATTTCTGGCCTCTCTTAAATCGACGCGTTGCATCCCTGGGAAGATCTGCATTTCTCTGTGTGAACTGTGGGGCTGTTTATGTATCAGTTGCTTGTATATCTGGAGATCCTCAGGGATGAGATGTACCATATAAATTTAAACTGCTTTTATTGTTATGCCTTAAAGGTAAATATAGGTCACTTTGTTTGAGATCTGTTACCACTTGGCGGGCAAGCTTTCCTTGGTGCTTTCCTTTCATTTCTCCCGTGAAGTTTTGTTGAAGCGTGCTGCTTGCAGTGCTTCTGCTTTGAGCTGATGCTTGCTGCCCGCTGCAGCAAAGCTCGCTGTCATGTAGAACAGGAGAGATGTGGGGTGGGGGAAGAGCAGGGAAGCAGAGGCAGGTCTCTTGGGCTTGTTGTACAACTTCCCCTTCAGCTACACGAATACCATTGCTGCCCATCAGTACAGCCCCTTCTTCGGCTGCAAACAGAGTGGAAGCACCTGACAGGGAAAATATGAACTGGGAGCATACTGACAATTACGAAGGGACTTTCCCCTGCAGGCAGCTGTGACATTTGATAACGTGACGTTCTCTGCTTTTTCCCAGCAAGTAGGAATCCTGCAAAGGTGGGGAAAGAAGCACCATGGGACCATGCAGACAAGTGGCCCCAAGGGATTTCAAGACCAAGACCTCTGCCAGGCACAGGGGGAGTTGAGGCAGCAAGCAGGGATGTGCTGAGGAAGGAGCTCACCTCCTTTTTCTTTGGATTAGGGATCCAGAAGGTAGAGGCTGGCTCTAGATGCAAATTTTCATGTGGTACGAGATGATATTTTGAACAAACTAGAGACCTGAACTGGACAAAGCTGGGCTGTCCGAAGAGAGGCTGACTTGGGCAGCCTCTGAGCCAAGCCATAGCAGGTCTGGGTTGCTCTGTGCAGCACTGATGCCTAAAGCTGGTGGGTGCAAAGGGTGCTCTTCAGCCTGGGTGAGTTTAAAAAGCCAACATGCTGCTTATATGGAAGTAGCTGAAGCAGCTGGAGCCCTCCGCAGAACACAGGCACACGGCAAGCCTGAATTAGCAGCTGAACTGTGTGTGGGCCCAGGGATTTCCCTGGGGACGGATGTGGCAAACGCAGGGGCTAATGCACTGAGTGCTGTAACTGTGTCTGTGAGATAGCTGAGGAGCCGAGGGGGAAGGAAGCAGGAAATACTAGACAGAATACTAAGAGCATAACCTTGAGGGGGGAAAAAAAAGAAAAAAAAAGAAAAAAAAAAGAACCACAGAAAATGAACTTTGGGCTGGGTACTTCCTCAAAAAGCCCTGGGACTGCGAGCAGAGGTCCTGAGGTTGGTTCCTCTTGCGCACACCATCTCCGAAGGCAGGCAGCCCTTGGGCAGCCCCAGCCCCTGCCCCTTCCCCACATAAAGCACCTGAGTCTGAAACTCCCGTCAGTGCCAGCAGCTGCCAAACCGGCACCATGGGGGCTTTGCCTCGAGCATCCCAGTGTGACGTGCTCCTGACGGTGCTGCTCTTGGGAAAGCTCTCAGGTTTGAACCTCGTTTTGTTCTGGATGAGTTCCAGGCTGTGCTCAGACCTGGAGCTCTGGCTGTGACCGCAGGGAGCACAGGCAGTGCTGCCAAGGGCTAGCTGTGTTTCTGGCACGATGTCCTGCCCCAGCCCATCCTTCCTCTGTGTTCACAAAAGGCTGCTGACGAGAGCAGGGCTGCAGCACCCACAGTAGCTGAGCTAAGGAGGGCAAATGAGAAGAGCTCCAAGGGACAGCAAAGAGATCCGCTGCACGTCCATGTCAGAGGGTGCCCGTGCCTGCTGGTGCTGGGGTCCCCCAGCTGCACCGGGTGATGCAGGAAAGGGGAACAGATTACCACAGTGCTGGGCTGGGCAGTCGTAACTGGGGCTGCAGAGGAAGCAGGAGCAGATGGAGGCACCATGCAGATTTTTCAGTCTGGATGGAGTTAAGTGTCTCTCTCTCTCCCTCCAAGGTTGCACCCGTTCCTGGGATGACTTCTCACTCAGTGTTACGTCCTGCAGGGCTCTATTTCTTCAGATTTAGTGGGCGATGCTTACAGAATAAGGGCTGTGGTGTTCCTCAGGCAGAAATGTCTCAGGGATAAGCTCCTTCTTGGCCAGACGGTTTGTGCATGGGCGGTGTGGTGACGTCTGGAGGCGCGCAGCGTAGCCCCGATGACACACGGTGCCTGCCTTCCCTCAATGTCCAGGAACAAGTGGGGAAAAAGTAGTCCTTGAATTCTTCCGGGACAACATTTCTGAGCAGGAAACACAGATAATGTGTTTAGGAAAACCCTGACCTCTGGCAACACGGTCTTAGGGCCACTGCTTTGGTTTTATGCTTCAGATGGGGAGATTCGTGGAGGCTCCGAAATATGTTTGTGGGAAAGCCAGTGAGGGAAGTGGGAGGGAAGGGTGTGTTTTTCCCCCCGAGCTGTGCAAAGTTTTATTAGTCCCTCTGTGAAACAAGCATTTGACAGTCACATAATTTAATGCTGCTCCTACCTGCATGCACAGTCACAAACCCCTCCCACAGTCTGCATCCCACCGCGCTCATCGCAGCCCCCTCTGCACCCTCCCCAGCTGGCAGCGCTTCACCCCGCGCTCCTGGGAGGGAGAAGACACCACAAAATATCCACATCTACCAGGGCTTCCAGGAGTCTGACCCCCTGCAGGACAGCAGTGTGCCCGTCGTGTTGCTGTCACCTCACAGCCAGCAGTGCTGTGGGACCAGGGAGAAGCTCGAGCCCAAGCTCCCCGCTCTCTGGGCCAGGGGTGCTCCCCCAGCTGCCCTGCTCTGCTGGCTGTGCAGGAGCAGCACGGGGTAATGCACACACCTGGGAAGAGGCACTGGGTTGCTCTCCGTCTCCTCCCTGGTTAAGGGTGGGTGGATCCAGCCTGCACAGTCCCATCAGTCAATCTCAAATGACAACGTACAGCAGAATTACAAACAAGCCAGATGACCCAAAAACACAGTTTCCGGCACAGTGTGACCTTGAGACCTACTCCCACTCCTCCATACCTTACCAGCTCTCCTCAGCTGCCCCGTACAGAGGACTCTGCTAAACACTGCTGTGATGCCACCACTCTGTGGGGCACAGAAGTAGTCTAGGGAGACCTCGTACCCAGAAGAAGCTGTTGGTTACAGGCATGGGTATGCTCATCCTGCTGGAGCAGCATGCTGCTCATCCAGGCTTTTCCAGACACTACAGGTGGGCAAACCCAGCTCTTACCCCTCTGTGGAGAAGCGGGCAGGAGGGCAGCTCCAACAGGGCTTTGCTCCCAGGGGTGAGGGTGGGTTGTGTTTAACAGGGTGGAAGAGGGAACATCTTGGCTCCTGGGGCTGTTGCACTGCTACCCTCACAGGTGGCACCCACTCGAGTGGAGTCTGGAAAAACCCCACCTTGGCTGAGTTTGTTAGCTAAGTTCAGCTCAGGTTTATTTAACCCTGATGGGGTGAGCCACTGTAAGGGATCATCCCATGGCATGTGTTGGCAGAAATAGTTCCCAAACGGCTCCTTGCCTAAGGAGCATCCAGAGGGACCACACGTGCTGTCTCACAGGAAGGATGAAGCCTCTGGGAGGTGGATTGGGCATATAAAAGTCTGTCCTCTGGAGCCCAGCTGCTCACTAATTTCAGCTGCATCATCGAAGTGAGTCATTCAATAAAAACAATTAGCTGAAGAAATATCACTAAACAGTAATAATTATCCAAATGTCCTACCATTGACCATTTAGATGACAAAATCCACACAATCAATTGTGTTAGTGACTGCTAATTCAAATCTAATAACCTTCCCTTTTATTTGATTACATATAAAGAATTCATCTGCAGGGTCGGTGCGGGAGGGGCTGCCAGCTGCTTGGGAGGCCTCCGTGCACACGATGGCCCCCAGCTGGCAGTGCACAGCGGCCACCAGTCAGGCTGGGGAGCAGAAAGGGAGCAGTGACACGATCCCCAGGGGCTCTTTGGTTGCAGCTTTCATCAGCTGAGGGACTTGTGCCCTCGGAGAAATGTGACATAGCCTCTCTGGAGAGGCTATGTTTTCTTTTCTGCCTCCCTGTCTGAAGGATTTCCTGTGGTCTGACCCCCTCCCAAAACCTCTGGCTCAGGCTTTCACTCTCCTCATGCTCTCATCACTGCCATACCTAGGATCAGGATTCATGCTGCTTTTTTTTTTTTTTTTTTTTTCTTTTTCTTTTTCTGAAGTACTTCATGCTATGAATGGACCACGATGCATGTGATTATTTTGTTGTTCAGAGACACTGCCATAGCGCTTGTCACCTCCAGATCTGGGTATCTAGAAATGATGGATGCTGCAGATTCAGTGGGCTTCAGCTTGGCTGAGGATTACTCTCAGCCTTCCTTCAAGGGCGCTGTGAGCTCCTTCTCCACTATGTTCAGCTGGTGTGTGGGGCAAGCAGCCCTACCTCTTCTTGCTCACCAGCATGAGGAGCCCAAATCTGTACCACTTGGGGTGCTGAGTCTGTGCCACTTTTCCTTTGTGAGCAGGGAAGGAAGATGCTGTGGCTATTGAATATGAATGCATGAGGCCATGAGCAGAGCTATTTCTTAGTTAACAACAGTGCGTGCTCTGTGGAGATGATTTCAGGAAAACATATTTTTCAGCAATATTTCAAGAATAGGATCAGCCAAGTTATGAAGAAGGCAGCCTGCTCAGAAGACTGATGTCTGCTGTGTTATTTTCACATTTCTCTATGAATTCTTATGTTTAGCTCTCACGCTGCTTTGCAAATGCAGGAAAGAGTGAGCACATCTAGCACAGAGACTGGTGACGTACTTTCACAACGTGGGGTGCCAGGGATGGCAAAAACCCAGCACCTCTGAAGTCAGCGGCAGCCAGATTGTGCTCACATGTTTCGTACCAATGCCCCATCCGTCGAACCACGTTGTTCCCCTGGGGTGAGAAACAGCACAGCCATCAACAAAGCAAATTTCTCCTGCTGCCCGCTATCTGCTCTCACTATGACATTTCAGAGTTTTCTGAATGAGGCTAATACACCGTGAATCATCACGATGTGCTGCAGCCAGACTGGCTCAGTCCTGCTCGCATTCAACATCCGCTGCATCCTCAGGGCTGTGCCAGGATGGGTCACAGCAGCAGGTCCTGCAGTGAGGCTAGAGCTGCCCCAGGCACCTTGGTGGCATTTTACCATCGGCTGAGGGAACCTGGCCACACTGTGCCATTCGCCACGGGCTGTTGGTTGCATGTGGGTGCAGTCAAGCTGCTTGGCAGCAGGAGCAGTCCTTGTACTGCAAGGACAGGGCTTCTCTGCTTGTTTCTTACTATTAACAGTCATTTGCTCTCCAAGGCAGGCTGGTTTTATTTTTTTTAGGTCATTCTGTGTAATGTAATTATATTGGGGTAGGATTCTTATACCTAATCAAATGAAACTTCATGTAGTCAGTTTGTCATTAGCATTTACTAATGAATGTGATTGTGAGGATTTAGTTTCTCACATGGTTAATAGGAAGGCATTTAGATGATTACAGCTGTCTAGTGTCTTTCCACTGCTAATCACTATTACCGCCTGCTTCCAGACCAGCAAGTGAAACTCTGGTTTGCAGTTGTGCAGGGAAGCTGCTCCTGAGTTATTCAATGCTGTATCCCAGGTATAATGCTTTGTAGGTGGAAAGTCAGTTCCCAACTACATCCTAAATTCCATATGAACTTCAGAAAAATCATAGCCTTGTGGTGATCCAGCTTTCCAACTTGGCTATAGCATACCAATCCACATGGTCCAGCACCCTATCTCTGACACTATCCATCTGAAGATACCTACAGAAGAAAAAGAAGAAGCAGATATGTATGTAATGGTTCACCTCCTGGACTGTGCATCCAGCTTTCAGAGCTTTAGGAGCTTCCTGTGCACATATTTTTAGTAGCTACTTGTGGATTTAGCTGCAGTGAATGTATCTAATCCCTTGGTGGGCTTCTCCACATCTTTGGTCTCCACAATATCCTGTGACAATGAGATTTAATTAAACATACACTGAAAACAAAACTCCACCACGACTTCCTGGTGTTTGTTTTAATAGAGAGAAAGGAGTACTTCTGTCATGTGAAACAGGGAATGAGATTCCTTCTACATCTTCTTAAGGCCACCAGTGATGAGACTGAGCTGTCACCACCCTCTGCTGTCTACTTTCCAAACCTCAGCTAGTCTAATTCTAACCTGCTGAGTTTCTTCTCATATGGGAGCTTTTCACAGGCTCCTCACAGGACCACCCAAGAATCTGACCTTATGTCTGAGAGCGTTGTTCAAATGCTTCCTGACAGACTTGGTCCTGTGACCACTGCCCTGGGGAGCCTGTTCTGGTGCCCAACCACCCTCTTGTTGAAGAACCTTTCCCTAACCCCCAGCCTGACCCTCCCCTGTCCCAGCTCCATGCCATTCCCTCAGATCCTGTCGCTGTCCCCAGAGAGCAGAGCTCAGCACCTGCCCCTCCGCTCCCCTCGTGAGGGAGCTGCAGGCCGCCATGAGGCCTCCCCTCAGCCTGCTCTCTTGGGGCTGAACAACCAAGGGGCCTCAGCTGCTTCTCATACATCTTGCCCTCTAGGCCCTTCACTATCTTTGTAGCCCTCCTCTGGACATTCTCTAATAGTTTTATTTCCTACAGTAGAAACAGCCCATTTAAAGCCCATGACTGTTCATGCATACATAGGGTTTCATAATATGACGTAGCAGAGAATACATTACTGCTATTCTTCTCAGTCACAGTTTTACCTGTTATGGCTAACTCTGTATCAGCTGTGGTCTTTGCTACTTGGCTCCTTACTCCCTTTTCTAGATCATTCAAGGATATGTAAAACAACATGGTGAGAATTGGACATAATTTTTATTAAAGGCCAAGTCTGGGGAGGAAATGTCTATTATATAAGGTAAGCATATGTTAGAACAATGATGACGATGATGATCATTCTTGTCAACCTTTGTGTCATTGATCCGTCCTTTGATAGTATTCTTGTTAGCAACAAACCGATCCAGGAGCTGTTTGGAACAGCATTGTCTATTTATAAGCTGAATGCATTCACCTCTCCCTGCTAAGCCAAAGGAAAGCTTGAAACATGAGACTTCCGGGAAAACTGCTGAACACCTTTCTTCCATGCTGGAAAGTAGTGAATCCAGCACCTTTGAAGCAGAGAAGGGTCACTTGCCCAGGCAGGCTGGTGATGAGCCCTCACTCGCTGCCTGCACCGGGCTGGTTGGAGCTGCAGCCTCTGGGGAGATGCCGTGGAGGACTTCTGCCCCTGTGAGTGCCATGCCTGGGGCCTCTCAGCCTCCAGGTGGTTCCTTCAGAGACAGTGTGATGAAGAGAGAACAAACCTCCTGTCCCTCTCTCTCAGACCAGGGGGCAGCTCTTCATGTCAATTTAATTATGGAGCAGGGGCAGATTCCCCCGACGCCCTTCATGTTATCCATACAGAAATATCCGTGTGCCTCCCATCAGGAGGCCCTCAACCCCATGAGCCCTCCAACTTCTCACTGGCAGTTCCTCCAGTTCACTGGAACTGGGTTCCTCCCTTGCCACCCGTTGTGGGATTTACCCCCCCGCGGCCCCAATTCCCTTGCAGTGCCCTGCAGAAGGGTGTCCCAGGGCAGGACAGCCCCTGGGGAAGTGCCCGGCTTCTCCTCAGCCTTCTCCCGGCCCTCGGCCTCCGCGGCAGCTGCCGAGGGTGGTGCTGTGTTTCCCTCTAGTGGTGCCTGAGCCCTGCAGAAAAGCGCAGCGAGCTTGCAAGCTGGCCTTGCTCTGCAGGAGAGGCTGGGGGGGTGACCTTCAAATCTCACAAAACTGATCTTTGCTTCAGTGAGCGATCCAAGGAGGTGGCAGCGTGCCTCCAGGCGAACAGCGGTGGGTTTACGGCAAAAGTGTAACCCTGTGCTTCATTAGACTCTCAAGGAATTCTTTATGAAGTACACTTGATCTGTCCTTGTATACATGAAGTTATTCATTGCGTGGTCTGGATCGATAACAGCATTGCTTGGTGCAGCATTCTTGGCACGGCTGAAAAACCTGTTTCCAGGAATCTGTATTTTGCTGAGTTAGGATGCTGAAACATCGAGGTTGCTCCTGACCACCTGACACATCTCTAGGGGAAGTCCACGTCAGGCTGTTTTAGCCTCTGTGTTATTCTAGTATTGCAAGCAACAGATAGAGACTGAGGAGAAAGGCTGAAAACAAATATATTTTAAACCTCCAAGGAAGAAAGATTTAACATATCAGGACTGAGGTAAAATACCCTGTGCAGACAAGAAACTCTTCACAAATAACAACCAAAGCCTAATAAGTTCCTTCTCCACAACCTATTACAGGGCCTTTGAGCTTTCTGCAGGTGTCCTAGGCCAGGGGATTTGGTTAAAGTCCTAGATATTGTCCAAAGCCCTGGATGCCCCTCTTCCCAGCTCCCCTTCCTTATACATCTCCTGTAGTCTCAAGAGACATTCTCTGTCTCTTGGTCTGAAGTGAATGGATGAAGAAGCCTATCTATTAAACCTATTAAATCTAAAGACATCACTCAGGAATTGCCTGAGCCAAACATTGCTGGCTGTTGGGAATACGTTAAAAGGAAGTATCACTTTATGTTTTCCTGTTTCTACATTTTCCCAAGCATCTGCTTTTGGCCAGTGTAGGAATTACTAGGCCAGATGGGCCTCAAGTGAGCCAACTGGGTATTTTTAGGACAGATAAAGCTGAACAGGCCTTTTTGTGCTGCCTTGCTGGGAGTGTGTCACCAAATCCCAAGGCTTTTGTGAACAAGTCTTTGGCAATGAGTCTAGCTGTATCAGAAAACTAAAAATTAATCAGATAATAAAATAATAAGAATTAGAACAACACCATTAAGGTTGCAATGTTAAGCACGCAGAAGGAAGAAAATGTCAAAATAAGTGTCTTGTAATGATCTTTGAGAATTTTCAACAGGTTACAATCCTACCTGGTGCCCTTCTGTGTGCACCAGGAGATAGACTTGTTCTACACAGTAACACTGTTTTTTCCATAAGGTCCTTCCTTCCTTCAGATCACAAAGCAGGGGTCACTCGAGTTGTATGAGGAGCACAGGGTGAAGGAGAGGGTAGCCTGTAGAGTTCTACCTCCTCCTGCCTGCAGTGGGGCAGGAGCACATAGGCAAGAAGAGGAACTGCTGGTGAGCACCAGGGAAGGCTGCTAAGTGCCATGAGAGCCTGCCCTGAGGGCATTTCAGTGCCACACCGGATGTCTTGGGTGAAACTACCTTCTTTGAAAGAGGGCATGGACTGCTCCTTGTTTCTGGGTGCTAACTGAGGTGACCTGAGGTCTCCTCCCCACAACACCTCACATCAGCTGAAGTTGCAGGTGGCTGACAGATCCACTTGCTATCTAAAGGGCTTCCTTGCAAAATTGAATGCTTTGTTGTAATCATTCTTTCATTGTGAATGTGTTTATACATGTCATGTTGACCTCCTGGTGAATCTGGACAGGGTGCAGCTGAGCAGACAGCAGGTGATACAATCAGTCCTCTCACAGACGAGCATTATTTGTGGTGTGCAATGCTGTGAAGTTAAGTGAAGATAGGTAGTCCATATGCCCTGGGTCTCCCCGGCCTGTTGGGTGGATGTCCTGGGAGCTTCTGGCACCTGAAAGTGAATTCTGATCCCTTAAATTCAAAATTTTCACAGGTCAACAAGATTCTTTGTACTTGTCATCTTTCATGATATTTTCAGTTCCTTGTTTGAGTCGGGCAAAACTTCCATTTTTTCTTAATAATTCCTGCCTCAAATATAACATTTTTTTTTCATTATTTATCAGTTCAGGTATGGGTTACGAATGCTAAATGCTGTATATGCCCCTACTGGCTTACTTACTTACCTTACTGCCTACTGGCAGTAAAACTAAGTGGAGATTCCTCTGTGACACCCATGATGTGGAGGCTATGGGTGGGTTCATCACACCTAGATCGAGTTGCCTGTGCCTCAGCTGTGCCACAGAGGGACCAAAAAGGCTGTTCATGTGTGGAAGGTGTTTAACCAACTGATTTAAATCAGACAGCTGTCTTTCAAGTGGCTAAAATTTGTTAACATAAGGAGGGACACCTTAACCTTATGTTCATACAGTCAGTTGTTCTTACATGAAAAGTGTTTTTTTGTTGCTGGTGGTGGCTTTTTGTTGTTGTTGTTTGTTTGTTTTTTTAAAATCAGTTTTATAGTCTACTAAAGAATGACTAAGAGCTAAGGAAAAGCACGTATTTTTCTAATACTTTGTTATAGTTGTGCCTGAAAAAAATAGTTGTGCCTGAAAAAAATAGTTGTGCCTGAAAAAAGAAAACCACCCACAGCTCAACCTGAAAATTGCCTCCCAACAGTAAATGAATATATCACTTCTCTCTGTGATGAAGTTAAAATGTAATTAAGGTTATGTTGCTTTGGAAAAGTTTGCTGATGATATGGTTGGTAGAAGGAGGTAAGACTGCAGAGATTAAACATGCTGGAAATTAGCATAAGGTGTTATGCACTCACAGCAATTTTCATAGTGTCCTGGCAGTTTGTCATGAGAGTGTCTATTGAAGGAGGTGATGCTTTGACTGTGATACACAGCGTGAAAACACTTGATAAACAGGAAGGCTGGTGTGATGCTGAATTTTCTAGAGTATTAGGTCTAAACTTAATGTAAGCAGATTATTTAGAGAGTGTGTGTAAATAACTGTATGAATATTGCCGTGGTTTGTCTGTGTAGAAGCATGAGAATACTTTCCCCTTGAAGTGAGAAGAAAAACTTAAAAAACTTTATGTGCTTAGATTTCATTACTGGGTTATTACTCCACATTTGTGGAGACTGCAGCAAAGAGAGTAGAGTTTTTACTCTTCACTATTATTGTCCATTATTACAATTAAAATCCCTGGAAACTGTCATTTAGCAGTAAATTTAAAATAAAAAAAGAACAAAACTCAAACAAAATCCCCAAATAAAACAAACAAAAAAAGAAGAAGTATAGGTGTTGACATATCTTATCAGCAGGTTTAGAAGGTAAGTACAAGGAAAACGATTGTTATCTGGTGTGAATTAACATATAGCGAATTTGCTCACAACTGAAGAAGGTGACAGATATAACACATGCATTAATAAAACTCCTAATGAAAGGTATGGCTGTCATTAGGGATGGTACTTGTAGAAATGCTATTGATTCCAGAAATTTAATTTAATTTGATGGCTTTTACTGTAATTAACGCAGTGGTTTGTACCGGCATAGATCTCTTAACATTATTATCTGAGGTGACAAATTATGAAATTAAATGTTCATTTAAGATGCAATTCAAATTTTCTAAAGGTTTTCTTGAGTCAATGGGTCTCAGTTAATTTCCTTAGAGCTAGCAGACCTGATTTTTTTCTCCTGTCAGATTTATGCCAATGAAGGTGCTCCCGATTTACATCAATGCTGCAATGAAGGCAACATATACAAAGGAAACATTCACAGATTCTGATGAGTTCTTGGCAGCCGCTATTGCCTATACTTTGAAAGCTTGAAAGGTATTTTCTTTGTAGTATTAGTTTTTAATGGCACTGAATGTAACGTGCACATATAATAACAATAATTCACTTTCCTTGTGTTCACCCATTTACCTTGTCATATATCTGCTAGATGCTGCCTGGCTCTCTTCTCTTTTACACCCGTTTTACCTGAGGGCTGTTTATTTTGATGGAGTTACTCCTGATTTAGACCTGTGTATATGAATCTGTTATCTCAGAGAGGTAAATTAATGCTTTTAATCAAGACCACTCTTCTGCCTATCCATCAACATCAAAGCCTAGACATGCTATTAGTTATTGAGAAAGGAAGCACGGTGTGAGTAAGCAGCCCTCATCTATCTCTGGCTCCCCATTTACCAGAATTTTAGCACCATTACCTCAAAACCATGAATACTTTTATCCTCACGGTCACTTGGAAAGGCTGCATACCCCCATTTTACAGACCAAAGCCACAAAAGGATGCAGAATTTAGGCAGAAATGAGGTTCCTACATCCAGATCTAATTCTCAAGACCACTTTTTGCAGATGCTACCCAAAGCCTCCCCATTTTGAATGTGCCTCTGTTTTGGACATACCTGAGATCCCCCATACCTGAGGATTTCCTTCTGTCCCTACTTTGAAGGATGTCAGTTTTCTCAGGGCACAGCAGCTGGTATGTCTAACCTTTTCCCTGTCAGAGCCAGTGGCCTCAGCAGGTCTTTCCTCATTCCCTTCTGGAAGGTGAATTTGCCACCACATGCTCTGAGTATGCTGAAATCCTTGGGCCAGCTTTCACAGCTAACACCAGTGGAATCAATGTTGTTTTTTTTTTGAGGGTTATTGTTGTTTTTCCCAGATACAAAGAGCTCTGGCAGTCCTATCACTGGTTTTATATCCAGTAGTTGATTAGATCAGTCACACGCGAGATAGCAGTAGGCCTTCTGATTGTGAGGGTTCAGATCTATGTGTATATCTCCAGTGAACTGCCCAAGTCAAGAGATAAAAAGAAGGACTTCCCAGTTCACTGTGATCCACAAGGTAATCTCACTGAGGCCTGGTGAAAAAGATGCAGTGCACCAGCTCCGTGTGTCACCTGAGGGTGGGGAACCAGGCCACTGTGCTGAACTTCCTCAGAGATAGCTAAGAAATACGAGATTTCATGCAAGACTCACTGTGGTCTGGGCAAAATTGTGTTGTGGGCAGCCCAGCTATTATGTACTAAATGCAACAACCCTTGGATAAAGAAGTATGAGCCATTCTTCGAGAGGGGATTGGAACAGATGGCTAGATTTTCCTCTGGTTGTCTTAGCCACCAAGCAAGAGAGTTGATTGCCCTCTTCCCCCTTTCTCTGTGAATGTCTGAGTAGTTGAAGCACAGCGACCTCATTTCTGCAGGGTGAGTGGAGAGAGCCCCGGTACAGCTAACTGCTGTCAGGTGGAGAGGGACACTTTTGGAAGGGGAAGGGGTGGCCTCCCCTTGCACAGATACAAGCACTGAGCCTGGTTTTCCTGTGGCATGGATGACTAAGCTCAGTGGTTGTATGAGGATGTGAAACATGATTGTATTTTACAGGAAGGCACGATCCCTTCCTTGGTTTTCCAGACTGGCGGCTGACATTGCTACCCTGAGAGGAGAGTGCAAGTCTGCAAATCCCAAGTCCAAACACTTCCCTCTAGGGAAACAAGTGGCAGGATCAATCCCTGGGTGCAGATCTACAAGGCACCAAGGCCCTTCCAGACGGGGCTACAACGTGTGGGGGGAATTCTCTGGTGGCCTCAGCCGGATTGGGCCCGTCAGAGGGCGGTGGGAGCTGAGGGCCCTCCCTCAGCAGCCCCAAGGCCCGCAGAGCTCTCTGGGCCTTTGGTGTTGGAGCAGGGCCCTGAGGGCCCGGGTCGTTAGGGCAAGGGGCAATTAATTTCTGGGAGACACGGTCATGGGTGTGGGCAGCAGCCCTGCGTTATGGCCGGCTGATTACAGCCGTAATTGCTTTGCTATTTAGCCTTGGCAGAGCTTCCCCTGTGTTGAGGATAATGGTGTTAGGAGGCGTCACGAAGAACACTGGTTACTTAAACCCAGGACTTCGAATTTCAGGTCTAAAAGGCAAATGGAGGAATTAATGGAAAAAGACTATTCGAGCCAGGGTAGGTGGTTAAACACACTGAGACAATGCACCTACTGGGATGTCGATCTGAACAATATTCCCTGGCAATGGCAGCAGCTGAAAAGAAAATGGGGGGACAGACTGACAAGCAATTCAACTCTGCAAGTACTTTAAGGAGAAGATTAGAAACGTGCACGTTTCTCAAAACAAATGTAACGTTGAACACTGTTGTAATTTGAATTGATGAAAAATTAGTAATAGTTACTCCTAAAAGAGAAAGAGCTTGAAAACTAAAAGCTAAAATGTAGTTTTACTTTGTGTAATTTGTTAGAGGAGAGAGATAACGAATTAAACTATGATTAATAAGAATAAAGATAATAAGTTTCTATTAATGCTTATAAATACATTTTCATTAATCACATAAAGACTGATAGAAATATTCAGGAAGTAGTTAAGAGAGATTAAAAAAAAACAAATGGCTAAGAAATATAATCCTACTGTACCTCAGTGATTGTTAAAGGAAGGACCCATTATCTTAATTATGTTTATGGAGCAAAGATTATTTCAATGTGATAAAAGATGACATGACTCTGAAGGTAAAGCTACAGCAGATGTTACATGAGTAACAAGCCAATATGCCTACATTCTGGTAATTTCTCCCCCCCCAGACATGTTCTCATTAATCTGTGATTAATAGGATTTGAGTATAGTAAATGATGTTGATCTATTGTCTGTCTTTGTCCCACACCATAGAGAGAGCAATTTGTCAGCTCAGCTTTTGTGTGACTATTTAATAGCAAAGAGGGGAAGAGAAAAGACGCTAATCTTCTAATTGGCATCTATAGAGAAAGGTCTAAGAACACTGCCTGCCTGGAAATAGGTTGTGTGCAATTCCTATGCCCGTGAGGCTGAGGCACACAGACGGTCGTACAGCCACACGTGCACGCTGGAAAGGAACTGTATGTATCTTTCACACAATCACCTGCTCTCCAAAAGGAGAACCGAGAGAACAGAGCACCATAGAACAATGTGCAATTGCCAGCTCTTCAAAATCTGTTGTGTTTCAGCCTGTTACATGTCAAGGGAGTACTTCTTGACTGGTGTGACTTTATAATAAAGACAGAAAGCTTCCTCCTTCTCAGAACAGAAAGAACAAGGCAGGGGAGGAATGGGGGCACTGATGGAGATAGAACACTTCTCACCAGAAAAATCAGAATCAGGGGAGGGAACATGAAGTGCCCAAACACCTTTCTTGAGATGTCAGGTGAACAATGGCTTCATGCTAACAGGGTGTCACTTATAATTTAACTGTCCTCCCTAGTTGCTAAGGTTACCCAATAAAATTATTGTACCTAACATAGGACAAAATACAGATAACTTCACAATTAAGTCACTAGTCCCGATTCAGCAAAGTGTGTAAACTGCAGCTTCAAATTAGGCATGAGGGCAAGCACTTTGCTAAGTTGTGTTCCCTCAGATGCCTTTTCCCCACTTCTGCTGTCTCTTTGACGTCCCCTGAAAGGTCAGAATCAAGACTTTTTTGGGTGCAGTTCGGGAATGGACCCCTCTGGCACATGTGCCACAGCAAAATGCAGATTTGTTTCATATTATGATATCGAGAGTGCTGAACAAAGCTAAAGAATTCGTGATGTAGTTTAACCACCTGAGCAGTTATGACAATACAACTACTACTAAAGTTCAATGCAGTTTAATGCAGTAACTCTATAAAAATATGTATTTTTGAAAACCTCTGTAATTTTTTACTGGTGCAATTTAGGGCATATTTCTCTAAGTAGCTTTATCAACCCCATAGGTAGAACCAGTAAATTTCACCAAAAAAGGGTGGGGCTATCTTGAACCAGCTTTGCCACTTGGAAATTGTGCTGTGGAACTGCACGTTAGGTTGTTTCTACCAATGTAACTCTTCAGTGGTTATAACACAGAAAATCTTTACTGTCTCTGCTTTAATGCTAATGCATCTGGGCAGGATTTAATGGAAACTGATAAAAGATAAAGATTGGATAAAGAGATGTTTCACTAGGGGCAGAATAAAACCACAAACAGAATTGAATCTGATTTAAAATGTAGCATAGCGTAAAGAAATGATTTGATGGTCCTGAGGTTAGAAAAATGGCTCTCAATAATGTGTATTTAGGCTTACAATATTTACGGCCACATTTCACAAGCAATCACATCCCTGTACGAAGTTGCTCGGATCCACTGCTCAGGTATATAAACGAGGGCTTCCGCACGTACAGCAGCCACTGTGGTGCTTGGACTCTGCAATGAAAATGCTGCCTGGATTTGGAGAGCAGATGTGCCAGCACAAAGAAAGTGGGGAAGTAGGGCAAATTGTACCATCCTGTATATGAGTTTACAAAAGTGGAGCATTTCAGTGCTGCTTGGTGACATTACTTCTGGACATGCTGAGCATAAGTATCAGCAACCACAGAATGTAGCCCTGCTTCTGTCTCAGAGTGAGTGCTGACATTTGTCTCCATTTCATGCATGGCATGGAGAAAGCACCCAAAAGTCTCCCAGTGGAAACAGCCCCCTAAGTGGAGATGCTGGAGATGTCCTGGAGGTACTAATCCCACACTGTGGAGTGCAGTGACAAAACTCTAGTGGGACACTTGCTTTTGTGGACTGCTGTGATCAGGCAAGGGAGGATTTCACCATCCAAAACAGGAAGGCCTTGGGACATACCCAGGCCCAGGGTTTGGCAGCCTTGGAAAGCTGCAGATTATCCTGGCCTAGTTTGTTGCCTTCACTATCCTTCTCAATTCCCTTTGCAGAGGAGAGAAGTGTCCTGGGACGGTTTCCCCATCAGCAGCCAAAACAGTCACTGGTAGCAATACATTACTTTTTAGAGATTAGAGTGCTTTAACCTGTCCGACAGACAGTGAAAGATGATCCAGCTCACAAGGAGTTTCAATCAAAAAGCATACACTTAGAGTAACCTTAAATCTTACCTAATTCAAACATTTGCACAGATATACAGTGTGTCCAGGTTCAAATACTGCAGGTTTTAGTTCTTTTTAAAAATGAGGCTAGTTTTTTTGTTTGTTTTGGTTTGTTTGTTTTTAATGCTCAGAGCTGTGAGAATGGAAATATTTGCTAAATCCTGTGAGCAAGTAAGCGCAAAATGCCCCCACACGCTTACTCTGGGTATAGCAGGAGGCGCTGGAGGCTGGGGGTGTCTGTCTGTGATCTGGACTTCATCTGACGAAGTCCTCCGTATCAGGACAGGAATTTATTGCATCTGTCCATCAACACAGCTCATTACATGGAACTTGAACTTAGGCTGTCACATATTTTCCAATAGATTAATCTCTATCTAGCATGTGAAGTTGTTGCGAGTGCTTTTTGTTATTTGCTATTTCATGCTCTCAGACTGTTCAAAAAGGTGCTGAGTTAAGGAAGATCAAAATGCAGAGTGACATTTCTCTTTAAAAAGCCATTATTGCAGAAAGACTCCAGGACTGTTGAAATGTGAGAAAACAGTGATAGTAGCAAATGTTATAGAGCTGTTATTTTAAAACATGACCTGTTTTCTGCCTGCCCCTCAATATTGCTATGCTTAGAAGGGGAAGGAGGCTGTATATGAAGCAGTTATCTCCTATGCAGGCAATAGCATCTGGTGATATTAAAATGTCATCAGATGAAAATATATGCAACAGCATCAACCTCATTTGAATATGAAATGTAGAGACAATCCAAGGCAGACAACTGCTTGTTTAGAATTATATCTGAATCCAGAGGCTGGATCATCAATAATAGATTAAGGTTTTTTGCCTGTTGTAAAGTAGAGGTTGGATGGGTGTTGTCGTTTTGTTTTTTAATTATTTATAGCATTAGAAAGACTGGATGTTACAAAACACCAAGCAGAGTAAAAATGTAAAATATGAAGTGGGAAGAATTAATTTTAAAATCTGACACTAGAATACAGCTTCAAAACCCTGTATCAACTATACTGAAAATTAGATAGTAACATTCTGGTAGTTCTGTCAAAGTCAAATACAGAAGCAATTGTTAAGTGTTGATAGGCAGTGGCTAGAAGGTGTAATCCACTGGGAAGGTTTTGATCCAAAATGAAACAGTTTTCTACCCCTGCTAGTCAGGCAGAAATCTAATTACTCTCTTTTGATCTCTATGGAGAGGTAAACCAAAGAGTTATAGGTTATGGACAGTTTTATTGATTTTTATCTCAGAAATCAACAAGTGCAGGCTTTACACTTTACACATACTTGCTTAGCTGGTGTTAGGATCAAATATTTCAAACTGGCTTTCCCTGCTACCAAGTCAATAAGCATTTTAGTTGTTTTGTTCAAGTTGCACTGTTGATGTTAATATTACAGAACTTTTTGCACTTGGAAGCTTTGGGGGAAAAAAAGCACATAGGTTTATTTATATGGGGGCATTTTTAAAGAAAAGTCTAAACGTTTCTTTAGCAACTGCTTTTTTTTTTTTCCTTCTTTCTTTCCCCAAAAACTGAAGGGGTATATTCTGGGTCTAACTGGTCTCATATTTTTATCTCTGTGAGAAAAGGATCTTCACTGAACAGGAAGGGGCTGCCAGGTTTTGGAGGGTTAGCATCCCGCCCACTTTCAAGGTAGGGAAGGCTAGCCGTGATGCAGCTGGTAACAGCAGGCATTTCTGAGGTTCTCTGGGCATGCATGGAGAAGGCCTTAATGTTTCTGGAGCCTGCAGTGCACCTGTAAGACAAACCAGCTGCAAACTTCACTTCCCATATTCTAGCACAGATGTATGTTCAGGTCCTTTGTCCTGTCTCTGTGGCTGCAGTTAGTTCCACAAATACTCACTCTCATCAACTACAGCTTATGGAAATACTTTTTTTTTTTTTTTCTTAATAAATAAACCCTTCTTCTCCAAGCTACTTACCAAAAATCCTATGTAATTTTACACAGTGAGTTCAGATGTGGGCCTAAATGCTCATTGGAGAGGGCAGTCCTTGTTTTTCATGCATTTCTGATTAAGTTTAAATATATGGGAAAGACTTCAGTGCTTATTAACTAAAATCTCAGCGTGCAATGATGTCCTTAGTTCAGCAAACAGGAGTTGTGCTGTCACGTTATAGATGTCAAGATTTCATGCCAGCTTTTTAGAAATATAATTATTTTGGGCCCATTGTTGTTAATTAAACATTTTCATGCAATGCAATCAGTCTTCAAGAATGTGCATGAAGTCAGGGTCTGTTTGTTCACGCACACAAAAAAAGCCAGTCATTCGTATTTAACTCGGCTGTCAGATCCAGAGGCACAGCCATACAGCCTGGGATGAGTGCAGGTTTGAGATTATTTTGATAGCTTCTCTTCTTCGTGTCCGGGGAGATAAGGCTGTTTCTCCCACAGCTGCATTTTTCCTGAATGACTGACAACCCCTTTAGAGGAGATCAGCCCCTTTTTGTGCCCTTTCACTCACTCGGAGGTTATCAGCTAAAACTGCACTCAGCATTCAATCACATCTTTCCCCTGTGGCCGTAACTCCTGTTAACACAATTAACCTTCTGATGGGAACATAAAATGAATCTAGGGAGGGAAAAAGAGCAGAAATACATTCCCATGTTACGGATTAAATGGCCATATTGCTTATAGCAGTGTTTTTTCACCTCTTTCTCTTCCACAACATTGTGTATAAGGGGCTATTAACAGGAAGTTGCCTGTCACAAAATTCTTCCTAGCAATCCCGGCAGCTCTTATTTTATTGGCAATTTTTTGACTTTAAGGCTGATGGAAAGTATTATGGGACATAAAACTGGATTGCTAGCCAAATGGAAATTTGTGTCTGTTTGTGTTTTGGCTTGCTGTACCCCCGAAAAAAAATCTAAATCTGAAAAATACTGATTGACAGCCTATGCTCCCCCCCCCCCCCCTTTTTTTTTTGGTGTGGGATGTGTGTGGCACAAATAATATCTATTTTCTATTGTGTTTCTTCAACAATATTTTGAAATTGTAAAGAGACCCATTGTGTGTTCATCTTTGTTTTAATTTTCTGGATGTGATTCTGCCCTGACCTCTGTATAACTCTGTCCCTGTCCTGTTGGCTGTGCCCTAGTGCATGTCTACTCTGTACATCTTTTAAGCCAAACACTGTGTTTTTGCAAGATCTAAGTGCACTCCCAGCTCTCTGTAGCTGAGATGGGGGCCAATTCTTCCCTTTTAATCTCCCTCTCTGCCCCATGAGTGGCTCCATGAATTGTTCTGAGGAGATGGGGCTGAGTTGGGGGCCGCATTGCCTGCCTTGGGCACCCATGCCCCTGCAGGTGCTGTGCAGGTCTGGTACTGAATAAGCCTCCGTTCTGGCTCCACGTCTGTCTCTCTGGTTATCTTGAGCAAGCTGATTCTCTGCTCCATTTTTCTCTACAAAAATATCCATATTTGATTTTGTGGATAGCCAAAATACCCAAGTATTGAATTTCCCTCAATTTTAAGTGCACTGAAATCCTTGAATGAAGAGCTAGGCATTTCTTTAGAGCTGCCAAGGTCCAAAGCCCACTCCAGGGTCCACTTGAAGGATATCAGTAAGTGTCCAGTTCTAGCTGTTAGGGACAGAATTTAATAATTCCCAGTCTCTTTTGTGTGTTGTTACATTTCTAGGTTTCTTCCTCACCTTTTTTTTAATAGCCCTGCCTTTCCAAATAAGAGCTGAAGGGATGGTTCTCATGTGCCAACATTGCTGCTGTTGACTGAAAAGTCTTGCGAGGTTAAAGCTTACATAGAAAATCACATAGTTAATAATGCTGGAATGTTTCCCCAGCAAAATAAAAGAAGGGCTTTGCAGCTAGAGACAAGTGCTGCTGAAGCAGAGCCAAGGGAGCTCTGTGAATCTGCCAGTTTTCAGATGAAGCAGCTACTTGGGCACATAAGAGAAGAAAGACAAAACAGAGCTGATGGGAAAAGGAAGAGGCAAGGGTATCAACTGACAACCAAAGGTTGGGCTCATTTTCATTGTAAGCTTTTTTTTTTCTCAATTTCATATCTCTTTTCTCCTCTCCTTTCAGTTCAGATGTGTTAGCTGTTCATCTGTCCTTGTCCTGAGAATTGATTGTTGCATCCATGGGAGATTGCTGGCACGAAGAAAACACTTACAGCAATTAAAGTGAGGAAAGCTGTTGTCAGGTTTGCTTCTCCCTTTTGGAGGAACCAAGAACTTCACCGGAAAACAGTTTTGCTTCAAAGCAAACTTCATTTTTCTGGATGCAGTATTCATACTGACACAATTACATATGACTTATTGCAGCCCTGCAGAGATGGAGGACAACTGTGGAGCTCCATGGTGGAGATCACTCTCAAGTGATCTGCAACAGATGAATGGCACATTAAGAGGCCATTAAAGGACAGATTTTAACCATTTGCCAGCACAATGAAAGGTTAAATAGGAATGCACCCCTGGCATGTGCTGGTATCCCTTGGCTCTCTTCTCCCAAGAGATATCAGTCTTCTGTTACTCTTCCTCAAGCAACAGCTTCCAACTAAAGAAGCCTCTCATGGGTTCCCACTCAAGTTTTGAGAGGATATAAAACACACACTTGGCAGGTTGGCAGGGAGGTTGCCACAAGAAGGCACACCGTGTGTCGGGGCAAGGGGTCAGGATCCAGGACATGGGTGCAGGAGTGCTTCCCGTGGAGCTGAGCTGGCTGGGAAGCTCCCACCCCGTGGTGCTCATGGGCTGAGGGCAACTTCTGTAATTCAGTTTTTCCCACCAGTGAAAGAGACATGGGTGTAAAATGAATGGCTGTAAAAATGTGAATTCAGGTCACATTAATTGGTCTTGTCCTCCTGAAAGACGTGCTGGGGTGTTGGGCAAATCCTGGAAGGACATGGCCCCCAGCTCATCCCATTGTTGAAAGGGATTAAGCCTCCGAGAGCTCAGGACGCTTGGGGATTAAGGATCAGCGTCCAGAGGGGGATGCTCCTGGGTGTGACTTACGGTGTTTAAGGGCTTTACGCCTCACTCAACCCTTACAGCTGTTAAGATTTCTTTTGCTTCTTTTCTGAAGATGGCAGGGAATAAATGTCCTAGTTTTGCCAAGTTTTGTGGATGCACAGAATATCACGGACTGCCTTTTCCTGGATCCACACACTGGTGTGCTACCGAAAAACAGTATTTGAGGGAAAGCACTGCATCTTTTCAGCTAAAACAGGTTCCCTTCACACAGAGCACATACCATGTATATCTTCCTTTGCTGCCCGAACCCCACAGCTGTACCAGGTGAATCTGTTGCCAGCCTCCTCCCAGAAGAGGCTCACACTGTACTTTACAGCCCGCAGCACCACACGTTACATTTCCACGTAAAAGTTCAGCTTGCGGTCCAGCCCCTGGGAATTACAGTCTCTGAGCTAGCTCTGCAATACTGGGCTGATGTGGTTATTAATCCTTCTGATAAGACTGGAACGGTCACTGTCTGGTGTAAGGGCTTGTGCATTACTGCATAATACATCAAACCTCCGGTGCAGCAGCTTCTTCTGAAGAGCAGATAAATTTTCCGCTGCTCTGTGAGCTGCTGCGCAGGGCTCTGCCAGCCTGCAGGACCCGAGCATCCTCCTCCAGCCACCCAGCCAGCATCAGGGGGCTCAACCAAGAGAGCGTCAGGTTAAGTGTGATTGCTCTGAACAGTCTGACCTGTTTAACACACTCAAGTTGTTTATTTATTTGTTTATTTATTTTGGCAAACGAGTCTTCTTATTCAGCTCCTGGAGGGGCTTAACTGGGAAATAAACAGAAACAATTCAAGGAGCAACTGTAAAGTAAATCATTTGCTCTTCCACGTCCTTTTCTGATGGAGGTGGTGTGACAGTCTCCTGCACCAGAGGCTGTGGGGAAGCCATACCTTCCCCGAGTCTTTTTATTATTTTATTTTATTTTATTTTATTTTATTTTATTTTATTTTATTTTATTTTATTTTATTTTATTTTATTTTATTTATTTTATTTTATTTTCCCTTAAGATTTGCTTCTTTTGTTCCAGCTCAGGACAGTAATTGAGGCTGTCCCCTGCTGCTTTACCCTCAGCGTTATCTACTTTTTCCTATCTGACACTGAAGCTCAGTAAACGAAACAAGCAGAAAATTTGGGAAGATGCTAATAGTGTTGCATCTTCTGGTTTTAAACGTCTGGTACTTTCCATTTTTTCTGGGTTTGTGCTTCCAACCCATTCCCTTCCAGCAGGCATCCTACGATTAGATAGAAGTAAAATACATTGGTCTGCATTTCAGACAGTAATCTTTAAACTTCCAAACACAGTAGACATTTTCACCTGTATTTTCCATGCACAAAAACTGGATGTGGAACAATATCAGAGCAAAATTGGTGGTGTGTGCCTAAAGGTCCCTTAGAAAAAATTGATCCATTCAGAAATGTTTTTCGCCTTCAGTCCTAAACAACTGATTTATGTTCCAGGTGAATTTCTGCAGCAATTTACAGTTCTTCTACTTCTTCAATTATCCATTTTTCCCCTATTGCAATCGTACTCATTTTCATTTACTTCTGCAAAATCCTTTTTTTCCCAATTGCAGAACCATTATGCCTTCTTCTACTACTTCTTTTAAATGAAGTGCTTGCTTCTTTATCTTTTCACCATTAATTACTGATGTCTTTTTGACCTCTGCTTTGTATGATACTTTTTCATATTTCTATTTCCTATCTTTTAGACTCAGTTTAGATTTTTTTTTCCCCTTAACATTTCTGCTCTGAATAGCCTTGTTCTTGTTTTTCAGGCAGTTCCCAGAATGGCCATGCAGCCAAACCTTTGCCCTCCTCTCTTGTTTTTCATCTTGCCTCCATTGTATCAGTGGCCTATTTAAAAATGTATTTTACAGCTCACTGTGGCCAAGCTGCTCTCTCTTTTTCTAATTAGGTTGATTAAAATCTACATACGCATCTTGATTACTTTTTGCTATGACTGAACCAGTTGGCCCTTCTCTTTTGGGGACCAGAGATAGTTAGGTGGGAACAGAAGCGGGTGCCACTTTGGGACTAGGGGTTTGGTTTAGGAGATGGGGTTGTAGAACTGTATAAGAATAACATGAGCAGAAGCCACTCTACAGATGTTTTATTGGTGAGAAACTAGTTTAAAGGCTGGTGACTTTTCTGTGGAAAATAAAATGAACTTTTTTTAGTGTGACAGAGTGCAAGCTCTTCAGTGGTAGGTGGGTGACACTTTGTTCGTGCAGGGAGTTCCAAACCTACCCTCAGGTATCCAAACCATTTCTTGGACTGGTTCCACATACACCATTTCACGGTGTCTTACAGTGGCATTTTCATTTGCTTCTTCCTCAGCAACGACTCCCAAAGTTTTTATTTTGTAATTGAAAAAAAAATGAAATAGTTCACAAATTATTTTCCTGCCTTTGCCAAATCTCCCATTAGCATCAGCGGAGTTTCACTTAGCGAGCGAGGTGAGGCTGCACCATAGCCTTTAAGTATTTCTTTATCAGGGAGTGATGGTTATGAAGGAAGGCCAGCTGCTTGCTCAAAACTGTGAGAGTGGCTGGGCCTTCCTGCTGAAATATATTTTATAAATGTGTAAAGGGAAACATGATAAATGCAGGCATTTGCTGTCATTTTGTTCTTTTAAATAAATAACTGAGTATAATGAGTCTCAGCCACAGAATGAACATAATGAACCTCCAAACAACAAGATGTTGTCTGAGAGCAATATTTACCACTGAGGAAGGGATTGTTACAGAAACAAAAATTGTTTAGATGTTAGTGGGTGAGATAAGAATCTATTAAAGGAATTAAAAGCTGAGATGATTCATCACACATTTCTGCTTATTTGTAAGAGACACATGAAAGGCAGGGATTTCAAAACATTTGTATTAGAAAAACATCAATAACAAAGCCTACTGATTTAATTTTTCAGTCTCTCGGGCTTCAAAAGAAGATGTGACTTGTCCGCATTCGTCTTGGAAAACATACGGCTCTGTAAATTAGCCAAGGCTCAGTTTGCTTTGCTACATTACATTTTGAAATTGGTCACCTATAAATGATATTTACAAGATTTTGCTATGTGCAGCAATCTAAGGGCAGCTTCTGGTTGTGCTAGGAGCCAGATTTCTGATGCGTTTCAGAGCGGGGAACTGCTTCACCCAGCACTGCTCCGGCTCACAGGGGAGAGCGTGTCCCCTCTTCTGTTGCAGTGGGTTATTGAAGAGATTTTGGTGTGGTCGCTGAAGCTTATAGGGCCATACTTGATTAAGTTGCCTGGGTCCTGGACCAAGTTCTCACAGCACAACTATTGTAGAAAATTTGTCTTAAAGTATTTTTCATAGCAGAACAGAAATAGCATTGAATTGTAAAAATGTGCATGGCTGTCAGGAGTTTTTTTGTATGTTTGCTATAGGGGAGTAGCAGAGAACACAGCAACAAAAGCAAGAAATTGAGAAAGAAGTGGAACGAGGACACAATGTGTAAATAAGCAAGAAAGCTATCAGCTAGCATCATGACTGTGTGAGCGATTGAAAGAAAACAAGAGTTGTATTCAGCAAATCCAGATTCCTCTTGCTGTACGGTCTGAATTTTACTAAGGGATATTACTTCAGCTGTCTCCTGTAAGTTGAGCATCTTTAAGGAACAGGCTTGTACCAGCTTCTGCTGACTGGGACAGCAGGGAGAAATAAAGCACTGTGGTGTCCTGGTAGCTCCCTGCCTATGAGGAGATGTTCGATGGCATATTTGGAAAATGGAGCTGTTCTGGGGTCAGCACCTCAGAAGGGCAGTGCAAGGTCCTGCAAGGCTTCCCCAGGCTGCTTGCTGGTGTTCCTGCCCTTGCGTGAGGGAGAGAAGGGTATTTGGTGAGAGGGAGAAGGAATGAAAGGGGCAAGGAGGTCCACAAGTCCCACACGGTGCTTTGAAAGGTGCTCCTGGAGCTAGGATGTTCAGCAGAAAGTTGCGAACTCCATCTGCATGTGGAGGCATCCTCCTCACCCCCTGAAACACCATCATTCCCCACACGAGCTCGGTATGGCACACCGAAATCCAAACTGACTTTGCTTTTTACGAAAAACTGATTCCTTTCCAGACTGCAACTGTGTTAAAAACAAAAGAAGAAAATTCCCGTTTTAAGAAGAAAAACTTTATCAGAATTGTTTATTTCAATGGCAGCTTTTCTCTTTACCCCATGCCATTGAAAAATGCTCAACTGTGGTTTTGCTCCCGCATAAAGGTGTGATGGTGTGCCTTGTAACATAGAGCAGGCACAGGACTTTTCAACTCAAGAGCTGGCTGTTTGGTGGGTTTGTAGCTGTCTAAAGAAAAATGCCTTTGTGGGAAGAAATAGCACGCAGCTATAAGGGTCGCTGCCTTGTTTGTTACAACACCTAATGCTTATTTGAAGGATTAATTCAGCTATTCCTTATTCATATTTTCATTTCTAATACATTTCTGTTTGTGTATCTTCCAACTGAACATACTGTGCTTCTGTTTAACTGTCTATTTATAGTCATAAGAGAAATAAACATATAAAATAAATGCATCTTGATGCATAGCTGTGCAGGAGTACAGATGTTTTATTAATGAAAATGAATCCAGCTTTTTGTAAGTCATGGCAGCAATATAACATATCATTGTTTGGTTCTCTGCTAGACAGTCCCTGCTGTTTTTACATAGAAATTCCTGTAATACTTAATGGACATCTGGAAGAATTCAGCCAATTAATCGAATTCACGCAGGAGCTAGGCTAATGGCTGTCTGAAAGGCAGATTACATTAAATCAAACTTGCAATATGAATGAAAGTACTTAATCATACATGCAACATTCATTAGATGCGGCACAGCAAGTGTTTTGATTACTTTAATGAAAGATCAGGTAAAGTGCATCAACTGAACAGATTGAAGAGACAGCATGCTTACAAATGTTTGATTATGTTGACTATCAACAGAAACAGTGCCAGTAATTTATAGCAAAACATATTTGGAGGAGGAGGAGTATGGAGCTGGTGAACTTGGGAGGGGAAGTGAAATTTGGGCCTCGCCTCCAAACACTTTAATTAATAGTCAGGATAGTGAGACTTTAATCAAATGTCATGGAAGAAGCAAAACAGATGCATTTGGAGAATCTCATATGGCAACTGCTAGTCATCGCCGATGTTTGCAGTCCTTAGCCCCAACGCTGTTTTCAAATCCCCTGTGTTTTGTCTGACTTTGGAGTAAACATGGCAAATTCCTAACTGCAAAAATATTTTCAAAACAATATAATGATTTGAGAAAGGCAATGGTTTCTGATTTTTGCTGCTCTCCTCCACGCTCCCTGCTGGAGACACCGTAAGTACCCGGTGCCGGCCACCCTTGCCATCTGCATCCCTACACATGGTCACGTTTCCCCTTTTCTGACTCCCCATCTGGAAGCTCATTTTGTCCTTGCCCCCAGGGGCTTTTCCACAGTTTTCCAGCTCTGGCTTTTGGGACCAGCAAGTTGGCTGACCTCAGAGGCTGGAGATGAGCTTCTTACAGGAGCAGCCAGGTTTCTGAACCAGCACTCCATCTTTCTTCCCATTTTTCTTAAGTTTTCATGCACTGAGATGAATTGTGTGAGTCATTTCCTTGTGCGAGCTGTTTCCCTCCTTGCTGCTTTTGTGAAATGCAGGCACCCAACGCAGATGTGTTTTATTTCCAGGTAATGCAGTTTTGCTACTTGTTTCTTTATGATGTTTTTCTGGTCAGCTTTCTGTGTTGGTTTTCTCTCTTCTCCATCCCCTGCCACTGCTTTTCCTTATCTCTCCGTTAGGTGCCCCACCTGCCCCTTTGTAACTGCTGTTGCTTGGGCTTATGGCTGCTATGTTGCCATCTGCGTTGAAGTGGCCAGGAGGGATGCACACCTTATTCCTCAACAGTTCCTGCAGCTTCTCCACATAGGAAAGCAAAGATTCAATAATATTTTTCCAACAGGAGTTACTTGCTGCTCAGGCAAGAGAGGGATCTGGGAGTTTGGTGGAACCTGATAAAACAGAAGGAGAAGTAGACAGGACATGGCAAGACGAGTCTTTGGCACCAGCCATGGGAATTGTTTGTACCCTCTCCAAGCCAGCAAAATTTTATGGAGAAAGTTGGTGTTGGAGCATGACCATGAAAAATATTTGGGGGGGGGGAAGGGGTAAAAACAAAACAAAACAACCAGGTAAATATTTTCCTGAGGGCTCGGCTCCCTGCACTGAGTCCCTGCGGAAGTCTCCATGGGTGCACTGCCTGTGCCTGGCTGTGTTTCTTACCAGGAGGTATGTGCAGAACAGGCACAACTCACGAGCCTCATCCCTCCTGTGCTCCTGCTCTCTCTGTCTCTTGAGCTGTTGTGCTCTTCCCATGCAGAGCCGCCTACCTATCTGCACGTACATCTGCACGTAGCGCAGCTGGGACTCGGGCTCACTGAAAGCCGCTACTGCTATTCATATAATTAATAACCGTGGCCTTTCCATGAAAAGGAGTATCTTTTTTCAGTGAATTACAACATATAATGATGTTTGTAGGAAAAAGACTGCTGAGTATCTCATGCTGAAGGAAGCCCGAGCTTCCTATTTATGACTTTGTGAGATCAATAAATAACTCCATTACAAGCACAATTGTAATGGCAGATGGCTTCAGCCTGTGGGACACCAGCTGAAATCAGTAATGAAATAACAAAAGTCATAATGGTCCCATCGAGGCTCATGGATGGAGAGCATCACCATCCTCCCGCATCAGCTCAGTGACGGCAGTGTGGCGGCATCGATGGTGTGACGTTATTTACAAAAAAGAAGGACGGGTGAAAGCTTTCATAGTGTCCTAAAACCCCTTAAAATGCCTCCAGTCCAAGTATCTTCACAGAACAAATTGTTTCATACCTTCTATTATGGAAACCTCTTCGTTAATGTTTGAGCAATAAAGAAAACAGCAGCTGTTAGCATAATTCCCCCCCTGAGGCCAATTGTCCTCAGGTAAAACAAATCCCAACTAATCTACCAGCGAGGCCAGGTATATTAGACAACACGGACCCTCGCAATGCAGAGATCTCCTTCCATGTCTGTCACCAGCACCGAACCCTGACCACAGCAGGGTAAGCGGCAGCCTCCTTGCAGGGGGAGGTTTGGTGGCTGTCCCCCAGCAGCAGCCTGCATTTTGTTTGTGGGGTGCTCGAGCCCAGGGCTGGCCCCGCTCCTCAGGCAGGGCCGTCATGGCAGCCTCTATCAAGGGCAGTCTTCTGAGGCGGCTCTTGCCTCCCTTCTATTTATTGCTCCCTCAATTACAAACCAGATGTCGAGACTCAAAAGTCAACTTTATTTGAATTTTGAAATATAAAAAACTTGACCACAATGACTTTTTTTTTTGTGGTGGGCAGGGGACACATAAAGGAGAAAAATGTCCTTTAATCCTTTGCTTATAGTCCTTTTCTATTTTATTTTTAACTCTTATTTTTTAAAGCTGTGGTTATTTTTTTCTCTTATTAAGTGGTTAAAGGCACTTCTCCCTCTTTCTGCCCCCAGAAGAGTTTTTAGCCTTTTCTCCGAGAACCAGCTCTCACTCGGGACCTTCTTTCTCCCTCCCAGCCCGCAGGGCTGCCATACATTCCTCTCTCTGTTTATGCCTGAGGAAACACCAAATGCAGCTGCCCTCTCGCTCAGTGATGATTTGCTTGTCCCCAGCCCACCACAGGACATGAGGCGAGGTGCCAGAGCCCGGCGGGTTTGGGTTTGGGCAGGCGGCAGAGCGGTGCCCACCTCACGGCCGGGCTGCTGGGCCACCTGTGGGTGCTGGCACCTCAGGTGGTGTCGCCTCAGCTGCCTCAGGCACGAGGCGCCAGCACCGTGCGCTGGAACTCGCTGCCATAATTTGGCTGTTTGTGGTTTGCTGCTTTCCTTCCTCAGGAGGTTGCTTTGGCCATCGCTGAACCTGGCTTCTGAATCCCAGTAAGGCCTGAATACGGCCCAGTTTGGTCAGGGAAGCTGTGAGCACGGGTGAAAGCGCAGCCACACTGAAGGGGAAGCCCCTGCCAAGGGGAGGAAGAGCAGCAGCATCCAGCTCCCTTCTGCTTCCTAGACACACCTGCACTTATTTACACAGGTCAGAAAGGAGGGCTGGGGTCTGAGGAGGTGAAGATTTAAGAGAGAAAATGGCCTCCTTGTGCTTTCAGCCCCGCTGGCTCCCCAGGAGCGACCGTGCCCTTTCTGCTCATTAGCCATCGCATCTTTCTGCTAGAAGTTTGATTTCCTATTAACTGTGGGATTAACCCTTTGGCTAATCCAAGGTCATCTGAGGATGACTCTTATGTAAGCAGCCAATACATTCGATGAGGTCTAACCTAGTTCTATCAGACTCCAGAGAACACGGTGTATGGCCAGGAGACCTGCCACTTCTCCCGACAGCATTCAGCTGCTTGCTTAAGAAAGCCTTCACCTCACATGAATTTCTCTCATGTATGATATTCAGGTGGACTGGGTGTCACTCTCTCAGCAGTGTGATGAGACCAGTGGAATTTAATGTTAGGGGGAAAAAAATCCTGCAAATCCCCCCAGGATTTGTGTGTACTTGCATGTGCAAAATTGTTAAATATCCTTATAAATCATCTGAATGTCTTAACTCTGAAAATTTTGGAAGGAAAAAACGCTGAGGCCAGGAGTATAAAGCCATGTGACAATTCAGAAAGCCTAGAAGCTCACAGAGTCCTGAGTAACCAGGGTCACCAGGACCAAATTCACTTGTGGTTGGGTGGTGCAAAATACTCTGAAGAGAAATATTAAACGGGAGCCAATGAACTGGAAGCCAGCACTGGAGAAGGGGCAGGGTAGGGGCAATAGGTTTATTGAGGTAAACCCAGGCATGAATCCCAAAGCAGTTTTACCAATGTCTGTTCAAGACCCCCAGGAAGTGGCACATGTTGCAGTGAGGCCCTCAATGGGATGCTGGGTTCTTCACTTCTGGCCCCACCTCACAAACCAATAGTGCAACAGAGTCAGACTCAGACAAGAGCATGTGGGGTTCGGACGCCTTCCACGCTGGGGGAAGGAGCAGCAGGTGGTGAGGGGCTGGGGCTGGAGCAGTGGTTCAGGAGGGGAGGCTCTGAAGTGCCCCGCAGCCTTCTCACAGCCCCTAGGCCGCGTCTGGCCTGGCTGCTGAGGGCCTGGGGGAGCTCTCTGGCTCAGCTCCAGCCTGCAGCTTGAAGTGCTGGAAAATGGCCAAGGTCCCGGCAAATGCTCTCCGTGCACCTGCTGCCCAGCCAGCACGTGGTGCTCCCAGGTAGGAAAAGGCGCTGCGAGGTTCCTCACCCCTTAGGGCAGGGGCTGAGCTGGGCATTCCCACCACAGCCTTCTGCAGTGTGACCAAGGCGAACTGAACACTGAAAGGAAGGAGTGCGGCTTTGCAAATTGAAAGACTTATTTACGTTTTGCTTGGAGGAACAGCATAACACAGTGGCTCTGTAAGCAGGGTTACAGTAATTCAGTGAGAAACGGAGTTGGGAAGTCCCAGTTACAAAGGTCAACCGGGCATTAGGAAAAATTCATGGACTGGGGAGCGACCTAGCTGTGCCGCAGCACGGCTCATCGCCCCCAGTCACAGTGCTCTGTAGTAACGAGGGGCGATCTCTGGCTCGCCGGCTGTAACCTCATCCAAAATTCAGCGCAGCGGTGAAAGCGGAGGGAAGCGGGAGAGCAGCGCGGGGCCAAGCACGCTCAGGGATCTGCTGCGGGGCTCAGCGGGGCGCTCAGGCGGCTCCCAGCGCCCCGCTCCCCCGCAGCCCGCTCCGTCGGGGCTCGGGGCTCGGCCGCGCAGCTCAGCTCCGAGCGGCGCGGGCGGCCCCGCTGCCCCCCCGTCCCGCACCAGCCTCGACGGGGCGATGCCGGCGGGGGGGGTGCCCGGTCGGGCCCTGCCACCTCCTCCTCCCCCGCGGCCGCCGGCGCCGGCCCCAGCCCCTCATTGGCCGCCGGCGCCGGAGGGAGGAGGGCGGCCGGGCGGGAGCGGGCGCCGGGGGTATAAAGGCCGGGCGGGCCCTGCGCGCCGCGCTCCCGCAGCCCTGCCGGCCCCGCCATGCCGCGCGGCTTCCTCGTCAAGCGCAGCCGGCGCCCCGGCGGCTCCTACCGGGCGCGCCCTCGGGAGCGGGACCGGGAGCGGGACCGGGACCCGCCGCCACCGCCCGCCGCAGCCGCCGGGGGCAGCCCCGCCGCCCGGCAAGGGGCGGAGGAGGAGGAGGAGGGCGAGGAGGAGGAGGGCGCCGCCGCCGCCTGCCCCGCGCCCGCACCCGCACCCGCCGCGGCGACCTGGAGCCCCGGCGGCGGGGGCCCGCTGCGAGCCCCGGCGGAGGGAGCGGGCGCCTGGGGGGCGGCGGGGCCGTGCAGCGCGGCGGGGCCGCGGGCGGCGTTCTTCGAGCGGTGCCTCAGCTCCCCGGCGTCCGCGGAGTCCTTCCCGCTGGCCGCCTCCTTCCCGCCGGCCGAGAAGCTGCTGCTGCAGCCCCGCACGCCGCTGCCCGCCCCGCCGCCGCCGCCGCCCGCCCCGCAGCCCCCGCCGCTGCCGCCGCCGCCGCCGCCGCCGGGCCCGGCGCTGAAGCGGCCGTCGAGGGCCAAGGCGCCCGGCAAGAAGGCGAAGGCCACGCGGAAGCTGAGCTTCGCCGACGAGGTGACCACCTCGCCCGTGCTGGGGCTGCGCATCAAGGAGGAGGGCCCCGAGGGGCGGCCGGGGCCGGGGCCGCCGCCGTCGGGGGGGCGCACGCCGCTGGGCGAGTTCATCTGCCAGCTGTGCAAGGAGCACTACGCCGACCCGCTGGCGCTGGCCCAGCACCGCTGCTCCCGCATCGTGCGCGTCGAGTACCGCTGCCCCGAGTGCCACAAGATCTTCAGCTGCCCCGCCAACCTGGCCTCGCACCGCCGCTGGCACAAGCCGCGGCCCGGCCCCAGCGCCGACGGCTCCTCCGCCGCCGCCGCCGCCGCCCCGCCGGGCAAGGAGAACAGCCCCGAGCGGCGGCCCCGCGGCCCCGCCGCCGCCCCCCCGCCGCCGCCGCCGCCGCTTCCCCGTCAGCACCGCGGCGGCGCGGACAGCGCCGGCGGAGCCCCGGCCCCGGCCCCCGGCGGCCCCGGCCCCGGCCCCGGCCCCGTCGGGGAGGCGTTCGCCTGCCCCTGCTGCCAGAAGCGCTTCCGACGGCAGGCTTACCTCCGCAAGCACCTGGGCACCCACGGCGCGGCGCGGCCAGCCGCCTTCGGGCCGCCGGAGCGCGGGCAGCTCGCCTTCGCCTGCCACCTCTGCGGCGCCCGCTTCCCCTCGGCGGACATCAGGGACAAGCACCGGCTGTGGCACGCCGTGCGGGAGGAGCTGCTGCTGCCGCCGCCGCCGCCGCCTCCGGCCGCCGGGCAGCCCGAGGGCGGCGGGGCGGCGGCGGCGGGGGGCGGCGAGCGGCAGGGCTTCCCCTGCAAGCACTGCCCCGCCACCTTCTTCAGCGCGCCGGGGCTGGCGCGGCACGCCACCAAGTGCCACCCGCCCGAGGGCAGGCAGGTCCTGCTGCTCCAGGTGCCCGTCCGGCCGGGCTGCTAGCCCCCCGCGGCCGCCCCCGATGGGACCCCGTCGCCCGACGGCCCGGGCGAGCGCCGAGCGAGTCCCGTCCACGCTGTAATTCCTATGGAAAGTCGCGCTGGGTGTGCACACGGCCACCGAGGCGAAGCCGCCTGCGGACCCCCAACCTCTGCCCTCCGCCCCGGCCCCTCCGGGCTGCCCCGGGGCGCTGGGGGGCGGCGGGTGCCCGCTGAACGCGCCGCCCCTGGGGCCCGGGCCGGCAGGAGTCCAGCTGTACATAGGATATTAAAAGAGAGGAATTATTATTATTATTATTATTTTTCGTGAGAAAAGGAGCCTGACCTAGTTACCTTGTTTTCATAGCCTTCCCCCCCCCACACCCCAAGCTCGAACTTTTAAGTTCTCGTGCAGTGTTTCGTTTGCCGTACTCTGTGCTAAAATAGTCGCGAAGGTAAATGTTCATGCTAAGTCGGTGTCAGCCCTGTAATAGCTAGCGAAACGTGCGGGAACCCGGTCGTGCTGTCCGCTTACCGAAGGCGAGGCGCCCTGCCCCAGCTCGGTGCACGCCCCCGCTTCCCACGCGTGTTTTTGGGGGCCCTGCGGGCGGCTCCAGCCCCTTGGGGGGTGCCCCGCAGCCGGGGAGACCCCTGGGCGCCGCTCCCCGGCCCGGCCAAGCCACCCTCTGCGTTTTCCCCCCGGCTTCAGCGGCGTCCCGGCCCAACGCTTTGCAATTCTGTGCACCTTGCCAGCTACGGACCTTTCAGGCTTTATTTATTTGGTCGTCTGTTTATTTATTTTCACGCGGGAGTGCTCGTTTCCGAATGCGATAGCGGGTGAGGCCAAAAAGGACGAGCGAATTCAATAAATGATTTAAAACGAAGCTAATGCCTTTCTTGAATTCAGCAGGGGAAAAGCGGGTCGCTTGGTGGTTCCCGAAGAAACAAACTGATCCCAGCCCCAGCCTTTGTTAGAGCACGCAGAGTATTACCATCTTTTCATTAGCATCCTCTAATGCAGCTATTTCTCTAGGTTTAGATTTCGTTACACCCAACAAAAGGCTCGCGTACATCTTGCCCGAAGGCCAAAAGCAAGCGTTTTATTTCAAACGTGCTCCACTGACTTTCCAGTGTTGGTTGCAGGACCTGGAAAATACAAATTAGTGCGGTGTAACCTGCAGCTGCTGATGTTTGCTGCCTGGCGGAGGCTAAACTTGCAGCTCGCTATTCTCCCCCACCAGAAATAAAGCATCTCATTTTAAGTAGGGTGTTTTTCAATCATTTGCCGGTAACTGAGGTGCAGATAGCAGTGCCCGTTTATGCCATTCATTGAGTTCTCCCATGGAGAAGGTCACTGTGCTTTTTAAAAACATCACCCTCCTGTCTCTGCTCACATGATCAAAGAAACAGGGCTACAGATGGCATTTAGCAGAGCTGGGGACAAGTTTCTGATACGGCGTCCTTGCAGCGGACGGGGAGAGCTCCCAAGAACTAGTTGACACACCAAGCTTTTAATACGAATGAAAACCAAGCCGTGTATCGCACTTAACTGCTCCACGTGTAATTTGCTTTCCTTTTACAAATTGCAGTAGGAATCTAATCACTGAGGTGAATGACCAATATACAAAAGGTGGTAAGAATAATTTTATTGTATTATTAAATAGCATGTTTTCTCTTCAACCATTACAAATTTGTAGATACTACATGAATGACAATACATAATTTATATTTTTATTGTTGCCCATATCATATGATATATTTACACATGCAGTTAGTACGGATGTCATGCTACATTTTGTTAACAGCATCTTGTTGTTTGCCAGACTCAAAATGTGAGCATTTCATCTGCTGGAGGAAAATATCTCTGGATGGTTGGAATGCGTGTACTAACCTGCACTTACAGGGTTGGAATCATCAGCATTGCAGGTCAGCCTCCTGGAGCATGTTCCCTTTTCTTCCTTAGTACACAGCATCAGAGCAATGAATTTGTATCAGGAAAGTGCTTTTTTTTTTTTTTAAATGTAAGAAACAATAATATACATCTAGACCCAGCAGCCCGGTGATAAAGGCTAAAAAACATGAGACTCAATGGCATTTACTATTGATAACACTTCCAAAAGCAAACATTATAAAAATATTTGGAAGCCAAGCATAAGTAGAATTTCAGCACAGTGATTTTTTTTCTTCTTCTTTTTTTTTTTTTTTCTTTTTTTTCTTCCTTTTTTTTTTTCTGGCATAGATTATGGCACCACCTGCACAGTTAAGAAATGATACATTGCTTTGTGAAGAAAGAATTGGTGCTACTGGCAAGTTATTTTGTTTGGACACTGTAATGCTTGAAAGGCTGTTTAAGTATTTTATTCTTAACATAAATAGTCTGTACACAGCCTCTGCATTAACATTGTGACATCTGACAAAGACTTTACAAATGCAACTTCAATTTAAAATTGTACATTCATTTTCAAATTGTACATATTTCTTTCTTTGTTACAGAGAAAATTGCAGTGGGGCACAATAAATATAGTGTAATCAAACTGCAGTCTCCAATTCCGTATGTCACTCAAGATCAACCAGAGTTAAAAATGACTACTGGTAAGATATCGTAATCATCCAGGAAGGTAAAAGGTGCAGAGGACAAACTGCACTGAAAAAAAAAAAAAAGGAGGGGGAGAAAAAAAAAAAGGCAGCCTGGAGTTTGATTAAAAAACAAAACAAAAACAAAAACAACTGAAAGCTAAAATATTAAAGTAAAATTCCAGTGTCACTGTTTAAAATAAACATACAGAAAAAGGGTATGCAGGGAATGGGGCACACACACACTAGAGATGTTATCCTTCAGCTGAAAGCTGCGAGTCATAGGAAGGGTTGCTGACGGCTGGTTACTAGAAAGCTGCAGGCATCTCAACACTTAGGACTTGTTGGCCGAGCCAGAGGAGCGGCGCAGTTTCATGGACATTCGGCTCTTGCTAGTCCGAGGAGACATTGGAGAGGCTAAGTCTGTTCCATCCACCTGTGCTGTTGCTGCTGCTGGAATTTCTCCCGGCTGAGTCTCTGGGCAGAAGCCTGCAGAGGACAGCAAGAACCAAACCCATCAGTGCTGCCTTCCACACGTGCAGCGTGTGAATCTATACACACAAGGGGCAGGTAGGAATTTCAGTGCTGTTGTCAAGCCCACAGCATATACTAGCCCTTTACCAGCTGTGGGTGATTGCACCGCACACGGAGCTAGTGACTGCCACAAAATCATCTCTAGAGAAAAGATGATGCCAGAAACCACCGAGCTGCAAGACTGCAGAGAACCCTCGGCGACTGAAACAGCACTGAGGTGGGCAGTGTCATCCTGCTAGCCAGGAGAACTGACCCCTCCAGTTCCCTGGTAGGGATGGGGAGGGATTATTCATGCCATCACCCAGAAGAATCCCGTCTATAATGAGAACATGAAGGGTAACGGCTCACTGCGCATGAAGGGAGTTCTGGGAATGCAGCTGAAAAGGTGGAGTGAATTGGGGTGAACTGGGAGAGCAACACATCTCCTCCCATCTAAACGTTAGTCAGTGCTTCAGAAGGCCAATTCCTACAGGGCCCACAAGGCAGAAGCTTGAACAGATCGTACTAAGCGGATGCACTACACATCCCAATTTCTTTGTAAAAGGAACAAGATGAATTTGAGATAACGGCATGGCGTTTGTCACCCAGCACCCAAAGCTGCTCCGTGGTGGGCCCTGAGTCCTCACCACGAGAGCCCTTCCCTTACAGACAGCCCAGCAGGACACTGCCTCCGGCCAGCCTCCACGGAGGTACAGAAGGGAAAGGAGGCAACGTGCAATCTAAATTACGTTCTCCTTCCTGGGTGCAGAACTTTAACACTATGCACTCGCACGCACAATACCAAACTGCATTTTAATTGGCCGTTTGCAGAGACTGACAGGCTGATTGAACCCAATTACCTCAGTTGCCACTAATCACTTTTGAGCTGTATGAATTACGGGCAGAAGCTTAGTCCCGCAGAAGTCAATGGGAAAACCCCTGCTGACTTCAGTAAGCCAGAATATCACTTGCTATTTCTTCCACATCACACTATTACTGGTAATAATTTAAAATAATAGTGCAATAATCAGAACTGGAGATCTCTCTCCCTCAGTTAACATTTCATATATAATGGGCACAAAAAACATTCAAAACCGAGCACATTTCATTTGAAAGACTCCTCTAAAATAAAATCCCAGGTCATCAGGTAAGGAGTCTAAGAGTACATCTAAAACACTGTCATAAACCTAAAGGATTTAGCGACCTGGATGTCCTCCTTGCCCGGTCCGTCATCTGCCTGCTCCAGAGGGACGGCCCAATACTTTCTGTCTTTTTCAAACCGACATGAGCCATTGAAGTGACAGGGAGGAAAAAGGGCTGTTATTTGTTCCCCAGCTGGTGACAGTAATTCTGTTCATGAACTAGGTACTTCATTGCCAAACAATCTGGAAAAGCATGATAATGCCTGACTCACTGTGCCTTATAAAAAAAGGCAAGCAGGGAAACATGCAGTCTCATTTTCTGAAATTCTATCTTGTTCTAATTTTACAAGGAATTAAAGCATTTCAAATGGTGGAAGATAGAGAATAGAAAATAACCGTTGTTGTTTTGCACAGCATACCATTCACAGCTAGCGTGAAAGACCTTCCGTTTCAAGCCTTTGCCCTTTACCTTGATGTGGCCAATGCTTTCTAGTGGAGGTTTTGGAAGGAGAAGAAATATCACAGCATTTCTTTCTTTGTTGAGAATGAAGAAGTGATGAGGAAGGAGAAGTGGAAAGAAGTGAGGAAGGGGGAGGAGAGAAGATAAAAGATAACAGGTGTGAGACATGAGACACGAACCGCAAAGATTGAAGGGTATTAACAGATGAGCACAGAAAACAGAATTTTGAATTTCATTATGTAATTGCTGCTCATGCTACAGGTTAAAGAGAATGATGAGTTAGTTATGTGCAATGAAGCAACAGCTCTGAAATCCAGCGTCATACTTACCAACTAAGCATTACAAGAAAAAAAGAAGAGAGAGAGAAAGAAAAGAATTCTATGACATTATCCAGATCCAGCAACCTTATTTCTAGCAACCAAAATACATCCTAAACATTGCCTGAAACGCTTTCCTAAAGTCTGTGAAAACAATTCAATAGTCACACACATACACACAATCAAGAAGGAAAAACAAATGGCAATTTGATATATGGCTTCTGCTCCCCAGCTGTTTCACATTTTTATGTATGCAGCAATTATAGCCAGTCTTAACACAAGACTGCTGAAATCACGTAAATAAAAAAACATTGCATTTAAACTTGTTAGTCTGAGTCAAAGACTAAAGCCATACTGTGAAATTTTATCAAGTGCTGGATAAAGAAAACCTTAAAACCCCAACTATTTTAATTAAGGCACTATTCCAGTCATACTTTAAATTTTGCTTATAATTTCTGCAGACAGACATCAGGAAGCACAGATTCACATCTAATCCCATTTTAAAAAACTGATGTAGAGCTATTGAAGAACAGAAGTCATATGAAGTGATTTTCACATCTGAACATATTACACCAGAAGAGTGAAGAATAATGGCACTTAAAATATATTTAGTCTGGCAGCAATCAACAGGCTGATTAATAACTCAATTTCTTTAGATTTTAGATATATGTATCTATATATACATACATACGCACATACACACGTGGATATTATATGTGATTATATAAATTTTGCAGGTTTTGTTTCCCCTTCAGTTTAAAATCTTCAGTGTAGAATGCTGTATCTTTATATCTTTATGCAGTGAAATGTTTAGTTATCCAAACTAAAAAAATAGGGTTAAATAAGGAAGCCTTATTGTCAATTGACCTGGAACAAGAAAGTTCAATTCAAATAAACATGTTAGCATTTTCAAGAATTTGAAAAATGTCAGAAAGTGATCCATTTTTTTCCTTCTCTTAGGCTTGACAACTGACCAGGCTAGCATGAAGCAATTTGATCAGCTATGATAGTTTAGGACCATAACACAAAGCTGTTTCTGTTGTTTGTGAACAACAAAGTTGTTCAGCAAAGTTGAAATGGGACACTTTCTTACTCTGTTTGAAGGTTTTAGGATCTTCTAAAGATAGTATGTTGGTTATTTGCCTCAGAAATGAGTTATTTAAATGTAAAATGGCACCCTAACTACAAAGACTGTGTTAGAAGTGAACTGAGGTGGAGGGACCCAGGCGTACCATAGCACACCTGTTTGCACGACTCACCTCGCTCAACAATTCTGACTTTCAAAGAAGTAAAAATACCACTGACTAGATGTCTGATAGGGTGCTGATATGCTGCTACCTGTTAAGACTTCTGGCTTTATCACACCAGTTGTCTGGAACAACGTTATCCTGAGTGCCATTTCTGAGAATGATGGCACAGGAAAATTTCACTTGTCTATGTTAATGCATTTTGATGGTTTTTTAATATACTTCAGCCTCCCATGTGGCCTCCGGGGAAGAGGGCAATCATTTTTGTACAGCTTCTACCCTTTGCCACTCAAACAAATACCGGTCCAAAGCTGGCCAAGCTATCAGTTATGCTCAGCAGAACCTTGCTTGAGTCAAGGCATTAAGTCAATAATTTTGGGAAAAGATGAGAGGAAGCAAGAAGCAGATGCAGAGAAGAAGACTGCAGAAGCAGCTGCCAAGCAAGACAAGAAGCTGAGGAGGGTGGCGAGTGGCCTAAAGACCTGAGAGGCTGGAACTGGGTAGGAGAGAAAGAACTAAGAGCCAGACATGAGGAAGATGTACAGCAAGAAGTGGTTTATGGAGAATGAGCAGAAAAGCCAGTGTCCGATAAATCACAGAATGGTTTGGGTTGGAAGGGACTGTAAAGATCACCTGGGTCCAGCCACCTGCCGTGGCCCAGGACACCTCCCACCAGACCAGGCTGCCCAAAGCCCCATCCAGCCTGCCCTTGAACATTTCCAGGGATGGGGCATCCACAGCCTCTCTGGGCAACCTGGTCCAGTGCCTCACCACCTGCTGAGTGAAGAATTTCTTCTGAATATCTAATCTAGATCTACCCTCTTCTAATATAAAACCATTACTCCTTGTCCTAAATAAAGAATGCTCTTTAGAACCTGGCTTTAACCTACTAGATAAACCTATTCCTCTGTGTCATCAAATAGCTGTGAAACCCACTGGCAAATTTCCAGTCTTTACACTAGGAAACCTTCAGGCAGAGGTAAGACAGCTCATTATTGCACTACTTCAGTTTACAAAACTTGGTGGTGGATCTAGAGGCTACAGCTTTGCTTACGAATCATACGGTGGTTAATCGGTATTAAGGAATTTCTCTTCTGCCCTATGCAGTAAACAAAACAAAAATGGAAGGACTTACACAACAAAATGTTGTTACAAGACAATAAATCTGTAAGGTCAAACATTTGAAAACTAGGAAATGTCAGGATTAAAACTGCACATGCTGCTTTAATTTCATCACCTTGTATATATGAATGGAATTTATTTTATTTTTTTAAATTGGACAGTCATATTCCTTGCTTTTCAGTGGAAATGAATAAAGTTGATCTGTTTGGGTGTCCATCAGTCCTCACTGGATTTATCATTTTGAAGTGCTGAGGATCCGCAGCTTACTACAACCCAAGTGGTCAATGCATGGGCAACAGTTCAGAAACGCATAACGTTTCAGCTTCAGTCATCCAATGTGGAATTTTTGGAAAATTTCATTAAGTTTTGTGGGTTTCCTCTGATCTGGAACGAAAGCATTTCTTCCTATGTTTGGACTGGAGAAGGAATAATGAGAAACTCTTCCCAGCCCTGCCAGACACACAGCCTTCAAACAACATTTCTGTTTTTAACTGCATTTCTGGTCACAAAGTTCAACCATCACCACCAGGAGCGTTGCTTATCACCAGTGGTGCTTAGCACCATCAATCTAATACGCAAAGGGATAACAGGGCCAAAAAGATGAACAGATTCTCTGTTTCAAGTTACACAGCAAACAAGCAGCAGATGGAGTTAAGATGCAGGCCATGGAACTTGAGATTTTCTTGTGCGAGGCTGAAGCACCACTACATCTACATTCCTCCACTTCTCTGCCTGTAAGCTGGCATCCTCACTGACTTTGGGAGTGGGGCAGCAGGACTGGTCTGAACGCAGGCTTGAAAATGTAGGATGACTGTAGGGATCAAACAGTCTGCTGGCATCACAAGGAAAATACTATGACTCTTTAACAAGGTTTACTATACTGAGGTCCTATTTTTAGTAACAAGAGAGGAAAAAAAAAGATGACAGAAAAAACAAAACCAAATCATCAGTACAATTTAAAACTCAGAATCTTAGCATCGAGGGGTCAATAAGCCCTTCAATATCATTGAGTTTGTCATTGACGGTTTCCTCAGCCTACTCTGGTGTCACAGAAGTCTGATTTACTCAATAGCTGTATAGCAGGAAATATTATTTTGCGGTTAACTCTACTTACCAGAGTCAGCACAAAGTAAAATTAGGAGCAGCAACAGAATTACATTCTGTGATTAAGCAGGGATAAATCTCTTTTTTAAATAGAAAATAAGAAGAAGAAAAAAAAAAAGCATACATTCACTACATTAGTCAAGTTCCTAAACCTGAGAAGATGGACTTTTCAGGTATTTTAACAGGGCAACCTAGATATCCAGATAAAACAGAAGCAGCCACAATTACTTTGTATCAAGCAGCAGCCATTCTAAGGAAGGAAACAGCTTTTGCTGAGGACTGAGGCTTTCGTAAAATACACCAGTCTGAGAAAATACAGTTGGTAACTGGATGGCATAGTCTCTATTTGCTGACTGTCATAGTTCAAGTGAAGAATCTGGCATGCTGAAAGCAGCCCATGGAGTCACAACAAAAAAATAAAATACAGTGCTTGTTGATGGGCTTTAGTAGCTACGCAGTTTCTGTATATATCTTAGAAGAAGAAATTGTATATAGTATTTTAGAAAAATTAAACATACTTGACAACTATCAGCTTCAAGATTGTGATCCAACTAAACAATCAAATCTAAAATAAGGAAATATTTTCTAGTTGCTTGTGGTCTTTTTTTTTTTCATAAAAAGCAGATATAAATAAAATACTATATAAAAAAGTAATTGCAACATATTTTTAGAAGCTGGTCAGAAATTTTCAGATGACACAGAGATGTCTGGCAGGTAGCCTGCAAGGTTTTGAGTCATCTTAGGGGTGATGAATGCGTGTAGATGCCCAGGCAGGATTCCAGTGCCAATCCTATGTGTAATCCTGGCACCAGCAAGACCTCCGTACCTATCTTTCAATACAGCTGTCTGATGCATGTCTGGTAACATAGGGGTAATAAGTATTTTAGTAGTACATCAGGTGGATTCTTTTCTGGGATCACGGTCCTTCAAAGTTCAGGGCCATCTGCAGGCACCCTGCTCACAGGTCTGCCTTCACAAGAACCGGACACCAGTGGTTTGCCCACTAACCAAGCCCTGGGGAAGCTGATTTGGCAGATGACCACAGTACTAAACTACACCTGCTTCAGGCTTTAGAGTCTGTGCTCTCCTGAGTCAGCTTGGAGGCAGAAGGTGCAGTGCTACTCCAGGCACTGTCCTGGAGCTGAGCACCAGAGCACCTGAAGCCCTGGACCCAGCACAGGTCAGCCCCAAGGGGCCAGGCTGCAACCAGGACACCCAGTGTTCCTGGTATCCCTGTGCTGCAACTACAACCCAGTCAGAGAGCTCTGGGGACAGGCTCTTGGATGCTGGGTCACAGTGTGCTGCATCTATGTCCTACGGAGATCCTGGCTGCTCCTGGCATGGATGTGTTGGGCAGCTCCACCACTCTCCACAAAGTTCAGAAGAAGATGTCCCTTAGGGTAGGAGATGATGTTCTCTGCTATGTAAACACATGTGCATACACTCAAGTGTGAAATACATCACAAGTTCCTATTAATGAGATTCCTGCAGAAAATTAGTACCTGTGAGAGAAAGCTTAAGACTAAAATCAAGCTTTTCAGTTAGATTTTTTTTTTTTTCTAGATCAAGTTAGAGAAAGCAAGTACGACTTGGACAACTTTTAAGGGAATATAGGAATTGCCCCTGTTCTGTACTAGCTTGGTGCAAGGGAGAAAAGCAGCTGTGCTTCACCCCAAAAGAAGGAGCTAGGCGAACAGAGAATGATTTAGCCTGAAATGAGATTTCCAAAAGTGATCAGGCAGAACTGATAAGAGTGCACTAGAATATACGATCTATACTAGTGATACGGAAGTGTCTGATGCTGAATGCTTGCTGAGCACTTTAGGGAGCAAAAGTGGTAAGGACTGGTATCCCTGCTTATTGCTTCCAATGTTTTTAGTTACAGATTTCTCCTATTCAAACGTTTTCATACATTAAATTAAATTACTATTTTTGTACTGATTTAATTAGTTTTAAATCACTGCCTTTTAATTTGGTTTCCCTTTGGTTTTGATGATTAGAACTGGCACAGCTATACACTTACACTTTAAAACTGCGCCTCATTTCCACTTACAGTTTATACCTTCACACAAAGCAATCTCAGTGTTTTAATATCTCCCAGTCACTCTTCCTGCAGTCCTAATCAGAATGCTTTAATAATTTTAAAATTTATTTCTGCATATTCTTGCAATTAAGAAACAAATTTTGAGATAATGACTTACCGAATTAATTCTTACAAAATTTATTTTATTTAGATTTACAGCTTTTTCACAGTAGCACTTTGATTTATTTGACATTAAATAAAGTTTTCTGAACAAAGAATTTCAAGTGTTACACATTCTTCTTCTCCTTCTCTCCTACGTTATCACTTCAGAATGTCTTACAACATCAATGAAAGACAGTACAGGGTACAAAACACACCACTGCCATCCAGTACTACTTGTTCATGCTGAGAAACAAAGGTCAAAACAATAAAGTGTTACTCATTCAACAACTGTCTCTACCATTAGTTACCTTAATCCCAGAACCAGTGTTAGTGCTTCATGCAGACCTGAGGTTAGTAAAAGACTAAAACTTTAAGAAGATGTAGTGGTCATTTCTCAATCAGTGTGAAATTCTTTTTAGTGTGAACAAGAGCAACAAGGAAAGTTTGCATACAATTTGGTTACAAGCTTAGTGCTCTAGTAAAAGTAATAGGAACAAAGGGTTTTTTTGGACACTTTGTCTTACCTTCAGATAAACAGAACTGATATTTAATGATCTAAAAAGAGGGGAAATAAAATAAATGAAATAATCATAAGGAGTTCAAGGAATTTCAGAACAGGAAGGCCTTGAGTTACTCATTTTCTTACCGATTTTCTTATTAGTAACTGAAAATGCAGTATCCTCTTATAAACCACGTATTTTAGCGGAAAGTAAAAATCACCTTAAAAACAACTTTGCAACTAACAACCTGGAAACGAAAGTGGTGATTGCAAGGCTCTCAGGCTTCTAGTTTCAAACTTTACATTCTAAAAATGAGAGCTTAAAACTTTCTTATACGAAAAGCGTGCTTACATTAAAGAATTTATCTGTTTGGACTACCCAACATAAAGAAGTACCAGCACTTTCAGATTTTATACAGGAGAATGCAATAAAATTCATTGTAAAAATATAGAATCTGCTTGCTATGTTCCGGTAGCTTGCCAAATCTTAATGCCAGACATTGGCCCATGATGCCAGACAACAGAATAAGGAATTAAAGGCAACTTTGCCCAAGTTCTCAAAATAGGTGCATACAGTCTTTCAGATTAATGGTAACTCTTAATGATATGTAAACGTTTGAATTTTTATTCTTTATAAGTAAGGATACTGCATTTCAAGTAAGACTGTATAAAAACAGTTCTTGACTGTACTGCTTACCTGTGTCCGAGGGCAAATGGTGGTAAGGTGCTGGACAGAAAACCTGCGCAGCAAAATCCTCAAAAGTTGTAGGTTCTAGGTGATGCTGAACAATTGTTTGCAGGTAGCGTGCTCTCTCCTCATAACTGGTTTAGCCAAGAATTAAGGAACAATTTACATCATGTACTGTAACTGCTAAATACCAATGCCAAGTAATTCAGAGTTCCTATTTTTGTTAAACACATATTGTGTATTTCAGTGACAGTACACACTTAATTTAACTCTACATAATTCTGAGATTATCTGATGCACTGTAGTGCTATGAACTGTACAGCACACAAGGTCAATGTGAACCATTATGGTTAAACCATCTCTTTTTCAAGTCTCATACAATACCTTCTGAAAATCTTTTCCAACAGCAATGTAAATATTCTCTTTAAAGTAACCGATTTGGCTGCAGTTTGGTTACAATTAAATACAAAAATCTCACAATTCTTAAGAGAATAGCATGAAAAGTAACAGATGAACATTAACAAAATCATTTATTTTGCACTTTTCAATAACAAACTCCTTCCATAATCCCTAAACACACACGCAGTTAAGATAAGTACATAGCTAAATTTGAGTATTGGGAAAAACACCTCATCCATTATGCCATTAAAACAAGCAAGAATATTTGTAAAGAACCTGCAGGACCCTTAAATACTGGCTAACAGGTTGTCGGCAGGGCACTGACAGCAAAATACTGTACTTCTTCCTTTTCACTGCATTCTCCTTCTCTGATATTATTGACAAGAGACCAGTATCTTGAAGTGTTGCTGCTTTTGAAGAACCCTCTCCAGGCTGCTTGTTCCAGCAGGCCTGATTGTGCTGTTAGCACAGAGTGAGCGAGAAAAAGAGAGAATATTTCTGCTGTTCATGAAAGCAACTATGGAAATGGCTGTCAAAATGTAGAGCAGCAGGCAGCAACATACAATTATCAAGAAAAACTCCCATGCTGACTTCATGTCGTATAGTTCCTGAACTGAGAAATCAGTTAACCTTTTCTCTCACAACTTTCCAGGTCCTCTGGCAGGACTCAATACTTTGAATGAGGGAGACCTTCTCAACTTTTCTTACGTAACCATAAAATGATCAGGATTTTTTCCTGGCATTTATGCTTGTGCACATTTTGTTTTCATATTTTATTTGTAGACAGTAAGATCAATTTCCTATTTTTTTTTTCCTAGAAAAACAAAAACACAAAACAAAACCCCCAAAACAGAAAAAACAAACCAAACCAAACCAGCATGCTGTGGAGAAATGCATTCAGGATCAGTTCAGGAAGGCTGGAAGTTCTGACTTCAGGTTTGCTGCTCTTTTTTGGGGTGTGGGAGGGGAATCAGTATCTTGCGTCCTGCACACATCTTTTTAGCAATTGAAACATGAGAACTGCATAAGTGACAATTTTTTTTTTTTAATTTATTTTTTTAATACCAAGTGCTAACATTTTAAATAACTAACTGTATTGTTTTCAGTTATGATGATCAGTACAATTCTCAGCCTTAAATTACAGCTGGAAACAACAGCCTTCATCTTAGCTATTAAAACTATACCTCAACTGTTACAGAACTTTACCTATGAAACCTTCCTGTCCTTGTTTTCTGTACAATATTTACAATAGATATTTCAGTACATCTAAATATGAAGGAATGTAAAGAGAACATATTATCTGAAAAAAACCTTTATAGCGAATAACATCATCTTTGTTGTATTTCCTGAGACCATGACTTGCTTACATAGTGAAACTGTGAAACAATTGTCCCTCCAAAATTTGTGTTGCAAATTCCTTCCGGATCCTCAGAGACCTGAAACCCAGCAGAATTCTCAATCTGGAGAAGCTATAACAGAAGCACGGGGACAAGAGAAAATATAAAAAAATCTCCCATTGTAGAGGTTCTTAGGTTGGGGGATAAACACAGTATTGAGCCTTAAGAGAGGAGAGTAATATAGCACAGTTTTTAAGAGGCTATGTATAAGTGGTAGAGGATGAAACTGATGGTTGAAGTCTAAATAATACTACGTATCTCACAACTTGTTGAAAAGCACTTTTTTCATTGGGGGAGATTCACAGCTGCTGAATTTTCTGCAGTTAATAGAGTCCTTTGATTCACAGCAGTGCCCCTTGCACAAAAAATACTGGCCTTTGTGTATTACCAGAAACTAATTTTCTATTTGGCTGAAAAGGGAAAAATGGGGTTATTGCTTCTCCCTCCTACAGAGCTTTTCATTATGCCTGATGCACTCAACTTCTAAGCTCTTCTGAGAAAAAAAAATAACTGAAGAGGCAAGAGGTAGAAAAATGAGCTTGTTAGCACATTAGAAGTGAAGTATCTTGGTGGGCCCTAGAAATTCCCAGTGGTGTGTTAACTTATCACTCTATGCATGCTGGCACTGATAGTCTCCCAATTGATCACTCTCTTTTCGCACCAAAGGTGCTGCCAGGAAGCAAAGGCTGAAGGCCCACAGGAGAACAGGCTGCTATCAAAACAAGCTGTTTTTAAAAGTCTGCTTGAATGGGTAAAATGTTTCTTGAAAAAGTAGGGTGGAGACACCTACCTGCTTTTAAAATGTTCTACTTTCAGAGGTCTCTAAAGGAAACCTTTTAGTTTATCCTATTACATCCAAAGCTTATACACAAATAAGGCAGAAATGAAGGAAAGTTACCACTTTGAATGTGACAAGGACTTTCCCATTCTCCAATCTGTGTGCCTATCTCCTAACCAAATAGAGAAGTCTTGACACAGATGCTGACTGAGGAGGATAATGATGTTTTTGTTACACAATGGAGAGGACATGCTTATATCAGTTCTACAAGACAAATTCAAATGCACGCTTAGCACACCTGGAGAAAAGTAATTCAGCTAGCCAGGTTACTTCGCATTTTAGCAATCCACAAAACCATCTGCACCGGGTTAATAACAGAACCCCGCTTAAAAAGGAACACAAATCTGAGGCGAAAGCCAAGTCCAAGGCTTGCAGCATTCTGCACTAAGAAAGGACACAGTCTCCTCAGAAGAACAGCTCTTCTGTTAGAAACTGAGTAGCTGAGATTTGGCTACTTATATCTTCTATTCACTCAGACTTTAGGAACATTCTAGTATTTTAAACTCCAAATTGTCATGCTTTTGTGGCTGAGATAATCTAGTTCCACACTGCACTTGAATGCAACTATCTGCAAGAGTGACCATAATCCCATGGTAGTTAATTTCTACATTACTTCTAATAGGCTGGACATTTATTTCTTTAAAATGCTGCTCTCTAGGGAAGAGTTATTAGCACCTATAAATTGAGTGGCACACACAAACTCAATGGCTAGTAATAATAGGGCAATGCAAGCAGTATTCTTACTGTGAGTGGATGTTGCCACTGGCATCAGCAATTAAGATGGAATGGGAAGGATGTACAGACAAACCAATGGGGAAAGAATCTGGCACAGAGAGTGACTAAATGCATAAACTAACAATGCTGTGAGCTTTCTGCTTCCAAAGAAAATGCTAACCAGAACAAAAGACAACAGATAAAAAGGTAAGATACCCATTATTTGTACAGGCACCCACCCAAATCTGTTGGCTAAAAACTTGCTGATGTATAATCCACAAAAAGCAAAACAACAAAATAAAAATCCAAAGATTTGAAGAAATGACTTCGTTATACTTTTCCAGAAGTTACTGTTATGAAAAATATGATCAATACAGTAGAAAAATCAGAAATTGTACCTTTACAGGTCATTCAGGATGTAGTCACCGCAATTAAAATTTCATTTGCATTACAATCCATTTTACTCATTCTCCAAATCTGCAATTATTTCTAATGATACTGAAAATACTGTACTTTCCATTACTACAGACATGAGATCTTTTTTAGACCTGTTGATTCACATTTGGGAGCAAGCACCAAAATTCTGGCTGTCAGATCACCCACCTACTTGCGCTTAATCTGCCTGATAAACAACAGTTCACGTAATAGCTCTTCATCAGCATTGAGTGTATTACTTTTTTAAACAAAACAAAACTAAACAAAACAAAACAACAACAACAAAAACTTAAGGTCTCATTAAATTCCTATGGCAGCATACAACTAGATCTTCATATTCTTTCTGCATAACCTAAGCTAGAACTTTTTCTAGCCACCTACATGAACAATTTGTCTAGGGTCCTACCTCACATCTCAGTTGCTGCCCTATGCTTTTTTTCCCCTCAATAAATGAATTTTTATCTACCCAGAACAGCTTACGGCCCACGTTCTGAACATCCCATTTAGATGAGGCAGTCTCTTCAAATACCACCATGAATCTGCCATTCGCTACTGCAAACACAAGTTACTTATTTTAACTTTACAGTTGATACCTATTTGGTCCATTTGATCAAAACTACTCTTACCTGCTGTTAACACAACCATTCTCACTCACATGGCATTTTCAGACAGGCACTTCTGTACTTTCTTCCTTTGCCTAGCACCAGGTCTCCATAAATGTCCACAAAACAACCACCCTTTAATCCTCCTCCCTTTGCTATTACATTTATCTAAAAAGAAACAAAGAAAACATCTTGGAAGATTTATATCATCTGTTGGTGTGTAGATCATGCAACTACTCATGCTGATCACTGCTATTTCATATTTCCCTGTATTTTGTATCTGCCTTCATTTATTGTCTTCATTTTTATATTTAGCTTTTTGACTTCAAACAACAAACATTTATCTTGTCTATATACTATAAAGAGACTCTGGTCTATAGGAAGGGAATATATCATAGAATCATAGAATATTCTAAGTTGGAAGGGACCCATAAGGATCATCAAGTCCAACTTCTGGCACCGCACAGGTATGTGCCACAATAAAACAAGTGAAATATTTCTCTGTGCTTTTTCATCCATCATCTTTTTCCTTCATATCCAAAACAATTCCTTCAAAGATCCGCTTGTTTTTATCCATGAATTTGTCATCTTTCCATTTGATGAGGAAATCTATTTGCTAATTACCCACATCTCTCAATTTGTCTTCAATTTTTCTTTCTTGCAATTTGAACCATGCAAGCTCCATAAGATCCTGTATTGCCCAGCCTCTTCTACTGTCTTCATCTTTAAAGTCCTTACGTTGTCCATCTCCTCATAATCATTTCTGTAGAGTTACTGTCTCATTCTAAATATTGGTTTTCTTCCCATTCTTATTTACACCTGTCTAACATCAGGAAAAACTCTGCCTGTAAGCTTTAGAATTAAATAATATGTTTTGCAAATAACCTATTCAGTATTCATCAGTTAAAGAAAACTGACTGGTATGTTATCATCATCCAGGGAATAACAATCTCAAAATTTCATTAACCTGACTCTGAAAAAAAAAATGAAGAAAAAAAAAAAAAAAGCAGTTTCAACATGGATTAATATTTCCATGACTTTAATCAAGAATGTGGCACTTCACAATTCTGTAACCTACGTGATAGACTCATTAAAGGGCTGGAGAAGAAATTCTAGTGTCTGCTCCCAAGACCATCTGATAACAAAGGCTTCCTGAGCAGTGACTGGAATCCAGGGACTCTCCTCTCCCAGGGAAGTACCATAACCACTGGTCTCTACAGATGAGCATGGACTTTCCCTGTGATGCAGAGTATATTTTATGGAACGAAGAACAATTTCAGCTATGAACTGAGCATGCCATATTACAAAAAGTCCTCAGTCCCAATGGCCAGAGCAACACCCTTGCAAGAGGCAGTAGATGTGGCCTCAGCATTGGAAACCATTCTCATTTCCTGGATGATTGATGCAACTGAGTTGCCTCCTGTTGTTTTCGTGTGGGCTCTAATCCAGCGAGCACACTTCCAAAACTCCTAGCACTGCTGCCTTACAGACAAGAAGAGTAAAGAAATGCCTTCCTACTTAAGGGATAAAGAGAGGTATGAACTGGGTGTGTGGCTATTCAGGAGATAGAATGGACTTAGGCAGCTCTAGCGTGTGCTGATGTGGATAGGTTTCCAGGGCAGGGTAGCAACAGAAGCTGCAGATACCTGTGGACATCAGAGGCATCCAACACCGGGCATTCGCTGTGTGGAGATTCTTAGCACCTACATTTTAGGCTCAGGCACCTCAAAGGGCATTCAGTAGGAACTTGGGTTAGACTGACTTGGTCAGTAGTTATATGCTGAAATACTCTCGAGACTGTGAAAAAAAATACAGAAAATGTTTTATCACAATGGATTTCCTAAGCTGTATCTGGGGGGAAAGATTATGCTGGGGAACATATTCAAAGACAGAAAAATTAAAAAGGGCTGAAGGCACAGTTTATTAATATGTTTAAATAGTTATGGAAGGATTTATAATGCTTGAAAAATCTCTTTAAAAGGTGAGTACGTCAGTTGTTCCAAAGAATTTGAAACAACTGCATTTGTGAAGTACCTAAAGTCACCAATGGCAGAAAATCTGTAATTTCCCAGCAGTCTGAAGAAAGTATTTACCATTTCAGATAAAACAATAAAAAGTCATGCCACAGCTTCCAGTTTAATAGATGACTACAAGATCATTTCTGGATGATTTAAAATGCATCAAGGTCACTATAGTTCAGGAAATACCCTACAACTATGAAGTTCCAAACCGCAGGCCCAAAGGTGCTACAGCCACTTCTAGACTCTCACTGATGGGCTGGTAAAGTAGACTGAAAGCACAAGTGGTGTTTTTTTTTTTTTTTTTTTTTTTTTTTAAATAATTCTGAATTTTAACATAAATGTTGACTGTCATTTCCAAAGACCCATGAAATAGAGTAAAAATGTTGGCTTTTTTTTTTTCTTTTTACATCACTGTCTGTATCATTTACACAAACTGAACAAAAATCAAAATATCAAATACCTTCATGAAAGTTTTTGTCATAAATCACTTGTGCTGCTTATATGTATGTGCACACCTGTGTAGGTTCACAATGTAACTGCATATTGGCATATGTGATCACAATACTGATGGTATGTAGCATCTGAGAGTCTTTGATTCCAATGCTAGGAAAAAGAGATTTTTTTTGATGATTGCTTAGAAATAGCTCTTTGAAAAAAGCCAGAGAATGCATTTCTAAATAGGAAGACGGACCTTTTCAGGTTAAATTACAAACTATTGTCAGAAATACATGTACAGCAGCATCTCTGGCAGTTCCAACTGTTAGCAAAATCATCTAAGAAGTCAATATATATTGATATGATTGCGGAGAGTATGACTTTGTCAGCCAGGCATTTGGAAAATAATTTAGACAAGCAGAAGCCAAAGTACTGCTTCCATCCTTAACTGGAAAATGAAAACTCTCCACCCAGAGTTACTTGCTTGTAGGGTCAATGGACACCTGTTTTTTTCTTTTTTTTTCTTTTCGATTGCATGTACACTATTTATATGAAAGAGATCAACAATATTTTAACAAAAGCTACATAAGATGGCACCCTTTTGTTTACATTTGCCCCCTCATCAGATTTGGAAGCTCACTTCTTCTTTGCAAGGAAAAAACCTGGAGTATTGTCAACAGTCAAAAAATGCTCCCAGGGTATTAAAGACCAAAGGAAAAATAGAAATAGCAAGGCACAATAAATGGCAGATGTTGGTAGAATTTTTAAGTTTCTTGCTCCCTGGCCTGAAAAGGTGTGCAAAACCCACAGAATTAATTGCTACAATTTGAAATTGCTACAATTTTGAGGTACTTAGAACGAAGAAAATGTCTATTTTATTGGGCACATTCTTCCTAGTAAATTACAATTCCTGACACCAAAATGTGAAAAGAGGATTGCCTTCAGAAAAAGACAGCAAGTACAGGTTAGGACCAAGGTTTTAGAGATGAAAGAAACAACTTAGCCATAGCAAAATTTGACTTTTAAAGGAAGACAGGACAAAACCCAGACATCATAGAAATTGAATTTTTTTTCTGGGAAATCTCACTTTGAAAGAAGAGATTGTGCAGTGGTTCTCGAACCAGTTGAACTCATACTGAGTCACAGCTATTTGTACTCTTTGTTTGCTCTTAGAATTAAGGATGTAAGTTGGGCTGCTATTGATCCAGTGTTGGAAGCCCTGCAACTAGCTGCGTTTTGGATGTAGGTGGGTGATCAGTATCAACCGGCAACACTGAGAGGAATAGTTAAAGTTCTGTTTTATTCTGAAAATTGACTCTGTAGAAGTGGCATCATGGTGTTCCCTACTTATTGCATTTCAGTGATTTCCACATCTAGTTTGCACAGTATACAAATAAAGAGATTCTTTTTTCCAGCTACAACTTCTGTTAACTCAAGTCAACTAGAACTCTCAAAGTCGGCATGGACTCTTTTCTATTCCTTAAATACTGCCAATATTGAAAATTACATGTAAGTATTTTGCTCTGTGCAACTGTTTACACAGATATGCTGTAAATTACAGCAGCTTCTACATATACGAGTTTATCCTCAACACTGATGATTCATAAAGTAGAATTCAGTTTATGATTCCCATATCTGATGCAAGTTATTTAGGTTAAAGCAGGAAAAAAATTGCAATTGACACCTGCTTCACACAGGTGAAGGTGAATTATATACAACAATCTACTAGGTAGCATAGGTGTCTCATTACAAAAATCAAAATTACTATTAAAAGCAAGTAACAGACTATAGAATTTAAGCAGAGTACAATATCTAGCACCCGTAATGAAACTCTTTCAGAAAAAAATGTAACTGCCAAAGGGCTTTCTGAGGCAATTTCTAAGGTATAATTTCTTCGTGATGAAAAATAAGGAAATACGCAATAGATATATCCATACAAATTAATCCCATCATTCCAGATTTTGAAATTTGTTTTCAATGCATATACTTGCATAATTCCTTAAATGAACATAACAAAAAGTAGTAGTTATTTTTTACACTATTAAAAAGTTCAATATGTTTTTAATAAATTAAAGTTTTGAGGAAACTATAACAACACATTTTTGCCATTTCGAGGCTTTTTTTTCTTAATGAGTACTAATCTTACAGCTAAAGGAGATTAATTCTAGTGTATCTACCCTATAGTTAAATGACTAAAAATTTTGCAAGGCAAGTATAGGCTAGATAAAGTTGCAGCCACTAAGTGCTTCTGAGTCAATAATACTGCCTTCTGTCTAGTTTACTGCCACATTGCACATCGAAAAGCATTGACTTTATCTGAATTTATATGAGAACCTGCATTTTTACAGTGTAAACACTTTCAAAATTGGTAAATTATTGCAAGAAATGATAATTGATGCTTAAATTTTCATTGGAAAGCCCAGTACTGTCCTTCTAGGAACGTCCTTGGTATATCATTTATTTTTATGTTGTTCCATCAGACCTTACAGCTAACTAAATTCTTTAGTGGTTTATAACATCTTCTGTGAAGAAAAAGCTGTGATTCATCAGAGCAGACAAAGCTGGGCTTTAATCCATTCCTATAACCATATTGCCAAGTCTATATTGTTTACATTGCGTCTCAATTAAGAGACAGGCAGGACACCTGGTACTTCTTTATCTAAGTCCCACGGGCTGCCAGATGACTCAAAATCCATAACAGGTGCTAAGGCAGTGTGAGCGTAGCACCATTAACACAAGCTGGAATTGGATAAAATTTGGACTATGCTTAACCACTTAAAACACTCAATTATGAAACGAAAAATGTAACCACTTTGCACCAAGCGTCTTTAGAAAAGGCACTTACAAAGATATGTAGAATTAAAGTGCAAGTGCAATGGGCTTAACAGAAATCTTTAGGATAAATATTCTCCTGAAGCATATAAAAAACAGCTATAGAAAAAAAAAAGTTATAATTTTAAGACTACCATAGCAAAATATTATGAGATTACACTTAATAAATGGAATGGATTCTAATTCTCATCATTTGCTTATGCAACAAAAATGACACCACTGATGTTCAGATTTCTAGCCATTTTAAAGCTAAGGGGAAAAATTCTGAATTAACAGTATTTACTGAATTCTTCTACTCTGTATAACCTGGAATTTATTTTATTTTAAGGCCTTAGGCAAATGAAAGCATCCTACAGAAGCATTTAGTAAACAACAATGTTCAAGTGAGAAAACTAAAGGTAAAAGATATTGCCTAATACCCAGAAAGTCTCGTTGTGGATCTTTCTTTCATCACTTTTTCAGCTAACGTGACTGAACTAAGTAGTAAGCTTAGACACTGACAGAACACACCTCATGAGAGAAAAAATGAGTATCAGAAATTTTACAGTGGGCAATTACTTAAGACCTATCTGTATCTAAATGTGCAGTAATCAAATTAAGTTTCTATTTAATATTGTAATTATCAAGAACACAATATAGTGATTTTATTACCAGAGTAAGCAGTAACAAAGTACAGTAAACTCATTCAAGACAGTGTCATAGTATCTATGATAAGCAGCATATTGGCTTAAACTAATGCACTATATGCCTCTAGGGAATGACAGGCTCAGAGACTGGGTTTTAACATCAGAATCTATCCATTAATCTTGACTTAAATATAATCTACTCTGCGGTAAGAGGAAGAATGGGCATTCAATGAATTATCTGTTTGAAATATAGCAGGAGCAGATTAACACAAACATATAGAAGAAAGTCTCAGGCTCTCTACCATTTGTTGTGCACTTATTTTACGAAGCCTGAACCACATTTAACGTGAAAGACAGTAAGGTCAAATGACTAACAGTAAAGGAAGGAAGAATACCTCAAGACCGTAACAGATTACTCATTAAATTTACTGGTGGTGCTGCCAGAAGACTAATGACAGCATTTACAAATATCCCACTCGCCTATGTTTTAGTAACAGGCTAGAGAGGTGAAAGCAAAACAGCAACAGAACAGCGCTGCAGCCCTTATGCAGGCAGTATTTCCACTCCACCTTCCAGGGAGGATTTGTCTTACTAATGTCGCCCAGACAGGAATCAATGAAACTCTAAGGTGTGTTGTGTTAATTATTTTGCAGACCATTACAGCTACCCCTGCCTCATGACTTCCTTGGAACTGGGTTCCCTGAGGCAGCCAGAGCAGCTCCCAAACCTCCAACATGGCAGTGGTATTGCAGGCAAGCAGCAGGAGAGGCAAAGATAAACCGGCCGAAGGGCTGAAGTTTATTAAGGATGCTGCACCAAACGTGCCAATGACAGGTGTTCAGCCATTTCAATCATCACTTCAGCCCACAAATAATGTAGAACAGTATAGGGCAGAGGGAAGTGCTGCCTCACAAAAATGCCAGGTTTGGGGAGAGGGGCTTATCCCCACTCTGATACTCAGCATTGTATCAGTTTAAAATCAAGAAATGAAGGTTGATGTGTGTAAAAATAGGGAAGCAAAACTGGCTCTTTGCTTCTAGTATTGTCTTGAATGCTGCAGAAGTTTAAATTTCTATCTTAAATACTATCTCTGATGATATAGATGTACTTACTGAGGAGAGAAACAGTTAAGAAAATGCCCTTCATAAAGACTTCACCAGAAACTGCAAAATTATAGATATAAAATTATATTAATATTAAATATAATCCAGTAAAGAATACATACATAGACAAATCAATTTGCAGTCCCACACTACATAGTAACAAAGATAACTTCTCATATGAGAAATTTTGTTGTTAATTCCAATCTGCATTTAAATGAACTTTAAACTACCTTTCCTTTTATACTTGAAGAGATTTTTTTTATTATTATTTTTTTTAATCTTTACCCTGGGTTGCTAGAGTACAGATACAAGATAAGCTAATTATAAGTCTCTTTGGATGGCACCAAAGTCTTCCATAATTTTCGGAACTAGAAGACAGGCATCTTTTATTCAAATGATGAAAACAAATATTTCCAGTTGCTCCCCTCTTCCTTTATTTTGAAGAGCAATTAGTAAAGCAGCCCCTTTTCTCCCACCTCCCTAGTGCTGTCAAGCTGTTGAGAGCAGTTTGCAGCACTACAATGGTACTATTGTGAACAGGGTCTGGGCTTCCTTCCCACAGAGAGTTAAATGGGCAGTTCCTGCTGCCCATGATTGGTGTCCACTGAAACAATACTTAAGAGCCAGGTTTTATCAGTTCCACGCCAAAGAAGTGAAGCCAGGGAACCCAAGCCTTCATATCATGCTGAACCATATGCCAACCCGGCTGGCCCCAAAGGTTTATCACTAAGAATCAGGATCCATCGTGTCCCCTGTGAAATTTCACTTCACATACCTTCTGTGAAATGCATGGCTTTGCTGAAAACTGACCTTTTTCCACAATTGGCAAGAACAGATGGATGGTAACTATGGTTTGGCAAGCAGAAATTAAAAGATTTTCTAATAGCCTGCATTCTTCTATGTTTGGGAAGAGAAGCATTAAGAAGGAAACAGATATATCTATGATCCACAGATCTATTCAGGTGCAGTTAATCAGCAATTAAACTATTTTTTTTCTAATGTCTTGTCCAGAAAGTATTTCGTGATTAATTTGATTGGCCAGGCTATGATTAGGACTCATGTTTCTCAGACCACCATATGGTAATTTCAATTACTGTAATACTAACTTTTAATCCTTGCTTTATGTTATTCAGTTTTTCTACTAAATATGTGGCACATACAAAATTAATTATATGCATACTCTCTTTTTTGGCTATAATTTTTAACTGAATATTGTTACATATTCCAGCTAGATATATTTGCATATTCACAGGTATTATATAAAACCCCTTTGTTCAATAACTGAAATACAGATTTGTAGGAGACTTGTAGGAGAACAAAGACAACCAATAGGCTTGTTTCTATTCTCTCTCTCTCTCTTTTTTTTTTTTTTTTTTTGTTTGTATCATTTTTAATTCTTCTGTTGGTACTGGAAAGTAGTCTTGATTACCATATGTAGAATGATGCAGAAACAGTTTGTCATTATCATCTGAAAGCATCTCTCTCATCTCACAAACACTAGTGTTTGTCAGTTTTGCTTGTTGCAAATAATATCCCACATTTCCCACTAATTTATGTAACACAATCAATACATATCAATGTTATATACTTAACTCTTCTTATAAATACAGCTTTTAGTGTTTAGCATACAAAACTTCCAAGTTATTTGCAAGTCATTTATCTGTTATTAGGAGTTTATGACCAGAAAACAATTAAATCACCAAACAACGCTCTCTTTTGCAGCATAAAGACAGGGCTTAAATAATTAAAACAACAACAACAACAAAAACCACCTTACTCTAAATCCTAGAAATGACAGGAAAAATTGTTTAATCTTCCTCTTTATTTACAGACTTCTGAGAATTATCAAAGAAATCTGTATGTATGAATTTTAACACCTTACAGGGGCAAGAGTCTTAACATTTTAACAATGGGCTTTTGTCATCCAAAATGTTTAATTAATTAATAAGGCTAAGTAGGTATTAACAAAAAACCTGTCATTTTGTGTTATGTACAGAGCAATCACTCTGCATATGATTGAACTGGTTTATAGTTTTCATTCCAGTTTAAGGACTCTCAGCCTTCTTTCCTCTGCACATTTTTGTTTCAAAGAGGGATATACAGACCTTTAAAGCACATTTTTTTGATGAAAGAGTGATTGCTCTACTAATGTTCAACTTACAACATACCAAAAATTTCCTACCTTCAAAAGATGCGGTAACAAAGAGGAACTTCCCTCCCTCAAGCAATCTGTGCTGACAGATCCCAATTCAGAAGTTCTAGTAGGCTGATAAAGCACTTCACTGCTTTTCACAGTAGCCCACTGACATTCTTTTATTCTAAATCATAATGCCACCTGAATAAGCCTACCCAGATTTTATACAGAAATCAGTAGACTTCCCTTCAGAAGGGTAAAGTCAATAAATGAAAGAACGTAGATGTAGAAGAATGACTATTTTTTTTCTGAACAATACAAAAAGATTTGAGCCCCATCCCAAACCATCTACACCAACACATGTGGCATCCCTGTCTATGGCAGGGGGGTTGGAACTAAATGTACTTTAAGGTCCCTTCCAACCCAAGCCACTGTATGATTCTATGCACAGAACACTAAGGCCTTTATAAGTGTAATTATTAGAAGAAAATTTTATTACTAGGGTGAAACAGTTTTGCCTGATTTGATGTTTTGCTTTTTTACCACTTTCAGGAGAGTCTCATGCATTTCATTAGGGAAGAATAACTAATAAATAAAACTGTACTGTAATTCAAAACCAAATTATCATATCTGGTAATGACAACATTATTACCCTTAAATCCAAGTGTTTACACTATACCTCTTTAAGAGGTGCTCCTAACATCCTAGCTAAGATCTGCAGACAGACCATACAAAGAGCGAGAGACAGAAGAGCTGTTGGGGTAGAGAAGGCAGGTTCTGTGGGATTAGAAGCAGGGAAATTACTGAAGAAAATATGTTTACCTGAAGAGATACAAATCCAGAACTGCTGTTAAAGAAAAGCATTGCGTGTACATTTCGCCAAAAAACCTCATGGACTATATACATGAAAATATATAACACTATAACACAGAAGCAGTGCTCTCAAGCTTTCCATTTCAAGTTCCTCCTAGTATTAAAAACACATTATTCAAAACAAAAGAAAAACAACAACAAAGAAAAGCAACTCAAATGATGTATATGTCTACATGAAAATGCAGGAAAAGCAGCAGCTTTGTATAACACACATCTGCAAGTATTTCTCCAAGCAGTTATTTGAAGTGTCTATATGACAAACACTAAGGTGAGAGTTTAAAAACCTATCACAAATGTTGGTTCAATCATTTGTCTCTAGTGGCTAAAATCAAAGGCATTTAAAGTGATGCTTTGGAATTATTCATTGCAAAACAATCCTGTTCTTTCAACAGGTAACTAATAAATGATGGCTGAGAACAGGCTTGCACTACCCCTGAGGTCCAATTGTTACTCAGAACACTGCCTACTTTTGCTCCCTGGTGTTGCATTTTAACTCTAATTGCATGATCAAGCCAATAAATTGGACTCAGGGGACAAAAAAACACTACAAAAGTACCTACCCTGACAAAACCAGAGGTTGCAAGAAAATGCACTTCAAACAGAAGTGAGGCAAGACGAGACAAGCAAAGGAGAAGTATCAAAGCTTGAAAGACAGTCATTAATACTGACAGATTACTGTAATTCTGGCTGTCAAGGTGATCGATTTAAGCAGCATATGCCAATCAATACTTGCCTCATTTACTGAGCAACATTAGATATATAGTTAGGTGAGATGTCCCTAAGACAGGATTCAAACTATACTTAACGAACATAAATAGCACAATTTATGCTTTGGAATCTTCACTGCTTTTTCATTTGGCCTTTTATTTTAATGGGGCAAATTTCAGTGTGATTTTATTATCCATACAGAAGTTACTTGATATGGTTCTATTACGTTCCATTGCCATCATGTATACAATTCCTTTATGTAAGATATTTCGAAGTGCAGCAATTTTCAGTATAACATATTGAAATGCTAATCTTGATTATGAATATTCATAAATGCAGCGGTTATTTAAGTACTGTTCATTTTGCTTTTTTCATTAGTGGTTTGCCATTCTGAGTACTTTAGCTATCCATGGTTTACAAGAAACCAAATCCTCCTGGTATTTCCTCTGGAATTTTTCTTACAACAGTCCCTTATTGTCCAAATATGCTTGTGACATCAAAGGAAAAAATACATTAACTAGATGTATTAGTTCAAGGAAGAAAAATCCATAAAGGTGATATAAAAAGCTATTACTGTCATTACATATCTATAACTAGTCACACACACACATGTATGTATGCATCTATATAGAGGCAGAACCTTTCTCTTATATTTAGGTCTTAACAATAGTGAGAGAAACTGTTACACTATTCCTTGAAATTGAAACAGATGAACAGTCTATTAAAACAATCTGATACTTATAAATGCCAGGGAAATCTTCACTTTTTTTTTTTTTTTTTTTTTTTACTATTGTAAGCAGGCATATAAGTAACTACATTATGAATTATTAAAAGAGTTGTCAGCAGAACTAGGATTAGGAAAGACTGAACATCATATTCTCTACCTTGTGATTCCTGCTTGAATTTGGAAAATAATTTCCATCACTAAACAGTAAAGTAGATTTTAGAAATAACTCTATTTCCTCATGGAAGGAACAGCAGGGGTCATATGATGAATTCATCTGTGACTCTTACTTGAGCTCACAACAGGTAAGGCTAAAATGGTATGACTCAGGATGGGATAAATATTCACTGAAATCTTGAAATTTTCAATTATTTGTTGTAAAGCATATAGAGTAATATCTAAAAAGTATATCAAGCATTATATTTATTATCTATTTCTTTTCACCTATGATGACAGAAGAAGCAATAACAGGTATTTTAAAAGCTTATTAAATGTCATATATCAAAACTGTATTGCCAGAAATACAGTGAAGTTTGCTGAGAGTCTTGGCACGTGGCATTTCAAAATAATTGTAAGAATGAACATATTAGGAGAGCAATTATAACAGCGTGTGTTATTTCTTTCACCAATACCAAAATTGATTAAGTGGTATTCTGAAAAATGAATTGATATATATTTAGGAAAGAGAAGGAATGCTCCTTAAGCACCTCTTATGCCTTTCCCATTTTAAACACATTTATCACTGGTGCAGTAAGATTGCATTCATTTTTTTCTTACACATGCTCATTCAAGTGATGCTAAGTAGGATGCTAAGTAGGATTCCTTGCTCTGTGTGCAGCTACCTATCAGGTAGCATCCTTTTTTTTTGGGGGGGAATATTAGATAAGAAATAAAGTATTATGGTGTCTGAAGCGTGGACAATTTGAAGTGCAAAGAATTTGCAATAATTGATAATGCTCCAAAAATTGTGCAACTATCTAGAAAGTAATACAGTAGTGTTTCACAATATACTCTCACAAGGTTTTAGTTTTTTTTTTCTTGGCTTGTTGCATACTATAAATAATTTTAACAACTTGGATCATTGGACAAGCCTACTATACCAAGTAAGGAGTGTTATCTTTGTGTACCTTTTGGCATCTGACTAACACCTGTCGTTTATTCAGGAAGTTCAAGTAAACTTCTGTATGAAACCATTCTTTCTATTGCTCAAAATACTTCATTTTGATCGATTTCCTAGACACAGTAGTTTCTGAATTCAGAATGTAACAAAGCGCTTGCTCAGATATTGAAGCCATTAGTAAAGCCATTCCTACCAGGACTTTCCATACAATTCAGTAAATAAAAAATATTCAGTGACCCTCTAAATAGCAGCCTGCTTATTCTACATCATAGTGAAAACAATTGTTCTCACCATTCAGTACCATTATTACACCTGCAGTCTTGCTAGACTCTGCTGCGAGTCTTACTAGCTTTCCTAGCATACATGCAGCTGAACTGTGTTCAGGAGATACATGTGTACAAAGGCAAATGGAATGACAAGTAACACATATATGAGGTAGAGAAGGGGGTACTGCTGCTTTGGTAGTGAGACAACAATAGTATTTTGAGTGTCATCTGCTACTGCATGCATATATGCCGCCTATTGGTGAAGGGGTACTGTTACATGAAAGCAAGACAACTGACAGTGAGGAGCTCCAGAATCCTTCAAGGGGAAACTAAAGCAAATTCCACAAGTCAACATAGTAATGCCATCTAAAATGGCTATTTTCTCTTCAAGAAGCTACAGCAATGAAAACGGCAAGCATCAAATAAAAGCATGATACCTGCTGATACCTGATGTCTGCTGATAAATACGGTACATTTTTAATCTTAAAATACTACAATACTGAAACATTATTTTAGTATTCCAAGCAAAGAATGCAAACAAAGCAGATGAAAGTTTTAACAATCATTAACAAAATCAAATCTTCAGTGTTTTGCTATCCAAGTTTGCTATCAGGAGTGTCAAAATAACATCAGAAAGAGGGAGGTGAATGACAGAGTATTTCAACCTCAGAAAGATACTTCAGACCATACAATACATTCTCAAAGTCGAAGCAGATTATAAAAGGGAGATGAGCAGAATTTCCTGTATCCATGCAACCATTATTATACTATTCACATGTACTACTCATTGCCACATCATGATTAACAGGCTAGCTCAATAAGGAAAAAGTTGCAATCAGGTTACATGAAGAGGACTGAATATCCCTGCTGATTACAAATGACAGCTGATTTTTTCAGTCAGGTCTGCATTTAGAAAAAGCACTAACTCAGGATGGATAAACCCTCTCCTTGTAAAGAAGAGGGCCAAACTCAGTGCCACTTTCTTCATGTTGCCATATGCTTTCAAATCAGCACACACCTAGTTTAATCAAGAGTTTACCATGACCCATTTTAACCACAAAGACCTGCAACACAACACTGTAAATATTCCTCAAATATACAAAAGCACAGACCTGCATATCATCAACTCCCATGCAGACTGAAAAAATGTCCACCAAGTATTCCACAGCACCGTGAAATGCTGTGCCTTGCAGGCACAGAGCCATCTGATACTGGCTTTCTAATTACCTATTTTGTTGGTCTACTACATTAGTAAAAGGAGAGCAAATACAGAAGAGTATGGCTTGAAATTTGTTCTTTATGTATTCAACAGAAGTCTTCAGTATTCCTGTTTTCTCCTATTTCCTCAAGATCCACATTAAACTATATTTCCACTTAACCATCATCAAAGTTCCTAAAAAATGATCACTGCTCAAATGTATTAAAATATACTCAATAGATAAATAAAAACTAATTTCAAGCAGATCAGTTGAGAAGTCTTCCTCAATTATGGTCCTGGACATGTGGGAGGCCTTGATTATCAGCTTCAGTTTTCTGAAGAATTGCTGCTTTTGGTGCACCTTCTGAAAAACAGCTTTTCTGTTCCTTTTTTTCTGTTTCTTGTCTTCAGAGGTATTGTTTTCATTACTCTGTGCCCTCTCCTTATTTGCTCAAAAAGTCCTGTCTTCCACAATACACATTAAGTCTAGAGAGGTCTCCAGAAATGCTGTTTAACCACAGACCATAAAATACTTCTGTCCCTGCCTCCTTCATTCCACAACAAACTTAAAAGCTAGTAGAGAAAGGCTTTTGTCACAGCTAAAATATGCCAGAGGAAAAGAGTGGGAGACACTAAAGACAATCCTCAACATCTTCAATTTCTTTCTACTGCAGCAACATTAACTGGATTCAATTTTCAAATATTCTTCAAATATTTTTAGACTATGTCCATGTTACAACAAACTCCTACCAGTCTTTGCTGTTCTTATCTAAGGGACATTCTTTCTCAACCTCAAATCTGATGATGGGTTGAACACCAAGAGCAAGGACATGACTTTTTAATTGAGAGGTTTTTTTTTTTGTTTTTTTTTTAAACACAGAGAACTTGGCCAAGCTTTGGAATGTATTTTATTTTATTTTTCTTTTCCCTACTGATGCAATTGACCCCACCATAGCCTAACTCAGGCCAGGGAAATTAGACGTTTTTACTACTCTCTCTCCAAGCAAACAGCTTTTAAAGAAGTCCTCATGCCCCCATTTTAGTTTCTGAAGTACTATACAAAGCAATGAGCATAAGATACTCTAAGTCAGGTGGAAAAAGAATTCCACTGGCTACTTAATAGAGCCTTCAAAATCAATGCTCAATCAACTGATGTTTCATAAGCTTATCAAGTGATGACATAAAACCTACCAACCAATACTATCAAATATTAAATATACGTAATGCTTTTTGTAGTTATTATGATGGAGACATATCAACATTTTAATGTAAACAACATTATTTCATCAATGACGTGGAGGGAATTGATGCATAGAGAAAGTACAGTTTAGAGAACTGAACTTTAAATGAATATACAATAAACAGCTCTTAGGACCTGCCCAATTCCAAGAGATCGAACTGGCAAGCTCTAACTGAGGAACTTATTACAACTTCCATATTCTATAAAGAAGCAAATCACAAGTTTGTGTTTTTTTTCCTACTAAAAGTTTGCTATTTCAAAGTAAATTGTTTTCCAATTGCTCATCACTATACATCAATATAATGCAATAAGCCATCACTTTTCATGGTATAATGATGATAATACATTTTAAATACTTTGATTAAGCCACTTGAGTAATGACAAAAAGATCGGACCTTTCTGAACATAAAAATACAATGAATCAACGTCATGTACAGAAATGGCACCAACGTCATTTAATGTGATCACATCAAATACCATCCATCACTCATCTGTAAATCCACTTCATCATATTTAAAGTGAGAACAAACATGAGTATTAACAGTCAGCCTTAAAAGAATGGAGTATTCTAGTAGCAATCTATCACACAACAAATACAAATATCTACAGCTTGGGTGGAAATTAAGTACAGAATTTCTTTTGGATCAAAATTTAAACTTACCTTCGAATTTATGAAACCAAGAAACAGTATGTTCTTGTTGATTTAAATAACATGTACATAACAGAATAGAACTTGATCTTAAGAAGGAGACACCTAAGCGACTGACTTACCTTATGTTTCTTAATTTCTGGTTCGTATTCTCTCGAGAGCAGCCCTTTCAAAATACCACAATTCAGTTCCAACAAAAAAATTAGATAGTTTTCTGACATGTTTACAAAGGCACTAACTTCTTTTTGACAAAAAAAAAAATGCATTCTGAGCTGAACAACAACATTTATAGGACAAAAAAAAGTAACTAATTTGAAGGAAAACAGTATTGGCATCCTTCTAGGATGCTAGGTTGTCTTCTGGAAAATAAAACTAAGACATACTAATACTGGAAAAATACTTTATATTTAAGAAAAAGAAAGATTAGTAACTCCATGACATGGATGTTTTAGAAAGTCTACCCACAAAATGGTCATTAAAATAATTACTTAAGACAATGTGGTAAGAATTTATTCCATGTTATAAAATACTAGAAGAACAACTTCTTAGTGCTGAATCTATTCTTTGCTTAATTAAAAATGGTCTTTATCTGAATGGTGTCCTATGGGTTTAAGTTTCCTAAAGGCAATGACACCATAATACATTGAAACTATTTTCACTAAATTAATCTGACAAAAATAAAATATGACAGAAAACACGAAAATCATATTTGTAGAGCTGCAAGGGAATGTATACGCCTTGGGAACCACATGAGTGAAAGGATACAAGTTTTGGTATAATGGGATTAATGATTTCAATGCACGGCTTGCATTTATAGCTGTTGCGCGAACCATAATGGGAAGAATTTTTCCATTCACAATAGCACCATCAAAGAGTGGACCAAAAAATGGAACCTGAATAAAAAATTAAGAAATCCAGCATAAAGCAAGATCTAAGCTATAACAATTAGCAATCAACATTAACAATAGAGCACTCAAACATATAATTTTTTCTCCTCATTGCTAGACAATCAGACCAGTTATTGTGCTCTATGACAGACCTTTTCTCTTGGGGAAATATACAGCCATATAACAGCTTGATATCTTTGGTAATAGATAACATAGTATTTGAAGAAAATTAAGCAACCATTTTAATACTATGTCTCATCAAAGATTATTTTCAACACTTGCTGCCAAAATCCTAAGAACAGTCATGCCCATGATGTTTATGAGGTTTAAAGACTAGATGACAATATTGTAGGTAGTAGTAAGCAAGAGCAGCTTCCTTTTTCCTCTTTAACCTGCAAGCCCTTCCATAATACAACTCATTGTACCTACATAGTACGGAAAATAATATACTTATTAATTAATATGTAAGTAATCCAGCAGTAACAGGACCATGTACTGGGCATCATTTCATTCCTATCATCAGAGAGAGATAGGCGAACCTCTATTTGTTATATCTCTTTTATTAATTTTAGTACTTCTGGAAAGAATTTTAAAATTTGAAATACAGAAATTCATGGCAAGTGACATCAGAAACAGAAATTATGTAGTACAAACATTTAGGACTATTTTTACTCAGTGAGTGTTCACTACCCTAAACCACTATTTTAAGAACAGAGCTAGCACAGACATTTAATGAAAGTCATTAGAAAGACTGTGTTCACATTCTTTAGAGTTGAATGATCCCTGCTTTGCTGAATTAATCTCCAAATTCCTGCATGGAGTCCAGGAGAAGGTGAAAACTGGCTTTAAGAAGAAACGGGAATATGTCATAGATGGAGAAAGCTGGAGCAGGCTATGATTCAATGCCCACGGTCACATATCAAATTTGACAAAGAAGATTTCAAAGTTTATCTTAGAATTTAAATAATTATGCAGAATATTCCAGCTTTGTTTGCATTTTACAGTGTTAGCAGATTTACTTGATAGGATCAGATCTTTGCAGTTTCAAGTTGCTTGTTTTACCATGCACTGTTCTCACTGATTTCTTCCCTTTCCTCCTACCACTCCACCGCAATTGTCAATGTTAAAGACAGATCACCTTAAATCAGTTTATTACACCAAACGCTCCCATTCAAAACAGAATTCAGTTCATTATAAACATATGAAGGAAATACACACAAACCTCCCCACTCTTACCTCAGGCTTTTTCATGATCTGGATACTGAACATATGGTTTTTCATGGGATAGATAACTATAAGAACATCACCAAATTCTGTTGGAATTATTCCTCTTCTATAATCCCGAGTATGCTCTGACCAGACAATGTGTACTTCATCGTTTCCTAAATGTCTTAGCTGAAAAATCAGAGATAAAAGCCTGTCAGTTTAAATATATCTTGTAGCCATACTGCTATACTAAATGCTCATATTTCAATAGGACAAACCCACTAAAAAGAAATAAAGAAGGATGAATAAAGTAAACATATTACACTATAGTTCTCTTACATTTTCGGTCACAGGATTAGTTTGCAGTACTGGTTTTTGCTACAGATTTTTATACATCAGTGCCAATGACTATTTAACAGATACGTCAATACAGACTACTAAAAGCTAAAATTTTGTTGATATTATCTCAAGAATGCTGAATGACTCAATCTGATTTGCTAAAATGCTTTCAAGATTGCCTTCATTCACAGGCAGTGAACTACTAATTTCTATATGAATTTTATAAGCATGTGGATGAGCATATGCATAAAAGATACCTATCTAAGGAGTCTTTTAACCTCATCATTCTAGCCAAATTCCAAACTGTCCACCACAAACAAAAAGCCTTCTAAAGGAGATGAGATACTGCATTTGGCACATCCCTAGATGAAACAGAAACCTGTAACACCTTTGGAAAACTAACCAGCCACCTGTAAACAAAAACAGGTCTTGAAAAATTAATTAAAAAAACTTGCTCAGAATGGCTGAATGGGATACTGAAAATCAGTGCTGCAGCCTCAGCTGTAGTCACATAACCTGACTGAAGAACATACTGAATGCTTTGGAATTATCCACACTAAAGCCCCCAAATGCTCTTTCAGGTAAAACATTGCCATCCAAGAAAAAAAAAACACTGTTAACATCATGGAGAGAGACTTTATGTATGCTGATCAAATACATTCAGATTATTAAAGATTAAGTTTCCTTCCACTAAAGGCCATTTGTGAAAATTCAAGCTGGAATCTCATTTTTTCCTCCTTGTGCATCACCAGATAGAGCTGACAATTTTCCTCACCCACAGTTTTCAGTTTGTTTGCACAGCTTTAGCCAACTCAAGTTTGTCAAACAATTGCATTGATGTTATTCAAAGGACAGCACTGTGAACTGCTGTTAACAGGTAACATGCAGATTCTAATCTGAGCACTTACAAGAAGTTATTTTGTATAAAAAGGCAACAATTTTCTGTATTCATTTTCAAAATACAACTGCACTTTAAATAAAAGCAAAACATATACACAGTCATCAGAGAAATTTCATTGCAAGTATCTGCTTGTTTATATTATGAAACCTCCTGGAATGTTGCTTTCGTCTTATCTGAAGGCTTATATTGGTTGTCAGCAGCAGCCTTTACAAAAACAAAACAAAGAAGGGAAAAAAAAAAAAAAAGAAAAAAAAAAGCCGCCTCTGCTCTTCTCTGCTGACTTTGAATTGTATCAGCCTGAAAACCTGCATAGCATTTCTGCAAGAAAAGGTTTTTCTTCAGCGTTGGACTGGGCAAAGGACAGATGGCATCAGTGCCCTGCATCTTGTGTGATGCTCAACAAGTCATTTGTGTCGCTTGGACCAGACCGTACATACATCTAATGTACAATGATTGCAGTTCCTTTGAAGTGAGCTATTCTTGCCTCTTTTGTAGATGGCTGAGTTATTTTGAACAACACTTAGGGATGCTCTTGTGCCAACTGTAAACCCAGACCCAGAGAAGAACTGGTTATAACAACATTCACTATATTGAGTTTTATTTGACTACACTAGAACAAAACCAGGCAGCAACCTGAATGACTGATGTGAAACACAAACAGCAGCTGCAGAAACTCTGGATGACAGTCAACAGTGATGTATGTTGTGAAAAGACAACTAACTGTGGAACTGTTATGAGGGCCTAAGCTTCTTCTACCTTCCCAGGTGAAGTGACAGCCAAACTATTTGTTGAAATCTAACAATGACAGAAAGGCATGTGGAACTGATGGGTCCACATTTAGAAGCAAGTGAAAAGCTCAGGAAGGATTAGACCGCCTTATCAAAGGGGAAAGTAAGAGGCTCAGGAATGAAATCTTGTGGAATGTGAAAAGATTGTACAATATAGGATCCTATATTGAGACATGGTTGTCTGGTGCACCTCTATTGAACTGGCCGCCAAAAAGCAGAACACCCATCACTGCACTGTACCGCTCCTAGTACAGCAATATTGAACTATTTACTAGAATTAGCTCTCCTTTACTTACCATCTTTGGACTCAAAGACAACATAACTCACACCATTAGATTTGAAACAAGGGACAGAGACAGTCTACATGCCAAATAAATGGCCTTAAAATCCAAAACGTATAGAGAATTTACATAGTACACCTTCTTGGCATCTCTGAGTTTCATTTATCAAAGGTTGCCCCTGTGTACCTCTTACTGATATCTGCAGCTAACCAGCAGCTTAGGGACCTGGTTTAGTGGGTGACATTGGTAGTAGGGTGATGGTTAGATCAGATGATCTTGGAGGTCTTTTCCAACCTTTGTGATTCTAAGATGGAGCATCACTACTGGTGTATACTTTCAACTCAGATTGGCACAGATTTTGGAGCGTGATAAAAGTGCATTGTACAGTTATTTTACAGGAACTACTGACAAGGGGCATGTATTATTGGATGCCAAGTATACTGAAGCCCCATCAGTGATTTTTTTTCTCCATTTCAAAATCTGCTTTATAGCCCATGGAGGTGTGAGGATACAGTCCAGGCTAAACTCACAAACTTCTTTTGAAGAAAAGGAAAATGAATTGGATTATTCCACTGAGTTCCAAGTCCTGTCAGGTGTGCTTCACCTCATAGTTACTACCAAGAGTGATTTGGCAAAGACTCAGTTTGAGTAAAGTGTTGAATGGCATCTCTGTGACATTTGGCAATGCACTGAGAGTCAAAGTCAGATGGTGCAAGCAGGTGGCTGATGGTATAAACTGTATATGGTGGTTTGTAACAAGATGCATTGTACCCAAAATTGAAACTATGATCAATGGCTTGTTTCCATCATAGGAGACAAAAGGTTGACAAGAGAATAGACAAGTATACAAGATCTGGTACAAGTTGCTGATTTTATCCTTATGTTTGAAGAAGAAATAAATGTTGGAGAAGTCATTCTGTTTGTTTTTCTAGAGTAGATCAGAACAAGCTCTGATCCTAACATAGTGCTCCTTGTTGCTTCTTTCATGTCCTCACCGTGGTCAGCAAGCAACGCTTATAAGGAAGTTTGAATGCTGGTAACTCGACTGATCAAAACACTTGATTCATGGAAGAGATCCAATATCTGGAATTGTTTCAAAAAGCTTTCCAAGGCCTGCTAGATTTTTGAATCAACTTTTTAGAAAGAAGAATTTCAGTTTTTCTTCTTCATTTTTCAGTTCCCTTTTGAAGGACTCTGAAATTGAGCAGTGTTCCACTACAAAGCTCTCCTGCAATCACAGCAAACATTAGGAGAATCCATCATTCACTGTAATTATTACACCACAGAAGAGTGAGAGGCTGACCTCTTTCAACTTTAATCTGGATTCTTTATGTCTTTGCACTGAATTGGAAGCATCCCAGAACTCAGTGTCCTGGACACAAGTGGTACAAAGATACTGAGTTACAACCATCTCTGTGCATTGAGTCCTAAGAACACACGGCAACATGGTTTCCCAAGGAGTTGTGGTCCCGGTGTTACCTGACAGAATCAGATGTACTGTGTACAGCATATACAGGTACCAAGAGTGAAATCTATGCCACTGGTTATTCAAAGCTCACCACTAATTCTGTAAAGCATTATTATCTTCAAACTCATCTCCTGACCTTGTCTCCCTAAATTTACACCTTTGTACGTGTATAAATTACAGTAAGCAAAATAGAGTGCAAGTATTTACTAGAGACTTAAGGCACAGCAATAATATAAATAATAAAAATCACTGAAGTAATGTTATGCTTCAAGTAACTGGTAATACACTATAGCTGAAACACCTTTATATAAAATATATATAAAATACTAAATATTGTATAAATGCAGGTATAGCTGTTCTCAAGAGTTTGTTATCAGAATATAAGGTAATACACAGAATAGAGATGGAAAAATATAAAAAGTCTGTAAAAAGACAAGTGTTCTTAAAGGATCGAAGAGTCAAGCCCAGAGAAAGGAAGGTTCAACAAACAATACAACAGTTTAGGATATAGTGGATAAATTTTAGCTTCATGTATGGAGAAGGAAAGGCTATATTGCAAGAAATGTTGCAGAAAAAAGAACAGAGTCTTAAGCAGAGACTGCATGTAAGAATCCAGAAAAGTGGACCAAATTAAAGATGATTTCCAGTTATGGGCACAAGTGACAGGCACAATGGTCACGTTATCCATGGTGATCCAGAAAGGTGGCAATGAGAAAGAGATTAAGAGCCCTGTTTTACCAATTTTAAATCTGAGCTGACGGGAAGACAGCCTGAGGAGATGTCAGAGATGAACAGATTTTTTTAGGCTTGCTTTGAAACTCTACTCCATTAAAATAAATATATAAAAATGACCGACTGTGAGGTTACCTGAAATTTCAAATTTAACTCAAAATACTTTAAAATATTCTTACTCTATAGCCATCATCATGTGTCAGCTCTCCTAATACATTTATGTTAACTGAATACAAAAGAAACGTGAAATAAATATAACCAGGAGGGATGATCAAATCTAATTTTGATACATTAGTGTCATATGCTGTACATGTTACAATAGCAGCCAGACTTAATACTAAGCTGCAGGCTATACTGAAATTTCCAAATGGCAGATTGTTCTAAGTGATACCAAGCATAATTGAAGTAATAAACGATAGTAAAAGCAAAGCACACTGTCAGGAAGAATTTAAGTATTTACTTTTTAAAATTAAATGAGTTAGGTTTGGAAAGGCAAGACAAGTGAAATAATGCAGGGCTCAATTTACAGAAAATTCCTTTTATTTATCTGTTGCATTAACCCTTGAACTCTTGCCAAAATTACTGTAATTTCTAATACTTGCTTACCTAAAGGAGGGAGAAAAAAAGGCTATTATATTTTCTTATAACAGCTAGCCCAAACTTTGTTTCTTCTTCAAAAATGAAAGTGTTCATGATAAAGAGAATAAAAGTAGCAGAAACATCTGAGGTATTAGCTCACTGCAGATAGTTTTGCCCATTAAATGTAGGCAGCACTGCTGTCTACAGCGTATGTACCCTCTGGTTGAATTTTTCACAAAACTTTAATTCAGTACCTATGGTGTGTTGATGACTTTTTTTTTTTTTTTTTTTTTTTTAGCAATATGTGTACTTAATGATAACTCAAGAAGTATTGTACTTATAATTTACATTTATAAATCTTCAATTTCCCAATACATGTTAATACCAGAATGAAAAAGCTAGCTGTTAATACTGAGAGTTATCATTCTTTTAGGTGGTTAGGACAACCTCACAGATAACCTAGAATGATGTAATACACCCAAGGTCCAAGATGAGTTAGTACTCCAATTGTTAATAACATTACTATTATTTATTTACATGTCTTGTGTATAAGCTCATGTACAACACCTCCACTCAGTTATCTGTGTAAGGAAGGAGCAGATAGACTGGTGATAAGCTGTAGAGACAGATAGGAGCTTTTTCACTCTGTGAACTGAGTTTTCACAGTTTCATTTAATTCTGACATTTTCTTTGCAAGTTGTTCTTGTCAGGCTACTGTTAATGCTTTTTACTCTAACTTTTAATTCTAGAGAAAAAGAAACTGGGTTATATTATCGACCTTAAATCTTTAATATAGTATTTACAAATTAAATACATTCTTTGGTTATGCTTAACTTTCAATGTTAAGTTCCTCTATACATCCAGAAGTTTTTTATTTGTTCTTCCTGTAATCATGTCCTTTCTTGCTCTTGTTCATGTCTTCAGTAACAAATGCTTCAGAGGCATCCAAGACACTTAGAAGTTTTATTTACTGCTCTTTAAGACTGATGGAAAATAAGTTTAAAATTGGGTTGGCCTCTGAAACAGCAGAATCTTGATTTTGCAGTGGCTGGACCGGCAGGAAGAAGTTTTGCTTTAATTTAATTTAATTTCCATTTATAAGATGAACCTATCATGCACCTCTAGGCACTTCTACAATATAAAAAACAGCAGCATTACTAAGCCAACAACTGCAAGTTTGCTTGTTTTTCTCTTTGAATGAAAGAAAGCACACGAAAAAACAGAGAAACTCAAAACTCAAGTTTCTCTGAAGGTCATGAACAGTACATGCACTCAGAACAATTACACGTGTTAGCACACACATGGCACTCAGATGACTTTGAGGTCCACACTACTGGGTGTGAGCTTGTGCTGGATAGCACCTCATAAAATGGTGCATCTCATAAAAACAGGTCTTTTTCTGATCTGTTCACAGACTAAGCAGCACAAGCAGTTCTACGAACAGTAAAAGAATTAAACCTGTTTTCCTATGGCCCTGACTTGCTGTTTTTTTACCCAAGGTGCAAACATGATCATTTTCTCTAATTTGGGATGACACTCATAGTATCTCTCTCTTGTGCTGGATCCTTGATGTCTAATGTTTTCCCATACAGTCTTTACCCGATGAGTAGGAAGGAGTCTCTCCTACTCCTTTATTTAGCCCATCTTCATTGAACATACAAGAAATTTCCAATATGTCTCTACTAAATTTGATTGAAATGGTTAAAAAAAATAAATTAGGGGAGGACATAAAGGCAGACTCACAAGCCTTTGTTCATTAGGAAACTGGGCTATAAATGAACAAAAAACACATGCAGAGGAAGAACGGGCAAGAAAGCAATGCAGAATAAAGTAGCTTGATTAAAGTTAAATGACCCATCAGCAGTGGGCTACAAATACAATCCCAATCTTTTGATATGTACCCTCATGACATATCCATACAGACCTCAAATATTCTTAATTACTGAAAAGTGAGATTGTGGGTGAAAGAGGAGAGAAACAGGCCTGGGGCAAATTGGAGTTGTTAAAAAAGTCCAGCTGACACCACTTTCACAAGTGAAATCACAGGAGGCATGGAGCAGCACTGAACCTTTTCTGGCAGAACAGCTCTATTTAGATTCTGAGTGCTCCTGGAAACAGACATGAGATCTTTCCTGCGTGTTCTGCTGAAGCCTACAGCATATGCAAATTATTTAAGAAAAAATAATTAATTTTCATTATTATTATCTTTCCCCCGTCAACACTTTTTAATGCTCTAATTCAAACATTATATGCAAGGACTGTAAGCTTAATTACAAGCTTATAAATTATAAAAAGCATAATTATAAAATCAATTTGCTGTTTAAAAAATTCAGAAGCCAGTCAACTTAGCAGTATATATTGTAGCAATGTATATATATTATATTCTACACTAGAACAATAGCAACAATCTTGTTCAAAAATTAATTATATTTTCTAATAAACCAATTTTATAAATCATTTAATAACCTGAGTATTACTCTGGCTATACTTCATAGAATAAAGAACAGGAAGGGCCCAGCACCATAGGCATACAAGAAAAAATATTTTTAATTAAAAAAATAATAATCTGAGATGCGACAGCAAGATGTTAGAATTCATAGTCAGTCTATAATAATAACAATAACAACAATAATATTTTTTCTTCAAGTTGAACACAAAGAACAAAAAAGTCATTAATAATTGAAGTTTGCCAGAGGCATGGCTATTTCTCTCTTTACTAACTGTCTACTGTCTGATTTAATTACAAGTATTAAACTCCATGCTGAGGTCAACCAGCTTCAGTTCCTCCAATATTACACTTCAACCAGTGCTCATTAACGTGTCTACTGAATGGATTAGCACATCTGAAGATGTATGTACCTAGAACAGGGGACAGTCTAATGACAGCCAATTGTTCATTTATAATAGGACGCATGTTGGAGGCCGTAACTTATTATCACTAATGTGGAATTTATTAAATTCTAAAGAAAAAATACCAATACAGAAAACCATTCTTTTCTTAATGTGGCTATAAGAGATCTTATCACCGTTGAACACTTGTGCCTGTTCTAAAACAAAACACCTTATATAAACACTGTCCAATTATTAATATTTTAAACTTTTTAAGAGGAAAAATTAGGTTAATAGACAGCATGTGACTCTTCAGTGAATAAAAAGTCACCTTAGAAAGTACTCATCATATATTTATTAATTGGCATAGTCTCAAATCTAAAATATCATTCAGATGTACTGCTTTTTCTCCTACACAATTACCTCCCTTAATTTTTCACACTATTCATGTGATCCCACCAACGTTTGCAATGATGACAAAATACACCCCTATGGCAAAATTAAGGATTGACAGAGAATAATTTATACGGCTTAACCTCCTTCAGTAAAATGCCACGTAGTAGCAAGTAAAGGTATTATGTTTTATGATTTTTTTTAGAGAAAGTTACTGGATTTTCTTTTTAGAATGACTCTTATGGGGTTATTTCCTCAAATAAAACCTGTTAATCATAAAAACCTACCTTTTTTGTTAGAGAGTCATCTGAATCAGAAGGCATTCTTGTTGACACATGAAACATTACTTCTACTGTCGAGGTAGCAAAATATGGAGTGGTCAATCCAGTGCTTTTGTTTTTTTGCAGTCCTCCCATAAAGCCACAATGGTTTGTGAGATTCACCTACAAGTAAAGTCCAGGAGACATTAGGGAAAAAAATCAAGTGATAAATACATTCTTTACACACTTTTTAAATTTTTTTTTCAATGGAATTTTAAAAATTGAAGGTCACTTTTCATAACACTGTCAGTACAATTATGTTTATCTAGCAGTGTTCAGACTCACTGACTAGACTGGAAATCAACTGCAGTGCAGTGGCATTCTATATTCCATGATCACCACAGATGTTGCTGGGAAGATGACGTTGGAAAAAGGTAAGGGATGTGTATATGAGTATCTATTTCATTACTCCCTGACCTATTGGCAGTAGTGAATCACACATGCTTTTTGACTTTATAAAAATTCTGTGATACTACATCAGCTCTCACCTGAGCTCTGAAGAAACCCTGCATGAGAGGCATCACAGGCCCACAGGGCAATCAAGATGCCTGCTAATCAGTCCATGAAAGACAAGTACAGGACTGCATATTACTGAATAATCTCTGCCTGCTTTAACTTTCCTAAATTGAAAGAGCTTAGAAATATATAGCTAGTATTGTAATAAAATTAAAACCAGAATCATTTTCTTTACGCTACTAGCAAAACAGTCTATTTTAGTATTTGTAAGTAATGTTAAAGAAACAACAAATTGTAAGATCTATAATTTTCTCTATAAACAAACTTAAGATAAAACTTTTGAATAAATACCTCCCAGCCAAGACCAGCTACAAAATCCTCATAGGCTTGACTTCCCCCAGTATTAGTAAGAATGGAGTGTTTATCTTCTTGTCCCTCAGCAACATAAAACACTGCAATCTTGTGGGTCTCTCGGCTGCAAAACACAGGATGGTCAGTCACTGCATGACAGTGCCTTTGCTAATACGAAACCAAAATATGCAAACAGTACACACAGAACATGACTTGTATAACTTCGAAAAAGACAGCAGAAGCAACGTACAACTTCTTTGAACATCTTCTCTATTTCCATATACCCATTCTGTCATTTCTAGTCTGATCTCTAAAGCCTAAAGTTTGGCAATACGTGTACAGCATTTACCCCCTTCATCACTTTTAAGATGTGATGGTGCTGGCACTACCAATTGCTAACAGAATAGCTGGGGTTTTGAGATGAACAAAACCTGTAATGCAGGCATTTACATCGCACTGCCCATTAACAACAAGGCTTTGTGAATGCTGTTGCAAATGCATTTTAAGCAGATGAATTATTTTTAAGTACTACAATGTCTCTTGTTCACAGCTTGCAGTTAGACATTGGAGCAACTGAAGGTAGTTTCACACACTTTGCTCATTGATTACTCAACTGTGATAGATTATCCAAAATCAGTCCAAGCAGTAACTACCAATTTCCCAGGGTATGCTTTGAATGCATTCAGTACTGTCCCTGAAGCAAAGCAATTCCCACAACCCTTCTACCTGTAAAATTTTCACAGTCCACGTTAAGTGAGTTCCCATCTTGCCTAACTGCTGAAATTAATTGCAGTGCCACAAGGGCAGAAAGATAACATTTCCTTCTAATATCCATCCCTGAATGCCCTCATCAGTGTATTGAGAAAGCCCTCAGAGGCTAGTTTGGTGCTCATTTGCAAAGAACTCATCAAACTAAAAGTCTGTTTTATACACTAAACTACCATCATTTGGCTTGAGAGACTGGATTTTCCTGGATATAGTCTAAAGCCTCCACTGGACGTTATTTAAACATATACAGAAATAATTCAAACTTGTTAATTCAGTGCTACATCTCCACTTATAATTCCACATCTTCAAATACTAAGAGCATTGGAAAACAGCTAAACAAGTAACTGAAGCTAAAAAGATGGAGACTTACTTATCTATGTTTTAAATATTTTTTAAAGTTATTTTAAAAATAAAATAATCCCATGTTACATATACAGATTTTCATAATTTTAAGTTACTTTGAAATTTGCTCTGTTTCATGACATTCTACCTGCAGAATTTCACTCTACAAGTAACAATAATGCAACTTCAATGTAACAACGATAACTACAGTATAAATGAATAATTTACATTTTTTTTTTAATCAGTTCAATTCTCTCATCTATGCAATTAAGTATAAAACATAAAACAAATAAGGTAGGGTAGCCATTAGAAGAATTTACCATTGTCTTGAATCCAAATTTCTGAGTTCTCGAAGTAACTTCTCATTTTTCTTCAAGAGATGAAAGCTCCTTCTAAATAGAGAAATTTGTGATTTTTTTTATTACCTGTTCACCTGGAACACCAGAACAGTACAAGAACTGTACAAAACATTTCCAGGTCCAAGCAAGAATAGCCAACAAATGCTTTTGCTTTTTCAACAGTCCTTTCTTAAATAAAATGATTAAAGTATCTTTTTAAAAAAAATATGTACAAGCCATTTTTAACTCCAGGAAATCTTCTATATCCATTATAACCCTGAAAACAACCTTTATTTCTTTCCACTTGCTTCTGTACACCTACCGGATCAAGCTGCAAACTCCTCTCTACGGAAGAAGGGACAGAATTGTCTTTGATGCATATATAAACTGTAAACTTTACTAGGCCAAAATATTACATGTTTAGTGACAAAAGACGCTCCTGTAATCTACTGTTCTAGGGAGTTAGTGCACTAAACACTGAGCTGCTGCTCTTCTGAATTGCTGAAGAAAACAGAGCACAGCTCAGTAGTCGCCCAGCCAGCTGTAGCTATTTAAAGGAAAAAAACACAAAACAATATGTTACAGCCAGAAAGGCACTTCTCATTTTTAACGAAATTGCACTTAAGATGTTTCCCATAAAACACAGTGGAATTAATTTAAGAGCAGTAGTGCTATCCAAAACACCAACATTTTTGAAGTAAAAAAAATTTGATTCCAGTGGTATCTCAGTGACATGGGCTATTCTTCTAAAAATACCCATTTTCCTTCATAGTAAGAACATTTTTCATGATCTCTAATATAAAATTTGACAGATATGGCAAAATAAATTTTCAGAATGACCCTTAAATTCTAGAATGCTAATATTTGTACACATCCACATGAACGTGCACATACATCTAAATACACCTAAACACAAGTAATAACAATAATGTAAACAGAGATATTTACTTTCATAACTGAACATGGCTTGTCTCCTGTTGTTCTAAACGATACGCAAACATTGCCAATGTCGAAATAAATAGTAGGGGACACATCTTTTTAGTTAGCTAACAAGGAGGCAATGCTTTGAGGCTGCATGCAAGCATGCTCTTAGCAGGCAAAGCAGCAGGAAACTGTCCAGCAACACAATAGCTGAGAATATGACACTTTCAGAGTCTCATTCTGGCATAGAAATGTAATGATTTTTGCACAAATGTACAAGGGAAGCAACAGAAGCAAAAAGATGTCTTGTCTACCTATGCTAGTACCCCTTGGTACAGCTGGTGAAAGGATTATTAGAAAAAATATCACTCCTTCAATTCTCCTTCCAACACTATGAACATAAATAGCAATAAAGGCAACAGGCTTCTCTTTTCTGTCTCTATAAATGACAGGCTGAAATGCAGAAGAAAACTGCCATTTTCTCCTTAGTTGCACAACCCCTCTCTGCTTTTGTTGGCTGCCCAGGAGTATTTTTGGCTTGACCCATTCTATGAACAACCATTATTACACAGTAAGAGTACCACAATACCTTTAAAAAAAAAAAAAAGTTCTTAAATACCAAGTCCTGTCTTTTCATTTTACCTTTTATCCCAAGAATTCATTCCCAATATACTGAGAAGTAGCCTGCAGTAGTAAAATGCTGACTGGGGCTTTTGTGAGGTTGGCTCGTCCTGCTCCATAGCCCTCATATTTAAATCATTGAAATGTTTTTCAACAAACTCTTTCTCTTCTGTGTGCTGTTTCAGAATTGCATTGATGACATCATTCTCCTGCTTCTCTGAGATGCAGACTGGCTGAGGAGCAGGAATGTTGAGTGAGACACCAGTTCTCTGTAAGCACTCAGGGCTTGTAACACCTAAATACTGCAAGAGCTCATCAAGGGCATCTTCTTCATCCCTAATTGTATCCCATGTCGGTACAGTGTCTCTAAATTTCCTTTTTACTTGGAGTGTAATTCCATCCCTTGAAGATATATCCTCCACGTGTTCAAAAGATGAAAGAGCATCTTCTGTTTTGTCTTGTTGAGACAGTGAAAGTGCAAAAGACGTCTGTTGTGATGATGCACATAAAGATGACGGTCCATACAAAATGGCCGAGTCCCACGAGTATTTGCCAGACAAGTCACGCACTATAATTCTGACATTTGAATTTGCAGATGCAAGTCCAGCAGATAGTCCTCCGCCAGGCATGTCGTCTTCTGCTTGGATTTGTATGCAAGACACCAAGGAAGTGTTGTTTAACACAAAGAACTGAAGGTTTGGGTTCTCAAAAAGTTCGGGAGAAAGTTCAGGACTTTCACTGTATGGATTGTCATTGTTTTCACACACTTGGCTAGTTAGCATAGCAGGACCTCCACTCATAGGATAGTGGCCTAAGTGGTTCACTAGATGTGTTATCACAGTACGAGCAGCAACAGAAATTAATCCTTGTTGCATGTGGGTTTTCACTGTGAAAGGAAGAACACAGGTTTTAAAGCAAGACTTCAGAAAACAACACTGAGATTTACTTATTTCTTTTGGTCTCTTCTTCCTCTGGAGATTTAAACAGAGGATAAGCACCATGAGCTTAGCATACAGCCAATGCAGTAACAGAAAATACACATTTTGACAAACACTGGTTTCATACATAAACAGCATGAAAAATCTCAATATAGCAAAAGAAGCATCTTAATTATTTTACAGGTTCCTTACCATACCTTGATAATCAGCGTGGTTTCTCTAAAACACACAATAGCAATTCTTATTCTAGTGAAAATAGATCTTAAATTGCTGATGAGCTAAAGATCATAATTATGTTGTAAGAAGACCATTCCCAACTGCAATGGATTTTTGTATTTATACACATCATTACATTGTGAAAAACAAAGGAACATAGATGCACAAAACCTCTAATCCATCTTAATTTCCCAGGGGAGCATATAGCTGCGGGTTAGGTTGAGAATAACACTGGATGATTTTAAAGTACTCAATCAAAGACCAGGCTGTCTATACTGAACAAAAGCTAACATTAGCAACATAATAAATAAATATATTGCACGCACAAGCCTAACTACATTTAAAAAAGTTTCAAGCTGGAAAAACTTGGAGAGAGAAAGAGAAGCAAATTGTACCCATCTTATATGAAATTCATGCTGTGAAACCTAACAATATTTCAATATAGCTTTGTGTTGTGGTTTAACCCAGCAGGCAGTAAAGTACCCCACAACCATTCACTCCCTTTCTCACCCCACAGTGGGATGGAGGGGAGAATCCGAAAAAGAGGGTAAAAACTCAGGGGTTGAGATCAAGACAGTTTGATAAGACAGAAAAGGAAATGATAGTAATAATAATAATGATAATGATAAAAGAATATACAAAGCAAGCAATGCACAATGCAGTTGCTCACCACTTGCCTAGAGATGCCCAGCCAATCCCCTAAGAGCAGCAGCACCCCTGGCCAACTCCCCCAGTTTTATTGCTCAGCATGAGGCCGTAAGGTATGGGATATCCCTGTTGTCAGTCTGTGTCAGCTGTCCTGGCTCTGTCCCCTCCCATTTTTCTGTTACCTAAAATCCATCAAACTAAAATACCCTGAAACACCTTTCTTTTTCGTTCTTTCAGTATTTTTAATTTTTCATTCACTCAGTATTTACTCAGAAAATGTAACCTCTTGGATAAGTAAGAATAATTAGCCCATCTCCCTTTATACTGGATATTAATACACAATAAAAACTAATGCTTAATAAACTAACGTCTTTTTGCAGTTCAAGGTCCAAATTTGTTTACCTAGAAAAACTGCAATTGGTTTAACTTGAAAAAATAAAGGCCAATTTGTAATGCATAATGACTGTTGTGACAGTTAATTAGTTTCTAAAGCACTGAATCTTTTCTGCATCTGCAAAAATAAACAAATAGTATATATTTCCTTGTTTTTTTTTTGTCTTTTTTCTTTTTTTCTCTCCCAAGGTTTGGGTAAAGCATGTAAGGGACATTTAGGAATCCGGCTCTTCCATACCTTTAGGGAGCATTACATCTGAACTGCCAAAAGGAAAACATCTTATCCTGTTAATAAAGCAGCTTAATTTCTATACTATCCTAAAACTCAGAAAAATTTCACATATTTCGATTAAGTCCTTGAAAACAGATAAAAACAAATTAGATATAGTATTTTATTATCAACAGCCTTCTTGAAGCTTAAAAATTAACAAACATAAAAACATTCAGTGAAGCTGAATTAAATGCCCAGATACTGATAGCATATGAGGAAATTAAGTTATAGTGCCATCTGCTGAAACGTAAGAAGGAACTGTAAGCAAGTGTATACAAGACAAAGAAAACAAGTTGGATGCTTGAAGAATAATTTATCTGTGCTACTAAGCAGCACCTGGACAGTGCAGATGCTGGCCACCTCTGTCAGCACATTTACGCCAAATGTTTACAACTTGTTACTGCACAGATAAGCACGATAATGCTTTTGCCAGGTTCCTAGGAACAGATGTGAGCTTCCCAGCTATGTGAAGTCTCACACTGAATAGACTGTCTTCAGTGTGTTTCTGCTGAAACAACTGAAGCACGAGGGATTTAATAGCATGTAAGCTATTACTATTGCTATTTTGTGGCAAACCCTAAAGATCTCAAACCATATCACAGACGTATTGTGCCTACATGCATAAAGATACTGCTTTAGGAGCTGGAAGACATACAGAAAGACATGCAATGAGACAAAGAATGGAACATCAAGCTAAAATTTGGAAGGTCCATTTCCCAGCCCTACCACAGTCATTCTACGAAAATATTATTGCAGTTCTTTTTTTTTTTTAAACATTTTAATTCAATAATATAAATCTCTAAGTGCCTCCACTAGAACATGAGAACAGTACTTCTCACTGCATCTCTTCAGAGTATGTTAATGTTGATCACTTGATCCAAAAACGTCACAGAAAACTTAAATCAGAACTATTAAGAGAAGCGTACAGAAAAATAAACTCTAAGACATAGCCTGTTATGTTGAAATAAAATAAAGCAGTCTCTATAAACATTTTTGCCACATAGCAAATTAGATTTTGGTGATGGTTTCCCTTATTAAAAAAGGAAACCAAACAAACAAATCAAAAACCAAACAATAATGCATTTGGAAAATATGAGAGTTTTAAATTAAATTTGTAACATGTAGGATACATTTAGGAATTTGTTCCTAGAAGCACATCTCCTCAACCAAGAACAACTGCATATTCAATATATTACAACTCTTAAAATGAATATCTAAACCATGCACTGTGTTTCGAAAGGACAGCTCAAAATATGCAATAATGCAAGCCATCACAGCTTTACTACAAATTCTACCAACTAAGCCATGCTATTGCACATTAAAGAAGTATAACTGGCTGCTTTGCCAACAGGTAATCCTAAGGGAACACATCTCTGCTCTCTTTACAGCAGTAGAGTCTTTCACTTGGGCAATGCAATTTGCATGTGTACGTGATCACTTGGTAATTTGCTAGAAGCATGTTACATTTTTCTCAGTTCCTGAAATTACCACTTTTGTGGGAAGAATGAAAGTCCATCGCCACTAATTTGTATCAGTGGCATGAACGGAGGATTCCTGAATTTCCTTAGGATGTGTTGTTAACACTTTACTTCAACTTTGGCTGAACTGCTCCTAAACAACTACAGTTATGTAGTAGAAGGAAAAAGTAATGACTGAGGGTAGAATTAAACTCTCCTCATCCTTTTGAATGATGCACCAGTACAGAGTGACTCATCTCAGTTAAAAGCACAAACTGGAGAAATGTGATGAATCATTCTCTGGAAACTCTTCTTTTCCTCCATTACTTTTAGATGGAGCCTAAGAGAATTCAGCTTAGTTTAGTTATCTAAATTTTACATTAGTTTATGGAAGTCCTACTCCTTTCCAATTTTAAGCTACAGGTACAGAGAGAAACCCTCTCTAGAATATCCATCACAAAACACAAACCTGGATGCACCATGTATAGGCTATTTTTTAAAATGTGTACTTTTTGTCTCCTTTCAGTAAAAAAGCGAACAGCAGCAAAGCCTTAAAAAATGTGAAAGTACCTTATTTTTCTAATTTTTGAAGAAAAACAAAGACTAAATTTACATCACATGGAGAACTTTTCTTCGGAAATTCGAACATGTTAGGAAAAATGATCAGTCTACACAAAACAGTTTAAAAATGTTTGAAGAAATGACATAAATAGGGTAAAATACATGATGTCAATAACTGATGCACCACTATGTCTATGCAATGCAACTACTGCCTTTCCAATCACATCTACCTCTAACAGATTGATTTATGAAGGACAGGATTTAAAGTGTTTTGCCTACAGTTGCAAAGAGATTCCTGTAATATATTATTTCCTTCCAACTAGACTCTATTCAATGGTCTGATTTTGCTATCTATTAATATTAGAAGATATATAGCACTTGCTTAACTCTACATATTTTCATGTAGCCACCTTCCTTGTTTATACACGTGTTACGAAAATAATTGTACTTTTTTCGAAAATGTTCACATCATTTAATATAAACATTAAAAAAAAAATTAAATGAGAGGCTCCGTTTTAATTCTCCCTCATATATGTTCATGGTTCTTTAATGACAGGTAAAAGATCAGAAGTAGGTGAGCAGATCATGGCACAATATAACTAACCTGTACGCTATAATGCTGTACTTCTTGGTGAAAGTATACCTGTATCAGTGTGATACTGACTCCAGGCTAGTTAGGCGCGGTTAATCAGCACAGGCAGCACTTAATGACTGTACTGTAGCTAGAGGAAGCTGTTGTTGCTACAAGCTGGAGGATATGGTCATCTAGTAGACATGCTCTGTGATTCCTTAGATGTATGAATGCACCACAGACTTGCTGTCTGCAAATTCTGATGATGCAAGAAAAGCTGCTTATTGAAGTCTAATGTTAGCTGCTGGAAGTTCTTTCTGGTCTAAATATAACACTTTAATATACTTAACACAATTTCAAGATCATACTTTGTGCATCTTATGCTGCAATTTACCACTTTATTGGAAAAATAAAAAAAAAGGAGGAAAAAGCAGTTTCACTAATTCTATCTAATGCCTTCCTTACAAGAGACAGCATCTGGCAAGTTAACGAAAGAAAGATGGGAATATACCTTTTCTCTCCCCCCAACGCGTGTTTCCAGAGGATTTAAGAAATCTTTGCACAGCTGTTTATTGGAGGGCTTGCTCCAACCTCTGAATAGGTCCTGTCCCCATTATATAGCTGTACCACTGAAAGTCCATACCAATTTGTACTGTGGGTAAGTGTCCATAAAACTTGTGATGGATCTGACCTTGAGCAATGGGAGGGCATAATGGGGTACAAGAATCACAACCCTTAAAGTGGTAACAAGCATCCTGTTTAGAATACTACTGTTTCAGTACTTTCACTTTTGCTTGTTACCTAAGGAAAGAGTCTAGCAATCCCCACCCTATCTTTGTGTAACTTGCCTGATTTCCCTACTACTGCTGTCCTACCTGTTTCCATAATCTTCAAAAAGATATGATAGCACTTCTACTCTACTAAATGAGATGCTGACAAACTGCTCTGCTACTATCTTGCACTAACTGACCCCCTTGTCTTGATTGAGTCCTAGGCTGGTCATTATCCACTAAATTTACTTGTCCAATTCCTTCAACAGTGTCAGAGATGCTGTGTGATCAGTTAAAAACTGCCAATTTTATTCTCTTCCTGGCAATGTAGGCTAGAAGTGCCAAGGTTGCAAGACCATGGTTGTGTTATAATGCTGTCATTTGCCAATTAAATTTTGCAATCTGACTTACAATTCCTGAGTTCTAAAACTTTAAAAACATACGGGTCTTCCCTAACTTATCTGGAGAGAGAGAAAAGGCACACCTGAAATTACTTTTATTTAGAAATTTAACAAGAAATCATAAAAGAACGGATCACATACGGAAATGCAAAATGAAGATATCAATGCTAAGGCTTTGTGCAACTGCATTCATTTAAAGAGAAATCTATTCAGGGTTGTCTTTTCAGATTGTCAGATTAAACAAGCCACACAGCATTTGCTGCAAACCCATAATTACAGATTATTACAGAATACAAAAGATGCCAGGCATAAAAAGCTACTACAATTCACTACACTGTAATAGAACATGCGGTGGAAGTTAATTTTGGCAAATGCTTTAAATATTAGCTTTACATAATATGTATAGGTGAGACTGTAATTAGGACAGAATGAATCCTTCGAAGCCTCTTTCATTCTGACCCAGCAGATGATTACTTTTTACTAATAAGACCACAGCCATTTGACAAAAAGCCAACTATAGTACCTTGCTTCATTCTTCAGTAAATTTAATAATTACAGCTCCTCCTGCCAATAGTTCTCAAATCAGACTTGTTCAATCCAATACTGAGCTTATTAGGGGACAGCTCTATGTTTAGAATTCTTTGGCCAAAAAAGTACTTGAGGATGATGAAGCATGCCTTAGACAAGGGCACAATGATTAGCCATTTTCTCTACATAAAAAACAGCACGTAGTCACTACAGACCACAAAATCACCTGCTGTTAGCACACAGCTGCTACAAAGAGCTTCTGCATTTATCTGGTTCTTAATACCTTTAAGGAAGCCTAAATGGAACAACTTAATATGGAAGGAGAATAGCACTACACAGAATTTCTGGTATCAGTATTAATTTCATCTTTTTCAATTTTCTTCCCAAAGTAGCCATCTGATATTTACTAGATACAGAGGAATAGTATATATTATACAGTGTATCTTAGTTTCTTATTTTTATTTTTGAGTTCTGAAGAAAATGCTAATTCTCAGGTATCTTATGGTTCCAAACAGATGAGAGAAAATTTCTCTTCTAAAAGTGTAAATAGAACAACAACAAATTATGACAAGTTAAAAAAAAAAAAAAAAAAGCTTATAATATTGCAATCTCAGATAAGAACAAAATCTGAAATATTTTTAGAAAAAGGAGTAAAGCTAAGAAAAAAATAATTTACTGAAAGTAAACTCAAAAGCAACATTTATCCATGCTGCAATCCGTAACGCTTTTTGTTGATACAGAGCACAGAAGAATCTGTATCAAATTGATCTTCACATTGTTCAGAAGATATATATTTCAGTTAATTGAACAGTAATTGCTCAAAATTATGTTAGCTAATTCCATACTAATGGTCCTTACGTAGTGTCTAGTTATAATTTAAAACTTATGCTTTAGACAAACACTTCAATAGTGGAAACCAAGATAAAAATCTTTTTGAAAGAAAATGTATTTAGGCAATTTCACAAACCTTCAGTGACTGGCTGAAGTTTAGAAGAACGCTCAGAGTCTGGAGAATGCAGTGGTTCTGGTTCCTTCAAGCTTTCTAAATGCATAAAAGGATCGTAGTCCACACATGCCAAATCAGAAAGACTTAGAGGAAAATATTTGGGGTTGCTAAAACACTGAGAACCATAGACACATCCATGAAGAACCTAGAAAAAAACCAGGATTTCATCACATTAATTACTGAAATGTCTATCTGATAGTTTTATAAGAAATTAAGTTTATTTTTATTTACATTTTCAAATGAAATTGTTAGAAGCATGTAGGTAGGATAAAATGATGGAAAATTTTAGATGCTCAATATTTACAGAAACAAACACAGGTCTGCAAAGAAAACCACTAAAATTGTGTCTACATTGAAGTGGAATTTAACAGTACAGAAACATGAAACACATTTTCCAACAAATCATTAAGCCACTTTTATTTGTAGATCTCCTGTCCCCAATAACTACATACACTAGCTCTATGCTGTTGGAGGTTTTAATCCCATTCACTTAAAAAATATCGAAACAGAACAAATCTTCGTTCTGTATACATGAAGACAGTAATCATAACTTAACAGTTTTTACTTTGCTTATTGCTAATGGTATTCTCATTTACCAAGTAAAGAAACATGTACCTTATAGATACAATTAAGAACAGATCTCTCAGTCTTATCATTTTCCGCTCCTGTAGAGTGAAGTGGCTGCAGCAAGGTCTTTAATGGCAAGGCCATTATCCAGTCCAACAGGCACAGAAGTAAAGAAACCACCAACTGCAACAAACACTTTCAATTACGAATCAGTTAAACCAGCACTTGTTATTTCACAGTTACCACTGTATTTCATTTCTCTATTTTGTTTTCTTCTCTCAATTTAGAGAACCTGTCAACCTTAGACAGAAATGGCAGGTCATACTTGTTTGGAAGCTGCTGTATGTTCAAAATGCTATAGCATGAGCAAAAATTTTAGCTACTGAGATATTTAACAAAGACCATTCATACTAGAGTTTATCATCATGGTAAATCTGAGTAGCTACTGTGCTTAAGAAAACACCCGTGATTTTTCAAAACTGGTCTGTAGGGTGCTGTTTACAAAATGACAGATTACAAACATACAAATTAAGGCTGACATACCATTCTGAATATAAATCACTGTAAAGTGAATGAAGGATTACACAAAACCGAACTAACACAGCTGCATTTCTGCTTTATAACTAATACAGAATTTCCTTCACAACATGTCAATATTGCTATGCAACATCAGGTATCATCTGACAGAAATCCAACTGCTTTCTCTATTGTACGCTCCTCAGTCAGCAGAAGAACCAACTCCCTCTAGGGGATATTTGTAAAGACTGTAGAAGATAATTAGATTAAGACACACACACGCCAAATTATTAATAACTTACCAGCTTCAAATGATTATTTTTAATTTTAAAAACTTAGCTGTGGAAGATGAAACAATTCAGATAAATAGCTTAAGATTCTCTAAAATATTTTCCAAGTTAAATGAAAGTCTTTCAAAGAAAATCCACTTAAGTAATTTACTAATAAAAGACATAAAAACATCTTGCTCATTTCACGTAATACACTACAACTTTGTCTCAGAGAAGCACCATAAAATAAACCTAACAATGAAGGACTCTTAAGTATTGTTTATTAAAGAAATTTTTGAAAAGGCATTAGGACTAAGTTTGTCAAACTAAGCAAACCCATTTCTGATGCAGCATTTGACATAAAATGATCAGCTAGAGGTCATAGGAAAACTTTTTCATTTATGGGAAGCATCGTCAGCCACTGGCTTGTCACAAGCAAAGACAAGAGGTGAAATGGGTGAATCATAGCTCCCATTGGAATGGGTGCTCCAGAACAGCAGAGCTGCCAGTGTAAAATCACACTGAAATGTCCAAATTTAAATGACTACTGTGTCCCACAGCTCTTGTTCTCCTAGTCTAAGAGGAAAGCCAAATAATTCAGAGAAGATACAGCTTTCAGGAGACAGCAAATACTACTGTGAGTATCAGAGGGTTGAAGAAAGAGCTTGTCTTAATTAGGGGACTCAGATGCCCTGAAAATATAAAAAAATAGCAACTGTTTTGAAGGATGACAACAATCAAATTCATCTGAATATTACAAACTATCTTGTTCAAAAATGTAATTACAATGGAAAAAGTAAAAAATCATAACCTCGTAAGTATTCTGAAATGTACTTTCTACAAGTTGAAAAATGTATTTTCACTATAAAATAATTTTGAAGCATCTACATTACTTCTAAGTTCACTTAGCATAAGGAAAAAAGACATACAATTTTTTAATTACTGAAAGCAATCTATTTCAATTAATGTTAAATGCATATTTTCCTACAAAAACTTCAGAAATTCACTCCATAGAGAATACTGCTGAAAGTCTGGGAAGACTATACTGCATTATACTTAAAAAGCTGAATACCCACTTTAAGGCACATCTTAAATTTTGTAACAAAACTCTGTCACACCTTTGCAATAATATTAACACATTAAAAAGGAATGGAAAGTATTTACCCTCTTGTCCTGTTCATATGAGGAAGCTTCTGTACTGGGTAACAGATGAGTAATAGTTGCTATCAGAATCTGGGGAAAATATAGCATAGTTTTGTTACAAATATAATTAAAATATTTCAGTTTATATAATGAATTTTTAAGCAGGTAAATGTGATACAATGGTAGATTCATGGTTAAATTCTATTTAAGTTACTTTGAGACAAAGCATAGGGCCACTTTTTTGTAAATAAAACCCTTTTAATTGAATTTCAAAGAAGACACTAAAGGAAAATGTTATTCATGGCTGACATAGGTGCATTAGGGACAAAGAAATTACATAGCTACTCCAAGTATTTAGGCAGGAAGATAACTTAATTCAACACACTTGTAGGGTGCAGTAAAGAGCCTGATGAAGGTTTGTGTATGGGACTATTTGAATTCCATTATTTCTTAGAAATACTAGAATTTGTAAACACTCTCCCTTCACCTTCACTCAATAACATGACTGCACAGGGGCAGAGAAATACTTCTTATACCTCTTAAGAAGCACCTACACAATTCCCTTTCTGGTTACCTGGGTGGCCTCTATCTTTTTTTCTGTTGTTAAGTCTCTCAGAGGCCATAGCCTAACTCCTTGTTACTTAAAGCGTATTCAAAAAATATATATATATTTGCTTAATACTGACAAATTTCAATGGATATGTAGAATAGAATTGCAGATCCATATTTTAAGTAATCACTTTCTCACTAAACTTAAACATACATATTCACCCATATTTAATATAAATAAAAGACTTAATTGACAATATGGCTCATGTAAATAATGACAAAATTGTACTGGAGGAAAAAAAGCATTATATAGCCATTTTCCATGTTAATACTGAAGTTAGCAAGTGTTATGTGAACCCATACTGTTAATGTTTGGTAAGATTATATTTATATTAATTTTGTGAAACATACTTGCCAATATTCTGGTATTTTAATTTTAGTAAAATGCATTTTACTGTTAAATTTAAAAGAATAATAATAAAAAAAATAAAAATTACTTACTTGAATAATTCTTAAAGGTGAATCAGCTTGATACACTTGAAGTCTATGCACATAATGTATCAGCATGTTCAGCATACTGCAGGCAACTTGGGCTACTGTTTTATTGGGAAACTAGAAAAGAACACAGCACGGTAATGACATTATGTGATTTCATGTAATAGCATGCTAGTTGGTAAGCTGGTCAGGAATTCTGATGACAGTTTTATACATTTAGCTCCCTATGTACCTTATTACAGGAAAAAAAAAACACAACACATTTTACAAAATATAAAGGGAATAAAATAATGTTATCAGCTAACATCAAAGTTTTGGAACAGACAATTAGTGAGCTGCACACAACGAGGGAAAGGTTTTCCAAGTTCAATGTCAGACTGGTTAGTATAGGACCAAGAAGCCAGAACAAACAAATTAATTTCATAGTACCTGCATGATTATTAATGTTAACACATCACTGAAAAAAACAAGGATCTGATTTTGCTTTCAGAGGCCTTTATTGAGAACCAAGGTATGTCAACAGCCAAGTCTTAATGACTGCTGCGTACAGTACTAGTCTGAGTGAAACTGCATGCACCCTGACTTCTACACTTAACTCCTGTTTTCTGTGTTGTCTTTTAAAGGTAGCACAATGTTGCTGTAGTTAATTCTTGTTCTCAGTGTTCTTGTTTTCTTTTTCTCAGTGGTCACAGTTCCCTACTACTGCTGTTATTGAACCAAAACAATGCAGACATCTTACATCCGCAAGCCTTCCCAGAGCTTGCGATAAGAACACCATTACTTTTTATTCCTCACAAAACAGCCTCTCTCCATTCCGTGAAGGTACATCATGCAAGTGCAGTAAGCAGAGTGCAGATTCTAATGTTCAAGCTCAACAGGCAACAAAAAAATTAAATAAAATTGAAAGTGCAACAATTTGATTATAGAACTTGAGATCAAATCCAGGTTGCTGGAAATATCCTTACAAGCTTGCAAGAAAACCCCAGAGTCACTGAAGAAGACAGAATGGGTGGTCAAACCAGAGTATCTTAATGCAGAATGTCCAGATTAGTGAATTTAAGAAAAATTGCCTGAGAGACCCAGACACTTTTTAGAGACTTTGTACAGTTAGCTGTTGACTATATAAAAACTGAGCTTTTTTTTTTTTTTTTTTTTTTTTTTAATAAAAAAAGGGGGTCATCAGGCTCTAAAATGAATTAAGTGAATGATTTCAAGTGGTGTTTCATGCAAATTATTTAATCTCTTTCTGTTCTCTGGTTGGAGAGAAAATATTTTTTTCTTTAAAGAAAAAGAGAACAAGGTATTGGAGTATTGGAGACTCCTTTTGTAAGGCTGAAAGGTATAAAATAATGAACATGAATAAAACTAAAATCTTGTGCATTGAATTTTTCAAGATTTATGCATGCAAAGAGCACCAGGTATGAAGCTTTTACCTATACAGAGATTGTCCCAAACTGTTCAAACCCTTCATCTACTTCAGAAATCTGTCCCAGCACAGTCTACCAACCATGTTTCAAAAGAATACAAGGAAACTTCTGAACAGACAAACACCTGTGTGTCCTGCTAGGACACTTCTCCTGAATCCAAGCAGCAGCACCAAGTTTATGTTCCATAGCAGGACAATTCAACCCCTTGAATTCACACTACTCTGTTCTGAATTCTTTCCAAGAGCCTTCAGAGCTGCCTAAAAGTTGCTGTGCAATTCAACGAACAATCCACCAGCCATTCTCCACCTCAGAAAGATGTTTAATAAAGCATAAGAATTCACTACTTTTATATTATTTTATATTTAGTAGTGTAATTGTGGATGTATTTTTTTAAGTTACTCAATGGGAATAAGAGAAGCTTCCAATGGCACTTAGCTTGATAAGTGAAAAACTCACAGAGTTTTTCTCAGAAGGGTAAGTCTTAACATACTTTTAATCTTTGCAAGGACCCATTAGTTTCTGGATGCCACATAAGTAGTTTAACATTGTCTAAACTTGCAAATAAACTATTTTAGTGCTCATTCAACTAAGCCTGTACAACATATTTTTGTGGTGTATCTGCAACACTTTTGAGAGGAGTATAATTTAATCATGAGATGCACAGGTCTGGATGGCTGGTTAGGATCCTTTGAACTCAGACTTCAGCAGAGGTTAACACAGCTACAGCAGTTATCTCCACACCGCTGAGGGAAGTTTGGTGAGAATTGGAATGAGCTGCTCAATTGTAATTCTGACAATAACTTCTGTATTTCAGAAATAAGCATATAATCATTGCTAACATTTATATTTAATATTATTTGCTCAATTGTAATTATCAGTAGGTTGGACTAGGACTATAGCTCTCTATCCATTCATTTATCCTGAAACTGAGAAAATTCTTGGAGTTCAGATAGCTGAGTATTTCAAAACCAAGAGATTGCTTAGGTAACAAATTAATTTGTTTTCCCATGATATATATTTAATAATTTCATGATTAAGTTCTGTTGTGAGTTTATACCACTGCTCAAAATGGGAGAAAAGCCAGCATGCCCTGGATAAAAGTAGAAATATAAACACCTTTGTCTTCTCATTCAAGAAGTAATTTATATTTAATACAGATGAGATACGAATAATTGGTTTAATAAACACATCAAAGAAAAATAGGAGAAAACACTGTGAATGTCAGGATTAAATATATTTCAAAAATTTGATAAATTGTAGAAGTAAGATGATAACAGTGTCATTGGCTTAATACCAAATTTGCACAGGAACCTGATAAAATGAATTAGTTAAGGGATATTAAAAAGCGAGGGGAAAACCCTGGAAGAGAAAATTAGTAAAGCTGCAAAGCATGAATGTGATTTTGCAAAACAGGAAATTGCAATTTAGAGACTAATACTAAAAGCCCTGAAGCAATCCATTTTAGAAGCAGACTCAAATCCTGCTTCATGGGATGTCATCAGCTGATTTTCTAAGATATTTTTCAGATTCTCTTTGCTGAAAAGAATAGTTAGTCAGCAACATCTGGCACAAACTATGTATAACATGTGTACACACAATTTTTATCAACACACATATACAGAAAGACTATATTGAGTTTTGGTGTAAACAAGAAGTGTGTAGAAAGCTCCTGAAAATAAACTTGGAAATATTTAATTTGAAGTTACTGTTGATGAACATGAATGCAAGCCTGTAAAATGCTATAAAATGTATTTATTGATATTCTAATTATTTCATAAAACATTAACTAACAGGGAATGGTATTCAAAACAATGGAAGAGCAGAAGCACTTGTTTAAGAAAAAAGACAAACAGAAAAGCCCCAAAACTCCAACCTCTTAACATAGATGATGAAAGAAAGCTGTTGATGTACTACCATCAATACACAATCTCAAGACTAGACTTGAAATCCAGTGACACTAGTTTCAGAATAGCGAAGATTTGTCAGTTGCAAAAGACAAATAACAGCAAATCTATTCAGAAACATTTTATAGGCATTGCACCACAATGAACAAGCTATATGTGAGTAAGCTGCATTTCTAAGTGAGAATCACTGCATGCTAGCCATGTCCAACAAATTCAAACAAAACAGCTAATATCAAGCCAGTAAATTATTCAGATTTCAATAATGTAATGTGAAGGTGTTTGTGCAGAATGGCACAATGACTACCAGAAACTGTAAAATTTTATCTTGCAAATTATTTTCAGATCCACTGCATTGGGTTTAGGTGGTAAGGTGTTGGTAGTAGGAGGTGAGGAGCTACTCCTTGTCATATACAGCTGGTCCCAGGGCTGATATTCCCTGCAGCCTTTGGAGAGCACGCACTAGAGCAGAGGAAAAGGGTGAGAGAGAAGGAAAAGAGACACCCCTTCAACTTGTGATGTATGGTGCCTTGCTCATGGGACTGACTGTAACCTGCAGTGATAACTTCGAAGAGGAGGAGAAGAACTTGGAGTGAAGTTGAGATTGGGAAACAGAGTAGGAAAGGCATTTTACCTATGTATTTTAATGCTTTTGGCTTTTTTTTTTTTTTTTTTCTAACCAAATTGGTAATCAAATATTTATTTTAATTGGCAGTAAATTCATTTCCCCAACTTGGAAGTTCCCTGTTTTGCCTGCAACAGCAATTGATAAGTGATCTCCTTTGACATGCTTTGTTAAAACCTGGAAATTCATTTTTAAAATAACCATAAAAACAGCTCTATGTTTCACCAAATTAGAGTTCTCATTATTCCCTTTCAATAGGTGGTATAACCACAGAAACTTGATGCAAACTCTTGACCTCTCTTGGGATTCAGATTTTTTAACAGGTCCTACATGATTCTGTCTGGTAATGAGCACAGAAAAGTATTTTACCACAGGAAATCAAACATCTTCCCAGTGCTTCCAAACATACAGCTTAAGTACTCTACCTTCCTCTAAACATCTGGTGAGGCCCAAGAAGTGATACTAATGGGATTTCGTTGGTGGGGGCAAGACGAGGACAGGTAAGCAAGAAGCATGAGAACCTTTGGGAAAATTCTGCTTGCCCTCAGCTTTTGTCACCTTTCCACTTTCTTCCTTGTCCCCTTCTTACACTGGATGCTCTGCTCTGTCAACCAAAGAGCACGAGGCATTCACTTGGCTTAGGACAGGTCTTTTGCATATGATGGCAGATGGCTCACAAAACTGGGATTCCTTCCAGTTTCCTCTGTTTCATCTCTGCTTTGGCTTTTCCGTTTTGTAATGGGTCAGGAGAATGTACCATGGAGGGTTCAACAGTACTGTTCATCAGAGTTGGGGAACACAGGATGCCAATTAGTAGAGAATGTGATTTCCTTGGGCACCCATGTCTAGTCTAGACAGATGATGTCTAAATGTTGGAGCAGGAAAGACTCCGACACTTCTGCATTCCAGTGTCTTTGTAGGGATCCATACTGAGTGGCAATATTTTGGTAGTGGAGGTGCTATAGGGGGGCCTCTGTGAGAATAGGCTAGGGACTGCACAGACACAGCAGGTCCCAGACAGGCCCAAAACAGACCCACCCCTGGGTATGGTGGAGCCCACCAGCCAAGTGTGTGGCACCTCTGTGGAAACGTACTTAAGAAAGGGCAAAAATGCCACCCTGGCAGAGGGAAAGGAAGAGGAAAAAATAAAAATAAAAATAAAAAAGCAAACAGCAAGTTCAGAAAAGAAGGAAGGGAGATAATGTTTGAGGCACCAGCGCAGCCTGTGGGAAAGACCACACCAGAGTAGATATCTGCACTGCAGCTTGTGGAGGACACCACACAGGACCATTGGATATTTCCTGAAGGAACTGCAGACCATAGAGAGCCCATGCTGGGGCAGATTTATCCTGAAGGACTGCAACCAGGGGAAGGACCCGCATTATGGAACTGTTATGGACTGACTGCAATCCCCCATCTCTGTGTGGGGGGAATAGGTGGAGGTGAAGGAGCTGGGAATGAAGGAGTTGAACTTGGGGAAAGGGGGAGGCAGTGGAAGGTGTTGTTTTAATTCTTTTTATCTTTGTTTCTCACTACACAAGTTATTTTAACTGGCAATAAATTAAACAAATTTACCCCACGTTGAGTCTGTTTTGAGCATGGCAGTAATTGGTAAGCAATCTCCCTGTCTTAATCTCAACCCACAAGCTTCTTCATCCTATTTTCTTCCCCTGTCCTATAGAGGAGGGGGAAATGTGTGAGCAGCTGGGAGTTTGACCCTTAGGAAAGTTTAGCCCACCACAGAGTCCTTGATGTTTTGCAAGAAGTCAGCTAGTTACAAAGAGATACAGAGAGCCCTGATGGAACCTTGGGTACAGGATGTGGGTATAGCTGGACAAAGTCAGACAAAACCAGCAGTGCTTTTGTTGAAACTTGAATTGCAAGGATTATTTATGAGAAGATGGAGTGATGGACTATTATATTCCAATGGGTAGAGGTCACAGTGAAGTGGCTAATGATATACATTAAACAGAATCCACTATCTCATGTTGCAGCACACCATTTCCTCCAAACTTAAGTAAGAGTAAATTATAATACAGGTAATATTAAGAGTTTAGAAATCCAACGATTAAACTGAATTCATGCTTTTGTAAGAACTGAAAATGAGACTGTGAAGTAAGGATGCTAAAATGTCATCATGATTTTGAACAGGCAATATATCTGTAAGATAATGTACATTGTAAAATTGTTAGTCTCTCACCTTTAAAGAAACACAAATCACATTCAATGCTTCCTTAATCTGAGGATGATGGGATTCATGAACTAGTTCCTCACAGATCCAAATACCAAGACTGCAAAGAGCAACACATCTGCAAAACAGCGGCGGAGGATAAAGAGTTGAAAAACATGCTTCAAAAATATGCATAATTTTTATGATTCATGACATGCCCTGCTAAAACCTAATAAATATTTTGTTTTAATTACTAAAAGAACTAAACAAATTCTGTAATTAAAATTCTGTAGCTTCTAACTGTAAAAAAATGAGTTAGAAATCCCACCTACCCCTGTCAAAACACAAGAAAGGAAAAAGGACAAACTGGAAAATCCAAAAGCAATTAAGTACCACTGAATCTCTATATGCTTTATGGATTCAAAATACTTTCTTATTTCTTTTAAACATTTTAATTTATTAAATTAATATTTTGAATTAATATTAATATTTTATTTTTAAGAAGTATTTTCTTAAGACAAAGGAAAAACTATGGTTGGAGATCCTTCCTCCCCAGTGTGAGAGTTTGTACATATTTCTTTACCAATTACCAATGATATAAAACCAAACTGGTGGGTCATTTCAAAAGCCAACCATGAAGGAACTTATTGTGGGCCCAAGCGTTGTCAGTACTTTTACTAATAATTTGAGTTATAAAATATAGACGACAGAAATAAAACTAAAGATGTGAACAAGTTGAAACAGACAGCAAATATTCTGGAAACAGCTTCAGAATCCAAAATCATCTGTATAAAACTGGAGAGCAATCCAAGAATCAACAAGAAGAAAGCTAGTCATGGGAACAGCTAAACATTAGATCTGGGAAGGGAAAATCATATGCTGGAATAGAAAAAGAAACAGAAGTGTCTGTGAAGATGTATAGTACAGAAAAAAGTTCAAATCTACAAAGAATCGCTAAATTGCTAATACGCTGCAAAAATACATCTTGGAATGAATTCTGTGCAACAATGAGGGTGTAGATGCTTGCTTTTGTACACTGTTGCTGAAAGCACAATTGCAATACTGCCTCCATTTTGAATAATACAATTTAAGAATAAAGACAAGAATGAGGGAGTCCAGAAGAAAAGTGACAAAAATGAGAAAGGTTTTGGGGAAATATTACTTAAGGAAGAAAAGTTGAAGAGCTCACTGACTCTAAATCACAATTAAGGAAGGAAACAATAAGAAATCTTCTGACATAGTTAGGCACTGAAGAGTTTGATTTCCAGTAAACAATTCTCTTATATACCAGTAATAAAAACTATCTAACCATAGAAGTTAAATATTGGAAGTCTAAGATTTTTGTAATTTTCCTCTTTGTAATTTTCTGAATATTTTCAGAAAGTTTTATGCAAACTACTACCAGAAATGTTTTATATACACTTCTGCCTCAGAAAAGGAGGAGCTTATGGAAATGCTCATAGTCCCTTCCTAATCTACGTTTCTGCTGTTTCCACAAGACGTGTTTCAATACTTTTTGAACAAAAGAAAATAAGAGCAAAGCACATACAGAACAATAATCATAGTTTGTGTAAGCTGAATCAGAAAACAAACCTTTAGTATATAGAAGAGGAGGCAGTTCTAAGTCCATGTTACTAATTCAAAGTTTTCTTCAGACTACTGAGAATCATTCTACATCTGATCATACACTGATTTGCAAAATATCCAGGAGTCTGTGAGGTTTCTACTAAGGACACCACGGTAGCTATTGTTATTTTGAGTAGCCTCTGAAAAGCTGCGTAGTTGTGTGCCTACAATGTTGTGACTGCAGAGTCGCAGCCTTAAAAGCATAAGAAGATGAAGAGATGAACACTTATATGATGAACCTAAGGCTTCTTTTTCAGACTGTCAGCAGTAGGAGAAGAATTTGACTAACACAGTTATTAATCTTTACAGATGGAGATCTAAGAGTAGAATGCATTTTCAGATAACTGACTCCCCTGAAGCTCAGTTGGGGCAAGTATGCAACGTAACACAGGGCACTGAGCCTCTGTGGAAGAGATAAGGAATAGACTCATAGCTTGGGTAACAATAACAGCACTCAGATTTGCTAGAGATATACAAAGCTATGAACCTAAGCTCCATGAAACTTATCTGCTAGGAAACTATAAAGACAATTATGTCTCGACTAGTCACCGAGATGATACGGCAGAACGGTAATGCATATCCTGAATGTAACCTAAACCATAACACAGGTGAACTCTGTACTGCTGTGAAGCAGATGGTATCAGAGAGATGATTCCCCAAAGAAACCAGTGGATAAACTGCCTCTGAAGAGAGAGGCTTGTTCAAAAGCTGTGGAAACATCATTCTCCCCACAATGAAGACATACCCATCCTTCTCCCAGAAGAAGGAAAAGGACACAGATATCCCAAAGAGACACTGGAAATCTATTCCTTTTTAATCTTTGTTTAATGCCATTACATACAGTACTCCAACTCTGCAGTTTGGGGGCAGAATCGCTCAGCATTCTGAAAGGTCAGGCATGCACACGTGCCTCCTGTTCCTATATACAAACCCTCACCATCAGACAGGGTATTATGACATGCAGAATGTTCCTTTTCTCCTCCCAGCTACACTGCCAGAACTGAAGTTGCCACAGAATAAGCAGTAATGTTCTGAACCATCTGAATTTAAAACACCTTTTTCAAAAGCAGAATGGAGAGTGTTATGCTTTTTGAGCTCTTTTTCTTTTTAAAAAAAACAAACAAAAAACAAACAAAAAACATGAAAATTAAAATTATCTCAGGACATCCTTTCCCTTCGCTTTCTTGCGTGCGTTGGGAGATATTACCAGCTCAAGTGAAGAACAGATTAATGGGCCAATGAAAACTGCTCTTGGTTTTCCAGCAAAACATTTTAAAGTGCAATGAATTTATTTTTTCTGTAACATTCCTCAGGCATGTGTTTCCCCTATTTTACTTTTTTTTTCTTTCAGTAAAAATCTATTAATTGAGCACATATATAGACACTATCCAAATACACAAAGCACTAAGATGTGCTCTTCAGATTACAGGTTCCCATTCCAATCTCATATGCAGGACCCTGTAACTCTGGGGACTGGGAAGGAGGAACAAAACACTAAATAATTTAAGAAACAATAAAGAAGAATGGTAATTATCTTCTTTGAAGTTCTCTATTTGATGAATGTGCTTAGGCTTTAAGCATCACAGCAGTTGTTCCCAGTTTAATGCTTAGCTCTATGTTCTCTACTTCACTTCCATACTGTAAAGAAAAGCTCAAGTTCCTTGGATTATTTCTGTTTTTCCAAATAATGTGGTCTAATAAAAGATAACCGTACCTCCTTCATAAATAATCTTGGCCTTAATCAAACTCAAAAGTGCCCCTCTAGTGCAGAAAATTCCTGAGCTGAACAACAGGTTAGCATGGGAGAGCATAAGGCTTCTGCTCTTACTCATATTTATACCTTCTTCTATCATCCACTGTCAGAGAAAGGACTATCAACCTCTGGTCTGACACATAATGTCTTTTATTATCTCTACAAACAAGTTTGAATTAACATGGTGGACGACAGTTTTGATAGTGATGAAGAAAAACATGAATAAAATACATACAAAGTTTTACTTTACTGTCTCTCTGTATATATACACGTATACATGTATATAGCTATTAACGTAGAAGCTCTTTTTTGTATGACTTACCGTGCAGGACCAGATGGTTCCTCTCTTGCTGAGCTTAACACAGTTTTAATTATGAGCTCCTAAAACAAAAATGAAAATACTCACTGATTTGCCACATGAAATCTCTGTCACATGAAATCTTAGGAAATTAGAATTTTATTACAGCACACACAGGCACATAGCTTAGATGAGTCTCTAGAGTTATGGTCAGACAAACTGTTTGCTTGCTTCTACTCCAAGCTTCTCATCTGTCCCAAATGCTCATTATTGTGCTACCCCAAGAATATTCCACAGGTTACTGTCCTAATTTCTGCTAATTAACTGTTCATCCAACATATTTTCATAATGTATCATTGGGGGAAAAAAAAATCAAACAAAACAGACAAACAAAAAAATTATCTCCCTTAAAGCTAGCTTCTGTGAATAGCCATGAAGGATATTACACAAAGTATCTACTGGTCTCTTTGAGGTAGGTATTAAACATTCATATTCTTCCCAATCAAAATTATATTAATTAAAGAAGTCTTTGGAAATATCTGCAGAAGAAATGATTAAGAGTGCCTTAAGAACAATGTCAGGAAGAATTCGGACTCAACTGTCCCTCTCAATGAAGCTCAAGTAAACAGTCAGTACATTTAGAAGCATATAGTTTTACAAGATTTTTTGTAGTCTTAAGCCTTATAATCTATTTGAAATGACTTGTGAAAAAAATTAGAATCTTAAAATTGTAGTTAATATTTCATGGAACAACATCATATTAAAAATATACTTGGTGGTTGAATACTATCCACATATACTTAATTTCCTACCTTAACATCTGTAAACTGAGACACAGCAATGTCCGGAATGTTTGGGTGAAGAGCTGGTAGTTCGTGATATAAATTGGGAAAACAGACAAGAGATCCTAAAAGAACTTGTGCTTCAACTCTTGGTGCCTGAAAGAAAAAAAAATATGAGGAGTATTCTTACTGCAATCAGGAAGGTGACATTTCTAGCTGCCTTAATAAAGAACAATAACTGAAACTCTGCACAGCTATCTCCTTTCTCCTTCTCCAAATTCTGCAAAGCTGAGTAAACTGAGACCATAGCTCCATGGATTGCTACTCATGCACACTTCTTGTTCCCATTTTCCAAGCCGGTTGAAGGGAAGCGGGGGAATTGTTAGGACTACAGACAAATGACTGAGCGGCTAACTAGGTTCGGGTCTTAGGTTAAGCTAACTGAACTGGATGTGGAAAATCACTGGATGTGACATGAGACTGCTGGATGTGACAGATAACGGTGTAAGAAGATGACAAAGGTCAGCTTTGATAGTGTCTTAAGGGAAGCTAAATTTCATAGGTGATTTAAAGGGAGAATGATTTGAGAAACAGCCAAAAGTTGCTGACAACTGGAGGGGAGTACTGTGGACCTTTGAGAGAGTACAGTCATGCAAGGTCAACAAAACCTAGGTAATCATATCAGTATCACCATACAAGGCTGAAGATGCCTAGGGAACAATATCAGAGACATCTGAAAAGGCCAGCAATATCAGATACATGAGTTCTTGAGCCAGAGTATGAAAGTCATTGCAGTGTGTATATAGATATATATATGTGTATACTAGATATAGAAATATATCTATACATGCATACACACCCAGTATACAAGTATATCTATATACACATATATACATACTTCTAAAATGAAGTTACAGTCTAAATGGACATTTATTTTAAAACATTTTAAAGCAGTCATAAATTCTAGGACTCCCAAATTACTGTTTCTACAGTAATTTTTGTATTCTTTGCATTACATTTTCTGTAGAGGACTTGCATGTGTAGTGTTCTAGAGCGAAGCACTGACAGTACCTGTATTTTCTAACTGTTACACTGACGTATGGAGATTAATGAACCCCCTAGCCAAGGAAAAATATTCATCAGTTTTCTCTCATATCCTTCCTATTTGCCCATAAATGAGAATGATCTGATGAGCACTTACATTGAGAAAAGAAGAAGCTGCCACTCTTCCTGCTGCCACAATGAAATCCATAATAAGCATGGTGGCACCAGGCAAACCAAGTGAAAAGAACTGAGGAGAGCAGTGCTTGATGATTGTATTGACAATATCCTTGCAAGAGGAAGAAGGAAAAAAGGAAAAGAAGAATGTCAAGAAGATGAACATTGAATGAAAAAGGCAGGTATTTACTGAAGCTTGAGAATAAAAAAGCATGCAAATTCATTGGAGCAATTATGACACTCTAAATTCTCATTACTGAGGAAGGTGTAGCACTAAAAAGATATATTCCTCATGAATATTCATATTAATACAAGTAAGCTGTGGTATACTTTATGGATTAACTTGCTAGATTTAACTTTGGACACTATTGCACCAGCTTTGCATCACGTCCCATCTTATATCCACTTACATTTAAACAGTTTAATAGATGACTAACAATTCATTTAAATATCTACAGAGGAGAGATAGTGAGATAACCACTTCTTATATAGAATCATAGAATGGCTGGATAGGAAGGGACCTTGGAGATCATCTAGTTCCAACCCCACTGCCATGGGCAAGGATACTACTCACTACGTCAAGTTGCTCATACATTCTTAACAACATGTTTAAATCCCCTCCAACAAGTGTCACCTGACTATAACTTTTAGAAAGGTATTAAGCTCTTACCTATATCCTTTATGGAACCATAGAAGAATTATAATAAAGAGTTTTATAACATACCTGGTATATAGTTATTCAACACAGTATATTACGTGATTGTAGACTTAGTGAAGCAGTTTTTAAAATAACGTACATGATGCATTCCCTTCCAAAGTATTAAAAGAAGTGTAAAATATAATCAGTATTAAAAAGCATCCCAAGATTAGGCAAAAAGGAAACCCTTTTCCCCCTCCACATAATTTTCCAATAACAATGGTATCCAACCAGATGGCAATATGTTATATGAAGATTTTCAATCCAGTAAGAAAAGTAGAGTAAAGTAGTTGTTAGAGGACAGAGATAGGAGATCTGTCCTATCTATAGCTGTCTGTGGAATAATTTTAAAGTAGTTTTGGTTAGCCCAGCTAAAAAACCAGGGCTGTTTGAACCTTTGTTCTCCCCATACCTTCAAGTGCTCATCTAAAAAGGTCACAAAAACAACTTTTTCCCACCTCTGATGTACACCTCTAAAAAGAATGTGTAAGCCGTACAGTATTTTCAGACTTTTTCATATTAAATCTTATAAAGATCTCCTCCCACAATTAAATATACTTAGTATGTCTCATTTTGCTGGTTCCTATACTTGCTGTAGAAATAAACTATTCCAGACATATAGTGAGCACAATTTACTCTTCCACTAGCTGAACTGTTACATCAGGGAGCAAGTAAGAAGAAGAGCAGACATTAGAGAGATCTACTTCCTTCATTCTTGTATGCTTCAATCTGTACCATACAATCAGTAAAAAAAGAAAGAGTACCCTTTCTACCCTCTTATTTGCTTGAAATGGACTACAAAAAAAAGCATTCCTGATTACAACCAAGAACATGTGGGCCAGTTATCAAAGCTTGTAAAAAGGATCAGTCATGTAACTATTTTTAAAGACAAAGTTAAATTACTCAGCTAAAATCCATTCAGTATTCCCAACAAAACAACTTAATTGTTAGCTCTATTTATTTTAACTTCAATATCATAATTAAACTTACCTGATCAACATGAAGAAGTCCACAGTGCATTATATTGTAGAAATGAGTTAAAAAATCCTTGTTTGGAGATACATCTTGTCTTCGCTTCATTGTCTTACAAATGAGCTTATAAGCATGTAGCTTGCCTTGTTTGTATTTATCAGTCAGCATTGTTGCCTACAGTTTTAGAAAAGTTTTTATTATTCATAGAAGACAAAAGTAAGTTACACACATTACACAATTTTTTACTTCTGTTTCACTGCTCAGTGCTCAAATTTACCTTGAACAGCCAAGGTGTTAGAATTCTTAGTGGTGGAATTAAAACTGGTGGAGATGGTGAAGTTAGATTATCTGTTGAAATACCAAGATTGTCTCTTATCTGCAATCATCAAAAACAAAACAAAAAGATAAAAACATTTAAGGGAAATATATACAGTGATGGTTTTTCCCTCTGAAAATCCTGACCAATCAGGTCAGCTTGGAGAAGATGTTCCGTTCTTTTACCTTGGCCAGATTCTGCCACAGTTCACATAGGTAATCAAAAACCTGGGCATGAATTTCTGGATCCATGATGCTGTTGACATCCCCCAAAATTCCTAGCATCCGCCTCCACATCACAGTAGCAACATCTGCATGCCATCCTGTAAGTGTTCCCCCAGCCATCACACTGCAACATTCTGAGGGAAATTCACTAGTTTCTGTAATGGAAGAAAAAAGTACAGTGAGACCTACTTCAGAGAAAGAAAAGTTCTGCTATAACTATTACATACAGTTTTCTTAAAACCAAAGGGAAAAAGGCTTTTAGAGCAAGATATTTCTTACCCATTAAGCCATCTCAAAAATGTTTAACTACATGTATAAATTTACTTTCAAACTCTCTAAAAGAATAGTTCTGTTTCTTATATTCATTCTGTAAGTAATAATCTAGGTCACTGCTGCAGCCCTAATACTAATCTGATGGACCTCACTGGGCCAATACATTTGTAAGAAGTTTCTTAACTTCTTATTTTGGAGTCAATGAATCTCCAGAACTCCATTTGCCTTCCTCCAAGAATAGCTACATATCAACTTTATATTTTTTTTCCAATAAAACAGAAAGATGATTTTCCTTAGAATCTACTATCCATGTATTTTACTTGCAAATTGAAGAGTAAGATTGGAGTAAACAGTTGTCTCTGGCTAATGTTCTTTAAGTGGTAAATTTGTATGACTGAGAGGCAACATTCAGTAACCTAGCATCATGCAGTCTTACTCTCAACCAGTTCTCCCTACACATCGGTACACATTATCTCTACACATTATATGAACGAACAGTCTTTTTAGGTGGAAGGTCTGTTCATTTCAGTTCATCCGTACAAAGAAAAATGATAGATTACAATGGCTCGCTCTTGATGTGGCTACACAAACACACCAAACCAGCTGAAGAGCCATAGTTTTAAAGCTGCACGTATCCAGATTTTAACTCCAGTTCCTCTCACACTTATTTTCAAAACACCTCAGCACCAGAACCTGTTGAGATCTTCTGAAAATCTTGCAGCTCCCACAGGCATACAAAATGAAAATGACACCTGAATTCTGCCTGATCACATAGCTTCTTCTTTTGAAGATCTGGACCACTGTGGTAGAGACACTAATGGTTTCTGGGTTGTAGATTTCAAAGTATAAAGCAAAATTATGGCATTTTTGTCCATCAGTAGGCTACTTAAAAGAAAAAGGTCTGATACATGCATCAGACCTTCTGTTTCCATGAGATGAAATATAGGAGAAGTGGGAACTTTGTACATTACAAAACATATTCTAGAATTTGATAACTAAAGTAATTATATATTTTATAAACAATAAAGGGAAAACAACAGATATTCCAAGAAGAAATTAAAACACTACTTAAAAATCGTGTCTTATTACTTGTATGTTAATGATAGAACTGTCCATGGGAGGACGACATAGCAAGTTAAGTTGGCACAACTCTACGTATCAAAAAGAACAATTATTAATGTGTGGACCAGTAATCTACTGCAAATAGTTCTAATGAAATGCAAGACAAAATGCAAAAAGGGTTTTGTTTGCTTTTAAAGAAAATAACTGCAATCAAGTATTTTTAAAAGTGTAAATGAAATAGACTTGTACAGGATTGTCTACAGCTAATGGGGTACTAGCTATTTTACTACATTGTACTGGAAAGGAAAAAAAAGAACAGGTTTATAGTTTCTATTCCAGATACTGCCTAGGTCATCTGGCGTCTGTAAAACAGAGTGGTGGAGCTTCTCATCCAGCTGCAGATCCTTCTGCTCAATATGATCTGCATGAAGAGTGGCAGGAGAGGGTGTCTGTGATCGGGATCCAAGAGCAGATTGGATTGGAGAAGCACTTTCAGAGCCTGCAAATGCAATTTTTAACAGTTACCTTAAAAGCCTTTTCTATTTTCTTGAGCTGAAATGTTGACTAAGCATAGCATTAAAATAAACTGAACTACTTTAATATACCAAATCTGTTAAAAAAAAAAAAAAAAAGAGAGAGAGAAAGAAAAGTTATAAAAACTCTAAGCAGATCTCCCTGTGAATGGTGCTCCAAAAGACAACAAATTACATGCAGGAAAGCTGAGAGATGAACATCAAAATCAGATAGTCAAATGGATTAACAGAGCTCCATTTTAAGTCAGAAATATTTTAGCTGCATTTATTCTGGAGCACTTTCAGTGCTCTGAATCAGACAAATTTCTCTGCACATTCCTTCATCTAAATTTCTCTCCAGCAAATTATTTAAGCAGAAATTTTGCTGGAACAACTATTTTTTTCCAGGTTTATGGATGCATACATGTTAATTTATAAATAAAAGTTCATACCAGGAACTGATATTCTTTGATGTTTATCTGCTGATTAGAAAATCCATATGGAGGGAATATTCTATGTAGTGCGAGGAATGTTATTTCCTCTAAGACATAATAACACAAGTTTGGCAGTGTTGCAAAGGCATCTTGCCATGATCACCACTTGGCAACCTCTCTAGGCAACTACTTGATCTCTACTTAGATATCTACAGAGGGGGAGGGAGCTGTGTTTTTCTTCTGCACTATCTTCTGCTAAACAAGTTTAATTGGACTTTAGGGATAGCAAATCAAAAATGAGGCTCTTAAGAGTATTTTCCCCAAATTATTGGGCTGTCAATGTACTTTCTTCTGAAGAAAATTACATTGTTTAAAGAACTTGACACAAAATGTGAAGTGTTATCAGAACAGAAATTGTGGTAAATGAACTTAAATTGTTAAATTGCAAAGGTTTCTATCTGTTTTAAATGACAAAGGTAATGCAACTTTTACCATGTTTAAATCAACACCTCTATGCAGGAGAGATGGACATACATATAAATGTCATTAATTTCTGTAAATGACAAACTGTGGTAGTGCCTTTCCTTTACAACTACTCCTTCACACACAGACGACTGTTTAACTCAACAGTTAAATTATATTCTCCACTCATTACCGGTCCCTCGTTTTCCACATACACACAAAGATAATATAAAATATACATTTAAAGATGTTCAAAGAAATCTTTTCCTACTTCTCCATTCTGCTCACTAAGAGGGACTGAGATGGGTGCAGAGAAAAAGCAATGGGGTGGGGAGAGAAGAAGAGAGGGAAAGAGGGAAACAGACTTTCATATAATGGAAAATAATGGACAGACAATTATGGAAAAATTACTGAACTACTGGAGTCATCTAAGAAGCACTAGAAGATACCTCAGCATATATGGATTCAAATTTGACAGCGAATACTATGGGTTTAACTTGTTCCAAGACTAGTAAACAGCAGTCTATAGTAAACTCAGTCATTTGCTAAGAATATGAAATAATGCCTATATGCCAGGAAGAAATTTTATTTCCCCAAACCCCCAAATGTGTTTAGAAACAAGTAGGTTTCTGAGCAGCAGAGCTATTGAAAACTGGCTTCCTATGAATGTGCTTTGACGTTCAGTTTCTGCATAGATTTTCTGGTATCTAATAAAGAGAATTCACATTGCAGTCTTCCTGTTATAGGACCCTTCTTCATACATGTGTTTTTCACTATACAGCTGTCTATCTTTCACAAAAATAATAATAATTTAAAAAAAAAAAAAAAAACAAAAACAAACAAAAAAACCCTTCTGTTTTCTTTTAATATGTCAATTTAGCAGAAATTAGACAATGGGTTCCAACACTGTTGGGGGCATGGAACAGTCAGACAGAGACAGACAGTAAAAGTGCACAAGTCTCTCAGGAAACCTTGCATTTAACTGATACAAATGACACACAAAAGCTGCCTCTCTAAAACAGTGGTCCAAACAACAAGAAAAGACAGCCACGGAACTTCCTCACTGGACTACTCCGTCATTAATTGCAATCTTAACAATTATAGTGCAAACTTAGACAAAAACATCAAACAGTAATGACATTATTAACACAGAAACAAACAGAAAACATTGTCTGCAAGGACTCTCAACAAACACACAGCAAAGAGAAAAGTGAAGAGAATAAAAGTCAAGCTGATCACTGCTGAACAAGCTAAACAACAACTCTGAAAAAGCTAATTTCATGCTTTTTCAGCAGAAAGGCAATTTCAGTATATGAAAATAGTTGCAAGGAATGATGGTCTTTTCAGTATCTCTGAAAATGCAGTTTGATTTGTCAGAGAACAGGACACTGTAGGTAGGTGTAAGCTTTCACAGACAAATCAGTACTTGTTTCTAGGATTGTGGTAGGCATGGTAGCATTTAACGGTTATGGAACAAGGAGTATAAAAATGACTATGGATGTCTTAAAGTCTCATTCATGAAATATGTTGAGAGACCTTTCTTCCAAATACTTCTGAGAGAGGGAGATTCTCTCTTTCAGAAAGCAGCCCATTCAATTTGGGTTAACTGTATCACTTGATGGTTGTTAATCTAATTGTTAATCCTCTCTCTTTCTCAAGAAATAGTTGCAAAATAAGTTTGACTGAGGTTGTGAAACACTAGTTTGGTTCATTACAGGCTTACTTTTATGAAAAAAAAGGGAAAATCCTAAAAGAAAAAGAATTAAGTTACACAAATGGAAGCTGATCTTACATGTTACAATAACATTCTGCATATTGAAAGTTCCAAGTTTAACAATAGACAATATGGAGAGAGGTTAAGATGGGTGTACACAAAAGAATCGCATAAGACTTCTGTGCACTGGTTTGAAAGCACTTGCAAAGCCTTTCAAGGAAAAATAACTTACTCAAAACTAGCTATTTGGCAACCAGTAATATAAGGACACTGGTAAAATCTAGCTTACACTTTGTGGTACATTTTCTCTCTGATAATTACATAGATTATGTCATGAAGTGTTTAAAACACATTTAACACCAAGAAATGGATTATGTATGTAGCTAAGTCAAACAAAATATTTCCAATTGTTATTTCACACATTAGTGTTCTATTGCAATCAAACAGTAACTGAATTCCAAGAATTGTTTTATACAGAATATAGATTCATCACAGAACCTGAACCTGGTATTCTTCAGGATGGGTGGAAAAATTCTGAAACAAATTATTATTTTTTAAAACTACTTTACCAGTAATAGTTGCAGCTTCAGCAGACAATGGTTGCTGATTGAGACTACTTGTTTCCGAATCTATGTGGAGTGTAGTTAGACTGGCTACTTCTTGCTCCTCAGCACTCTGTTGTTGTCCTGAAATTGCATCAACATCAGTGGAAGCTGGCGTCCCTGCCTCGGTGCCAAAGCTGAAATCTGTATGAGGGAAGTGTTGTATTAACTGACAATTTAAAAATACCACTAATATAAAATACAAAAGCCTAGCACCTCCAAAATCTTCCATGTAAAACTTGTATGTACATCTCCTATGCTTCCAACACACTGTTGCACAATTTACATAAGATGTAAAAGCAGAAAGTAATTGGCTATTATGGACATTCTCATTTCTGTCACAAAACTGTGACTGAACTTCTGGAGAAGACATTCCTATTGCATGTCCTGTATTCTGCTTAGTCGCTGTAAGCGTACCTAAATGAGAATAAAGTAAAAATAATGGAAACATACATTAAGAAGTTTATATGCAAAATCTGTAAAATGAAAGAAATAGCCAAGTTTTTCATTAAAGTACTAACTTCAAACTACAAATATTACAGCAAATGACATTCTGGCTAGTGTTTCTTTCAACACTTAAGACAAAGTATCATGCTCAAATGTAGTCAAATAACATAACTTAGTTACAAAACATCTATATATATATATATATATAAAAATTGCAATTTCATCAATAAATACTTCTGCCATACAAACATTATTTCTCCCTTTTGTAATACATGAAAACATAATTCCAAGCAACTACAATAATCCCTTCATATGAGTAAGAGTGGGAACAGATGCATGAAATGAATAAAAAGCATACTAAGTTATTAGAATAGCATACTAATTTTATGATATTACGTTTAGTATCTCGATTAATCTACAGTTATAAAAAGACCACTGTAAAAATATCAGATGGCCTTCTTTACCTTTTACCTAAATTTTTCAAAAGAATTGAAATAAATTCTGAAGTAAGCAGTCTTTCATTTTTACATTTTGTGTGTAAAACACAGATACACTTCAGAGAAAAGACAATAAATATTGCTTTCTAACTTCTGTGCACTGTTGTTCAGCTTTTGTACAGCAATGTTTCAGTGCTGTTTTATTCATATACTATAAAAACGATTCTCTCAAGAATCCTGCTTGCTCCATTAACCTACTAGTAATTTCTGTGGGGAATCAAAATAAGCTCTTTTTACAGAAGACTGCTGGCATATAACTTAAAAAAGAAAACTCGGAAAAGGAAATTCACGAGCAGTCAACCAAAAATGCTCCTACTTTGAAAAAGTATACTTGCTTTCAAATTTGCGGCCATCATACTGAAAAGCACTGAATGAGTCAGAGTGGCTATCTGAACTGATGAGGTCACTGCTGCCTGCACTAGCAGGCGATGTCCATTCGGATGGCACGCCTGGGTCGTCTATAGGACGCATTTGGTTCTGTTTGTTCAATACATCAGGAAGGTCTTTTGGAACTTCCAGGCTGCCAGGACTGCTTCCTCGTCTTGTCACATTCTAAACATTGAAGAGACAAAGTAGTTTACAACCTTGGATGGCTTATTTACATACAATGGAAAAAGCAAATGTCATTTGCAAATGTATATATATAATGTATATATATGTATATAATAATGTATAAAAATGTATATATGTACACGTATATATATAAATGTATATATATACACTTTTATATATATATACACGTATGTGTATATATATATAATCACGTGTATATATATACATATATATAAATGTATATATAACAAACAGCTGACAAATACCTAAACCAAAAATTTTCATCATCCTACATAGCCAAGACTTCCTAAAACCCCAGACAGCAGAAAATGAAGAACCTATGTAGTCACACAATTTCATACATATAAATTGTATTTGCACAACAGATGTTTGGGTACATATTTTAAAAGACAAGGATTCAGACTAAAATGAGCTGCACTTATATAAGACTTTAGAAAAGAATAGTAAAGAAGTGCATCGTCTCCAAATTATTCTAAACAAGACTTGTTAACCTTTGTTTCAGGCACAAGCAGAAAAAAGATTTCAAGAAGTATGGTGTTTTCTGGCTTATAGACTATGATGCTATAATCAAAAATTTCATGTACACCACAAGCAAATTAATTTTCTAATACACATCTAATTTTCTTACGATTAAGCCAAAACTTAGTATTGACTTAAGGCAAAAAAAGTATATACAAGAAATAACGCATACAGATTTGCTCATGTAAAAGTAAGCTGTTCTACTCAAGCCTTTTCTTTAAGTCACTCTTCATGGAGTGGAAAGGACTGTGGAAAGTGGGACTGTTTGTTTGAGAAGGAGAAAAAAGATAAATGTAGAAATTTATGATCTTTTATGAAATGGCTTGAAATCTTTATGCATTGTAAACTAAGAGACTGAAGGTGACTTACATTAGTTCTAGTCACTTCTTTTCCCGTCACCATCTTACTACTAATTCGAGATTTACTCAGAATGACAAGTCTGACAAAATACAAGGATTTAGTGTTCAATAGATCCATAAACTAACAGTAATCTTAATAACTTGGTACTTTGTTTTAAAACAGAATATCCATTCTTGTGTGCTAGATTGCAAGATCAGTGACAGGCAAGTTTCATAACACTTACTCAAACTTACCTTGGCTGTTTTTTGCTACCTGAGGAAAGTATCAATCCTCTCACCTGAACTATTAATAATCAAAGTTCTTGACCAACTATGTGAGAAAATGAACAACACCCCCTTCTCTTTCTCTCTTTTTCTGTGGCCAGCTCTGATGACTTCTGTTTTACCGACTTGAAATATGTAAAAAATCATTAACTGCAAGTTAGCATTTTTATCTTGTAACGCAAGATGAAAAAAAAATTCATAAACATAATTTCAATTAAAAAAAAAAAAAGGAAAAAAGCATACATTTGAACAAACTCTATAGGTCCTCCCTTTCCATAATTAAAGATGCTGATAAATTAATTTCTCCAATCACCTTGAAGAATCTGTCCCTCAATAGCAACAACTAAGATACTTGTTGCCAACTTTCTACAGTAGCTCGTCTTACAATGACCTTTTCCTTTAAAAAAAATAAAAAAATAAAAAAGTAGAAAAAAGAACAGAACAACTTTGAAACAATACATTTCAATTATCACCCATGCTGTTCTTCATTTGCAGCATTTCTCTGAATATTTTCCCCTTCTTTGCTACTTAATAAAACACTCATCTCTTCAAATCACTTGTCTTATTTGGTAAGCATTCAAGTGTAACCTGAAATTCTTGACTTAAAATTGATTGAAATTTTTGATTATGAATGATAATCAAAACAACATGACATTACTGGAAAAGCATAGGAATAAAGCATATGAAAAGTTGGTTCTGTTAACAGAAAAGTACAAGAAATTTTTCAACACTTTTAAGTAGGAAAAAAAAGGAAAAACATATGTTAATGTAGTTTTGTAGTCTTGCACTGGCTGAAACGGTAGGGAATAGTAAGTACCATACTACAGTACTCCAGTATTTGCATAAATACAGAATTACACTGCAGTCTGCAAATTTACATATAAACTATTATCCTGGAGCTGCCTGTGTACAAAGATCTTTGCAGATGCAATTAAAGTCATTTAATTCAATGAGACTATTCATCTGACATTTCTACCTTGTTTGAACAATAAAAATTTAATAAAAATGTAAACACGAATGCATAAAATACCAGAAGTCTATTTCAAAATGATTTAAAGCCAAGGAATAATTTAGTGATATTCTGAATTCTGATTCATAAAAAACAGAGCAAGATAAACATCTTACTATGTAGTAAAGTGATTTAATAATGTCATTTATTAGTTCACACAAATGTGCAGATTACATATTGAAATATAGGAAATTTAAAGGCTTACCAGTGCACTACCACTGCGGAGTCTCTCAGCTATAAATTCATCCATGAGGTCAGGAACATTTGTATTGCTGCTGCCAATATCACTATCAACAGGGTGCAGCTTTTGACTCATGTCCTCTCTATTAGCTAAAAGCAAATGAATAACTGTATATAGTAAAGAACAAACCAACACATTTTCAAAACAAAAGGCAACAAATAAAGAAGCCCTGCTAATAAATAAAAAAAAATAATCAAAATTGCCAAACATGCATTTTAAGAATTCCCTCTTTTTAAGCAGATTCTACTGTAGGAATTAGTAAAACAACTTCTTCCCACTAAGCAGGTGTTAGTCAATTTCCAGTAAAACCTTTAAGAGCAAGAAAGCTTATAGGAAAGCACTACTTAAAGTTGTTAATGCTTGCTTTAAGGATACAGCACATATTCTTCCTCCATATCACAAAAAATTAAGGAATAAATCCTAACAATTGTATACGATTCCTACAGGCACCCCTTCTTCATTGCATTTTTAATGAAAAGCAATGTAGTGGAAAAACTAGATTGCAATATAAAATAATGACAAATGTCAATGTGGCACTGTATACACTTAGTATAAATGTGCAAATAAAAGTCTTATGTAATAAAACAGCATGCTACTATATGGAATGAAACTTCAATCTCTGGATGGTCAAATGGTGATGAACAATTAATTAAGTTCACTCAAGTATTAGTTCTATATTTTTGATATAATTATCCTTTTAATTTTTAGCAGTGGCTGTTAGACCTAACTCCATGATCTTAGCCTTTAAAGTTTTCAATTTTTTTCAGTTCTTTTTTTCTCTATACGAATTTTCCCCTCAGTGTCCTCTCTCATGGCTCCATGTTGAGGCTCTGCTTGACATTACAGATTTTAAATAAAATGTTTTCTAGATATCTCTGTCAGAAAAGATCCTACAGAGAAACAGAAATCACTGAGAACAATTTTTTTTTTTTTTTGTAGATAAATGCGACAATCACACTACTTCCCATTTGTCATGGTGCTATGCTTTCACAGACTGCCCTCAGGTGGCATTAACATCTCAATGCAGGATGCGTTACAGAACCTCTGTTAATCATGCTAGCATAATAATGGGAAAAAAGGAAAACCTACATTACTGCTGAAAGTTAATTTATTGTTCATTTAAGGTTATTTAGGATGTGAACTAAGCCAATGGATATTAGAGCGACAGCCTTCTTTTTTGCTCAGTCCAGAGAGGTCTCATAGTTAGCAGGACTATCCTGAGACCTTCATGAACATCCATGAATGATTTCAAGGAAAAAAGAAGCAATGAAAGATGTTGCCAAGATGTAACTGTATCCATTTTGAGGAATGCATACAGAAAGGCCTACAGAATGTTTTGAAAAGATTCAGACAAAACCTTATGTCTATTCACAGAGAACTGTCACAACAAAATGATTCCAGTAACAGATTTCTGTCCACAATTTTTAAAAATGTTATCCAAACTGACCTCCAAATGTAAATTTGAGGGGCTTTTTTGTTTTGGAGGAGGAAAAAGAGGGGGCGAGGAAGAGGAGGAGGAAGAAAACACACTAAATGAACCAGAAATGTAGTCAGTTGAACGTAGCTGGTTGATAGCCAGGTCCTTCTGACAAACAAAGTACAGTTACAGGGGAGTAGTACACTCTGATATCATGTTCACATGCCAATCATTTGGTAGGCTGAATTTTGAGGCTCTGCATGGTAGATGAAAATTCAGAACTCTCAAGGTTTTGTCCTTTATTAGGTCATTTATTGTCTCTTCCTCTTCCCTAATGTGATGGTCTTCAGCAGCAAAGAGGTTCAACTAAATATCTTTAAAAAGGGAAATTAGTAATTTAAAGTATGTAAAAGTAACTTATGCTGGGAGAAAATCAGCTGGCTATAGGCGCATGCATAACCAAACAGGGAAAGCAGTGATCATCCCAAAGCCTTTTGATTGCTTATCAGAGCTTGCTTCAGTTGCATTAAGCCAAACTGGTGCTGCCTTTCTCCTTTTGCGCTCTGCACACTGTTAGTGCTCACCTGCAGCTTTCCTTCCAAAATAGCCCATTACATGACTGTACAGATCCCTCAGTGGAGCCTCTGCTGGCACTCTGTTCTGCCTCTGTGGGGAAACATTTGCCTTCGGCTTCGAAAGAGCATGTACAACAGTTTTATAAACACCACCCAGGGAACCCTGCTGTTGCGCTGACTCCTGACCTGACGACCTAAATGCACTACGGCTATGGAACTGGTTAACTGCAATACCTTCTTTTTGCAGCACGGCTGCTTGAGTTTCTGGAGTTTCCTTAATTTGCTTGCTACCAACTGAAGCAGCATTGATTGCATCTAGAGGTCTATATATTCCGGGTCTAACCAGCTCCATGACAGCTGATGAGCTGGTGCTTGTACTGGTACCGCTGTTGCTGCTACCACTACCACCACTACTGAAGCCACTGAGTTTACGAAGTCGTGCTTTCCAAGCAGCCTCTTTGTTCTCAAGAGGGTTGTAAAATTGAACTGATTCTGTAGATGGTCTAAAAGTTACATGAACACTATTTCTTTTTTTAGTTGTTATTTTCATGATTTTGGCCCTATGAGTTACTGTTTCAGATATACTCCGTTTAGTTGGTGACAGTTTGCTTGTACCTGTGATGTGAGGCATTTGAGGGTTAACTTGTGCTTTAGGAAGAATTTTCTTTGCATGCATAACACGTGAGTTGGTTATTTTTTCATTAAATTGGGTACTTCTATGCTTTTCAGCTAATGCTGCTTCCACAGCTGAATCTACATCAGCTTCAGTGGCTGCTTGCCTGTACAGATATCTCTTCCCTTCTTTGCTGCTAGGACTACTTGACCCATGATCAAACAGGTTTTCATATTGTTTATCAATATTCAACTGTCTGGCTTTATCGAGCACTTCATTTCTTGCAAAAATGTCTACTTGAGTAGGTGCAATATTACTTATAAAGCCACTTTGGTTTTGTTCTAGGTGCAGCTCTGTGTTATCAGCTCTTTCTGTAACAGTGATGCTATTCGTGCATTGAGCAGTCTGATCACTATTTTCTAATCCATCCAGTGGTAATCTATCATTCCTATTTACTGATGTATCACCTTCGTGAGCAGAAGCCTCACATTTATCTATCTCAAAGTTACCGCAAAGTTCTTCTTTTTCTTTAAGATATTCTCTCAGAGAGGAAAGAAGATCATCTTCACCTTCAAGGTCAACATATTGGCTTTGTTCAAAGGTTGTGTTTGCAAATTCTACCGGCCCTATTAAATGACAAAGATGGTCATAAATACTATCCCCAACTTCCAAGGAGGACTCTCTGCTATTTGTATCAGTAATATGGCTTTCAGTGGATCTATGCATTGAAGAGGTCTCAGTGGAACTCTGTAAGCTTGGAGCGTGATGGGATGAACTGTCAATGACAGGAACTGCACCTTTGGCTCGTTCAACTGCGAATGGTTCCAGGATGTCAGAGGTGCTGCTACTTCGTGGCAGCGGCTGTTCCTCATTTAATGCACCAAAAACTTCACTTGGAGCATCCTCACTCTGTGAAAAATGTCTGACTCGAGGTGGACGTGGAAGAATTTGAGCATCATCAATGTCTGTAGGAAAAAGGTATATGTAATACACACAAGCTTTTACGTACAGAGACCATATTTATTTACCACTACATCCTAATTATGAGATTTAAAAAGCCAGGAAAGTCCAGAGCCTTGTTTACTTAAGTACAATGAATATACTTTTTCCAGTACTAGAGTGTTAAAAACAAACACACATAATATCCAGTACAGAATGTAATATAAATGAGTTAGACCATCAGAACACAGTTTTAAATGTTAACATGCATGAGAACAAACAGTGAGACCATGGAACGTTTGGAAGTACAGTTAAAGCTAGGGCTGTGCCAATAAGTTCAATAATTCAACCAATATTATACCAACTAGCTTGAAGAAATGGTTAACTTGAATATAAATTAGCTTAACAATAGTACCCTTCATAGAATTTACATCTTCAGAAAAATACACAACTCCAAAGAGAACATACAAGTTTTCTGGAAGATTAGAATTGCCTCCTGAAGTGACTAACTATTACTTTTTCATAACTTGTGTGCATGTACATACGTTACTGAAATAACAGAAACAATAGTATACAGGTACGAGTATTATGGCATATGTAATATAGTGTATACCTGAAGACTTAATTATTTTTTTTAATCTTTATGGAAGAACGGCCCCTGTAGGGAAAAGATTACTATAAATAACAGATTATTTAACAATATACTTTTTTTTCCTCTAAAACAATGTTTTTTGAAACATCTCTCATCTTCAAAATGCAAAACTAAATGTTAAATGGAAGCTAACCTCCCCATCTTCTTCCGGTTTTACTCAACATGAGTCCTAAGAATTACCAAATTAAGAACCCCGCTACTGAAAAAATCCTGCAGCCACACAACAGCTAACATTAGAGTAAAATCACTTTTACTTATGTAAAGACAAGAATATTTGTTATGACCATTTAAATTAGTGATTCCTGGTCTCTGTTGAGACAGCTAATACTCTACCATCAGCACACATCATAGTTAACTGTAATGAAAGCTGCAGTTCCAACAGAGATCACCTAGGAAACGTACAGAAATATCTTCAACCCACTTCATATCATCCACCAAAATAAAGAACCTTCACATACCTCATCACATTTCTTGATATGTCACAGGAATACTACATACTATAAAATCACTGATACAGCCAACGCTAAGTATCTCTTCAACTAATTGCACAAATTCAAGCTATCCCTTGCTGTCTTTTTAAGGGACAGGCACTTGAACATTAAGGTAAAACAACTTTGTCAGTTTTCTGTTAGTTCCTTTTCTCATAGAATCATTTATTCCCCTGATTTATTTTTTAAACATACGGCTCAAAAAGTTGTAGATATGCTTTTAAAATCAAGAATAACAATGAAGAGTAACAGTTGCCACAATGAACAGACTTACCTTGTTCTATCTAGAGAGTTTATCTTCAGGTCTGCAGTAACTGGATTTACTTGAACTCAGTACATCCTAAAATCCCCTCCCAGTGTGTTATTGCCAAAACAAAGAAATTACGTTGAATTCATTTAAAAATATTTCAAATTATTATTTCATGGTCTTTACACCTATTTCAATAATATTTAATTATGGTAACAAGAAGTCACCTTAAAAATGTCACCCGTTTTGAAGTGCTCACTTTTCTGAGAAAGAGCTGGAAAGGGATTTTGTCATATTTTCCTTCTGAGCAAAGCATATAACCTGGAGGAATCAGATATATCAGTGCTAACTAAGCGTATGTGTTGGAATATGATGAAAAGTGGTCATTTCCACGCTCAATTTTTCAGGGAAGTTATAATTTGAAAATTGGAGTTTGACCCAATTCAAAGTTTACTGAACTGTAAAGAAGCTATTGGACAGGAAATGGAGAAGTCTATACTGAGAAAGAGAGTATACATATAAGCTCTTCCAGAAAATAAACATAAACTGAAAACTGTTGTATACTGCAATATTTATTAACCATTTCCTTTCTCTTCTGCTTTCACCAGCAACAAATTTCTCTACAACATTCCTGTTCAACTTATTATTTGACTTTACAGACTAACATTCAATAAAATGGATGTTGCTCTCTAGATACAACTGCTATTTCAGTCTTCATTGACTTAGGCAAATATTAACATGGACCGTGCCTATAGAGCCTCAAGAATTTCTTTTTGCAGCTGTAAGAAATTGGTCTTAATGAAAGCAGCAACTGAGGACCATCGGATGCAGCTAAAATATGCATGATAAGGTTATAGATGAGATTTATACATATATATTTATGATAAATTGATCTCATCCTGAGCCCTCAATATGCATCTTTCATATGTTTTATAAACTTCATTTTATATAAAGTACCAGCCTGAGGATTGCATGCATGCAGTGATTATGATTTCTAGGATGCTAAAAATTACTGGATGGAGAACTCCAAATGCACGCCAAGCAGCTCCACACATTGAAATAAACTCAGCTATATTTATTTCAATGTTGATCCAGTATTATTTATTAGGTGCTCATGTATGCAGGACTAGCACATACAAGTATACAAACATTTTCATACAATCGTGTAGTGCTTGTGCCAACAGAAATTTCCTTGTTGTAGAATAGAAGAAATTAAGGTAATGAAAAACTGCTATTGTATTATCAGCACCGAAAATACGATGTTTTAAAATCCAAATGAACAGCCTCCTTGGCAACCAGGTCTCACCCCTGCACACTGGTATACAGTCAAAATAGGACACTATCCTAAGGAGGTTTTACTGACTACATCATGAGTGTGCCACAGAGGGCTGCATCTCTGATGGCGCACATACTTGGAAGAAATGCTGGCCTGGTTCCTAGGATGTTACAGTAAGGAAGACACTGAAATTGGTAGTTCTGGGTATTCTCATCCAATCACAACTTTCCTTAAACCAACCTTACCTCCCTTTTTCTGCTTGAAGGCAGAAAGAAAAGACAGCTTTTCAGTACCAGCTGGGAGGCAGATATGCTAAAATACAAACACATTCTGGCATGGAATACAACTTTCAAAACACATTTCTTGATACTTCTTGGGTAACAAGAGGCAGGCAAGAAGAAAGTGGGAAAGCACAGAACATATCTTCCATATAAAAATGTACTGCCTGTAAGTCCTTCTATTCGTACAAAGTTTTGAGTGTGTGCATATATATCCTACGGTGCTTTCACTTTTGTACTCATTGAGACAAAGGCATAATAATATTGTCAGCCTTCACTAATTTCTACCTAAGTAGCAGCTGGAGTACAAGAAAAAACATTATCTATAAAATTTCATATGTGCCTTTTAAAAACCTGTGAAAACCCTAATTGTTTAATCTACTTGCTCAAAGGCTCTCCTTCAAAGAAAGCTACTATCAAAACTCCTAGCCAAGGAGTTTGCAGGGTCAAACATAACATTATATAAAACTAGAACTCTGTAAAGATAGATAATTTGGAAAACCAAACCAAACCAAACCATAGCACTTCAGAATCCAAAACTGTATTTAAGATTTTAAGGTTTTATATACCAATGAAAAACCGGGATTCTGTAAAGCATATTATATGATACCATATACTTAAGGAATCCTTTTTTCATGGGAGCTAAATTATATCATTATCATGGTTGGCCACACAACACCTATGACACTGAATTCAAAAAATTAAGTAGAAAGATGTAACTGGCAAATAAAACTAAAATTTCTTCCTTTCTCTCCCTCATTAAGCACGAACAAAATCTTTACATTAGTTGTACTCTCTGATGGATATTGTATTACTGCTTACCAATAAATTGAAAAAGCAAGAGATTCCTCTCATTTTCATTTTTATGGTAGTAAACATTGGCACAGCACTAACTTCTAACAGTTCCAGAATGAATTGCGAAATAGCATGATATTACATAATTCAAAATATTCATTCTTAATCTCTTCCCCTCTCCCCCCATCCCATCCCCCAAAGTATTTTTACTTTGCAAAATTTAATGATTTTGCAGAATTTGAAAGCAGAAGGTTTAAAAAGGTGATAAAGGGGGTGCAGAAATTAGCAGAGGTGGCACTACCTGAAAGCTCATCAGAAAGGGGAGTGAGAACAATATCAGGCAAGAAGGGTTTGGAAGTATGGATCAGAACAGGAGCACTTTTAGCACTGCGTATATAGGCCGATGGCAGAGCACATTCACCAATGGATCGGCTTCTCATGGCTTTAAAAAGGAAAAGAAAGAAGTGGGGAAGGAAAAAAGAAGAGTGACTATAATGAAGGGCTCGTGTCACAGAAAAAGCAGCAACAGAGAAAACAAAGATAAAAAGGAAGAAAATTTAAAAATTAAAACATTTCAGCACGGCAGATATTGGCAGAGCTGTAAGAAAGAAAAAATCAGTGGACACTGATAAGACATTTTGAGTTTTCAACTTTTATGTAAAGCAGCAACAATGCTTTTACTATGGCTATTACAGAGATTTTGCATTCAAAACCAATAAACTAATTAACACTTTTTTTTTCCTCCCATTGCATCAGGGGTTGAAAAATCCAAGTTAAAGCACTCCACAAGCACTCTGAAATTTGTATTTTTTAACAGAAAAAAACACAACTTACACTACATTTCCATTTTTCTAGTTTACTTTGGTTTGCTCCTAAACAAGTACATCTGAATTTTGACCTATAGTCTTGAATTTAAGATTCTTCAAAAGAGATTCAAAATTGTAAGAAGGAAACAAGCAATTCTGTGTGGAAAAAAATGCAATACAACATTGTATAGTTCTGCATTAAAAATGAAATGACTGAAGTGAAATGGTTTGTCAACTAAAAGGGTTACATTCTTATCAACAGGACTTTAATGGATATTGGATAAATCTTTCTAAACTGATCCTAATTCACCTTTTTGTTTCTCATGTCCTGCCAACAGTCCTACAGAAAGAAAATTTACAAAAGAATTGTGGCAACAGGATCAAGGTTATAACTGCAGCTTTTCCCATAGATTTAAAGTGAACCTTTATGACATTTGTTTTCAATTGTCAAAGTAAGACATAGCAAGAACTGATATCGCATTCAATTTCAAAGTACTATTACTGTTCTATTCATGGTTTCAAGCAGTTTCCTTTTCAAATTGTTGCAAATTTGAGAATTTATGCTAAAATAGTTGCTGATAAACTTCTCATAAGGAAACTTCAATTCATCCTACATATTGTTTGCACAATATTTAAGCAGTCTTTGAATTTCTATAAGCATATTTTCAAAACATGAAATGTACCCTTAGAATCTCAGTGCTCCTAATCTATATGGGAATCAGAAGAAAAGAATGAAGTACAGAAAAAGTTGAGCACATCACACGTATGTGATCTTGTTAAAGAATGGTCTCTAACACAGCAACATGAAGATAACTTGGGTAGGTCTATGTACATAGAGCAGAAAACACATTTGACGAATGCAGCACAACTTAGGTGGAATCTTAACAACAGTTTGAAAAAACAATTCAGAAAGACAGATGTTTTAAGACTGAAGCCATCCTCTATTTTAAATTAAATTTAGTTTAAAAGACAGAAACCAACTTCAAAAAAAAAAAAAAGACAACTATATGCAAGGCTTTAACTTATTTTTAAGAGATGCAATATTAAATTTCAGAATACAGTCACGGATAAATGCATTGCATTCATCATTATGCATTTTAAAATGAATGCACGCTTGAGAGAAAATATCAAGCTACAGAGTAAATAAACCAAACTTTTGAGATTGGATACTATGTTGAATGCAAATCATTAAAAATAAGTGTCCCTTGTAATTTGACTGATTTTCTTCCACCATCTTATTTGATTCTAGAAAGAGGGAATAGAAAATCACTTTTACTATTTGGAAGATGGAAATTTTATAGAAAACTTTCAAATGAAAATTTTATAGAAAACTTTCAAATGAAAAATGTAAGATATTATTACTGAAAGCAAGATTAACATTGTGATGCTGTAAAATGAAAATGTGACCTCACTGCATAATTATTTTAAATAAGATATGTCACGTTCAATTAAGTAGTCAAATAGAGTCAGACTTAACACAAGATGTGGACTAGATATGTCAGTTCAAAACCATCTGCTGTTCTCTATAGAAAAAAAACAACACACATGGAACAGTAGACTCCTAAATTCCTTCAGACCTGGTATTTTTATAGGACGAGAATCTGCTGTCTACAAATTCTATATCTAGCCCTACAAAAGATTTTTCAACCCATATGCATTTAAAGACCCTTTTCCAAAAATTACTTTACATAAGTTCAGGCTAAAAATGTACACACTGCATATCAGGAAAGCTGTGATTTTTATTTGAGTAAAACACATACACAGAAACTTGGTGCAGCAATAGACGTGCGCTGGCATGAGGATGGCTCAAAAAACAAAGGTGTGCACAAAATGTGTACAACATAAAACAAATGAAAAAGAAACCCCAGCTTTTTCTTACCATAACATATTCAACATGCACATCCTACCTACTCAGATATAAAGAGTATATTACTCACAATCAAAGGAAATATACTACATATCAGATATCATGCAACACATCTGAGGTGTGACTTAATTCTAGGCTTTGCTTGCGGCATTAATTAACTGAAGCAGACAAACTAGCAAAATGTTATAAAGAAAATTTTACTTATTATGACTATAAACCATTTTTGGTTATGTGACCCCATTTTAACTGGCACAGGTTAAGAAGCACCTGAGCAGCATTCTGAGAAGACCGGAGACAATAACAAGCAACTCTTTGCTGACAGTTAAGATGTATGCTTTTCTAACAAGATGTGATGCTTCATCAACATCTTCTTAAAAGATGTTGATGAAGAACTGAAGAGTTTGGGATTCTGGCTCTGGCAACTTTCTGAGGGCTTTTCATCTTTTAAAATTATCCTACTAATGCTAATGCTTGTCTATGGATGGTGTTCTATAAAATGAATAGAGATGAATTTTAACTGGTTACAGTAATATAAACCTCGCTAATTAATATCAAATATAAGGCAAAAAAGAACCAAATGAAGGAAGCTGAAGTGGAGTGAAACTAAAATCAGATTATTTTGCTGCTAACCAAGTCAATATATAGCTTGATTAGTATAAACAGTGATTTTAGGGCTAACATCATATAAATAGCCATCTTTCAAAAAACAGCAAAACAAAAACATTAAAAATCAATCATGCAGTATAATCTTCTGACATCTGAAATAATAATTTGAGAGGGATAAATTTTAACATGAGCTTTACCTTGTTAAGACAATTAAGACTTAAAGCAAAAATACTGCAACAGTTAATCACAGCCTATCTGAAGAGAAGCAGAAGTTACATTTAAAGTATCTGCAATCCATAAGGAAAACTTTTGAGTCAAACTAGCTGTCAGCATGAGATAAAGGAAATGCTGTGTAGCATTTGGATACATATTTGGGTAGTTTTGCTAGCATTTTTGTAGTAGTGCTTACAGAACAAACAACTCTCCCACCCCAACAGAAGGCTTCAGATGCTACTCGTAAACAGAACTTAAAAATTTATTAAAAATTTTGAAGAATATTCAAATAATTTTCTTTGCTAAATAACCTCTGTGACTTCAAAAAATAAATGTGAAGATTTTTGGAATGTTAACAGAGATGTTAATCTCTGAAAAGCTAACACTACTACATATTTGATTACCATTCCTGAGTTCTAGAACTGCATCAGATTGTACCTGCTTCCAAGAAGTACCAGTGCAAAAACAGTTCATGACTGAAGCCACTACTACTACAGAGATAGTGAAAAAGCACAAGATACTCCTTAATAGGTTCTTCTTTTAAATGAAAAAGTAAAATCAGCTTAAACTTCCTTCACATAATGGATAGCACCGAGATCATCAAGATGAGAAAACAAAGTAAAGAAATTTGCAGTCCAGTTCATGTTAAGATATGGTAAGCAAATCATAAAAATGTAAATGAGTATTCTTTTGAGCAATCCATCTAAACCATTGACTACCATCAGTCATTTCTAACACAGGAAAGAGTATCTGCAAGTAATGAAATTGAGAAATAGGTCACTTCAGAAATGGAGAACTGCACGGCTGTGCCAATCTCTCATTAACACAAAATTCAGGGTATAGTAAAAGACAGCACATTTTATGAACTATGCAGACATGTACATAATTCTCACACTTTTCTTTCTACAGTTGGAAAATATTCAACCTATTGTGTGCATAATTTATGAAAACAGACTTTAAAAGCCACCTATCCATACCATTGATCAAATCAATTTTTTTCTTTTCCATAGACACACAACAGTATTATTTGTCTAATACATCTTAAGCATGTGATCAAACATTAAAAATTACACAATACTTAACTACATTACTCTCATTTGCAGTAACTGTAACTGTAGTAAGAACAAGCTATTCAACTACCCTCAAAACACGTAAGACTACATCATTTATACTTATATTCAACTAATTACTGCAGAGAGTATACTTCTGTAGAAAAAAATAAAGTTAACCATGTAGCTACAATGTCAGTTATGAATTCCTTCCCCTTTCTCAAATTATTAGCTCTCTCACTTTTATTAGCTTTTACAGATACGTACCAACTGTTTTCTGCCGTACTATGCTTCTTGCCTTTTCTGTTCCTGGAGATCCAGTGGTTGTAGCACTGCGTTGTCTCATTGGTGCCTGTCCAGGCTGATCACGGCTCCAGCCTCTAGAAAAGGACTTATCAACAGAAGATTTGGGGAATTCATGCCCAACTCCTGCAAAAATAGAATTGCAAATCTATTCACTACTATGGTGGTATCACCAAACAGTGACAGTTGTATTCTTTCAGAGAGATTTAAAGTTGGATAGAATAAATTACCAAAGCTAGCATGATTTTAAAAGCTAAAGAGCACATTACTATATTTAAGTGTCTCTATAAATCCACTCAGCTAGCATTAACTGAGGGATACTGAATTTTTTGTCAGAAGCACTGGTGCTATTAAGCTATCGTGATTTTCTTTTCTGACCAATTAAGTTGAAAAACACAAGAAAACTGGTTTTACAAAGACTGTAGACAAATAAAATGTGTAACTATATACATTTTACCTCTATCTCAACCTTTGCTGTTCCTGTTAGACAAAACACACAAAATCATACATTACATACCATTAATGCTGCAGTTGTTTGCCAAATAACTTTGTGACACTTGAGGAACATGAAGTGAAAATGATAAAATATTTTACCATCAAATGCAAAAGCAAGTAAAAGGGAATTTAGGCTCAAAGAACAAGGCTTTTTGGAATTTCACCCTAAAAATACTATAAGAAAAGATGTAACAAGTTCAGAATTGCCATTTATATCAAAGTCAATAAAGCTCACATGAGGAATTTTCAAGAAACTGTACGTAAAAAAGTCCAGTGAACTAAAGAATATTTGCAGTGTATTTCCTTACCCACACTGAACTGACTTATGATCACAAATTACACTTTATAACAGTTACAATCATTAAAAGGGCATCTTCTTGGAAAGGAAGCCTTAATAGAGCATGTTCATTATTATTAAAGAATTTATGCCAAAGAATTTATGCCAAAGAATTTGGGCATAATCTGTATGGGATTTATTACTTCCAAAACCCACTAGAGTTAACTCTTCAACTCACATTTAATCATGGAGGCTCTGGAATTCTACTGCTGAAAGCTAACAAACTCTTCTCTTGTGCTTTGCATGGGTGATACAGATGAATCAAAATATTTTTAAAGCACATGCACATTGCACATTGATTATTTCTCACTGACAAACCCTAGGGAAGTAGTAAGTACCTTCCCTTAGGTTTGGTTCTCCCTCAGCAATATGTGATGAACAACATCCATCAGAAAACAGAGAGATTAAAAAGTAGACTAAAAACTATACTTTTTTCCATCTTGATTTCCATCTTAAATACAGTTCGGCCTCTCAAAGCCCTTTTTAAAGAATAGTATTATCACCCATATAATACAGAAGACTAAACCAAGACAGAAGTGATTGCTCGTGGTGACATGCAGGAAGTCAGTTTCTAATATGGGAATAGAATCCAGCCTTTGCCAGTCTCAATTCAGCACTCTACATAGGAGGACAGATTTCCTGTCTCAACAACATCAGAACTGTAACAATACAAGTAGCCACCCTCTCTTCCTAAGTTTTGTCCTACAGAGTATTTCCTGCATCATATTGACATCAGTCTAAAAACTGGTACCATTCACATGGTACTAGTATCATTTCACTTAGTCAAAGTAAGTCACTTTAACAAAACCAGTCTTCACCATGGTTTAGCAGTGAGTTACTGCTCAAACAAAACTATGTTCATCTAACATTTCACCTTTAATCAACATTCATGGGATTCCAGAATCCATATTCCAATTATGCTTGCAATAGGCACTTGCTACTTAACTAATTTTTACCACACATGTAATCCTCATTAATTTAAAAATGTTTGGCTGGGAATCAATTTGTATTTGATAAAAATGGAAAGGCTTAACACATTGTAGTGTAAAAATTTAGGTTTAATTCTACATACCTTTAGGAATTAAATTCCATATGTGACTATTTGCAGGACTGAACCTTTATGGTAGGATTTCACAGTGGTTCTAAAAACCAGCCTTATTGTGAAGAAACTGGGCTATTTCAGGTGACAGTTATGTCTAATTAGCTACTCTGAAAAGACTGGACAAAAACTCCGTTGTACCCAACATCTCATTAGCACCGCTCAAACTCTTAAAATTGTATACAATGTTGTCTTACCTTTGCCTTTGTGTTTTTTCTGCTTCTGCTCACTTAATTTATCCAATGGCAGGTCACTGAGGTCCAGGCTATAGAGGTTTCTAGCTAATACTTTAGTTAGTGTCTCCATTGTCAATGACCACTCAGTGGCCAGCTCTTCCCAGTATGTCAGTGATGACATTACAGACAGCAAGTCATCCCAAAGTTCTCGAGAGATGTACACATTTAGATTCGCTTTGATCCAAGCTACTATAAGTGTCTAAAATAATAAAAGGAGAAACGTTGGCTTACCAACAAAAGATAACAACATTCAAATATTACTGCTTAAAAAGAAGTTTCTAACTGCCACAAACATTTTTGTGTAGTCCTAATATTCACTTCCTTGCCCGTACACAGACTTTCCATGAATAATGAAGTATTATGTTAACACGTGCTTCTGACTTAGAGGAACAACTGGATTGGCTTGTGTAAGATGTTTCCATACGTTACAAATTTTGTTAAAGAGTTCTGTAGCACTGTCCTTGACTAGTTCTCATCACATTTATATATTTTCTATCTTTTTTTTCCCTACTAAAGAATCTGAAGACTTTACAGATCCTAGGACAAACCAGTCAACAGCAGCTGTTGTTTCTAGTTTCTTGGTCAAAATTAAACTGAATTAATTAAAGTGAATTTATTTTTAATTGCCTGGAAAAGAGGTCCTGCAAGCCTTCCTGCTAAGGTGGAGTTTTTTCTTCCTTGATACTGCAAGAAAGTTTGGGGTGGTATTTTCAGCACAGATTCAGTAACCCTGAGCAGCACGAGTAGCATCTGTTCCCTGCAAAACAATATTAAACTTAGAGTTACTATTTTACTATAATTCTGTATATACCAAGATACTTTTAAAGATAATGACTGCGCTTGATTTGCCTAAACACACTGTAAACAGCCTAACTTTTTTCTTGTAAAAGAAATTACTCCCATCCCTTCCTTCCACACTTGACTTTCACAGTGAGGAACCCCTACTGCCGTGTAACATCATGTGCAAGGTTGTTCAAGGGTCATCACTTACAATGGCCTGAAATTGCAGGACAAAGGTTTAGTCATATTTCTGATCTGAGTTTATACTTTTTTTGTATGGATGACAAATTTTGGCAATATTACATGATCATAAACATACTTCATTAATTCTTTTGGGTGGCAAAGAAACTTTGTCATCACAGTCTACAGCCACTTCTTTAGTGACAAGAAACTGGGGAAGAAAATACTAATTTAGTGTGATCTGTTTTCTTTTATCACTCCCAAATTTCCCAGTGGCTAGTCTTGAACTGATTCCTTATTTCCTAACATGAGTAAACAAATTTTAAATGGCATGTAATGCCAGCTCTATTTACCAAGTGAGAGACTGAATGCATGTCAAGTTAAAATGGAATAAATCAGCCATTTGAAATCCCCTTGCTACTGATTCCTTACAATGGAGAATGGTGGCAATATACTACCTCATTAGAGACATCTATTTAAAGAAGAGGGGGAAATAATGCAGATGACTTTGAAGGAGGGTCTCTTGTCCCTGCTATGAATCTTAAACACTGGAAAGGACAAAACAGTTAAAACAGTAAATGGACTCTTGTAAAGAAATGTCTAAAGCTGGAGTTAATTATAGATCAAGAACAACTCACATCTCGTTATAATAATTATCCAGGCTTATCTGAGGATTTGTGTTTATTTTTAAATAAGTCTCCTATGTGACTTCATACTTAGCACTTTGACACATGAGCAAAATGTCCCAGAAAAATGTCATCAGTTGATCCTTGATAGTCTGTATACTCTAGCTTACTTCTTTTTTCATTGAGGGCTACGCTGACTCAAACTAGATAGTGCTTATTATTGGCATTAACAGAGGAGCTCACCACTTCCCCTGTGGTAAGTCGTTTGCGATTTTAAAGCCCATGCATTTACTGATTTAGAGGAACAGATTCACATAGTCAATACTATTCTACTGTGTTTACTACCAAGAACCATCTCACATTTATCTTGTGAACTAATAATCTAAGATAAAAACATTAGCATTTTACCAAGTCTTCTTGTCCATAGTCACTTGGACTACCATGTGGCGGTAGATATTAAGAATGCGTTTACACATATCAGTGTGTTCATCCAGCAGAGTTTTAATTTCATTTGCTGGTTCAAGAAAGAATATGTTTGAAGAATTTATAATAAAAACCTGTAAGTAAAAAAAAAAAGTAGATGTAATGAGGTCGAAGCACTTTGATGTTTTCAACAGTTTAGCTGATAGTTACGAGGAAAGATAACACCCATGATTAACAGAACGGGCTGCATGTATACTCAGAAGTATGTACTTAAACACAAGTTAGCTTAATTTGATGATAACACTACAGTAAAACCAATAAATTTAAAAAAAATATCTATAAAACCTATTTGTATATCTTTGTTCTCCTGGATATATGCTACAAAAAATTACATAATTATTTAGTATGATGGACAAAAATATTCCACTAAAGAAGTCCACTGCTTCTTTAAGCACAGAAGTTCCACTGTAAATGAACAACTGACTAGTATAACACACACTAAACTATTTGAAAGAGTCCTTGTATACTCTTTGTGCATCAGCATGACAAAGAGTGTAGTACACTCTGGGAATCTACAGTATTCATCCCATCACAGTCAGTGTGGCTTACCAGAAATAGGAAACAGGATACCCTCTCCAAAGTGGTTGCCGTCATACCCAGCAGCACGATTCAAATATGCATGTACTTTATAATAGCTCATGTGATGCTGCAAATCAGATATGGACTACCTCCTTGGTTCTATGAAATCACATACCAAAATCTTCATACAATTGACAAATGTCAAATACCCAGAAAGCTGATGTGAGGATGAATCCCAGGATGGTTCAAAGGGAGAAAAAAGGACAAGATTTCCAGGAAAAACTATAGCAGCCAAGTAATGTGTAGTGGCACTGGCTTCAGGAACTCTTGGCTTTTTGGTTCCTTTTACAGTGCAAAACTGTGTTCATTGGAAGCCCATACCCACCACTGCTACAGATCTACCACCACCACATGTAATACACTCTCATTAAACAAGACAAATAAGAGTTCTTGTAAGCTATTTGTAGCTCACAACCAAAGCTACAGCCACCAAATTCACTTTTCTCACAGGTATATTTACATAATTTATGTAAGTTATTCTTCTATATGGAAAGAAAGCAGCAGAATTTTTTAATGGGTTTTAAAAGTTCCTGTAAGCTGCAGAAAATCTTATGGATGCTACTTAGCTGTCCTCTTCCAAGGTGCAATGTACCAGGCATATAAAAGCTACTAGGATTAACTGTGCTGTCAAGTTTGAATGTTCACAAGTATTACTTCCTAGATATTTATGTTAGGAAGCCTGCCAGAGTACATGATGGAGTTAAGGGAATTCAAGCATATAAGCCTCTATTCAGAAAGACACTGTTTTCACAATATGCAGAAATGAATGAAAAATATAGTCAAAGCAATTCTTCATGCCATTGACCATCCTTTCTTTGCTCCTTGTGCAGTGCAATGATATTGTATTATGTCAGCATTATGCAGCAACAAGAAAAAAAATAAAAGCAAACATAAAACAACAACAACAACAAACCAAACAGATGTATACACTATTAGACTTTAAATAACTGTGTTCTTAACATAAGTTATTCTCAGTTTTTGTTTTTAATCTGGGTTAAATCTTTATGGAGGTTGGGAAATGTATTTTTCACAGAAGAAAATAATTAATGGCGAGTCCATCTATTGCGAGGACAGAAAATAATTATGTCCTCTGGAGTGCTCTTTAATGTAATACCATTTAATGTGACAACATTCTTGGCATGAAAAAGGGTAACACACTGTATATTTAAAAAAAAAGATCTAGCAAAGAGTATTATGACAGTCTGGTTTTGGACTCTATCTGGCGAACAAGCCTTCTTAAGGTTGAATGATTTCAATGTTATTAAATATTAGCAAGTTTTCCACTGACTTCAGTAGACAGAAAATTAGGGCTTTCAGAATGAAAACAATGAAATCAAAGCAGACATGGACACCTCAGAAGTTACAGGACCTATTACTAAAGTGCTGTTACATTTTAGGAATTTATTAGGAAATATTTATATCACAGGCAGCTCTAGATCTCCAATTTATTTGCCTTTCTTAATCCACATGTTCATGAAATCATTGGTTCTACACTTGTAATCTCCCTGTACTGAGAGCTTTGGAGTTTAATGATTAAAAACTATTACTATGCAGTTGCAAGTTACTTGCTTCAGCTAATGAACCCCTCCTTGAAGGGCCTAGAAATAAGCCTATGCAAGAATTAAATGGGAAGAAAACTTAAGATAGAAGTCTTGGATTCTTCATTCACAGAAAATGGCAAATGTGGTCCAGAAACCTCTCAAATTCAGACACTGTACGAGGATAGAACGTCTTGATTCTGTTTCCAGCTAAAGATACTTAGTGGTCAAATGAACCTCTGTCTAGAAAAACTTCAATATGAAGAATCTCTCAGACATTTACAGATGTGTGAACTTTAAAAATACACTGCAAATGGACAAAGACTTTTCATTCCTTTCCTAGAAGCACTTCATGCATATTCTGTAGTCCTGGTATGCAAAGATTATGAAGGTTAAATTGTTATAAAGTTTGAACTAAATAGTCATTTCAGTTACAAAGTTTATTTTTATATAGCAGTGTACAGCATTACAGGAAATCATTCAAGCTACAGTAAAAACTTTGAATTCTAATTGGGATGGTAACCCATGATTCAAGTGCACACAATGGAGTAGTAAATAGTAGTAAATATCCACCTGTTTGGCTTAGAATAAATTTTCTTCTGGATAGAAGGCTACAGTCATATACACACCATAACGTAAGTTTGTGTCTGTACATATTATACATAAAATGCACATATTTTCTATGACCATAAATGCATTTCAAAGAACCTCAAATTATATACTTTTGATTATATCTAAAATAATGTACAGAATTTGGAGATGTTTTGAAGGGGTATGGGAATGCCTTTATAAGACCATTATGCTATATTCTACTCTTTTACGTACTAATATCATACTCTTTACTATTAAGCTGAAAATTAGATAGCAAGTTCATTCCATACCTGCAATACTGACTGCACTCCAGCTCGTACATTTTGCTCTTCAGTATCAATTTCAGACAGTTTATGCAAAGTGTCTTGGTAACAGCCATTTCTTGCCCAGTTTGAATTTCTAACATGACTGGAGTTCACACCTTTTTCCTGAAAAATATTTTGCTCTTAAAATCCCATTGATTTGTTGACAGGTTGTTTTTGTTTTACGTTAAAGGACAAAGTATGTAATAGATAATACATATCACAGTTGCATCTTAAAGACAACATCATGATTAAAGGTGTTTGTAGCAATTATTTTAAAGTATCTGGACAAAATAATTACGATTTTTTCTTACCCATTTATTTGTATATAATTTTTACACAGCTGAAAGTTGGAATACTTTATAAACCATATCTTGGAAGTACTTTATAAATCTATATGATTTCTTTAAATTTAAATAGCCACATAAGTATCTACTGATAATGGAACAAATCGGTAGCATATACATGCAATTTTTAATTACCTTTGTTTCATTCCCCTCAACATGCTGTAAAATCCAACTTAACCACGTATAGTCTGTTGAGAAGGCCAATTGGTCTTGGCCTCAAGTCTACTATGCAAAAGATGCACAAATAGTAACCAACAATATTTTACCTCTTCTCTTTCTTTTGCCTTCTCAGATGAATTATGGTCTACAACATTTTCATCACAATCTACAGCTGTACACTGCATTATTTCTTCAGGCTCTTTCATAAATAAGGGCTTATCTTCTTGCTGAATCCATTCCTGATAAACCTTTACCACTTTCCTCATGGCAGCGGCTTCACATATTGGCAACAGAAATGCCTGGGAGTAGAAACAGAAACAAACAAAAGCTCAGTTACATTACTTGAAATCAAGTTGGAACTAAACTATGTGGCTTCAAGCTATAATTAGAATTGAACAGTTTTAAGTACAAATTGTACTTATAAAGTCAAGAAGCAGCAAGATAAGTACTAAACTAGTGCTCCGTAATGGCCAGGTTCTAAGGCATAAGAGAAAAAACAAACAAACAAACAAACATACAAACTTACAACCACTGTAGGTTCTGAAGAAGTAAATTATTCCTGAACCTAAATGTTAGCTCACTTTCTTTATCTGAAATGTGAAAGTGTGTACACAGGCAATGGAGAAAAAGTTTTAACAAAAAAACTTGTCAACAAAGTAAATTGAAAAGTTCACTGCCAAAGAGACAGATATGAGAATCTGTACAGGCAGTGCCCAGAACTGCTGAAATTAAAGCGCAAACACTCATCAAAAGCATGCAAAAGAAGTGAGGAGAAGTTTCTACTACAGCACCTTTGATTCAGAGGACTTGGAAGAGTTCTAAATGACAAAATTTCAAGTGTCATACGTTACTGGTAGGCATATATCTTATTTTTATCTAGATGAGATTCAAAACAGTAGCCTTAAACAGTAGCTTGACTCCCTGAAAAGATTTCAAAATTATTATTTTTAAAAATAATGCATTTGAGTCAGTGTGACGGCCAATTTCTGCCCTCTTCAGCAGGTTTTATGTACCTGCTGTACTGGAAACAAGTAGTCAGAGATCAGGAACTTTTAACATTAGTCAGGTTTCAACGAACTATAAATGCATTTACCAAAGACCACGATGACCTAACTGTATTAAAAAAAAAAAAAAGGAAAAAAGAAGAAAAAGAACAGATAAACTACATTAACACATAGTTTTATGGAGCCCATGGTGTGAATGTTGAAAACTCACTGACTCCTGTAAGTAGTGCCCACTTGACACAAACAATATGCTCTCTCTCCAGAAATGGATGTGTCATCTGAGTATCAAACTAAAAAGTGCGAAGAAAAAGAAGAAACCCATTAAAATGAAGTGTGAAGAAAAAAAACTGAAAGGGCTGTAAATAGATGTATCAATAATATCGAATCTACATTCAATGCCTCAGGCTCTGTCAACCCGAGTGGCAGTCTAAATTTGGTAACTCTGCTATCTCCTTCAGTAATGCGTCCAAGTTCTTCAACACACAGGATGTGGTTAAGCTTCTGATGGATAAGTTTCAGTGGGTATGTTTCTGACATTCACCGCATTCAAAAATAACCCTTTCATCCAGAAATATTGGAGGTTTTGCATGTTTAGTTTTATGTTGTTTAAAGCAATTAGCATCTTGCACTTCAACTGAAAGTTAGCAGATTTTTCTTTAATTTTATTCAGAAAAACCTCTTCACCTTTTGTCCTATTCTCGAGGGCATACAGAAAATCTACTTGGTTCCATTTTTCTGCTTTGAGCTCAAAGCTAAGTATCTTTGTATTATAGGAAAGACTCAGTATTCTGGCATATGTTCTTAGTTTAAATTTGTTTAGTAAAGTTTACATCTGAAAAACACTATTTTGAGTACATTTAGCTAACACTTGTGGTTGCAGTAAAGTCAAAAGCAGAATGCTACCTTCTGTAGCCATCTGTCTCACTCTCCTGATGAATGCTGTCAAGGTAAGGGCATTTGACTGCTCCTAAAACAGCTCTTGAACAGCTGCAGACTCCTACAGCAGGTTTATTTTTACTTTTGGTTATGAGCTCTAATAGCTATGGGGTTGATGCATGAAAAGATCAAACGTTGTTGTCTATAGGGAATTGTAAAGTCCAAGTTAAATGCTCTAAAGCTGGTTAGTAAAGAAATAGAATTAGAAAAATCAGGAATTGGAGATATTCTGATTAAAAGGGAATATTTTCTAATGCTTTAATTTTAAAGGCAAGATGACAAAAAATGAACTCTCACATAATGTTCTGGTTAGCAAATACACTTGAAAAAACTCTGACATGGTATATAGTATAATAGTCAATATTCTTGCGTTCTAAAGCAGGTTCTTTACCTGTCGAAAAATCTCAGTTAGAAAATTAACATTACTTCTTTTAGAAGAAAAGACTTTGCGGACAATTTCAATATCAGTTAAATGTTCTTCATCAATACTGCAGAGGCTGGAAGAACTTGGTTCTCTCTCTGTTAGAGTGCTTGTATTAGAATGAGATTGTTCTGGCTCTGCATTTCTGTCCTGCTTATCAGTGCTGTCATTTTTGCTGTCTTCCCTTGAAGCCATGCTAGCAGCTGCTCTCTGAAACAAAAATTAAAGAGAATTTCCATAACACATTTTAGCAATACAATTTGAACATAAAATTTAAATTACATAGAAGAATTACAAAAAAGACAAGATTCACCGTATTTCAAAGATTTTTACCTCTACTTGATTAAAACCCAAATGTTTAGAAAATTTATTTATTTTTTTAAAGTACAGCAAATCCTTCTAAACTGAATTCATATGCAGAAAAATTGTTTAGAAATTCCTTTTTCCAATTCTTCATCAGTTATAATTATCAGAGGGCTACATGCTGCTGAGAATACAATCAAGACAAACACATGAAAAAAGAAAACCTTGCGTATTTGATTTTACCTGTATATTCTTTGGCACATTTTCACCTTCCATCCCAGGAATATGAGGTCCTGCATGAGGTTTTGGCTCAAGCCAGAAAGACACCAACCACCGAATGACAATAACACGAGCCTTAATAAAAGGTTCCTTTGTGCAATATATTGCCTCATTGGTTTCAGCATCTTTCTTAACCATTACGTAGTGTGGCTTTGGTCTCATCTGTGGTATATCTGTAAGGAAGTGCAACATTTTAAAATACATGCAGAGAGAAAACTGCGTGTAAGAAATCTGAAAACCATAACCAATACATGGTGAACGTTCAGAGATTCTGATTTTTAATATTTGCTGTTGTACGCATTATCCCAAAATTTGCCTAAATGGCTATGATACAGATAATCCCAAAGCAACAATTTATCTGCGACTCATTTTACAGACATTGAAGAACCGTTGTAAATCACATCCTAATACCAAACCTAGCGGGAAAACAGATGCAGTTCAGAAGCAATGCATTACATTTTCTAATGCAGCCCTAGGAATCTCTGTCTGCAGCAACCCATAGTTAAGCCACATAGAGATAAGGGTCATCAGTTGTTTACTGACATGGATGCTAACATCTAATCGTGCCTATAAGGCGATAGCTTTAATTCCAACTGTATTTTAAAAGCAGCTGCGATAAGAAAAGACTCTTTTGGCTCTGAAATAGGTGAAAGATGAGTAATAGGACAGTGAAAAATTCTTCTCCAAGGCCACTTAAGTCTCACAGCTTCATCTAATGCCACACTTGCACCAGGCAATTTTGGTGGATTTTGCAGCCAGAGCAAGAGCACATACAACTTCACGTGATTCAGGTAAAACACAATTCTAACAGTACTAATTCCTATCCTAGATTTCAAGAAACACAATGAACAACGCCCAGTAGGATGACAATCCAGTTCTGAAGGAACTGGAGTTATTTGGGGTTTATAACCTACAATTTACTTTTCTCCATCCCATATTCTACACAATGGTTCTGAATAGCGTACACCTTCTGGTTTTCTACTCTAGAAGTGACAAAGATACTGACGGTACCAGTGATATTCCTGCATCTAATACAGAAAAAAACACAGAGTGGCAGTTCTTGAAAACCCAACTTGGAAGACATCTGCAGTAAAAGCGTTACAAAAACACAGAGTGGGGAAAGGAGAATAGTTGTTTGATTTTTATTTTTATTTTTAAATGGTGCATAACCTACATTTCTGCAAGGACATGCATCAACATCCCAGTGAAACTCCTGGCATGTATCAGCTACCTCAATACTGCAAAAGCCATTTCTGGATTTTGCAGCCCGATACAGAGTATAGAACATTGCTGTGATTATCATCAGTGTGCCAACTTTATTCCTGGTTCTTCAGTGTAGAAGGGCAAGTATGTGCCAACTTTATTCCTGGTTCTTCAGTGTAGAAGGGCAAGTATGAGATCTGCTCCAATACAAGGATCTGATGAAAGTCTGTCCGAGGACTGAAGATGCCATGTGCAGACAGAACGTACCCTACTGCTGGCATTTCAGTATCACAGCTTTTATCTGGGGATACCATGCAACCTTCCCCTCCCTCACAAAAGCAAACAACAAAAACACAAAACAGAAGGCATAATGGTCCTGTTCAGATATGGAGAGAGACCGATTGTGCAGAGCAGTATTTCACCACTGTCTCAACTTTTCTACTGTATGCAGCTAAGTAGTGAGGTATGTTCCATGGTTTTACAATCTTTGAGTAGGCCAGAAGGCAGTTCAAAAATAATTATGCTTGAAATCAAAGAAGACGCAAAGTAGTCACACTGTATAATATAAAGTTGTTTCCCGACTGTATCTTCCTAATGCCAGGTCAACAGTTGAGTTTTTTGTGTTGTTTGAGGGGGATCCAGCACAATTTCTGCTGGGTTATGGTGTTACAATTCAAAAGGAGCAAATCTGGACAGCAGCAAAGAAATAATTGCCTAGACAGTAGCTGATTGTTTTATGACAGGCATATACAGTTCAAGGTGTCTGAAGTGAACACAGCCTACTTGCCACCGTGCTGTAAAGGTTTCCCTGTTAACATCACACACACACATCACAACAGCTAGCACCAGTGTAGAGGATATCCAGGCTGGTATATCTCAGTGTCATTTCAACACACACATACGAAAGGAGTGACAGTCTCATTCTGGTGCTGCTAACAGATGACTGTTTCCAGAACACACTTTAAAATAACATCAACTGCTTCTAATGGAAACATCATTTTAAGAGAAAAAAAGCAGAAAAACTATGTGACTCTTGCATACCAACCACGTTAAATTAAGTTACAAACTCACAGAATACTTTTAAACGGTTTACAAAGGTTTTATTTAATACAAACAACAACAAAAAAAAAAAAACCTGTACATTGTTTTCATTCTGTGGAAGACAGCAGCTTAGGAAAAATATTTAAAAAAATTAACATCTTACACAGCAGCATAAATAACAGCACAGTAAATAAAAATGAAGTGCCTGGTAGTGCAGTAAAAAAGATGCAAAAACCAGTTCTCTCTGGTGTCTATTAGCATTCAGTAGGGTGTGAAGGCTGCAATACTGGCTTTGCAGTAACAGCACCTGGACAGTATTTTCAAAAGGACAACCAGGAGACATGCAGTAAACATGTCCTTGCAGTACACTGTCTCCTTCTGTAGTTTCATGGTATCTTCTCAGAACATCCTCTCTATACACATTTTCTATCAACTGTATTATGTGCTGCAGCTGCTTCTCAAATCTATCTTCCTTCAATTGTTTCTTGTATTTGCACATTTCTGTGAAGGCTCTAGGTGAGGACACTGACCTAAAAACAAAGTAAAACAGAAGTTTACTAGATTGACTCAAATAACACAAGAGAAAAATATTTCCTTCCCCCAATTTTCCATTTTTCCATTCTGCCCTGCCCCGCCAGGGAACTTTGGAAGACATACTCAGGGCAGAGAATGAAAAAGCTAGGAAAAAAACAGAGTTGTAACAGTGGACACTTGCAGTTTTGACCATGCTTACTTTGTAAGTCAATAACAAGCTTAACAGAGCCAGATGGCAGCCTACTTTTTTTGTTTACCTGTAAATGAAGGAGCTCTTCCAAATAACTTAGAAATGGAACAAATATGTACATTACAATGATGGAAGTTAGAATTCCCCTGAAGTCTAACTATTGTAACCATAGCTCTTACTAAAGTTTCCAAAGAACATATTACTGAGTCTAAATATATGCTAAAAGACAATCAAAACAAAACAAATCCATACTCCTGTACTGTACTGCTCTTCTAAGCCTGTGAGATTCATGAAGGAGGCATACTGTTAGCTTCCTGTAACTGGAATGTCCATTACTGTAACTGATACGTGTATCTGTAAAGCTGCCTTAACAACAACAAAAAATCTGCATCCAATATGCCATCTCCAGCAAAGCCCCTGTATTAATGCTTGCTTAGTAAAACTACTGTTCTAATACGTCTCGTGACTTTTCCTAAAGTATTAGGTGAGTAGCATGAAAAAATTTGGTTTTCAAAAGCATGCTCTGTGTCAAGATTTGCACTGCTTTCTGCCTGAAAGAGCTATCAATTTTGTTCATAACAGGCAGATACAGGACTGTTTTCAAATAGGGTGGGGGAGAGGCATGCCAAAGAAGAATTTCAGAAAGGAGAAAATCCTATCCCACTTACCAATGTTTCTGTTGCCTTCATTACTGTTCTTTTCCCCCAGATCCTCAGAATTGCCTCTGACTTTGCACAGTTTAAGGTACTGACAGTAGTTTTGGAGATCTGAGCCCATTTCTTCTTCTTCCCCATTGTCCAAAACAGTAGAAGCTTCTTGTTTATGGTTCACAGAAAGAAAGGACTACAGTAGCACTTCTGTGGAAGATTCCATCAAGACCTCCACGGAAAGAAATTGTTTCCACATATGTTGTTCCACGACCTCAAGTAGAAGTAGGTTTGCTTTCCCAGCATTGCTATCATTCTACTTGTATCCATTTCAACACAAACTCTTCAGTATCTTCACACAACTTTTCTTCTACAGTTATACATAACTGCATTTATATTGTTTCTTCTCCCTTAGATGAGAAGGTCCACTGTGTGGCTTTCCCAGGAGAACACCCAGCCCAGGTTTCTGAAATGCTCATCTCTGCAGAAGGCCATAATCCAAATACATGTACATGGACTGGCAGAAAGACAGACCTTTTCAACATGCTTCTAACAGCTTGATTTTAGAAGTTGGAATTGTGGCTGAAGAGATTGCTATTAATCCTTACGAGACACTGCATCAATATGCAAGAAGAACAGTGAGGTATCCAGATTATTCAGGCAGCTGAAAGCCTGAGCTGATGATATTGTTTCACAAACAAAAGTCTTCAATTCTGTTGGCTTACAAGAATTTGTGCATGGGTGCACACAAATGTGAGACAGCAAAATCAGGATATACAAACAACATCCTAGTTTAAAATGGGCTAAAATCCTCTAAACAAAACTAGTTAGGTTTGCTTAGCAAACACCTAGAATTGCGTCTTGATATGGAAAGACGCATTTTAGCATGATCAGCTTAAAGATGGTGTTAAAACCTCACTTCTTCCTCCTACTGCAAGCTCTTGACAAAAGACAGTTGATACAAAAATGTAACCAACTCTGCCCTGACTGAAGATTGGAGCAAGCATTGTATGATCCAAACACTGTGATTCTGTACAGTTAAAGCCAACATCTCCCAAAGAACAACACACTAAACTTCTTATCTCAACAAAATTCTCTTCTGAGCATAACTTGCATCAACAACAGAGACCACATTAAAGAACCATTTTACAACATTTAATTTACTTGATTCAGGTTTATACAGTAAGATTGACTCAAACTAATGAAGTGTTCAGGTGCCTCCACAAATAGAGAATTGAGAACCACAAAACTGAAACCATAACATGTTCTTTCATATGGAACACTTTCGGAGAATATTCTTTACAGGCAATGTCACAATCAAAAAACTGCTTTGCCATACCGTGTGTTAGAGGAAATGTAATGATTTTATCAGTTATGTTAACACTTACCAAGTATAGGGTTATATAAGCTGGTCTCCTTACAGATGTTTGGGAAAATAGAAGGCAAGTAGTATTTCTTAAAATTTGAGAACAAAAATGAAAATCCCTTTTCCTGGTTTTCCTTGTTCTTCCATTCTAAACTCTTAACCTTGAAAGCAAAAGAAGAAAACAACTGTTGGATAAAGTAAACATCTAGAAGTAGAAGAGAAAGATGACTGATGAAATTGGTTCTGATTTATTTCTTATGGAACAATTTCTTATTTATTTTTATGGAACAATATCATATATATTTTAATAAACACTTTTAAAAAGGGTTGAGCAGAAATTAGCTGGTAAATTTCAATGAAACAAAGACTGTTTCCATTGAAAAGGAACTGTAACACAACAAATATTGAAACGAACAAATGCATCTACTTTTATGGTCATATTAGGTAAGTCAGGAAGTAAAGTCAAACTAATAAAAACAGTTTTAATAAAACCAAACAATATTTCAAAGTATTCATAAGAAAAGGACAATTACCCATGCTACTCTGAACATTTGTTTTGACAATTTGTTTTAACACATTTTGACTTAACAATTGTCCTTGTATTCCTTACAATAGGTATTTGTATTCATCTCTGTTCAACATGAAACAACCCTATTTGTCAATTGCAATCAGAAGATTCAACTTTAAAGTTGAATTATATAGATCTGCTTTTGGGTTATGAGTGCTAAGCCCTCGTCATTACAAAATGTTTTCCTATTGAAAAGCATAAGTTCTCAATAATAAACTCAATATCCAGTTTCTGTTTTTGTCCTGGAGAATGCATCTGCCTGCAGAGTTGTGTAAAGTCTACTACAAATAAATTAAAGGAAGCTTTCAGAAAAGCACCTTCCCCAAACACACCCTATTCCCTCCTCCAAGTCCACAGTTTTATTAATGATATATTTTCATGACAATAAGCCTGGAACACACATACATACACACACCCCAAAGAAGTCAACAGACTAACACGTAAAAACTAGTAACCCGAAGTCCTTTTAGCAGCATTAACACCAAAAAGGTAACTATTAACCTTGAAATTTTCAGTGCTTCTAAAAAAAATTAGCAAAAGATGCTAGCATTCACACAGCAAATAAGTTCTGTGACACTTGTCCGAACAACATCTAAATTTAGATAAACTGCTATCAATTTACTAGAGAGAGGACAGTTGTCTTCAAGAATGTAAGAGGGTAATTTTAGTCAAAGTTAACAGTCATCGTTAAGCTACAGACCACAAGTATGATGGCCTCTATTCAAACTGGGAGATGCTGGAAGCAACTAAATGAGGCTGCTAATTATTCCAGCACTGCAAGTTCACAGAGGAAGACAGATAAACAGAAGTCATGAAATGTTATATTCTATTTTGACAGCATCTGTGCCACTATCCAGCCACTTTAGCATAACCTATAAAAGCATGAAGAAGAACTTATAGATACCTCTCCCATTGGGTTCTGCTGTACAAGTCTGACCCAAAGGGTCAGTGCCCTGGTACACCTACAGACTGTCATACAGCCAAGCTGTTTGCTGAGCATAACAGCAGAGCAGGCTTTGAAGCGGTGTGCTAACTGGCCAGAAAATTAATTATATCCTAATAGCTTAGCCAAACAGCTTTCGTTAGAAGCTCCTGACATGCCCTGTCTTAGGCATCTGAAATACTGATGGAGATCATGGGAGTGTTAAAGTACAAAGGGAAAGACACAGTGCGAGGTAATAAGAGACACTCGAGTTTCTTGCTGTGGACTAGGTACTTACTCAAGTCTTCATTTTCTGTCCACAGTTTAGTTCTACCTTCTAGGTAGCTTGGGACATGTAAGATCTTATTACCTAGTTTTCACAAAGCAATGCCACTCAATGAGTATAATCTCATCAGTGCAGTTACTTTCAAGCAGAGCTTAAGTCATAAGCTTTGTCAGATCTGAAGCATTCCAAATATTTATTGCTTCCCACTACTTCTGTCTGTAAAAGGTTCACTTGCTCAGCTGTACCAGTAATCCCAACCTCTGTGTAGTGTACTGTATTATAAACCTGTACACCTAGGTTTATAAATCTCCTAGAACTAAAGCCCCAGAAAGTACTGTTAAGATAGCTACAAGTTACTGATCGATTATCACAAGATCTGGGCAGTAAATACCTTGTTGGTCAGCAAAAGACACAATCGCTTTCTGGAAAGCCATAACCTCCATATCATGCTCTCAACACACCCTAGAGTATTTCTAATAACTAGAACTTTCCAGTAACTAAGAGTTTCCATTAGAGAATGGAGAAGCTGTACATAAAATCTCATGTAACAGCATCAGTTCTGGAAAGAGATAGAGGAAAAGTATGATGCTGAGCACAGACACACTGTCTGTCCCAGTTTTACAGATCACTGTGTCTGACAACCTATTTCCATTTGGTTTTGCCAGCTAGCCTGAGTATAAGCCTAGGAAAGAGGCCAGCAAAAGTTTGCTCGGACTTGTTAAAACACCCTTATCACACAAATCCAGTACTTTCAGTTAGAAGTTTCCCCTTTTTTTTCTCCAATTTGAAAAGCAAAATCCCTGACCATCAAGAAGCCTACGCAATAAGGAAGGGCCTAGTTGATCCTTTCACTGCTTGAAGACAACATGGTGAGAAGACAGAAATGCAAAGAGCTGGAATCTGCATTTCTTGCAATGACTGACAAGCATGTTCTTTTTCCATCCCTGCGGCAATCTGATGCAGGACCCTGTGGTGAAAGGCCAGTTCACAAGCCAACTAAGGATTTTCTAAGAGACTTGGATTTTTTATGAAGGACTTGGTCCTGTGGGGTGGGATGTTTAAACCGTTTTTATATATACTTGCCGTATATGGAGTGCTAGCAGCAAATTTTTGCCTTGTAATGAACAAACAGATATTAGTTATTTCATATTTATTTGTTTGAAAACATAGAACATACCTGAATTACAATGTATTTCAAAAGCGCTTCTAAGAAATAGCTTGTTAAATCTTCTTGTCCTTTATCGCCTGATTGTGGAGGAACAAGTGGAGTGATCTCCTCTATAGTCACTTGAGCTATTAAAAAAAAAGATCAGGTCTACATTTATGCCGTTTCTTTCCATACATAAATATCTACCAAGTAACCAAAGTACAAATGTACAGACACACCTACAGGCAAAACAAACCACTCACACATTAATGAAATTTAATAAGTTTGAGCTAAAGTAAGAAACTAGTTCTGTACTGGTTTATATCTAAAAATACAGAAGATAAATTCTCCCTATGCAGGAATCTACCTGCTAAAACCAAATTTTTCCAAAAGGCGTTATCAATTTATTATTTGCATAAATGCCAGAAGAGAGAGTAATGTTTGTATTTTACAAAAGCTAAACCTTTTTATCTTTCATTATTTTCTTTATTCAGCAATTCATCAGTTAATTTGCATAAAGTTTTAGCTTTATACTTCCTTTGTGTCTGAAGTGAAGCTAGATAAGTATTTCACTCTTGATCCTGCAGTTCCATATTTGCATTACACCCTTTGTACTCTGCAATTCTATGCTGCCTACATCCTGTTTAAATTTGTTCCTCCTTTCCCACTGTGGAGACATACACATGATAACTCCAAAACAGGGCTTAATCCAGCAAATTTTTACAAAAATCTGTAGAGCTGGAATTCAGCAGCTAGCATCAGCTTTCTTTCAATAAACTTAATTAGCAATGAAGGAGACACTGTTTGCTTCTATAAGCAAAGCTTGCATCAGCTCTAATGCACTGGGTGGAACCAATGGAAAAATGCAACAGCGTCTTCTACTCAGAAGAAAGAGTTGTTAGCTTCTTATTTGCATTTGTGTGAATGCACAGTTTGCACTTGATAACCGAATTCCAATTCATCAATAAGCCTGAAATCCTAATAACAGGTACATGTATCGAGTTCAGAAGCAAGGTTCCCCAAAGCTACAAGTGTCTGACACTGCTAGAGTGAACAAAGGAAAAATTGTCATAAAAAAAAAAAAAAAAAAGAAAAATACTCTGCTTACTCAATATTGATCACTCAATTATATTGGCATTAAAAAAAGTGTAACAAGCTTATCTCAGAATGCTGACACCTTTCCAATGATGTAGGCCTTTCTGACCTCATGTTTTGCAATTTAAAAAGGTGACATTTTGGGGGAAAACTCCTTCAGAGCCATAAGAATATTGCAGATTTAATTGCCTGGTCATACACAGACACAGTGGGAAGATCAACTGTTTGGTTTCACACGTTGCCCTAACAACTGCTTATTGTCTTGAAAGCCATAGCAGAAACTGTTTTTTTCTAACCCCGTAGAATAAAGCCAAAGCAAGTGTAACGGTTCAGCATAAGCAGAACATGCCTATGAAAGTTTTCAGTAGATGCAACATCTGCTTGTAATTCTTAAAAAATAAATGAAATCGGTCAATTTATTTTCACCCACCATGTGCTGAGCTACCATTGCCACATGTTTAAAGAAAAGCCAGCAACAACAAAAAAGGACAGTGTTAATATTCAGTAAGACCTCAAACTATCAAGAAACAGATTAATAGATCCATAATCTTCCTGGCTACAAACACTGCTTCAACTTTCCTGCTCTGTGCTGAGAATTCAATTATATGAAGAACTGAGTAATGTTATCAAATTACTTACTTTCTTGAACATTAAGAGGAGGGTTAATAAGATTATCTAGTGTTCGGGGACCATATTCAGATTGTGGTGATGAAAATCCAGGAATTAAGCAAGAAAACATCCATAATTGTTCTCTACTACAGTTATTTTGAAGTGCTTGCAGCCACAGTAGAAAGAGACGTACGCCCTCTCGACGTATCTTAAAAAAGAAAATGGAACAAGTTAGCTTGGCCCAAAACATTTTGACATGTCCTGGAAGCAGAAGAAGAAAGGGAAGGGTAGAAAATTTGAGCATAGACAGACAGTATGGCCACCAGCAGAGTCAAGCTAGCACATTTGCAAGTCCTTGATAAAAATGCAAGGACAACCCTGGCATCTTGGCACTGCTGTTTGTCCCACAGAATCTTTCATAGGGCTTTCCCTGAAAGAAGAGGAAGAAAACCAACATGCATCTAGACATTTGTTCGAATACAGTAGTGTGAGACGCCATCTGAATTTTTCAGAAAATCCAAATCCCTCATAAGATTTTTAAATATGTTTGTGAATTAAAACAGCAAAATGAGCTTTTTTTTTTTCCCCCCAGCAGGACTCCTTCTACCCTTTTTCATTCCTTCTTCAAGGAAGGTGATGGAGTCCTGGAGCAGTCTACTCCTGATTCTCACACTGGAAAATTTCAGCACCAACCAAGCCTGCAGATGGTTTACAGAGAAGTGGCACAGTCGTTTGTTGCTATACCAAAACTACATGGGCAACTTTTGTCTCATGGTCAACTGTTGTTACACTACCCATTAGTCTCTTTCACCTAGATAATCTTCCACTTTTAAGACAATCTCAGCTCCAAAAACCAGTTTCTTTGCCCCAACAACGAATGATAAAGGCTTACTTCTGCTGTAGTACAAAATCTTTCAACCACTTGCACAAATTCTTAAATTGGCTACTCTATACAAGCACATTACTACTGTGAGTAGTTCTACTGAAGTAAGTATAATGATTAAAAGTCATTACTTCATGACACACAAGTCATGACCTCACTCCTATGATTTTACCATAAAATTCACCCTTATATTCTTACTTGTATTTTTAAACATTTTAGACAAAATTAATCAGTATATAACTTTTTCAAATACCTTTAATGAATTTCCAGTATGAAGAAGCTTCTTTAAAATCAATCCTGAAAAAAAAAAAACAACAAAATTTTGTTGTTGTTCTTTGTCAAGCAACATGTCAGAGTTCTCGGTCAGACTTGATAGTATCTTTTAAACAAGTCCTTGGCAATCTCCAGTTTAATCTTGGTGAACTTTTTATCTTCAGGCAATTCTCTCAATGCCAGAAGAAAAAAAAAAAGATCACCTTTCATACTTTCCTTATAACCCATAACATCTTTCCCAAAAGATTTTTTGGGAGGTACACATTAAACATGAATGGGTAACTAATATTATACTCATCAATGTTCTTTCTCAACAGCCCAACTTTCTTTGTACCTAGAAGAGCATCTTACTACACTGTTGATTTTTGTTGTTGTTTCATTCCACACATACACACCCTGCCTCTTTTTTTCCTCCCCCCTTATCTTGCTACTCTTTCAAGACTTAAATCCTTGTTAGGGCACTTAAAGGTTTATTAGAAAAGTAGTGCAAACTAAGAAAAGAGTAGTGTGAAACAGCTACTAATAAAAAACAAAATTAAAAAAAGGAAAAAAGAAAATTAACTTACCAATACTGTGAAATTGCCATCTCTGATGAATCCTTTCTGGAAGGAGTTGCAAAATTTTCTACAAAAAAAAAAAAAAACACAACACAACAAAATGGAACCTGCAGACCTACGTTACAGATATCATAGGCCAAGAAGCACTCTTACAAAGGCCACAGATCAGAAGCTGAAGGGTTATTTTAGAAAGTTTCCGCACTGCTGTCTTTAGAAGCATTACTGTCCTTTCAAGATAATTCCCTTCCTAAAGTTAAGAAGCCCAAAGGCTCTGATAGACTATTCAGCAAGTCCTGTAGACTTCAGATGTTACTGCAGTTTATCTGGCTTCACTGCCTCTGCTGGATATTACTTCTTGCAGCATAGGGAGCAGAAATTCCCCATTCACAACAGGCTCTATTAGGCTAATATCACCTTCACAGTGGCTTAAGCAAGGATGTTCAGCTGCGAACTTGTCTCTGTGGCACTGGCAAACAGTTGCTTCACTCTTGTCAACAGCAAGGTAAAGAGCTTCAGCAAAATAACGATGGACAGAGGTGGGGCAATAATAATCTTAACACCTCTGCAGCCAGATTAGTGGAATACCATCTTTCAAATAGTAAGAAATAGAACAGAGACAAAGGCAGTTCAAAAATCTATTACACAGCACTTAAATATTTACGTCCGAAGCATGAACAGTTTGTAAACAAACTGATTTCCCAAAGGGATTAGTAGCCCTGTCCCTCTAAAGCCTGTGCAATTGCTCCCAAAGCACAGGTCACCTAATACGCTTTTATGCAGGATCCAGGGAACAAATAAACTAGCTCTCTTCAGGTTCGCTCTCCTTTTAACAGCTAACCCCACAGTTTTAAGCACCAACGTACATTACTCAAAAAAAAAAAAAAAAAAAAAAAAAAAAAAAAAAAAAAAAAAGCCTCTTGAATCTGTGTTCAACACTGCAATGAGCATTCAGCAGCTTTCAATGATCATAATCAAATTCATGATCAGAAACCTCAATCAAAAAATGACATTAAGTTATTTCTAAATTATGATCTCTGATCTGAAATGGTCTGATTTTATTGAGTTAGAATCTAAACCATCTTAATTAAGTCAGGCTATGCTTTTGGTAAGGATATTGTGAAGTGTTATTTTCAAATCATAAAACATTCCAAGAATAAAAGGAACCTATAAAAACTTCCTCTGCAACAGCGATCTAATTATGAGAACAAGCTCAGGGACAACAAGCAATCAAAAAACAAAGATCAAGAGTAATTAGAGATCACTTTTATAAGAATTTCGAAGTGTACGATATATGGAGAGTGGGAGAGGAACACCACCACAAAAACAAACTTGGGAACTATCCACAAATGTAGAAAACATGTTTCTTCCTTTAAGACACCTTCCTGAAACAGCGCAAGTCAAATTCTTTTTCTTTTTACATTAACCACATAGATTCAACACTAAGCAAAAGGGAATGCAGTTAAGCATAAAGCATATTTCTATGTGACTGCAGTATAGCTATACTGTTACATTCAACAGGACTAAATTCTAAGTCAAAAAAAGTCAGGAATATTCAAATTATCTTACCTCAAAAATAAAAAGAATAGAATCTAATTCTTCTCTCTGAGACTTGTGACCTAGATGCAATTAAAAATAAATAGAAGATACCAAAACAAGATTTAAGGAACACTGAAAGAGATCGTTAAATATATAAAACAAAGACATTCATTTCTACAATGTAAGAATTACTTTGTATTCATTCTGCAAATACAAAGCATAAGTATATTTTGATTTGTTATGATTTAAAACATGTACAGTTTATATAACTTTTTATTATAGCATCAGCAGCTAGCAGAGATTAAGTTAGCTTTGCTTTGCAAGATAGCGTGTTTCTGTAATTCTGCAGACCACCAGAAGCCTAATATCTTAATAATCTTCCTTTTGCAAAACTGAAAACAGCGAGAGAATGAACTCTCCTTCCTCAATCCAGTGTGCATCTTTAGTTGCTCTGCCTTTATTTGCCATGTTAGTGTTTAAACATATTTCTGCATACCTAATGCAATTTGTGATCACAGAAGTGCAAAGACATAAAAAAGCGTTCTAGTTGAAATACCCACCTTTTTGTTTAAGACCTACTTCAATAGTCACAAAGTTTTCAAAGAACACATAATATATATGTGAGAAATGTACGTCGAAAAACTGTTTGAGATCAATTGATTCCGCATTGTCTGAAAAATAGAACAGAAGATCATTTTCATTCTTCTTCAGTCACCCACAATATACTTTTATCCAATAGTAATAATAGGAGATATTTAAAACAAAAAGTAATTAATATTGCTAAAGAAGTCCTTGAAGTTTTCATTCTTTTAAACAGAAGCCAAATGAAATGAAAAATATGGCATGCCATAAGTGCCTTGCAAACTTCAAAACGGGGAACAGCATCTTGCATGACTGTAACACCTGCAAACCCCTGTGATGAACCAGAATTCCATCAAGACTAGCACTGTACTTATGAACACTCATGTGGAAATCCTCAAAGAAATACAGTCATTTATCTAGATTAATTTAAAACCCACATTCCAACTAATTCTTTCATACCAATACACTCACTGAACCACACTCCCTGCTCTGATATTTAACTGTGAAAAACTAGAAAAACTAGGTGGTAGAAGAACTGCAGGGAAACACATGGGAACAGGGAGGCAGTTTAAATATTTTAAACAGTATTTACAGTGCTGCCAATTCAATTCTATCACAAATCTTGCCACAACATTTTCTAATACACATTCAATTTCTGCAGTATCCCGGCATTCTTGCACTGTCTTTCACAGTCAGCGTGGTGGACCCGGCGTGCTCTTGGAGAAGATAGTGCTATATTAAAAACTAAGATCAACTCTTCAAGCAAGGTGTCTTAGCTAGCACTAAACTGCAGTCAAGGTAGGTAAGCGTGTTCCCAACCATCTACAGGATTACCAGACCTCCAGTGTTGCAGATCTCTTGCAGACCGTTCACAGATCAGCAGCTGAACCGCTAATAGTTTAGAGTCTGCAGTACTACAGGACAACAAAAAACATTCCCTCTTTAAACAAAACGGCCCATGATTTGCAGGAGGTCAGGGCAAGGAACTTTTAATCACAACAGTTCTTAATTTCTGGAGATTCCTAAACTCTTTAGGAAACAAACTAAAGGCTTGCCTAGATAACCAGCTCAACAGTGAATCTTCATTATCTGTATCACCATCACTGCAGTGACACTTTCACATGTATAACTGGTGCTATGAAAAAGCCCCATGTCTTTACAGAGCTCTGCTCTACAGGAATTTCAGAGGACACTCCATTTTAGTTTGTAATTATCTATTTAATACCACGTGGTGTCAGTTACCTCAAAAAAGAGATAAAGAAGCACTGCTAGACCTAGACCTACAGTATTACCACCAACAGCTGATTAGCACTGAAAGCACACCTCCAGAACAGCCACAGCTCAGAAGAGTAGGGTGCAAGTCAAAAGGTCCTTAACTTTGCAGCTTTTCTAGCAAATGAAATTCACTCTTTTCTTCCTAAAATCCCAAACAATAATATAAACAAAAGGAAGTTTTTGGAATTCAGTTAACCATGGAGTGTTTGCAATAAGTTCTATTGCTTCAGAATGCAAGGAAATAAAAATAGAGCATTTTGAATGGGAATTTTCTCCTGTCATTACCTGAAAATAACACACTTTCTGTTAATGCAGAAAATTGGCTTTCCTTTTAAAGAAGGGAAAACACGCTTCTTGGTCTGAAAGGGCACTGTTTGCCACCTAACGTAAAGGACAGCTTCTGCTTACCATCAAACAACACACTTAAAGAACTACTAAGTTACTGATCCAGAAACTTGGGACTGAAACACAGCTGGACTGAGAACCTCTGCAAGAAGGAGGAGTAGGAAGAAAAAAAAAAAAAACAAAACAAAAAAAAAACAAGCAGATACAGCACAGAAATAGTGACACAGATCCTGGAAGATTTTGGTCTGGAAGTCACCTAGCATGGCCACCTGAGCAGATGGTTCCATTTCACTGCTGCCCCTGTGCTCAGCACAACCCACAGCTGCAACAGGCACAACGAGATTACAGCTCTCCTTGATGACTTTACCAAAAACGCATCCCTTGCTCACCATTTGGATTTACCTGACTTCCAGCTATACACTGTTGTGCTTTTTTCCATTAAGAATCTGATCATTTTTGCCAATGAAAGTATTTCAAAAACTTTCAGTTCACCTTTATCCTTGTGATCAACCAAAAGATACAGCTTTTCAATCCCCTCACCTTAAACCATTTTCTTCAACCCAAAGCCATTTATTTGTCTCTTCTCTATGCTCCCCTGAAGTATCATGAATCCTATGCAAAGAGGTAAAAAACATTTCCTCTACAAGAAGCACGTGCATGCCCCTTTCACACAGCCCTGAACTGGGAATTTGCAGGAAGTTGCTTGTCTGCTTTGGCTCCTTTAATTTTCCTGCCTTCCTAGGAGAGACGTAGCCTTTTTGCATGAAGTACGATTACACAGAAACAGACTTGCCTCCTTAGCTTACAATTTATTTATTTTTAAACAAAAGAACTTTGTATCCTCTTACCACAGCTTCATGCAACTGACACAAACTAATGTGTTCCTTGTGTTCTTGGTACTCCTGCCCAGATGGAAAAGAAAAAGGACTCAAAAATAGATCTGGCACCACTTAGAATAGTTTAAAAAGTTTCCCAGAACAGAAGAGGGAAAAATGGGGCAATATATTTTACTGTACTCCAAGAACATAAAAAACAAACATTGAACTGTACAAAAATAGTTCCAATACACTAAAATCCAAATTTCCAGCATTATTTACAGAAGTTTTGCCAAGAAAACGTACTTTTCTTCACGTTTCCCAATAGCAATAAGCATGGAGTTTTGATTTGTGAATCTTCCTTACTACTTCTCTGTGACCTAAAAATTGGTACAAATTTGATCTCTACATTAACTATGTATTCTTTTTCTTTATTTTTTTTAATAAAGGGAGAAAGTTATGTTTAAGCACAAAGGGACACCATAAAACTTCTCTGTCCTTCCCTCCTCCCCCAAAGCTTTTATGAAAGCAGCATTTGCTTTTTCTAGGTCCAGCATAAAGCAAGTAAATTAGCATTTGCTATGGAAGCTGTAGAAACTATTCTGTTTACAAATTCAGTTCTATTTTGTTGCATGATACAGAGAAACAAACTAAAAATGGAAGACAACCTCTAAGTTAGCTGTACAAACCTCACCACAAGAGCAACCAAGTACCAGATCAACCAGAATTCGGGTTTCCAGTAAATCCATAGAATCTTGGAAGTTGTACTATTTCCCATCTTATAGACAAGAGCTGTAGCACCGGACTAAATGAAAACAAAATTTCAGAACCAAATAACAAAAAAACTCCACCTCTATCAACTTCTGTGCTTATATGCGACTATACTTTCAGGAATTTACTTTCATTTATTTTCAAGTGGCCAACTGCTCTTTCAGGAACTTGGTTTTAGGTATTTTCAAATGGCCAACTGTTTTGAAGGTTAATCGTTCAAGCTTTCCAAAAGGTTACATTCTTTTCAAGTACCTCAGTAAACTATGCAGATCTCTGTGCCTGGAGAGGCTGACCATTTTAGGAAGAGCAGTTCTAGGCTTAATTCTGCTGCACAACTCTGCTGAGGAGTAAATGTGTTTTTGCTCAAAGGTTTTAATTATGGTTCAATTATCAGTATCTCCCTTTTTAAGAAGGAATAATTTTTATCCATGAAAGTAATTCAGGATTTTAATAAAAAATCCTTTACATCAAACATTTGAATAAGGATATGATCTGGATGGTATATGTAGAATTCAATACTTCAGCATTCTAAGTCCAAGTACCATCTCAGAGAGCTTAAGTAAAAAAAAAAAAAAAAAAAAACCAACAAACACAAACCACCATTTTGTCAGATGTAAAACACAAAAAGCAGAGATTTTTATTGTATATTTAAACTTGTACAGGCTCACCTGAGCAAGATTCTGGAAAACTGTTTACATGTGTAACACCCCAATCCTCTGCAGGAGGACAACCTCAGTGAGCTTTAATACAACTCTCCTTCCCTATTTTGTTTCCTACATATTATATTATAGATGATTATAAACTAATCTGCAATATCTGTTGCATATTTATGAATGAGTTAAGTAAGCAAAGGAATACTATGTAGATAATTGCACCTCTGTATGAAATTAAAATCTTACAAAGATAAAGCAGGTAAACCTGATTTTTTTGCACAGGACAGAACTTCAGTGGTAAACAATCAACCTACTGACCTTATAACAACCACAACAAAAAACCATGCACAGATCTTAGAAATGCCTTAACTTTTCCAAAAGAAAACATTAACATTCACCAGCTTACACAAAGCATCACAGAAATTTACTGTAGCAGCTAACAGAACAGTCTACCAGTATTCCAAATTGTGGTTCATTTTGCATTTGATTTTTAAGTGTTAGGGAATTTAATAGTGTGTTTATATTACATGCTGCCGTAGTTTGATAGATAACAGAAGTATTATCTTGTCTCATTCAGAGACTTGGTGGCTTTTAAGTCACTTTCCCTCATCCTCAGCCAAAAACACAATACCAGTGACAACTGCAACAAACAATGACCTGGAAGATGGCCAGATCTCTAATTCTATTTCTGTAAAGCAGAGACCTGCTACAGCCTGAAGTTTTCAGTATCAATTTCCATAATAAATTGTTGGCTTTAGTAAGCAAGAAGTTTCTAAGTGTCCTAAATTTCAGTTAATATACAAGCAAAATATCCAGTAGAACTTATTCCTAACTCCCCATGGTGCAAAATTTAACTGCTGTTCATAGCAAAGCAGTGCAGAGATTCAGTTATATACAAGCAGTCTCTGGAATACCAAAACATGTCATTTTAAAAGGTTAAGTAGAAAACATCTGGTACTAACTGATGGCTCTGACATAGTTAACAGACTGTGAAAAAGCGAAGAAGAGCTGATGGAAACAACATGGTTTGCTCTAACAGTGCGCTACAAATGCACTTCTATTAAAAAAGGGCTGCACCTTAGCGTTATTGTAACAATAACAACTACTTGGCCAGACAATTCCATTTTTTTTTTGGAAGTAATTTTGTCAAAGAAAATATTCTTGAGGGTTTTGGTACTGAAAAAAGAACCTACTAGAAGAAATCTTTTAATGGGCTTCAGTTTTGCATTGGACAAGTCTGAACTCCAGATCACAAGCATCTTTTAGAGACAAACGTACAAGGCAAAACCCATGAATGAATAAGCACATTAACAGCACTAATGAACAAGCTCTACATACAGAGCATTGTCAAATTTCAACACCAGTGCTCTATAGGAATGAGCAGCATGGCTGACAGCTCTCCAACCTAATTGTTTCAGGTTGCCTGCGGACTCCAGAGGAGTTTCAACACCGGTGAGCTTTACAAAAATACTTCCATGACAACTCAGGTGTGTTCCAGAAGGTAGGTTTTGCGTGAGCAACTTCAAACACTTCCACAGCAGTGTAGTCATTTCCATTGTGAACTGCCACAAGCTGAACCCACGCAGACCTTTCCCTCGCATCCAAGCGGTCAGAGCCGTCCCTTTGTCTGCTCTGGGACTTTGATCCAATTCCAGCCCTTGTCCTTGCAAGCCAGCAGCACTGGCCAGTGCTGCTGCCTGCAAGTCAAGCGGAACATTAGCCAAAATCCTAAAGCAAAACACTTCTTCCTCCTGGCAAAAACAGATCAGAAAGGGTTCAGGCTGAACACTGACAGAACACCAACTCTGATGTCTTAAACTGTACTTAGCCTGCAGCTAAACCCATGAATACCGCCGGTGACATGTCCTCCGCAGTTCAAATTACCAGGAGAGGGAAATAAAAAAATACACACAACTCATGCCAAAAATAATACAGCACTGCATATCCACAGAAACTTCTGGAACAGTTATCTCCAGAGGAAATTCCAGGCAGCCAGTTTGCTGCAGCTCCCCACCCGCCTTTCAGCTGAACAGCCGTAAAACATTTTTTGTTTCTTACAGTACATCAGCGATACTCTAATGAACGATGTTGACCATGTGCAACACCAATGAATGTCATCCAGCTGAAGCATTAGGGCTGGCTGCCAGCGAGATACATTTCTTAAATTAAAATCCCTTTAGACAAATGCAATCTTTGTCTAAGTATACTGTTTAATATTGAGAAATATATCAATGTCCAATATAGACTGTCTCATTCTGTCCTACACAGCTTGAGACTTCTCCCTTTCGGAGATCACTCACAGGAGATGTTGAGCACTAACCAACCACCGGGAACACCCAAACAAAATAATAAGATCCACACTTCAAGCACCCTGTTCTCTTTGCATTAAATGTTAACAAGTATGCTCTCCAGGGCTCCAGAGATACAGTGTATTTTAAAGGTATCAGATGCAAATAAAATTATTTAAGAAACAAAATACTCCTTTTTTGCTTTACCCTGGATTGACAGATTACAGGCCTGTAACTCCTCCCCTAACAAAAAGCAGAAAAACAAAGGATTTCCCTTAAGAATTCAGATGTAAAAGTAAATTCTAAACTGAGTACATTCATTTGTCTTGCTTTCACATAGTAAGACTATGCAGAAATCATTAAAGATATCGGGGTTTTAGCTTTCTTTATATACATGTATTTAAAATTCTGACTGAAACCACATATTCAGCCATAGCAGCAACATGTTTCGTACCAAAGCCAGAGAAAAAACAAGAAGTCAATATTATCAAGGTATGACGTTATGCCTTAATTATTTACGGAGTTCCCAAAGCACAGCCTTAACAACACGACAAATCAAGCATGATTTGCTGCTTGAAGGATTACTAGAATGAACTTCTAAGAGCTATCACTTTAAAACCAGAGAATCTTAATTACGTTGTTACTACTGTTTATGTGCATATGCACAGCAAAAGGACCTCTTTGATGCTGAGGTCCAATTAAGCAGTGCAACACTGATGATAAGAAAAAGGCAGTATTATTTCCATGCTATTTCCTCTTAACAATCCCCCAAATGGCCATTAGCTGACAAGGCACTTCCATGCTGTTGGCAGCAGAATCCCACGCCACGCTCCTTCTCGGGTTCCCGTGCTCTTACCACCAAAGCAGCTCTGGGTAAGCACAACTGCCACAGCCTTCCCGGTGTACATGAACCGGAGAGAAGAGTTTGATTAAAAAAAAAGTCACATGCTGACAGAGATAGTGCTAGCAGCCCGTATGCTTCAAAGGCACATCCCAGAACTAATTAAAGAGGATGATCAGTTCTCTACAGGAAGAAACTAACCCAACTTAAAAGCATCAGGTCTCTCAAAAGATAGTTCCAGCTGTTTCAAGAAAGATACTGCAGCGGCAACACACAAAGGCAGATTACTTTTGCTCACAGACTGATAAGTCCCAGGATGACTTCAATCTCTTTCCAATTTTTCATGGCAGTTCTTAGCATTAACAGCATTTACTACTACTTTGAGGTTTCCTCCAGGCTTTGACCTCTATAAGGAAACCTAATGTCTGTGACATGCGTAAATTGGTCATTTAACATATTTACTTTAACAACTAATCAATTATGAATTGGTCGCCTAAATTTCTGAATTTTCTTTGGATACTTAATTACAAAACAGAGTGAATAGATATCCCATGAAAAAAAACATACTGAGCTAGAGCAGAAAACCAGGATACTGGTCTGAAGTGGCAAAGAGCAGATCCTAGATAAGAGTTGAGGGGGGAACAAATACATTTACCCCCACTTTACCCGTACGTGGTAGACACGCTGGTAGTGCTCAGGAGCTTCCTCAAGCCAAAAATCTTCTACTGTAACTTCAAATTTGGTAGCTCTTAACAGGTTTTATTTCCTTGTCTTTTTCATGTATGTTTCCACATTTTTCACTCTCTGCCCCTCCAAAAAGGGATTCCAAAGATTTCTTTTTACATTAAACTTTTATTCTTATATGGGTCATTCCCATCTCTAAATCCTCTCTATACTGGCTACAGCAACAAGACTAGTAATGCTGCAGTGATATTTTCAGATAACGGTACACTACTGTTTTATGAAGACAAAGTTTTCTGTATACTTCAGGCAGACTAATTTGCACTTAGCTGTCAACAACAGGATTTTTTTCTCAAAATGATACAATTCATGGGATTCTAAGTTGTCTTGTAAAAGGCATTTATGTAATTCCATCTAGTGTGCACTATTTTTAATTTGTTAAAAATAAACATTGCCTGCCTTTGTGCTATCCGGTCACTTTACTTCATATTATGTTCTCTGAAACTGTTCATTCTCTTCTGGTCTTGCCTAACAACCATATGATCCTAGCTTAAATATTTTTAGATGATGTCTGACTTGTACCACTGCTTTGTGGGATTCAACTGTTCATCTTTCACCTTAACAAAATGGTTTGTATGTATCTTCTTTGGCTAACAGATAACAATCAGTCTAGAATTACTGACCACTCTGCCTCTTTTCATAACTATTTCATTATCTTAGTAATGTCTTAATGGAAAATGAGTGCTTTTGATGCCTTGCTAAAATACAAGGAAGATGAAGTAGCACTCCTTTCTTCCTTGCAAGTCTTCTCCATGAATTTAAGGCCATGTTTCAGTTTATTGCCGCTGAACCAAATGCTAAAACACATGGCAAAAAAATAATTCTGGTCCAATGCACTTTGCCATTTATGAACAAGAAACACTTCTCCCCATTCTCTGCATGAGAAACGTCAGATAATTCTCTTCTTGATGGTCTTTTAGTCTCCAATACACAGAGGCTAAGAGCAATGAACAAGACAAACCATTTTTCATTAATGAATATACTGAACAGAGATTCCACGAGTGCCTCTCCCCCAGACAGCCTGCTGGCACTAGCTCCTTGGCTCCCCTGAAGCACATGGAAGCATGCTGATTATTATGCTGGGGTGTGTGCGTGGCGGGGGGGAAGTTGTCACTGAAGAAAAATGATAAACAGGAAAATGCAGCACTACACTGTTCAAGCTACAGGCTGGTGTCTGAATCCAAAGCCATCTTGGGCAGCAGTCTGTCCCATGTGGGCACATTTCTCTTCTTTAATCTGGTCCTGCTGACTAGTCAAAGAAACAAATGGGGAAGAAAGGGCATAGAGTTTATGCTTTGAAGGCCTGTTTAGGGAGGAGAGAATTTTCAGGAATAAAGCAAAGATGTGATCACAGAAGAAAATGGATTTCAAATAATCTGTACTGTACTTCTCTTGCACTCATGTATGAATAAGAGAAGTATCCCTCTGCCCCCCCATAAAAAAACTTGGTTTTGTACCTCCTGGATCTAGGATACACCTGAATAACAATAAAAGTTTGTAGATGGATACAAGACAGACAAACTGAAGAGCAGTGTCACACCTTTCCCTACATACAGTCATACACTGAACTGTATTCTCCAAAACTTGGACAAAGCATGTGGGAACTGTGCTTCAACAGCCAAGAAATACGCATTTGGGGTGGAGAAAGGGGAATGACCATCACACGAAAACATGTCCCAGCAGATTTATTCTGTCCTAAAGCCAGTAAGCAGAAACCCTAGATTAGATAAGAATGTTTGCTTGACACAGAGCTCGCAGCTTGCATCTTACTAAATGCACCTGACTGCTGACTGTTAACAAACTTGAAGGAAAAAATCTTGTAAATAAAAGACAAGTTACAGAAATGCCAAATCCAAAATAGAACAGATCAGAATTGGACAAATACGATGTTTTGAAGACTACAGCAAACTGGAAATGCTCAGCATACTTTACCCAGTGTACTGCCTACTGGGGTTAACCCACAACAGCCAGGAAAACTAAATTCAGAGCTGTATTTAGTTTCTTTATAATGATCTTTCCTCTTAAATTTCTTCAACTGATTAAGGAGCTAAAAATAAACATAAATCAACATAAAACAAGCCACAACTGGCTCGGTGCAGCTAGCTAGGACGAGTTCTAAGATTCTGAGTGAGGCAAGAGGCTATATCTGACTACTGAAGTGTCTGGGATAGCTCACTACAAAACTGTTCTCCATTTCAAAAGACATAATTACATTGCAGAAATAAGTCATGCAGCAGCAGTTGCTGCCATGTGGGAACAGCTGTTCCTTCAAACACTAATACAAAAGAAAAAAGGGAGCAAGAACCGTTTTCCTTTGAAAGGAAAGAATTCAGCTTTGCGGGCTGAGGACAATGTACTTAAATACCCCCAGACTGTGGGCAGAAACCAAAATAATCCATTCAACACTCTGTTCTAAATACAGAACGCAGTTGCCCTTGACCCCGCTCCGCTCACACGTTAATGAACTGTCAGAAACAACCCATACAGTTACTGAACTCCAGGACCCAAAACATGCTCGAGAGGAAGCTGCATTTTCCAAGGACAGCTTGATGACAAGGACCTAGATCTCTACAAACACCTCCAGCTAGCAGATATTTTGAAATGGTTAACTCTGCCTTTTCCATTAGGCATGTTACTGCATATAATCACACATTATAATTTGCTGGTCAGGTTAAACAGCTGTCCGCACTGCACTACGGTGCCATTTAAGTGCTTATGCTCCCTCCTAACCAATTTGCAAGGCAGAGGTGTCTTTAGGATAGCCGTATGGATGCTCACCTACTGGGGTCCCGGTGAGCACTCACCCTGGCAGCTCCAACTCGAGAGCACACAGTTGTTACTTTAGGAAAATGGATTAGGGAGCCAGGGGCACCACTACTGCTTGCTCACCACTTCTATTCAAACTAACTGACTTCACAACAGCGTTTCGGTGGGGAAATCCATCGGTTTTTCGCTTCTGTCCCCCGCTGCCCGATGAATTCCTCCCCCAGACAAGGTGGGGTTGCTGCTGCCTGGGCACAGCAGCGGGGAGCTGAGCTCCTGGGGCTCCCCGGCCCGGCCCCGAGGCTTAGGGTCGGGGTGTCCCAGCGGGCCCCCCGCCCCCCTGCCGCCGGTGCCCCCGGCCTCCGGCTCCCTCCTGCACCGGGGCCGGGGGGCGGCGGCCGCACAGCGCCGAGGGCCGGACCCCGCTCGCCACCTCCCCCCCCGCCTCACCCACCGATGAGGACGCGCAGGTGCTTGAGGCGGGTGAGCGGGTCCTTGCGGGTGTCCAGCACCTTCTGCGTGGATTTCCGCACGTCCCCGTGCGGCTTCTTGGAGAACATCCCGCCGGGCCCGGCCCCGGCGCCGCGCTCCAGAGGCGGGCAGCGGCCTCCGGATCCGCCCGCACCGGGGCCCCTACATAGCCGCCGGCAGCGACAGCAGCAGCAGCAGCGCCGCCTCCTCTTCCTTCGGCCGCCTCCTCCTCCTCCTCCTCCGGAGCGGCGGGGCTGGAGGGGCCCGGCGGGGGCCGGGCCGGGCCTGGGCTCCCCCTTCCTTCCTCCTTCCCTCGCTCTCCTCCCGCTGCTTCACGACAGCCGTCAGGTGCGACCCCGGCCGTCCCTATGGCAACCGCGCCGTGACGTCACCGTCCCGGAGGCGCGGCGGGCGGAGGCCGGTGGCTGGGCGGGGAGGGGTGTGTGGGGGGGGAGCTGCGCCCCGCCGGGTCTCGTCGTGTCTCTGTCCCTTCCGACTACAGTTCTGTGTGGTTCTGTGAAATCTCGTAGGGAACATGGACAGAAAATGCAGGCCAAGAATGCAGTTGCCAAGGCAGTGGCTCCAAGCCTGCTTTCAGTCAAGCCCCAGCTGAGCAGTAGCAGGATCTGCCTCACAGCCCCTCTTGCCATGCCAGCCCTCGAGTTGCTGCAGCTCCTCACGGCAGCTCCTGCCCGCCGTCACCTCGCCTCTGGTGACATCGAGAGTGAAGTGGCACGGGTGGTCGAAGCAGCATGACACTCTGCGGTGCTGGCCTTGCCTCTGTGCTGCGCTACTTAGGCCACTCACGCCCTTGCCGGTCCTCAATAAACGGCGAAATGGCTCCTCAAGAGTGGGAGAAACGCAAGGAACAGGCTCAAGAAGCCAAATTTGTCCAAGTCACCAGTGAGGTCTGTGGCAGCAGTCAAAAACACGTGCTGTCTGCTACAGGAACTTTGCTGCTGAGGCCTCTGTTAGTACTGCCAAAAAACCCCCGAGTTTCTCCTAAAATCCTGATGGTATTTTACAATCATGAAATGTATTGAGAATTCTTGGACTTTTTGATAAAATTCTGCTAATGATTAAGACTTGCGATTTCTAGTGGCTCTGCTTGAATTATTATTAATTTTAATAGTCCTTGGTACCTGGATTTCTATCAAGGAAATCCAGTTCCCTCAGCCGTAAGTGATTACAACAGCCAGCGTTTTTACTATAGGGAATACCTCACTATTTCAGACGTTATAAAATCATAGGAGTTGCAAAGAGTTTGAACAATATCCATGATAAATAAATAACATAACCCAAATCTTTAAATGCATGGCCAATCGTAGTTAATATTACGAGCAGTGGGGCAGTGGGTTTAGTCAGCTTTAGGGAGTCGGTGTCATCTGCCCATGTGGTCTGCCACAAATCATTTCACGGTTCTATCACTTTTCTAAATAAGATCTGAGGGTCAGTAATGTTATGTAGTAACTATTATTACAACTATTTATTTTTCCATAACAGTACATTTTACCTCTGTAAGATTTGACCGCTATAAAGTGCTTTGTTTTCTAAATCTTACAAATTCTAAGCATATTTTTGTATTTTGACAACCTTTAAAAAACACTTTGAAAAACTTACTTGCTTTTCTGATTATTTTTGGGACTTCAACTCAAGACAGAGGTTAAAAAATAATAAACGAACAGAGTAAGACATCAACAAAATAGTAAATGAAAGGAGGGAGGGAGTGGTGTTAACCAAGTTAATGATGGCTTCTGTAGAGGACGTCCTCATTGAAAGCACACCAGGCAGGAAGGGCATGTTCTACAGAAGGCCATGGTCTTGCAAAAGCCTGACTTTGAAGCGTGTGACTTCAATGACTTTGATAATGCATAGAGGACAAAGTTAGAAAAGACCAGGATTATTTAGGGAGGGGTTAGGTTGTACTACATTCTAGGTCGTTAGTACTGTACCCAATCCTTTGCATTTCTACTCTAAAGAAAGAACTTTTCAAATATTTTCATCCAGCCATGAGGGCGCCTCCACGATTAAGTTTAACTGAAGTTGCACACTGTGCTTTAGGGTGGTGTGTTGTAATCCTCAGAGTATATGGCTTTTGCCTGTGTGAACCATCCTGCATAACCATCCTGCGTAACAAATTTTTAGTTAACTTGACTGGCAACTTTAATTTGAGAAAAAGACCCCCAAATCTAAATAACACAGGTTTGACTAGTCAAAACCAGGCCTCTGTACAATTCTTTACTCTAGTGTAACATACTGATACTGGAGGTGTTGGCCACTTTGACTGAGGCAGTCAAATATCAAGATCCTGTAAGATATTTCTAGCATGAGAATAATGGTACAGCTAGCTATGCCAACAACAAAATCCTGTCCGTCTGCAAAAAAAAAAGCACAGCTTCCCATTCACACAACCCCTTATCTCACAGATAAAAATCTGGAAGCTATATTCTTCTGTAATTGAGTAAAAGAGCTCTTTGTGAGCATATGTTCTGAGCAACCAATTATTGCTTTATTACTTTACTTGCTAAGTACTATATCAGCATTAACACTTTTGTGTGGGCATCTGGTACGAAGTCTGTACACTGTAGTCTTTTCATCCACTAAAAAGCCCAAGCTTGAATGTTTTTTCCATGAGCTACAGGATTAATGAAGCCAGATTTCATCTGAATTTCTACCCTAGCCACTGAATGCCATGAGTCACCTCCATCTACAGCCATAAATGTTCCTTTGCTTAGTCCTTCCCCACCTATTTGAGACAGGCAAGAGGCCCAACTGCAGGTAAGACTTAACTACGTGTATACAGGTTGGTGAGCTCACTGCTGACTCTTGGAAAGGTAAAAATGAAATCTCACAGTGTCCTCTGTGAGACATTAATGGGGGCTTTTTGTTTCAGATACGGTTTTGCAAAACACTCAGAAACTGTGTTTTCAATGCTTCTGCTTTCATGTAAAATTCAATCTAAATTAGACAACACTTTAAAGAGTAGCAAAGATTATGTCCAACTGAGGAAAAAAAATAAAGTCCTAACAAATTACAAAAACAAAGCTTAAATAAAGACATCAGCCATGCTTAAAGAACAGAAAGGATACATGGCCTGTCATGACCAGAAACTCATACACATGAAAGTTATTTTTAACAAGTGTAACCATTACTAATTCCCCTCCAATGGTTCCAGAGAGTTTAGATTTTGCTGCAGTAAGTCACCTCCAGCTTACAGTGTTTGAGTTCTTATGTAAGCACAGGCACCCATATCTGATATGACAGAGGTTTTGAAATATGAATATACTGATAGCAACAGTTACGAAACCTTTTTTAAACTGAAAAAGCTCAAACTCTCCCTCTCAACAACTAAGATGTTCTCTTTTCCTTTCCCAACTTATGAAATAGTATTGCAATACTGACAAACCCACAGAAAGTACTTCTAGAAGAGAAAAGCCCTGCAGAAGCTCTGCATGTCTTCCAGCCTCTAGGGGAGAGCCAGTTTTGCACCGATTGTTCCCTTTTTATCAAATAAAATATTTTGTCCCTAATCTCTCCTCATATCTCACCTGTAGGAGTAAGCAAGGTCTTTTAGAAATAAATCTTATCTCCTTGGGTTTATTTTCATTAGTAGTTTCAAGTTTACTTTAGACCATTCGCAGCATATACCAGAATATCTTGCCTAGATAACACATGAGCTGAGGGAGGAACATGCTCCAATAGCTTTCCAATGCAGATAGTAGCACTGTGAAGACTGCTACTTTACCTTGCTGCTGACCTTGTCGTGCATGGAAAATAGTTTTTTTCTGTGTTCTTGTGCCCCCCAATCTATCTTATGGTCAGTACAAGACAAATTACATCTCTGAACTGGGTGAACAACTCCTACCAAGGTATTTCAAACTCATTTAGATGTGATGTATTGGATCGCACACAAAAGAACTTTTCTGTCCCTGCTTCTCCTTGAGTATTTCATCTATACTTGCATCACTACTAACTGTACATCTTTGGCTTCTCTGTTTACAATCTTCTTGTCAGAAACGTTCAGTGAACTAACTGGGATTTTTACCAGTTTCAGATGCAAAAAATACTTGAAAAGCTAGTCTCAAGCAGGTTTCAAACACTCTGGCCTTTCTTCTGAGGTATAGCTATTGTGGTTACAGTCTCTAGGGGGCAGAGAGAAGGCAAAACTGACACATACAACCGTTTTTCTTTTTGCATTCACCAAGCCACTTCTCTAAAGAGGATTTGTAATGCATGTAGAAATGTGTAGGATTATAATCCATTTACTTTACAATGAAATTTGGCAATCAGTTTGACGATCAGAAAGCTATGATCAGTAACTGCTATCAGATTCTAAAGTGACACACATTTCCAGTCACTGTCTCCACTCAACAAATGAGGTGCAAAATTACAGCTCAGCTTCCCAGCCTTTTTCTGAAAATACCAGGTCTAACAGCCACCATGTCTGTGTGAGATTCCACTTTTCTGCGTGTTTCAGAGGTTATTCAATAGCCAGTTCCTATCAATGGTTTAAAATTGGCGCAGATTAAGTCCTATGAAGCTGATGCCTGCATTTTCAAGCTTTTTGTGTGTGTGCATGTGTGTGTGTGAGAGAGGGAGAGAGAGACAGACAGAGAGCACATTCCTGATCCTCCCCCTATTTCTGATCATCCCCCTATGATGATGATTCCTGATCATCTATGATCATCCTGATCATCTATGATGATTCCTGATCATCCCCCTATTTCCCATACTGGGAAGAAATTTCACCATCTGTCAAGGGCTGTGCAGGCCAATGTTTCATTTACAACTATTCTTGTGTCCAAATTTTTTCACTAACAGCTTTTAACAGAATTGCCAGTTTTGAAACTTATGTTATTGCCAACTATGCCTGCTAATGGACCATTTTTCTAGTTGTTCAAAAATACCCCATACCAGATGTTAAATGCCACTTCCCCATTAAATGCAGAGCTGTGCTATTGAAGATGATGAGGATCATTTTCTTCTTAATGGCTGTTTTTATTTTATTTTATTTTATTTTATTTTATTTTATTTTATTTTATTTTATTTTATTTTATTTTATTTTATTTTATTTTATTTTATTTTATTTTATTTTATTTTATTTTTCTACTGGTTGTAGGTATAACTGAATCCAGAAACATAGCTTTGCAGACATCTAATGCTTCCCTTCATTTACCTTGATAAGATGGCCAATCTATAGACTGGTCTTCTGGTAGCTGAATGTGGATTCCTAGATGGTATCTTCACATGGCAAGAATACAAATCTTTGAATGTCCTCTATTAAGCCAGCCAGAATTGCATCATTCCTCGTCCACCTAGCACAAATCTGGGCCTTAGATAGCTGATTCGGACAGGTGTTGCCATTTTATATGTTATGGGCTTATAAAGTTCATTATCCAGATAAACCTATATTTCTGGAAACAAGTTATAATGTGCCAACACTGCTGTGCCACCATACATAGCTTGTGGAATTAGCCTGTTCTCTTAGCTTTTCTAGCATTCCATTTGGGCAGCGAGGTTGACTTCAACTGGTACATTTTTTCTTCCTCTAGACAGTAAATGTTGTATTGTAAACGTTGTATTGCTTTAGCTGGGTAGCTCCTCCCTGCCTTCAAAGGATAAAAAATGAATAGAAGAAGCATGTAAAAACATATAATGAGCTTAAAAAAAAGAAAAAAAAAACTGGCCCAATTCCCCATCCTAGTTGTTGATTTCCACTGTAGCATGGGAACTTTGTTTTCCTTCTGGGACTTATTTTTAGCTCCCTTGGACCTAGTTTCAACTGTTTGGATAGGAAATTACAATCAGGAGGCCAAAGGTTTTCAGATTTCCTGCCTTTCCTTTCCCTGCCGCTGGTTTTATTTTTATTTTTTTTCTTTTCTTTTTGTCTGTAACTTTTAATTTCTAGCTGTATTTTAGTAGACTAAAATGCAAACCTTGAATCTGCAAATCTGCAATTCTTAGATTATTTTTTTTTCCCTCTTTTTTTTTTTTTTTTTTTCCCCTTCTTTTTTTTTGGCAGATCTCTATGGATCCCAGTTTGTGGAATTCATCCATTTTCATTTGGGGACATCTCCAGCTCACTTCATTTCTTTTCCTAATTCCTTCCAGCTCTCTGGATATCTCACACCACTACTGAAGCACTTCTGGCACGTTAGCTTGAAGGAACACCAACTTACAATCCCTTTGGTAATTTCCTTTAAGTTTTTGAACTTTATGAACCAGCACTTGGCCACGTTTGGGGGTCTCAGCAGCTGCTTTTAAACAAGGAGAACCCGAGGACACCACCACTTGTTGCTCCTGTTTTATTTCAAATAACCAGACCCGTAACAAAGCTAAGCTGGGCCACCTACCCATGGCCACAACCCAGCTTCTCCCCGCTTGCCTGTGGGCCACGACCCAGCAGGGATTCGGGGCTGTTGATGCGTGCTGTGAGGTGAGGCTGAGCACCTCCCTCGTCAAGAGGGCAGCTCAGCCAGCACAGCGTTATTAAAGGCAGTGGGCAAACGAGCAGAGGCCGTGACACCGCCCCGTGAGGAGGCTGCAACGGCCCCGGGGGAGAGGCCGGGCGGGGAGGCAGCGGCGGGGAGGCCCCGTCCCGGAGTCCCACCCCCGCCGCGCCGCTCGCGGAGGACTACAACTCCCAGCACGCCCCGCGCGCGGGCTCACCTACCCTGCTGGCCCGGCCGCTGGCGGGGCTCAGCCAATGGGAGGGCGCGGCGGGCGCCGGGCGGGGTAGGCTGCGGCGGCGGGGCGGGGCGGGGCCGGCGGTAGCGGCGGCGGCGGGAAGGGGCCGTGCCGGGGGCCGGGGGCCGGGGCCGTGCCGGGGCCCGGCGGTGGCGGTGCCGTAGCGATGCCGGTGCACTCCCGGGAGAAGAAGGAGAACAACCACGATGAGATGGAGGTGGACTACGGGGAGAACGAGGGGAGCAGCTCGGAGGAGGAGGAGACCGAGAGCTCCTCCGTGTCCGAGGAGGGCGACAGCTCAGGTACCGACACCGCGTCCCCTCACAAACCTCCCCCCCCTGCGCCCCTCGCCCCGGGGCCGGCCCGCGGCCCTCCCCCGCCTCCCCCCGGCCCCACAGCGCCGCCGGTGCCCGCCCCGTCGGGACCCCGCCCCGCGGCCTTTCCGCCACGCCCCGGCCCGGCGAAGGGGGTGGGGGGGGCAGCGCTGGGACTGCCCGGGGGCTGCTGTCAGGCAGCTGGGGAGGGGCGCTGCGCTGTAACTGAGCCCCCTCAGCGCGTTACTGGGCTGTGTGTAGGCTGCCAAGCTGCTGGAGCCCGCAGGGGCACGGCGGGGACAGGGTCGGCCACGCTGGCTCCCCAGAAGTAGAGCAAAGGCTCTGCCAGGGCTGGGAAAGTGTGGCCGCTGTGCTGGGAGACAGCAGAGTCATGCCCTTGGCCCTTGATCTGAGTTAATACTCACTGGACCAGTGATCACCAGAGGTGATCCCCCAGTAGAGGCCTCGGCTAATCCCCAATCTGCCCAGGGTTTATGTAGAGCTTCCCGCGCGTCTTTTTTTTTTCCCTCCCTCCTCCCTTACTCCCCTGTGCCTCTGAGATGGCAGGTATCGCTGACAGAAGCCCATTTTGCAGCTCTAGCCTGCTGGTCCGTGGCTGCCTGCTTGGATCAAACTGTTGGCTGCCACTGCCTTGCCAGCAAAATGATCATAAACACAGCGATTTTATTTGTGCCTACATTAACAACTGATCTGGCAAACCAAGAGTAGAGATAGGTGGTCCAGAGTAGATGGTGCTGAGGCTCATACATCTCCAAAGCAGTTAGAGGTTTGTTTCACATCATGTATCCTCAACTGAACACATTTGGTTGGAAGCTGCTTGAAGAACAAGTCATTGCTTCAAGCCCTTGTGTTCTCTGTAGACATTGGAGCACATTTGACAAGAACCTGAAATGAAGCTTTGGGTTTAAATTGATAGGAAAATAATCTGTTTTGTGTTCTCCAAAATGGCTGCAAATTGACCCAGTGGGTGGTTAGCTCACACAGTCATAGGACTCACTTGAAAGCTCTCCTGTACTTACACATGAACGTGCACACAACTTTTATAAACAGTTGGGCTCCAGATACAGGTGGAGAGTTTATTGATCCAGCTACAGATCTGCTGCTGAAGAAGACTGATTGGTCTTTCCTTAACCACATTAAGTGGCTGAATTGAAAAACAGGGCCAGAAAAATGTGCTTTAATTGTCATGGGTTGGTTTGATGAAACCGAAGCTGTGCAGCATCCCTATGCGCTGGTGATTATGCTGGAAGAAGGGCAAACTTGAGTGTGGATATAAGGACAAGCAGTTGGAGGTAATCAAGTTTTAAGTTGGAAAGGTGTCTAGTTATGTCCCTGTTTGCACAGCAGCCTGCTCTGCTCCTTTCAGACGTGATTTAGGAAGGTGTGTTTCAATTCTTTCATTATCACTATTGTACACGGACTAGAAAGTGAATTCTGTATTTTGGAAAAAAAACTCAGGTGCATGGCTATTCCCTCCTAAACGTGACTATTTTTCAAAAAAGTTCTCACATACACAGCTGAATGAAGTTTAACAATCTTTCAGGGGAAAATATAAAATAGTGTAGAGGAGGAACACACGATTTTATTGGGCATTATGAGAGTGAGACACAGGGCTGTGAAAGACTCCTTGTTGAGGCCCAGGAGCATCACTGCAACAATAACCCCTACTTAGCCTACTGGAAGTCTCTGTCTTCCAGTTTGTGTTGCAATAGATTATGTAGTTTATGTAGATTACAATTAGATTACAATTATATCTGGGGGTGCCTTTTCTTCATCTATTATTCTAGCCAATCTGTATGTCGAAAAAAAATAATCTAATTTTCTGTGTGAGAAAGGAGCTTGGTATAACAGATGTAAACTTATCTCTTTCTTTCCCCCAGTTCCCTGGCTCTGGTGAAAGGAAAAATGGCTCTGTTAGTTCCAGCCACTGACTTTGAAGTTTGCTCTCTTTCAAAACCTGCTCGTACTCCTGTATGAAGTTTTTACCAGCTGACAATTTAAAACCAAACTGGTGGTTACATGTCCACAAAGATACTTTGGTCGATTTCTTTAATTTTTATTTTATTTTTTAAAACTTAATTTTATTTTGTCAAGGGCAAATAATTCTATTATCTTTTCCCGGTCTTGGATTCTTTGGGGATTGGGAGGAAGAAGGAGGAGCTATGTTTTAAGTGAATGTAGTGTGAAAGTGTTTCTTTACAATAATACAAGAAACCCTCCAGATAATTTCTGTAGCATTCCACAGAGAAATACTTTTAAGAGAGCACTTAAAAAGTGATGATTACAGGAAATTATATGCTTGTCTCGGTGTCTTGACAAATATGGATGTACTCCATGGAAGCATATTGCTTCTACAGATACAAGATGATTAGCACTGCAAGAAATAAGTCTTAATTAAAATTAGTAGGGGGAAAAAAAGAAGGTTTAGAAGGAAGAGATTGTTTTTGTTAAATTTGTCCTTTACTTTAGTTGCATTCATTGGTGTTTCCCCCCCCCACTATATGACTGAGAATACAGGAGGTGTGGTTAGAAACAGCATAACATGCCCTTGAGAGCTGGCACTGTTTCAATCCTTTTCCTTTTGATGATACATATTGAGTTTTTTTTTTTTAATTATTGACCATGGTATAGAATAGCATATCAGGGATGAATAAAAAAGCCACAAGTTATGCTTGCCATCCCAGATGAGAATTTGAACATTTTTGTGGAGCACTTTAAGTAGGCCATAGCTTATTAAAAAGGACTATTTTAGGTGCTGTTACATTTTAAGTACTTTTTGTGTGTGTGTGTGTGTCTTAAAACTGGGCTGCGCTAGTTAGGGAGTTGGACTACTCCAATGCAATAGGAAACAAATGACTGTGATTTCGACAGTGTTAAAAAATGCCCCAAATGCTTTGTGCAATATAGAACTTTATGGGGGAACTTTATGGGAAATCTGAAGTGTTGAGACAATTTTGGCCTGGTAGCAAGTCTTTTAATATAAAATGAGAAATATTCTGTCTCAAGCAATACAAATTTTCGACAGAAAAGCCATGGGATTTAATCTCAAAACTTACTTTTTCAATAACGAATATTTCCCAATCTGTACATTGTTTAAGGTCATGGGGAAGAAGTTCTGTAATTGGGGAAATTAAGATATTTCAAGACTCTGAAAGCCTGAAAAAGTTTAATTGGCAGAATAAAGAAACGACAGAAGAGTGAATTAGCATGTCAGTTGCCATTCAGTATTATAGGGAGAACGTAGTTCCTGTGGCAGGAATTCCCACATTTTTGAGTGTGGACCTGGCTGAGGAGAGTGCTGTGTTTTATTTCAGCATCTGCAGGAGAGTCAGCTGTGCCCTCACATCCCAATGCATTCCTCTTTTCTTGTAGCAGAAGATAAAAATGTAAGATGCAGTTGCTTTCAGGCTGCATTGATCCTCAGAAACAGCCACAGTTCTAGTATTATTTTTTTATTTGCAGTCCTTAAGCGTGCACAAGCAATAAAATCCAAATTAATGTAAGGAAAACTTCTGAATGAATTATTTACCAAAACATACCTGGAAACAAAACCATACCTGGAAACGTCTGAAACGTGTATGTGAACTTGAGAAGCAAGTGGGAAGCCATCTGGTTCCCAGGGCTTGTTCCTGCCTGGATTCACAGGGAGGTTCCGTCAATTTTTAATGCAAATTTATTTTTATAGCACATAAATACTTCAGACAAGACTTCAAGTAATGTGACTGGCACATTCCTTAAATCTGGCCAAGATGAAAGTTGCTCAGTCAATTTTGGCTTAAGTGCTATGTTGGACAGCCAACGAAAACTTTGCTCTTCAATCTGACTTTCGATCTTATTCTGAGTTCTGGGATCTGTCTTTTTTATGAGAATGATAGTTTAAAATGAAAGTGTCTTTTAGCAGCCTCATTCTCTTCCCACGCCCTTCTCAATGTGCCAAGCAATTTCTGAAGATCTGACTTCAGATTTTGTCTCTCTTCAGGCTACCCCACGTTTTATAATTTTGTAAAGGTTGCCTTCTATTGCTCGTACTTGCTGCGGTGTGAGGAACTGCAGTAAGGCTTTGATTTGGACTCATGTACTGCTCCACTGCCTATTGGTTTTCATATCCAGGCAGAAAGGGCTAGTGTGGTTTTCAGTCTGAAAAGCTTGTGATGGTATCAGTATAAAGGTACGTGGACTGAACTTCGTACTTCAAGAGGTTTAAGTGGAAGATCTGAGCTACTGACTCCTCTGAGTCAGGGAGGTGATGTGCATGCCCGAAGGTACTCCTTTCATCCCATCACCTTTGCAATTTGCCATGCTCTTTTGCAAAACAATAAGGAGGAATGCTGCTTTTTTTTTTTTTTTTTTTTTTTTTAAGCTGGTGTAGGAGGCAGTATAAAGCAAATCAAGGGCTCTAAAAGAATGGATGCTGAGCATCTCCACTCGGCTCCTGATCCTGCTTCGCTTCTCTATCAGCAACTGGGAGTTTTCTTGAGTAACTGCTCAGCTGGGCATAGCCCCCTCAGGACAGCTCTCACACTGTGGCATGCTTGCACCAGTCCAGCCCCAGCTCCTAATGCTGTGGCTCTCCATTCTTCCTGCGCTCATTCATCATCAGTCACTTGTACGGGAACTGGAGAGCTATTTCCTTGAGATGCTGCTGCTGTAAAGCTGCTTCAGCACATCTCTGTCTTCTGAATGTGGCTTAGCAGAACCCTTTTTTCACTCTTCTTTTTAAAACACTCAGATGGGCAGGGCTGGTGGAGGAAGGGCAGGAAGCAGTGAAGAATTTTGTAGCTTTGAGCCTAAATATTTATTTTTTTATTATGGAGAACTATGGTTAATGAAGCACCGCTTTCATTAATGCCTTGGAAATGTGCCTCTTTGACAGAATTAGGGTTTGGAACTTGCCTTTTTCTACCTTATATTTGCTGAAGTACAGCAGAAGGTTGCATGTCACTAAAATTCAGCAGTTTTCCATTTTGTGCTTTACTACTTGTTACATACGTCTTTTGAGATACCATACCTTTTATCCTCTTGAGTAGTGCATTGGTAAATCTGAAAGAGTGGAGGGTAAGATCCTGTGTGAAGAGAAATGAAGCAAAAAATACTGTTTTGAGGAAAGCCTTCTCAACTTTTAGTTTATTTAATTCATCATAAAAACAAGGAAAAAGATAGATAATGCTTTCTTCAACAAAAGGAAACTAAAGTAAAACTTTTAGTTCCACTTTTCAAAGCACTTCAAAAGCTCTGGAAAGAATTCCATGTTAATAACTCTTACTCCATAAAAGCATCTGAAATCAAATTTCTTCAAAATTCTAGATTTTGCAGGTTTTGCTGTTAAGAACTGTTTCATTACATATACAGGGTTTTTAAATGGTCATTATGATGAGCTGCAGATATTTCTACATGAGTAATTGAGACCCAAACAACTGTCCAAACTGTAAAGGTTGAAACCTGTTTTCAAAACCAAGTGTTAAATTTTTCTTTTTAACTGATATTATTAAAACTAAACTGTGAATTATGTATGACAAATGTAATATTTGGACTGTGCATGCTTTCTGTGGATTGCTTTTGCTCGTACTAACACAAGGATGCACTTGAAGTTATGTTTGAACTTGAAGTTTAAACTTAAACATAAAATTTCAAGTTTCAGTTATGGTAAATAAATCTTCATGGGTAATGCTGCCTTCCATCTGATGTGCTATACAATGTTTACAATGTTTAATTGTTCTGTTTCTTACTTTGTTCAGGTGTACTTCGCATTATCAGTTACAAAATTTGACCTTTTGAAGACTTAAAATGGTGTTGTCTTGTTTGGGGAAGAAAAACTGCAATTCATGGGGTTTCTTCTAGAATTAGACCTAAGTTTATTAACTTTGCGGTTTATGTTACAAATGATTTCTTATAACCTGCTGTAAAATAATAGAGGCTGATCTGTTTTTGGCTAAAATTCAGATGTGTTTAAAATCGGCTAGAAAAAAGATCCAGTTTATTTGTTTACGTTGTTCAAAATATGTTACCTTTTTCTTATTCTTAGAAATGGATGATGAGGACTGTGAAAGAAGAAGAATGGAGTGTTTAGATGAAATGTCCAATCTTGAAAAGCAATTTACAGACCTCAAAGATCAGTAAGTATTTTAATATTTTAAGTGTGTCATTTGAGGCTTTGTTCTATGAGAATGCTGTGTGCAGCTGGCGTTTCTTGTTTTTCAAATAAGCAGATACTATTTTTGAGAAGAATAAGTATTGGAGGTTCTGAAATGATTTGCAAACTGTTGTTCCAGATTATTTTATTTTCTGCAAGCTCTTATATGAGAGAATATATTTGTTTTCATATATTCTATATATACATATACAGAATATTTATTGTATGTGTGTGTGTATATACAAATACTTATTTTATTTCTTCTTTGCTGTAAGAATGGTTTTAAAGTGTTGCTACATAGGGCTGATGTGGGTCTATTGCATCTAGATGCTTAGCAAAACCAAGGAATTGTGATCTTTGGAGACATGTATCAAGATCCTTGTCCTCATTTTATATATGTGTGAATTGCATAAACAGATCCAAGCACTGTCTTTGTTACGCTAGAAATTATTATTGTTATTATTATTTTTTAATGTATAGTAGCAGTTTTTATAGCCAGTACTAATGAAAATTTCCTGTGGTTACTGCAAACCAGAAACCAACACTGGAAATGAAACCAGTGTTAGCTCTGTTAGTAGTTTACCATAATATCTAAATCACTCAGAATAAATAGAAGAACTGAATAGCCACAGTTATTCAAAAGTGAATCTCGTTTGAGTTAGGCCCAGTCTTCTGTATGTATTTAAAATTTATTTTCAGACGTGCCCAGGTAAGCTAGATGCATCTGTTCTGATTTAAATTGATGGGAATTTGGCAATTAACTTAATCAGGTACCTGCAAAAGAAACATGCAGGAAACCTTGTCTATTCTTAGGCATACGTATTGTAATTGAAAATGAGTCAGTTGTCATTGCATTCCAGATAAGTGTTCATATTGTGTGATAGCTCTTTCTACTGGTGAACTGAGATAGGTACTAGCAAACTTTATAAAATAGGGAAAGAAGAGAAAGATGCTTGAACAACAGGGTGTTTAATCTCAGCCAGCAGCAGAGATGATAAAGTGATTGTTTTGTAGGGAAACTAAATTTTGATCATACAAATGGGGTTTACGCTGGTAGACAGCAGGTACCCGTTTTAGGCAGATCACTGTTGGAAATTAGTGGATAAGCAGTTTTAGTTCATCAGCTGCTATGTGACACCAAGTGCTTGCAGCACCCAGGCCTGATTTAGCTGGAAGTTGGTGCTGTGTAATCTGATGTTAGTGATGCAGCCAGGCATGTGCACTGTGCACCTCTGCTTATGTTGTTGTTGGATAAAACTGCTGTAGCTAGATGTTAACAACTGCATGCCAAATTGGTCTTTAATCAACTGCAGGCTATGTCACTTAGCTGCAGGTCAGATTGAGTCTGTCTATTAACAGTTTGCAGGTAAGAAGAGAAGTGGTCACTGTTTAACTATAGCTGGGCTAGGTACATATGCTTGAACTATTAAGTTGTCATCAAGGTAAAGTGAAAATCAGGCTGGTGTTGCTTCAAGTGAACAGGAAGTAGTTCTCAAGCAGGTCTTGATTTTTTGGTATGTGTGAACTGTCTTCTGTTTAATTCATTACTTAAGCAATATACTGTAAACAAATAAAAAGGTAACATTGCTGTCCTGAAGAGGAGACTGTGTAAAAAGGTAATGTTTGATGTGTTCTCAGCACTTACAAGGAAGTTTGTATGCGTTTGCCTCAATGTTACCACTTTTGATTGTGGAGTGCAAAGTAAAAAAAGCATAAGAACAGGAGGAGCTGTTTATATTGATGATTCTGTCTTTTAACATTGTATTTACTAGTTATGTGATTGAAAGGCTTGTAATTGATACTACACTAAATTCTTTAAAATGGAAGTGGATTTCTTCAGGCTGCTAGTAAATACCAGTTTTTAGAAGGAATTTCAGGTGAAGTAAAAATATTGTAATATTTCCTTTTGGTGGGAATGGAAGATGTCAGTTACAAAATATCCCATGACATTTTGATAGTATTTTAAATGTGGATTTTCACAGGGGATGCTTCAGTAAGAGCCTACTTACCTTTTGCCTTGGTCTGTGGTAGGGTGAGAGCAGATAAGTGAACAACAAAGTGGATGGGATTTTCTGTCCACAAAATGTCTCTCCTTCCCTCTCTTCCATGATATAAGCACGGAAAATTCAAATGGTAACAAGTCTTAAATTTGCTTCAGTGGATGTGCCATAATGTTAACAAAGAGAGGTAGATTAGGTCTTTTAGAAAAAATTCTTCTGATTTGTTTGCTTTCATTTATTTATTTATTTATTTATTTATTTATTTAAAAGACTTTACAAAGAAAGATTAAGCCAAGTGGACGCAAAACTACAAGAGGTCATAGCTGGAAAAGCACCTGAATATTTAGAACCATTGGCAGCATTGCAAGAAAATATGCAAATCCGAACCAAAGTGGCAGGTAGGCATAAAAAGTAAATATTTCTGCTTCAACAGTATCATGTTGCTATGAATTTTAAGGGAAATCTTTTTTTTTTTTTTTTTTTTTAACTTTAGAATTATTAAAGTGATGCGTTTTAAAGCTAGAAACACCATGGCATGCATAGTTTTAAACTTAAAGTAATTTTCAAGTCAAAGTTTCGAGTTTCTTACTACTTTCCACAAATTGCCTGATAACATTGCATTAAAAATATGGCTCATTTTTTCTTTCTCCTGGTCATCTCCATAATGCTTTCCCTCAGATGGTGACCTGGAATTTCTGGGTTTTAAGATTTTTACTGCAAATTTACTTGAGTAGTACTAAGCAGCCCTCTTGTGTTACATGTAGATTCCCAAATGAACTTCCCCGAAGGTTTGACATGAAAACAACCTTAATCCAAGCTGTTGGTTTTCGGTTTTAAACGTGACTTTCTGTTAAACCATGTAGGTGGGTGTGGATAGGGAGAATATTAAAGATTTTCCTGATTCGAGTCTTCAGCAGCACTGAAGATGCATGTTCCAATGTAAAAAGCCGAGGGAGAAGTCTCAACTTCAAGGAAACTTGTAGACTAGAAATCAGATTTCTTTTTTTCCTTCTGTCCTCAACTTGAGATTCACAGAGTTGTTCCAGAGGACACCGGAAACTGCAGAACGGGTCTATTTGCCCTTGCTGTTTCACAGCCTTGACAGAAGTGGTTGTAGCAGAACTTGAGCTCCAGCAGGTCCAAGGGACCCACTTGTTCCTTACAGAGGGGAAGAAGGGGAAAAAAAAAAAAAAAGTTAAACTATGGATGTAATAGAAAAGAAACTTGTTTTACTCTGCTCTCTAAGGCAGTGAGCACTTCACACAAAACATGAATCTTGATTATTTCAGTAAGTCAATAAAACATCTCTCTTTCTTCTAGAAGCATTTATGCTCATACTGCTGATTTCAGGCAAATAAGCATTGATTATGAATTGGTAGGTGTAAGAAATACTCCTAATGCTCAGAAGCAGTGCTCCTTGCATTGCAAGAAGGCTGGTTCTAAGAATGGAACCGTCTTGTTAATTGATGTGATTTGTCAGTGTGCTGTGTAAAGCAACTCTCATTCCAAATATCTGTAAAATCTGTTTTCTAGCTGTTTAACACCCTTCCCCCTGTTATTTAAAATACTAATTAGAAAATAGAAGAGGCCATCAAGTACTTCTCATATTTGAAAAGTAAGGATATCCAGGATAATTTGATCAGAAATAGGAAGTAGACCTGTTTTGTAAGGCTAGCATGACAACTGGTATAATCTGTTGACTGATAGGGGAAAAAGTGAAAATAGCATTTTTTTTTTTTTTTTTTTCCATCAGATCTTTAGATTTAAGAGATCTCTTGTTTTTACTTTGTAAAGGAGCTAGGCACTGTAATTGCCTAAATTAAGATATCTGTGTTTTCCCTTTTGTACTTATTTTGGGATGTGCAGGAAGTTCTAAAAGAGAATTTTGAAATCAGATGTCAGCTAAATAAATTAATACTGTTGTTATTTGCTTGATTACAGGTATCTATAGAGAGCTTTGTCTGGAATCTGTGAAGAACAAATATGAATGTGAAATTCAAGCCTCTCGGCAGCACTGTGAGGTTGTGCTAGCTATTCTATATTGATAGCTAATTTCATCTGTCTTTACTGTGTGTCATGTTCAGTGCATACTTTTCCTACTGCAGTTGTTAATTTAATGCATTTGTTTTGTGATATTTAAGCCCACGTTGAAGCTTGTTCAAAGCATATCAAAATTGCCTTTATAGATTTAGATTTGAATATAAATTAAGTTCTTATTTTTCATTAGCAGGTTCTTAATTAGTTTTTTTATGCTTTTTAAAGAAATGATTACCAAGAACAGTAGCTAAATTATCTACCATAATTTTAGCAAAAGGTACCCTACACTTTTGTAATAATAATAGTCTTACAAAGTCTTTTTAAAGTATCTTGGTCCGCTGGTGGTAAGAGTTGTCATTTCAAAAGCAGTTACGAGAAAGATACATTTCTCTCCTTGAGCATAAACGTTTTTATTTCTGTTTAAGTATCTAAATACTGCATACTGTTGTGCAAAAATTAAAGTACATGTATGTCTGATCCTCTATCCTAGCTACTTAGATGCTGAGGTTTGCATCATAGTCCTTCTCAGCTTCCCCATTACAGCGTTTTCTTCTTTGCTTGTTTTCTTGTTTACTTCAAGGTCTAATGTAGGACTACTCACTACTGACTTTCTTCATTCCTGTGAATTCTCCTGTGGCTGGACAGAATGCTATAAGACTGGCAGGGTTTCCCATCCACAAATGAATGATTTGCTTTGGCTATGTATTCCTCTTTCAGGTGGTTCTTCTTGCTTCTTTTGCTGCTATGCTTCTGTGAAACCTTCAGAATTCAAACATGCACCATCCAATAAGGGTCTCTCAGGGGGGAAGCGCTTCAAAGTCAGTAGAACTGCCTGTAAAATCATTGTTACACTAGAGCACAGCCATTCAGCCTCTGTTGCCTATCACAGCTTTTCACACTGTATTTGTCGCCAAGTGCTTGCAGCAAAACAGGGGTCTAAACACAAACATAATTTAATGTTAAAACCGTCTCAGAACAAATAACACTCATCTGACCTTTCAGGTATATATAAGAAAGCTTTTGTCTTTTCAATTTCATTGGGGAATATTTTTATTTTTAGTAACAGGAGGTTGAAAAATACATGAAAGGAGGTCTCTGGAGTGTAAGTACTTTGTGACTTGAAGGGAATGTTAAACATGACAGCCATCTATTGCAATAGGAGTCCTTGTTTTCTTTATACCTCTTTTTGCTTCACACTAGTTCAACTTGAACGCTGGTAAAAGTAAGGTTCTTTTGGTATGCTGTTCTGTGGGCAGGAGCAGTTGAGGTGCAGACATACACTGACTTGGCTCTAGGGACTGCAATCTTTGGTTGCAATGTGGTACCTAATAGCTAGACACTTGGGCTGCTTAAGCGGCCTCTTTCCCCCCCCCCCCCCGATAAGTCCAAGTCTCTGTTTTCCAGAGTAGTTGGAGATGCTGCTCAGTGAAAATGAACTTTAAAGTAATAATAATAGTTAACAGTTGGCTGTGTTTCCTACTTGTGTTTTAGGAAGTGTGCAAATTTTATGCAGTAAATTTATTGTCTTGAAGCTTGGAACTTAGCTTAAATTGAAGTTACTGTTTTATTGTATTTAGTGTGTTCAGAAGCTGCTGTTAAAAGGGTAACTCATCTATATAGGTACTGTGTAACTTTGGCACCAGTCCTATATGGTGAATTATAATTGAGAGCAGTTGTACTACAAAGTTGATTTTCTCATTGACAAATGCTTAGAGACGGAAGAGAGGGTAGACTAACATGTTCCGTACAAAGTTCACACCGAAGTGTTACCATTTATCTTAGGTGTGTTTTTAGCACTTTGTATATAAAACGAATGAAGGTTTGTGTTAATCTATTTGGATCAGAAATTATATTTTGAAAGGATGAACTAGCATACTTTTCTAAAGCAGTTTTAAAATGTTTCTCTCAGCTTTAACATACACAGTTTTGCTTTCACAATTTTCTAGACCTTTAGTTTGTGTGCATAATTATTTCTGTTGTGAGTAGGTATTTTTCAGTTCTCTGAAAATAGGCAATTATAAATTCTGTAGTAGTAGATGATACTTCTCTATCAATGACTACAGTCTTGTTAATATTGGAGGTAAGTTAATAAAGGACTTTCCATGAAAGCATCAGCTTATTTGATCTTTAAAGAAAGGTGGAGGAGAGCTTAACACTTCACAGTAACTCATCATGAATAAATCTTTGCTACCCAAAAGGAAAATACTGTATTTGTGTCAAAATACAAGTAGCTATTCTGGAGATCTAGCTGTGTGCTTTATATACTAAGTTATTCTTGGTTCTGATATTTGATGACTGTATTTATGCTTATGCCAATGAATGTGCTGTCTTTGAGAAACCAGGATCTTGTGCTAAGGAAATGGATATGGGGATATGTTGTATGCTTTACTGCTTCTGAATTATTATTTTTTTTTAATCTCAAATCAGTTCTTTCCTTCCGCTGAGCCTTTGAATAGTTCTTATGTATGTTTAGATGATAGAACTTAGTCATGTATAAATGCCTAATTTTTTTTCTTTTAGAGTGAAAAGCTTCTGTTGTATGATACTGTACAAAGTGAATTAGAAGAGAAGATTAGAAGACTTGAAGAAGACAGGCATAGCATTGATATTACCTCAGGTGAATGGAAATTAAAAGTTTTTGTTTTGTTTTAATATTGTTGTACCTACTGATTAGTCAGTTGACAGTACTCATAATATTTCAGGTTATCCAGTAGTATTCTGTTCAGAACTACAGTGTAGGCTTTGGGAGGTGGGTTTGAATTTAAGTTTTAATCAAACTTCAGTCGAGTAATTGTCAGCATCCATTGTGTGTTTTGAGAATATTAATCTGTGACCGTATAATCATTCATTCTGTTCAGACACAGCATCTCGCCAGAAAATCTGGTATTTCTCACTTCTGGACAGTGTTTCTTACTGTAAGAAGAGCTAGATGTGCATATTTCTGATTCATAACATATTCTTACTATGTATTTTCAGAATTATGGAATGATGAGCTACAGTCCCGGAAGAAAAGGAAGGATCCGTTTAGTCCAGATAAAAAGAAACCTGTTGTTGTATCAGATATCCTTTTACTGAAGTTGGTGTTCTTTTTGATAGCATTCACTGCTTTATAGGTGCTTTTACTACATATGTCATTGTTGACAAGTTGAAGTGGTGATGCATTCTCAAATGTGATTTTGGAATGACAAATGTTCTAATTCAGATTAGAGAAACATAGTTGAAAATTGAAATGAAGAATCTCTTAACTACTAGTTTCATATTTGACTTTTTGACATATTTTGACTTAAGAAAATAGAAGTAATTTGTCTCATGTTTTGGGTATTTGGTGAGTATTTGCCATCATTTTTCCAATGTGGTTGGTTGGAAAGGAAGGATGTCAGAGTTCTGAATTAGGCACTGTGCATATTAAGGAATGCCCTGTACATAATGAAGAATGTATCTTGAAGCATGCTTGGTCCAGCTGTTCTTCTGGAAAGCAAGGAAGTTGGGAGAAGGGGCTTAGAGCAGAAAGGCTTAAATAGTTATTACAAGTTAGGAAAGGACTTTTTTCTTGTGTGGCATACATGCAATTTTTATTTCTAAGGTGCTGAAAAAAATCCTGTTACTTTTACAAGGTTTTCAGACAAACTGGGAGGATAAAGTGTGAGGAAAGAAGTTTTTGACAGAATGGTCATTTTCTATTTTAAAATGTTTATTTTGTTTCTGTATTTATATTATTTGTATTATCTTTTCTCTTTTTCTGTACCTGTCCTAATTGATTTATCAGAACAGTCCCAAATGGATGACTTGTACTAATAACAACTGATCTTCCTTTAGATTGCATCATATATCCAGTTTAGTGGGGATGTTTTTTAACTAGTGCTTAAAAGCTGAATGCTGTTAATCAATACAGATTACAAATGCCTTCTTTAGTTTCTTAACTGCTTTTGGAAATTTCAGTGCCAGGTTGTGTGAAAGTGCATTCCTTTAGCTCTCGGTCATCGTTGTCTTTAGAAGGTCAAGACAAACAGCATTTGCTTCTGTGGACCGTGAAATACCTTGCCATTTAACAGAAAATATTAACATAGTAATAGGTCTAAAAGCCCAGCAATTTCAGGCATGGCTTTTAGGGTTTCCTACAACCCAAGCTATTCTATGGTTCTGGGTTGCATAATTCAAAGATGCATTTATTATTACTTTCACATAGGTATTTTGTGTGAGAGATTGGCAGAACAAGTGTTAATATCTTTCTACAATCTTTAGAGTGTTCTTATTATCACTGTATTATCTCTGAGTTTTCATTAACTTTTCCACGCCCTTATATAGTTTATATGTTACAAGACCTTGATATTCTTGAAGATTGGACGACAATAAGGAAGGTAAGATGAAAAGTTGAATGCCAGTAGCTTCCTTTGGGTATTGTGTGGATTCTTGGCTGTTCCTTTTGCCTCTTAAAAATACTTAAATGTGTTTTAAATACAATCAAGACTTAAAGCAGATTTTCATTTCTTCATTGGTCAGCTAATGCTTTCTGTTCAAGCTATGTTATTGCTGCTCTTTTTGATTCTACCCAAATCATGCAGAGGAATCTGGTAAGGGAGAGGAAGAGCTTATCTGTAAAATGTGTAGACCACAATTTCTGTGATAGAGATGAGATTTCTCAAAATTTCTACTCAACTATGTCAGACTATGATAATTTGATAGGATTTTGTTTTAATTAAAAAAAAAAAAAAAGAATACATGCCATTTAGTATGTTTTCTGATAGTAAATTGTTTATTTTATGAAGACTTCTTCAGCCTTTGATTACAACTTTTTTTTTTTATAAAGTATAACTATTTTTTTCCCAGATTATAAGAGGACCAAGGTTTACAGGAAGATAAATTTCTTTGACAAGTTAATATATTTGGAAAAAAAATAAATCCAACTTTTGGGTACAGAGTATCATGTAGGATCTTTACCATATTGTTAATATAACTTGCTGTAACCAAATGCTATCCTTGCCTTGCATCTGCAGTTGGAAAATATCCCATAGTAATCCAGCAAAAATCGGTGCTTTCCGGTTTATGGAGTAGGAAACAACTTTGAGAATTCAAAGCTTGCTGGGAGATGACTTTGAGTCTATTTCTATCCATACTTGTAAATATTTCCTAAAGAACCAAAATGTGGTTCCTATGTGAAAGCCTGTCTGAGTGTTTTCTCTACCTATCAACCAGAGGCATAGACACGAGATAGCTTTCCCTCAGTTTCTTTGTTATAGCGTAACATGATTTAAAGCGAGAATCTGATGGGGATTTTGCCTTTTATTGAAATCATTAAAAAAAAAAAAGTTGTTTTTTACACCTACTTTACTACTGTGTGAGATCTGCAATTCACATGGAAGAATGCTTGTGAGTATAGCATATGAATCTAAAGAGTAACTTCTTCAGATGGCACTTTTTTCAGAATCAGAATTAATTCAATATTGCATTTTTGATAGAATTACGTAACGCTAGTTCTGAAGATTTAATTTAGAAAACTTAAGTTACATAAAATCAAGATTGATTTAAAAAAAATTGGTTCTCCACTCCCTCCCAAGCCCTGTTTCAGTTACTGAGTCAGTGTTCAACACACTTTTCAGATTTGTTCTGATTGTGTTTTTGCATGCAAAAGCAAGTATCTTGAGCTACACCACACAACCCAATTAAAGCTGACAGCTAAGAAAAAAGACTGTTTGCTGACGAACTTTTTTTGTGTGTGTGTTTCAAGGCAATGGCTACGCTGGGGCCACACAGAGTAAAGCCGGAACGTAAGTAAACATTGTCTGGTTTCACAAGACAGAACTTGCTGTGTGCAGTGATGCAAGCTGCATCTAGGCAGGTCATATTTATCTTAGCCATGGTATACTGATGGAGGGTGGGGTGAGGTAACTGGCAGATGTGGCTTTTTGCCTTTCCCTGCTCTCAAGTGCTGATAATTGTGGCTTGACTACTAAAAAATTTAGAGTTCTAAAAGTGGGTTATACCAGTAAATATTGGTAAGCTATGCTAATGTTTACAAAACATGAAGCAGAAAACTGAGAAACCTTGTGGGAGCTTTTTAAAAGCAGCTCACGTTCACTGCAAGCTACAATTCTGGAAAAAATAGAGGTCTGATAAAGGAGTGGTAAAGGATAATTTGGCCTGAGGTGAGAAGCACATTAAGCCTAGGTAAAATCAAGTATGTGGAGGTGGTTAGTAATGAGGAAAAGGGAGAGAAAACAAGCAGGTGGTGTATTTCTTCAGCGATGCATTACTTACATGTGTTTTATGATAATGCATCGATAAAGAGGCTTCAGAGTCTTGCATTTGCAGTCTTGTCTACATTGCATTACCCCATTTGTGAAAATTCATACACAGAGAGAAGAAAACTTCTATCTGAAAATGGAAATGTAACTTCTATCTGACTGGAAATAAAAAGTTATCTTCTAATTTTCATCCATTTGGAGTTAATTATCTAGAAAATGGCTACTTTTGGCAATGGAAAAACTGTGTTGTGTGTAAATAACTTAATGAGTGTGTTTATAAATTTTACTGACTTCTGCCAGTTGATGTTAAATCCCTTTTTATTGATCATTTCAGCACCTGTCAAATTAGAGAAACATCTACATAGTGCTAGATCTGAAGAAGGAAGGCTCTATTACGATGGAGAGTGGTATGGACGTGGACAGACGATATGCATTGATAAGAAAGATGAATGTCCTACAAGGTAAAGTTTATTAATTTTATACAGCTCTGTACAGTCCTGTTAAAGCAAAAGATAGCATGATGGCATTGAAGAATAAAGCTTGTTTGGAGGTAGTGCCAGCTTACTAACATTTACTAGTTTACATTGGAAGGCAGCCATTATCAAAGAAGTTTGAGCCCTTAGCTTCTGAGATAGGAGTGAAGGTTGAATTTCACCGATGTGATGTTTTGTCAGGGTGGTATCTCACTAGAAGACTTCAGTTCTTGCTCATTTCTGAATACCCTGGGATTGTGTTTTTTTTTTTTTTTTTTTTTAGCGGGGATTTTGTTCCTTTGAGGATTTGGTCTGTTGGCCAGCTGAAAAATACTTAATTATGGAAAATATTTTCTGCTATTAAAGATAAGCTTTGTTTTTCTGTTGATTGATTGATGCTCTGAAATAAACCAAATAGAACTTTTTTTTTTAAACAGTGTTCCTTCTCATAATTAAGTTTCTCCCTGGTCTAAATATGATTATGCAAATTTGGTTGAATGTTTACGATATCTAAATGTATTTTTTCTATATGGATCATATTTGTCAATTCCGTAGTGTAAGTATATTTTAAAAAAATAGTTAAAAGTATATGTTAAATTCTACTGAATGGGATAAATCAGTCTAAGAGCAGAGTGTTGATTAAATAAGCATTGCTACCCAGGTAAGACAGATATTGTTCCTTAAGGAAAATAAGCATGAATTGGGAAACTTTAATTTTATATAGCAGTAGTTTACTGTAAAACAGTCAGTTCCTTTCATTCCCTGGTGAGGGAGAGCAGATTTATTTATTTTTTTTTTTCAGTGCTGAAACAAAGGTGTTTTAGTAAATTATATATTATTTCTGAAATTTAAAGAATTCCGAAGTTGTGCTGTTATGCACAGCATAACAGTTGTACTAAATCAAAAAAAAATCTTCCTAGTGCCCCATGTCTGACAGTGGCTAAAAGCTCTGTCATTTAGCATACAGTGGAATTTCCCCAGCCTTTCAAGATTTCAGCAACTGTTAATGCCAAAGAGTTTCCCGCAGGGAGTTTTGTTACACGCTGTATGTGATGGATATTTCTTCCATTAACTGTTTTACTCTCTGTTTTTGAGCCATTTTTGTCATCAATTATATTTGGAAAAGTTATTTTTTTCAGTATTTGTCTTAAGGTTTACCACAAAAAAGATAAAAGCAAAGTTCATGTAAGAATGATTCAATTAAATTCAGTTGGGCTTTTTTTTCTTTTCCTCCTGTCTGTCTTGAGTTTCAGACTGTTTAACTTTTTTCTGGATATGTTTTCCAGCAGATCTGTTTTTTATTATGGGTAATCTGCTTACTGTGGGTGACTATTCATTTAAACAGTTAAAATATTTGTAGATACTGTGCGTGTTTTCTTATAGCAGGAGAAGAAAACAGCTGGAAAATCAACTGCCTTTACTGAAGACATGCAGTTACTAAAGAATTCTGCTTGCGTTTATACCTACTGCATACTTTCATTTACAGTACAGAAATACAGCTGCAGTTTTGAGGTTATTTAATTACTTCTAAGATGTCTAAATATTTCCTATTTTTCTCTCCCTGACCCTTCTTCCCTCATTTTCTGTAGTGCCATAATTACAACAATTAACCATGATGAAGTTTGGTTCAAAAGACCGGATGGAAGCAAGTCCAAGCTATATATTTCTCAGCTACAGAAAGGAAAATATTCAATAAAGCATAACCACAACTGACTATTGCTAACCAGAAATGAAACAAGTGGTATTGCCATGCTTGATGTGCCATGGGATGAAAGTTGTATTTAATAGTGTTTTGTATTCCTTATAAATTTACAGCAGTATCTGATGTGTATTTGTAGTGCTGTATGTAAACTTCATATGGATGGCCTTCAGAAACCTGAGGATGTTAAATCATGTTGACAGTTTTACCTCTAAATTGGGTCCAGTGCCTAAGGTATGAAGTACGCTCTTCAAATGTAATGGCTCAGAACTTCTCATTAATAGTCATATTTGTAAAAATGAAATTAAAAAAAAAAAAAATAAATTCATTGTTGACCAGTTTGTGTGATAAAAATGATAACCACAGTTACCAGCAACTCACTTTGTTTTCAGTGAACATTGTCATGCTTCTCTTGTGGATGTAAATTTAGCCTGTTCAGCTGTTGCTTTTGAATAGATTGTAACATGCATAAGCATTCTTTTATCCAAAGTGGATTGATTTATTAAAATCTGCCCTCAACAGCTCTGCTAGTTCTAACTGTGTTATATTTTGTAAGGTTTACTATCTTGCTTATAATGAGACAAAGCCAATATTTTGAGTTACAGTTTTTCAGGAGCATTTTTCTAGCTTAGGACCCTAGTCTGTAGTAAACAAATTATTGGTGATTTTTTCTTCTCCCCCAGATTACCAGCAAAATTTATGCATAAAGTAGACAGTGTTGCTCCAACCTGTTATATGCAGCCTACAGAGGATGGCTGCTGTGACAATTATGTAAATATTATTGCATGCTCTGCTTATTTGGTCCATGTTGTATGGAATACTATGAATTCTTTTTTTTTCAAAAGGAAAACATCTCCCCAGAAATCATTTAAGTGGGCAAATTTACACCAACTTTTTCACCAAACACAATTTTCCAAATTTCTGTAACCTATTTTGTCTTATCGTACACCAGAATTATTTAATGCAGTTTTTAAAGCTGGATTTCCCTTGAATCTTATTGTTTAAGCCACGGAGAAAGGTCCTAAATCCTTAATGTTACTGTGATGTGCTTGGAACATCTAAAATGTTAGATGGGATTGTTGAAGAATTTTTAATATGTTGGTTATATGCACTTTAATCTCCACTTATGATGACTCTCTTTGGAGAAAAAAAGCATCCATTTGGTTTAAAGGATCACAGCAAATAAGTATTTTTATTGTAACATAAAAATGGTTTATTCCTATATTAGTTGTCTCTTTTACTGCAGGGTAGTAACTACTTTCCAAATGCCAAATCGGTTTCTGCTGAGTGATGCTTTTCTACAAGTGTATGACATTAGTAATCAAATGTATATAAAGTATTAATTGAGGTTGGCTTTTAACAATATGAACTGTATGTATACAGTTGTTTGATAAACTTTTTGTAATAAAATATTCGTATTTTTTAACTTAGTATATAAATAAATCATTGGTGGTAGTGGACATCTTGTATTTTGTTTTGCTTTTTTGGTTTTCTAGTCCTGTTGGAGTTGCTCATGTAACAAATCCTAAATCAAAAGTTGTTTTCAGAAAGTGTAAATCTTTTTAAAGGCCTTTGACTCGCATTTTCTCTCAAAATTTGAGACTATGTATAGATGTGTATCTAAACTTTTTTTCTGTAATATTTTATGCAAGCAATAATCTGCACTGTTTATAAAATCAAAATTAAACACTGTCAAAAATGTTTTGGTTCCCAAAGAGCTTAAATCCATTTGCATTTAGGGTGTACTGGGGCTGTGGTTCACTTCTTTCCTCTTTTCTCCCCTGTATTATGCACCACACTAGTTGCAATCAATTATTTCTAAAGCTGTTTCTAATCTGATCTCTTGTGGTGCAGAGCTTTGATTTGTACAAACTTTGCAGCTTGGATTGACACATGGTGAGTGTGGTTTCTTTATTTAGAATAAACGTTATTTGTATTAACATGGCAGGTAATAAGAATAGCAGTATGTCTTAGTGATCAAACAGCTGGAATCTCTCTATTTCATTACTACAATTCCAAGCTATGGCTTTCCTTCTTACATGTGGTCACTTCTGTGCATGTGATAGGAGAGGAGTGAGAAGGGATTTTATAATTGCTTTTGTTCTTTATAACATGACTTACTGTTCTATTTTTATGCAAACCATATTTGATACATGCTATATATCTTTGTTATATTTTGACAGGTAATGGTTTGCTCACTCTGTCATGAAGTATAAGGGGGCTTCAAAAGACTAAAATCTTCTCAAGTACAGACATTGTCAACTTCTTGTTCATCTTTTCTATCTTTTGCACTGCTACAGAAAAACATTTCAAGCCTCAGTAGCATTGTTTTAAACTACAAATAGGATTAAAATCAGTAGAGCACCAAAAGGAAAAAGATGTTGGGCATACTATTTCTTTACATACACTATGTGAAAGGGAAATAGATCATTTTGTGACAAAAATATCTTTCTGTATATGTATAGACAAAGATATATATATATACACACACACACACACACACATATATGAGGCTGTGCTTCAGAGGAGATGCTGTTTGTTTTTGACGATCACATGGAGCAAGATCATCTGTTCATCTTTCTCATAACAAAATATCCAGTATATTCAGTTGAAATGCAATTGATGCAATCTGAAAACATTTAATGCATGAATATTGTGGAACTTAGCTTAGGTATCTTGTAACAACAAGCTCTTAAACTTTCTAAAAACACTCAGTTGTTGGCACATCTCACTGTGTGTGTTTTAAGACTAAAAATCAGCTATTTATACATGTAGTTCATGGAACATTTTGTTAGAAATTTCTAAGCCAAGGCCTGCGTAGCCAGCTCACCAACCCCATCAAGTGGTAAGGGATGAGGAAGTACTAAAATTTTCACTCTGTTTCAAAATCTATGCTGTCTTCCACTGACAGGTTCAATTCATTACGTTTTTTGTTTTACTTTCCTTTTTTTTTTTTTTTTCCCCTTCAACTGATAATGTGGGAAGAGGTGTGTTTTCTGTCTGTTTTTTTGAGGGCAAGGAGAAGTGGTACAGAGAAAATGTGCTCAGTACATAGCACATTTAAGTAGCCAAAATCTTCTGTGCTTTTACCTGTATCAGGTGGGTTTGCACTTCTCACTGTCAGTGTTAGCTAAACGAGGCCTGTTTTCTACATTTAACCTATAACAATTCTGTCCAAAAACCCCTTTAAAATGGTTGATTGAGCTATTTTTTTAGGGTACTTAATTCTTTCTAAGGAAGTTCTTCAGAAACAAGGCCCTTCTAGGTCAGGGGCACAGCAGCCATTGGCATTAAGACCAAGTAGCCAATGTTTTACCTCGGGGACTTGCAGCCAGGATGCTCTGGGTGCTGTGTACTTCCTGGTGGTACTGCTGGTAACTGCCTGATGCCTGGAAATCCTTTGGTGGTTCTGTAGCATGCGTGTAGCTCAGCTGCGTGACACAGCTGCAGGAAATCAGCGTGGGATTTACAGTCTACGATTTAATCAAAAACACAGCATGTATTCCTTAAGCCTGATATTTCCTGGAAATGTCAGCCTTATGACACTTGTGTATGCTTTTATTTCTCTGCGTGGTCTTGATGAAACATGACTTTGAACCTTTAAGATTTCTTTCTGGGTTCGCAGAATCACAGAACTGTAGGGGTTGGAAGGGACCTTGAAAGATCATAGGGTCCAACCCCCCTGCCAAAGCAGGTTCCTCAGAGCAGGCTGCCCAGGTAGGCGTCCAGACAGTTCACCTTTGCAGTCAGGCAGTTCGAGAAGGTGATGAGCTGGAGGCTGTTTCAGTGTACTGCCTCCCAGAGACCTCATTTCTAGAAATTTGACTTTCCCAGGCATGTTCATAGTTACTAAGGTTGGAAAATACCTCTAAAATCATCCAGTCCAACTGTCCACCTACCACAAATATTACAGACTTGTACAAAGTCTGTAATATTTGTCTGTAATCTTTTAATGCTGGAAGTGAGCTGAGAGACTGACCAGCTGGCAGAGGACCCAAAGTTGTGGTGCTGAAGGAAATGTTGAAAGGAAGAAATTTCAATTGCAGAATAAAGATTGAATGGATAAATGGAAAAAATGAAGTGTGTGACAAAAATTGCTGCTTGAAAAAATGGTGCGATGAGTAACTTAGTCCTAGTTATCTTGGTCACAGACAGACAACTCCTGATAGGAAGAAAAGCTTTTTTAATTAAGAAGTGTCCCACAAGGCAATGAGTTCAAACATGGCTTAGCAAGCAAGCTGTATTTGGCATTTCTGACCTTTGGAAGTGCAAATGTTTTTTGAGAATGGCTTGTGTGTAGGAAGAAATAGAAACATAAAGGACTCCAGACCTTAAGGCTGTAATCTCCAAATTCTGCTAGAAACTGTTTTCAGGTGTTTTTATTACTGACAATATTTGTATTATAAGATCTGATTTGCTAGATATTTTTAAAATCTGGGTTATATTTTTGAAAATAATAATTTATTTGAACTATAGAAAGCACCAATCTCCATGAATAGAAACAAACTGGAATAGGGCAATGCAAAGGAAAAATAATCTGCATTATTCCCTTGAATGGGGGGCACGAGTAGATCCTCTTTTTCCTGTGAGCAAAATAAGTCTGAAACAGTTGGCAGAAATTTCATTATGATCTGGGATGTGGGGGTATCCTTGCTCCTGTGCTCTTGCTGAAAGCCTGCAGGTGGCAGTAAATTTATGCCCAAGTTACTGGTAGGTTTTGAATTTTCTGTCAAGATCCTGTCAATTTTTTTTTTCTACTCTGTTTCTCTTAGTTGTAGCACTATTACAATTGGTTTTAATCCTAATGCATACTAATTAAGGGATATTTAAAAAGAACAGATAGTACACAGAGCTCTAAAGAAGGATTATCTTTTGCTACTGTATCGTGAAGGAAAATTGCTTTGTAAAGGCTTAGGAAGCAATAGAAACGGATTAGATGTTTTCTAGTTGCTATAGAAACAAAATATGTAATTAAACAAAACGAAATATATTTCAACTCTTACACTGATGAAAAGTACTCAGGAAAGGTTGGACAATGAGTATTTTATATTGCAACATCAAGAAATAAACAGGATTTGGGATTATTTTTCTAATACGATTTTTGTCTACTGCATATTTGGCACTCAGCTAACCCAAAGCAAAAATATTTTGTTTCCTAGGGTGAAGTTATAAAAGGGAGTGTTAATCAGTAAGCAATACATTGATGCCTCTCATCAGTACTGCTGCAAATTAGTAACATTGATATTATGTGATACTGATGATACTGTGAAATGATGCAAACTTTAAGTATGATTTTGTATCAGATAATATGGCAAAAGATCTTCCATCAAATCAGCAAGTACTGTGGGGTTAGCATGCGAGTCAGCGAGCAGTTAGTACCAGCTGCCAGAAGAGGGCGCTTTGAGGTTTCTTATGAAATACTTTGAAAGTTGCACCTTTTTTTTTTTTTTTTTTTAATCATAAAATTTAATGGTTTAAATTTCAGAAAGGTAGCAGTGACTGTTACTGCTCTTTGTTAGCTTAATTCTGAAGTTGACCACATTTGCTAACAGTAAATTAAGGATGCACGCTTCTGTGGAAGGATCTTTTATTTAGCACATGGTTCAAAGTGTGGCCATAGGAGGAGCACTAAAATTGGTTGCCTTTCAGTTCTACAGAAAAGAAAAAGGAGAGACGTAGAATGTGCCAATATACGATTTGTCAGGGTGAAGCAAATGAAGGAAGATTTAAAGAAACCCTGTATTCAGATCAATGTTTGTTTTCATGTTCAGGTACTTACTACAAAATGTGGCTAAAATGACAGAATCTACCCAATTCAGGCACTGTTTACCTTGGAAGCACTTCATGCGGTATGCCTCCACCTGCTTGCAAGGCTTCTACATGAAATTATTTTATCACTTCTTATGATCCTTCCTTTATTTTACAATACCTAGTTGTAGTCCTTGGCACCTCCAGGTCTCAACAAATCGTAGGACATTTCACAAGGGGACACAGACAGCAAGCACTGCTACGAGAGCAAAGTTTGTCCCGTCTCTACCCGCTCACTCGAGACCAAAAGGGAAATAGAGGGGGAAAAAAGAGGACAAAAGAAAATCCTGGAATTATCTGAGACAGGAATTCATTTCAGGTCTGCCTGCCTGCCTACCTTTTATTCCTTCAACAACCAGTTGTTTCATCCTCAGGTACGTGTGCCCTGTTGTGATGCCCTATATTTAAACTGATTTCTAAAGCATCTCATCCATTAGTCCAGGCAACCAATGCTATCATACACACATCTTCAAGTAAACAAGCAAAAATAGAAAAATAATTTGACTTTTTCCCTTTGTTTTTCTTCTTTTGGGTTGTATGCTGAAACCTATTCATCCTCCATGCTTTAGCCTACCTGCCACTGCTAAGATTTCAGAAGGCAAAGACTTGCTTTTTTTGCCTTTTTTTTTTTTTTTTTAATCAGGCAAAGTTACCTGGAGTTCTTCATAGTTACAAAGTAGACTAATCTAACAAAGAAATTGGTTGTGTATGGTGGGGAAAATGTGTTGGTTTTAAATGTTTTTGGAGTGTTTATAGGATAAATAAATAAATAAACATATTCTACAAGCAAAATGCTGCAACTTAGAATGTAACATCACTGCCACCCCAAAACAAAAATTGCAAAAAATGTTTAAAAATGAGGGGAGGGCAATGCCAAAGATGTGTTAGAGTTGACCCCCAAAAACCCATGTGGGAAGGTATAATTGTGTTTTAGTAAACCACTGCTTAATTATTAAGGAACAGGTTTATTTTGGAATATTATGAAAGCGTCTTCGTCTTTATACTTTTTTGAAGACACTGAAGTGAGACTCAATTCACTGATATTATTTACTTGTATGTGTTTAAAGTTAATAAACGTTTGTCTAGAGTCTTGCCTTAAGCTACTAAATTGTTTCCATTTAAAATTCTTCACTGTGATTCTTCACTTTTATCAATAGTTTAAAAAATCTTTTGCGATACAAAATGCTGTAATGGATCAGATGTTATTTTTTCAATCCTGTCAAAAAAAACATTTTAACATGTGAATCTGGTACTTAAGTCCTGTCTGTGCTGGTATGAAATATCTGCCTGTTTGTAAAAATTCCAACGCTTTGGATTATATTTTGTTATGCACAACTGTATCTAACAGCAAAACAAAAGGAGTAGATCAGTGATACTTCTCTAGAACTAAGAGATATAAACACTACCCACACTGAATATTATCCCCAAACTTTCAAAATTTAATTGAAGAAAACATTTGGGTACAATCTGTCCAGAGAATAACTGCTTTTGGATGTCTAGTAATTGGCTGTTAATGTCTCTTATTGATAAGTGGTTTTGTTTGTTCTTGACATGTTGATTTGCATTTTGAGCTTGAATTTCTCTGATTATTACTTTTTTTTCCAAATTTTTTCACAAGAGAATTGTGTCTTAGCTTTGTGAAAAAAATTGCTTAGGGACTCTTTTTTTTTTTTTTTTTTTCCTCCCATCTCCTAAGCCTTCCCTAATGGAGGCATTTGATCCTAATGAAAAATTGCCCTAATGTCTGTCATGTCAAATGGAAGCAGTAGGTGCTATCTGCAGTGTTATTTCAAACAAGCAAAGTAAATAAAAGAGTTTAGAAAGAGCTAGAATAATTGTGAATTGCACTAAAACACCAAGGAAAAAAAATATCTTATTGGATGTTTGAGTCCTCAGAGCTGCTATGTTCTCGCTAGTTATGGGTTGGTTGCTCTGCCTTCTTGTCTGGATGCACTGGCATCCCGACTTGTTGGCAGTATCCCCCCCTTTCACCCAAGTTGTTTCAGCTGCATGTGCTGAATCATCTGGTGGCTGCTGGCTTCTCTCTCTTCTATGAGACCACAGAGCCTTATAATACACCTCACAGGTAAGGGGAAATCACCACAAGTGTTGTATCCAATGTTATTGTGCTGGAAATCTTGTTTTACCTCACTATAATGCAAAATTGTCACCATTTACTTATCCTATTAAATGATTAACAACATGCCCCGTGTTATGCTCTGAGTGTGTTTAGCATCTGTAAAATACCAAATTCCTGATTTTCTGTGGTTAGCCCTACACCAGACACTACTTGACCCTTAAGCCATCTGCACCTTTCTAAAGGCTGTGACGATTTTTCACTTTTTTTTTTTTTTTTACCAAACAAATAATTTTTAAGCTTTCTTATCTTGGCAAGATGCTTGTAAAAATTGTTCTCCTTCAGTGTTTGCCACTCAGCTCTTGATTGCCTTGGTGTGAGGAGACAGCTAAAGTATTTCAGTCCAGGGTATTTATTCAGCAGCAAACATATGATGCCAAAGCAGTTGGCGCACTACTATGGTGGATATGAAGCTGCATTACAACTGGTAGGGCTTTCAAACACATTCAAATGCAACCTTCAAATGCATTCAAAAGAAGAAAATCTTTTCTTAATCACCATTTGGAGAAAAAAATAATGGATGCTCTTTAAGAAGAGTGGGGGCTGAAAAGTTGTGTTTTCAGATTTCATCAAAAAAGTAGATGTGACAAAATTATAAAAGTATCAGATCAACTTAATCGTTTACAGGGAGATATATAGTATCTTACATATATTCTTAAATACTAAGGAAGACCGTAGAATGTTTTAGTGCTTCACACTTCTTTAAGTGAAATAAGCTAGAATCCTCTCTCTGGCTCCATCACGGTGCACAGAGGAGTTATATCGTGAAATATGACATGAAGCATTAACCAAAGTGAAATGATGGGTAAATGTGAGAGTTGATAAAGTGCCAGAATACATTCCCCAAACTTCTGAGGAAGCGTTCAAGGTACCATTCTACCACCAATTATTCTAAGTCTCTTGTGGGCAAGATCCAGAGGAGCGGGTACACAGCTGAGTCTGCTTGCAGGTGCTGCAGACAGCAATAGTGCGGTACTGTGCTGAACAGCCTGAAACTTGGCACCTGTGGAAAAACTTATGAGATACTGTGATAAAATGTATTAATTACAAAACACAGCTGCTGAATTCTCATGTTTGTTCAGGTTCTTTTCCTTCATTCTCTTATTGCGTGGTCTTGCTACTTGTGTAACTGCAGTATTCCTTAAATCTCTAAATAGAAAGTAAGGAAAAGCTTACATTGTTATTTATTTATTTATTTTTGAAGTCTTTCTTCCATTGTTTCCCTTTTAAATAGTTTGAGATGCATATAAATATTCCTGATGATTAGGCAGTAGTGAGCCAATTCCAACATGCCTGCAAATGAAGCATTTTTAATCAGGCTTCATGTGAATTGGGCTCTATCATAAAAATTTCATGCTCAACTCACAAAAAGCTGTTTCTCATTTTAAGTAATGCTCACTCTGTTTTGTTTTCTTTTTTCTTTTTCTGCTTTTATGGGATATAAATAGCCTGGTATTGTTTGGAATAGCATAGCATAAAAATGTTTTTCCTGGCTATGTAGGACTCACGATGTGGTTTGCTTTATTATTGTATTTTATAAAAGATTTTTTTTTTCTTTTTTCTATTTTATTTTTTTTTTCTTTTTCTCTTCCAGAAGACTCACCCTTACACGTTCATATTTTATTTTGTGAAGGAGTCCATTGCCATAGTGGTTATCCCTGATACCTTAGGCCAGACTAATGACATTATCCCTGGTTTTGACTTTAGAAACATACCTAGCCAGACTGTTGTTAGCACCTGTGTTCAGTGATATCCATTTAGAGATGCCTTCAGCTTTGCCAGCTTTGGGGAATTTGGCATCCTTCCCTTGGCAGGAGCAATTACAGCGTGGGTAGGCAGACACGTTCACACCTCTGGGTGCTGCACAAACAGCTCTCAGCTGGCCCTTGCTGTCACCAGGGGAAGCAGCTCTGCCCATCCTATGTGTATTTCATATCAAAGCAGTGAGCAAGCAAAACACAATAAGGAATAGGGTTTTATTTCCTTTATATCTTTGTTTATAACTTTTATAGTGCTTTATGTCTTAATTGTAAATGAAATCCCAAATGTTCATACTGTTGCCTGCTGTCCATATTTTTTTGTTCTTGGTAATTTGTAGCCTGAAAGTTATCACAGAACACAGTTTCTTTTCTAAACTGCTAGGAAGTTATCAGAAACAATCATGAGAAGAGTATTACAGACATTTCAGTTTTCTATGTATATTATCATGTTTGGGAATTTAATTTTTATAGTTGGCACATCAAGTTTAAATATGTGTAATGGATTTTCCTTTTTAAATGCTGTGAGGAATCCTTGAGGAATCCTTGAGGAAAACAGAAAAATAAAGAGGATCTAGGGCTTTGCAGCTTGTTCAACTAACAGGGGATTGCCACGTGCACCAGGAGCACCAGCAGCATGCTCATGGCAGCAGCGATTCCAGCCAGGGTGCTGACGAGCTGGCCATCGCCATCACCATACCAGCAAGCTGCAGGGCCTTGTCCTTGTCCAAAAGGCAGCACCTTCTCCTGTGAACATCCTTTGTGGCTGACAGTAGAAATGAGCATAATTGCTTTCTTTAGAGAAAATTCCATAAGAGCCTGAAAGACCTAAACAACTGTAGGTGTACAAAGAAAAGATGAGTGCTATTCCAGCCACTCTGAGGACCTGCTATTCAATTCCAGTTGTTTGCCTTTTGTTTTGTGTAGTTTAGATGCCTGTTAATGTTGGTTTAGCTCTGTGCATAACAGGTGCTGTCAGAACAGGCAGGCCACTCCTGTACCTGAGAAACCTGGATAAACATTTGCATTCCTGGAGGGCCTTACTGACCTGAAGGAGGGTTGCAGAGGTATCATATCTGCTTGTGAAGGTGCGCAACTGTTGAAGGATCAGGCTTTTGGCTTTCAGTGAGAAGGGAGAATTACCTACCTTCTATCAGCTTCTGTGTTTAAAACTTCTGTACTCCTAAGGCTACCATGTCACTGTCTGTGCTACTGATGATGTTCCTTCCAAGCTGGTAGGTACAGATGTGAGCTCCAGCAGCAGTAGAAATTGCTGTTGACATTGCATAATATAGAATTTGTCTGTTAATGTTCTGCATAAGATCACTTTAAGAAACTTATAGAAATATTTTTCGTAGTGGTCTGTAATTTAAGCCACAAGTATTTTTTACACACAGAAACAGAAAATGGGAGCCCTGTCCCTTGTTGTGAAGTGTGGGCAAAGTTGGCTTCTCTGTGGGTTCAGGGTCAGGTACACAGCATCCGGGGGTTGGCAGGGTTCCTCAGATGTTTCCTTCCATGGTTATTCACCTCAATCAAATCCTCTTCACAGCTTGCTGCTGGGTCTTGCAAGCACTGGCGCTGGCACATAAATGTCTGGGAGAAATGAGAAATGTACTCATCAGTGCTTGGTGCTTGCTGAAATGCACTTTGGGTGATAACCTGAGGCATTCGAGTCTGGCAGATCTTGGGTAAAGATTTTGGAGGAAATAACAAGGACTTTCTTTTAAGAGTTGTTTAGTAAATGGAGTTGAATTTCTCTGCAAGGTCCTTCATTTTGCTGAATGCTGGAGGCTTCACGGCAACTTCTCTAAAATAAACAAAATTATTGAGTTAAAAGAGAAAATATGAGTGCAGTTGTTGCACTAGCACTTGTATTATTTTCCTTTTAAAACAGCTTACATTATTTTTCAACCTTTATGTGCAGTGACTACTCACATTTAGAAGCATTTATCTGCCATTTAATTGCGAACACTGATATCCTGTAATCCAGAAAAAACAATCTGTGAGTTTTGGAATAAAAGTGTGTAAAAATTTATCAAATTTTGAGGGCATATGAGCACTTGGTTACTTGGCTAAGAAAATATAGTCTTAGATATGCAAAGAATGAAAATGTAAAAATGGTATTGTTTAGGTGAAAAAACTAATTGGATGGATCATCACAACAATTCTTACCTGATTTGCACAAAACCCAGAAACCCATCTCAGGAATGTAAATTTAAGTCTGTTTCATTTTTTTTTCTGTTAGAAATGCACTGAGCACATTGTGATCCCAGGGTGGTTTGGATAAAATATTCCGCCTGTTTTTCATAATAATGCTCATGGAACTCAGTTATTCCTGCGCTACGTCGTTGCAAGGTCAGAGCATACAAACACCAATTAGCAACTTGGTCTTTTTCAGACCAGAAAAATTTAAACACCAGAAATCCTAAAGGTGGGATTCCCATATTGTGAATTGGCTTTTTTGTTGTAGTATTTTATTTTATTTTATTTTATTTTATTTTATTTTATTTTATTTTATTTTATTTTATTTTATTTTATTTTATTTTATTTTATTTTATTTTATTTTATTTTATTTTATTTTATTTTATTTTATTTTATTTTATTTTTGTTACCATTGCACTTTCATAACTTCTTTTTTTTTTTTTTTATTTTCTTGTAAGAAGGGAGGGTTTTGCCAGTAAATAACTGAATTGCTTAATACACTATTTGCTTCAAAGGACAGCAGGAAACAGATTCTCGTTTTCATAGAACTACTGGTGCATACTAAGGACAAAGTGCTTGCTCTGTTACTCATTAATTTCTTGGAGGGAATCACACAGAAGATATCCATTTAAAACCCAGCTCTGTTTCTATTTTCTATTAGTGCATCGTTGTACTTTTAGTAATGTCATCACTTATTCTCTGCTGAAATCTTCTGAACATCTAAAAGTATGGAAATGGATGGGTTTGCTCTGTAATCACAAGTACTGGGCACGTTCAGCAATGATTATTTGTACCTTTAATAGTCGTGTGATAGCCTTGTGATGTTTAATTAAAACACATGTCCAAAACAAGTCTTCAGAGGATAAAAATGTGGTATTTTTAAACAGGTAGAACATACTGTGTTCCTTTCTATGAGATTTCTGGAAAGACCTAAAATTGTGGTTTCTTCTGTTTATGGGTGTGTCTTTTTTCCTCTGAGAATGGAACAAGGGATCTGACTAGAAAGAGTTTTTTAGTTTGTTTTGTTTTTTTGGTGGTTTTGTTTTTAAATTTTTGAGTTGCTAGAAAGGTGAGATAAAATGAAGAACCTGTTATAGCATAAGTCCCTTTATAAGACATACTCAGAGAATTTATTTCTGTGTTTTCAGGGTCATGTTTGCTTCTAGTTTTCTCATCCAATTTGCACAGAAAATGAATATATGCCAATTATGTTAACTATTAAATTCAAGGTTTTCTATTATTGTGAGAAGAAAAGGTTCCAGAAACCTTATAGAAAAAGTACACAAGTATTGAGCATCCTTATTATTCCATTCTGTTTTATGTACACTGTTATTTATGAATGGCTTCCTTCTAATTAGATTTGCAATATAAAACAAGTCTCACTGATATAATAAGGATTAAATTGTACAAGTGCGGGCATTAACCGTTTAGACTTAGCCAAAATCTTCTAGTTTATGTAATGGGCTACATACCACATAAAAGAATTTGGAAATATTTTACATGGTTGTTAAGACAGTTTTATGGGAAACAGCTTCAATCACTACATGAAAACCCAGGTTCTGTTTCCAAAGATTTTTTTCCACTCAGACTGTGGAAAGTTTGAGTTTTGCACTCAAGCTGGCAAAAATAAAAAATAAAAATACTGCAGTATGACTCTTTGCAGGACAGAGGGAGTTCTTTGTGTTTGTCAGGAAAGCTGTGGGCCTAATGTAGAATAAGGATAATCTGCTATACCTAACTACTACAAAAATAAAATGCCTCAAGTGATTTTAGTTAAGCAGGCATTTTCTGCTTCCAAATACTTCCTAAACTCAGATTCATGTTTTCCTGCTGAAGAGTGGCCAAAAATAATGTGATGGCAAGGATATATTAAGGGAAACATAAGTCTAACACGCCAGCATAGTTTACACTAAGCTTACAGTTCACTTCTGCATATATATTTGTGTATGTTTACATACAAAAACATGTATGTATATAGAAATACACACCAGTCTCTGCAAAGGGAGGCTGCAGACCTACTGTGATACATCCAGTGCATCTAAGTAATATACAATATGCTGAAGCCCTAAACTACGTCTTATTTCAAGAAATGAAGTACTTTGTCAGGAATTACCCAATAGCTTAATATACTATTATCAAACCTATTTTGTAAGCCGAGTTACTTAGTGCAGGATGTGTTCATCTGTAGGAAGGTAAGTTTGGATGTTTCGTGGTTACCCTGTAGCAGAAGTTGGCACATTGTCCCTCAGACTGCTTTGCTGGCTGTGTGAGTGTATTACCTGAGCACGTCACCCTGGCAGTGGGGTGTTTCTGATCACCTCGGCACGTTGGGATGGATGTGGAACAATGCAGTGCCTGGCTGGTGCCAGTGGTGAACATACAGGAACCTGCTGCTAGCACATGGTGCTCAGCGACATCCCTGCTAAACGTGCTGTCGTGGTGGGCTGCTCATAATACAGTAAACACCTTGCTTATAAATCCTGGATCTGGGTGAAACTGGTAACTCAAGGCAAACACAGTTGTAGCAATCCTTAGCTAGCTCCAGAACTACAGGCAAAGGCTCATGCTATGAATGGGCCCGTTTCTAACACATATGAAACAATACGCTTCAAGATAACTTAGTAAGAGATGTTTAGGTGTATCGTGTTGACCTTATTTCTTTTTTTATTCACCTTATGTCAAGGCAGTTTAACATGGCCAATACTCCCTCCCTTGATTTTCCTTCCTATACAAGCTCAATATATACCTTTGATGTAAAAAATCTGTATTCCTTTTTACAGGGCTATAAAAATGCAGGAATGCCATATAACTTGCAAAATACTCTGTCTTGTTTGACTTTATATTGCTATTTCCATCCTATTGGCCTCTCCCTCCACAAAAAATAAAAAATAAAAAAGACATTATCTTAATGAAAAACAGCTTGTTTGGAGGAACTTTTTATCTTGCTAGTAGTAATCTGGTTTGGTTTTGTATATCAGCAAAGTGGAGACTCTGATAGAGGAGAGAAATTACTCGGAGAAGTACAAAATCCCTATGTTGACACACAGCATTTAGGATTGAACAACACATCTTTTAACTGCTCTTCTAATTACTCTTTGGATATTTTAGAATCTTGAAAGTGTTAATATTGATGGATTCTGAGACTGGAGAGGTGGAGCAAACATAGGCACAGATGACCCATCCCAGCTGTTGCTAGATGTTGCGCTAGATGACCTCTTGAAGTCTATTTCAGCCCTGCATTTTTATGATTTCACAGCAATATCTCAGTATTTTGGCACATATTCAAGCTCCTGTTCTTCCTTTCTCTGCTCTGTGTTGTTAAGTGACTAGGGCAAAAATAAAAAGAAAAAAAGGGGGGGGGTTGGTTCAAGTTCTTGCTTTTTAAAAGCACAGGCTGCTGCTGCACTCCATGAGGAGAAGGTGGGAGTGTGTTTGTGTGTGGGGTGGGTGGAAGACAGAAAAGGAGGTCCTCACAGCTCTCTCAGCCCTCCTGAGCACCGCAGGAAGAGATGATTAAGGAAATCTTACACACTGCGGGGGGCGGAAGGTAGCACAGAAGTTGCAAAATGCACTGGGATAAAGGGGGACAAGAAGAAAGAGAATCATACTTCAAAAAGCAGAGGTCACAGCCACAGTGTTCCCTTTCCTATACTATCTCTCTTTCTGCCTGCCCTGTGATGGATATTTTTATAGTCCCTGCATGGGAGCGGGAGAGAGGAGGTAGGGAGGGCTCCTCTGCAAGTATAGCTGAGGATCTCTGCTCTTGGATGCTGTTCCAAATTTTGATCCTCGTGAGGTTCTCACACTCTCTGGTTTTATGCGAACACTTGGTGGATTATAAGAAACGAGAAGGGCTCTCGCCTTGCCTGGCTGGTTTACTGACCTAAGGAAAACTGGCAGTGCTTGCTATCTTCTAGCACCAGTGAGAGAGTTGCTGTTCACTCCCATCTTTAACTTGTGCAGGACAGAGTAGCTGGAGCCAAATACATTGGCTACTCTATCCTGAAATGCCAACATTTCTTACCATTACCTAAATACCTAGATATGAAATAGTTGATGTACATACTAAAGAATTTGTAAGGCACCAAACTTTTCCTTTACACAGTGCTAAATATTACACTGTGGAGAACTGAAACTGCCACTTCTCATTGGAAATGGAGCAATTTTAAAAGCCAGCTTTAAAGTTTAAAATACAGTTATTCTAATCTTGGTCTTTTATTGTCCCATCTCTTCAAGGTACTAAGTAGTATTTCAGAAAATGATCCTGTGTTATATTTGGATCCTCCATCCATGTATGCATAACACCAAAAAGCATATTAAAGATTTGTTTTAGCCAAAGACTGTTTAGTCAAATTAATTACTTCTCTAAGTGTAAACAGGAAGGTATATGAAGTATGCCTGTAGGGATGAGGCCTTACATGTATGAACCTCTAGTCCTCATTGTATCTCCTGTGACTAGAAAACCTAGTGAGGACACCTGGATGAAATAGGAAGGAACAATAGTCAGCATTGTAAATCCTAACATTTAAAAAAAAACACAAAACAATCAAGAGCTACTGATATTTATAGGAATATTTTTTTATTTATTGTATTCTGAGTATAAATATGAATATATAAAGCACTTTGGCCTGTCCTTTAAGAACAAAAGTTGTTGTGCTGCCATCTGGGAGCCACAGCCTCTGGTCACACCCCTGGGCCAGGCACCAGATTGCTGACTCTTGCCAGCTGTGCAGGGCAGCAACGCAGAGGTGCTGCTTTTAGACGTGGAGAATATCAGATGTGGAAGGAGAAGGCTAGCTGCGAAATTACTGCAGTCTGCATTTTGGTCCTTCATTTTTTGTTCATGTTTATAAAGGCAGTAAAGACTAAGTCATGCAAAGCAGCAGGAGTTTCTTTCCCACTTCACAGTTTAAAGGTCCACAGGGATCTGCTGAGCTTTTAAGGTCATAAGCGTACAGAATGAAAGAAGAGGAAAATAATGAAAAGCAGGTGATTCTGTGCTAACTAAAAGCAGGTTTGCTTGGGGCAAATTAACTTGAAATTAAAAAAAAATAATAGTTTAGTTGCATTTAAGATGAAAATATGAAAAAAAGTATTATTATTTTTTTTAAATATAAATCTCTGTTCAGTTATAGTTATAATGAAAATTACTACAAAGCACAGACTGAAGATAAATACAGAATTCAAAGGGTTCCTGAATTCTGCAGGTTAGACCCCTTTTTGGACAATATGTGAAATATGCTAGAAATTTTGTATGCTGGATGTGAAGCTGAAAACAATTTGTAACAATTTGCAAAGAAATAAGGAAAACATTTATTTTATCAGGATATCTTTTTGCTTCTACTTCCATCTTTCAAAAACTCAGAGAAAGAATGCTAATGTGTTCGGTGATTCACTACTCCATAAACTCTCATGGAAAGGGTCATGGAAAATCTGCTGTAATGGGTAGGTATCTATAAAGGGCTCATTTCTGTCTTACAGTTGTTTCTCTAGGGTTTTGTAGAGTTTAAAGCAAAAGCACGCTTTTCAGTACAGGCATTCTATTGTTTTTAATGAATAATCACACATCTCAGAGCCAGGTTGATTTAATGATTATATGAAAATGTTACCACTGTGTATTACTAGGTGTATTCTTCCTTCCTTCCTTCCTTCCTTCCTTCCTTCCTTCCTTCCTTCCTTCCTTCCTTCCTTCCTTCCTTCCTTCCTTCCTTCCTTCCTTCTTATTATCAGCATGAATTTGGAATAGCTAAATTATGTATGACTAAAATAGCTATCAATAAACAATGTAGATCACATGCAGACAACTGAACAAACAAATAAACTGAAATCTTGGTTCAGTATTCTGTATACACATTAATGGATTTATAAGAATTTAGAGCAGCTAGGAAAAAACTAACCCCTTCTGACAGTAAACCTACCTGATGGCAATGAAAATCTTATCTTATTTTATCAACTCTATTTGTCATTAAAGTGGATATTCTTTGTATTGAACTGGAGGAATGTTAAACCTGTCACTTGTGCACTGACTATTGCTAGTTCATGCTTTTGGCCCACAGTTTCTCTCCTGTCTATCTAAAGAAGTTGTTCCCTGCTGGTAAGCAGGATATCCAAACAATAGCCCAAGTCTGAATAAGAATTTGTTGTTGTTGTTTTTCAGTTTGTATGTTTGTTTGTGTATTCTCTTTTTCTTTTTCTTTCTATTTTTTTTTTTTTTTCTTCCCCAGGTTGGACTGCTAGAAACCAAAGGGAATTTTTCCTCTCACCTTTGTAGCATGGGGCTCAATTTGCTTCCTAAAATCATCTGGGAATTCCATTTAACCAATGCCCTGTAACATAAAGACCTAGAACATTGGTGTAGTTTCTCCTGTGTCTTTGTGGGACCCATTCCAGCTGTGGTTCTTGGTTTCAGGTTAGTTACAGAGTTCACGAAAGCTTTCTTGTGAGGGGTCTGCATCCACGACCTGGGGCTTGTCCTGAAAGATTGATGACTGTGGGAATCACTTTTGGAAGGAGTCCTATCTCAGCCTTCTGGAGTGCTGGGATTTCTCCTGGGAGGGGAATTTTCCATAGAGCTTTTTTCCTCCCCTTTTGTCTCATATTAATAGTTTGAAAATTAATGCAAGTCTTCAAGCCTAACAGAGGAGGGTGTCCATCTTCCTCTGAAGTAACATTTGTGGAGATGGTTACTACCCTCCTGCTGAACATTTACCACCTACTATGAGCACAGCAATGGAAATCCATTGCAAAAACAATGAGTTAATTAGAGCCAGAAACTGTGGCAGTTCTTTGCCTCAAATGTGTTTTTCAAATTCACATTGTATAGATGTTGCATTCAGAATTGTTATGAGCCCTGTTTTTACTGTGCCCTATTTTCCCCAAAAATCTTGGAGGTGGACATAGTACTGAACTGAAAAGATAATTGTGTTCGTAGTTGATGTGAGTTCAACGATAATTTGATTTAAAATAAATTGAAATAACTTAGTGTGCTCCTTAAAGAATTAATGAAATGGTATAAGAATGTGTCCAGTATTGTGTATATTGAAATGGTTCCTTTTCTTGGTTGCAATACCCATTCATGCAGCTAAGGGAAAACTACAGAAAATTATTTATGTGTACCTTAAAACCAAGTCTTCTGCTTTACGCAAAATGAGACTTTAACATTGCCTACAGTTGGTGTGAATAGTAAAAGAAATTGGAAACAAAAAAGTCCTTTGGAGCGCAGTTCAAGGGGGTCTGACACACTACAAGAAAACCACATGACATCTGCACATTTTTCTGTATGTTAGCACTGGAAAGAGGAGAGAATTACCAGGAAATGTTGCCCTGTGATTTCTGCATTGAAGTGGCTGCATCTGTGCCACCTGTTGATGACATGATTGGAGCATTAGTTCTTGCTCTGCCTTAGCACTATTGATAACTCTGCTTAACATCGCCACAGGGGAGGCTTTGTTGGAGGCTGCAGTCACTTTGCCTGAGCAATGGTGTACATTGGCTCCTCCATTCAACCCTTTTTTCCGACATTAGCGCATTTGAATGGGCCACCAGTGAAGCCATTCAGTGAGAACATGCACCGGGGCTCCTGGGTGGCCCGGGCCGCGCTGAGAACCCTTGTTAATGGACTGCGAGCCGCAGCCTATTGAGGTCCATGAACTCGGTGACCAAAGAAAAGTGAGACAAAGATGTCCCTCGGCAGAACATGTAGGTCAGCGCCGGACAAAGGCGGACATCGACCAGTCAAACCGATTTGATTACTGAGCTGAAAAGGGGACACCTACTGCCATGAGAGCGCCCTTCCCGCAGGCCTGGGCCACCCTCACCTGCATGCAGGCCTGCACCAGCCTGCCAGGCCCTGGCCTGGGACCCGGCTCACACAGAGCCTGGTTGGTGCTGGGGTGGCCTGCAGTCGGGGTAGTCACCAATGCAGGTTGCTCGGAGGCATGCATATAATCCTAGTGTGTATCAGTCATATATAGACATGTACAGCATATATGAATTTGTATGTTTATACCTGAGAAGTGGCGGCTAATCATGACTGAAGTTCTGAATTAAACTTCTGCTGTTGGTTTGTACGTATGTTTTTTGATAAAGGGAGCGATCTCTTTCAAACATTGACTACAAAGCAGCGAGGTTGAAATGGGAAGTGGCAGATGCTGTGTGTGTCACTCCTAAATAATAAAGATGTGCCACATTACAATTGTGTCCTGTTGAAAGAGGATTTTCACTGAGGTTTGCCAGTGAATCCAAAATATTTGTCTCCATTTTTTGTTTTGGTTCTAACTTATACCTGATGACACAAACATGTGGTTGTGATCATTAAAACCACTCTGTTAAGCCAGTCAGACACCAGGTAGTGAGACCTCCTCTTCTTAGGGTTAAGGGAAAAAGGACAGTGGGAACTGGCTCTATATGAGCTCTTTACTTGGCTAAAGCTAAAGTGGTCTGATTTGGATCAGTGGCTTGAAAACCCTTGGCTGGTTTTGAATTATGACAGTATGCAAGACTACCCCTGTCCTTGCATCTTTGTGTGCTCTCCCTGGAATCCTTGGGCACGAGATTATGTTTCTTCATGCAGATTAACAGTAGTGCTGTGAGAAGCATTCTGCACCTCAAATGTATGTTGTGAGCTCAAGTATTGACTTTTCTAATTTGATAAACTGGTGGGGATATGCCTTTTCTATTTACCTGTGTGGTTCTTTACCTTCAACCTTGTGAAAATATCACTCAGAAATTGTACAGGTGCTAAACGTCCCTGCACCTACGGTTAACCACATACGTTCAACTTCACCTTATATTTCCTGCACCTCATTTCCCACCCGCTTCAGGGGCAATCTGCTGGGAATGAACTGTATGTACCCAGAAGACGTAAACTTGCCTTGTAATCAATCTCCCACAAATCTAACCCTTCGTTTTCTAGATCGCTTCTTCTGTCTTCAAAATACAGAGGACAGTATGACAAGCTCTCAGCTTGGTGTAAATAACAAATTTGCATTTTGATTGAAGATGAAGGACAGAAGAGAAATGAGTCATTTTCTTTCCTTGACATTATAATACCATACAGCAAATACTCTCTACCAGGGTTTCTGTTTATTTTTGTGATTTTTTTTTTTTTTTTTTTATTTAACCAAAATCAAGACAAGACAGACCTAGCCTTAGAGACCTCATAGAGAAAATGGGAAGCATGTGGATGTAGAGGTGAAGAGGGATGATGAGGGGAAGAGGATGTTAAAGCAGAAAGAATTAGTTGAAAAATACTGTGGGCAATTCAACTCCACACTTTCATTAATTTTAAATGCAGACTATGGTTTCAGGTTTGTAAAACATAGAGTTGAAGTAGACAATACAAAGAGAATGTTACAATGAAAAGATACGAAGCAAAAAGTAGTCCTTTGTGAATGTTCATTTTGGTTAAAAAGATGAGGAGAAAAACAGACCAAAATAAAGGAAAACTTTATTTTGAGAGGCAACCAGGTAAGGCAGAGGACCAGAAAGGAGGAGATACCTGAGACTGATTTCCACTGAGAAGATGAGAGAGGTTTAATGAAAAAATAAATATATGTAGGCAAGACAGCCAGCAAAGCAGCTGTGAATATTTGAGTTCTGTCTTCCTAGGCCTATTTTTTTGAAGATAACACTTTATTTCCCACATTACACAATGATTTTGTATATCAAATCCAAACAAGAACTCAGGCAGCTAGAAAGGCTGTGGAAGAATGAGCTAGAAGACTTACCATGGTACATTTGTGATGGCTGCTAAGCAGGTCAGATGAAGTAAGATGCAATCATCTATCGTTTTATTTTCTTAAATGTAAACACAAAGAAACTGTATGTGGGGATATGTGATTCTGCGTGAGTAAAGAATAAATATTCAAATTTGTTGTGATGACTGTGGACATATTAGAAATTTCAGATGCCCAAAAATGAAAAGCATAAGGCACTGCACCTACTTATTGCACTTAGAATCAGATTTCAGCTGTAGCAGAAAATAAAATTATTAATTTTCCTAAAGTGGCTAGTGAAGTCTATAATGCCACAAAACTAATTTGTTCAGAGTTTTTTGAGCACAGGGCAAAGCAAGGACATAACATTTTGCTGCTAATAGTAAAAATAAGAAAGTGGTAACAGAAGCAATCAATCCAGTCTCTGGAGGGCAGCACACCACCACCTCCTGTGTCTTAATGCAGCCGCCACATCAATTTACACATCCCCTTAGAAAAATAATTGCTTCTGTTTCTAAGTCTTCAGATAACTTAGTTTGATTTCTGTAGCCATTGTGCAATAAATACTTTGCATTTATTTTTATATATATATATTTTATATATACTGGTTATAGTATTATGTTACTTAAAAACTTGTGACTTCACAAACAATATTATGTTTTATGTGTGCTCAGCATTATCAGTTTAATTCTTCTATTATACTTATTCAAATACTCTTATCTCCTGTGATTACCCTCTGGTATAAAATTTGATAAAATTACCTTGATCAAAAATGGTTCTGGTCATTTTTCCCCCGCTTCTTTCCATTTGTTTCCATTACTGTATAGGGTCCTGACTTGTGCAAAAGCAGTCATTTAAAAAGGATGCTCATTTTTAACTTCTTGCCAGGTGTTTTCTGTACTGGATGTTATGGAATCTCTTGTGCACCCATTATTGGACTCCCAGAGGGGCAGCTTATCCGCTTGACACTCCAGACAAGTGCCCATAAACCCAATTAGAATCGAATGGATCTATGGCATTCCCACATATATTTTGTTCTATGGTCTTACCAGTAATTGAGAATTGTGGAATGAATAAAGGAGAATCTGGGGACTAATTTAAGTCAGATTTTTTTATTTTTATTTATTTATTTCTCCTTAACAACTGTCTTTAACAACTATGTGTGATATAACTGAAAATGAGATCAGGAGACTAATGAACAGAATTCCCTTTTATCCTTCAATATGTTTTAAGGTAAAGCTATAAAGTATTATTAAGCAGCATCCTTTCTGTAGCTAGTAGATGTTTGTACTCTTTTTTGAGTATTAATTATGGTTCTCAAACCTGAAAATTATCACATGTGCATACCCTCTTATTTTTGACTGAGAATTTTTATGCCCAATAGTATAGTTACTATGGTTGAGGTTTTGTTTTGTTTTGTTTTTCTCCCTCCTGCTTCCCTCCTCCCCCACTGAGAAAGTTTCAAGAGAAAGGAAAAGCTTTGCAAATTTGAGTGCAATTTGATGAATTGTTTTTGGCTTAATACAAATTTTAAGGTGATAGGTAGCATTCACAGAAACAGCAAAGAGAAACCCCCCTAATCTATTTGCAGTCAGTAACCAAGACTCCCAAGAAGAATGTATAAACCTACATTCAGATCTCCTTGTTGTTTGATTTGGGAAAGAGATTGCAACCCAAGTCATCAGTGTTCCAGTAGAAGGCTTTAACAAGCAGGCCAAAAATGTGTGTTTTAGAGTAAAAATCTATCCTGCTAAAACCTGATTTTTGTGTATATTACAAAGTATTCTAAAAACCTATTGAACATAAAAGGAGAGAGATTAGCAGTTACGTCACTGTTCTGGGACACCTGTGTTTAAGTCCTTGTTTTTAGATACTATTTTAATTTTATTTTTTTTATATGAAACATGGTGTCTGTGGTTGTAATGACACCGGAATGCATCTGTTGGGTTCTCTGAGGACTCCTTTAAGTGACTCTCTTTGTGAGAAAGGTACATGTAGACCTTAGTTTGAAAGTTGTTCTCTGAATTGGATAGACAGAGGCTGAATCCTGCCCATGACTGGCCTAGTCAGTGTTGAAGCACAGTGTTGGAGTCTGTTTGTCTACCACTGTCTCCTTTTCATCTTTCTGGAATCTATTAAAATGTTGGCTTTAATCCACAACATGCACACATATTTAAAAGTATGTGTGAGTACCAAGTGATAGGTTAGGTATAGAAATGTATGTTTAAGTTTTCAAATTGATACTGAATGAAATGTGTGCTTAGTCTTACTAGTAGCTACAGTGTGGTCTAAAATACATATATATGTATATATATAAAGAAAATGGAAGATAAAATGCTGGATTAACCATTTCTAGTTGCAGAGGGATGCTGTGCATTTCCTTTGAAAGTAAGATTGCTTTCGTAAGCTTGTAAAGGGCAGACTGCTTATTAATTGCTGTTATCAGAAAGTGGGAAAGATGAGAGAGATATGGGACAGTCATTCTGAACAAACAAAAGATAATAATACTTTGCTTAGCATTTTATTAAACATTCAGAGGTCGAGAGAACAACTTCTAATTTGGGCAAACATTGCCACATGATTGAATAAGACCATTTAATTTTAACTTTCATTTCTACAAGCAACATTGAAGGGGTTAATTTGCAATGCATAATCAAGGCAAAGAGACAATGAACCATGTTAACTAACAGTTAAAAAGAGAGACTATTAGCACCACTAGTTTAGATAGCCTCTGCATAATACTCAGCCCTTCTACTAGTTGGTAACCCATGTGTCAGGAGTGCCCCAAGCCTGATACTTATTCTTCAGAATCTCTAAATCTGTCATTTCAAGAAGGAAGTCATTCTCTTTTAAACAACTGTGACATCCTCCTCCCTGCCTTCCTGGATGCCTGATTTTGTGCTTCTGGTCCATAATAAGTTCTTCTAAGTCATCTTTCACGTTGATTTTAATACATCACTGTATCCTCTGAATTCTTTACAAGGTCTATCACTTGGATACTAGAAGCTGCCTGATACACTAATGTATTAAGGTATTTGCAAATACAGCTCAGATTTTGAGTACTGCTGCCTAGTTCTGTCCTACCATTCTTATATTAAACACAGAAGAAATTGTATAGAATATATATCTTCAGCATAACCATTTAATATGTGGTATTGCACTGAGCATTAATATATGAAAGCTGCAGTGATTTTCTTCAGAAAATGTGATGGACTTGGTTACTGTTTTATTAAAAAAGAAAACATTTCAATATGACAAAATTAAATTGAAAATAATTAAAAATTGGGTCATGTACACAGTTCTCCATCTTTTATTTTGTTCTGAATGGCCATAAGAATAGCCCTCCCATTATGAGAGCAAGAAAGCATAAAAAATGAATTGTGCTTTAAATGTGGACTTCATCTAGGCATACAAGCACAAAAATCCCCAATATGAGAGCCCTCAAAACTTTGACAATTGTGGAAATACATGGTCTGCTATGATAGCTATTATCAGACTTTTAAGGACAAATACTTTAAAGACTAAGCAAATGCTCTAAGCTTCAATATAGCTCCATGGGACAGCTGCAGGTCTCTGAGCTTGGCCTCGACAGCCAGATTTGCCTAATCACAATCTCATGATTATTATTTGGTGTTATTCCAGGCCAGTACATAAGGCCCTTGAATATGGGATAAAAAAAAAAAAAAGGCGTATAATGATATCCTAAATACCTTGATATATTTGGATTTATCTAAAGTGTAATTTTCATCCTGATTTTCCAAGGATTTATAAAACCTGATTTTATGAATGATTACAATTCAGTCCTCTAATGGTTTTACCACAAGACTTTTCTGTGCACTGTCAAATTTCCATCTTCCAGTAGTATCTATCTGACAGTAAATGTGGATCTTTGTTATTGGGTTTTGGAGGGAGGTCCAATGCATGTAGGTTTACTTAGAATTTGCAACATAAAACCATACATTTAAACACAGCAGCCAACTGGGGACTAGCACAATAGAAATAAAGCCCTTATACATTTGTTGCTCAGCAGTGATCTGGGGTATGAAACTATCCAAGAGCAGTTTTTGGACCTGTGGCCATAACCCAAGACTTCATCTGCAAGAGCGTGTTGAGAGCGGGACTTAGCACACAAACAGTAAAGAAGATATTTGTAGAACGCATCAGAGGGCAGAAGAAAGATGTATAATGGGTCAGGAGCAGGGAAATAGGTCTAGGGAAGAGGGATGGGCAGCTGAGAACTTGCGAGCAAAAGACAGTATTTGGTACTGCAGGTGGTTCTGCAGTGGGAGGTGGGTAGCGTTTTTGGAAAGCCATTTGTAATGCCAGGTTAAGTGGAAAATTAAAGTAAACCAGAAATAGTAATTCTGGTTAAAGTAGGATGGCAACAAATTAATTTCTTACTGAATTAACAACTTTTCAAGCACTAAATATGTGACACACATTCTTCTGAATGCTTTATTTTCTTCTACTTTGCAAGCAAACCCACAAAATTTCCAAGTCAATCACCTCAAACTGCTGTTTGATGCTTTGTGCAACCCACAAATACTGTTTCTAATAAGCTGTAGGTAGAGACACAGAAAATGAGTATAAAAGTTTCAGACACCTAAGTATGGTCTCTGCAAGATCGTTCTGTACTGGCTAGTCTGGGTTCCAGCTTGGCTCCAGCTAATGATGATGGCTTTGCTTCTAGGCCCAGGTTTGGAATGTGCAAATTGTTAAAAGCTGCACGTGGTAGTCTGGGGCAGCTGCCTGCGTACAGCCTACTAATTGTACTTGGTATTGAATGCATCATATGCTTTATTTTAAATGGGTTTGGCTGCCTTCTCTATCATGATGACAGCATGACATATTTTCATCTAAACCATTTGATTTTTCCCTAAGTTTTATTTGCTGTAAGAAACAGTGACTTCAGAGACAATCCTATGACTACTTTAATAGTCAAAGTTGGCATTGTAGCACTGACATATTATTTACTAAAAATGTATCAGCAAAACAATTTTTCATTTTCTGCTATTCATAAAATTGCCCTTGGTGTTAAGGACACTGATGTTACAAGTGAGCAGCATCGTGTTCACAAATGTCTAAATGTGTATGAAGATATACATATTTATTTTTTTTTTAAGTCCATACAAGCTTTCTATGGACTGTTTTTGGTAAGGGACAGGCTCAAACACAGCAGCCTTGTAGATGTCCAGCAAGGAGTTTCTAGCAAGCTTTCACTGTCATCACGTACAAAAAGAAATCTAAATTTTTATTTTATTTTTATTTATTTATTTATTTATTTTTACAAAATGTTCTGTGGTAGTTTACAGAATGTGAGTTGATGCTGTGGTATGCTTTATCTTTACTCTAGTCTTTTGTTTAAAATAATATTTCCTTGTATGCTTAACTGTGGGTGTCAAGAAAGACAAAGATAAATACTTTTCTGGGAACTATAAATCCAGAGCTCCCCTGTTCCTCTGAGAGCCTCTTTTGGGAAGTGGTGGCTGAAATGGGCCAGTAGGCCAGGGCAATGCAACCTGTCCCTCTCTGAGGGATAAAACTTTAAAGTTTTGTTTGTTTATTTATTTATTAAGCAGCTTTTTAAGGACATTTCTGAGTTGTAAAATAAATAAAGTTGTAAAATATTGGGAAAAGCTGAAGCAGCCTATCTGTTTCAAGGGATGAGGGAGCCACCTTAATTAAATTCTGCAGTTTGAGAGTTGGGGAAAAAAAAAAAAAAAAAAAGGTGAGGAGCCAAAGCTTCAAGGAGCTGTTTGCAAGGCCAAGGGACCACCTGGAGTGGGGCCTTCCCTTTGGGTCAGTGGCCCAGGTGGAGCTAGTATGTCACTGCTTTCCTGGGAGGTGGTGTGGCAGAGAGGCACCAGCAGACCTGGTTCCAGCACTGGTGGCAAAACCAAAATCAGAGCAGCTGGCAATGACCTGAGGAGAATGGTTGTCTGGGCTGGCTGGGGGAATGCCTGGGAAGCTCCTTCTGCAGGGAAAGGCAGCTAACTAACTTCTACCAGGGGCAAGTGGTGGGAGTCAGGGAGGGAGGAGATGACACGTGTTTGCCTCAGCAGTTTCTCACCTGGAGGAGATGGCATCAGGACAAGTGCTAGGTACTCTGCCAGGGTGTTGGGTTTTGGGGTTGTTTATATATGTTTTTCCTTTTCCTTCTCTTCCACTTAAACAGTTCATTTAAACCTGCCTGTCCCAGTCTCTGCTTGATGGTGAAGTTTTACTGTCAAGCAGCCACATGGTCCAGTCAGGATGATATTTGATGAATATTTCCTTGTTCTGTCTGTTGCACTCTGCCCCTGTTATCGTGTTAGCAAATGTTTGTGAATTAGTAGATCTAGTGAGGTTTGGCAACCAACTTGAGGGCTTACAGCGGACTTCTCTATTCTGTGAGTGGAAGGAGAGAGCTGGGGATGTTCAGCCTAAAGAAGAGAGGGCTCTGGGGACACCTTATTGCAGCTTTTCAGTACATAAAGGGTGCTTATAAAAAAGATGGAAAGCAACTTTTTGCTAAGCTAGATAATGATAGAACAAGGGAGAATGGTTTTAAACTAAAAGAGGGGTGATTTAGATTAGATGTTAGGAAGAAGTTTTTCACTCAGAGGGTGGTGAGGCACTGGACCAGGTTGCCCAGAGAAGCTGTGGATGCTCCATCCCTGGAAGTGTTTAAGGCCAGGTTGGATGAGACCCTGGGCAACCTGGTCTGGTGGGTGACATTCCTGCCCAGAGCAAAGGGGTTGGAATGAGATAGTCACAGAATCACAGAATTTCTAGGTTGGAAGAGACCTCAAGATCATTGAGTCCAACCTCTGACCTAACACTAACAGTCCCCACTAAAGCTCTAGAGCTTTACTCTACTAAGCTGTAGAGCTTAGTCCCTCCCTAAGCTCTACATCTAAACGTCTTTTAAAGACCTCCAGGGATGGTGACTCCACCACTTCCCTGGGCAGCCCGTTCCAATGTCTAACAACCCTTTGGGTAAAGAAGTTCTTCCTAAGATCCAACCTAAAACTCCCCTGGCGCAACTTAAGCCCATTCCCCCTCGTCCTGTCACCAGGCACATGGGAGAAAAGACCAACCCCCACCTCTCTACAGCCTCCTTTAAGGTATCTGTAGAGAGCGATATGGTTGCCCCTGAGCCTCCTTTTCTCCAGGCTGAACAAGCCCAGCTCCCTCAGCCACTCCTCGTAGGACTTGTTCTCCAGGCCCCTCACCAGCTTCGTCGCCCTTCTCTGCACCCGCTCAAGCACCTCGATGTCCCTCTTGTAGCAAGGGGCCCAAAACTGAACGCAGTACTCGAGGTGTGGCCTCACCAGAGCCGAGTACAGGGGGACGATCACCTCCCTAGCCCTTCTGGTCACACTGTTTCTTATGCAAGCCAGGATGCTGATAGTCTTTAAGGTCCCTTCCAACCCAACCCATCTATGATTCTGTGATTGCTGTTTTTGTGAGATGGTCTCCTGCATGGCCCCAGCAGACGGCTGCATTGGGACAGGCCTGAGGGAGGTCTGGGGTGGGCGTGAGGCACAGGAGATGCTTGGTGTGGCACTGCTATCAGGTGTTGAGTGGTGGCCTTTGTGTGCCAGGTTTCTACAGAAAGGCTCATTTTGAGTACTTTAGCGATCTGGGAACTGAACCTGGACCATGTTACTTCCAGTCAGTGGTCCCAAAAGGATTGCACATGAAATTGAATCCCTTCATTGAAACCCCTACTGAAGTTGCTTTAGTTCTCTGGTAAGCATAGTAGGAGAAATGAGTAAAGACCTTCAGTCTGGTCAGGGAGAGAGGCATTTGTTTCATTGTCTGTCTTGCTTTTTGCGGGTGGAAAAGTCTGGATTTTCTCTCTGATTTACTCATCTGTAGAAGTGACAGGAGATGCTTTGCCCCTGTTACCCTCTTTGATCTGTTCTGAGTCATTGGGTGCTGCCTGCTGAATCACCAGTATACCTTTCTTTTTTTATGACTGTAACCCTAATTTTTTCCATCTAACTCGTTATTTGATTTAACTTGTTGAACTGTTATTGAATCCGTACTATGTAAACATCTATCTGTGGGACTCAAATATGACAGAAGAGAAATCAATTAGGGTAGGAACAAAAACCATACTTGAGAAGTCTTGAAGGACACTCAACTATATTTAATATCCATTGTGGGCAAGGAAGCTCCTATAAGGTGACTGTTCCCTGACATTGGGAGTGTATTTACCATTAAATCATAATTGGAATACGAGATTGCATTTTATTATCCAGAACTGTTAAAATGTAGAAAGGTTTTTTTTTCTACCATAGGTCAGAAAGCTGTAAGAGTATGTCGTACATATCTGAACATTTATAACTTGAAAATAGGAGATAACGAGGAGTATATTTTAAATACTTTTCTTCTGCATAATATATTGACACCAAAGAGTATTATCCCAGGTTCGTCTGTATTCACAAAAGGGCTGTATATTTACTTGAATCTTTGAATTTGCATGGCATATATAGTATGCAGTCTTACAGAAGAAATATTTCCATTTTAGAATTCAACTTTTGTAACCTTTGGCAACATGTAGTATCAATGGCTCTTTGTTGTTTAAAAAAAGTGAAACTGTAAGCTATCCACAAGGATATGCAGGGCATTGCTATAGCAACACAGCCTCCCTTCCAGCACCAAGAGAGAAGTCATGAATAAAAGATGGGGTTCTAAAGACAACAAAATAGAAAAGGTTGTTTCAACCCTTCTAATACCTGACATTTGCAGTTATTTTGTTAAATGCAAACTAAAAAAAAAAAATGTTGGGAAAGGGCATGCCTTTGCTGAAGGTATGCATTTATATATTGGGAAGGTCACCAAGCAGATAGACACTTTTTGCATTTATCAGCTGAAAAAAGGGGATAGAAATCAATAGCAGAAGCAGACAGCATGCAATTTCTTAAAATGTGTATATATACATAAAAGAAGCAATCATCTTAACTATCTGTCTGATCTGAAAAACCGTGGATGCTTACTATCTGAATTAACATAATGAAAATATAATGTTGGTAAAACACCACCCATTTTCTAGTCTATACTTGAATTTAAAAAAAAAATAAAATGGAAATTTTCCATTAGAGAAAGAAAAATTCTCACCCTCAATAAATTCATATTTTCCTTTAGCTGTGTAGAGATTATAATAGACGTGAAGCTCAATTTCATTTTTCTTTGTACCCTACTCCACTTTCAGCCAGTTAGTATTTTTAGTGGAAGTGTTTTAATTAATGAACTAACTGCAAGGCAGAAGGACAGCAGCATAGTTTAAAGGGTTCTTTTTAAAAATGCATGTTTTTGTTACTGCATTTGAATTAAGACTAAAAGCCAGGGGAGTATACAAGATCTTTCCCTGGCTTTGTAGTAAAACTGTCCCTGGTCTTCTTTACTAAAATATTGTCTTACAAAATACTCTTGCCTTAAAAAAAAGTATTACTCATAAAGCACTATATTTATCTATGATAAATTTATTTCATTTACTCATTGGAATCATTTGATGTGTATATCTGCACTTGGATTTGTTCCATTTGAAATGATAACATCATAATAGATGACTGCCAATTATGCTGGCAAGTTTTCACTGAGTTAATGTTACATGGGAAGAAATGTGAATCAGCAGTGGTATTATAAAAAATTGTCTATATGTCCTATAGCTTGGCTTAAAAGCTGTGAAACTCCTTTCAGATCATCAGTTTTGTTAACCCTGGAAATACACTTTGAATCACAGAATCACAGAATCATCAGAATCATCTATGTTGGAAGAGACCTCCAAGATCATCGAGTCCAACCTCTGACCTAACAGAATCACAGAATCATAGAATCATCTATGTTGGAAGAGACCTCCAAGATCATCGAGTCCAACCTCTGACCTAACAGAATCACAGAATCACAGAATCATCTATGTTGGAAGAGACCTCCAAGATCATCGAGTCCAACCTCTGACCTAACACTAACAAGTCCTCCACTAAACCATATCACTGAGCTTTACATCTTAATGTCTTTTAAATACCTCCAGGGATGGTGACTGAACCACTTCCCTGGGCAGCCCATTCCAATGCCTAACAATCCTTTCAGTAAAGAAGTTCTTCCTAATATCCAACCTAAACCTCCCTGGCGCAACTTTAACCCATTCCCCCTCACCAGGCACGTGGGAGAATAGACCAACCTCCACCTCGCTACAGCCTCCTTTAAGGTACCTGTAGATTGCGATAAGGTTGCCCCTGAGCCTCCTCTTTTCCACATTGAACAATCCCAGCTTCCTCAGCCACTCCTCATAAGACTTGTTTTCCAGATCCCTCACTAGCTTCATTGCCCTGAGCTGCATCTTTGTGTCGATTGAGCTGTATAAGTATGAAGAAAATATATAGAAGAGTATTGCTCTTTAACTTTAGAAAACAAATTAATTGTTACTCTTCCTTTTCCTTTTTTTTTTTTTCTTTTTTTTTTAATTTTCTCCTCCCCCCATCCCAATCCAGTCACTTTCCTGCACTTTGAGAGATAGCAAACACAGATCTTATCTCAGAGAATTCTGATAAATGCTTTCATCAACTTTTCAGCTTTTACTCTTTAAATGTGTTGTGAATTGTTCTTGGGCTTGCCAATATAACTACAAGCTCATTACTTTGGCCAGATGTGTCTACTTTTGCATCTGTGCTGCTGCATAGCTGCTGGTCATTGTCACTGCTCCGAATTCTCCACCTCCTTTGTTCTGCCCAATAGCTTCACAATATGTCACATACGTTGGCACTGAAAGCTTTTCTCTAGGGAAGACTTGTGGCTCCTTCACAACCCTTGACACAGGAGCACAAAAGTTATTACTGAAGCCTTGTTACTTAGGGGTGATGAGCAATGGTGTTAAGCTCTTCAGCTGAGGTTTTGAGAGGCAGGGTTCTCCTTGCTGACTTCAGTTGTTACATTAAAAATGTAATCATCAGAACAATGAGTGTACTGCTTAGATAAATGCATTAGTCAACTGTCTTGAAATAGAGACCTTTTCTGAAATCTCATTGAAATTTTTCTCCTAAAGTTTTAACATTTAGTGACTCCAGTCACTAAGTAAGTTTTTGGTTCATCTGTCAATGTCTGAAGGAAATAGACAACATGAGCAAAATTAATTTCTCTGTCTCCCTGCAGAATTCTGGTTTGGTGAAAGAGATTTATTGTAAGGCAAGCTCAAATGGAAAAGGATATATCTGTTTTTAATCATTTAGGAAATATTCAGCCAATAAATTTGTCCTGGTATGGACATCTGAGGACATGTTCTATTTTGACAATACTTCAGAAAGTTGTTTTATCCAAAGGAATATCTCACCATTGTCTACACATATGCCCTTCAACTACACTATTGAAGCTTTTTCTAAAAGAGGAGAGATACCACCCAACCAGCTTTGTTCAACGAGATTCTTTTGTGACAACTATTACTCTGCAAGGTGAGGGTAAGTCGAAAGGCAAAATATAACTGACATGGTAGGGGTAGGATATTAAAATCTGCAATTGCTAGCATTCTGATCAGAAAAACTGTGTGGTACATTTGCCATGAATAGTTAGCAATATGATCACATGCCAGTTATTAAGGGTATTTTAATACCACTTATAATACAGTTTCATAGTCATAGAGGTTCCTTTTTCCCAGTCCTTCAGGTGACTGGTATGCTCAGACACAGGACTGCCATCCCAGATTCTCTTTGCCACTTTGAGCAAGATTGTAGTTATTTTATCCCTCCTTGCCATGCCTGCCATGTTACCATTTTTTTTTTTTTTTTAAGTTCCCCCAATGATATTTCCTTGCACTGTCAAAATGATCCTGTTTTGTTTATGCTGTCAAAATTTATTTTTGTTTCAGGCAGGTGTCTGAGTTAGGCAGACATTTAAAGTCAGGCAGACATTAAAGGTGATCTGTGCATTCTTTTTTGTTTTTTTTTTTTTTTCCTTCAGGGATAATGAGAATGTTTTTTGTGTTGATCTTCTGTTGTTCCATTACAACTACAACTAAGGTTTCTGTGCCTTTTTCATCATTTGTTACAGAGGATGTATATTTCCTTTTTTTTTTTTTTTTCTGGCTTGTCTGTCAACATAAGTTCTCTTGTGCTGAGAATGGTCCCTGCTCTGGTCCCTCTGTCTGTGTACCTGAACACTAGGAAAAGATAAGCCTAATTAACTGTAAGCATTGAGGAGATCTAACTGGTTCTTCCTTATCCTAGCAATTTCTACACAGATTGTTTTTGCAATCAATTAGTGGGAGAAATTGTTAACATTCATCAAATCATTCCTCACTGCCACAGAATGAACCAGTTGTGTACATTCCAGTAGTGCTTCTTAGCCGATGGATTGTTATCCAGTTTTCAATACACTGCTATTGAACGCCCTCATAGGGTGGTATAGAATACACCTTTGTCTTATTCCACACTCACCAGGATCTGAGCCTTCTCTTCACATCACATGTGGAGACCGGCTTACAGCTGCCCACTTCCTTGGGAAGCTGGACTTCATGTGCTGTGTCACTCATGACCAGGGCAACTTTGTTCCTGCCTCCAGCTTGACTTCTAGATCATAGACTCATAAAACAGTTTGGGTTGGAAGGACCTTAAAGACCATCTAGTCTAACAGCCCTCCCCTCCTCTGGCAGGGCGATCATCTGCTATCAGGTTGCTCAAAGCCCCATCCAGCCTTGCCTTGAACACCTCCAGGTATGGGGCATCCACACTTCTCTGGGCAACATGGTCCAGTGCCTCACCACCCTCATCATAAAAAATTTCTTCCTTACGTCCAATGCAAATCTAACCTTTTTCAGTTTAAAACTGTTGTTCCATGTCCTATCACTACAGGCCCTGGTAAAAAAGTATCTGTCCATCTTTCTGATAAACTCTTTTTATATATTGAAAGGCCTCAGTATGGTCTCCCTAGAGCCTTTCTTCCCCACTTTGATACAATAAGCACATAGCCATCTAACCTGCTTGCCTACAGGTAAAAATGCTCTAAAGAAATTCAGCATTTTTTCATAAAAATATTATTAGCATATTAGAAATTGTGTTGCCACATTCCACGTGTAGCTTCTGCTTTCAAGGTCTAATAATTTTTGTTCTATATATCAAACAAAGTCCAGAACTAGAGGCTCTGAAGTATCTGTAGGAAGCATGGTGTGCCTTTTCTTTTGTGTCAGCCTGCATCTGAACAGAGAGTGCATATGGCCTCCTTGTCATTGCACACAACTTCACTTGAAGAGTCCCTACTCAGAAAACATGCCCTAGAAAACAACAGAGTAGCCAAAAATACTGCAACTAAGGTTTGCAAATAGAGCACATTTGACATCATATTTGGTGAATGAAGCTTCCAATGAAGCATAATATGGAAAGTGTCAAATATGAATATTGCAACAGCACACATGACTGGTTTATTTTCTGCTGTGTCTGAAAGACAGTTCTTTATTGGAACCATTCCAATGTAATTGCAAAAAAGCATTCTATCAATATATAGAAAAATAAAAGTAACCTCTCTTTTGACAACATAAGAGCTCTAAAAAGAAACTTACTTTGATTATATAAGCAATTCTTAAAACTTTATTTACTGCTCTATAAAGAATAGATAATAAAGGCCACGTGTTGCTTGGCATTGCCTTAATTCCTAATGGCAACAAGATTATAGTGTAAACAGACTGGATAAATGCGCAGAGAAGAATGAAGACAGAACTTGACTGGTCACAAAAACACATATGCTATTGAAAAGAAATCAGTGGCAACCTAATACTTCAATTAAGAGATATGCATAAAAGAGGAGGAAATGTGTTCCACAAGGGTAGCCACACTTATCTCCTAATTGTCTAATGACCAATCTTGTTATGGCATTTGCTTTTTAAGATTCAGTTATGACTGTGATGTTTATGAAGGTAACAATTCTATTAACAAATGAATGGGCCAATGATTCTATTTTATTGATGTATTGAGTGGCTTGATTTAATATTGAATGGAAATTTCACAATGAAGTGATTCCCAGCAGAATTCAATTATTCATCAAAATCTTTCTGAAGAGAAAATCTCTTGCTTACAGGAATTTCATCCATTATTATATATATAAATTTAGTTTTATTCAAAATTAGGTAAACTGGAAACTGTATTATTCTATTATTTTTTTTTTTTTGGGGGGGGGAAAGGTAAGTTTTAATGTGTTTCTTGATTCAGGGATATTTTTCACCTTGGTTAAAAGAAGCATTTTTGCCTAAAGGTTGGACTGAACATAAAAAAATTATCAGAATCTAAAGCCCATGTACATCTGGGATATAGGATTTGGAGCAAGCTAAGGTAGAAGCTCTTTGCAAGAACCTCTTGGTAAAAACGTTGGCATAGTATGATAGAGAAGGTTTCATGAATGTCCTAGCACTCTGTTAAAAGAACCTCCTCTCCTCATCAATAGATTTTAATATAATTGAAGCTTAAATATATTCACATTTTATTATTTCATTTCATTATTTTATTTTATTTTTAAAATAACATGCTGTTGAACAAAACAAATGCAAAAACCAATTAAAAATAAAAAGTACAGTAAAATACCTACTGTCTTTTCTAAACCACAGACATGGAGATCCCTAAGCCAAAAGGATTTCCATCCTCATTATTTTCAGGCCACACCTTGACAAGAGTGTGCCTTGATACAAGGGACACTGAGGTACCAGGGAAAAGTCATTTATGCCCTGAGCACCCTCCCTAAGCAGTGGGTATAAAGTCGCTGAGATTGTCTTAGGTGGAGTCTATGTACCACCCAGCTATTTAGATATGGGGCAATAAATAAAGAGGGGAGAGAAAGAAGAGGGAAGTCAGGTAGGTGAGTAAAAGAATACACATGGAAATGGAGGAAGAGGGAGAAAATCTAACATCAACAGAAAAAAGAGAAACAAGGCAATATATACAGATATAGATATAGAGGAAAGGAGAAAAATGAACTAATTTTGAAAAGAGCAGGGGAAAAAGAAAATATTTTTGTTTTATTAAAAGTTTGTTGCAATTTGTTATGTAGTTTATATGTAGTTTAAATGATTTTCAATGCTATGTGTGCATAGATTTGTGTATACTTGCCTATACCCTACCTTGTCTAAATTTGATTTCTTTAGAATTCTTGCATGATGTATTTGTGTGCCATATCTTACTATATTTAAAGTGTATTTGATAGAAAAATATTGCTTTTCCTGTTTGGAGTGTATAGATGGGTGATTTTGGTTGCAATCCATGTAATTACAAGATGGGAAATTCCTCTTGGCTGTGGGGCTGTCATTATTCAGCTCCCATCATTTAAATTTCAGGCAGTTCTGAGAATTGTTGCCACAGAGCCCCTAACTTCCATTCAAAATTACCTTTCCTGCTCATGTTTGTTTTTTGTATGTTTGTTTTATTTTTTTAACATTCAGCACATTTTTACTAACGTGATCTTCTCCCACCCATTATTTTTCACTCACTGTTGAGGGGGCAGCCTGAGTGACTTTATCTCTGGGTAAAATGAACATGGCTTGTCTCCATTCTGTTCTTATTTTGGGGCATCTCACTGAACTGGGGAAAAAATACTGTAGATGGCAAAAGAGGTAGAAAAGAAATTATAAAGAATTATCTGTATATATCTGGGCCAATTTAATTGCAGTCTAGGTGATCTGAAGACAACTGATTCTTTCTGCTTGTGCAGATCTGAGTCATTTGCTGACATTGACTATTGTTGCAACAACTCTGTAATTTAAAATGACAAGAAATACTAGTTAGTACTTATATAAAATAGATATTTCTTAACCTCTGATCCTCTTTTATTTAAAAAACAAACAAACAAAACACTGATTTTGAATTGGTTTTCACCTGTAGACTTTGTTCTGCACTGTCTACAAAAGCTGAATTTTGTTGTGCTCATGCATGGGTCAGTGTTTTCAAATACCTTGTAGTCTGCCACAGGCACTGGTAAAATGCAGAGAAGATTGATACTGTCTAGCATTTAAAATAAATAAAAATTTGGTATCATCAACCAAAAATAAACTTTAATTGAATATCATTGTGGACAGACCAATATGACAACTAATGTCGCACAGAAGAAAAATTAAGTTAGTAATTAATTTTCCATTATTTTGTCTTTTAATGTGTTTAAAAATGGGAATTCAAAGGCTTTTCTGAAAAAAAAAAGTACTGTATTTTTCACAGTATATGCAAAGAATGAAAACAATTTGCAGATAAATTTGAAATATTTTCTGTGAGGCCACTCATGTCAATAGCAACATACGGAAATTCTTGTTTTAATATGAATTTCTTTTAAGCTATTTACTTAATTAGAAACCTGCAATTATCTTTATTTATTTATCTTTATTTATTTATTTTTCATCATTAGTGATGTAAATATCAATGGATTATTATTATTATTATTTTTAATTTGAATAATCTGCAAAATAGGGATTGCTGAAATGATTAAAATGATCTATTTTCCTTGCAATATAAATAGATTTTATGTATTCCTGTTGAATGATGAAATGCAATGTCTAATCTTTATCTCAGGTGAAAGGTTCTACACATCCATGGAAAAGGCAGGCTTAGTCAGGTCAATGAACTAAATCAGTTTTAAAACAACAATGAAAAGGTCTACTTAATAGATGAAGGTAATCATAATAATATAATATTTCACAAATAATCCAGGACAACATATATTTTATTCCAGTTTCTCACTTAGTGGCAGTAATTTAAATCAGATTTTTTATGTTAACTATATGCCATGCAGTGCACACACCTGTTCCTAAGGCAGTTATTTTAATCCGGTAATGAATGATTAGACATTTGTGATGAAAATAAAAAGTATTTATTTATTGAAATTCTGTTGTAAAATCATAATCATAATCTGGTCTGTAATATTGGTCACAGCCTTCTCAAATTCAATATAACTGAAGGCAGAGAAAAAGAATTCCATGCCCATCTTCCCACCATAATATAACTTCAAACAGGAAAGTGCATACAGATGAACTTTTCTCAAAAGAAATTAGACGAGTTGTTTCAAAGGGTAAAATGCTTTCAGAAGACTATTAGAGGTATTAGCAAAAACTTCAGTTTTGGAACTTCTGTCCAAATGAGAACATAGAAAATTCTAGGAAAAGAAACATAGAAAAAATGAGAACATAGAAAATTAATTTTTAACTGTTATGAAACAAGCCCAAAATGTTGTTGAACATGGACTTGCTAAAAGCATTGACACAACTAATTACAGAATTTAAAATACAAAAGGAGGAAGGCTGACTGTAGTTCTGACAAAGTATCAAAGAAACATTCAAGAAAGATTTAAACTAAAGAAAAAAAATCTTTTTCAAAGAACCTGAACTGAAGAGTGTGAGACTGAAATTCATTAGTGTATCTCAATTCTCTAGTGAGCAGATTAGCTGAAATGTAAAAAAAGACCAGAACAAGTATGTGACAGTGTTTTAATGTGTAATGATGGGGAAAAATCAGCAAAACTTGGCATTACATACTTGGATATTTAATAGTTGTCTTAACAACGATTAATAAAAAATAACCATTCTGGATATAAGTGGACATAAGTTTCTTCCTGAATTAGTAATATGTTAAAGAAAAGAGAAATAAAAAAGAATACGACAGGTGGTCATTTTCCAAAAGGTTTAGTAGGGGGATGAATGGAGCTGTCTGCTATTCAACATCTTAACATCTCTAAAAAAAGGGAGGAGATTAGGAAACAATTTTTCACTGATATAAAATTTCTCAAGATAGCCAAAACTTTCTGCAAAGAACTGCAGAAGGATTTTACTGCATAGAATGATTGGGTGAGAAATTAATGCAAAGCAATACTCCTGAGAAAAAAAACAATTGCAATTATGAAGCTCACAGTGGTGGATTCTAAATTAGCAAAGAAGATCTTGGAGCTATTCTGATTAATTCCCTAAAAACATCATCCCAGTTCTCAGCAGCTATCAAGAGACAAACAATATTCAGAAGTATTAGGAAAAGAGTAATAATAATAAAAAAGAAACAGAAAGCTTGATTATGTCCCTGCATATACAGATGAGAGTGCCACACAGTGAATGCTTTGTGGAACTGCTGGAGGATATGTAGACTCGGAAAGGGCAGAACAGCAGAGGGGAAGGTTGGAGGTATGAGGCAGCTTCTGTATCAGAATTGTACTTGTACTCTTCATCCTGGAAAGACACAACAAAAGGTGGGTGTGATAGAGGAATGTAAAATTATGAATGACACGAAGAAACTGAATAGGGAATGATTACTCACTGTGGGGTACCCAAGGAAACTATTAGGCAGCAGGTTTAAAACAAACATAAGAAAGACCTTTTCTGCTTAAGAATATTATATTTGAATATTATATTTTGAAATTCAATTTCATGGGATGCCAAAATTACAAAAAAGTTCCAAACTGATTAAACAGTTCTATAAAGGAAAGACCATGAAAAGCTATTAAATACGAGGTCGATGATTTTAAACAGGAGTAGCTGGCAACTAGCACTCTACTTTCCCTCTTTCATATGTTCTTTTTTCTAAATATCAGCTTCTGGCCACTGGCTGAGAAAAATCTTTTAGTTTGATCTAGCATGTCTGTTTTTATGGAAAACAGCACAGAAAATAGGGTTTATTCAATAATAAATATGTAAGCTCGAATTCTGCTATCCTTTCCACTGGCCTATTCTTAGCATAAAAGCTAGCCAGGTATTCATTGGGGTTGCATGATTAAATTTCATGTAGCTTCCAATCAAAACCTTCAATCAAATGTTCCTTTTATGCATTTATCATATATCTAAGAACATACAAATATTTTAAATATTACTTTGAATAAGGAATGAAACAGAACACATAGATTGAGATTCAAAACAGTAAGTACAGTGTGGGTGAAGGGCAAATGAGAGACGTACCTACATGATCTAGCAAAAGATGTTAATTCAGTTTCTCTACAGTCTTGTTTCAGTAAAGCAAAAACAGGGAAGGAAGGAATGGTTCAGTATTTTCAATATCTTTGTATTTATAAAATAGCACCAGAAGAACAGTAATCCAGGTGGTTGTAGTCCTTTATTACTGTATGAATGCTGAGACTTCCATTCATTTCAAGGGCTGCCCCCACTAAATATGTGGTTTCTGTGGGAACAGAAAACAGTGTGGTCAGAGAACACGGGTGTCTTCACAGGTCTGCAGAGCTAATGTGACAATAATCCTTTCTCTGTCAAGGCCCAATATGAACAAAAACATAACTCTGGAATCAGCATGTGGAAGATCTGTGAAGTGTTAGAGGGGTATTCCTCCCCCCTTTCTGGGCAGAGAAAATTAGATTCTTTTGACTGCAAGGCTGAATGAGTTGAGAGTATTGTGCAAAAAAAGCCCTAAATATTTGAGGCAGAATCATACCCTTAGTACTTGTGAGATGGGAATAATGACAGAAAAGCAAAGATTGGCTGTTAATATTGACATCAGCCACTGAAATGTTGAGATGAACATCTGGAATCAAGTGTTCTGTTATATATTTAAAATTTATAGACAGGTACTACTGTACTGCCTGAATTTTTGAAAGATGAAGAATGAACGGCCCTGTCTGATGGGCACCCGGCTACTTGTGCAGCTTCCTAAGGTAGCTGGGACTTGTTCACTTGCTTCCAGCGTAAGGTGTCTGGCTATGTTAAACTCAGCCCCAGCTTCATATAAAACACCCATGTTGTGCATGACTCCAAGAGGTGTCCAGGAGGGCTCCAGCTGTATGAGTAGTAGGTCTGGTGCTGGACCTGGGAACACCACTTTGTAGAGGTACATCCAGCATTGGCTATATTGTACAACAGCAAATGGCTGAATAGTCCTTTCAGGTCATAAGACTGTGGCTTAAGACAGCACAGTCCTGAGGACCTTATCAACATTCCGGCCCTTGGGACTTAGACTCCAAGAACCCTGTCACTTTGTCCCTGAGTAGGGCTCAGGTGCTGTTGCACATGCTTTAGTGGCCAATTTTAGGTGCTTTGAGGAATTTGTGCCAAAAATTGAGATGCAAATTGGATGCAGGTATCAGTGAGGATTAGATTTCCAAATTACTCTCTTGATCTTAGCTTTTAAGTTCTCATCCACTCTGGCATGCTTAATGCATGTGGTCACTGCCAATTGCTTTTTGATTACATCTGATATGTTTGCAGCTGGTTGAACCAAGTAGTTATTTGCAGAAATATTCTGAACTCACTTCTTAAACTCCTGGAATGACAGTTCAATGAAACCAGAATAGAAATAGGATCTGCATTTTGGCCAGAGTAGGAATACTCAATGTGGAAAATTTGTAGTGTTGTTTGGATGACCCAATATCAGTGTAGGTTTGATATCTATGGGCTAGTGGAGAGAAAGTATTAGGTGAAAAGAACAGCATTCAGTTCCTGCTGTTATTCTGCATTTTTAAGTAAAACTTCTAAGGCTTTGTTATTTCACACTATTAAGATGCAGATAACAAAGTCTGGCTATATTCGTAAAGGATTTTGTACGTAAGGTAGATAATACTATTTGGGACTGGTGTGTATACATATATGTACCTATATATTTATATAGGTATAAATGTTTTTAAAATAAATCCATCTTCTTACTGACTGTTACCTCTGCAAATTTGTTGTGGACTCTAGAAATGAGGTTGCTTTTTGGATTGCCAAATACCAGCCCAGGGAGGTGAGTCTAATTTAAGGTGTGAATAATGGTTCCTCTTCTTCCCTAGGCATATGATACTGATAAAGTGATAATGGCATTAAGTGTATGCAGTTTGTAATCTCTGAAAATATTTATTCACTTTTTCTTAGCAACACAGGTTCTGCTGTTAGAATTATTGTCAAATAAACAGAGTTGACTGACTTTTTTTAAAAGGATTGATCCAAAATGAACATATTACACAACATGTTTGTTCCTTGTGTTTATTTGCAAAACCTAGTTCAGCAATTAAAAATAAATGCAGGATCTAGAGCTGTTGTACTACTTGCGTGTAGTTATACTCATGATAACTAATAACTCAAGGGAGAATGGGAGGGAGCTGGCTTATTTCCTTTCATTTGCTAGAATAAAAACTGTGGAGATAACGTGAAAAACATTTTTCATGTTAACACTAATTATGTTTTCCAAAACCTTTTCATGTATGGACCACAATTTAACTTGGATTATCCTCTATTATTTGCATGACATTTCTGTGGGGAGGTAGAGCAATAAGGGTGTTGGAGAATGTGACATGGAATGGTGCTGTTATATTTATTTTTTTTATCCCGCAGTACTGGCTGGCAAGGTCACTGTCTGAATGGATTGTCTGCTTATAACCTTTTGTATTGCACATATAAGAGCTTTTCTGCTGCAGTTCTCAGAAATTGTTAAGAAATTCAATTAAATATTCTAATTTTGAACACTGTCTTGTGGGCTTCCTTATATACTAGTATTTTTGATAGTCTTTAGACTACTTTCTTGATTTGAAAATGTGCTTTCAGTTATATTCCCTGTCTGGTCACATGTGGTAGTGCTATGTTTTCCTGAAGCTGTTGTTGTTTGTGATGAATAGGAACTATTGGAATAATCTGTAGTGATGCTAATTCACATTCACTTGTAGTGCTGCTGCCTAGATACGTAGTAATTGTTCCAGGAGCCTCCATTCTGATATGGACAAATATTCATGATGAAGACATCACTGATTTTTTAACTCATTTGTTCTATAAGCTCAGAAATAACTGTTTTGTTCTTGATTAAGAGAAGTAAAAGGATAGTTATATTGATAGAGGTTTTGTGGGCATATGTATATGACTTTAGTAATCCTAAAATACCATAACACGTTGAACAGACACAATGTGTGCTGTTTATACAGCTAATCTTATATGTCACAATATATTTAAAGCGTGAATGTCTCGGATAATGCCATGCCAACATATCTCCCATGTTTTGCAACCTTTCACATCCAACCCCAGTGTTAAGGCACTATTATATAAGAGGGAGGACTTTTCCTTAAGATAAAATCTGGAGCATTCCTTACTCAACTATTGATTTCATGTGGTACTGAACAATATTATGGTGCACAGAACTGCACTAACTGACACTTGTAAACTGTCATTAAGTTTTAAATGCCTTAGTTATACTGTATTCTATTGTGTTTTCAACCTTTAAAAACCCAAAGATAATTTATTTATTTCAGAGTGGTTTGGTATATGGCAGCATCAAAATATTTTTTATTAAAACATATATTCTAGTATATTATTCTAATTTATTTATTTATTTGTTTATTTATTTTTGCTTGTGAGTATGGGCATGTGTAACTATGCAGTTGTCTACTGTAAATGCAGTTGCCTGTTGCTGAGTGTTTTTTGTAATGGTTTTGCCTGGAAATCAGATTAAGAAACAGTGTTCTAGAGTGATCGTTTGCCAGAAGAAAGTGGTAGAAACATACAGATAGAAAAGAGCCTGTATAAAAAGACATGGAATGTCTTTTAATGCCAACAATTGATTCCAACAAATTTGAAACGATCATTTTTAACAGTGAAGATTAAGTGGTGTGATAAACATTACCTGACATCTTAAAATCAAGATAAACTATCTTTCAAAACTCTTTGAATGTTTAAAGTAATCAACCCTATTTTTGTCATATGTTCTGTTGGACTGCAAGTCAATACAGATTTTTCACCAGCTGTGGAGCTCAGGGCTTTGCTTTCAGAGTAGTAACCTCTGAGTTTCACCTCCAGCATTGCTGCTGAGCTCTAAGTGGCCATGGCATTCATGAGAATGACAACCAGAGTCTTAGAAAGCAAGGGGACCATTTCACCATATTAATAATACCATACTTAATTCATTTAACTGTACTGGAATTTGATAAAATGGTTATTTGATTGGGTTCAGCTCTTCATGAGCAATTTCACATGTTTATCTTGCTTAACTTCTCAGCTTCAGTCTCCTTGATTTAGTTGACAACTGTTAATTTGAACCAGACATTTGAAATTGCTGGAGAGCTTCTTTTGTAACAGAAGCTTGCTAATCTGACTTCTTTGTCCACAGAGAACTCAGGGAATTGGCTTCTCTTTGTTCTATCTATAGTGCCCTTTAAGGCCTTTTAAAAACGGTGGTCGTGAATTACCATACATCAAGTACAGAGAATACGTATGGAAGAAAGGAATGTAAGAGAAAATAAACTGCATTCCACAAAAAAAAAAAAAAAAAAAAAGTTTATAAAACAGAATGGGAAACCAGGAAATGCTAAAATGCTACTGTCCTATTTATCTTCGAGGAAATAATTTTATAATCTTATAATCTTGGCTTTGCTCCTAGTTGTTATTTAAGCAATACTCTGTATGAAGATCAGTCAAGGTCAAATTAAATATATATTTGTAGACTATATGGATTTTAAAAGGCTTATTAATACCTGTGATAATTTAACATAATTCATTTATTTATAGATTACTGGAGTATGCTCAAAGTTTACTAGCCAACATTCCCCATATCAAACATTTCCCATTTAAATTAATTAATGAGAGGGGAAATTGGGAAATAATAAACAAACACTTGTCTATTCCTACATCAGCAATTGTTGACTGCTTGTTTTTTAAACTCATGTAAACTGTCACTGTTTACCTGCATTCCTCTATTAGAAACTCATTTTATAAAATATTGTTCTCTACACTTTATGATTTAACAATTGTTGCTCTTGGTAAAAAAACAAAACAAAACAGAAAACCAAACCAGCCAACCAATCAAATATCAACAAGCTTCTATGAGTTGTATATCTAAGAAACCAAACACATCTTTTCTATTTGAAGAATCTTTCTTCCTATGTTTCCCTTACCTTTACTTCCCTTGCTTTACAAAAGTCCACTTGGCGTAACCAAACCTATACTGTGGATTCATTCTTAAGGCTTTTGACAACCTACCTATCATCTTATCTGCAAGACACCAACTTCTATTTAGCCCACAAACACAGGCTTCTTCATCTACTTGAAGGTCTAGGCAGATACCTTAATAATTATATTTTAATATTTTTTATCTATTAATTAATATGCTTCTTAACTAGGACTAATACATGGGGCAGAATCAGCATGAGATTGAGATGACTCTTAGCTTTATTTCCCTCACTGATCTATTTGCATTAATTTCCTTTGTACTTGGAACAACTCATCTGGGGCAGACACAATAGCACAAACAATTTCAAAGTACTACAACAAATTGGTTGATCAGAAATTATTTTGGAAGGCTGGCTACAAGACGATGGCCTCTGGTAGGTGAAAGCTAAAGCATGTCTGCCTCCAGTTGAAAATGAGAGGATGTTATGGGATTTACTTTACATTTCCTTACTTCTCTAATAGGTTTATTTGTTTTCTAGAAATCTTTATTGTTTCTCAATGAAGTTATTTGTATATTAATGATATCTTTGGATAGCACAGGATGATAAATATTGAAATGGGATGTGATTCATATTTCATGAACTCTGGTCCTGAACATTTTACAATTACCAGAACAAATTGCATTAATTGCACCAAATTATATGACAGGTGGAGGAAGTTTTCATTAGTATCCATTACACAAAGCAATATAGAAAGAAATTTCCTTTTATTTTTTTTCCCCTGTAATTGACTGTAAACATGACCAATCTTACATAATAGCAAAGCATATACGAAAGGTGATATTGGTTGGCTTCTGCAGCTTTAGGACTTGTAATACCTTAGGGATTTGGGTTAATAATGATTACAGGAGGGGGAAAATAGATGCAAGAGAGATACTATGGTTACACAGACGTTTCTTAGGCAAAAAATGTTTTGTATGAAGATCAGCATCTAAAAATATGAACCTGAGAGCAATCTAGCAGTGTCAGATAGTATGGACCTTGGGACTGGCTGCCAAAGCATGAGACTACACTCCACCAGGAGTGTAACCAGCCTCTGCCACAGTGTAGACGTTGTACTTGTTTTTCCTTTCCAGTTACAGTGCAATGCTTCTGAGGTGAAAGACTGTGATGGAAAAGGAAGATACTCTAATATGTACAAGTATTCTTAATGTGCGCCATAGTGGAATTGTTTACTACTGGAAATCCTGGATATTCACATTTAATGAAATAAATATTTCCTTCATTTATTTTTTCAGTGGAAGAAAGAAATTAAAAGGTAGAGTTAAGATCTTGTTTCTCCTCTAATCTATTTGCCAAACTATCTTGCTCTGTTCTTTCCTGTAGAGTTTGTGGTGCAGGCTTTCTTTTTGCTCTTTTTTTGTGGTTCCATTACTCATCCACAAGGAAAATTGTATCCCTGATAAAATTAGTTTCTGTTAAGGAAGCTAATTTTACTTTAAACCTTTGTGGGTATTATTCCAGAAAGTAAGGGGAGTGATATGAAAGAGAACTGAACAACTCCCTTTTAACGTTTTTTTTTTTGTTTTTAAATCTCTGATTGTGAAGAGTGTGGAGAATGCAACTCTTAATTTGATGGAGACTGGTTTATTCCATTATCAAGTATTTCAGTCCTTTGGTAGACTGCTTTTAATCAGCAGAAAGGTTCAAGCAAATTAGAAGAAAAGAAATAAAAGAGACATCTTCTTTTTCTGGAGGTCTGAACAAAGTAGATTTTAAATACAATTTAACATTAATTTTTGAAATATTGGCACTTCCTTTCTTTAAAATATACAGCCAAATTTTTCATCTAACACCTAAGCTGATGGGCACTGAATCCATAAATAACTCTGAGGACTGGGTCCTGAGACACTGCTAAAGTGTAAAATAAACAGCCATTAAAAATGGATGGGTCTTATTTTAAAAAATGTGAATCACCTATATGAGTGATGAAGTGGTCATTATTTTCATATAAATGTTGTGTTTTCCAAAATGTAGTATAACCTCATAAACGAAGTTAAGAACATAATCAAGAAATGGCAATGTCCAGAATCTTGACAGAAAATTGTATATGTCATAGGGAACAGTGGAGAGGGAAAGGTGTGAATGCAGGTTTAAAAAAGAAAAAAATGAAGTCATCCTTAAGAATATGGTCAGAAAAGACAGATATCAGTTTCAGATTGTGTTCTCGAGACAATCCGGCTTGAGGAAAAGGTTAGAAATACCCATACAAGTTGTTCCTTGCTGAGCTGCCCTCTTGTTCAGACTTGGAAGTTAGCAAAGACATTTCTAATGGGTTGTTCTGTAGGGAAAAAATAGAAAAGAAAATTAAGATCAAAACTTAAAATACATAGCACTCCTCTTAGGTTTTCTTCTCTTCTGGGTTCTCAACAGTCAAAATGAGTTGCACATTTGCTTCTACACCTCTATGTCATTTTTCTCTCTCAGGAAAGCAGTGCATAAGCAGAGGAGCTGAATTGTTACTTTTGTGACAGAAGAGTGCCTCTTTATCTGGAGGTCATCATATTGGAAGAAAGTTGTAAATGCACAGCAGTGTCCGGTGCAGCAGTATTTGAGGGAATGGCATCTTACAAGAGTGTCTGTGACCTTCCAGCCCAGGTCCAGCCTCAGACTTGGGGTCCCGCAGGAGGGACACCGTAATTGCTCTATCATTGTTAGCTAGAGGGGATCTTTAAACAATTCCAAGTAGTGTATGACTAACAACCCTTCCCTTGCATTGTTTGACAAGATACTTCGGAATGATGGTCCAGCACTCTAGTGTGTGGAACAAGTAAGATATTTCTGCCATATGAGCACTTCATCAGTAAGATGAAGGGTGCTAAAAGATCCCTGAGGCTGGAGACAGTGGCATTGTGTATAATGCGATTTCTGCAAGTGTGGAATGTTTTACAGATCACAGGAGTGGAAATCCTGAAGAAAAGGGTAAGGTTTGTGCTTTGCCTTGCACTGACAGAAGCATGTTTTTGCAGGATTTGTACAGAGGAAGCTTTTCTTTTTGAGGCTGCCTGACACAATAGGAGGACTTGCCTTACAAGCGGAATCAGAATTTAGAAAGTTTTTTTTAATGTTATAACAAGGAGACAGACCTGTTAAGCTACAGTGATGTGATCCAGACCTTTAGCAGCTTAGTCTGAAATGTAATCTGTACGTCAGCCCCAGATGCAGAAGGACTGGAATATATGGTGCGCAGGATTTAGCCATTTCACAGTAAATTAGATAGGACTTTTCAAACCTTTTGAAACTGTGTTTTCAAAATTTTGTGTTTTTTTTTAGCTTGCTTTATAGGTGTTAAGCCTTGTTGCCCTTTCCCTGGGAAGCTCTGACATTAAAAGAAAATTTACTTGTTTGGAATGTTATTATAATCTTTCTTCAAACCAGCTTTGAGCTTTAGTACTTAGTACCATTTAACACTATAATCATTTAAATCCACTTTAATGACTTTTGTAATATAAATGTTTTAAGTATAATAACAATTATTTTAACAAGTGTTTCCTGATTCCAGGCATGTGTAAAGAAGATGGGGTATGTAATATGTCTGACCAGATAACTGCTTTTACGAATTATATTCATTCTTCTTTATTTAGCTGCAAAATGAAGAGAGTTCAGTGTAGTTCAAGGAAAGCATTGTGGTAAACAGACAGCTTAAATGTGAGCAGTGTAAAGAGCAGCAGCTTGCAGAAATATTGCTATAGATACTAAGACCGTATCCTGCCTCACTATGGACCACACATAATTGAATCATGTTCAATAGAAGGCCATTACAAAACAGAGCTGATTTGCAATGCTAATGCAGTGAAGACAGCTGTCACTGGGAATTAAATATGATCATTCAAAGCCTGAATAAATGAGGTGCCCATTATCTTCTGGCTCTGCTGCAGCCTGCTTAAAGAACACAAATAAATGATACTGTCTCAATAACCAGCTCAGTTTTGTCTTCTAGCCATAGAAATATGAAGAAGACAGAGGGAAGAGGGAGGGCATGCAACAACATCAACAACAAAAAGCATAGTCAATTTACAAAGACAAGCAGAGAACCAGTGCCCTAGGACTCCATTTTCAACAGAACGGTGTTTGTGGAAAAATGGAAAAAAAAGCTCTATAACCAAGCTAACATGTTTTAGTGTAAAAAAGGCCTACTTATTTACAAAGAAACGGTGAAAAATAACAGGTGTCTAAAAAATCACGGTCAGTGATTTTCCAAAGGAAATCAGTCAGAGAATCCAAAACATCCAATGAACCAGCATGGAGTCTGCACAGAATGAAAAAGGACAAGTTAAGGTAAATTTCTTTTCCTTTTGGCAGTGCTGTGAATGTAGTAAGGTATTGCTGTTCAATTTTAATGTGAACCATAATCTACACACAAGGAAAAGGCTGATCAAGGTGGAAGAACATGGCATTTGTTTGAAGAGGGAATGCATTGGAAGTTTGTGTCGTTTCACAGAGAGCATAAAAGCACACAGTTGGAAAAAGAAGAAAAAAGAAAAGTTACCATATACAAGGAGGCTGCTTCTGCTTCGAGTAGGAGTGGTACCCGATGCAGCTGGTTTGGTCCTAGGCAGAACAGGTCTGTGCTGTGCTGCAGCTGGGCGGTGATGTGAAGTAGAGGAGCCCCAGTGAGAGCAGCGCGATGCTTGGGAATCTGCCTTCCTTGGCTGGCACCCGCTGGCTGCGGCACTGGGTGCTGGCAGAGGGCAGGCAGAGGGAAGCACTGCCAGATGTGGTGACAAGCCCTGGCTTAGCTGGTGTCTGATTACCAGTTTGTGCCTGTAGAAAATACCATATAAAACGTGTACTTTAAAGAAAAGAAGGAGACAGAGGAGTTAACTTGCATAAATCATATTGCTAGTATGTGTGTGCAAATGTGTCCGTAAACATATGAAATCCATGAAGGATAACCATGTATCAAAGACTGCTTTTCTCTGATCAAACAAAGTATTTGCCTGTCTGCAGTCTCTTCACATTTTTTTCCATTTTCTGATAAGGAAATCAACTGGCAGAGCCTGGAAATTGTCAAAACAGGCTGGGAGAAGTGGGACAAAAGGTGTGAGGAATACCCCAGGCACCCGTCTCTTGTATTGCCAGGTCCCAGAGTAAGTGACCTGTCCGAGACCTTTGTCAGCCCTGTGTAAGTGTGCAATAGGCAATAGATTTCATGTTGGAGTTGCCTGCACACATGAGACAACGTGCTAATCCAGAAACAGCAAACTAAGGGCAAAGAAAACAGAAGTATTACCACAAGATTTGCACATTCACTGTGACAAAATCAGGAGAAAAATGAGAAGCTTGGAAAGTATATGACCGTGAAAAATTGCATCTGACATAATATTAAATACCAGCAAGTGTAAAGTTGTATATATGGCACGTGAAAGCAGATAAACAGGTTGGATACAAACTGAGGATTATCTCTTCAGATACCAGTAACTTTAGGAATGGGTAGAGTTTTAATGATATGAATATATGGATATACATAAATGGATATGAAATTACAGAGTGAAGGCCAGGATGCTTGTGGTGGAATGTATTGTGAGGCAGTACACAAACTCAAAGTAACAGTGTCTGCAAGACACACAGCATTAATGCATCCACACTTGAAATGCTGCATTTCCTTTAGGTCCTCACATGTACTGAAATTCTAATTCAAAAAGAAGGACCTTTAATACGGGGAAAAAATGGAGTACGTATGGAATGACCAATAGCACCAATCTCCGTTCTTTAGAAATCAGAGGATTTGGAGACACAAATAAGTCAAGCTATCCATGAAGAAGTGGAATTATTTATATTTTGAAAGAAATCATGGACATAAGAGGTACCAGCATAAAGCAGGTGTGAGAGGAGTTTCAAGGCCAGAATTCTTTGATGTCTAAACATTTTGTAGGTAAACTCCTCTTGTGAAATAAAGTAGAGCAAGGCCAAAGAAATACTTATTTGAAATTACTATTTTAAATTCCTTCATCTATCATTTTCTTGATAACTATACAGTTTGCAAACGCCTTAGCTGTGAGCTGCTAAATAGAAAGCCTATTGTGCCCTACTGTGAGAATATCTTTAATGGATTCTCTATTTTCCCATTTTCACTTGGGTTTTAGTATTTTTCCTGTTTTAAAACCCAGGGAAGAAAAACCTTATATTCACTGTTTTGAAACTCTGTGGGTGCAGTGCAGCACCTGTACATTTAATATCAAAGCCTTTGATTATGTTAAGCCAGGGGGGGTTCTTCTTCCCTGCCCTATTCCTTCCTGTGACTCTTGCATTCCCTGTAGGTTTATGCCTTCTACCACTTCAAAAATTTCACAATACATTTTAATTGATAGGTAACCATGTCCGTAACACTCTGGTTGATAGTTGTGGATTTTTTAATTATTTATTTATCTATTTTAGTGAGTGGCAACACCACAGGTGATATACAGCCAGAGAATAAACTGTGGCACTGTATGATGCTGAAGCATTGTGCACCTGTGTATGACATCTCTCACAGATAATGGAAATATGCATGGCAAGGCCTTTCCAATGCTCTCCTCTGTTTTGGGTAATGTATATTGTCCTTTCCTGTGAGGCTTAGGACAGGATTCCTTACTGGGCTTTGGGCCAACCCTCCTATCAGTATCTTATTTGCTGCTATGGTAAGTTGGACAGCTCTGACACACCAAGCACACTGCTTCTTGCAGAGTTTGTGCAGATAAACACCATGCATCATGGCACGCACTCTGACATACTTACTGATGGCTTGAGACAGTCTAAGTGAGATATGCCAGGGTGCAGTGCCATCGGTGCTAGCAGTGGGGCATGTGGCGGGCTGCTGCTCTCAAATCCCTGCTGAGGCTTTTGTGTGATGCCCAGAGCATTTCATATGTTGTAACTGTAGCATTTAAAACTGCAGATGGGACAAATGTAGGACAATTTGCATGTTTACCAGATGGAAGTATAGCTCATCCACAAGGTACCCTGCTAGCACTGTGAGGGCAAATTTTAGTGTGGCTTAATAAATATCCTCTTGTGGCTAATTCTGCAATTATGGATGGTGTCGTCTTAGCACAGAGAGAAATAAAGATTCTTGAAGCACTTTATTAGAGAAAATAGCTTTAAGTTGGCTCTGCCATGTATGAGGAATAAAACACTTAAGGTGCTTCACAGAGCAAGTGCAGCTTGATTTCACAAATTTTTGGCCTTGTGCTTGAACTGCAATAGCCCTAGTTCCCTCCTCTGCAATAGCCCTAGTTCCCTCCTGTTTCCCTTATATTTCTCTACCTTGCTGAAAGAAAAGGGACAAAACAAGTATAATGACACGGTACCAACCATTTGACTTGAAATCAAAGCATTTTCAAATAAAAGCCAGGGAAAGCAGGACAGAACTGGAGCAACGTGTAGTGTGCCCTGTCAGTAACTGGAGCACTTTCTGGGTACGAGAGGGCTGTGCTCCCTTTCCTTCTACCTGTGCAGATTTTATCCCATTACACTGAATTTTTCAAAGTCCACTGCCATGCAAAGGCACATATATTTCAGTTCTAAGGTAAACTGAATCCTCTTGTGTTGTTGTCCCTAGCCTACTTGATTTCAAATTCCTTTTGAATGCTATATAAACCCAAGGGGAAATTCCTATTCATTTTCAGGTGTAGGCTGTATTTAGTTTCCTGTGTTGTGGTATTTAGTTACTAGAGTATACATTTCCTAATATATATTTTCTTCATCATGCCTGGATCTCATTTCATTTCCTATTTTATCTTGGTATCTATAGTGCTTTAGAAAGAAGAGTACAGATAATGGTGGTTTTGTTTCCAAATAAGAATGGAGTAAAAGCCCATTTGGTTTGTTCTTAACATACTTAAGGAATGCAGCTTGTGTCCACTATATTTTGTTGGTTGGTTGTTTTGTTGTTGTTGATTGTTGTCTTTATTTTTTTTTTTAAACTTGTACAATTCACAGATTAAGCCAGCATTTACCATAGTAAATGGTAAGTAACTGATGGAGACTAATTACAGTATCTTGTAAGCAATGACTGTTTGTAAATGTTGGCCTTAATCTTTGTGTAGCACAGCAGAACTCTCTGAGATTTCACTTGGTATGATAACACACCTTTCAGTTTTCTTAATTCCTGGCTGCATAGTGTCTTGTAGATCTTCACAGGGGCATCAGATGCTGACTTGCTCATACTATCATGGTGTTTTCAGTTCTAAGAGATACACTCCAAAGTAGGCTGAACTTCATACAAACTTTGAAACCCTCAAGTTAGAGATAGCATAGATAGCTACGTATTCTCACAGTTTGTTTCAGCTATATGTAGATGAATGTAATTGGGCTGGTTAAAATCCAGCATCAAAACATTGAGTAGGTTTGATGTATTTGTTCGAACTTCCGCTGTTAATCCTGTGCATAAACTGTAATTTAATTCCTTTTCTTATTATGCATTAGCTTGAATAGAAATAAGTGTTGAGCTAAAGTGTTTGTGTCGTGTTGACAAGGTTGGGTATGCAGCTATGAGGCCGTTGCGCAGCAACAAAGTGTATTATCTTTACATTACGAGACCACTGTAATTTTTGTACGTTATGCTCAAAATATGAAAATAAACTGTAGAGGAAGGTCTTCAGTAGAGCTTTGTTCTCAGCTTGCATTTTTTCAGTCATTTTGTGTCTTTCCCAAATGGTCTAAACTGTATTACATTTCCTGTCAAATTTAATTAAAAAAAAAAACCAACAACTTCACACTAATTAGCTAATTAGGGGCCGTAAAATGTTCTTTCTGTCCCTCTCCATTTTTATTCTTGTTTATTTCTGAAGTGTGAATGGGGTGGAAAATCCATCCACTAAAAGGGAGATGGAGATAATTGAACTCTTTTCATACAGTCCCAGGTAGAAATCAAATCCAAGACCCAGGGTTAAAGGTGAGCTCTGTAACTACTATACCAAACTATTCTTGGTAATTATCAGCATGAGCATAATTATTAACATTTCAATTATACTCACAGTATTACATCTCTCCAAGGGGTTTAACTCCACTGATTTTCAACTTGTCTTGTTTTTTTGGTTGGAATCCAGTTGGAACAAAGTTGCTGGATAATATTTTTGACACAAAAGGGTAACATACTTTTCAGAATACGTGATCTATATGTTTTGTCCTCAATGACACTTGTGTGCTTCCAGATTTTGATTGCTTGGTAACCCTACTTGGCATAGCGAGGTATCTAATTCAATAGATTTAAATAACTTATTACACAAGAAAGGAACAAAGCTCCAGGCTCTTCTCTCTTAAAATCCAAAGTTTGAAATTGCAACTTAGATGAATAATACTGCATCCTTTGATTTAAAGCAATATCCAATCTTTGTCTGCTCTCTAATAACTTTTTAAATAACTGTATCCTGTAATTTACTTAACCTAAGTATGAAGCGCAATATTTTTAAATAGTTGATATTTTTTTAAAATGTATTTTATTAACCATTTTTGAGTATTCAAATCTAAAATGCTTAATAAGATAAGGATTTATAAGTGGGAACCACATGAAACATTTCTGTGCCTTTATTAATTTTGTATAATAATCTCTACTGCTTGTAGAGATTATAATGTAGAATTATAATTATTATAATGTAGAACATTATGGTTGAGTTCTACCTACTTGATGTTTGCTATCCAAGTGAAGTTTCCACACTATTCTGCATTTGTAGGAGTGGTACTATCAGAAAATGTTCATGACAACAGTCTGTCTAGAAGAGGAATGGAAACTTCAGCTTGATGTCTGAGTATGATGCAAAAGTGACTCACCTAAACATATGTTAACTCTGCACAAGACAAATTAAATGAAAAAACATTAAACAGCAGCAGTGGTAGTATTGTATTTTCCTGCTCCTCAACACATGAGTGTGAAAGCAAATGTGTTTAAGAAATGTAAAATCCTTAAATCTTCATAAAAAATAACAAATTACCAACAGGGCCAGGCAAAAGAAGGCTGCGGTAAGCCTGGGAGATTATTAAGAAAATGCATCATATTTTTTTTCCCATTCTTGTGCTCTTTCATGGGCATCTGCTTCTGGCTATGGGATGCTGTATTAGACGAACCTTTGGACTGATGCTATATGGCCACTTAAAAGTTCTTCTGTAAGAACTGTCCTTTTAAGAGTTAAGGCTCTGTAAGAGAACTATCTGTAAGGGATAGTTCTGATGTGATATTGCTAACGTGTTTGTTTAACAGCATCTTGCTGAAGTCTAGGGCAGTCACATAACACTGACAGTGAAAAATATGGGCTGATTCTCCTTTCAAGTGAAAAAAAAAAAAGTATAATAATTTTTCCTTTGTAACAAGTGACAATAGTTAACCATGCTCTCTGTCCTTCTGCTTTGTCAGAGCTTGCCACCATCGCAACTGAGAAAGATCATGCTGCAAATCTCAGCTGCTGCAGCTGACCACCAGCACTTTCTGTGTTCTCTACCACCTCTGCTATGAGAGCAGCAAATTCCTACAAAAAAATGGAGGTTTGTGATTGCACATGCAATTATAGTGTATGTATATACAACTTCTGTATGCTTTCTGCAGGATATTAACTTGAAGCTCATTAGCTGAGGTCACACTTTTCTGGCTCCACTACCAGTTTAGCAAACTAGTTGAGCATTTATTTAAAAACATTAAGATGTAATTTGTAACAATAATTTCAAAAATAAGTTAAATGGAAAGAAAGTAATGTTTGAGTAACAGTGAAGTATTAACGAGTCTAAAATAATGGGCTTAGAATATTTTATATAGACAAATAAACATTAACTTATGCAAAGCTGTTGAACTGTTGTGTTTGCCAGAAATACAGGTCAACTCACAGAGGTGTTCCTCATCATTGCAACAGAAAATTGTGCTCTTTTGCAAAGTAATTATACCTTCGTTCATGTAAGTTTGAAAAAAATATGTGCTAGCTCTAACTTCCCTAAAATAGCTTTACTAGAAAATATTGCAGCTAACCAAGAGATGATGTACCTCATGTCTATTGTCCCTTGTCATCACTAAGTCTATTGCCTGGTGACGAACCACACTGCTGTGGGCAGGGAGTCAAGCTGTTGGCAGCGCTCTGCAGCCTCAGATAGGTATTAGGTGCTTCTGACGGTTCTCAACCTAATTACACAGGGAAAACAGTGTACAAAATCGTATTTAAAATAGTGGCAGTCAGAACTCCTACTGTGCTTATCTCTGATTAAATTATGGCACTTTACCACTACAGCAGCAGTGAATTCAGCCTGAACCTGGTGGTAATGGGAGACAGAGGCTGTAGACCTGTTTGGCTGTGACTTTGCCATGAAATTTGGCTGTATATAAATTGTACTAGATCATGTTTATGGCTGTAGCCCTCTTTTCCCAGTGCCCAATAAATGCACGTGCATCTCTTGGAATTCACTGAGCCACTGTCCGTGCATGAATATAGTGTTACATGTCTCTGTGCCAGGGTGCTGTAGAGTTGCTGTACTTCAGATGGAGAAGCAGCACTGTCCCCAGAACTGACTAATGAGATGGAGGGGTAGGAAGGGTCTGCTTTATTTTATTTTATTTTATTTTATTTTATTTTATTTTATTTTATTTTATTTTATTTTATTTTATTTTATTTTATTTTATTTTATTTTATTTTATTTATTTTATTTTATTTTATATTTTACTTTATATTATTTTTTATTTTATTTTATTTTATTTTATTTTATTTTATTTTATTTTATTTTATTTTATTTTATTTTATTTTATTTTATTTTATTTTATTTTATTTTATTTTATTTTAATGTAATTTTATTTTAGACCCAGAGAAGGCCTCCAGCACATGGTAGTGACAGCTACTTGAAACACAGGAGCCTGAGCATGCCCTCCTAATAGTACTGAGGTAGGATGGGATGTGTTTGAGGGTTGGTTGTCCACAAGGCACCTCAAGGACTGTATTGAAAATTGTTAAGAAATTCAGTTGATAGTATAGATAGCTTAGTTATTTGTATCACATTCTCATCTTTTTTTCCTAAATGCTTTGTTTTGGCTCAGATGGGGAGTTCTGACCGTGGGAACATGACTCCAGTGTCTGCAGTTACAGAGGGCAAATGGTTCTGTGGAGTTCTGTTTAGTCACAGCTCACTAGAAATTGTCAAAGAATAAATCATATATTTTCACAAGAGCTGTAGTAAGAGACATGACTGAATAGCACAGGAGAACCTGGAGAAGAGCTGTTACATGGCCGTCAAATCGAGAGCAGGATTTTAAATTTAATGAAGCATCGGAGGGAGGCACAGGAGGAGTGATGTCTTAGCTGTTTGAATTTGGGCAGCACACAGAGGGGAGAGCTGAGAGGAAGATGTGCTAGAAGGGAAGATGCTGTATTAGTTTAGAGGAAAACAAAATCATGAAATGGGACTGTAATGATAAGAGGAACAGTGGCCTCATTTTCTTTGTGCAGCGTGTGGAAATAGATGAAGTATGAATAAGGTCAGTCTTGAATGCGTTGCTTGAGTGAGAGTCTCATGAAAATGAGGAGTCTAATCCCAGGAACAAGCAGTGTAATTGAAGTACAGATGCTTTTACAGCATGCAGAATAGTGAATCTTTCAATCCTCCATAATCACACATCTGACCTTAAGTGATATATATGCATAGGTGAGCATATGTGTACAAGTGTGCATGCACAGTAGGGATGTGCATTGTCACAACTACTTGTTACCAAGCAAAAACTGTCACCCGATCATTTCACACAATAGGAACCTCCTGTGTCAACAATAGCTCCTACAGATTTAATTTAGTCAACAGGTTCTGCCTGTCCTGACACTGGCATCTGATGAAAGCTCCCGTCACACCCCTGTTGTATTCGACCCTGGAACATTTAGTTTTGAAAGGACACTGTTTTCCAGCACACCTTTGAAATTAAGATAGTACTGCTTATTTAACCCATCTTTCTGCAAATACATTTTTACTTTTCGAACAGTTTGTTTCCTGTTTTTTGTTTTGTTTTGTTTTGTTTTGTTTTTGTTTTCCCTCTAATGGTCAGAAATATTAGAGGATGTTAGAGGACACAAAGCTACATCTTTCCAATCCAATGTATCTAGGCAAAATGATTTTCCAATGCAGCCCTGAGCACTTGGAACCCTGAAAAACCAAACTAGTTCCCCTATAAGACTCCAAGCTCTTTCCAACGGTCTGCCAAAAACAAACAAACAACCAAAACTAAATTGAAAAAATAAAAATAGGGCTATAGACATATCAGACTTAAGAATGTGGAACTCCACTGCCCTGAGTCAAGCTGTGTTATTTTAAAGCATACGATGGTCTCACACTAGGACTCATAGCCTGAACATGTAAGGACATGTGCCTGCATCAGAAAGACTTCAGTTTTTTCAGTGGGTTTTACACTGATGGAGGATGTAGACAAGTACAGTAGTTTTCTCAGCGATAGCTCTAAAAATCTGCCTGCTGGTGGCAGCCGTCATAAAGAAGTTCAATATTTGCTCTAATTCTTCAGTTCCTTAGTTTAAAATCAACCAACCCAAACCCACAACAACAACAAAAACAACCAAAAAACCACACCAGTATTTATTTGCCTTTATCTGACATAACTTAGTGCATATTTTGACTACATTTTTCCTGCACAAAAAAAAATAAATAAATAAAATATTGCAGTGGACATTTAAAGCATGTGCTGATGTTGGCTAGGCATACAGATATGTCTGTACCTGCTGCACTGGATGGTTTGATGATATGTCTGTGTGCAACATGGACTTTTATGACACTTAATGTACTTATGTGCTATATTTGATTATGAAGTAGTAATACATTAAGGGATGATAACAAGGGATATACCTGTAGAAAAAAAAAAATAAAGGATAAAAACTGTATCCCTGGATGGCTGGAGAAACACAGAGAGATTTTGGGATTTGTTCTTAATTACAAAACAGTTAGAAGAGTTACTAAATGTGACATATAACTATTATACTGGATAAGAACATACAGCTAAATTGAATACATAATAGTTATCTTCATTTTTTTTTTCTAGTTTCAACTAATTTTTCTGTACAAATAGGTATTTAAATAACATAGGCTATAAAATCAGCAGCAACCAGCCAGAGTGTATGTGTATAGAAACTCTCTAATATAAATTAGTGCTTTTTAAAAATCACTGTAAACTCTGTTTTCTGTAATTATAACAAACCCTAGAGTTTTACCCATGTAATAGTAATTTTTAGTGTCTTCACCATTATTTTCCTTTTGATTTATTTAACTACATCTAACTTGAGCAAACAATGTTAAGTGGGGAAACAGATGTGGTTAAATAGCCTATAATTACGCCTTTAGTCATCTGTTACCATCACAAGGCTCCTCCTGCTACTATGACCAGAAAAAGTGACCTAACTGATTTCACCAGCAGCCTTGCCAGTGCCTGATGCAGAATAGATGGCCCTATTAAGCAATCAGAAAAAAAAATAAATAAAAATCAACCATTACAGTGGAATAGTAATCAGCAGTGTTTATACTAGCCCCACAATGCACAATCAGAACCATGAATTCTACTAATTGGGTACCTTCTGCATCCAGAGGTGCCTGCAATAGGAAACAAAAGGGATTTGAAAATTAGTGTTTGTAGCAATTAGTTTCTGTCTGAAGGCTTAGCCCAGTTCATGGAAGCCATGATTCAAACAGGGATTATTATAGTAACTATGGTATTTAAATGTCCTCTGTCATTATTCAGCATCAAATTTAGCATAGCAAGACTAATTTGGATTTACTCTTTAAGACTAATTTGGATTTACTCTTTAAAATATGATTGTTGGGAATTTTTAAAGTCCTAAACTGCAAACCATGTATTTTATGCTTTTTTATATTTCCCACATCGGTTGTTTCCTTCTAAAGATTATGAGCCTGTTTCAGACTAACTGTAGAGGTGATTAAATGTCTTTGCTATTGAATAGCTGAGATTTAACAAATAGCACATTGGAGAGTGTTTGACTATTATTTTTCACAGAGTGATCTGTGCTATATTGGCATGTTGAGGGATTTCATGCTTCATGAAAATGTAAGGACTGGAAGTTTATTGTTTATAAACACAACTAGAAATTCATGCCAGTGAGCAGTGGTATACAAATGTTTAAGAAGAGAAATTTAGGCATGCAATTTTCTGAGTAAACTGCTGGTGCATTTACGGATGGGCCTCGGTGAAAGCTCAGTGGATTATATTAAATTGGATACAAAAAGCCTTTTGCCCTTTTCTTTCCTTTGAATCTTTAGCATTTCTGACGTAATAATCTGATAGACAAATCTCTGTGCTTCAGTTCTTACCATTATAGACTCCCCGCTGTAGGTGCTTAAAGGACAAATTAACAGTAGTACAATTCAAGTAACCTCTTCACCTTTTCTATCAAAGCATCAGCTGCATGTTCTTGCTTTGCTAAAGCTCCCCATATGGTTACAGCAGGACTGTGACAATAGCTTACAAAAAAAGCTTAGAATTCATGAAAAAAAAAACTCAAGAAGAGATAGGAAAAGGGAGGCAAAAAGTCTTTAAGTCAGCCCTCAGTCTTAGCTCTGCTCTTTAAAGGTTACACTGAGTAACGGAAATGTATCATCTGCAATTTATTAATAAGTTGCTGTCCTCATTAGTTAACTGCTGTTTAATCTATATGTGATTAACTGTGTGACCTTAAAGAGATTGTTATTAATACAAAATATTACATTATGAAACCATTAAGTTATAGGAAAATATTGGTACTTCGAAGACAATCAGAATGATAAGTGTGATAGTTTTTAGAGATACTGTACCAACACTTCCTCTGACTGATTGCATTACATATTGATATTAGCAAGTATCAGTCTGTAGTGCAATCAGTCAGTGGAAAATGAGTGAAATGTGAACTAATGAGAGCTAATTGTCTCATATAATAGCAAGGACAGAGAATTCTATCAATTAAATTAGTCTGAGTTGAAACAACTATCAGTGTAATAATGTTGATAATATCAACCAAATTAGATGTAATGAAATAAATGGTATGCTAAAGATCAAGGATACCCATCGGCTCCGACCCCCACCTTGTGCTGACTAGTGAGAGCGCCTCATGACTTTGGGCTCAGGTCCTGCCTGAAGCACAGCCTGAAACATGTGGCTGTGCTCCCAGGGGACAGGTACAGAGGGATTTTGAATTAGTGTAATTTGGATTTGGCAAATAGAGGGTGAGGCAGTGAATATCACGTAGTACAGATATACCACTCTTGCTAGCTCCAGCACGCTTCTCAGTGACAGCAGAGATGTGGTAAGTGAGAAACGGTGGCTTGAGAAGTCCATGTAAATTTGCCCAGGTGTCTGTCGGGGCTTTTCTTTTTTCCTCTTCATTTATTTTCTTTCTTTCTTTCTTTCTTTCTTTCTTTCTTTCTTTCTTTCTTTCTTTCTTTCTTTCTTTCTTTCTTTCTTTCTTTCTTTCTTTCTTTCTTTCTTTCTTTCTTTCTTTCTTTCTTTCTTTCTTTCTTTCTTTCTTTCTTTCCCCTTTTCCCCTTTTTCTTTCTTTTCTTTAGAAACTACTACAATTGAACATCTGTGTGGAATGACCAGATGCCACTTAAAAGACCTACTCACAATATGGGATGGCAGAAACACAGAAAAACATCTGGGCCATCAGTTTCACTAGGGATGTGTTGCATGCTAATCTGAAAATGCAGCTTGGGAAATCACTACAGGAAGATGATGCCTTGGCAAAATTGCAAAATTTGACTGGCAGCTGCCATATTCATCTTGTAGAAAATCTGCAATTGTGTATGAATGTTTAGAAACTGATCATACAACTGAATGTGTTGAATTTTTCTATTTGTATCAGAGAAAGTGGACATAAGAGTTCTCTCATTGATACCACTTCCAAATAAAATTAATTTCCTTGTAACACAGGATCAAAGAAAGCAAAAACTAGAAATATCAGCATCCTACAGGAAGCTTGAGTCTGAGAAGGGTGACAAATAATTCATCCACAGTGCTGAAACCACATCACCTAAAAACCACAATCGCCTACTAATTGCACAGTTTACATATTATTTAGAAAGCATTTGACATTTGACTTTCCACCTCACATGCTTAAGATGCAGAGATTCAACAAGCACATACACTGACATAAGTAGTAAAGATAAAATATTTCTATTTATTTATAGATAAAATATTTCTATAAAAAAGAAAAAAAAGGCCGACAATCTTACTTACAGTTGTACATGGATAGAAAAAAAATCAGGAAAGCAATGAAAGCAGTGGAATAACACAGGGGAGGCTAGACAACTTAAAGATCAGACAGATGATGGGTAGATGATGGGCAAGGCCACAAAGATACCATCTAAGAAAGCACCTGGAAACTTTGATATGACATCAGTACGAGTCATGCATGAATATGTAGATGTACTTACCGAAGTTATAGTAAGCAGTGATTGAATAAATTTGTTAGCTAATTCTCTTAATACATGAGGATAAATGAAATATTTAACGTGGAGTCTTAGATGTGATAACCAATGGTTATTTTCAGTGGACCTTCTAGCTCCTTATTGTTCCTTCTACTTTTCATTTAGCAAGGCTATTTTCTCACCCATTTTTGAGTTGCCATTAATTTCATCCCCTCATCTGTTAATGGACTTTCTTTCTCTTTAGTATTTACTTCCCTAGCCATAAAAGCCTTTTTAATCCTCCGAGCCCCTTTTATTCATTCTGAGCTTGATTGTAATGCTACACTCTGCCCTGGCTAAGTAGCTATGTTGCCCCAGGAGCGGGCTAGAGAATTAAGTAAGACTTGGAGCTCTGGTCTCTCCCTGTGCTCTACTTCAGAAGCCAAGGCTGGGCTGTGGCAGTGTGACTTCCAGTAAAACCAGTAACCCTAGCTGACAAACCAGAAGGAAAAGCATTTTGCAGATACTGTGACTTCTGTCCCTGCTGACCTGCTTGCAGGCAGTGGGTCCTGCACTCCATGACAAAGCTTTTGCTGCGCAAGAGAGCAACATGCAGCAGGTAATGTAATATTTTGCTCTCTCCATTAGTCTTAGCTTCAGCTTCTTAATTTTTCATAGGCTTGAGGTAGACAAGGAGATCTTAAAGCAGTGCTGGCCAGCAGGCTCAGAAGCACTGTCAAAATGTCATGGACAGCCAGTCTGGGTAGGGAAACAGCATCATGTCTTGGTGCAGAATCAGTGGAGAAACACCTGGGACAGTTCAGCCTTCCTTTTTTTTGTTCCCTACATCAGCTTTCTCTAGCTCACTCTGGATATTTTCAGCCTGGTTTTCTAAGGAAATAGCCCTTACACCGTTTTACTGCATGTGTTTGTGTATACTTCTGTCCTTCTACCTCTTAGTTATGTCTTCTCTCCTTTTTGTCTCCTTTCCTCTCCTGCATAACTTTTAGCCTATTTTTCTAACCCAATCACATAGAAATAGAGATCCCAAAGCTGCTAGCTAAACAGGAGGTCAGGTAAGGAAAATTATTCCTATGAATCCCATCTCAGGAAAATAATGTAACCTGTGCTTATCCCCCACTAGGCACTAGAGAGTACACAGCTCCGTGAAGTTTTACCTCTCATTGTGTTCTCTAAAGTCTAATCACGGTAAACTTCTGGCTGAAGCATTTCCAATGCTGGGTCACTTATTTATGTACCTTCTTTAATGATGAGTAAGCTCATGCTTGTGCTCCTTAAAACTTCAGATATTTGAGTAATAGTTCATCAAGCCAGTGTTTAGGTTTTGCATTAATCCCCATTTTGTTTTTCACAGGAACACTCTGCAGCATATACATTAATTCAAACAACATTCTGCTTTTTTTTTTTTTTTTTGAGGTTTCCCTTGTCATCCTTAGTATGTTTGTCTCCATGAAATCAGAAACCCTTTAATTTAATTTCTGCCTCACTGTTTTTTTTTTTTGTTTTTTTTTTTTTTATAAAAAATTCTTTATTTTTCTCTAAGAACTAACATGGTTTCTTGTTCTTGGTAGTAAAATTTTGTAACTTTATACCCTCCTTAATACATGTGCGATTGTATTTGTTATCCAACAGAGATATGAGAAGTCAGGATTTCTCCGTAATGGTTTTTACAGGCTTGTGAAATAATTATCCTTCCTTGGGTATGTATGCTTTGTAGTCAGAGCTGTTCTTCCCTCTAGGCTTGCTCCTTGTGCGTCATTGCACACTCTCTGTGGGGCAGGAGGGTTGCCATATGTGTCTAGCAGTCTGCCTTGTATAAAATCCAGACGGTATTGCCATAAAAACCTAAAGCACTGTCCACACAGCTGAATGAAACTTGGAGGGGAAATCAGTGGGAACAGTTAAACTGTAGAAGGAAAGAGAAGAAACTAGTCAAATATTATCTCCATGGTTATTACCAATCAAAAATGATGTTATGAAAATGCATCAGAATATTTGTGTAATATATGAAGACATGGGATAAAATTCCTGCCTTGTGTTTCATTGGTTATTTCTACATTTTTGCCTTCCACCTTCTGATGCTGACAGTCCTGAATCCTCCTGTGAAATAAACAGTGGTTATGACATCTGAACATGATGAATTTAATGACCTAAAAAATATGCTGTTTTCCACAAGTGTAACCGCTTTCAAGTAACCTTCACATTTGGCTGCTGCTATGTTTTATCATGTATATTGTGGCTCTTTTTTTTTTCTCCCTTTGCTTTTGTATTGCTTTAAAAAGACAACAGAACATGCTGTGAGTTAATGTTTCACTTGTAAAAGGTTATGGATTAAGCTCAGCTGGTTTCTCAGGCTGACACAGGGTTCATGATTAGAAGAATGAAAACAAACATGAATTGAAAATGTCACTAACCTTTATTGGGCCCTGAAAATCCCTGAGCCTGCATGACAGGAGGCTTTCCTGTTTTCAACAGGATAAAGAAGATTGAAACAAAACAGCACGGATCTTGGCTATTTACATCTTTTAATGAATGCTCTTCACGTTTGGGTCCCTTTGTCAATCTCCCAGTTTTCAAGGGTTTAGCTGTGAAAAGTGCGGATGGTATCACATACTCTTATAAACCATGGAGTAGACATCTGTCTAGGATGCTTTTTCCTCCAAATTATGCTTAGGGTAAAGGACCACGTTTTAAGCTTCACTTACGACTATGCATGTATAAGGTAGCCAATTATCCAGTCTGAGCACTCAGTAGCAGAAAGGCTGAATGAAACCACCTCTAAATAATACCACCAATTTAATTTTACTAAATTAAATTTGAAAAAGCATTGTCATAAATTCCATATGATAGTGCGGTTTGAACTTCAGAACTGTTTAATGAAAAAAAAAACCAAACACAACAAACTTTGCACTTTGAAAAAAACAGTTCTTGCTCTGACTGCTGTGGAGAATGTCTTGCCAAGACAGGTAGAACTCAACAAAGACTCAAACAGGCCAAAGAGGAAACCAAAAATGCCCCTGACTTGGGAAGCTTTGCTCTGTTAAGAGCACAGGTTTGGGCCCAGTATCTTAGTCTTCCTTATATTGAAGGAGTATATTGCATGGTATGACTGCACTTCCTCTGCTTTAACTGTTCCCATGCATTGGGGAAGAATTAGGTACAGCACTTGGCCTTACAGACTCACATATTCCCTGCTTTCCCATTACTTTACACTGCTCAACTGATTTTTCCTGGTCAAATTACTGAAAACACAAAAGAATTATCAAATGTTTTTAATCTAGGCTGTAAAGAAACAAAGCATGCGTTTTCCTTCATTTAAAAATGTTTAGCTGCATGTTTTAGTAACAGCTGTGCCACTGCTTCACTGATTTCATAGGTAACCTGAGAAAATACTTTATGGAGGAAGAACACCGGGGGATCCTTCAACCAAATGTATTTCCTTCTCCTGATCTATAAATGTCTGGTGGATATGGAATTTTTGCCTCACAAAATCACATTTACTTTTTTCATGAAGTGAAGTGAGGCAATATAGACCCATGCTTACTACATAATTATTTAACATATCCTACTATTTCATGGTGCAACTCTGACCTGTAACTGAGATTTAATGAAGTGCTTTGGCAGAGAATTAATATTAGGGGGAACACAAACCTGCAATTTTTTAGTCTCACTTCATCCAATTATAGTTTGTCCTTATGTTACATAATCTATTTTACAGTTTTTGGTGTAGGAGCAGAGTGATCTCTCACAGCATTTTAATGAGGACCATTTTTTTTAAATCTCTAGCTGCTTCAGTCTTTTGCAAATATTGAGGAATATCATATTTGATAAAATTTCATAGGGTCTCTTAATGATATAGGACCCTAACCCACAGTTTCAAAATCAGCTGTCTCTGAAGTTATGTGGACATGTGAACCCCATTCACTGAAAGTGATAAATTTAACCAACTAGCTGAAAATCAAATAAGTGGCTGTTAGGTGCTCTAAAACTAGAGAGTTCCTTAAACAGCTCAGCTTAGGGTGACAAAAGAGGCTCTGCAAGGCAGCATACAACTTCCAGAGGTCTTGTCACACACTGGACTCACATCTCTGATTGCACACTCAGTGATCTGAGAGAGCAGGGGACGGATGAGAAATACATAGATTGCCCATGGGAAGAAATAATGAGGAGTACTGGGGTCGTGAGTGCACATCTCATACTGTCAGCTGAGTATTCTGCCTTGTCCCTTACTGAATTTCCTCTCACCTCTCCACCAAAGTTAGCTTGGAGAGAGAGTGATCCCCTTCTCTGCAACACTGTAAATCCATCAGTGTGTATGAATCGTGAGGTTTCCTTCTACAAAACAACAGTTTTGACAACCTGCAGTTTAATAGTGAAGACACTCACGTGGAGAACCGTTCAAGGGGAATTTGATCCTGCATCCCACGGAAATACTTCTAATAGTGACTGGGATGAGCAAGGAATGGATGGCTTCTCCACTTGGCTGCAATTTGCCCAAGATTAGACGTGCTTGAGGTACATCTAACATGACAGTTCCTGAAGATCAGGCAGGTGGTAGAAAGACTTGTTTGGGAATGTCGGTTGGTTGAAGTGTGGGACAAACACTGCGTTCCCAAGTGCTTTCAGGACCTGAACACTTCTGCTCATTCCTAGTGCAGAACTTGGTCTCCTGGGAGATTTCACTTGTGGAAACTTGAGAAGGCTCTGAGAATCTGAATTTGTGATTTGGGTGCCTATAGTGGCATTGAGATGCCTAGATTCTCCTCTTGAATCTAACTCATGGAGGCAACTTCTTAATGATACATAGTGTGAAAGTGCATTTAAGCTCTTTATTTTGATTTATCAAAAATGCATAGGAAGTTCACTTTATTTTGGTACTGTTTGTCTGGGATTTTCAGCAGAAAATCTGTTCAAATTAGATTCTTAGGCTCTTAAATGCCTTTATCTACCTTTTTGTCTGTCTATCTATCTATCTTTGTATGTGTTTAGGCCCTGATTACATTTGTGGAGTTAACCATTAAAGCCCAACAAGCTAAGGCTCCAGAGGCACTTATGTATCTTTGGAAATGTTTCTTATGGCATTCTGCTGATGCATTATCTGTTCTGTGGTAATAGAAAATATGGAGAAGAAAAGAGTAAGTGCTGTTCTTCTCATTTTGTCTCAAGCTATAATAGTTAAAATCCCATGTTATTTCTCTGGAAAAAAAAGAAAAGAACCATGCTGAGAGCATTTGGAGCAATGTAACAACGCTTAGTTTAATTTGCTAAGCTCTTGAGAGCCGTTTCACATAATATATGGTGCTATATAAAGAATTGGCTGTGTGAGAGTTGATCATGAACTCAGGCATAACTCAGTGACTGTTGTTTTCAGTTTTGAAAATACATGGGCACACCTGATTTATAATAAAAGCTAGGAACTAGTGACACTTGGCATGTGGAAGTTACAGTTTAGTTCAGTGCCAGTTTCTGTTAAACTCTTCCAATGTACTTTTGTCTGGCGGTGAGTGCTTTTGACTGCTCAAGCAGAAAGGTTCCCTTCAGTGGAGAATTGAGCCAACTGTTTAGAGGGTGTTTTTTTCCCTAATAAAACTTTACAGCATTTTTATGTGAAGTTAGTGTTTGTGAAAGGCCCTGCACTGACAGCCCAGGGAACAGAGGCCTTAAGTTCACTCACAGACCATGTGCAGTGCAAGCAGCACTGGCAGTGGTGCTCCTGCCCTGCTGCACTGATATGCCTTCATCACAATCTGAAAATGATCACCCTGAAGGATTGATTTGGTCTCTAATGCTCTTCTGCTATTTGCTTATTATCAGAGACGGTCACTGGGCTGCAGTTTGATTTAAGCCCATCATGCATGAGGGCCACAGGTTCACAGCAACCAACGCATCGAGTGCCAAGACACCTACCCCAGCTGGTACCAAATGCCAAGGACATGGTGATAGACATGCCCTCTTGCTTAGGCTGGACAGCCTGACTCAATGACACCCCATCCTGATCCGTGGATGTCGCATCACTCTTTCTCTGAAATGAGAGGATGATGATGGCTGCTCTTTATTGAGCAGCCTGGTGCTGGGAGCAATGCCCGGAAACAAAGGTATTGCCACCATACTGGGCTCTGCAGAGAAAGAAGCATGAGTACCTCAGGCAGTCTTAGGCAGGAAATGAGTACGCAGGTGGTTCAGCAAAGACATGGTATGTTTCAGTACCTAGGACACTTTTTTTTACAGGTTTAGAGGAACCTTCATCTTGAAGGTTTAAGCATTGAGAACCTGAGGAAATTATGGCTGAGTTTCCCAGACTACTTTTAGGAAGTTAAGAAGATAAATTCTGCCATTTTAGGCTTTGTCCAGTCTTCTCTGTGATCAATGTTGAATACCCAAATTATGGTCTGTGAAACAGTTATGGTGAGGTAATTAATGTTTTTGCCAGGGTTTTAAAACATTGGCGGAACTAACACGTTTCTCCAAGTCTGGCATGGGCTTTTTTGGAGGCTGCAGGAATGCTTTCTAAGGAAAAAAAACACACACACACACATATATACATCATGTTCTTTGTCTCTTTTTGAGAGATGTAACTGGTTCTCTTGGGGAACTGTCTCATTGTGACCTGAGATTAAATGCCTCACTTTGTATTTCCCTGGTGATTCACCTCGGAAAGGTTTGTGTCTTCATTGCTAATTTCCTTTAAAGAATCATTTAAAACTATTAAACCTCCGTTAATTTGAAGCTTAATTCTGTACAGATGACTGTGTTATGAATTAAATGCCCTCAATTAAATTCAAAGATAAAAAACCTCCCCTCATAATGGTGGTGTATTTTGTGATCCTGCTATTTCAAAGTATTCACAAAAAACATGGCTGAATATTTCCTTAATTTTTCTATACTCTGTGTTTCTTAAAGACATACTGAAATCCTGTATAATTTTTGATGCTTAATTTTGCATATTGAGAAATGGGAGGCAGAAGAGTTTGAGCGACTTAAGCAGATATGTCTCATTCACTTCTCCACCAAAATCCCACCTACAAAGCATTCTTCCTCTACGGTACTGAAATCTCTACATGTTTCCAAGCTGCAGCTTGTCCCTGAGAAGCTTATTTCATTGCATTTCATTTCATGGTTCCCTCCAGATGCCTTGTACACAATAGTCCTATACGTTTTCTCATTTAGAAAGACCTGCCAGGGGAAGTTAAGATATTTCAAGTAATTCTGTTCGTGATCCACAGCAGGATTATTGTAGATTGATGCGTGACGGTATCTTGGATTCCTGACGGAAAAACCTACTTAGGATCTGAACCTGCATACACACAAAATGCAGGGAGGCTAATTGTATTTGGTTTAACAACACTAATTTAATGAAGCAGGCTTATTATCTGGCCCATAATTTACAACCTGAGTTTAATAAGAACCTTTTCTCTTGTTTCTCATTATCTTTTCTCTGATATCTCCATTCTGCCCGCCCTTTTCTCCCTCCTTCTCTTTCTCTTCCCCTCATCCATTCCCTCTTTGTGTCTTTTCCTCCTTGTGTCTCCCTCCATGAAAGCATGGGGCAGTAACAGAAGGCTCAGCCCATATCCTTGCTACAGGTTGAAAGATGAGCATATGTAGGTACCACACTCCTTTACAGTATCATTAGTGGCTTTTGAGGTCTCTATGGTACAGACCATCCTTGGAATACTGTAACTGAGATGATGGAGAACTCTCACAAATCTGGGCTACCCAAAACCAGGGCAGCTAATGGGTAACCAAGGGCTCACCATGCTTTAATCCTCAGAGGGAAAGCTGCTCAGGAATATTTGGTCCAGCAAAAAAACATGTGAACTACTTACGAGATTCAAAATATATCTTATTTCACCTGTCAGTGCCTCCAAAGGCTTTGGCCCTCTGTGCTGGAATAAGTGTGGTGCAGCACGTGTGCAATGACTGCCTCCTGCTCAGGAGTGGTGTCATCTGATGCAAAACAACAAGGGAGCAAACCACACGCAGGAAGGCCCTTGCTTGCTGCAACAGCTGCTCCCATTGCTAATTGATGCTGTGTTTCTGTGGCATCATCCCAGTGACTATTTTAGTTTGTTTCCAGCTGTGAAGGTTTTTGTCTCACAGCTAGTGGTATCTGTGCAGCTGGCAGAGTGAGGTAAAAATAAACACAACTAATTCAGCACAGCAAAGAGGGAAATGTACAAAGAAATTCAAAAATAATACGATCCAAGGTTATTTGGGAGAGACATCTGAGTCTGTGTGGAGCAAAGGCTGATTTTGCATGGAAAAGGGTTGATCACCTACCCGTGGCTGCCAAGAAAATGAAAATATTTTAATGTGAATATTTGTCTTATGAAATGTGTTGAATGCTGAATTTTTCCAAAGACCAAACTCTGGTGGCATTATTGACAGTTCCTCTACAATGTCCCACACATATCTTTAAATATTTACTGCAAGGGAGTTATTTATTTATTTATTTTTAAGAATGAAAATATATTTATTCATTTAAGATTTTTCATAAACTCCCTGCCTCTTTCTGAAGCAATAGTTCAGTAACTACTGCTGGTTAGAGGTTTTTTAATTCCTGCCTTAGTTTGGGTATTTCTCTTTTAGATAAAAAACTTTAACCACTGTGGTCATTTCTCCCAATTCCCTAGTTTCTTCCAGTAATACCTGTGTTATCCTTTCTTAAACTTCAAGCAGCACCAGGGATGGCTTTGCAGATTCTAGTGCACTGTTTAAAATCCTTATAGATTTTTATAGTTTTATGAAAAATGTAGATCATGTGCTTGTTAATGCCTAAAATACCATGTAGTTTCAGTATCTTAGAAAATTAATTTTAGTTTTTCAGAAAGAAAATTTTGATTACAACACAGAACAAATATTTTTATTTCTCTGGTGACTATCTGTTCTTCCTTCTTTGTTTCCATGCTTTCAAATATTTATTTTTACTGTTTTGCCTTAGAGTTTTGGATACAACTGCATGACCTGTGCATCAGTATCACAGGTAGGGAGTCTGCTAGAACAATGCCTACATTCTAGCTTGGAAATATTGACCTCTGCTCATTCAAAATATGTAATAAATTCCTTTCTGCCTGAACTTAGGAAACTGGCATTCACAAGTCAGTCACATTACCTTGAATGCAAACACATGCTACTTGTAGTAGCAAGGCATGAACTAACAGAAAGTTAAAATTAATGAACCTCGCTTTCTTTTATCAAATTGGCCTTGCTCAACATTTACAGTGTCATCAAGTGTTTATTCAATACATTCTGATCTATTCTATTTTGTAAGGAGAAATGGTACCTAGAGACATAGAAACAAACATTGCGACATAAATGAAATAAGTTCATAGAACAATATTTGGTTAATCTGCAACGATAGATTAGTCCCTACTTTACCTCCTCCCCCCCCACTCTCGATATCCATTTCCTGAAGGAAAAAAAAGGTGTAATTTACACAACTTCTAAAAATCTGAATTCTCTTCTACAGTACTTTCTAAATCCTATATCTGATGGAGCTGGATTTCATCTGTTTGTGTAGAATAACTCAGGTACTATCTGGCCAAAATCCTATGGAGAGATATGCAGTTTTTGCCCCCAAACCTGAAATTGCTGTAGTGGAATGAGCACTGCTGAAAGAGAGGTCTCCTCATTGCTAAAATACTACCCTTAATGTATCCCCTCTCAAAAAAAATCCATTAAGATGATTTTCATGAATGTCCTTTGCAAAGATACGGTGAGACAAGGAGAAAAAAGTCTGAGAGTTAGGAGATGAAAAACTTTGGGGGGATAAACAAGAATTTGTAGTGTTTTTATTTTTTTTTTTCTTTTTTCTTTCTTTTCCCCTCAGAGCATCCCATTCCTTTTATCAAGCCACCTAGGTAGATTCTTGAATCCACCTCCTGGAAAGGAGGCATAAACCTGCTGCCTGAGCTGTCTTAAGAGCTTGATCAAGCAGTGAGGTAAGTGCCTTTTACTACATGGAAACTACAAGGTCAGAAGGGGAAAAAGTACTGACGAGATGGTGATTATGAGCATTAATCAAAATAATATCGAGTTCTTATATAGCACTTTTCATCAGGAGATTTTAAAGCGCTGTACAAAAGAGACGAGTCTCATTATCTCCATATTTTAGATCTAAAATGTGACCTCCACTACCTTAAGGCTGTTTTCTGAGGGAAAAAAAGACTTTTGGAATCAACAATACTCATTCTCTGTTAAATTTCTAATCACCACAATGAAGATTTTAAAAATTTACTTGTTCTGTGTTCTCTGTAATGGAATTTTAATTGCTTTATGTGCAGCTTGGGATATAATGAATGAATAAATACGATTCTTAGCAGCATGCTGACATCAGCTGATTGAGCTGACACATTGGCACTCTTAGGGCACATTCAGACTCTTATGTTAACATGTCCAGCTCTGTCGGCCTGCTAGTTGGGAAATGGTAAGTGATTATGTTGGTGTTGCAATGCACAGTGAAATGGATCAGCGTAAACCACCGTCAGCAAGGGTTTAAGGGAATCCTTTGCTTCTGTATTTGCAGAGGACTAGACCTTTCAGAGCATCCTAGCTGAGAGCACACTATCAAGCAGCTGCAGGGTGGTCTTTTTTTTAAAGAAGGCTAACAGTACCACAATAACTGACTAAATACCCCACAAAATAGTTATGCTATGCAGAACAGCAAAATTACTATAAGCTGTTACTGAAGGGTGAATTTTTACCTTTTGCCCTCAGGAAAATATTTGTTACACTGTGCTCGAAGATGGACCTTGACATCTATCAGCACAATTCTATTGTAGGAGAAAAGACTTATGTCCGCAAAACAGCGAAGGACAAAAACTGGGTGCTTGCCTTTCTACAATGTCCTCGGTGCAGAAAGGCTCAAGCATTTGATGGGGATTTTGTTCTGGGTGGTTCCTCTCTGAGGCCAAGGTTGATCTGCATGTGCAAGTCCTACTGAGGAAAGAGAGAGTTGTGAGGAGTTTGAAACATCAAAGAGGAAATTCAGAAAAAATAACAAAAATATTTTGTGTTCAGATGAATGGGAATATGTTTTGGGAAGGCTTACAGGGCACCCTATACAGTTTTGAGACCCTGCCCCTTGGAAACTATTTTATGAAATAATTGTTTTCAAAAGGAGATTAAACACTGATGAGGACACCGTGTTTAGTGTGGACACTAAAGAACCTGCTTCTAGTGAAAGCTTGCCCCATTTTCACTTAAGCAAAGAAGATTTGAGATATAAAACAGGAAAAAAAGTGAAACTACTGGAATATACTGTGTTTCAGAGAATTATCTGTCTTTCTGCAAAGGATGAGACCATTTTGTCTAGGAACTGAAAACATTTTTTTTTGTCTAATAGCAAACTAACACTAAACTAACTAATGGTATTCTCCATTTGGCTAAAAATAAAACTAGGCCTGAAGTACCATCTGCTCTATTTTATGTAGAATTTCTCTTTTCATTTGGTCTTTTTTGTTTGTTTGTTTGTTTGTTTGTTTGTTCGCAATAATGATAAGGAATAAATAAGACTGATCACTTAAAGCTCTATTCATCAGGCTTGTCAGCTCCATGGGAGCTAATGATAGACTTTATAGATCCTGCACCAGCTGAACTTCATGAACTTTAAGTTTCCTGGCACTGATGAAATGAAATTGCTTTTCTTTGGGCTTTAGCTCAAAAGGGTTTTACCTATGTGACAGATAAATGATATTCAAAACCCCATACCAAAAAACCTGCAGATGTTGGACCAAGATCAGTTCCAGTTCCATAAAGTTTTATGGTATAAAAAAGAAAATTCTGGCTAACACTTCTAACATCTATCTAACATGCCAAAACAAATTTGAATTTGCCACAAAATTATTTAACTTATTTATTTATTTATTTGTTTATTTATTTTTATTTTTATTTTTTGCTTTTGGCTTCTATTTTTCGTCATGTACTGTGTGCGAATAATCTTTCAAACATACTCATTCTTCTAAAGTAGTTGCAGAAAATCTAATACTTTTCATTCTTCAGTACATTTTTGATATTAAAAGTCTGATCCATTTTGACAAAATTTTCTGATTACTTATTTGGATTCCCAGATGGATAATTGAGATTTAAAAGAACAAAGCTTCTTATTAAAAGTCTCTTTATTTAATTTTATTTTTCATTTTTGTGTGGCTATACTTTCTGCAGAATTAATTTACTGAGATCTTTGCAAGTTTGTTCATACTGGATATACAACATCAAAGTGAATGTCTTTTAAAGGTTTTACAAATCTTTCCCAGATTTTTGCAGTCTTCTATCCCTATAATAATATCTATATACAAGATGGGATTTGCTTAACATGTGAGATTTCATTTCCAAGCAGAAAGATTATGAGGACAAAGCACTCACTGAAACAGCTTTGCATTCCTGGAGTAAGTAGGTGAGACATTTATATCAAAAGACTTGGTGCAAAAATAACAGTTTATGGCTTACTAGTCTAATGTGCTGGGTGCTGTCAGCTTTCAGTAGTCAAAGTGAACTAAGAAAGTCAGCCTTTCCTAGGATCCAGCCCCAGATGAATGCCACTGTTCTGATTATACTTGTTTCCTTCCAGCCTCTCCAAACTGTTTACAAATTTGCTATTCATCGAGATAAATAAAATAATATCAACACCTGTATAGCAGATGGAAACAGGAAAGACAAACTGCTTTGCACTGTGTCAAAAAACACACACACACACCCCAGCCTTCAAAGACCCTTCAAGCAGGAATCCTGTGGTTTGAAGTTGCTGCGGAGTCAAGAGGTCCATGGAGGTTTCTCGGTGTCATTGTAGAGCCCATGTTTCTATTTCAGAGACTGCACACAAGGCAAGAGGAAAAACTGCAGAAGATGCCAGAAAACTGCAGAAGAGGTAGAGAGGATGAAAGGATTAAATGCAAGAAACAAGAGCCAAAATAAGTGAGGCAAAGGGAGCACTAGTGTTTTTGTTAGCAAAGCAAACAAAGTTCTAGTGCTTCAGCTTCTTGTTCTAGTTAATTACAGAGGTAAGGACTGCGTTACTGGTGGGAACTGGGATGTCCTCCAGGTGGGCATGTCAGAATTCACTTAATTGCAAATGTTGTTTTGAAATCTGTTTTTGCCTAAGAAACCATGAAAACAAACTGGAAATATCCTTTTTGTTTTGTTTTGTTTTGTTAGTTTTTTCCTTTTGAGGAAGAATCGAAAACAAGTGATATGGAATAACAGAGCCCACAGATTTTGTGCTCTTATTCTCGCTATACAGGTTATCGTATCTGATGGCAGTCAAGTTTCAACACTACTTGCACCTTCCAGCTTGAACAGTTCACTTTTTGGCCTTTGGTTCTATTACTATTTTCCACCTCTTTACAGAATTTTATAATGCACCTTCAGCTACAGTTCATAAGTGAATACACAAGAAAATATATTTACTCTGGGAGGCTTCCATGCAATTTATTTAAGCCCAATGGGTAATGACTTTGCCCTTGTTTCAAGGCAGTACTAGCTTCCTCTCAAACTGTGAGAATTAACTGCTGTGAGTATTTAACAACCGATTTTCTAAGTTGGTGACCTTGGTCATAAAGTTACAACACTGTGTTTTCTTGACTAATTTAGTGTGTCTTTCCTTTTGTTGTCTGATCTGAATGACAGTTACAGGGTAAATGCTCTATTTTAGTATAGCAAATTATGTTCTTGCTATTTTTCACATCACTAATTTTTGTGAATACATATCATTGATAAAAAGCTACTTAGCAAGTAAGACGATTTGTGAATGAAATAAACTTATCCCGGAGGGAATCTAGTGTTGTTGTTATTTTTCTGCCAGATCACTGGATGGAATATGTTAAGAAGATTATTTTCTTCTCCTGTGGTGCATTACTTTAACAAGACATTGATAACTTTGTATCTAAGGACAAAGGTACAGCCAGATTTGCATGAACAATGAAAAATGAAACATTCAGAGCCTCTAATTTTCCCTTTGTTATTAATAATCTCACTAAGAATAGGGATGCATTTTCTTCAAAAACTATTTGTAAAAATCACTTAAATTGAAGGAAAGTTTCAGTTCTAAGACAAAAGTGCCAAGAAATAAGTATTTTTATTGATAATGTATTGGTGGATATTAAAGATGCTTCTGAATATTTTTCCTCCCGTTTCTGTGCTTTCCATGGTGCCCCATCTCTTAGCAGGCAATAGACTGCTCAAATATCTGATTGCTTTGCTACTTCCAGGAAAATCAGGTAGATTGCTTTTCTGTATGCTGAAGAAACGTGATGCAAGTTTTCACACCACTAAAACTCCTTCTGTGAGTCAATCCATTTCTTGAGAGCATGTCTGAGCACCCCAGTTAATTCACTCCAATTGCTACTACTGGCATTTTGCCTTTCTACATCTTCTCTCCAATTGTAATCAGCTGCTCTGTAATCATTTGTTTCAAAGTGAAATGGATGTAGATATTATTATTATTATTATTTATTACTATTTATTTATTTATTTATCTATCTATCTCTGTGTGCTACCATTCAAAACACCAGCAAAATACACGGCAGTGCCACAGAGGCATTTTGACTATTCTTTCTTTAAAGGAAGAAAGAAGATACTAGGCTTTATATATATATAAATAAATATAATATAATATAATAAATATAATATAATATAATATAATATAATATAATATAATATAATATAATATAATATAATAAATATTAATATTATAATATATATTATTTATATGTTATTATAATCATCACTAAAGGAAAAAAAAAACAACACAACTTTATTATTTTGACAGTTTTTAATTAACATATTTACGATCTAAAACAAATGAACAGAAACCTACATTATTGCAGTGCTGACTATGTTGAGATAAAATATGTATAGAAATTGTTTTAAAAAGTTAAGCCTACTAAATTACAGAAGGAAGTGTAGGGTAGGGTACGGTACAGTAGGGTATGGTAATGCAGTGCAGTGCAGCAGTGAAAATATTAGAGAAAGCGTCTAAAGGAGCAAATGGTTCTCCATACTCCTGCCACACCAAGAAATATTGAGTACTGAAGGAATAAAAACATTCCAAACAGTCCTACCACACCTGTGATATCATATAACACTGAAGGCATTACATTGCTGTTTCATGAGCTTATATGGAGGATCATGACATCCCATCATTTTTGGTTCCATGAAACAATTGTTCAGCACCTGAAATAAAAAGCCATCAGGTATGTGGAGTCCTTGGCAAATTTGTTTCTGTGGTAATCAGACAATTTTCTGTCATTTCCCAGCATATCCCATTATACCCATTCAACATCTGATAGAATGAGAGACACTCTAAGGAGGTGTTGATCACTCAAATTATGCTGAGTTGTCTAGTTGTCTGAATTTTCTTCTGACAATTCAAATACTCTGATGCAATTATTCTGTGGAAAAATATTCACCAGTTTTCTCTGCCACTGATCACTGTCGTGGTTGATGTGATCTGGAAAGTCAATCCTTTCTAGGAATATACTTGGATCTAAAGTAATAGCTGTTTTGATTATCAGTGAAGGCTCTTGAAAGCTCAAGACTGTTTGGAAGATGAACATATAATAATTAGGTTATAACCATGTTATAAATTAGGTTATAAAATTAGGTCATAAATTAGTTTATAACCATGTTAGAAAGCCTATTCTAGGCTTTTATTTTATTTTATTTTATTTTATTTTATTTTATTTATTTTATTTTGAAGTTTTCACTCCAAAGTGCTTAGCCAGCCAAAAACATGGAATTGAGCTAACCAAAATGGAGCTACCTTCAGCTAGAGCTAGGCAATTTGTACCAGGTGAGATGTGGTGGACTTCAGTCGACTTAGGGCCATGCCAGCAGGTACAGGCACCTCCTACAGTTCTATCTGCCTTCCCTAGGATGCCTGGAATACCTGATGGTTTCTAAAATAGCACTGGACTCCTACGAGAACTGACTGGTGCACTGGTGCTCAGAAAGTTTTGTACTCAGATCTTTGAATGTGTGTACCTGCTTAAGAGAAAAGGGCAGTGGAAAATGGCCAAAATTTTCATTTTACAGCAGTTCTGTTCTGGTTAAATCAAAGAAAATGAGAAAATGAGAAAAACAGAAAATGCAGAGGGCACACTATGTATCTCTTCCTTTAAAGTTTAATGCAAAGGCTACAAGACCCTCTGTCAGATTTTAGCTTAGGCAAAACTGACATTACAACTTTAAATAAGGGTAAGTCACTTGAGTATATATGTATCTCCAAATACGCTGAATAAATACATTCAGGAGATGGAACTCATATCGTTCCATCATCTGCAACAGGCACATCAATAGTTTGCCTGCTATCAGGTGGAATTCAAAGTTGTAATTGTTTGACTTGGGAAATGCCATCTTTCTCTTTAAGTTCATCCTTAAATTTTAAAGCATAATTTGTTTTGATTGAATTTCTAATGTTAATTAGTGAGGCTTGCACAATTAAAGACATCAAGAACATATAATTATGTTCCTTATAATTATACCATAATTGTTTTAGTATGTTAAATGATCTAATAGATTTTTCCTGTTTCAACAGCAGCATTACAACCATCTCTGTTTTATGAAATAACTGGCAAACATTCAGGAGGTACTTTCAAGCATTTCAAGGAAAGTTTTGATGGGTATTCATCTACTAATGAAATATTCATGCATTATATTTTTCTCTATTACAAGTGACTTTCACTGAAGCGCCTAATGCTTGGTTTGCTTAGACAGATATAACATTCAATCAAACTAATGGAAACTGTGGAGTACTGTTATACTGGATATTATTAAATCAAATGCTCTTGATAAATATTGAGTCTCTGATGTTAAATAGCATTTCTAGCATGATGCATGGATTGTAAAACAATACTCTCACCCCTTGTTAATAATGTTAATATTACAACTGTCATCATTTGACAACTAATATGATTTCCCATTTGTATAAATGCTTTAGTCTTCAAAAAATAATCTTCGTATGCAGTTTAAGATTTTCCATAGTGTGCATGCATTCACTCCCATTGTGGGACAATTGGACAAATTGGTATTACCAGCGAAGTATGTATCCTTTGTCAGCTTAAAATTTAATATCTCCTTCAAATAGCATAACTTGTACCCATGTCAATACAAAGACATCAGTTTTGGTAATTTCACAGGCAGGAAGCTAATGATCCTCTTAAAAAGCAATTGCTAAAGGCCTTTGGAGAATTGTCTGGGCATACTGATGCTCCCTCTCTTACTTGTTTCTGGATGATAAATTTCATTAAATTAAACTAAAATAGATCAAATGTTTTCCTGCAATACTTTTGCACAGGAGATCTTTTGATAGTTTTTACAAGAAAAACAGGGTGAAAATGTGAAGTGGTTGACAAAACAATGAATAAAACATGCTTCATGCTTGGTTTTTAATGAATAAAATTAAAGTTCGGAGCTTAATACTATGCCTAGTTTTACCATTTCTGCATATATGAAAGTTGTGACTCCATCATCTTAATATATCCCTAGTCAACATGAACTTTGAGTTCATTTACTTTCAGATGACACTGTATCGGCTTCTTCCAGGGATCAGAAAGGACTCAGTTAAGTCAGAGCAAGAGCCAGCTCAGCAGGGAAAGTGCCAGAGAAATAATGAGAAAAAAGATGCAGAGAAGATCAGTAATGAAAGACTGTTACCTATTTTTCCAAGTGAATATGGAATGAGTCTGTATGACTTTTGGCAGGATATGTTAAAAAAACAAAAGATTCTCCCCACACCCTGTTAAACGTAGGTGGTGATAGTTCTCCTGGATTCATGCTGTGTAATCCTATTGTCAACGACCAGGGCTATTGGAGAACAGGGCATTATTCTGGGAACAGGGTACCATTCACCCTCACAATGACAGGAACTCAGTAGCCCTCCTAGCCCTGTTCTTGAAGTCAGCATTAACCTCTTTTTGCATTGAGGACAGGAACCTGCACTGTTTGACACCAATTAAAGGAGTGACTGGGCATTTAAAAATATTTCACCCAATATTTCACCTGTTCAGCAAGTGACCAAGTCACCCAGAAAACAGATGCCTTAAGTCACACTTGCTGTAAACACATACAATTCCCTGGCCCTGGTGAAAAGACTGCATCTCCTCATGCACTGGTGTGGCCACATGACTGTCCTCAGAAAAGAGTTTATGGCACGAAGATGTTTTGCATATGCAGTGCACGACATTCTGGGGCCAGGCAACTCCTGCACAAAGGTAAAAATAAGAAGCAGATGTACTCTGAGGTCTATATGAATGATTTTGGAAAAGTGCCTAAAATCTAAGCTAACCCAGTGAGTGAGTCACCAGCATGTAGTAGCCTCCTTCGCCACCCTGCTGGCTGCTGAAATGGTGAAAAGGCATCAACACCACGACTGAAGCTTCCTTCTTCTGGGTGCAATTCTGCCACTTCTACATTGATTTGTTTGGTTTAAAATACTACTATACAGTATTCAGGGATCAGCTGAATAGTTCTTTTGAGACTGCTGTTTTATTTTACTTTTTTACAGTTGATTTTAGAAGGGCGAAGCACGGTGCTAGGAAAATTAGGAAATGTGTATAAAATTACGGAGCAGTAACTCTGTGGGGAAAATGTTTACCCTGCAGGCTTTTCTCTTTAAAACACAACTGTTAGAAAGTATCACATTAAATACTAATGTGTGTGTATTTAAAGAAGGTACAATATATGTGAGGAAAAAAGCCTATGAAGTGTGTAAGGTGGGGCTGCTGTGGCTAAGCACTCCTTCTCACAGAATACTGCCGTAGTGCCGTGAAATCCCACGTAAGTGGTCAGAACACAAGTAAGAGCTGCCTGTGGGTAGTCCCAACCTATTCACAAGCCCTTTTGAACAATTTTCCTACTTTTTTAAATACTGTTTTTGGCAAACATTTGATACTTGAAATACAAAATGCATGAGTCACCTACTGGGACAGGCACAGTATGTGGTTTATTGAATTTAGCTAAATTGTGAGTCATCTATCAATAGTCCTCATAGTGAACATACTTGTAATAATTTCTCACATTACAAACAAGAGTAGGTATGATTTTTCAAGATTTTTTGAAGTATTTTTCACTTGGAGTTTTTACTCTTTTCACTGTGCTTCGTTTTATGTTGTAGGAAATTGTTAACTTTTTAGCGATGGAGACTAAAAACAAAAGGTGGTTATTGTTTCTCAGTTTAAACAACTAAGGTCAGAAATACAAAACCTGACATATTATAAAGTCCTGTCATACAAAGCAAAGTCCTCAACGTGGGATTGAATGAATACAAATTCTTGTACGGCTATTGAGATTTTTTCTTCTACCAGCATACCAATTTCTGTCGAGACAAGTAGTGTTAAAATTCAGAGGTAGCAGTTCTGAAGGACAGAGATGAAAATTACCCCAGATTCTGACTTGCCAAAACCACGGCAGTTTTGCATGCGTATAAGGGCTGTTTGGGGCAGGGGCTGGTTTTGTTTTTGTTTGTGGTGTAGGTGAAAGGGGAAAACTCATGTGTAGAAGCTGAAGGGGTTAAAAACAGACGTGTCGAAACCAGAGTCTGTTGCATACAGAGGACAGCACCTCCGTTTTCACTACAGAAAAGCACAAACAGCCCAGAGACGAGGGCTCAGGAAGCACTGAGGGGGCTCTCCGAGCAAACTCCTGCGCGGCGTGGGCCTTCACGTTCCCCACGACGAAGGTGGCCGAGAGGCCGGCCCCGAGACCCCTTCACTTCGCCGGCGGGACCCTTCCCCCGGCCGCTCCTCACGGGCAGGCGGGTCGCCGCGGTGCCCCCTGCTCCGCTCCCCAGCAGCCGCGAGGCTCTCCCGGCCCCCTCCATCCATTACAGCTGCGGGAACAGCCCTCTCCTGTCCCGCTCCTCCGCTGCCAGGGGAAGTCAATGCTCCCGCTGGGGTCCCCGCGGGGCCTGGCCGCCATCGCGGGCTGCGGGGCCGGGCCGGGCCAGGCCGCCGGGTGGCGCCGTTGCCCAAGGCACTCCGCCCGCCGCCGGGACCGGGGCCGAGGCTGGGGCCGGGGCCGGGGCCGGGGCCTGGGCCGCGGAGTTTCCCTTCCAGCCCCCCCAGCGGAGCTTCGCTTCCGAGCAGCCTCCGCGGCCTGCCCCCCGTTTGCAGATCAATGCCATCTTTTCGTTGCAAAATTCCGGGATACTTCTCGGTGCGGAGGAGGAGCGAGCTGACGGGGGGGGGCTGAAAATGAGAAAATGTGTATAAATTAGCCAAAGAGCACTGATGATTCATAAATGAGAAACGTCCATAACAGGAGGCACAAGCCATGTTCAGGATATGGTAGTCGTGAAGGGGGCACCTGTGCATACACTCATTCACTGTGGTCATGCAGAGCTTCTTGTTTTACTACATTTAAATAAAAACTTTCTTTTACTCACTGTAAAAAGTAAGATGTTATTATTTATTAGTGAGTCTTCTGCCCAGAATATTACTGCTGAAAAGACAATATTTTTTATTCTTTCTCTACCTTTTTAAATCATCATATTCAACTTTAGGTTATAATGTGAACCAAATTAATTTGATAGTTGGTCGGTTTATTTATTTGTTTAAAGACTGGATAATGGCTGTTCGGTGTTCAGAATGAAAGAAGGGGCTACTAGCATGGCTAATACGTACACATAAATATGTGTGCATTTAAACTACAGAGAAACTCGAGCAGATGTGGATATTTCTGCTGGTCCTGTAGCCAGCAGCAGTAAAACTTGCTTATGATGCAAGTAGATGGAAGAAAAGCAACATAGACTCTTTATTATTATTATTATTATTATTGTTATTATTATTATTTTTTTTTTTCCTTATTAGTCTCATCTATGAATTTTACTGAATTCTTCCATACATTTTTAGGCAGGAGTTATCTGGACGAGGCACTTCGCCACCCTTTATTAAGCAGTGTGGAGGTCTTAGTGGACGTGAAGATAGTGTAGGAGTCTGGAAAATATTAAACATGCTTTAAAAAAAAAACAAAACAATTTTAAGAATTAGGTGAAACTTTTTTTTTTTTTTTAAATGTTTGTGAGCATTGCTCTTTGTGTCTTATTTCATTATGTTTATGAGTTGCAATGAAGTAGTGCTTTAGGAGACAGAAAATTGTTTTCTGTTAAATCTTAGAAAATTGCTAAATCAAAACATAAAATAGGAATATTGTGGTGTTAAAGGTACGGGTTTCTGGTTTACTTATGTGGACTTATGTCAGTAATTAAAATTCTGGCTGAAAAATGTTTTGAATTTTTTATTGTGGAAAATTGGAGAGGACAGATATGGAAACATTTAAAGAAACCATAGCAACAAATGGTTCAGTAGATCTATATAGGTAAGAAATGCATAAAATGTATTCGTAAGAGAAAGAGGTTTAGGAAAAGAAAACTGCCACAACAGGGAAGCAGCTAATGCCTGGCAGATAAGATGAAGAGATAAGAAAATCACCTTCCCTAAGAAAACTTAACACAGTTATAAAAAAAATAAAAATCCACACCATCTCTTTCCCAATAATGGTTTATACCTGAGATGTTTTGGGTGTGTTGTGAAAGCTTTATGAGTCAGAGCTTGCATTGCTGGTCAGAACATCAGAGCAAAGAGGTAAATCAGTACCAATGCCCCAGCCTTTCCCAGATCTATGGAGCAAGAAGAGTCTGGAGGACAAGTGCTGGAGTTTATTAGACAGACAGTGATTCATCCTTCTGAAGAACACGACCATTCTGAAGGACTCTTACAATGATTCCTTGACCTTTAATTCATCAGCTGTGCTTAAGGGAACAGTAGTCCTTAAAATTTGTCAACGATGTTTTAAATCAGAATGTATGTGGCATAGAATATCTTGGCATAGATTCTGGATTGTCTGGTGTGAATTGTTTTTTGACCATATTTTCTTTCTGGAGAATGTATTGTCTTCACTGAGTACTTGCCAATGTGGATCTAATGGCACACATATGCATTGTGCATGACAAACCAAAAACTTCTGAATAGCAGGGCCTTTTGGGAATGTGTATGTAATCCCTGACTTTTTTCTCTCTGTGTGAGGCTATAAAGAACACAGAATTCATGTCTCTTCTCCAGGTGTTTTAAGACGCAGTCCAATGACTGCTCAACCCATCCTTTGAAGTTGATATATTTTTAAAAAAGGTTGTATCTGTCTTTGAGGCCTGTCCAACAGGATTTATTGTTTGGCACCCATGGCAGCTTCTAAGCCAAATTCTAAATGTTTGGGATTCACGTATAGGCATGGCCTGTCCTACCTGAAGAAAGCCAGGTCCCATAGAAATGTTCAGCAAGTTCATCTTCTGTCTGAAAATGCAAAAATGTGGTTATACTTGGCTTAAGGTCCTTAACACTAGTCATCTCAATATTTTTAAATGTAATACTAAGATCTGCTGTGCTGACAATGTCAGATCAGTACCCAGTCTCATGACACTGAAGTGCAGTGATATGAGAGAATGGTGGAAAATAAACTTAATTCCAAAAATCTACATGTAATCCTACAAAAAGAAGACTAAGAATGTTACATCACTCTAAAACTAAAGATTCTACATCCTTTCCTTGCTCCCTTACATGGGGATACAGAATACACTGCTACGTGGTGGATGCAAAGGGAAACTTGGTACTAATCCCAGCATCACTTACTGATCCTTACTGATAAATCTATTAAGAACATAAATGCATCCAGATAGAGGATTTAACATCTTGTCCAACAATGTCCTCTGAAGGGAATCAGCAGCTAACACTGGTCCTTGTGGCAGTTGGGCCACTTCAAAAGCCCATGCTGCATCAACCCCAACCACTTGTTTTTGCTGGTTTCAGTTAAGAAACCTTCCTTCTTTGTGGAAAGGAACACCAAGAAAATATCCAGTTGGATCCCATTGGGGCAGTAACTATCATTCTGGCTGTTGAAGGTTCATAATCATTGCTGTGTACCAAGGAAGAGATCTTACTCTCCACCAGCATCTTCAGCCAGATGACCTGTGCTAGATCTAAGCACTACCCCGTCTCATGTGGACCGGATGAGTTGTGCTTGTCAGTTGTCTGTGGTGGGATCTATTCTGGTATGCACATGGAGAAGGCAGAGCAATCATTTATCCTGTGGTGGTGATTTCAGATATTGCAGGGAGGCTAGACCACTCTCTTGTATGCACATACATCATGCCCCACTTGGTGTTCTCTGTTTTGAAGGATTTTCAGGAACTTGCTGTGAGACAGAGACCCTTGGGTGCATCCCAGTTAATGTTGGCCTTGAAAAGACCCCATTGTCCCAATCATCTCCAAGGAGCACAGGCATATGTGCTATGAGAGCCCAAGGAGCACTTGGGGCAGCCCTTTCCACAAGGGAGAGCAATATATACCTGTGCACAGCCGCCTCTGTATTGCCTTAGCTACACCTGGGAGCTGGAAAAGACAGAAGAAATGGAAGGTGTTCATCAGTTGAAATTGTGCCAGCAGAGGCTGATCGCTGTTGTCACAAGTGCTGTGTGTAGCTCAGAAATATGGCCTGAGACCATGGAAAATGCAATTGAAAACTTGGGAAGAAGAAAACAAGCTTAAACGAGCTAAAGGCTGCAAAACCACAGGAAAAAGAAAACAGTACTTCTTGACACTGGATGCTAATCTGAATAAAAACAGAGTTCAAGGCTTGCTACAAAGGATCAAAGAGATCAGATGACTAACTGGCAAGAATGAAAATGAGGATTAGAAGTGGCAGACGGGAACCTGAACTGGAAAGCAAACCAAGGCTTTCTGCAGCTGAAGAGGCTCAACAAAAAAAGGATCAAACCAACATGGAGAATGAGAGCTTCAGACACAATAAAAATGAAATAATGCTTGCAAAGTCTTAGGTCCTGATAAAGGAAAGTGGTTACCTAAAACCATATCTAAAATGCTCGTCTCTACTATTTGGCTTACGTGGAATATTTCTGATGAATTAAGGTTTGGTTAGTATACAGTACTGAAATTTAGAAAATGAACTAAATGATAAATTTCCTTGGAATTTAAATGATTTAAACTGTGACTATGTTAGAAGCAGTTCCAGCAGGTACAACGTCTCCACGGGGCTGGTGGCAAGTGAGGGGGTGGGCAGCAAGACTAAGTGGAGCTGTATCTTGTTTGCTGACTGCTCAGCTACTCCTACCCAGATTTGTCAGTTGGACCATGGCCAATGTATTTATCTCAGGACTCAAACAGACCACCACAGATTCAGTGGAGGACCTCCCTGCTTCTGGAGTCATTAGTAGGCCTAAAGTGTGTGGGATGACCAAAATGTCTGCAAAGTGTTTGAATTACAGCTTTCTTCGGCTTTGAGCTCTCTTCTAGCTGTTCAGACAATCAGCCCAACCTCCAGATTGCTGTGTTTTAATAGCCATGGCATGCACTGGGACCTGCAGCACTGGTGGACTTTGGAGCTCTTTTGCAAGTGCTAGTGGCTGCTCTGTCTTTCTGGCATTGTCCTCTCATTCTTTCTGGGATCATGTAGGAAGCTTCCACTTGTAGCTGGAATCATGAATAAGCAGGAGAATGTGCCATTACCAGGGACAGCAAGGAGGAAATACAGTAGCACCATGAGAGGGTTTGGGGGCACCTCTAGTTGTGCAGAAGATGTCAGTAGTAACAGGACCTGCAAGTACCTGTTTTCTTTGCAGAAATAGTTAAGTGCTGCTGCTTATCCTCAAGATACCATTGCAGTGGTACAGCCTACTACAGAAAAAAAACAGGAGCTTGACCTTCTGGGATGCCCAGGCATACCTTTGACCCTCTCTACAGGACTATACATGTATAATGTTTGTTGTCCCTCCTGTGGATACCTTGCCTGGTCTTGGCATTCCTCACCAATTCCTTTTGTGTCTGGCATGCTGCGGTGGGGAGAGGTGAGTTCAGACTCCTTCTCTGCTTTGCCTACCCGCTGTTGATGGAGCAGCCTTCTGAGGCTCACTGCAGATAAATAATTCAGAAAAAAACTCTGAATTGTCCTGAGGACTGAATTAGCTCCTTGCTCTTTACTGTGTGAGAGATGTGGATGGATAACAAGGGTGACAGAAAATTACCTTTTTCTTATCCCTTGATCTGGTCCTGAGTACAGCTTGGCTGTAACTGTGCAATAAAGCTGGAGTTGGGTTTGATTGCAACTTATCACATGGTCTTTCTGTAAAAAGATTTCTGAGGTGAACATCATAGATTGGAGAAGCCAGGTGTGCTGGGAGAGGAGGGAATGGAAGAAAGGTGTTCTTTTTCTTAGGGGGTTCATTTTTATATCTGAAGTATCTTAAAACACCATTGCAGAGACTGGTCCTTGAATTCTGCCATCAGGTGCAAATATAAACTGGTGTGAATAACACAGTGAGTGTAAATAAATATTCTTTGCATGCTGGTTGAAAATTTTTGCATGAAATAATTCTTCAGTGCCACATCAGAGAATCAATAATATATATTTTTCCTATTCTTTTATGTACTTTCCTTAAAGATGTTGAGATTTCTTTGGAAAACCTGAACATGTGGAAAGTATGCAAAATGTGGTTTGATTATCCAATTTTCTCTCTAAGCTGGACTCCCCTGGCTGGCACACTTCTGTAGGGTACACGTTATCAAGGCGATGGACATTTCAGCCAGAAGGGAAAGCACCAAACTGAGGCCAGCAAGCTTCAGTCCCAGTGGTGAGTGACGACATGAGACACAGTACCAACATCTGCAAACTGGAATTTTCTGTATTTGTCCAAAAGTACGTTATTAAAGTATTTTTTTCTCTTCTGTTGAAATTGAAAAATGCTCCAGAGAAAGAGCATTTAACTGTGTTGTTTTTTTTTTTCTTCTTATCTTAGTATTTCAGTGAATCTTCCCCCCCTCCCCCCCCCCCAATCTTTTTCAAGGATTTCTCTACTTGTTACAACTAAAGTGTCTGTCCTTTTCCACTACAAAGCAAGAAATGAGAGGAAATGCTGCCAAATGGCCACGGTGTGCTTTGTTCTGGCTGCCGCTGCTGTGTGCTGATCTCCTGGAAGTTGTGGCACCAGCACATCCTCTCAGCTGGTCCCACTGGCCGAGTCTCCACAGCCTGAGAGCAGCTCTCTGGGACCACAAAGTGAAGCAGAACCACATAAAAATAACTTATCTTGGAGGTTTCATCTTGTATTGTTGCATCACTCCACTAGTAAGACAGCAAGGCACTTTGTCCTCGCTGTTTGTTGCTCAGTCTGTTTTTGAGGCTAGCTGGTCTTGCTCTTTGTTCAGAGCCACAGCACAATTTTATGGCAGGATAAGTTCCTCCTTGGATCTAGGAACTTCCTTTAGTGAGAGCACGTTTTTGTCTTCCTCCAGATATCCATCCATACAAGGGTACTTTCTTCTGCTTGAGGTATCATTGGACATCTCATCCTGATTATTTTTTTCAATGACTTTTTGGGTCCTTAATTTGACCTCTGGGGTTTTGTTTGATTTTGGTTTATAAATATATGTGCTGTACTATCCCAGATGAAATATATGTGGCATGGAAAGAGCTAAACTTTCAGTATATGTTGTGGTATGGAAAGAATCTTTATACCTCCCAGAATACCTGAGCCATTTCAAATGGTTCAGCTGACTTCCAAACCAAATACGGGTATGCAAAAGGAGAAAAACAAGGAAGAATTGTTCATGGGTTAACAGAGCCATACAGGCTTACATGTTTCGTGATTTGAATAGGGAAAGTGTGGTCTGATAGCCAGAGCAGTAAGACTCACTTATTTTTTTCTTTTCCCCCAATTTTGATGATGACTTGCTAGGTGCCATTGGGTAAGTCACTTTCTCAGGTTCTTTCCCTTTCTACTTTTCTTTTGCTATTTGCAGGCTCTCTGTGGAAATGGTGTCTGTCCACTGACATATCTGTACAGCACTGAACTCAGTAGAATGGTGTTCCTAATTAGTGTTCAGATATGAATGTACTACCAGTAATAATAATAATTAATTAGGCATTTAGTCATAATCAGTATTTACATAACATTGCTGGTGTTTCAGGCAAATGTTTTATCCAAATAGTTTGTGGGAATTTTCTCACAAATTTTGTGGGAATTTTTATAACAGCAGTGCTACACATCTCCAGCTTTTCACATGGTTTGTTTAAAAAGTCATTTTACTTCATTTTATTAAGATCAGAGGTAAAGCACATGGAATCTGCAGGCATGGTAACAAATATGATAGACAAGAGAAGACAATTTGAGACTGCTTATCAAACAAGCTCCTTTTTTTGCAGCAGCTTCAACATCTCAGCTAGCTTGACAGACTGGCTATTTTCTCCATTCTGTTCCAGGGAGGTGCTGGGAGTTCCTGTGACTACATGCTTCCTCTTCCTACTTTCACTCTGCCAGGGCATCTTTTCACCAAAACAACTACTGACCAAAACTGGGCAGTACAATATCACCACTTATTGTTGTGGATTGACCTCTTTCTCAAGCTTTACAAAAGAAATCTATTGTGTTGCTTACTTTGTACGCCTTTCCTTGTCTGACTGTCTTTTCCTGTTATAATTTCCTAAAAGCAGAGGTAAAACCTCCTGATTTCTGTACCTTGAAAAATGCCTCTTTTTAGATTTATTCACTTTGGTGTGGGTGTCACTAAAAGATGAAATGTCATTGAAGAGGATATTTGGTCTGAGGAGAAAGTACATACTTTTAATTCAATGGGGATAAATCAGAGGTGTGTTCTACAAGGATTTCTGTTCTGTATTCTACCTGGGCAGTGAACAGGTTTGTAGCATTGAAGCTGAAGCTATGTGGCACACTGGGTCTCAAATTTAACTGACCAGGAAGTGCAGTCAAGATCCTTTACACAAGAGATTCCTCTGTCTGAAATGTTAGATATCAGCAAACCAACCAACCAACCAACCAACCAACCAACCTTCCATATTTGAAAGAATAAGGTGGTATTTTTGCAGGGGGCTAAGGGGAGCTTACCATTTTTTGACAGTGCAGAAGCAGAGAGGCAAGGGCTGCAGGAGAGGCAGGAGCACTCAGAGCAGCATTACATTGGTAACGTGGCCCTGAGAAGAAGCAAAGACTGAGCTTCTTTAGAGCAGACTGCTGTATGAAAAGGCAAGCTTGGAAATGTGCCCAGGTGAACTACTTCTTGTCTGTTCCTATTGTGTTCAGAGAAGCAGATGGATATGTACATTCTTTGTATATAAAAAGAGTTGTAGTGAAGAAATATCTGACTCGAATCACAAACTTCTTCATCCAATGGAAACAATTCAGCAAATTCCAAACATTGTCTTTTACAACTAGGAGAGAAAACAGTACAATAAATAGATGTAGATAGGTATGTAATTTCCATTGGGATGATCTACTACTGGAAAACACAGCTTCTACACAGAAATGTTTTCATTAGAAATCCCTTCTTTGTGGATGTTTTTAATTTAACTGAAAGGTTTAAGTGGAGTCGGTTTGACCCTAGGTGCAATTTTCTGTTTCTTGTTGACTCAAAAAATATAAAGCTATTAAAATATACTGCTATTTGCATGGCCGTGAATTGCCTTCAGGAGTCAAAGTTCAGGTCCCCACTATCTGTCTATTGCACTGGCTTGCAGGAGGACTGCATCTCTCTTCAGGTTTTCTCCCTGTGTGTTGCAAGACTTTCAGGGCACACACTCCTCCTGTTCTCTCTCTACTCCCCATGAGAAAAGAAAGGCTGACTTGCAAGGTCTCTTTCCTGGACAGCAACGTGTGCAAAGCAATTTAAGTTGAGCTGAGGCACTGGGAACTACTTCTAAGGCATTTGCAATGGAATTTTAAGACTGTAGTAATATTTCCTTCAATTAGAACTTTCAAAATTTTTGGCATTTCAAATACAATATTTTCTAGAGATTCAATTCAAGTTGTCCTAGATTTGGAAAAAAACAAATCTAATCTCTTCCTTCTGGACTGACATTTCATGTTGCAATCAAGTGCTTAAATTCTAATGATCCCCACCTCTGGTCTTCCCAATGCATCTTGTATGTTCTCTTTTGGTTCTGGGAATGCCTCTTTTTCCCTATCATGCACACAACTGTCTTTTATATTAGCTTCTAATAGATCACTAAAATTGCTCAAGAAGGCATTTTGTGCAGGAGACAGAACACAAATGCTAAAAACATAAGTGAATAAGATCAAATTTGATTAATATATTGGACAAAAAAAAAAAAAAAGAAAAGAAAGAAAAGAAAAAGGAGGGGGAGAGAAGGTGAAATACTCCAGCATTTTCTGAGAATGAACTTGTTATCTCATTTTGAAATTGATTTTAGATTTTGAAATTGATAAATTTCTAGAAATTCATTAGAAAACATTGAATGGCCCAAAAGATTAAAATAAAATTACATTCTCATGTGTTGTGTCTTTGGATATCTAATTTTATAACTTAGTTGCTCTTTATAAAAATATTTATAAAAAATGTGCTGAGATTTTTTCTTCTTTAGATCCAGAATTTTAAGCAATCCACATTCCCACAAGATAAGTTTGGGTTGATAAGTTTGGGTGATAAGTTTGGTCAAGGAGAAGTTGGAATTCTTTTGATATTTTATTTTGCTGAGCCTGAAAGTTGTTATTTATTTATTTATTTAATACATAGGTTAGAAAATGCGAGTTTTTAAAAACTGTTTTGCCCTTGATTTTCAGTTCAGCTGTTGAACTGGAAGACCAGGATTCATGCTGGTTGTCTGCCTGGCATTCTCCTGCCTCTGAAAGTGGCAGGCAACCTTAGCAGGTATTTCTTATGCTCTGACCTGGCAAATCTGGCAAAATAGATGAGTAATAATTATTCATTTTCACATTTACCCATCTAAACTTGATAATAAATCAAGTCTCAGCACATGTCTCAGCACAATCTCCCACATGTCTCAGCTGCACCAGGCTAGCAGGAGCTTCATCGGTATAGGTGAGATTTCCTTTTCTCCACTTCCCAGTGCCCAGATGGGCATCACTGTGCCCAGATCTAAAGCCCTGCCAATGGCTTTAGTTAATGAAGTGTTTCTTCCTGCTCCATTCTTTAAAATAAAGATGAGAGCTGTTTCTAATGCTGCTTCTTTAAGTGTCATGTTTCCAAATATTGCAAGGACATCTCAGAACGATCCTGGTGATGTAAGCACTTGCTCTGGGGAAGCAGGTGGAGTTAAATTAGATCTTTTGTGCTGTTCAGGTTAAAGATTTTGTTGTTTTGATGGGTTTAACATCCTCAACAGCTGATGAAAAAGCTATAAACAATTAAAAGCTGATTCCATTAAAACCTCTTGTATGCCTGTTAATGTTAAGTTCCTATTTCAAATTGAGGTGAAAAGAGCCTTTGTAACGAAGTTCAGTTTTTATGCTGCTTGCTGTAAAGGGGGCTGTGCTAGCAGTGATACTTTTTACTAATGGCACTGCCAGTTGCTCCTTATGGTGATTTGCTTGTTCTAGGATGAACTAGAGTTTACTCATTTATTTCTCATGGTTACCCTAAGAATTTTGATCTGAAAAAAAATCCATTTACAACTAAGAGTTAAAGTAGGTTTATCCATTGCATCACAAGAATGCCTTTCTTCAGGTGGGTCAGTGATAGTCTCTGCATAAACCCAAAAGGCTGAAGGGTAACCAGAACAATAATTGCTAGTGATTTACCTGCTTTTTCAGCTTCTCCATACTGGATTAAACTTATTAGTTGACCGTCTTACCATTTTATCTTCCTTACTTTTGTAACAACCACTTTTATTTGTAACATTTTAATTATTTCTATTGTTAGTCACAATATGAATATTCATCCTCACCCAAGACATGTTGGAAAGGTTTCTTAGTCTCATCCAGATCACTGGAAGCCATGTCATTATTCTCATCTTAGGGCAGCACTCATGAAACTACTTAAAGTGATTCTGTGCACTTCAGAAATGTTGTCAGCATGCTGGGAATGGAGGGGAGGTGTTTGGGATGCCCAGTAACATCTATTTCTGGTTGAAGATGGACACCCAGGAGAGAATGGAGCTGTTCTGCAAGTAAATGTACGACTACACAGACAGCATTGGCAGGAGAACTTTGGCCAGACAAACTGCATGAAGTTTTGCTGACATTGCCTGGAGGTGGGAGATGGACTAGGACACCTTGTCGATTCCCTTCTATCTTCAGCAGGAGGAGAGGCCTTGATTCTTTGTCCCACTGCCTCCCTGTGAAATCAGCCCAGATAGCTGCATTTTTAGAGTGGATGCTGTGTACTTGTTCTTCCTGACCCTAAGGGTTTTGGTGCTCTGACCACACAGCCATCATACAGGTGTTGGACACCACTTCTTTTCAGACTGGTTCTGTCACTGCATGGTAGGCAACGGTTTGTGCTGTGTGAACCAGAGCATCACAGCACCATCGTTCCTACAGCTCTGACTCAGGTGGGTAGAGATGGGTGCTTGGGACCCTCCTGTGTGGAGCAATAGTGGTCAAGATGTGCAGAGCAACTGTGACATTCAGCAAGATTTTTGGTTGGGCCACGAGCCCCCAGATCGGCTAGGTACTCTCAGTATCAGCTGCTGAGCAGGGATTGTTTTTATCTGTGATTTTGGAGGCTGGCACAACATTTTGGAGCCTGGTTGCCTGAGTTTTGTATCAGGGTCTGACTTCTGCTACAAACCTGGCTGTAAATGTTGGGCAACAATAGTTTTAACAGAATCACAGGTGGTGCTTTTGGGGACATCCATGTGACAAGATTATAAGCATTTATCCCAAGAGTAAGATTTCATGTACCTTTTAATTTTATTTGAGGATCAATCATGTTTAATATTTCCCACAGTAATATTCCATGTTGTAATTACTTGCATATGCCCTCTTAATTAAAATGTAAAGAAAATAAAAATGTTTTCTCCATGAAATTAATACAAGAAAAATGAATTACAAGTGATACTATAGCTGATTTTTCTTTTTTTTTTTTTCTTTTTTTTTTCTTTCTTTTTTTTGGAGGTGATAAATCCTATGTGAATAGGCTGCGTGTGGACTGTGAAGACAATACTGAAAGTTAAATAATAACTTTGTTAAAAAGGTTGGTTGGAATTTTTATTAAAAAAAAAAAAAAAAGAAAACTGAAAAAATGACAGTAAATTCTGTGGAACAAAATGACTTCATTCATGTCAATGAAAATCTTGTAGTTTGCATCAGTGAAGCCAGGTTTTATCTGGCATTTCACCTCACATTATCTTATAATGTGAAAATAAGTTTCTGCTACCTATAAAACTGGAGAGATAGAGTACAAGATAATCTTCTCTGTAAAATGGCAGGCTTTTGTTCAAAATGTCTACATTCGTCGATTTTATCTGCCTTATCATCTCTTTTTCTCTCTGATTAGTGCAAAACGTTTGGGTAATTTGATTTGACCAGATTTGTCTGTGAGATCTTAAGTGGAAAAACTATTTGCATACTCAAGAATCCTGAGCACAGAGAGTGGCATTAGAGTTGGGGATTTGGCTGTTTTTTTTTCACCCATGTGCTGGGCCAAGAGAGACACTTTACATTTATATGTAGCAATTACCATTCCTAATTTTTGTAATTAAACTGTCTTGTGAAAAATTTAATGTGCAAAATGGAGGCTGCAAGGCTAATCTTCATCACTCTTTGCCTTATTTGTGTTTAACACACTAGCCCACAGAAGTTTAGGTATCTGTTTCTTGCTTCTACCTTTCTCTGACTTTTTTTAAAGTTGTTTTGGGAAGTATCTTCTCCCAAAAAGTGTGTCTCCCTAGAAAAAACAGTTCACTGGAAATGATAAACTTAAATGCTCAGGGGTTGCTTCCCTTAGTTTTTCTAAATTATTAAGAGAAATTGGTCATTTCATAAAAAAAAAAAAAAAAAAAAAAAAAAAAACAAAAAAAACCAAAAAATTAAATTGGATGCGTTTCCTTGTGTCATTTTTTTTTTTTTTTTTTTTTTTTTTTTGATGGAAAATAGCAGTGTCAGTTAAGAACACTGTGAAAGAAGTTACTGACAAAAAATAATTTTACACAAAAATAAATGCCCTGACAGAACTTGCTGAACTGAACTGTCCAGAAGTGTGAATGTGTTTGGCAAAATGCACCCATCTGCTTGCAGGCAAGACCACCATCCAGATGGCAAGGGCAACGTGTTAAATAAAGCCCACCACTGTAGTTACACCAATACAGACAAGTCCTTAGAAAATGACCACCCTCTCTTTTGCCTATGAAAATTTTCATTTGAGAACAAATCAAAACTAACATGTAGTGTTAGCAATTTTTTCTTCATTTGTATTTAATCATCCAAGTGCAATTCAGAAACTGAAAGAGCAGCAATGTTAATTGGAAGTATTCACTCAACAAAGACTGCAAAGCAGAGAGTAATAAACTCAAATTGGAAGTAGCAGGATGTTTTTGCTGATAACTCTTGTGCATATTACATTATGCTTTCTGACCCTGGTAGTAGGTAAAATGTAAAACTTATGATTAAAAATATATATTTTTTTGCATATTAAATACATTTTATGTCTGATGCTGATAAGAACTGAAACAAATGCATTAGCTTCCACTAACAGTTTCTGACTTTTTCACAGGGCTGCAGTGGGCTTGAAAGAGTGTGGGAATAAAACACATTTCTTCTTGTCTTCTCTGGTTGAGTTTCAGATAATTTACATAGAAATATATTTTAAATAATGTTTTAATCTTATGTTGCTACTGTTGCTCAGGAGTGAGATAACAGAGTTCTACCATTTCAGGATGAAATAATTGAAAAATTATTGCATTATAGATTATAATTGCATTTAGTTAGAAACTAAAAAATTGCATGATGTAGAAATATTTAATAGTTAACTCCCATTTTCAGTTGTATAGCATCTTCCTTATGTGGTCTTATGACACTGATAGTCATGACACTGACACAGATATTAATTTCACAGACCTTTGATTTTGAGAATTTCACTAAAAGTGCTATATTCTGCATGAACTTTCAGGAGCATTAATTCTCTTGTATTGCTCAGACTCACGAGAAAGTATTTGCTTGCTGGTCGTATGAAACGGCACTGGCTGTAATGGTAAGATAATGAGATCTTACGTCCAGTTGCTTTATAATTTCTATCTGTTTTTTTTGAACTATTGAAAAAGTGCAGCCTGTGGGCAGAGAAATCTCCCTGCTTGAAATCTGCACTGCAAGTGAATTTAAAGTTGTACAAATGGATTTGAAGTTTGATGATAAGGAAATTGATTGGAGATTGTACATTGTGAATACATTAGGTTTATAAAGACAAAACATGCATGAAGTGCAATTACTGCTAGTGTTGCTATATTAGTATGAATGTTAATAGCATGTTTGTTTTTGAAATGGGTTATGCATTCTGGTAAATGTCTGCTTGAATCTAGTCATCTGTGTATCACTTGTCTAAGTACTCTCATTTAAGATGCCATATCCCTTCTTGTAGCAATAAAGGGGTAAAGCAACATTAATATTAAATAATTAGAAAAACAAAAGGGGAATGATTAAACATATTTACATAATTGAAATAACACTGAGTCGCAGTGGGAAATCGGGACAATGTTGTCTCCTTTCAAAGTAATTCATAATTCAGATTTTTAATTATGGCATATTCATTCATTTAAAGATGATTCTGGATGAGAGGGCCACTAATGAAATACAATCATTAGCATCTAAACAAAGTAATTTAGAAAGTCTCCTTTCGGGGAAAAGATTTCTAGAACATCATCAATCACACAAGATATGCAAAAACAAGCAATTAAACCACACACAAGAACTACAACAACCTTATATATTAGTAATGTACACATGAAAACATAACTGATTACAATGATTAGAGTAGGGTAGTGTGGTTAATTTGTATGTTATGTAGCAATTTCATGGAAGAATGTACCAGGACAGACGCATCACACAACAAATGAATGCCATGTCACTGATATATGCTTTAAATATATTAATGTCGTTTCAGTCAGTGCCAAGTTATCAATAAAAAAATCCAGTGATGAGAATCTGGAACCACATCCTTCAAAGAAGCATAAATACCCTAGTATGAATTCTGAGCTATGGTTTTGTTTTGGCTTTTGTCTGTTTGTTTATTTTTTTTTCCTTTTTTTTTTTTTTTTTTCTTCTTTCTCTCTCTCTTTCTCTCTCTCTTTTTTTTTTTTTTTTTTTTTTTTTTTTTTTTTTTTTTCCTTTTTCTTTTACTATTTGCATTGTATTTGATTTTGTTAAATTGGCAAAATATAGGCATAGGAAGATATTTCATGAGAGAAGCAGGTGCTGCATTAGTTTCTCATTAACTACTCAAATCCTGCTTTGGGCTTATAGCAACAAAGTGCTCATAGACCTAAATGGGTCAGTGATTTACAGGGTCTTTCCATATACACAATTACAATTCATTAAACATGCAGCAGCATTAAATGGATAGAGTAATTCTGCATGACTTTTAATGTCTGTGTGCAGTGTCCTGTTAAAGAGACACAAAAAGCTGGCTTTAAACACCTTATTCTTTCAGTTAAATTATAATCTTGTTGGAAACCTGCACCATTTCCTCCTCTTGTTTAAAGAAAAGGCAGAAATAGTCGTGCGTATGTGCATGCAGGGAGCATCTTTCTGTGGAGAGAAAGGAGCTGCTGGTATAGCCGCGCTGCCTTTGATAACCACCAAGCTTAGAAGCCAAAATATGTTCTATTGGGTACTCAGCGGATAAAAATACTGGTTAATTTTCAGCAGTGCTCCTTCATTTGACTTTACAATTTATAGCAGTGAACATTAATGCAAGAATAGCTTGGTCGAGGAGGAGTTTAAAATTAGAGCACCTCTTCTCATTAGCCCCAGCAGCCTGACCCAGGGTGAACTGAGAAGTAATTTGCCGCCAGATCCTCATTTTGCTTCTGTTATCACTCCTTGTAAATGAAGCGCAGCAATTTATTGTAGCACCTCAAGGAGTCAAGAACATAATGTGTAAAACACATACAAAAAAAATCTTTCTTCACATTCATTAACACCCAGCACATAGAGGCTGTTCACTTTTCACTCTAATGAAGGAGGGGGATCTTAAATCTAAAGCTTTCCAGCCTGTGAAGAAGGCCTCTTCAGGTCATTAGACAGAAGCTGAGTTGGACTGAAGAAAGGTCATTGACAAAAAAGGGAGAATGGCAATATGATGAAAAATAGAAAATGGGTAAAAGAAGAGACTTTAGAAAGCTCAGAGAATGGAAAGTACATTTTTGGCATCGGTGATCAACCCTTCTTGTCTCTATGTTCATTTTCTGTTGTCAGTGAAGAAAAGAATATCTGGCTTTTTATTTAGCTGGGAATTGCTCTCGTGTTTGGTCAATTCTCATTTCATCACCCTTGATCTGACCTTGCAGAAAGCATTAATAGGCTTATTTTTAAGGGAGCTTTGTCTGCTGTCTATAAATTCAGCCCTTCATTTTGCTCTTTTTTATTAAAAACATGCCGTCTACTAGATTTTAATGTATTCTGATTATGTAACTGACAATTTCCCCTTAGGGAAATCTTTTGTCTCACTAGTCCTGATTAACACTTTGGGTTTATAGCTCTATATTAACATCACATTCAAGAATATTAGGAGGTGCCTATATGCAAATTAATTTATATTGGTAATAGAAATGGAAGAACTTAAAGAGGAGTCGGAATCACGCTGAACACATGCTGAATGCACAACAAAACATGTACTTAAGGCTGAAGGGTGCCTACGCGGAGAGGCATGGAGTCTTGGAGAAAATACCTTTTTGTTTTATTTACCCAGTCTCCAGTGACAGAAAGGTTGAATCCTGAAGTCCTGTAGCAATCATCATTACCAGTATTTTTTCTCTACCAATGTCTATAGCTTGCACTGATACAATCAGTTATTGACATGTACATATTGTGAGGATAAAGACACAACAAAGTTGTCTCTCTTTTTGTGTTACTGTGTTTGTTATTACAGACAAGTAAATACTATTTTTCTCATAATATATTCTCTTACACTTGCTCACATCCCATTACTGGATCTTCACTTCATACAAGCTAATCTTTTAAATTGGAGTGTATACATTTTACAATAAATGCTTTCCCATTTAGTTAACAGCATGAGACCATTATCTTGTGACAAAACTCTGTTCCAGTGAAGTCTCTTCATTAAATAAGTAATCATCCTTTACATACAATGGAAAATGGAATTAGAAATATATAAATATACAATGCTGAAAAGCCATCAGTTGACAACAACATGACCTATGTCAAATTATGTCTTATTGTCCTAATCCTTCTGGAAAATAGTAGGCAGTAATGCCCCTTGGATAGACTTAGACACAATAATAATAATAATAATAATAATAATAATAATAATAATAATAATAATAATACAGTGAGCTGTCAAAAAATTCAGCATATCAAAAAGAAGTTAAAGATTATTTTGGAACTCTACAAAGGTTTGTTTTTATTTTTCTTTAAGATGAACCATTTTGAATTATGCATGTAAATAATACAGCTCTGCATCCAAAGCTGCAATCTGTTTTATTTTCTGCTGAGCTGGAACAGCAGGCTAACCAAAAGTAATTCTTCACCTTAGCCCCAGTTCAGTCAGCTTTGTTGTTAGCTGCTATCTTGGTATTAGTTGTGGTATTCTTTTTAAGCCATACAGCTTGGCAAGTAGAGGATGGGGAATGATCAGACAGGCAGCACCTCTGAATTGTAAACAGTGAAGATCATGTTTAGGTGAAAAGGCACTAAACCTCCTAAATCAGCATTTAGAACCATTTGTCTGCTTGTTTAAGCCATTAGTTTCACCTCACTGCTGATTGTCAGGCAGATGGCATAGGTAAAACTAAAGGGAATAGACACCTGGTCTTTCAAAAGCCTTGCACTTCCTGCAGCTTTAAACAGAGTAGCAGAGCTCACACTGGTGCTTCTATTGTGTGTCCCCAGTTCCACAAGCACCACAGCACAGGATGGCCACTGGCAAAAGCATCCTGATGCCGGCTCAGCCACAGCTTTCAGCAGTTATGCCTGTCCACAGGTATTTTGTGGGGTCACATGAAGTACAACTGGAGCACCATTTTTCTCTTCCTTGACTATTTTACATGGAACACGTAACTTCTGTGCTGACATTATAATTGTTGCTGGAATTGTAGCTTTGTTGCAAAACCTGCTACATCCCTTTACTTGTCTGGGATGCAGGTGAGCATGCAGACCTCTTGCTATGCTGGAAGGAGTATGTCCTAGAGCAGCAGAGGGCGGAGCTCAGCTGGCTGAAGGGAACATAGGGGACAATATCCATTAGGCTTGTATCTAAATGTCCAGAATGGGCAGCTCTAATTGGCAAACCATGGTTGTGTAAAAATCAGACTCCTGATTTAAAAAAAAATCTGTTTCTGTTTCGCAGAAGTTGTGGGTATTCCTTCATGTTGTCAATCCATTCTGTAGCTGGATATTGTCACATTAGTAGCTCCTAAGAGATGGCTAAGGGCCAATACAGGAAACGTCAGTAGTAGGTTCAAAACAGAACTTTTGTTAGAGAAAAGAACATAGCTCCTGTATTTGATTGTCAATGGTTTTTATATACTACTTGGTGAACAATATGATCTGAGAGAATATTCAAATGGATATAATACTTATTCATAATGCGACAGGGTGAGTCTACAGTGTTTTTCTACTTGATAACTCAAAGTAGCCTCTTCCTTTGGCCACTTCTCACTTTCCTAAAAAGCAATGAGATCTCACATAACTTCTACCTGGGACACACACATTTCTATAGATACAAATGGACTATAAAAACTCAGACAATAATTAACATTGCTGAATCAGAAACAGCAACATCATACAGAAATATCTGCACTTACTGAGTGGTATCCTAAAACTAGAAAAACAACCTTTGAGAGAGGGACAAACTAGTTCAAAAGTCCTGAAGCCTTGGTTTGGCAGGTATCCAAAGGAAAGATATTGTATTTATTTCAAAATACTCAAGGAAATTTCTCAGAATTTCACTTGGGAAATTCCTTGGTGATGTTTTGGTCTTTACTTTCCTGCTCTTTTATTTGAAATTGATGAAGAAAAATGAAATGGGGAAGTGGACAGGGAAAAGCAAGACAAAACCTACCAATCTCTACTTTTTTATAGTCCAATTAGGGAAGAAGACAACATTTCCAAGGCCAATTTATTTTCCTGTAACAGTCTTGGTCTTTTTCATTTCACAAATACTTTTTATAGAAAACTACCATTTTGGGGGACTCAGTGTTTGCACTTATAAAAGTAATTAATTTGACAGTGTATATTTTAACACTGGGTATGTGTACACATGCATGTTCATTAAAATAAATATGTATATTCTTGCTTTAATTGTCTAGTAAGATGCTTTCTGATCTATGTCTCCATTCAGAGCTTTTCTTCCTCTGCTCTCTTTTGTTCATCCAGCTCTGGTTTTCTACATTTATAACTCACCTTAAGGTTTAAAACATTGAAGACTGGCTTCTTTTCTACCAGGATATACATCCAGCAGGATGTAAAGAGCTTTTATGCTGATTGTCACCCTGTGTGGTTGAGAAGGAAGAGTGAAGCGGAAGAGGTTAGCTAACCAAAGCACAGAATGGGGAAATAGTCCAGCTCCTGCCCTCTGTAATTCACAGACTATTTTAGACACTAAAATTGTGACAGCTTGCTCTTGTGATAAAGATGTTAACAAGAAGAGAAAATGACATTAATTTAATCTATTCTTACAGGTCATACTGAAATGAGACTGTGATGATACAAAATTATAATAATAAATATGGTAGTAATTTCACAATTCTTTATAGATACTGTTCGCAATCCTTTCACATGCAAATGTCCTATCCCATCCTTCATGACAGTGATTTTTGGTGCCATCCAGACTCTAATTCAGAATCTTCTAATAGTTGATTCCATAATTACTTTATATTGCAAGAACAATATAAAATACTATTCCAAATTAGGGTCTCAAGATTTCTCTCCTTTTATTACTTTTTATCCTGGGCCTCTAGGTACATTTCCAATTTAGACGTTTTCCACATTCTCAAAAGTGAATTAGATCATCAGCATTCTTAGCTCATACTACATTAATAACCAGGGACAAACAGTGTACAAACCCTACAGTATTGTAAAAAATATGATTTAGAGATATTTTCATATGAATTAAAGTGGTGATTTTGATTTGCTGGTATTTTCAGTAGCCAGGAAAACCTGACACATTAATTTCCAAATCCTGAAAAGTTTCATGAAACTGTGGTCAAATGATTATTTAAATCCAAGTGATTATCAGTTATTTAAAATTCATTGTTTTTGAGTGCCTCATTCAAAGGAGAGAAATGCCGTGTTTTTTTTTTTTTTTTTTTTTTTTTTTTTTTTTTTTTTTTTCCTAAGGAGTAATTCAAACAGCAGTATTAAATTAGTGAAAAAAATCAAATCACATCTAATGAAATCTAAAACTCAACCTCTAATTTAATTCTAAAAATCAGAATTGTGACATCTTTCTGTTTTCCTGATCAATTTATACCAGGATGTCTTTTACTAATTGCCGTTTATGAACCACCCTGGGAATGGCAATGTTTCTGCTAACAAAGGGGCTGAGCTACACCTGCAGGCAGGGATGTTACCCTCAGCCGAGGTGAGCACTTGTAGCCTAACTTCAGCAGCAGCTTCACCAATGTGTGTTTTGTTGAGTTTACACCTTCTCTGTAATCTATTAGATACAGAGGGTGGAGCACAGCCTCTGCATTCTGTTTAATAGCCTCAATTACAGGTGGAAAAGCATACAGTATGTAAATCAGTACACATGAGATGTGATATAATTGCAAGGTCAGTGTGGACAATGTTTTGTTGAAGTGCTACTTTAAGTGAATAATTTCAATGATGAAAGTGTATTTTTTCATATTTGAGAGCTAATGTACTGAACTGGTCTTTCAGAAACATTGCTCCAATTGCACTGTAATGTTAGCAGGGAAATAGTAATAGCCAAATTTCACCAACTTCAGCACTAAGAACATATCTTAGTAGAAAATGTGACACGTAGCTGCCCATAATTGTACTAGGATTTAATATACAGTGCTCTTAGTTTTTGAATGGAGAATCATAGAAGAGGATGCTGGAGAGATTAGATAGTCGTAAGCAAAGAAGACGAGGGAAGAGTGTCTGTTCACTGGAGATACTGAAGGAATTACAGAAGAGCATGGTAGTGTAGTGTGGTCGGTGGGTACTGGCTTGTATTTCTTCTTCAAGAACAAAGTTTCAGGACGCCCGTGTGGATTTTGAAAAATATAACTATATTTTCCTGCAAAAAATGTTAACTTTATTTTAAGTGTTAATGTAAGTTATATGTAATGCATTCAGTTTTCTTTCAGATGCTATTAGAATTTATTTCAATTAACAATTTCAACTGGCTTTTATAGAGTAAGATGTCACGTGATAGGCAGAAAATATTAAGATATTGAATTTAAAATACTTTTAGACAAGTCTTACAGCAGATTTGCAGAAAGGTCCCCTGTTCTCCTTTGAAGCACTAGTTATTCTCTTAAAATTATTAAGCATCAATTTTGTTCTTTCATGTAAATGTAAAATATGTGATTCAATGAATGGTTGCTTACAGTCTTGTAGGCAGAAGTACTAACTTGATTTAGTGAGATTACTCTTGTGAGGAAAATGCATACGCTAATGAGGAACAGCAGCAGTCTTAAAAAAAAAAAAAAGAAAAAAAGAAAATCTGGCAAGATCATAACATAACCATTAACAAAGAAGAATATAAACTGTATCTAAATAAATTTGTGATCACATGACATACTTCATTATCTGTCTTTTTCACTATTTTGATTTGTGAGGTGAAGGTTCTGAAATAAATATTTAAATTAATTTATTTTCATAATTCTGATTTGTTAAGGTATGTTTAATTAAACTGATTGTTACCTAGTAACTTCTGTTAAATGCCAGTTACTCTTTTTGCTTAAGTTAATTTTGTGTTCTGTTCCAAATAAATTATTTCTAATCTACTACAAAATTCAAGAAAATAAACATCTGGGTAAAAATATAATTTATTGGCAAGGTCCTAACTTAGAACACATAATTACCCTTATGTAGTCCCAGAGATATCAGTGTAGTTTAATGACATTTCACTGTGGTTACCTGTCCAGGAGAGCAGAAGACTAAGCACTATAGGAAGCTCTGTCAGACCTTTGTGCTGTAGCTGCTGTTGAGTATGTTACGTGTGCTGTGAATGTCTAATTGCCAGCTCAAGCTAAACAGACAAGCAGTAGAGCTCTTGATCCTTCTTTCTCTTCCTCCCTCTCCCAGTCTCTCAGATGTCGTGCAAATGAAAATATTGACTACTGATGGTTTAGATATAGCTTCACTGTTGAGTGGAGTAGAGCCAGAGAATGTCAAGGAGAAGCAGTACAACAGCACTGTGCAAAAGCCTATTTAGTACAGGTGATAGCCTACAGCTGCATTTCGTTTATGCTTTAATTTGTCCTTTAATCATTCTTCAAAATGATCTGAGTTTTTGCAGGTGAACAGGTTTCTGCTGGTGGGTTCTGAGCTCTTGGCTTGTCCTTGGGAGACTTCATTTCATGCTGTCTTCTTCTGCAGGTAAGTACAACAGAAGTGGAAAGTGAGGTCAAGTTACTGGTCCTTTGGTTCTCTACAGAGAATGGAGGAACTGTTTGAAAATTTTTTTTTTGTTTGTTTGTTTGTTTGTTTGTTTAAATTAAAAAAAAAAAGTAAAAGGAAAGGTAGGTGGTAGGTTGTTCTCATGTACAGTTTTGCCTGGTTGAGCAATTCTCCTTGCTATTAACTTTTTGTGACTTGGCAGATTCCTAGAAATTTTCCACTAAATGTGTAGACATTTGTCCCTGATAGGACAAGTCAAAGTGTAGGGGAAACAAGATTGCTTGTGATAGCTGTTTTTTGAAGGTTACAGCTTGGAAAAGAGCAAAATATGGATCACTGCAGAAGACAGAGTTGGAGGATGAAGAGTTATTAACACAGCCTGCCTCCTCCTTGAAAGTTGCATGTGAAATTGGCAGGAGTGATGTAGTGACAAATTCCAGCGTCTCAGCAGAATCACGGAATATCAGCTTTATGAGTAGGACTGCTCTGAAATGTTTATACAAAATGATTTTTAGTGGAAGAATTAGCTTCAGTTACAAATAATCTTTGGAAACTTTGTTTTTATAAGAAATACTAATTTTCTTAAAGTTCCCTGTTTTTTAATACCAGACCAAATTTTTCTAGATAAATAAGAAAACCTTTTAAAATCAAAACTGAAAAATGTACATAATAAATTGCTCTTGCTTTCAGATTAACTTGCTTTCTGCTTCTAATGTTTGATCGGGAAATAAATATATTATGTGCCATGATTAAGAACAAGAGCAGAAACATTGACAAAAGATAAAGTGAATTGAACAAGGTTTTTGTTTGTTGGTTTTGTTTTTAACACTGTGACAGGCCCAAACAGAGCAAACAGTCATCTTCTTGAAAGCTTTCTGTTGGCATGAATACTTTTCTCTGTTTGACAGCAAGACCCACACTCATCTCAGATCACAGACAGTGATGTTCTTTCTTAAGGCCACAAAATCTTTTTTCTTATTGACATGTAAATGACAATCTTTTATGTGAAATTCATTTTCATAATCTTTGGTACATAATTGGAATTACATGGAAGAAACAGGAAAACAGCTAGAGACAGTGGAAGCCCAGTGCTGGACTATGGCCATCTAGCAGACATACATGTATCATAACTGTATGGATGTAAGAGAAGTACATGTGGCTGGAAGATGGTTTCAAGGCAGCCACTTGTCTGCTGTTACCGCATTAAAAGAGGAATATATGTGGGCGCTTTTTTATTCCTGTATTTGGGTGAACAAATTTCAAAAGATGTATTATTTCTTTCTTGATACCAGCCTCCTCCAGACAGGAGAAAAAAGATCGCTTAAAATAATAGTGGGTATTGGAACATGAGTAAAACACATTCACCACATAAATGAAGTAATTGTAATCAGAAGAGTGGAGTTATCACACTAAGAGGATTTCAGTGAATAGATGAATTCTGTGTATAACATAATCAAATTGTCAACACTGTTTAGTCTAGTCCTACTTTTATTCATTTCCTGGATTTTCTGATTAATTTAAATCATGGTTAATTGAGTAATGAAACATTCAGGAAAGTTCAGCTAGAAGAACAATTTACTAAGAGCAATTTCCACTTGTTAATACACATTTCACTGTATTCAATACATTAATGGAAAGTCTGAAAGATTAATAAAAGAAAACTGATATTTTTGAGTGAGGATTGCTTAAATTCTGAAGCTACTTAAAGGGGCTTGGTAACACCGAGTACCAAAGCTCCCAAAAGATTGTTTTTATGCGTTATTCAAGAAATAGAAATCTGGGGTATTTCACAAGGAGAGGGGGTATCTCATTTATAAAACACCTTTCCTTGTGATAATTTTATTTGTTGATATTGCTGAGTGAAAGGGAGGAAAAGACATGAACATAGGAAAGTTTAGTATGTCGTTCTCATCTGTCAGTTTTTGTCTTCCCCAAGTTCAGTGATTTTGTTTGGGGCCAGAGAATCTATTCATGTTCAATTAGTCCTAGTCCAGAGTCAGGAAAAGTACAAATTCTTGCAGACCAGGAAAATGGCTAGTTGTGAAGTTAGAAACAAATATTGAAAAATGAGACAAAGGATGTCTGCGTGAGTAAAAAGCTGTTGGTATCTGCCCTGCAATTTTAAATGAATCCCACAGCTTAGAAGCTTGATTATATTAACACTTTTCTAGGAGTATTTTTCTTTGCCATTAATTGTGTGATCTTAGTTCTTGTCCAGATTTTTTTTTATTATTATTTTTTTTTTTAATGGGAACTTAATCAGACTTAAAGAAGAGCCTTTCCAAGGCTGCACTTTCTTTATCTTACAATATGTATCACTGACTGGTCTTAACAATGCTAGATATCAAGAGGCTAGTATAATATAACACATTTAACCTGATGTTCTGATAAAAGATACCACAGGGGAGAGAGAGGAAAAAAAAAAAAAAACAACAACCATAATTCTTTAAAATGGAAGCTGATGAGGCAAAAATGGTCAATCTAAATACCGTCGCTCCAAATGGTAGAGGTGGACAGCTGACGATAGAGTACATTATTCCACTCCACTGGATGAAGTGACTTTCAAGGACTGATTAGCTCCATGTCTGAGAGGGTTAGCCCCCTGCCTGTTATAACAAGTGCCTATGAAAGGGAGAGCTGCTCTGACAACTAGCTATGCCAACCGTGAAGTTATTTCAATACTTTCTCTGCTAACAAGTTGATTAATCCCATCATCATTTCAAAAACCTATTTTATATTGAAGAAATCATTTTCTAATAAAGAGCAGTTAGGAGGTGTAAAACTTTGACTTCTTCTCAATGACATTGTCAGTTCCACTGCAGATTTTGCCATTTTTGCCTCTCTGCAAGTTCTCCATACTGAAGATGATATATTTGATGAAACCTAAAAGTTTATTTTTAAAAACACAGCCTATGCTATCTAGTGGCAATGTCACATCATGAATCTTCTGCACCAAAGAAATGGTTAGATTATACTGTGAACAAAAATGTTAAATGTTTTTGCTATTTCTATTCCTTCTCCTCATTTCTTCTCCTTACTTGTGCTATTAAGGCAAAAATAATATAAAGAAATGTATTTGTCATGTGGCAGAAACCATCATTGTGCATGAGAGAAAGATCCAATAAAATGTCTTGCTTTTGAGACATCACATAATTGTTTGAAGCATTTAAGAGACTGTAGACAGCCTGTGAGGAAGAAAAAGGGCTCCAATTAGCTATGGAAAGTGCTCATTTTTGTACTCGGAAATGCAAAGATTTGAAAAATACAGAGCTTAGCATTCAGGGGAACTGCAATAAGGCATATTATAAACATCACAATAAGCATTTTGTTTTCATAGAGTAGTTACTGTAATGACATAGCATTAAAACCATCTTGAAACCCAGGAAAAAAAGCCCCAAACAAAAAGACAAACCAATATTTCTTGTAAGTCCAGGATTTCACTTATATTTAAATACAATCTCAGGAAAAGTGGACTAAGTGCATTGCAAACTACCTTGTTTCCCCCTGAATTTTTATGAATCTTTGTGCTGTCTGTTTTGCAGTTTACAAGTAAGTAGTTGCATTTGCTTGTGTTAAGAGGAATGTCAAGGTGATTGGTGCTCCAGGTCTAGTTGTGGTGAGCCTTAAGATCGTGATCCTGAGGTAACTCTGAAGCACATTACCTGTGCTTCAGAGCAATGCAAAATCTAACTGCAGCTCATTCCCTGAGCTGCAAATCAGCAGTGGTACTATGGGGGTGACTGTGGAGAATGCTGTTCTGGAGACCAGTAACAGCCAGGAGAAGGTATCAGGCACACAAGCTCTGTGTGAAACAACCTGGGAACAAGCTGGGAGTCCTTTTCCGTCTCTCATTTCTCAGAATTCTCAAAAAAATAAAATTCTCAAAAAAACAAGTCCCGGCATAGGCTGGGCTCTGTTCTCTACTTGAGGGAGCTCAAGCACAGGTTTCTGACATGCAGGACCACCATGGGTGGGAGGAAACGAGGGGTGGGAGATGGCACAAGCTTGCTGTTTCTGCTGAGGCATTCGGTTCTGTACCAAGACATACAGGTTGCATGGAGTAGGGAGGGGGAAAGGATGAGTGAGGACAGTTCTAGGGATATTTGTCTGCTAAAGCTGGGCTTCCTGACTTCAGCCTTGGTCCAGTAACTCTTTAATGTGTCCTTTGCGCACAGATGACAGCACCTGCTGCTGCGGGCTTTTTTTTTTTTTTTTTTTTTTTTCCCAGAAATCCTTGCAAAGAAAAAAGCAGCAATTGCCTTAGCTCTTCCTAGTGAATAGGCATGGTGACAGCTCATGCTTTACATTAGGAATGAAAAAAAAAAAATGGACGTTTGTAACAGAGACTGAAATACACATATTTTTGACCAATACAGTTTATGGTATTGTGAAAACTTTTTTTAGCTATTTGAATTATTTCCATTTGTTTCTTTCCTGTTTCTTAAAATAAGGATATCAGTAATGCACTCTAAAATATCTTTTTAATTGTTTGTATTAAATAAGGGAACCATAACAATGAATATAATAAATTTGACTATTTTAAATGTTTCTTTAAAAATGTAAATACCTCTTCAAGCAGGGTTTTGTTTTTTTTTTTTTTTAAAGTTATTATTATTTGACAGAAATCTCTATAGAGGGAATTTTAAGTTATCTGACTAGTTAAGATGTTATTTATCTGGGACTCTGGAAATTTTTATGACAGGAATTTGGAACATTCCACTAAGTGTTATTTTGCATTTTTAAGATCTAGTATTAGCTAGCTTTTTTTTCAGGGCATGAGCGCACCTAGTTAAATACAGAGCTGGAATTACAAATTTGTTTCATTTACACTCTCTCTTAAACTAGAGGAAAGATGCAGTATTACAGTAATAGCAACGACTAGAAAAGAAGAAAATAAAAGCTGAAAGTTCTAATCAAAACTGTAATCAGAAAGATGACAAATGGTGAAGATTATTAAATTTTCTTTGCTCCCTTGATGAATTTAATAAAGAACTAATCAAAGATCATTAGAAGGCTTTTGTGCTTGGTGTGCATTGTAACTGGATTGCAATCGGGATTTATGTTTTAGTAGCTATCTAGGGTTGAATTGGACCTGTAAATATGGAAAAGAGATATTACAGATATTTTTAGCATTTTCTTTGAAAATATTTATTTTAAAATGTTTAACCATTGTATTTTGCTTCTAAGCTTTACATGGCAAAAGTAGAACATGTTTCACCGTGGTTAATGTCAGTGCTTACTTTGAATTTTCTAATGATTTTTTATTATTTCTTTCTCCATTTTTTTTTCATTCTCCATTTTTTTTTCCCAAGAAAACTAGAAAAACGACATTTATTTCCTATGGAATTATGGAAGTATTCCAACTGCTACAACTACTGACAATCCAGAATAACAGGGAAATTTACCTTTCACAAATCTTCAGTGTTAGTTTAGTATTCTTAATTTGTAAAGGGGTGTGTTTTAATCTCCTTTTTATATTCCCTCTTTGGTGCTGGATTGATAATATTTCTTAGATGTACTAACTGAAGGTGTCACAGAGTGAGCCATCTATTTTATTTTCTTCTTACTCATGATATCTGCAGCCTGAAGCTGGATGATGAAAGAGAGGTTTGATTTCTCTCCTTTCCATGAAGCATAATTAAAAAAATAACTAATGCTTGAATAAACTTGAAGAATATGTATGCTTCAAATGTTGAACTTATAGGTAGCAAGAGTAATACTCTGAAAAAAGATCTTCCAGATATTTTTAAAGTAACTCCGTGGGGAGTCTCATTAATTGGTGGTTTCTAGACAGCTGGTTGGCTATGGCAGGGTGGAGGAGCAGGCTGGTGATTTCATTTCTGCTGTATCTTTGTGTCATCTGTGCACCTTCTCTTAGAGTGAAAGTATGCAATAGCAGTGCTTACAATATGTGACCTTAAGATCTGATCTACTTATCTGTCATTGAATACTGTTTTACTCTATCTCTTTAGCATTTTGGGAGATTTCTTGCAGAATGTCTAAACAATATATCAATTGAAGAATTTATAGCTATGGATCTAGTGTTACAGAATAGTATGAGATCTAATGTGGTCCAGCGTGACACATCATCATTTTTTGTGGGAACAACATGCATATTTAAATTAAGACTATTAAGACTGTGGAAACCACAAAAATTTATTATGGTATTCTGGCAAGAAGTAGAAGAAGACTAACAAAAGAAGTGTATGTATGTCCACTCCAGTGGAATCTAATCTGAAAGTAGGCATTATATATAACCACATTAGAAATCCCTATTGTTCCTATTGTTATTATTAAATTGATTATATGGCTTAGGGGTTGTTGTGTTGTTGTGGTGGTTTTGTTATTTTTAATATACATTATTATTTTTGTTAAGATGTAATAATGTGGAGGGAAAAAAAATGATTTACTACACACACACACACACAAAAAAAAGACAACTTGAAGTCTTACCAACTCTACTAAAAGGAATAGGAGACTCCCCATTAGGATTAGTAGGGAATGTAAATTACTACCTGTGTAATAAAGAGAATAAACAATTTCAAAGCCAATGTAACAGGACCACATCATCAAATCTACAGACACAGAAAAGTGTCAGATAATGGTAAAGTCCTAGCTGAACACCAGAATGTACTTCTATCTGCATAAACTGTAATTGTCTGCAAATAACAAGTCATTTCAGTCTTTTTAACAGCAAAATAGCAGACTTTCAAGTATTATAGACTTACCTTCTTTGGATGTGAAAGACCGTTCAAGGATATCTCTGCCCCATGTCTCTGACCTGTCCTTGGGACATCCCCTGGTCCTTCATCCAGGAGCACAGAGGTGCTTGTGCCCAGGATGTCTCCCATGTGGGCTGTCTGTCTCTGCCTGCCTTGCACCAGGAACAGCCCAAAGTTACTCTGTGTGGGGCATGGATCATGGAGCTACACAAAGCATGATTGTTGCCTGGGTTGCTTCTTGGAAGGACATGGGTGTTTTGCTGCAGAGGGGATCCATGAGTGAGCGAGGGTGGCTGCAGGGTGGTTAGCCCAGGGCGTGGGAAGGATGTGGGGTATGGGTCACACTTTCAGTACAGATGGAGTGTTCATGTGTTGCTTCAACAGCAGAGGCCAAGGAAAGACCCAGACCAGGCAGCACACTTGTATTCATCATCTAAGGAAGTTTTAAATACTTTTTGTAGTCTGAGGAGTGCTGAAAAGGAACATACCTGTGATTGAGTACTGCTCTGTAATTCTTAAGTTTAGCTACTCTGACTTAAAGGCAGGGGAACAAGGTTTTAAAAAAATTACATCCCAAAGCTATGAATCTAAGAATAGAGATATATTAGATTAAAACAACAACAACAACAACAAAATAAAAAAATCAAAGCCAGGTACCTTTAAGATGAAGAAATGACTTTAAATGATTTCAGCCTCTGCATGCACGTATGATGTCCCAGGACCAAAACCAGAAAATTAAATACTGATAAATGGGAAGACAAAGGATGAAAGGAACCCTTTGCTTGGGAACCTGCCTGAAACAGCTGTGATAATCTTAAACAGAAAGAAACACACAAAAAAATTAACTCTGAAAAATTTCCAAGACTTGTCAGCAAAGCTTTGGAGAATAATGAGAGAGCATCATGAGCTTCTAAGATGCTAGAGCAGCTAAGAAAAAAATCTCATAAACTTTAGACACATAAAGAGTATATTCTTTAAGTATAGTATGTTTTTCAACATTATTACTGTAAATGGGAAAAGTACTTGACATGGGGGGCATGTCAATGGTGAATAGAATTCTTGGCTTCTTCTAGGTAGCAATATTTCACGGGAAGGGGTAAAAAAAAAAGTGTATTTATGGATAATCAAAAAAATGACAATGGGAAAATAATATTAGGAAAAATTAATTTTGGGTAGTTCCTAAAAATAATACAAAATTCTTTACCAAGCACCAGCATTTATTTATTTTTTTTTAAGTGCAGATGAACGTGGAGTGGAGGTATCAAATTCATGCTGATAGTTAGTATTCAGCATGATATATGATCACTTGCGATATTTTGCAAATTATTTGCATGGCTGTTTTTGCCACGTGGCATGATACTAGAGAAAGGGTTTTAGTGGTGAAGCTTCTTTTAGGTTTTATTTCCCACAGAGAAGGAACACTCAGCTGTAGACATGGTTTCTCCTGGTATGTAATAAGGGAAACAGTGTGGGGGGGACAATGTGTACCCAGCTTCACCATGCCCCTGTGCCCTGCTATAAAGTTCTGAGAGAAAAGCAGGTTGGTGGAGGGGAAGGGCCAGGCTGTTGAAGCAGGATCTACAAGGTAAAATCTTGCCTGCAAAATGCAGAGCTGGTGTGGGCTCCTCTGAGTGACACCTGGCTGGAAGCTGAGCATGTTCCCAAGGGAGCACAGTTATAAGGTTATACTGTTATAATTCCCAAGGAGCTATCACTACCCTCAGCAAAATGTTCCAGTGACTAACTAGAGTCATCAGGAATGTGCCACTTTACTGCAAGCTTGAATTTACCTTGGTCCAACCTCAGCAGCAGAAGATTATACCTTTCTGTGTCAGCCTGCAGAATTTATTACATTTTTGTTTCTTACACAAATGCTTGCTGGCTGTGATGAAGGTGCTCCTTAGTACCTATCCTTTTTAATTAACTAAATAGAGACAACATATTTGGCCTTCTGCTCTCAGATGTATTTTCCATCCTTTTAATGCCGTGCATCCTCCCTGATAACCCTCCAGGTAAACCTTGAATTGGGTGAATGCAAACCTTTTATTTAAGCTCCAGGTCTCATGTCCAATACTCTTCAGTTTGACTAGAAAATCCAGTAAGAAACGTTTGACCTGCATCTAGTATTCACTATTATTTTGCTGGGGGTGGTTCTAAATACGTCTGAGTGTGTAAGCATTGCAGAGGCAAAGGACTGAATATACCCTGCATCAGATACATTAATAGATTGATGTTTTTTGTGTAACTGTCATCACTTTAAACCTACTGGGTCTTCTTTCCTCTTCAAGAGGAACAAAGGACATTCCAACTCTCCCCAAGATATGGAAGGCTTCCAAAGGGAACAAAGAAATAGGCAATATAAAATAAAAACAACAACAAAAAAAAATCCTCACCTGACAAGAGCAGGAGAGAATTTATGTATCTGAGTGTGGGGTTGTGCCCTCGAGAATTGTGTGCATCTCTCCCGCGGCAGCCAGCACCACTCACTTTCCTAGAGCCATGTAGAGGCAGAGGGATGGGGGATGTGAGGGGTAAGGTCTCCCCTGGGACTGTGCAGGGAAGAACAAAACCTCTGCTTGGTTCTGTACTCAGTGTGAGGTTTGCTCTCGCTGTGTCAGAGCTGGAGGCTGCGGAAACCTTTCCTGTAAATGTGGATGCAGCCCCTGGCTGCAGAAAGCATCCCACATCCCCCTCATGGTACCCACACTGTTGTATGCCACCCTGATCCCCTTCCCCATTTGCATTGGGGCTTTCCTTGGTGAGGGATGGAAAGCAGATGTGTAGTTCTGTATGGGGCTGTGCCTGAATTTTACAGCTCTTTTTGTCTGGCAGTCACAGGTTTCCTCACCAGAATTCAGCTGGCAGCAAAGCTCCAGTTCTGCCATACTCTTCGCTTTATGAGTAATGAGGTTTATTTTTTATGCAGTATAAATGTGAGCACAGCTATTTGTAGATATGCGTTAAAGGGATTTGTAACCATGTGAAATTTGTTTCTATTTACTGCAATGTTTTCGATTAAAGTAAATATGGGGAGAGGGGAGGGCGGGGGGGGGGGGATATTGGAATTAATTCCCTCTACCTGTGTCATGACACCCAGGTAAAATAAGCCAAATGTGGGGATAGGTCATCTGAAGGAAAAGTTATGTGCAGATTTTCCCCAAAGTGTGTGTGAAGTGAAGAGGTGAGAGCCAAGGGAGAGCAGCGGGTGCAGTGTTGTAACTCCCTGAGTACACCTGGAAAGCTGCTGCCACAGAAGACATGTCTGCAGTGGTGTCAAACACTTGATGGTAGTAGGAGACAGGAGCACAGATTGCTGCTTAGGTCTCTGGGCTTTGGGATGTAGTCTGGTTGTTGGATTGCCTGTTTACTCTGCTTTAATTGTTTGAGATATATGGATTAAAGCTGGAGTGTACACACACATAGGCAGAGCTTTGACTTGCTCTCTTGTGCCTCTGACTCTCCTTCCTTCCTTCTTTCTGCCAGTGCTCCTCGCTCCTGCTGATAACATTGTATGTGCAGGCTGACCCTTACACTCTGCCTGCTCCTATACTCAGCCTGATCTTATGATGCAAGAATAGTTAGCAACACAAGATGGAGCATATTGATTATATATATAATATGTAAATATATATATATATGTAAATCATTGCAGAACTCATTCAGACACAATTCTATCCTGCACTCTGTTGCTGGTTGTGTGGTTGTGTAGTCTGTTTCCTTGCTTCATTTGTAGAACAGCAGAATTAGTGGAAAATGCTACTTTTTATGTTTTCTAATATACTTCTGCATGGAGAGAAGCCTTTTTCTCACTATTCCTCTCTATCCTGCGTGCCTTCTAGTACTACGCAGCAGTAAACAAGCATCTGTTGTTCAGCTGCTATTCACCTTTCCCTTTTGTTCTAGCCAATTTTGATGATACAGTGTGAGAAAACAAGTCAAGAGAAAGGGTTGTAACATTTGTTTCTAAGAGCCATAGTGAGAGTTACATTTGTACTTCTGACTTGTTGTCTCTTATTGCATAATAAAAAGTGAAGAAGCCAAGTACTTTGTTATTGCAGTAGAAAGTACTTGTGCCCACAATTTAACCCTTCAAGTCATACATAGGAATCAAAGCATAACCCATAGATTTTAAAATTACAGAACACATCGTGGTGCAATACTTCCTAAAGCTCTACAGGTCAGAACTGGAGTCCTGGCAAGCTGGTTGTAAAAGACATCTTACAGCTTTTATATGTTCAAATGACCTTTATTTACACAATGATTTGTGGAAGCATAAGCCAGTTTTTAAATTAGGCAGTGCAACTATTAGAGAAGCCAGGAAGAGGCTGGAGTCTTGAACTGAATGTTATCACTCAGCGTGTCAATAGTGACTTTAAAGTGTTAATAATGACTGTAATTGAATTGATATTACTTTTTAATGGCCATAAGATACTCAAGGCATTTTTTCTTACTAATTTCTTTAAATATCATAGTCAAATTATGCAGACAAAACTGCTCTACATAAAATATGAAGAAATAACTATGGAGTTCAATGAAATATTTCTGTTGAGAACAGAATAAGGCATAGCTGCTTTCTGACTTAAAATATTTTCTCATTTACAGAACTTGTAGAAAAAAAAATTGTGCTTTTATTCTGTTGGTATGTTTTTAGTATCAGGTAAAACTTCAACACAGCTCATCAGAGTAATTAGCTATTTACCATTTAAATTGTGGCAAAAGTATCTTAAAACTTCTTTTGTGCTCTTATCGCTTTTTAAGGAGCACATTTATACACAAATTGCTTGGCATCTCTATATCAAGGCTTTGATCTCCTGCACTATCAATTGTTGGCTCAGGTACAAGAGACTGTAAAATATACAAAGCTGTCTGCTCTAGACTCCAGTTGAAATAAAAAAGGTGGCTGTTTATACACAGCCACTTATTAGCTAAGTCAGTCAATATTTACATGATGCAAATATAATGCCTTCTTTATGTTAGATAAATTATTTAATGTAGTCCTATGAAACTTCCTTTCAGAAATCTAACATTTAAAAATAAATAACTTAGTTCCCTAACTGAAGTCATAGCCTGCATACAGTCCTTTTATCTATTTTCTTTTTCATCCCAACTATTTGCTCAGCTTAGTAAAAATATTAAGGTGTGCTTTATGATTGATACATAAAGCCATTTATGATTTTGTTGCCTTATCATTATTTTTGAAAATGTTATTAAGCTACTCAGCTAGTGTTACATCTATTTTCCAGTTTCACTGTTAATGCCATATGCTACAGGCTTCCTTATTACACCAGGATTTAAGAATTAAAGTTCAAGCCTATAGGAACTAGCAGTTGCTAGCATAGCCCATATGCCTTGCTGACAGAAATGCACATAGTGCATTAGATCACAAGCATCTGTTGATGACTTGTTTCTTGATTAATGCTTTCCAACAAATTAAGGCTAGAATCAATGCTGTGTTTCTCAGGTTGTGCCTCTGTCTATTAGGACTTTTTGTTGATCTCTGGCCTGTCTCCTTTCTGGCCCCTTGCAGCAGCTGTAGGTAGAGGAAGAGCCTGGAGCTCTGGGTCTTCTCATTATTTTAGTATTTGAAAAGGCACACAAATGCCATGATTGGAAATGATTATAACAGTAAACAAGGCAGTAGCAGAATCTCTCGGAACAAATGGAAATGAGGAGGAAATTATTTCTGGCTTTATGTCCATACAAGAAAACACTGCGTATCTGTCCTTGCTTTTTCAGATACAGAAGGTGTTAAATCCTAAGCTAAAGTTAGGTTTTCAATATTTACTGCTTTCAGCATGTGGCTCAAAATCTTATATATATATGTATATGCACATAATGGAAAATATTTTCCTGTTAATACATATTTCTAGCTGTTACTTTTGTAGTTCTGTCATCCTTGGAGCATTTCTGTGGTAGATTATGTTAGCAGCATCTTTGTGTAAGTGTTTCAAAATATGTTTCAGAGCTGTACAAATGCAAGTGACATTATTTGCAGATGCCACCTGTGACAGTTTTAGAATTTTTATGTGTTTCTTCAGTGGCTCCAGTAATGACTGTTATCTTCAATATTATTACACCTAACAGTTGTTTGTATACAGCTGTCATTTTCTTAGTGAAAGTCCTCTGCTTTACAGCCTAGGTAAGACACGAAAGCTGTTTATGTCCTAAATAAAGATAACCAAGGAGTGTTTTGTAAGATGACCACAGATATAGCTTAGGTTTTTGAATACAGACAGGTATATTCCACAGAGAAAAATAAAACATAAAGCAATATTTTCTATCTTGTATTCCTTTTAAAAAGGGAGAGGAAAAAAAGTTATTTTGTTCTTGCTCCACCCTGAACATTCTACTTGAGGATATTCCAAGAAATTCCACAGGTACCAATGACACCTGAAAGAATTATGACCCTGCTATTTATTTATTTATTTTTTTTTCAGTTCATCTTACTGATGAGTCCAGGAGAACCACACAAAATGAATCATACTCAGGTGAATTTTTAGAAGAAAGGATGTACCTGATGATGACTCCTTGCACTTCCAAGCTATCTGAGGGGCCAATGCAGGTCTCCCATCCCAAGCTCTGCCAGTCCCTAGAAAGTCAGTGGGATAGTGCACATGGTTGACAAACTCTGGGAGACCTGGCAGCTGGGTGGTCCTGGCTCCAAGAGGATCCCTGCTCTATGTCCACCTTCTGCCAGGCTTGTGTCACCCATCAAAGCTGAGATGAAATAGCTGTGATTAAATGTCTGTTGCTCAGACCCCCTCTTAGATGAGTGAAATCAGGCTGTGCAAGGAGGCTGGGGAAATCAAACGAGGTCAGATCAAAAGTGTCATGTTTGCATTGTAGGGAGGAAGGCAGGGATAGTAAAACAAAGGCTGTTCCGAGGCCATTTGCAAGTTCATGGTGGTTGATGTGGTTTAACCCAGCAGGCAGGTAAGCACCATGCAGCTGTTTGCTCCCCCCCCACACCTGTTGATGAGGGAAAGAATATTGAAAAAAGCTAAAAAAAAAAAAAAAAATTAAAAAAAAAAAGTGTTGACATAAAGACAGTTTAATAGGACAGAAGGAAAGGAATTATTACTACTACTACTAATGATAAAATACAACACAAGTGATGCATGATGCAATTGTTCACCACCCACTGTCCAGGCAGCTCCCAAACACCTGCAGCCCAGCCAGCTCCCCCAGTTTTATTGCTCCTCATGAGGCCATAAGGTATGGGACATCCCTGTGGCCAGACTGTGTCAGCTGTGATGGCTCTGTCCCCTCTCAGCTCCTGGTGCACCCCTAGACCAGCTGCTGGCAGGGCGGTACCTGTAAGAGGCTGGGAAGTCCTTGGCTCTGTGCGAGCACCGCTCTGCACCAACTAAAGCATTGTGTGTCATCAGCATTCTCATTTTAAACCCAAAATACTGCACCATACCAGCTACTAAGAGGAAAATTAACTCTATCCCAGCCAAAATCAAGACAGTTGAGTGTTTGGGACTTACTGCATATCAAAACCATTGACTGAAGTGGTGACATCTCTCACTGGAGCCTGCAGTGCTCCCAGTCCAGACCAGAATGCTGACAGCTTGCCTTTGCCTATCTGAAACGTGTGTGGGCAAGCAAGATAACCCCACCAGGACGTACTGTTCCTGTTGTTTCCTTTGCGAATATTTCACACCCACCTCTAAGTGCTGCCCGGCGCCAGTGTATGCAAGGCTATGTGTGGGAGGCCTAGGCTGGCACACGGCAGCCTGACAGGCTAGGCCTCCATGCCGCGCCAGGGGCCGGGGCCGTCCGCTGACTCAGGGCTTGTAGCCATCAGGCTCCTGGGGGCTGGAGGCACGGTGGAGCCAATGCACTTGATTTTAAAGTGGGAGAGAGCTGCAAGATCCTCTCTTCACACAGCATTTCCTCCTTGAAGTGGTATTACTGTTGGCTCTAAAGCAAGCGTGTTCTCACACTAAAGATTACACTAAAACCCACCATGTATTATTTATAGAGTAGCTCCCAGGGAATATTTCCTAATTTGAAGGAAAAGCTTGTGGATTCTTGATGGTCAAAAGATTTTCTACTTATTTGACCACTCATTTTCTACTCAGATTTGACTACTGTGAAATGATTTCCTGTTATTAGCATAAAAGAGATGTTTTGTGCTATTGCTCCTTCTGCCTCAAAGATGTGAAAATACAGGTTTACAGTGTCTAGTGAAGGAAAGCAAAATCATCCGTTAAGGTCTTTACAATGATCCTGTGTGATTCAAACCTGTGCGGTATGATGAACTGCAACGTGGGTGTAGTCTCCTTTGTATTTTATTTATGTGAAAATAAAAGTCATTACACTTCATGTCTAACAGCTGATGGTAACTGGTAGGTTTGGGTTATTTCTTTCTAGACATATGTGCTGCATATGTGTCTTTGAGAGCAGAGGAGCATACTTTAAAGTTGTGAGGACAGTATATCAGTGAATCTCCCCATGCTACCAATTAATCTCAGAAAATGTTCATGTAATCCCTTCACAAATATGTAAATGCAGTGCCACTATAGGTCTGGCAAATAATAAACATTAGTTATCTTATCCTGGGCTTTTCCTTCATGTAATTCTCAGCAATAATTTAGTCCTTGTCTTCCACTCTGAAGGATTTAAATGGAATGACCTCAATTCTGGTTTTGTTTGCTCTCTATCTACTAAGCAGCTGCAGTGAAGACGAAGACAAACAGTAGATTAACAGTGGTACCTTTTATAAGGCTGATTAGTTCTTAAAATATGCTCAGTGGAAAGAAAAAAGCATGAAATGAGGGCTGAGAGAGAGGCTTTTACTCTTTTCATTGAAACAGCTATGTTTCTTTCAGAAACCCACAGATACTGACTTTTCAATGAAATATTTCTTGCAGGGTGGTTGGTTTTTTTGCCAGCACAATGCATGGCAATTCAGAAATACAAGGTACATACTTCTAAAACAATTTGACCTCATTCATTTTTGTGTTTCAGATGAGAACTTTGTGGTGGATGAAATAAAAATACTGGTATGACATAGCATCCATTTTTTAATTTATTTTTTGATTATATTATCAGTTAAAACCAACACTAGACTTGATGCAGGTGATAACGAATGGGTGCAGCTGGTATTCCTGCAATTCATAAGTGTTTTACAGAAATATATTTTCCACACATCCAAAGTGTGTAGGAGTGAAGTGAATTAAGACAACAGGTTGACAATATGGCTTACACTGTGGTCTAACAGCATCTGAAAATGCACTACAAATTTTAGGACTGGATGTGGAAAATTGTCTGTCCAGTCAGCCAGCCAACAAAATGCACGGATCTGAGCTGGTGTTAGTTGAAGCTACTGCCAGGTGAAAGGGTAATATAATGTCTCAATCGGGATTTCTGTTATTATATCTCCCCCAAAAGGTTACCCCTTCAGCAGCACATGGTCTGCTCCGTTTGCTCATTACCAAAGTGGAGTGGAGAGCAAGCTTGCCAATGTGGCTGGCTTGCTAAATCAGTCACATCCCCTTCCTGAAGCACCTAGGCATTCCTTAGATGTCTCCCATCGAAATCCTGACCTAGCCTGACCCTGCTTATCAACCGGTTGTTGTTCTTTCAAAGAGTTGAAAGGATTATGGCAGATTAACTAACACTGCTCCGGTCCCTATATTGTTTTGTGACTTGCAGGTCTATAATAAAATAGAATAGCAGTTTTGAAGCAAGTTTTAACAGCGGACATACTTGTAGTTTGCTGTAGCTTATGTTTTATACAGCTTAATTATTTTCTTCTTATTATTATTTATTATTTTATTTTTAATTACATGTTCATCAGCAGCTAGCTATTGGTTTTTGTTGTTGTTGTTTTTCCTGATTTTTAAGGATCTAGTTTAGTTGTAATGAAATGTACATCCTATCTATTAAAATCTATCTTCTGTGAGGAATTTTTCCTTCTGATGCAAAATTTGTTTGTGTTTGATATAAAATATGCATAAATGCATTTTTTTCATCCCATTTTAATGTCTGTTTTGATTTTTTAAGTATAATTGTTTATGCATCTAACACCATCCAAAAATACCACAAGGTATTTGGGCATTAAAAATTTGGGTTCCTAAGAATAGTTTTTGTTTGGAGTTGTAGCTCAAAACGAAAAACACAAACAGAATGTGCATCACTCTTTTGTGATTTCAGTTTAAAAATAAAATGGCTAAAAAAAAAAAAAAAAAAGTAAATAAAATAAAATGGAGACAGAAAGGAAGACAGCAGTTCCAATGTTGAGGCAAAGGGAGAGTCAAGCTCCCAAGCAACATAGAAACCTGAATTTTGAAGTCTGCAATAATGTCAAGTCTGAATGAAGAAAGTAAATTTTGACAGTAATTTCAAAGCCTGTCTTTCCAATAAGAACTGAAGAACTGATGTCATCAAGTTGCCTGTAGACAAAAACAAAACAATGTTGCACCAGTTCACTTTCTGAAAACTAGTTCTGTAGTTCTTCAAGTCTTATCTCACATTGCTTTTTGACTTAGTGGGCTTCTGCGTCATTACTCCTTGTGTATCACAACACCTATGAAAGCAGAGTCTTGCTCTGCAGAAGCCTGAAAAATAATATACGTTTTTTAATTTCCAACTGATTGTAACAAATTTGTGTCCTTAGTGATTTTTTTTTTAATTATTTTTATTTTATTTTATTTTGTGAATGAAGTCTCCTTTGAACTTGATTTTCATCTCTAGTCAAACAGAGAGAGCTCCACCTGCTCATGAGAACTGTTCAGCGGTCTTCATCCTCATCATCTTCATCCCCCCTGGTTACCGTGTTATGTTCACAGGACAGACTGGGGGCTCAAGAAGCTGCGTTTTTTTCTGGTTTTATTAGGAGAGAGCTTTTCGAAATTCTAGGAGTGGAGTCACTCTCATTTGGAAGTTGAAGTGTGGGCCTGTGGGAGGAAACGTTGGTAGCAAGGGCTGTAATTGCCTTCTGAGCCCCCCACCCGGACAGCTGTAAACAATTCAGCATCTATTCTCTTTGCACTTCAAGTTAAACAGATGTGAGACAACCTTGGCCTGAAAACAGCCTAGACACAGTAGTTGTGTTGCTCTGGCTTGTCCTAATAAGCCCTGCTGAGGTGCAGGAACACGGAAGATTTAGCAGTTGTCATTTTCCTTGGTCCCTGTCTAGAGCAAGTCCCTTTTCTCTCTCTCTCTCTCTCACTTCTGACTGTTAGGTATGCAGAACAAACTCTTATTTTCTCTTTGTTGCCAAGTTATTAATTGATGTTCAGGAGAGGATGGGAGGAAAGAATCTTTGTCTGGCTCTGAAAAGCACCAGATGTGCTTTTTTGAGCCGAGGAGAGGAATTAATTAAAATGAGGTAATAATATTAATCTGCCGACTGCGGTTAACGTTGACTGCAACAGGAGGGGGAGCTCTCAGCGCATCAGGCAGGGGAAAGGGGTCTGGTGGGGAGCCCGGCAATCCCAAACCAGGGAAGGCTGGGGGATGGAGGACGTCTTGTCACCCTCTCGGTGGCAATACCTGTGTGACTCTGGTGGCTGCTGCCACACTCCGCCCGGAGCCAGAAGCAGGAATGAATATTCAGTGATGAATGCCGGTGGAAATGCTGATGGGAGGAATGAAGTACAAATTAAGAAGCATTGGGATTCTTCTTAAAGTGTGTCTGTTTTGATTGCTATTTCTGTAGATTTTTTGCTATGTATTATATTGTTTAACAGAGCAAAAGAAAAACAGAATACATGTTTACTGTATACTAAGCTGTAAGTACCTTTTTCAGACATCAGTAATCATCCTTTCCAGCTGAGAAGGCAATACACTTGCAATAGAGCTCTCCAAAAAACAGCAATTGTCCTATTTTAATGTTTCTGAAGCTATCCCTTATGCAAAAGCCCTCCTGAATTTTATAAGAGTAAAATGAACAGGTCTATATAGCAATTTCATAGAATTAAAAGAGAATTAGGAATTCAATAGCAATTACACCTCTGCTGTAGATGAGGCTGGCATTAGCTGATGTAAGGCTGCGTGCAGACCTGTTTCTGCTGTGCAAGTAAACAATCTGCTTGCATATCCACAAGCATGTTGTATGCTGACTTGTCCCCCAGCCTCAGAGGTGCCTGAGCGCCTGGCTGTGCCCAGGGCAGGGGCGAGCAAGAAGGAAGGGGTCCAGCTGTGGCCAGACCTGTGCCCACTGCAGAAAGTGGCCTGGATGTGGTCACTGCTGCTCGTGCTTGTGAAAGGCCAGCAGGGCCTGAGAGGAGCTCGAAGTAGAGAATCATGTCAGCATTATTTACATCTGGTGCCTATTTATATGAAGACTGCCCATTTCTTCAGTTTATAAAAGTAATTTCCGAGGATAAAAATGTTAGAAATAACAAGGATTTGGGGGATACATAATACCCATGGGAAGTCATTGTGCCGCAGGTGCCCAAGTCACTTCATTATTTTTGAAATCCCCACTCTTAGGCTTTAAAAGTGCATGGGCACCATGATGGGACAATCTTCTTTTTTCCACCCAAAGGACAAACCACTTTTCTGTTGTGAATAATAGAAACTTAAAAGTTTCATATTTTTGGCATTTTTTTTCCATTTTCACCTAAACATTAGTTGGCATTAGTTAAAGAGATACTCTGTGGATTATGTGCTCGTATTGTTTCCCCTGCAAGAAAATCAGTTTCTCCTATTCTTACTGGATCATTTTTTATTTTAGACTCCCAGTCTGACAAGTGGAGGTGCTGAGAACCTGAGAGGCAAAGGCTTCTTTCAGGAACTCAGTGTGTGGCACCAGCGGTCCCCAGTGCAGGAGACACAGTGGGTATGGAACAGTCCCAGCCCTGCCGGGCTCCAGGAACAATCCAGACCAAGAATTCTGGGGAGAAAAATATGGTAAAGGAGAAAAAAAAAAAAAAAAGAGGAAGAAAAGGTCAAATGTCATTCTCATTTTACAGAAGTGAATAGGAAAAAATATGTTAACAGGTATCACAGCCCTACTTCAGCCACTTAGTACAGTTTTTCAGAACAGGCAAAGCCTGTGGCATCAGCTGAAATCTCACCTGACTGTGAAATCTCACCTGGGCCTGTGGGACACCAGCCCATTAAAGACACATCACTGAGCTGCATCATAGCTGGGGTGAACCCCAGTAGATGCTCAACAGACAGTGGGTGTACCCCAACTGTTTTACAGGTATGCTGGGCTACCTGCAACAGGCATTTCTGCCTGCTCACTTGAAGACTCTAGAGTTTTATTGATAAATTAGTGCTGTTTTTTCTGCAAATCCATGGAACTTTGGTGACATCCAGTGACAGGTTCTGCTGGAAGGTGTTTTTTCCCCTGGAATGACAGAAGGGAAATGCTGGTGCCCTGCTGCTTTCCCCTAATGGTGTTAGCAGGTGAATCTGAATATAGGCTGAAAATCACATGTACTTGAACCATGTACTAGTGACTTTTATAGGCAGTTGTGATTTTACCTTGGCTTTATGTTCGATCTTGAAACCATAAATTGCTGTTGGGTGTTAATTAATCACAATTTAGAGCAAATATTTTGCCCCATGATCGATTTAAATAAGCAAAGGTGCCTTTGACAAACTTTCTCAGGGTTTCCCCCCTAATGTTCTTCCGATTTGAGGTATCTCTTAAAGCAAATGTCTGAACATCAAAGTCAAAACTGTGAATAGTGCATGATGGTGTTGTGGTTTTTTTTTTTTTTTTTTTTTTTTTTTTTTTTTTTTTTTTTCAGATTAATAGTGGAGCAAATACTCATTTATTGGAGGGGGGTGGGGGGGGGTGGGGAGGGGGGAGAAAGGGGTGAGGAAAAGAAAAGAACCCAATCTGACAGCGATACACAAAGTAATAAACCAATTGTGGTAGCTTGCTCAAAAAGGGAGGCATTTATGGATGAAATTTCTGACAACAAATTATTACATTCACCTCTTAAAGTGTAGTGTTTTAAGCTAAATAGAATCAGGTTCAAATGACACTGTAAAATGGAGAGAAATAAGTGATGCTAAAACCATGTCATTAAAAACTATATTCAAGCTAAATTGCAAAATGGTTAGTTTTGTATAGTAACATTCAAGTCCTGGCAATTGTTCTTGTAATAAATATAATTTCTATAGCATTTTCTTAGATTATTCAGTTAATCGTTGGCGCTGTTTTACCTCTTTACAACAACGCGCACTTTCTTTTAAAAAGGAACTTGGTTATTTCTTTGGTCAGGGCCTATTTGCTCCTTTTTTATGGGAGATTTTCAATACTCGGCAATGCTGCCGAGCAAAAAAGGTCCATCCACTTCACTTGTGATGCCTCGTGCATTACCTAAAGCACAACAGAACAATGGCAGACAACAGAGCCTTTCTCCCCGCTAACAATGCAGTCACCATGACAACCAGCAGAAGAACGTTTGGCCAGAAAAAGCTTGGAGCTCGGCGGCCCCGACTAATCAAAAAATGGAATAACATGACAACAATTACACTGATGAGTGAGAGGGAAGCTACGGATGCATTCAGACACCTATGGCACTGCAGACTGGATGCATTCAGCATTTCTGTTTAGTGTCTTGTGTTTTTTAAGAGCAGGTAAATAGACGAGATCGAATTGTGTAACAGAATGTCAGCGCTCTCGTTAAATTGAAAATTCCTTTTCTTTTGCTCTGCTACTTCAAGCACACTGAAGAGGCTTTAGGAGAGATGAGGTTTTGAAGAGAAATATGTAATAGATACAATATGAGTGTCACAAGGCAACTTTATTTAGCTTTAAAAATGTAAACTTGGATTTTCAAACACACAGATGCAAATAAATATGGCCAGATTGTGCAGTGAATAACTGACCTCACCTTTCCCTTTAATTCCAGAAAGCTGGACATGTGTCAAACATTGATTAGAAGTGATGGCTTGTTTATAAACCAACCACTTGTGTGTATTCGTATCCACTGTAAAATATATCACAGCCTTTTGTACAGATCTTTGCTCCAGCCCAAGGCAAACTTGAACTGCAAGCGTACCTGTGCCGCAAACCAAGCAACAGACACAACACTGTACTTCTCTGAAATACCCCAAATTTAGCTTTGTGCTAATAGCCTCCTATTATAAGCTCCCAATTGTATGTTAAAAGTTCTGGTATTTTCTTTATAGGAAAGGGGGAAGGGAATTTCCACTGCTATTGCAGGAAAATGCATCTGTGATTTCTACTGTTGAGAATAATTTATACATTTTAGGGAGGGGAATAGAGGAGGGAAACTGCTGTTTAAAAACTGTGAGGTATCTGGGGATAGCCAGGAAGTGTTTCGGTAATTTGGAAATAGCAGTGAGCACAAATCCCTAGCCATTTCTTTGTGTTTACCTAACAATGGCATACGATAGTTGTGCTGACAATACTTTCCATACTGCTCTGTGCCTAATCCAAAATTGTCTCTATGCCTGCTCCTGCCTTCTTTCATGCCCTTGCTGGCTCCTAAGTATATCCTGTGGCCAGCTTTAGTTATCATGTGGAATTAATTGCTTAAAAGCACCATTAAAACCACTATCTGAAAAAAGTGCTTGGGCAAATCCTTGTGCTTGCTTGAAGCACTTTGAACTTGACTGGTTGTGTAAAGGCGCCTTTGGCCATTGCAAAGAGAAAGCTGGGGATGTTCATAGCAGGTATAAATTCTTGCCTGGCACAGCCATCAGCACTTATCACTGAGTCTCCCAACACATAGGATGGGCACCAAGGATAGGGCATGAAAAACAACTCAACAGACTAAGGATACCAAGCTACAGCAAAACCAAACCGCACCTCATATGCAGTGGTCATCTCTTTATGTTGGCACTATAAGAGATTTTAGGCTTCTTACATCTGGTCTGCCACTCTCCCACTAAATTCTGCTCTCTAACTTGCCCATCAGATTCTTAGCACCATTTTCACATCTAAGTTCAACAGTCATATAGACATGGATGCATAAAGATCTTTAACCCCATATGCTTTTATTTATTTATTTATTTATTTATTTTCACACATACAGAACTCCTTCCCTCTTGCCCTCTGAGATGTTTGCATTTCACTCAGGTACTGATGCTGGCCACTTCCTTTGTTCAGCCATCTAACACCCACCATCCTACCAAAACTGGCAAATGCCTAGTTGAGCTCAGGCTATTTGGAAGTAATGTTCCCAAACCAGAAATGAACTTCTCACTCAACATAAAAGTGCCAACCCCCACCATACTTGCCTGGGAGTTTGGGGTATTGGAGCTATGAAGAGAGACAAAGGCAGATTAGAAGGTGAGCTTAGGTTGTTTACTGGGTACCGTTTACATTAAATTAAATGAGGTATTGGAGAGATTAGATGGAATAGGTCTGAGTGATAATGGTAAAGCTTAGCAGAAACCATCAAAATAAGCCAGAAAGGGTGTAAACGAGGTTATGTGAATAGGGGCTATGTTGAAGACTAGCTCAGTTAAGCCATAGCTATGCTGGAGAGTAGGGATAGAGAATAGATTAATCTAGAACAAGGCTGGGACTCTTACCATGGTTTGCACACTAACATGCTTGCCCTAGCACGCTGTAGCCTTTGGATCTGTCTCCTCTCCTCTTATATCAGGCCTGTCATTGCCACCCCTGGCCTTCTCCTGTTTGTTCTAATGTTAAACATTAAAAGACCATATTTCCCCTCTTTTTATTTTTATTTTTTTTTCCCCACAGAAGACCATGTTCTCCCTTGCTCTACTTCTGGCTCTCCTCCCAGTTAAATACCCTGAAGCATCCATGAAGGGAGACACAGAAAGAAGATAAGTCATAGGATAGGGTGCTTTTTTTCTGCTAGAAGTGGGGCAGCAAATGCTTCACCTGCCTGTGAGTTCCTTGTGACACACCTTGAACAGTCTAATATACCTTTGTGGCAGGCCATTTTCTTCAAAATATAGCTGTCTCCAGAAATTTAACTCTGCAAGAGAATTGTAAACGTGCCTGTTCAGGAAATTGGCAGACAGGAGAAGAAGATCCCAAGGCATTTGGAATTGTTACAGCATCTCTGTCACATCAAAGTTTTTTGTAAAACCTTAGATATACCACTTCTAGTTTATACATGTGAAAACTCTTAATAAAAAAGCATAACCTATTTTTGATAAAGAAAACCCAGTGTTGCACTTTCAAACCTATTTAACCTTCATATATTTAATATTTATTTATTTATTTATTTATTTTCTCCATGGGTAGAAACCATATATTAGACAACCATCAACCTTTAAAATTATTGTACTCAAAAGGTAGGTGCTCAGGTAACCCAAACCCATCAAGTAACATGTGGGTTATATATGTGAAAATACAGTATCAAATGGATTTCTAAACAAAAAGTTGTGAGGAGAGGAGAAGACAAGACAGGAAAGGACAGGACAGGACAGGACAGGAGACAGCAGAATAAGGGCAAGGATAGTAGACATCAATACTGCAAGACAGGGTCAGAGCATGAGGGAGACACAGGAATGGGGAAAGAAAGAACATCCCCTGAAGGACCTAAATAGGATATTTACTCCAAAAGTCTCGCTTCAGGATCTGATCTGGCTGCTTATTTCAAATAAACAAGCCCTTTTATTACTCACACATGTATACAACCTAAGGGGATGCTCCATAGCACACAAATTCTGTGTATCATTTATATGTAGTGAAATATGGCATTTTCCTCTGTTAAATTGTGCCAGGAAGCTTTATACACTACTGAGGTCAGGATACTGGTGGTCTGTATTAGCCCAGGGCATTTTTTGCTGTTTTAAATACAGGTGCTATGTTTGCTCTTTTCAGTCAGATAATACCAGCCTGAGTTGATAGATTTTTATTTTTACTCCTTTCTATAGGGCTCACAATTTCATGTGTCAGTCCTTTCAGTAGTCTGGGATGAAGGTTATCTAGTGTACCTTCCTGGAGCACATTGAGTTCTTTGAATTCTTCTTACACCTAAGATGGAAAAACCTATTCTAACCATTTCTATATACTTTTCCCATTAGCCAAGCTGCTTTTGTTCCCAGCTTCCACTTTGTTATCCTAACTGAAACCTAAAGTAAAATAATGATTTAGTTTGTGGGCTGTACAGATGTTATTTTTAACCTTATCCTCTTTTCTTTGATCCTTCTGTCTTTATGGTTGAAAGCAGGGAACATTTTTACTGCTAGTTTTCACCTTCTTTTGAAAGACATTTTGGGCAAAACCCTGACCTGGTCTTCCCATTACTTCAATGTAGTGGAAATATTTGCTTTCTCTTCAATATGTTGCAAATGCAAGGTGTTCGAAACATGGTACTTGATCTTGTCTGATTTTACTGAGCACTGAGTTCTCCCTGTGTAAATATGTAAAAGTAAAAAAGTCTGTAAAAAACAATCTTTCTTTATGTTTCTCAGAAGTATTAGTAACAAGTTAGAGTATTACTAATAAGAATGTTTTACTTAAGTGTCTGTACAAAAATTCTTTCACTGATAGGTTTCACTGTAGGTTTTGATATCAATGAGAAAAAAATAGTGTAATGAATACAAGAGACAGAGGAATAAATTAGTACCAATTTGTATATATTATTATTTGCAGTATATGTATGTTCTAGGTTAAAGAAAGGCCTTAATGAATATAAAAACAAAACTCCATATGGCATTCTGTTCCAATTAATGGAAATGTTGTGTGGCCCTGTTTTCTCATATAATACTGTTTCTATTAAAACTATATCACTGTTTTTCCCTTGTAAATGATTGCTATTTATTTATTTATTTAAAGAAAGGACTGTAGTTCTTAGCATAGTATAACATTTAAACTGCTCTGGTTGCTTTTGGTGTTCAATCACCTCATTTCTTTTTTACTTATTTTCTCCTGGTATTTAAAAATCATGGTAATAGTTAAAAAAAATCTGAATGCAAGAAGAAACTTGTATTTAAGTCAGAAATAGAACATTGTTTAGTATATTAGTGGAACCAAGTTGAAATATTTATACAGTATATTCATTTTTTTTTCAGTTGAATATGTCCTTACTGCTTTTTATTTTTCTCCTTTCCACATAGTAGCCGTATTCTGATCTGAGTTGCATTGTTTTGGACTTCTGATATTTGAATTTTCCATCCATAATTAGTATTACTCCAGTAAACTTCAGGAATGACCTAAAGTACTACTCTTCACCATAGGGTGCTTGGGGCTATTTTTATGATCTAGTGCACTTTCAACAAGGGAATGATCTACACTCAGACCTACACAGAGTGCTGCAAACACCTTTTGTCTCCCTGCTCTGCCCCCTCCATACCCATCACCTACTGACAGTATGATGATCTAGAGACAATTTTATTTATTTTCTTTTGCGCAGCCCCACTCCATTTCCATGAACAAACAGCAAAGACAACTCACCAAAGTGCAGCTGGCAGAAGTATTTGCAGAGGTATCAGACTTTGGGATATTCAAAGAGTCCCTTTCTATCCATTGATAGCTGTTTGAGTCCCTCATTGAATTTTCAGAGTTTGTTTGTTTGTTTGTTTGTTTTTTCTTCCCCTCTGCATCTTCTACTTTCCCTGGCCTGCTCACCCATCTTCTATTCCATGTCCAATGCTCCTCACTTTTCTTTCCATTAAGCATCTTGCTCCTCACTTTTCTTTCCATTAAGCATCTATCTACTAACTAAATATACCCATAAATAAAGTTTTATGTCTCTTACAGCCTGATCTAGACAGTCTGGCTGATGTAAAACCTAAGCTGTTTTTACTTAAGGAACTTGTTCTTGTAAACAGCCAAGAGGTCTCTGTTATCAAGGGCTAGCAGAAAAGTGGTTCATGTCACTAAATGCACAAGAAAAAGAATGCTAAAGATGAATGAACAACTGCACTTGCAAATAAGCAGTCTATCAGTTTTCAAAGTTTTGGGTTATTGTGTCCAGAACAAATGCTCTACAGGTTCATTTAACAAGCTTTCTAGGGGAAAGATAAGCCAATATTCTCAAAAAGCACAAAGAATGCTGACAAGCAATCCCTGCCTGAATCTTAGAAGAGGTAAAAATGCAACAGTAGAAATGTCAGGCTGGGAATTTGAAACAGTCTCCATGTTTTTCATTTCTTTTTAAGTCGAAGTGGGAAGAAGAATAATGCCTGGCCGACAGAATATCATCAAAGGACACAGGTGCTGCTTCTCCACAGACAAGAATCCACAAGCTGCCCATTCTTCTTTAAACTACTGTGGCAGGTAGTCTGGCGCCAGCAATGAGAGTGGTTCCTCTGACACCCAGAGGAATAGGCTGCCAGGAAGTCTTGTTGGGCTTTCAGAGGTGAGCTTGGGCTGTGGAGAACTGGGAAGCAAGAGAAGAACACAGTCCTACCGTTCTGTCACTTCCCTCAGCAGTGCACCACAGAAGGAATCTGCTCAAGTACCAAGGGTCATGCTGTGGTCCTTGGGGTCATGGTGTGGGTCTCCAAGCTTGGCCAGTTGCTGATAAGAAGAGTTCATCAAGTCCTCAGGACCTTGAATAAGGTCTAGTTCATATCTTCAGGTGAAAATGAGTATATTAAGTGAGGACTTTGTCCAGAAGCTGTTATTTCTGTGCTCTAGATCTAATTTCCACAATGTTTATGTGTGATGACCTGCAGTTTGTTTTTGTTTGTTTGTTTGTTTGTTTAAAGATTCTGGAACAGATCTCGGCTGTTTTAGAAACTACTATATTTTATTTAAATAATAACTGTCCCAAAATTTCTTCCTACCCACTTATTTCATCCAAGATCCTTCTAGTCCATCTTCATCCCTCATCCCTCATTGTCTCATTGAAAGTTCATGTGACTTCTGCTTGGTCAAATCTTGGAAGACTGCATTACTGCCCTTTTTCTGCCATTAACAATTGTCTCATCATTCACCTCCACAAGTTGTCATTTACCTTCCAGATATCCAGTAATTCATATGAAAAATTGTTCTCAGAGAGTTTTTTGCAAAGGTCTCACCAAGATTTGTGTCACCCCCTTTGCTTCTCTCTTCACATAAGATTCTTCACATAAGTTTCTCCTGGTGACAATTAAAGATACTCCCATCACTGCTGCCCACAAGCTACCAGAGCTAACAAATCCTAGGGAAGAGTGAGACACAATGTCACTGGAAAACCCATGACACAAACTCCTTCTAAGTAGCAGAAAGTCACTGTCTTATACAAAAAGACAAAACTTGGTTTTGTAGAGAATAAAAGTTAATTGATATCTTGGAACAAGAAAAGTGGTTTACCTCATTTTTATTGAACTAAGCAAGTAAATGCACTGAGCTCGAGAGTTTTAAATCAGACTTTTACAGGACATGTATTTTTACTTGGTGCAAAACTGAGAATATTTCCTTCCAAAAGAAACACAACCTTAAATAAAATCTAATGTAACAAAACAGCAATTTGAACTCTGAATTGTTTTCCAATACCTGACTATAGAGACGTATAATCACTGGTGCTGCATTCTTAAATTGAAGTTAAAAAAGATGAGTAAAGAAATAATATCTAAATGGGTATCAGTGGAAAATAGGATTATTTAAGGAGACTCATCTCCTAGGTGGATAAAAATAAGATATTCAGGTAATTTTCAGAATGCAAAGCTATCTTATACAATGGAGACAGCTAAAAAGTGCCATTTGCTAGCCTGCAGTGAATGATTTGTAGTCATCAGAATCCTGCAGGTAATTGAGGAAATCTGCATCGATGTATTCTGCACTACTGCAAGGATATTATTATAATGAGCCAGCGCGCATGGATGAGTGTAATTGCCCTCTAGTGCACAGCCTTGGAACTGATCCCAGCTGTGCTATAGGACCGCACTGCTCCAGAAAGAAAAAAGATCCTGCCGGTAAGTCTGAAAAGGGGGCAGCTGGATCCAAGCTCCGCTGGCGTCAGGTTGCTCTGAGTAGCCGTAGATGTGATAAGGGAGGGAATCCAGTTAGTGCAGACCAAGACCATCCTGGGGTCTGAAACAACACACGGTAAGTGGAGATGTCTGGGGGATTTGCTGCGAAACCTCAGTGCTCTTCCAAACCCAATGCTAACATAGCCACAGACATTAGGAGCCTAGATAACCATGGGCCTGTTTTGTATCGCTTCCAGTTGTTTGCTCGGGGTTGTGTTACATGGGAGGCTCGAGTTTCATGGCCTTTTAACAAAATCTGATATTTTTGTCAGTGCAGACAAAAAAAAAATAATCCTGAAGTTTGTAATTCTTTCCTCATATGGGCAAGAAAATTAGTCCTGTATTCCCCGGGCAAAATCCTCTCTGCACTACTGTGCAAACATTGAGAGAAAGTGGTTGGCAAGTAAGTTCATAGCTACAGCCTCCAAACTGGGTATTTTCTCTGAGTTACTTCTCACCATGTAAAATGTAAGGATTTGTCAGTAAGGGAAGAAGATTTCTAAACAAATCATCACAAGGCACAACATCTTGTCTCTTTGTGTGGGGAAATTCTTTGGCAATTTGTGCTTTTCACATCCATATCTCACTATCAGGTTGTTCATGGATTTGAGTTCTCTGTGGGTACTGGGGTTATGTGGGCATTCTAGTTACTGTAGGTAATTATGCACAGTATCTGCCTTCTCTCTGCCTTGTTCAGGGTTGCCTGACAACTATCCCGTGGCCTATAAGTAATTGATTATTGGCAGTACTTCAGTTCTTTGATTACTGTGAAAAGCTGCTATGGGTAAGGTAGGAATAAAATAATGTAAGGACTTTAATTCATTGTTGTCAATATTTTCCACTGATCTATTCTCTCCTCCATCCCTTGTGTTTCTGTCTCACAACTTCTGAGCCCACTGGCTAGTTTCAACCAGACTGAAATGATGATGCTCAAAGGTAGAGCAAGGATCTGAGTCCCAGCTGTCCTCCCCAGCTGGAGCTTCAGCCAAAGCTGCATCAGCACCAGCCTTACAGCAGTGCCCCTACCCTGCTTCACCACACATCCATGTCCCCTGCACCCTGTTCCCCAGCAGAACTGAAAGGAACAGAAGGCAAATACAGAAGGAAACCTTCTAAGAAAACATCATGAACAGATTTTACTGGTAATGCCTACTCTGACAGCAAAGAAACAGTCACCATTGTTTCTTCAGTTGTAATTCCAATTTGTAGGGCTGAGCTATCCATTCTTTGTCCCTTACTATGCTTCCCTATAGCAAGCTGGGTTCTCATTGATGAAGACTCCTAAGGTCTTTCCAGTAATGTATGAAGTCTGGATTCCTTTTAAGTCAGTGGTAAAATTCCTACTGATTTTCACAGGACTTTTGTCCATAGGGATTTCAGTATATGCTCCCTCTTCACAGTTTGTCTTTATTTGATACCTCATCAAAGTTTTAAATCTGCCAAAGCTGTATCTAAGCATTTACATTCTTATAAAAAGATCTACATATTTTCTAATCCACAACTTAAAAGAAAAAAATCAATTTCTGGAGATCATTTTCCTGTTTTTCACATCATTGTTCTTCTTTTCAAAAAGAATAAATACATTTGCAATGCAGTGAGATCCTTTCTACAATAGCACCTAAGAAATGGCCTCTGCCACCTGACATTTGCAGCAAAACTGTGTTATTACATTTAAATTTCCAAGTCTCAGTAGCCAGCAAGTTACTAGGGTTCTATTATAGTTGTGATACATGAACTGCACATTGTTATGGTAATGACTTTTTTTCCTTCCCTTTGAAGTGGCAGTGTATATACAAAGGATATCACGTTGGTCTTGGAATGATATCTCCTTTACTTCAACTCTGTGTACTGTGCAGTAATCACAATTGCATAAGAAAGAATTAAAGCACATTATAACTCCAGGTTCAGCATTCATGCTAGCTTAACAATGGTCAAAGCTAAACCAAAGCATCTGTAAGTGCTAACTTCAGAATAAATTAGAAGAAATAAAAATGGTACTTTACCTAGCCATCAACCATGATGCCCAAGAAGCTGGTCTTCAAGTTCAAGGATGATGTTGGGGCAGAATCCAGATCTACACAATGGCACTCAGGAAGCATCATGGTGGTTTACACTGGCGGTAAAAAAAACAACATTGTTTCTTCATATAGTCATTATAAAATATTACAGCTGACCAGATGGTGGAGCAATTACATTTCCATAGTTCTAAATGGCTATTTAGCTTATCCACTTGTGAACTGTTAATTAACATTGGAAGAGATATCATTCGTGTTCAAAGGAAAGAAACAAGTATATTGGACATGCTTAAACAAAGACTCGTGAATTTTATTAAAGCAGAGATCCAATTCTTTCACCTTGCTACTGACCCCAGTAAGAAACAAAAGAAACAAACAAACAAAAAGTCTTTGACAATAAGGCTATGGCATAAACAGATGAAGGGCAGGAAACTCAGCGAGCTGAGCAGTCCTGCGAGGACATGTGCACAACACATCATGTTGTTTTCTGCAAACAAGCTGAACCCCTCCAGCTGCGTGGGTGAACACATGCTGCACTGAAGATCACTCACACACATGGAGGGATGAGCTGCTGTGTGAATGTAACCCCCTCCCCCAGGACCAGATAGCACTGTCACTTGCAAAACGCTGTGTGGCTGGGGCAAACACATGTGGGTATTTTTCTTAATTCATCTGCAACACAAAGAGTTTTTATTGAATAGTTTATCAGTGTGCTATTAAATTCTACTACAAACTAACAATTAGTTTAGCCAAACAGATATACATTTCAAAGTACTTATATTCCTGTACTGTTCTAGAATGATTTTTTTGCCATTGCCTTGATGTGGTTACACAAGAACAAATGCATTAATAAACAAAGGAGACTAAGGGCTGAAGTGAATAAGGCAGGGGAGGTTTTTAGGAAGAATCAATTAGACAATCAAATTTAAATGAAAAAAAAAAAAAAAGAAGACAATGCTTCTTTAAGACTGAACATAAAAGCAGAGAGGGGTTTCATGTAGTTAAAGCATTTAAGTTAAAGCATTTACTTTAACTGCTCAATTACTGCTCAGTTAATTCAACTGCTTGAATTAGTCAATTCAAGTTAACTTTCCTGAGTTCCTCCATGTAGATTAACCTTCAGTCTTCTGAAGACTGGGGTAATGCACTTGCTGAGAAATGCTGATAGTCCTCAGCTCCTGCCTAGCTTCCAGACAAAGTCATCTGCATCTTCCTGCCCATGTGCTCCTGAGTCAGGTAGTTGTTGGGCCTTCTCTCTGTCCCTCAAGCAGGAAAGCATAGCCTGCTTTTACTGTCTGTGAAGTTAAAAATACCCAAAACAGTTTCAGCAAGAAAATGTAAAGAAAAAATAAAGAGAGACAGAGAGAGAGAAAAGAAGACAGAAAAGAAGACTGATGTCTCATTCACCATAAAATGACTTCAGACTCCAGTAGCCCTGTAGTTAGCATGACCTTGGTAACCTGGGTTCATTGAAATAAAACAGGCTTCAATGACTGAAGTGGATTTTCATGTCACTTAAAAAAATTAACATGCTAAATGCTTTAATGTTACCCACTGGGGAAGGGAGGGGTGGGACAGGACTCAATGCACATTGCCGATCATTTCTGCCAATTTGATTTGTCAGTTATTTTTATGTCTTCTTGTTAAATGTAAAACGCTTAAGGGAGCCACAGGAGAAATGACCTAGGCACCCATATAGCAGTAGCAGCACCATTGCTGTTTAGGAAGAATCAGCCAAGTATGTAATTCATGTGTTTTCTTCTTCAAAAGACTTCTCTGAAGTGTGTCCTATTAGAGTATTCTACGAAGGTACCTTAAAATATGTGGAAATATATGATATAAATAATGTTCTTATCCATTATGGAAGACATTTAACTTAAAATGTCTAAAGGCAATCTCCAGGACAGTATCTGGGGGTAAACAAAATGGCAACTTATTTGTTATGCCATCCTGCTCTTTTCCCTGCGGTGGCAATTTCCAAATGCAGACCCAAAGCAAGAGCTCCTTCTCACAGCTCCTGGATGCTTGTCTAGGAGTTCATGAAGGTTATTTCCTGATGATTTCTTAGACTTTCCTGGCTCTGTTATCCCTTCTTCCTATATCTGTGGCTGTCCTGGTGTGATTACAGTGCCTAGAATATCCTGAGCTGCAAGGGTCACCAAGTCCAACTCCTGGGTCCACATAGAACCACCCCACAATCAGACCCTATGTCTGAGAGCATTATTCAAATGCTTCTTGAACTTCAGCAGGCTTCGTGCTCTGACCACTGCCCTGGGGAGCCTTTCCCAGTGCCCGACCACCCTCTCAGTGAAGAACCTTTTCCTAACGTCCAGCGTGACCCTTCCCTGTTGCAGCATAATGCTGTTCCCTTAGGTTAGAAAAGTATCTCAGGTAGGTTAAAACTGTTCCTTGGATGTCATGACTAGGATGTAGTGAACTGGCACCCAAGTTCATATATAAATTCTAGGCAGAGTTGTACAACCTGCACTCAAGCCCATTTCTAATTCTGTGGCTTCACTACTACAGTGAAAGCCACACCAGTGAGAGTTACCACGTGTAAATATTAAGTGGATTTTTAAGAACCATTAGAAGGCATGTGTTTCTGAATGAAAATCAGAGGATGAAAGTAGAAGTATCTGCTGGCTCTTCTTTGAGACACATTTGTAATACTCCATGAAAGGAAAACAGAGTCTGAGCTCCAAGAGCAGAGACAGCTTGAGCCCTCACAGCAGGTCCAAGTGGTTTAGTTTCTATTTTTAACACTTTGTTTACAGTGAAAAGCAAGTGAGTGTGGTCTAATTGTATTTTACAGGAAGTGCATCTTTAAGCAGGAATTGTACAAAACATATACTTGAAGATCCCAATTTTAAGAGCGTGTATAATATCTAGCATCAGATAGAAATGCTTCAGTGATGTGAAGGTACTGGCCTTGCTTTTTTTTTTTTTTTTTTTTTTTTTTTTTTTTTTTTTTCACCCAGAGAATCCCAAGTTACTTTACAGTGAGTTATTGTTAGTTGCGGGAAGGTCTTGGTGGTTGTTTTTTTGTTCAGCAGTGTTTGTACTCATTCTGCATTCACTTAAGTGGTGCATCCAGATGACTGCGTGTGCTGTTACAAGAAGGGCTGAGACCATTGCATTGAGTCTCTCCGTATGACCTTTAGCAATATGTTAACAGTCCCACTTGCAGACTATTAGCAAGAATCAGTTTTCCTTCACTTCAAAGTTGGATGCTGAATTATACAACTCCCCAATTCTTTTGACTGGTCTTTCTGTTTTCTGAAGATTGACTCATTTCCTGTATTTGAATAAGATAGTAAAAGTGGATATAAAATATTATTTTGCAATTGTAATCAGAATAGCTCTCAGTGCAGATATTAATAGTGAATTCTAAGACTCAGCCTGATAACAGCTGAGTTTATGGTTTCATGGGCTAGATTCTGCTCTCATTTGTTTCATTGTGAACCCAGAGTAACAGCTAGAAGTCAGTGGACTTGCTCCAGATTTCTGCAAATATAATGGAGGTCTGCCTCTTGCTCCATGTTTCTTCTGCAGTGGGGGTGACATCATCAGTCTGGGTGTATGAATCAGGGCACAGATGAATCAGTTCAGGAAAAATTAAAAGCAGCTCATTCCCTACACTGAAACTGCTCTTTGGATTCATTTGTATAAAGATATTTGTTACCTCACTGCTTTTTTTCTGAACCATGCAGATCCTACTTAACTCTATCACCTTTCTAAAGCCATGACTCTATTACTCCTATTACTCTATTTAATCTTTTGCACGCTTTTTTTTTAATATTTTTTATTTTTTATTTATTTTTTATTTATTTTTAGTTCATACTGTGGTCTACAAAACACTGATGCATGAAAACTTGCAGAATTCAAAGCAGAGCTACAGAAACGACAAACTGTAATGAGGTATCTTTTATCAGCGAGGCATGTGGCTCTTAGTTCTTCAGGAGAGGCTGTTGAGCTCCTTTGGAATGCAGTTTGGGTATTAATTCTTGATTTTGCCAGCTGCTGTGTTGCTTCAGACTTTCTAGAAGTGTGCATATCTACATCTGAAGCACTGTGGGAGGATCTAGCTCTGAATTTGGCTTTATTGGTTAGGGTTTGGAGGCTGAACTGCAAAATGAAGTTCTGAAATCTGCCTCTGTCATTAACTCAAATCAGAAATATTACCTTGGCACATTTGTCCTGAATATATAGAAGAAAAACATCAAAATTAGTAATACAGTGGAATATCATGATCATCCCATGCCATCTTTTGATGTAAACATCTATCATGGCCTCTATTCTGCCTTTAAGATTCAAGTGAAAACATAAACCTATCTTTGCTCAGATCAAGAAAAGTAGAGGAGACCTACTCTGTCTGCCGGCCAGGGGCAACCACTGCAATGCACATTTTGATTGACTCTTGGAGACTGATTGGTCTCGGAAAGGTTGTTAAATACAGAACTTCACATTTCTACATCACCCCATCAATCCTGCAGCAACTTAAAGATACCTTTGGAGCCTCTTTTGTGGGCTACCATGAGTGAAATACTGTGGTGGTCTCCTTGTTTCCTAGGGTGTGTGTTTTCCACGTTTCAACAATTGCTACTGCACATTATATACCAACTTCTAGGATAGCCAGGAATGAAACAAACCACAGAAATGCTTAAGAATAGATATGTTAAAGCCAATACCTAAGTATTTTTCATAAGTTCAGTATCTATCCCAGAAATGTCATTGCAGACATACATTAAGAAGACCATTGGTCTTTCTAAGTTTTGTAGGATCAAGAGCATTCTGTTAACTACTGGTGGATCTCAGTTGCCCAAATTACAGAATTACAGGAGTCAGGGTTAGCTGCAGTCCAAGTTCCCTGTGCTTTTCTGGACATTGCAAAGTAGCAGATTTTGAAGCATGGTTATAGGCTGGTTGCTAAAGCTGGCTTTTCAAGCATGCTGTGAGATGTCTGCATATGTTTAACCTTGTGCTGTGCCCAGATCCAAATCACATCAGTCCTGTGATTAAACCAACAGGGCAAACCCACTAAGGTAGGCATTGGTTGCCTGTCCAAGGTTCTGCACATCCTACCCACAGCAACTGCATGTCCAATGGATTTCAAAAATCTGCAGCTTCTGAGGGAACAAGGTTTAGGGAAAAGGAGAAAAGTAAGACCAAAGATGTGCAAACTTTACTTATGATTAAGTTTTGGGATAGACATAGATGTGGGATGGAAGAAATTATAGGAAAGAGGTTCACAGGACTCAAGGTTTCATGGAAATTCCTAATAACATGACTGATGGGGCTGCCTGAGTACTCAGAAAAGCAAATCCATGCCTGTGTCCACTGACACCTTGTGAGAGAAAGAAGAAAGTTGGACTGGTGTTGGGGCCCTGTTAAAGAGTCTGCTAAGGTCAAGGACATTCAAGGTCATCTCTTGACGCAGGTCATTCTGTGTGGATGACATAAAATCCTCATACCACCCCAGCTTCTCAGCTGGGTGTTCTGGCTCCTGGCCCTCCAGGTTCTGATAGCATTATTGGCATGAGCAACCTGTGACTGCCCCGGATCCTCAAGCCAGTGCTAAACCCTTTGCCTGCCCCTGCAGCCCTTACAGCCACTACTCATCGGGCTGAAGGCACTTGTCTGCTTTGGGAGGAATTCTCCCTTGAACAGTGAGTATGCATGATACTTGCCAAACAATAATGAACTACTTGATTACCTAAATGAGAATATGGGAGGAAGGACCTGATAGTCCTAGAGCAATGCCAGATCATTATTAAAGCTGGGTTTAGAAGTGACACCATTTCAGTGTGTCTTTGCTTGGCAGATTCTGGTTATTGAGAGTGCCCTTGTAGGGGATTTCACTGGGGGCTACTGTAGTGTGGAAAGCTGTCGATTCACATGAGGAGGTTTACAGGCAGAAATATTTTATTAATGGAGTGTTTGGCTCTTATAGGTGCTGTGGGAGAGCATTGAGGCATCACCAGTTCTCTTCTCACCTTGTGTAAGACAGGAGAACTGGATATGGTCCAGTGCCTGCGGGAGCTTATAACTGTGGCAGAGAACAGCCAACATGATGCTTTGCAATGCAGGGTGGGGAAGTTTTTTTGCCCCAGTAGAAAAAAACAGTTATTTGTTTCTTGAATGTCACACACACACACACTAAAACTGAGCAATTTAATTCAGAGGAAAAAAAATGCATATTAAGATATGTTTGGCATGATAGACATATTCTGACATGGAGTACATCAGGTGCAGATATTTCTTATTGATACCTATCTCCTTTGGTTGTGACCGTGAATGCAGTTATATTTCCACATATGTACTTGCTGATGTTTTTATTTCTTCAGTGCTGACGACATAAAAGATCTTTGCACTGGGTACATGCTTAGGAAAATTCCACTTGAACTCTGGAGCAATCTGAAGAATTTTGACAGAAAGTTGGAGGGGGGAGAATTTTACTTTGCACTCTCACTTGACTTAAGTCTGCTGCCTTTGAAGACAGCCGTAAAGCTAACATTGATTTAAATGGAAACGTAAGTAAATCAACCCTGATTGCTTTTGGAAGCCCTGCCCTGAAAACTCTGAGCTCACAAAACTTCAGCTTTTAATTCTACTGCTACTATGTAGATTACAGTTTAAAGAGAAATACTCTACTGTTTAGATTTTCATTAAACTCATTGATTTCATATGAGTTAAACTCATTTATTATAATCTTTTTCAATGAGCAGTGTTTTTTCCCTAAAGTCTGCAAAAACTAATGTTTTCAAGAGACTGCACTTAGGAAAAAGAAAGAAAACACTGGGATAGTGTTGACACAACTTGTTCTAACATTTTGGAACATGTGTCTCATACTGAATTTCTATGTGCTTTTTAAGAAGCAATATGTAAACAGAAGCAGTATTAATTTTAAAATAAAAAATTGAATGTTCAAATTATTTAAATAAGTACTTTTACCTAGTGAAAATCATTGCTGTGGCTGAAACATGATTTGATGGCTAATTTAAAAAAATAAATAAAAATTGCTGTCTGTTTGAATATTATTATGGAATCTCCTGGAAAATGGAAAATGCATTTCCTGACAGTTGTAATATGTGGGAGACTTTTCACTTAGCATTGCAGAATGAAAGAACAGTTATATCTGTAGAGATGTGCTCTTTCTAACAAGATATGTTATAAGACAGACAAATAGAAAGTATTTTCATTTTCTGGAAGAAGGAATATTGCTCTTATTTTTGAGGATGAAGCAAGCATTTTGGAAAGTAGTTTCAGAATAAAAGGGTTGGAATAATTGGGGATAAAAGTGATTGAGCTGTTGGTGTGGGGCTTGAGAAGTTTTTGGATGGATCAATGGGAAAAAAATAAAAATAAATAGAAGCCAGATCCCTAATACTAAGCATTAATGAGATTGCTACTGGAAGAAGAGATTGTGTTCATCTCTCTGACCTTGAAAAGGATCCTGACATGGTGAAATAGGTTCAGAAAAGAGTTACAAGAAAAAGTCTGAGAAATATGTCTGCAGTAAGAAAGAGTGTCTACAGAACTTCTACTTTCTACAGAAAGTACAGAAGTACATGTACCATCTCATTCATTTTATCCAGAAGACGATGCAGAGGAGACCATGGTTTGTAATTCCTACAGAGAGATAGATGATTTCTGATAGCCCAGGGCTCTTGAACTTTGCAGAAGTTGGCAGAAAAATTCAGACTGAAAATAAGGCAGTTTTGTTGTGATGCTAGTTAACTTTCAGAACAGCTTGCCTAGAGATGGAGTAAATTTTCTGTCAAATGAAATCTCTATATCAGGATCTATTTGTTATTATTATTTTTTTTTTTTACTACATGTATGTGTCTTCCTACCCATCCCTGGGATATAAAAACACAGAGGAATTACCAGCTGTAGACCTCTGTCCTGCGTCATGCAAGGGGTTAGAATAGTCCATTCTGCCTGTAAGTTTGTGCATATACATTTTAGACAGTGGTCATAAATAAAAGAGCAGAATGAACAGGATAAAAAGATGTAGAGATCGACAGTAGAATTGTATGGTTACTGGAGGTATTATGCTATCATATTCAATCTTTGGTTCAGTTGTTTCAGGCTCAATCTGGAAAGGCTGAGATCTTAAAAATTAAACTAAATAAGAGGAGAACATACCTTGAGGGATCTGCCATGGGATGGGTGTTGTATGTAAAGCTCAGTCAGAGGGGCTGGCGGGTGGAGAATTTGTGAATTAAGGGTAGGCAGCAAACATGCTTATCTTTACTGTTGTTTTAAAATCTATACATCCCAAAGGCAGTGGTTTATATTTCTCTACATATATAGAAACAGGCTTTTGCTACAGACAGCTCCTAATGCAGGTGAAAAACCATGTATTGATTACTTAAAGAAAGTTAAAATAAAAGCAATTTTTTTCCCATTTCCACACATTGCAGCTTTTGGCCTATCCACTCATAGCTAAAAAAGCATTCTTTCCTGATAATCAAGCTTCAGCTGTCTGAATTTCAGGCCGAGCCTCTCATCTTGAGCTCTGCTGAAGAGCTTCTTTAATTAACCATTATACCACAGATGTTATTGATTTTTTTTTTTTTTTTTTCAAATCTGGTTGAAACATCATTGTGCTGGATCGTCGCCAAGACGAAGGCCTGAATTTTTTGTGCACTGCTTTTACTCCTTCTGCATACCTTATTAGTCTCCATGTCTGTTAAGTGCAACCCTTAGTATTAACTCAGAAAATATAGCATTGATTTTTAGCCTTGCAGCCGTGATCTAAGGGCTCCTAATTTGGAATGTGGAAGCCTGAGTTCTCCGTGAAGCTGTATCACTGTATGCTTCCTACAAGTAAGACCTTTCACTTTCTTTACATTTTTGTTGGACTTTTGATGTGGTTTAAAGTTCTTAGAGTGCTTTTGTTGCAAGAGGAGTGGGGTGACATGACCAAACATGCCAGCCTACATGCATGGATGTGTAGATAAAATGTGGTCTGATTTGCAAGGGTGCTGTTCACCATGGTTTCTAATGATTTCAGCAGGGTTGTGGCACCTCAGTTTCTCTGTGAACACGTGTGCTTATCTTTAGCTGCCTAAGTGTAATTTTGGGGAGCTAAATATTGCTGCCCAAGTTGCAATGTTTCATCCTCATTGTTTTAAGTTTGATGATCTTGTTCTCTTTTAGCCTGTCATCAGGATACACAGGTCAAACTCTAGCATGGCATAACATCCTTAGTGGAACTGATTCTTGAATTTAAAGACTCAATTAAATCAAGTCTGCATTGTCAGGGCGTTTTTTCTCCCTTAGCTGGTGGGAGAGCCTGGGTCCCAGCCTCGAGTGAATCTTAGCCCTCCCAACAACAGTGCATTCCTTTCAAAACACGTCTTCCTCTGGTGACGAATTCAAGAACTAAAACAATGACAATAGGTTCTTAAATTCTGATAAGATTTCTCCAAGTTTAGTGATACGTTATTTAAACATAATTTGAAGCTTTTAAAATACTGTAATGGCACCTCTTGACCTTTCAGAAATCACATGGAGCAAGAGATGGTGAAAAATGTTTATTTACTCTGCATTAGAAGCTAAATCCCTGTTCCTTCTTAGAACCGGTAGTTCTTTTATACGCGGGAACTCATGCATGTCGCTTCCATTCTTCAAACAAGAGCTAGACAGTGCTACTTGAACTGAAGAAACAATGACCTGCAGTCTATCCTATGCCTGAGTGATAAACAACAATGCAGACCTCTTGACAAGCTCTGGCATCAGGCGTGGAGTCTTGCAGCTCAACATGTCTGCTGAACAGAAGTTAGAAAAAGAAAAGATCATCTTGTAAACAATTAATTAATGTTTGTCATGAATTATCATTTTTACTTCCTTCTCAAGAGGCTCAAAGGGAATAAAAAGGCATTTTTGCAGGTGGTGGCATTCAAAGTAAGGGCAATCAAATGTTTGAGAGCAGTGGCACAGCACTTTGAGTCTCTAAGGGTGAATGGTGCTAGGATTAGAGCACAGCAGGGGGTTGAGGGTTTCAGGTGTGAAGCTTAATGTTTGTGATCAGCAAAAAAAAGTCTTGAATTTATCTAAACTGCTCTTCTGCTAACAGTACTTCTAGCACATAAATGTTCTGAAAGTGACAAGTGTTCTCATTGCTCTTCTAATGCAAACATGATCTGCATTTGAAAGATGCATCCCTTTTGCCTAAATTAGAATGTGCATCACAAAGAGCGTAAGATGATGACCCAAAAACAGTTCTTTACACACACACACACACACGCACGCACGCACGCATGCACACACTTCAATTCAAGATAGAGACACAAAAATGCAAACTTCCACTCCTTTTTACGCAGCTACCAGGGCTGCTGCTCTGTCCATTATTCTGTTTGCGCCGCAGGTTTGTAATTAGGATGTTTTACCACTGGTGCTTCAGTTCCTATCTAGCATCATTCACACAGAGTTTAGTGTCTTTGCAGCGCTGTGCATGAGGAGCTCAATTTTATTTTGCCCAAGCAGTTTTCAGGGATTTTTATGCTGTTCCATCCTAATGCATGCACACTCCTTACCTCCTCCCCCTGCTTATATCGCTGAGCACCACAGAGAAGACAGTATGATAGGAGTCCTTAACAAGTTTAAGCTATTCTGAGGAAATTAATTAGTTTAGGAATTGTATAGAGTGTTTGCTAGCCCTGGGAAAGAAAAAAAGGATTTAGTAAGAATGGTAAACGGATTGTACAAATTAATTTCTTTCTCTCTTGGGACTGTATATTCGGCCTTTTTTGAAAATATTTTTCCTCTATTTAACATTAAATAAAACCTTCATTAAAGTAAGGAATGGGAAAGACATGTCCCTTACAGGAAAAGCATTGTGCAACACAGGTTAAAAATAAAAGCAGCAAGGGGAAAAAACTCAGATATATGGACCAATGTAGGAAAATCTGCACAGATCTGCTGTTTTTACTTTAAACGTTTCTGTGATGCAATATGCTGTTACAGTTTGGCATACAGAGTGAGTGTGCTGCAATCTAGCATTGAGAACCACTGAGGCAGACAGTGCAGACTGCAGACAATAACTGTGAAAGTAACTGTATACATATGTATACATATAATACTACACCTTAATTAAGCTATCAGAAAAAGGAGTGTTGCCTAATGATTTACTTCCTTGGCTGAGCTGGCCACGTAAGACTGGATGAATAACTTCTGCTTTCAGTTCTGAAGTTTGTCTGTAAAGAAGTCTAATTACCATGGAAGCCATTCATCTGGGAATTTTGGTATTTGATACTGTCATAAATTAATACATTAATTTCATAAGATACTACAAGACAAGGGAAGAATAGCAAAATAAATTAGATGAAGGTTTTTCACCCTCTTGCATAAGCTGCTATGGACTGACAACAACAGATCGGTGCACATTTTCACCAGCAAGACAATGAGGTTCAAGGACCAGATGTCTGTGCACCCCAAGGTCCTTTCACCTCCTTTTGGCAGAGCATCAGGGACTCCATGACGTAGCACTTTCTTGTCAGGAAGTCTCTATTTGTCAAAACAAATGAATTTTAATCCATGCTGTGGCAATGAGTGCTCACAGGCGGTGGTGGCAGGAGGAAGCTCTACGCATTTGCTCAGCCCTGGGGAGTACAACCCATCAGTAACTGAGCTCTGCTGTGGAGTTTCATTTCAGCAGGGGTCTGGATGTGGCCTTGTTTACCTCAGCGAGTCTCTAAGCCCCTCTTCAAGGTACCCATCAGTGGGACTGGGGAAAACTGCTCGCCATTTCTGTTTTGGAGTTGTTTTTTGTCCTGTAGTCTGCCTGGGCATACTCTAGTGAGGCGGACACCCCTCACCCTCCCTTCCTGGCTCTTTATTATTATTATTATTATTATTATTATTATTATTATTATTATTAGTTTGGTTGCTTTTTGCATAACTAAATAAATCAGAAAGAAATAAAGGTCTTCCTGAATATCAATAAGTTTTGCAGCTCAGGAAAAGTTTTCTGCCCCACTTAGTGCAAAGAAGTTTTTGTATCCAGAATCTGTGAGTTTTGCCCCAGTTTTAAGGACCCTTTTGCCCCAGGAAGAAGAGGAATCTGGTCTATGGTGTTTCTGCCCAAATTCCTGTTGTCAGCTGCTTGTTAAGGCTACCCTTGGAGGCAAGAAATCAAAAATATCATCAAGTGCTGTGGGACTATTTGTTTGTTTGCTTTCCCCTTCCTTCTTCCCCAGTGTCCCCTTGGCCAAGTTTCTGAGCTGCAGCCACTTGTGCAGCAGCTCGCACCCCACCTCTGAGGGCCGGTGTCTAGGGGGACCGAGCCAGGACCTCTCCTCTCCGCCGGTCAGGCCCCGTTTCAAAACACTCCTGACTCCCAGGAAGGCAGCGGTGCCGAAACCTGAGGCTTGCCAGTGCCAGTCAGCTGCTGTTTGAACTAAGTCCTGACCGCAAAATCAAAAGTGGGTCCAAAGAAAGCTGTAAACAGTGTGCAATGAGCCATTTGAAGGCAGCTGATGCCTCATTTGGGGTGACATGTTGTGGCTGATGAGTGTGGATGATGTGGGGTTTTCGATAAGTGCCTCATCAGTATCCTCATCATGATCGTGTTGCTCAGCCACGGCGTGTGCCCTGACTTGATTGTAATTGCCTGAATCTGCTCCTGCTGCTCAGGAGCGCACAGTAATATGCAATAAAACAGCAAGAAGTGAATGTTAACCATCTGAGTTCTGACATGGCTGCTGGCAGTTCAAGTTTTCCATTAAGGACAAAAAAAAATCTATATATACACACAAATATGGATATATAATTGCATGTTTATAATAATTATTGTTTGTATATGCAATAAACTCCTTTTATAAATAATGCATGATGGTCATATACAGATACATAGGTTTATGTATCTGTATACATCTTCCCCCCGACACCTGTATATACCATATACAAATGAATATCACATGCTCACGGTGTGTAGGTAAATAACGCTGGGGTGAAGAGCATCAGGACTATGTTTTGATTCAAATTTTTAGGGATGTAAGTAGAACCTGTAGTTAAATCTATGCATAGTCTTCATAAATCTTAATAACACGTGTGCATACAGATAAGTAATTGATTTTTAGATGCAGTTAATCTACTCATGTAAATGTGTGTGTGTGCTTGTGCAGGTGTGTGGGGGGGCAAGGTACACATGCATATGTGCTTCGTACCATTAAATTATTTTTTGCAAAGAATACAATTTATTTTCACAAGTTAACTGGTTTAGATTAATTCCATAATATCAGTGACTGGAAAGGGGAAAAAAAAAAAACTTTTTCAATGCTGTGTCTGCCGGTCTGATAACATGAGGTTGTTGAGAACTTGTGCCCAGTGGAAGTTCTTCAGATCAGAGATCTTCTGTGAGGGTAGAAGTGTCATTGCTCTGTCAAGGTCCCACTGCACAGGGCTGTCCTGGGAACCAAATTCATGTCCATCAGTGGCAAAACAAGTAGCAGTTTTGCAGAATTGTCAAAAAACAAATTTTAGTCAGAATGTGGGCTGTGCTTCCTGTTAATAAACAAGTGGCACAGATTGTGCTTGACTTTAAACTACGCTTACACCAAAATTATATTCACCTTTGGTTACTAGGTCAGAAAGATAATAAAACAACAAGATTATGGTTGTCTAATTGTGACGGCTCAGAGTTTAACACCGCACCCTTGCAGTCAACAGCTTTGGATTTTCTGGATGCAGCTGTTTTTCTGGCATAGCTATGCGGATATACAAATAATAAAATTTACAGAGGCAAACTCTGTTTGCAGTCAGTAACACTCACTGGAATGAAGGCGTGGGTTTCCTTCATCTCCACTCTGTTATTTAAGCATTTCAGTAAAAGTGCACAAAAATGTTTTGAAAATGTTATTTGCAGCAGCTGCTGCTGCTGAGCATAGTCCTGAGTGCTCTGTGCCTGCACGCAGAGGCTACCACGTAAGGAAACTCACCGCCGGTCCTGCTGTACCAAGCCAGGAGGATCAGTGTTAAAGTGAAGGCAGAGAATAGAGAGCTTGTTATTTGCCAACCCAAATCCTCAGGGCAAAAGACTTTTGAAACCTTTTAAAAATAATTCTCTTTCCCCAAATCAGGTGAAATTTGCACTGTCTTGGAAATGCCCTTAATATCTTCATTATAGAAAACAAATCTGTACAGATTATACACTCTAAGTCTGACCATTTGAGAGGTAAGACAATTGTTATAATTATAAATACTTCTGTTGTCATGTGTGATCAAGTGGATTCGCTGTTGTAGCTGAAATATATTAACTTTAACCCTTTTTAATTACGTATTTAGCACAATGCTGACGGAGTTGCTTCCCGATTCCTGCATTCACCCAGGGCCCCTCTTTATACTCAAAATATGTAGACAAATAGAGAGAGGAATTCCAGGGAGGATAGAAAACATGACTGAGAAGTTGGAAGGATTTGTTTATGAGGAAACGTTAGAAAGATGAAATGGGGAACTTTAGTCAAATGGGGTTATAAGCAACTAGTCTGTGTAGTGTTTATAGTTTCAGAATATGAAACTCATCACTCATATTAAATTAACTAGGCTTCATTCTCAAAATTTATATGTCACATACCTGATTGTTGCCTTTCTTATTAAACAAAACTACTACAAAAAGAAAATTCAAACACTTATACGAACAACAATGACTTTTCTGACTTTTCATCATTTTAAGAAAAGAATCTATGTTATTTCAGCACAGCAAATCGATAATAAAAGCATGGGTTATAACTGGATACAACTGTACAGACTGTTCAGATGAAGAACAACATTTCTTGACTTGGTAAATATTGATACAGACTGGCAATGGAGAATTTTTTAAAGAGAACGATAGCTGGACGAAAGCCCAGGTTTTCCCTCAGTAGCACCTACAAGTAGCAAAACAGCTTTTCAAAAGATGTTCTAGGATCCTCATTGCAAGAAACACTGACTATTAATCTAGGTTAAGAACTAAGACAAAATTTATAATGACAGCCCTGAGTTATGAAGTTTTGCTCTCTAAGTATTTCTTGCACTCTTTTTTTTTTTTTTTTTCCTCCTTTCTTTTTAATAAGTTTTGCATTGCACTCACATGAACACAAACAACTTTAGAAATGATTTATTATGATCATTATGAATAATCTTGATAAAAATTCCATTGTAAATTTTGCCAGGTACTCTCTAAAACATCAGGAGGAGGAAGTATGTCTTGAAAACTTTTTACACTAACTTAAAATAACTCAGAAGCAACAGCTTTACACAAGCTTAAACCACAATTAAAAGTGATGAATCATGCCCCACATCTTAGGCCTTTCTGAAATCTAAACAGTAAATCACAGAATCTTACCTGCAGAATCTTACTGTTAACTTTGCAGGATTAATGCACCTTCACAATAAATGATTTCTTAACAAATGGAGGATAAACAACTCTTTCAGATTGCAGTCTCTATGTAAGACCAATAAAAATGTATTTTTCTTTCTCCTTGAAGATTTGTGTAACATTGTAATTCCTTTGCATGAAAGAAATACTCCCTAATAATAAGATATAAAGGAGAGTACAAAACCCAAACAAACAAAATGGGATGAAAACCTGAGAATCAGGGTAAATCAATTGTAATAACACTTTTTTTTTCTTTTTTTCTTTTTTTTTTTTCCTATCTTTTGTGCTCTTAACCAAATGCATTGGCCCAGATTTTTCCATCTCTCTCACTTCAAGCCCCCTATACCAAGTTCTGTCTGTGCCAGGAGAGATCACTAAATTCGGTATATTTGGGTGCCACTTCCAATTCTGAACTGGTGTTCTGAGCACCTCCAATACAGAAATATTATTGCTGCATCTCAAATGATCAAAGAAATGCTGCCAGATTCAAGCTGGGCTGCAAATTCCTCTCTCCCTCCCCCTGGCAACCCTCCTTTCCTGCAACACACATGCAAATACCTCAAGTTTTGCTTTCCTCTGAGCAAGCAGTATTTCTAAGAGGATGGATAAAACTGTCTTGTGGACTAGATATGATAAGCAGTTTTCCATCCCTGAAAAAAAAAGGAAAATTTCTGGGACCACAGTTTTGATTGAACAGGAATAGCAATGACCAGATAAGGAGTTAATTGTCAGGAATCGGGGAAGAAACAATGGGTAGGAAGAATGGCATCAGGTAAAAATAAGGCAATCCAATAGCAATTTTAGAAGTCATTCATAGTTCATTGCAAGGTGAAAGTGGTGCTTGACATATAAATATTTTTTTCTTTCTTTAAATAAGCTGTAAACTTGGAACTAAACTTAGTTTATTACAGTTATTTGGGATTATACTTTTTGCACTAGTTATGTAAAGGCTGCAAGGAAGAAAGAGGTCTGTGTTGCCCCTTGCATGCTGCTTGTACAGCTCCTGTCCTGGTTGAGAGGGACGACTCTGGAAGGTCTCTGCTACTGCTGGTGTGCAGGAGGCTGCCTTATCTACCACCTCTCCCTTTTCTCAAAGCTTGTCTTGAGAAAGCTTGTTTTGACCCCTTTCCCAGGCCTGAGGCATCTCTCAACCAATGGGGCTGTGTGATATCTTTCCATACTTTGCAGTTTTTCTGCACAAAGGCCCCAAATGTCTGTCTGTTTTATGTCCAGCTCCTCCTGGGGGTGCTGCTGGCCCAGTCCCCACCTCAGTCTGCTGCGATTGAGTGAATTATTCTCTTGCTAAATAATGGAAAGGAAAGGGGTTCTTCTTGCTTTAACCTGGCAAACGTTCTGGCTTCACTCTTCACCTATGTCCCAAATATTTCCACGCCCTTGAGATAACACCAGAGATAAGGGGTTACTTAACTCTGTCAAATCACAGCATTTGTTCTACACAATGTATAACTGCCAAATATTTATGTGATTAACATCTGAATTCAAGCATACTTTAGTGGCGCAAAGATGTGATTAGTCTCACCAGAATATGATTTTTTTAATGGACGTGGCTCCCACTTTCCAGCGAAGATTTAATAGCTGAGTCCTGCAGGGAAGTCTCCATTTACTGAACTTTTATAGCTGTAAAAATATCCTAGGGTACATTTCCTAGCATGCAGCATGGCACAACACAGAATTTAAATGATATGTCGTGTTCACAACGAATGAACAAAGTACGCGTTTTCAAACAGTACTCTTTTTTTTTTTTTTTTTTTTTTTGGCCAAAATCACATAAACTACCAGTACTGAAAATTAGCAGGGTTTAGGTGTGTGGGAACAGCCTTTTTCCTCTTCAGCCCATGGATCTGGAGTGAAGGCTGAGATGCTCAGAGCTTGCTTTGGGAGAATCCTTGAGTCTTCTCCACTGGCCTGGCACAGGAGGCCTGGAGGCGGTTCAGCTCCCACAGCCAAGGAGAGGGAGCATCCTTGGGCAAGAGCATCCCGCTGGAGGCAGGGCTGCCCTGGGGAGGGCTGTGGGGCCGGGGCAGTCCCCTGCTCACTGCAGACAAGACAATGGCCCCCCAGGGAGGAGCAAGGTGGGGAAGGCTTGAAAGCCTCTCCTGCCTTTAGAGGTACAGGAACCAGGGTGGCAGCACCTCATGGACCTGAGAGATCCTTCTTCTGGGAATGTAGCTACTTACTTTTAAGCCTGCTTAACCCCAATGCACAGAGGGGTCTGTGGCAAAGTCATGGGCCCTTCCATAAAGGCTCTGAGCCCTACCAGGTTTCCCAAGAGATCCAGCTTCACAGTGCACAAGCTTGTGTTGGAGAGGCTCCTGAAGCACTGGGCATCACCTGAACATATCCCCTGAACATAACCCCTGAACATATGTTTTTTAATCTGACATGCTTTTTTGTCCCCACAAACTATTGCCCACAAGAACAGGAAGAGGCTCCTGAGCCATGCAGCAGAGGGCAGAGGCCCATTGCATGTCAATGCATTTACAGATGGAGAAATGGAAAAAGAAAGAAAGAAAAAAAAGAAGACAGCAGAATAGTGTTAAAATTATAACCCCTCTACCCTGTGTGACTTTTTTTTTGCATAGTTAAGACAACTATGAAAAATAAATAAGTTATTGCTATTGTCAAGAAAATACCCAAACAAGCAGAAAGTATGAAATATGTGTTGTCAGTAAGGGTGGTGAGGACAGCCAGTGGCCAGCTGAATTGCCTTTCACTGAGAACTGAGGGCTCAGACTGTGTGTCTGATACAAGTAGCTGGGTGTGCAATAACTGCAGAATCAGCATCTTGTTTTGAAAGGACTCCTGCAAATCCTGCAGGAACATTTCAGTACTAGATGGTGTTGCTATGGGCACCAGAAGGAAGCTTAATATAAGAGAAACTGTCTTAGGAATTCATGGGGGATGGGCGTAAACATAAGACGTAGGTAGGAACTGGAATGTCCCTGGCACTAAAAAGCAAATGCCATTTGGGGGTTTTCAAATGTTCTGTTAATAACATCTCGGCACAGTTCTTTCAAGAGTGAAAATATAAGGTTGTACCTATTTGCAAGTTGCCTAAAGTGAAATATAGGCAAAGAGGTGATAAAGTTCAATGAGCTGTGCATGCATGCCACATAGCATAAGCGTACTGAAATCTGGATGCTCTAGAAATAATATCTCTGTAAAAACAGATGTTATAAACAGGAACAGAAAATGAGGGGACTGTAAGTAAACTGCAGTTCCCTGTAGGACTTGTGAATAAGAATCCCTCTCTGCCTTTGAGTACAATTTCTACTTCAGGGAAAACCCACACTGGCAAAGGACACCCGGCTGGTTTAATCCATGCTTAGATTTCTTCCATTCTAACTGTCTCTCCACCAGTGTAGCCTACCTAAGTGGACAAAAAGAAAAAAAAGTAACTGGTGTAGAATAACTGCAAGTGTATCTCAAGACAGACAAAGAGAATGCAAAATTAAATTCTCAATGTGAAAAGGATGGGACAATAAGCCCCTCTCCCCAAGATACCTTTAGAGAGGATTCCATTTCAGTGCTTTCTTTCCTGCTTGCTTGTATTATTTTTCATTGACGTGTCCAAAGAAAGCCTGAAAGCCTTTTATTATTTCTTATTTTCTTTTTCTTTTTTAGTATGTGGCATAAGTTCTTTTTTTATTATTATTATTTTCCTGCCAATGTTAAAGCAGTTCCCATTTCTCTAGTTTGTTTCTGACACCTAGCTGTGATCAACAATGCTTCCCACTGAATCACTTCTTTCATCTATTCAGCTTCTGTTATTTCCCTTATCTCATCTCCCCCTTCACCAGCTTACCTCTCATTAACCCTCAGGGTTCCAAACACGTTGTATCTCTCCCAAAGATACATATTTTTATTCAGACATAAGTAATTTTTGCTTGCTAGCCTCAGTATCCATAATTCCCTGGCAAAATAGCTGTGTGTAGTACATACTCTTTATGTTGCAGTGAACAATAAAGCCAGACATTAATTTATACTTGTACATTGTACACTCTTGCACTTTACCATTTCCCCCTCCGAATGCAATAGTCACATAAACTCATACTCCTCTCACATAGGAAATAGTTCACTCCACAAGTAAAAAGTCTGTTTGGCCAACAGTTTTGTTTGACCAACAAAAATAATGTTTTATAAGAGCGACATTAGCCTATAGCAATGTATTTAAAGTCACATTTTAACTTTGAAAGTAGTGGTAGTGATGAAACATTAAGCTACATTTCTGCTGTCATAAAATATACAAGGCTTTCTAGAAAATAACTTCTCACAGGTATGACAATACAGAAATTAAAATTTAGAAAATAAGTTTTCCAATATACAGCATTGACTTTTCCAAGGATGAAAAATGTGCAAAACCTCAGAGATCTAATGCCTGAGATTTAGCTTTAACTTCTGTGGCTGACACTGGTGAAGGGGGCTGGAAATGACCAATTATTTATGCAGATTTCCCTTTTTATTATCACTCAAATGTACCATTTAACTCAGTTTCAATCCTGAAGTTCTTTCCCAGTTAAAATTCATATAAAGTTTTTGGAATTGCATATTGCATACCAGGAGGTAAGAGTACGTATTTTGATACACAGACGAACTCAGAAGGCTCATTGCTTGTCCTGTTAAATAACATACATGTGTCAACAAGATTATGCAGACATCTACATTTAAGAAGAATTAAGGTAAAATAGTGAAGGTTATGTAGATAATTTCCCAATTCATCATGAATGCATAAAAAGAAAACGTATTTTGGAAACCATAGTTGTTCCTTTCTAATTCAAGCATTATTATCTTTGGCAACAAAAGTTCTTTAACACTCATGGAAAATACTTGCTATGTACATTTGTACATTAATGTATATTTGTACATTAATGGACATATTTATTAGAATCAGGTGGACATTTTTAAGCATTATATTAAAAGAAATTAAAATGTGTGAATGGATTCACATGTCTGAAATTAAAATCTAATGGTTGGATTATTTGATGTTTTTAAAAGAGAAATGAGGTTATGTTGTTGTTTCCTTGTTTGTTTGTTTTCTGTAATTTGGGTAGCATTTCATCTGATTTTATTATTTAAATAACCATCATCACTTAACTGCATATAATAACTTTCATTAAAAACTAATAATCAAACAAAAACTTTAAAAAATTAATGCAGCTTTCATATTTTTAGAGAAAGCATTTACAATGGTTTTATGGTAAACATTCTCAAAATTCACTAAGATTTTAGCACAATTCATGCGATCTTTTGAGCAAAAGCAAATTACAAGAACTTTGTTATAGACATTAAAAATAATTGGCATCACTAAAAATCTCAAGTTCACGCCAGGAGCAAAATAAATATTTTAGTTACGTTGTTTGCAAGTAGTCCTTGCTAATTTAATCATCACAGATCCTCAGTCCTGTGTAACTTAATCTCTCATTCCTCTTATATTTATTGCTTCAAAAGGTTAGTTTTCTGTTATACAGAAGCCTATTGCTGCATCAAAGATTTAATTGAGATCCTTTTAAAGTATCATGATTGTCACTATAAAATCATGCATCTGCAGAAAGTGCATTTATACAGAACTTACAGCTTTAAATTTTACTTAGAAAAAAAGCCTTATACTTTCCTGCCGGTTTTGAATGCAGATTTACTATAAAATAAGTGAATAATAATACTAGGTTATTTTGGAAAGTGGTCTTTCATGCAATCACTGCATTTAATACAATCCCAAAATGGCAGCCCAACAGGTGGTCTTTTCACAGGGTTAAGCCAAAACAATCGGAACAAAAAGGACACCAGAATCTAATGTTCTTCAGAATTTAAAAAGCTGTTCACTTTCCTTTGTTAATTTTCAGATTTAGCCATGTTCATTATTGTTGAGCCACAAATGCAGGACATTCTTTTTTGACATTTTGCCATAAATAGACACTGACTGAAGCTGACTAGCCAGCTAGCTGTTTTGTCACATGCAAGCGGAAACTACTTATTAACAATGAGCATGCATTCTTGGTGCCTCAATGGCTGAGGAAAGCACCAGTTTTAACATGCTGCAAATCTGGCAAAGTCTAGGTTAACAAAAGTATGGTTGACAAAGGATGAAGTTTCTCTTCCTATATTTTCCTCAAAAGTAAGTATTTAATTCTGGCCTAATGAATTTGCCTGGAAGACTGGGTGTCACGTTGACAGGCTCTTGAATGTCTGAAAATATACTTCTGCATTGTGGACTCTCTTTGGAGGGAACTATTAGTTAACCAGCAATTATGAACATCAGGGGTGAAATCTAAGATGAAATACTTGTTTCTCGGTATTTTAAAAGTTTTAAAAGTTCCTTGTTACAGTGATCTCAGTCTCAACATGTGTAACAAAAGATGAACCTGGTCCTATGAGTCTTTAATGATGCAAGGAGCCTTTACAACTGCCTTTATTGCACTGCAAGGAATTACTCACACAAGTAGTGGGCACATAGGCAGATCAAGCTTTTTTTCCTCCTATGTGTGAAGAAATGTGTAACCCACACATTTTGTATAAAAGGCTGAGCTAAAAACGGTACCTACCTGTTTGAGTCCAGTAACTGAATTTATCTTCAAAACTTTAAATTTACTGAGTCAGATCTGCTGCTGTATATTTTAAACAGAGTATTTAAATTAATTTAAATAACAATTATTAATGAAGTATTTTTTAATGAAGTATAAGATTGGGTTTTTGTTTGTTTTGTTTTGTTTGTTTGTTTGTTTGGGTTTGGTTGTTTTGTTTCGACATTTCCAGCTGAATTCAACACTTTCAGGCTTTCCCACTGCCATTACCTTGGGGTTTTTCCCCACGCTGAACTTGGGCAAACAAGGAATTGCCTGGCTCCCTTCAGGTTGGCTAGCTGTGCGTACAGAGACTTCCAACTTACAGAGGGACGTATCAGTATCTCATCCCTCTATCTCTACTACTGGTGCACAGAGTATTGCTGAGGAATTGTCTGCTCTGAGCAATGCCTGGCAGCTTCAAGGGGGGAGCTTCAAGCCACCCTTGACAGAGTTTTTATGGCTCCATCAAGCCAATCTACTGAGGCAGCTCTATGGGAGTCTCTACTGTAAATTAATTTCCATATTACATGTACAATTTTTTGATATATCAGACTTTCCTCTGCTGTAGGTTGAGGAACTGCAACACTCTCCTGTGTAGCAGCATGATGCTGGGCAGTGCATGCCACCCAGTGCCTGTGAGAGTCATGGGGATCAGATACCTGCTGGAGTGAGGTGTGTGTTTGTAGACAATCCTGGTGTGGTGTCAGGCTTTGGCATTAGACCTTTGTTTAGTGGTTAGATTAAAATTAGATACTGTTTACCTCTTACTTTCATCATACAGTTTTTGGTGGAAAACATAATTTGCTTCAAACTGTCTTATGAAAAGATATACTGAAGAATACATAAAGATTAATGTACTTGAGTTTTAAAATACCTCTGTTCATAATTGCTTACAATACTAGAAAGGTATTTTGATCACTGTTTGTAACAATTTAAATACTTGTGTCTCGAGTGCTACTGCTGTTTAGGCAACCACCACCTAAAAGGATTGATGGGTGCTAAGCGGTGAATATATGTCATAGGATGACTTTGACTTATTTCAAACACAAACTACGCACAGGCCAGAAGAGTTGCTTTGGGAAAAACAAAAACAAACAAAAAAAACAAACAAAAAGCTGTATGGAAGTGCTCATTTAAAGGAAAACAAAAAAACAAAACAAAACAAAACAAAAAACAAACAAACAACAACAAAAAACACTAGGAGTCACAGGACACAGAAATTTCATTAGAATAAATCAAATAGCACTGAAAGTCAATTAATGCAGAGGTAGAAGCAGGGAAGCCATCCAGCTTTACCTCTCTCCAGACAGCAATAAGTCTCTTGCAAATTTAGATGTCAGAAACGATTGCTTTGTTTTCGACAAGTGGCATTACTTCCTCTTATACTGGAATTAAAATTGATTGAAATTGATTCATGACTTTTCAATATTTTCTGCATCCCTTCATTCCTTTCAATTTGAGAACATTATTTCAGTGAAATAAAAACAGATAAAAGAAGCACATATATATGTGTTTTTTTTTTTTTAATATTTTATTTTATTTTATTTTATTTTATTTTATTTTATTTTATTTTATTTTATTTTATTTTATTTTTTATTTTCTTTGGGACACCTAAGTATTAAGATGTAGGAATGGTACTAAAACTAGTGGTTTCTGGCTGGGTAGAAATTAATTTTCCTTTATAGAAATACTTTCAGAAATGATGTCATTCTAAAAGGATGAGGACTTAAAAAATTATTTTTACTGATTCTTCTGAAAAAAAAAATAAAAAGTGAACAAAATACCTATAAACTCTCAAACAACCACACACAGAAAGGTTGAAACCAGAACTAAGGTTTTGCCATGCCACTTGGGAGGGCTTCCAGTCTGAAGCCGTTCCTGCTCTCAGACCCTCCTGGAGCCAGTGCAGCACGCAGGCAGTGCTGCTGGGCCAGAGCTGCCTGAAGACCTCATGCTGAGCAGGGAACAGCTTTCCCCTGTTGCAGGGGCCTGCAGGGAAAGCAGAGGCTGGCAAAAAAGTCCTGACAGTTCAAGGAGCTTGTGATGACATTTTGTGGTCAAACCACCTGCAGTGTAGCTCTTGCCTGAACGGCTTTGGCTTCAGGAGCTGTAAAGCTGTGTTAGTTTGGATTCAGCTGCAACATGAGCAGTTTACCTACAACCTTGCAGCTGAATAAAACATGATGCAGCATTTTTACTCTGCAGCATTATTAAAACTAAATCCTACTAGAAAGTCTGCTTATTCTAGATAATAAAATATGTAGTAACAACACTTTAAGTACTGAAGAACCCAAACACATCCTGAACAAATCTTGATGTATAATCACAGCAACCCTGTGAGACAGAAAGACTTTATGATCCACATTTACCAATAAGGAACTTAGGGATAAAACACAGAAAAATCAGAAGGTTTGCACACGGTTTCATTAGTAAAATGTTAATGTGCCAGGAACTGGATCAGTCTCTGCTAAATCTCAAGAGAGAGCTCTAACCATTTGAACATCCTTTCCACTAAGAACATGTTTGTATTCCTTTAAGTGAATTCGCTGTTTTCAAGTGTTTTTGTTCCCATGTATTTCAAGTCTTTGCTGACTTCTGGTTGACTGCAGAACCACACATGAAACTAAGTTTCCTTCCTGTAAAATGGAGACCTCTGTGTCATCCTTATACAAAACTACCAGGCTTTTTCACATGATCAAAGCAGTGAACAATGGGAAAACCACTAAAAACATGGCAGAAAAGGGAAGAACAAGAGTGGCAATCTCAACAAGGAAGAGCAGGTGAGAATGGTAGCAGTGATTGCACAGCTAAATTGTCAAGCATGGGAATGACTTAAAATAAATCACAGCAGCTGAAGTTGTGGGGAATGTGCTGGGGGGTGTGGTGAGGAGTGCTGGATAGTGGAAGGATGGTAGGGTCTGCTTGTCATAAAGGTAAGGTGCTTGTTCATGGTAAAGCTGTTTTTCTGACACTTTTTGTAGTAAATCTATTCCCCTAGAAGGAGAAAAGCAGGCAAAATTCACAGTTCTTGCATAACAGATGCAGTGTGATGGATAAATTGAGTTGAAAGGATGTTACAAATATTTTCTAATTGACTAAAAAAGTCACATAAAAGATCATAATAGTCTCCTTAAAACCTAGACTGTGAAGGTGATTCCTTCCTTAGCTAATTCTTCAAGATCCCTGAGCCCTGGTTGTGGGAATCAATATTGATATTAACTGAGTGAAAGCTTCTTCCTGAGACCTATGGCCACTGCATGTAGAACCCTGGGGCTCTCTGTCTCTGGCATCAGAAATATCACTTGCACTGTGATGTTCTGAGGGACTATTAGTCTGGTTTTCTTCTGCATGGAAGCGGCTCTCTTCTATGTATTTAGTGACCTGATAACCTTAAGATTTCCTGGTGCCTGTGTAACCTTCAACAGCAGCAGCCTGGCTGCTGTCAGAGTCATGTAACCAGAACGGGTTCCTTCCTCTCTTGTAAAATTGCTTTTCCTTTGTTTACAACTCCTTGTCACGAGCATCTTGCAAGGTCAGTCTCTGGCACTCTCCTCTGGCCCATCATGTATCACACAAGTCTCTTCCCTTTTTTCAGTGCTGCCTCTGAAGGTGTCTTCTCTTCTGCTGTTCTACCAGCTGGACCAACTTCACTTTCTCTTAGACTCTGTCTTGTCTCGAATAGCATTTGAAATAGCTTTTTGCTTTTGCTATATGTATTTTTCTCATTCTCTGCTGCTTGCTTACCTTGTAATTACATTAGAGGCACTCCATGCACACTTCGGTATAGATAAAAGACAAGTGCATGTATGCAAATGTTATTGTACTATATTAAAGCAGAACTTGCAGGCCAGGATGACTTGTTTGATATGTTATTGTTGTAAAACCAAAGCAGAGGTGAAGCACTTCCTCAGTCTATGCTGGATGGTGGATCAGCACTTATTCTTTGTCAGTAAGAAGCAATTAGCCTCAGCACCTTTTAACATACTGGTTGTTTTAAATGCTCCAGAACATCCCAGTCTTGCAGTGTTTTTCCTCCTTTGCTGTATGGGACATGTAAAATGAATAGTTGTGACAGTGACCACCCTAAACGAGAACCTCTGATTCCACAACACAAAAATATTTTGTCATATGTGATTGCAACGTGCCAGTGAAGCTTTCCTGCTGCACTGAGGAATTCCTCTGGTTGCCCTATCCTCAGCTGTAGTGGATAACTCAAGCAACCATGAGGCTTGTTGTTGCACCTGTAACTGGAGTTACACATAGCAGGATCTCTTTAGCTGTGCTATCTGGACTGGCTGCCTTTAATCTATCCCAAACACAGGAGTCTTTCTGTTTTCCTCCCCCATTTTATGATGCTGTGGTTTAGCAACAACAAATTCTGAAAAATTGACACATACCTGAAGGCAACAATCCATATATTTTCTTCACATTTTTGTGCAAAGATTGTAGCTCAGGATTTGAGCTTGCTTAATACTACCAAACTTCTTGGCCACAAACTCTAGTCATTAAAACTCATTAGTGTTCTTTAAGTTGACTAGTGGAGGCTGTTGTGACTGATCATAAAACAAATGCCCTGTGTGGTATTCAGCAGAGCAGATTTAAGCATACACCTGAAACATGACTTGCAAGATGACTGAAATGGAAGTGTGCCTCTCATTAATGAGTTCACTGCATACACCTTACTTTCTAGCTGTTGTACACATAGGTTATGTACATTAGCTGTACATAACATAGGTTATGTACAGCCACCTAGTGCAGAGGTAGGTAAGTAAGGATGCTGTGTTCATTCTTTAAATGATTTGGATTATTTGTGCTGTGTGGTTAATAACAATAATTATGTCTAAAGACAACTAGTAAAACTTATTCAAACTGCTCCCCATACACCCAGAAGGCTCCCAGAAGCAAAACAGAGCAAGAGCTAGCTTTGAAGGTCAGGGTTGGTAGAAGACTTGCTCTTTCACAAGAGACTCTACAGAGGAAAACACCTAGGCAGCTTCTGATAGCTTTGACAGCTCAAAATGAATGGGAAGAGTCTCAATTGCTTGCAGAAACGTAAATATATAAACTGTGCATAAAATAATGTAGCATACGCATGTACAGCTGTGTGAGATATTCCAGTAAGTTTAAGTGCAGCCTTACCATAGGTACAGAGCAGGCTACAGAGAAGGAGCTTTTATTTTCGCACAAGTGTTAGTAGGGGTGTAATTCTAGTTTTCAGCTAAATGTGTTTTGTGACAATTGATTTAGCCTGGCTGTTGCTACAAAACTTAGTGATAACAGAGCATATTGTAGAACTGGTAAAATAGGTCATAATTAAGTAAGAACTCTTATTATATTTATGTATAAACAACTTATTTGTATTCATAGTGGATTGTCTCTGCAAGTCTATTCTTGTCTCAGAGCCAAATAGAAATTTAATGTCATTGTTATGTTTAGGTGAACATCACACTCTTATATTCCCCTCTGTTTGGCCTTGAATAAAAATCAGAGCAACAATAATATAAATGGTACAAAAGTAGTCATGAGCAGTAGCCCATCTGTACTGGACAGAATTCTACAAATCAATTAGATGGTCATAAAAAGCTAAACAGATGTGGATGAATCAACTGTGGAAATAAAATGGATTGAACTCTTGTGTTTATTGTTCATGCATAACCCTTTTTCTTAACTAAGATGAGTAAATTACACTAATTAACCTTTAAAAATTTAGATGATTTCTAAATAATACCTTTAAACAATACCTATTCTTTTCATTGTTACTTGTAAGTGTTTTGTCCGTGACAAGGCAGTTTCATTAGAAGATCTACGGAGGTAGCTGTTTAAACGTGTCCCCCCTCTCCTTCCATCACCAGACTTCTTACAATGAATACTCCCACCTCTCCCCATTAAGCCCTTTCCTGAAGTCAGGAGAAGTCACATGCACTTATCCTAGCAAGCAATGGCAAGAAAAATCATCTTTTGGAAACCTGACTTGGTCTCGCTGCTCTTGGGTGGGATAGAGTCTCCAACAGGACGGCAATCCTATTTCCAGCCATGAGAGCCACCTATCTGGGATAAAGCAATGCTGGCAGCAAACACAAGGTATAGGCCAATGCTTTTGGGCAGGCTGACTGGATACAGACAGTTCTCAGCTACTTTCTGGCACCTCTTGTGACAGCAAACAATTGTGAGAGGATTATATGTGTTTGTGTTCAAAACACAGTGGTTTAGCTTGTGTTACAGCTGAGAGTGGTTTGTTTGTTCTCATTGCTGCAAATAATTTGTAATCAACCAAAAGTATGTTTGACTGTTTCTCCTTAAAATATATAATATATATTTGGCAGTCTGGGGTTAAAATTTCTCAGTGGCATTTCGAGGTCTTAATTAAAACAAGAGATAACTTATGTATTTTTAAAAAAATAAAATAAAACCCAGTACCAATCACAACAATACATTGGATGGAATGGTGAATGGTTTGAGTTTCCTAAATTACTGATATTACCTGCTGATATGAGGGCTGTTCAAAAGGGTACTTCACTTTTGGGTTTATTTATTAAAATCCTGCACTCAACTATAAGAAATTAGCCTCCTAGAGGTGAATCACTCCCTACTCAGGGGAGCTTGCAGCAAAGAAACCAATCATGCACACATTGCAGAACTGCACAGTAACACAGGATCAAATGCTTCACTACATCTCTTGTGCAAGGTGCTAAACAGCAATTGTTCAGCATTCCTCAGGGGGACAAATGTTCTTGGCTAAAAAGCAGTAATTAGACTTTGTCCTCAGATAATTAATGCCAACTTTACAGTACTGTAGGATTTTATTTTTAACTGGAAGCTTTGCTAACTGAGGTGGAGTTTGTACTGTAGGCTATGGGACTCTAGGAGAAACCTGGGAAGATCTCTAGATTAGCTTCAGGTAAGCAAAAATCTTTGCAATTCGTGGTTGGCTAGAGATTTATAAGTGTTTTCTTCAAAGCATGCATCTTGAAAACATCATGACAAAAAAGATGAAGTTTGGTTAAGGGTCTTGGCAGGCTGAAATACTTTGCAGTCTCTCTCCAACAGGACCTACCATAGTTGTTCTTTCATAGTTTACAGCAGGATAAGCTTTTTGGTGTTGACAAAACAGCTGTGCGCTAGAACACTGATAACCCCTCCCTAGGTAAGTCAATTAAGCAATACTATTCCTGATTACATGCAATTTTAATATACAGATTTGTATGGAACTTCATCTGAACCTTGTGGAGTATCATCCCACAATAGATTGTAGTTATGTTCTATGAAGGGGTTCCCCAAAGGGGAAACCTACACAGAATTACCATTGTGTAACTAATCTTGCTGTATCTTGGCTTCCACCACATTAGGCATTCACGCTGTCCTAAAAATGAAACTGTTTTCTTACTGTTGCGTGACTCCTATAACAGATTTCAGAATCCAGCTATGGCATTCTTGGCTGACTGATGTCAGGAAGCTTTCCAGTACTGATTGTGGGGAGAGTGGTATCGAGACCTTTCCCAAATGGCCACATGTTGAAGGCAAGATGGATTTATTAATGAACAGTGCACTTACTTGTGAGCCTAAATTAATAAGGAATCTGCACTGTGTTTATCTGCACTGAGAACAAATGAGAGAAAACAAAGCTGGGAAACAGAAGTAGTCTTTCTGGATGTCAAGAGCAGCCTGAGAGGAAAATGTTGTATGAAGGAAGGTATACTCACTGCTGTATTGCATTGCTGGCTCTAGTTAGAAAATAGTACTTCAGTATCCCTTTTTGCAGGAAAGTGAGTAGAAATCAGTCCACTGTCAGTAAATAGTTCTTGGTCCAGGTGGTGAGACATGTTTATGAGATGATGATAAACAGTGTCTCTGCTTCACTTGTTATTATGTTTCAGACTTCAGCTAACACAGCATCACCTACCAGTACCATGGTGTCTCAGGCAGAGGAAAAATAGCTGAAATCATAGTTTTGGAAAACTAATAATGCAAGAGGTCTCTCATTCTACCTCCCCTTTGTAATGGGGTGTGTGGAATTGAGTAGCATATCTTTTTGTGCAGAAGTTATCCTTATAGAAAAAGTTAATTGTATATGGTAAAGCCCAGGCAGAAGGCAAGCAAAGATAAACTGTGAAGACCAGAACAATGTTTTATGTCCTCTTTATCCATCCCTTTATGCACACAAGTGGTATACACATAGCAGAGAAAGGGAAATTTCCAACAGGTTGGAAGCCCTCTGAAATCTCCAACTACTTTTAATGTGCAACTAGATCAGAGAGCATCTTTCTAAAGAATATTTATAGTACATGCATATCGGCATTAAGTGCACAAGAAATTAACAACTTGAAACCAAAGAATGGCAGAGGTCTAATAACAAAGCAAGATGAATACCTTGACATTTTTCAAGTGTATCTGTACCATTTATTTGACAAAGTATATAGGGCTAATAAATTACCATCCAGAGTACTTCTGCTGTTGCCTCTTTAGCTATTGTCTTGTTATAATGCATCTTCATTATGCTTTCAACCCTTAACTGTTATGTTGCTGCCATCTTAAGAGAAGGAGAATCCCATGGCAAGAGATCTTTCAATTAGCAGGGCAATTCACTATAGAAAAAGCCACTTTGAAACTGCTAATGCACTCTTTTTGTAACCAGTCTCCCCTGAAGAAATCAGCAGTCTTTGCAATTTATTCCAAGAACTGACCCCAGATGAAGACTTAAGGTTCCCCCCATGTGTGTATATACACATAAAAAACAAATTCATATGCACTTGCTTTAATGTAAACAGCAAATAATTTGAGACAAATCTTGACCCAGGTTAGTCTCCTCTAGGGCTGCGCTCTAATTTTCCAGAGCAAATTGCATAGTGCAAATGCAATAGAGTTAAAACACCACATCCCAAGTGTACTTGAATTATGCTGTGTGTAACTAGAGGATATTGCTTTATAAAAGTTAAGTCGCTGCAGTCATTCTCCCTGTCCCCAGTTGTAACTACCACCTCACACCACTCTGTCAAGCAACACCATGTGAAGGGTGTGGTGCCAGGCCCAGCTATCTCTACATTATACCGTTTGAGCTTCCAGATCTTTAGACACAATACAAGGGAATTTATTCCAGAGAGCATCTCAGTTACCTGCTTAAGGTAAAAGCTGCAACTCAGGGTACTTCTTCACCAAATTACTCCTCTGTATGAGCTGCTAGGGCTTAGGACAATGCCAACAGAGTGTAACACAAGCAGCCTATGTCTGATGCTGTATTAATTTGTAGCATACAATCTGAGCAATGGCCTTATGCACAGGCAGGTCCCAGTCTTAAAACTGTGAAAGTACCTCTTTTTACCTGCTGTTGTATTTGATGCAGTCATGACTGCCTGGGGCAATATCTTCTGTGGACATTAAGGATCTGAACAGATAACTGTCATACTGTTTTCTTTCCTAAAGCTGGGACTAGACCTCAGTCAGCTTACTTACCCACCTTTGTTGATTCACCAACGGAGAAGCAATATGTGCATTTGCTACAACAGATCTTACTCTAGATAAAAGCACTGAATCACAGAAGATGCTAGCTACTCTTCAAAGGGCAGGATGGTCCAGTCAGTGCTGTTCTTAACACCTGCCACAGCAACTGATAAAGGGTCATCAATAGTACAACAGTAAAAACAAATAAGCAACAATAATCACATGTGGTCAAAGGTCTGATTTTTAATATAAACTATACACCTAGCATCCATGATTCTTCAGTGATACAAACATGCTTATGGAAGAAAAGGAATCTGGTGCCTTCTAGCAGCTCCTCAGAACCTCCTCTTGAACAGTTAGTTCAAGTTAGCAACTGAACAAAGTTAGGTTGTTAGCAGGGTACGAAGGTTTAATTCTTAAAGGGCAATGAGGGACTGAAAAAACAGTTGTCTCTCTATTTACACAGGCAGGATTTCTGTAACCATCTTTCCATTTTAAATATGCCAAAAATGCAATTTGCTGCTTTTCTAACAGCTATGAAAACAGTGACAAATATGGCAAAAAATGCAGGTAAATATGCATACTGCAAATTTTGTAATACCTTTTTTCCCCTACTAAGACAGTTTACTTATGAGGAAGCATTTCATTTTATTTCACAAGTCTCTGCAAACTACTTACATGAAAAATATTCAAAAGACAGCCCTTTTGAATACTCAATCACCAAGAATTACATGTGAAGTGTAGCTTTTGTATGGAGGTTAAGACTTTCCACATAAGAACAATACTGCAATCCTCCTTTATAACAGAAGGGAACAGAATATTAGAATGCTATTCCTAAAACATTCTTCATTTTAAAGTAACTGTTTCATTCATAAGATTGTTTTTAAATGAGTTCTTCTGAAAGCAAGCTTTCAAAATCATCCAAAATGAGCTTATATATGCATGCTTTGTTTTCATTGCTAAAGTCTTTGATGAACACTACTCAGGTCCTATGGTTTGGGTTTGTGTGAAGCATGATGAAGATTCTGAAAAGACTTTTTTTGAATTATCGAAGAAGCCGCTCAGCCTCCTTGCACTTGCTTTCCTTCGTTTTCCTCAGTAATGCCTGTTTTATAGCATTGATCTTTTCATCAAGTTCAGCCAACGAATAGTTCTGCTAAAAGAACAAAATAAAAAGTAATTATTTACATCTTGTAACTGCTAGAGTAGTGGCCTAGCATTTGATACTTGAGGTCATTGCATATTGCACTAAATGACAGAAATACTTTTGAAAAATTGTGTGAATCTTGCCTCTCTCTAAAAAAAGAAAATAATAAACTTGAAAGAAACTGACAGTCCTAATCATGGATCAATATATCCATGCTATTTCCATTAGATGCTTGATCTGTTAATCAAAAAATAAATAAATAAAACCCTTTGATGGTAAAACATTGGAGCAGACTACCTAGAGCTCAAAGAACAGAGCTTTACAACTCAAGTTTTGTTGTGTGGTTTGTTTTTTTTCCCCCATCAATTTCCTCTGTGTCCATGCGAAGTGACATGGTTGTTGACCACCTTTTACATAAGAAAAAAAGGTCATCAATTTCTTAAAAATATTTTACCCTACAGAAGTTTTTTTCTGGTGCAAGTAAGCCTACTTCCTCAAGCCTTATATGGCTCACATTCCTTTGTAAGTGTTCTCCCCAGTCATCTGTCTTCAAGCATGACTAGCAGCAGACTGTGGCAGTTATGGTACCATTTTCACTATGGAGAAATTCCCTCTTGTGTTAATGTATTCTCTGATGTGATACTGGTATGAAAATAGCAAGGCTCACTGACTTAACTTTCTATCTCCTATAATGTCAGGTCTTGCTGCAACACTTCTGCTGAGACAGCAATTTCCATTTTTATCGTCTCTTAATAAACTGATAAAGTAATTAAAAAAAAATTACTAGGAAGGTGATTAGAATTCACGAACTGCTTGTTACCCCCAGCATGATTAGCATCTATTATAGAGTTATTTTATTCCATCATCTTTCTAATTGTTGAAAACAACAAGTAACCCACCCTAGTACAGACTTGCAGAAGGCTCGTTTCACTGTCATCCATTAACTTTTTCTCTATCCTGCCCTTTCTTTAGCAGCAAACTAGCCCACAATAATGCAGCTATTTTTGTGAAGTCAGACATTTGCTTGGTAGAACTTCTGATTAATTCTCTCTCAAAACATCCTAAACTGAAGGTAAACAAAAGTTAACAACACTTACATGCGGAGGTTGAACCTTTCTCCTCTTGCCAGAACAGCTCTAAAGAAAAAACATAATCAAAACAGTCTTAATGTTGAGTTGACAGAGTTCAGATAAGTAATGCTGAAATCTACAGAGCCTGTAACTATGCTGACAAGAGTCTTAAAAGTACAGAAAGAATTGTGACTACCATTCCATGAGTTAAAGAAACCTTTTTATGATTAAGTGTACTCTGGACCATGAGAAATACCACTGGAGAGCAGTCAGAAGTTGTTGAAACTTCTCTGTGCTTGGCAGTCAACATATTCACCAACAACTTAACTGGAGCTTCTTTCAGTAAAAACAAAAATCAATATCCAGCTTTTGAAACCATCAATATTTTTCTCTCTAAGATTTTCTTGTATCCACACCAATATTTAAGTAAACTTTGGACAAAAAAAAAAAAAAGCTAATTACTCCACAATACTAATCTTGCCTCAGTAACCCCCCCACCCTGGTCCCCATAATAGAGATGATCATAAAGTATTTTCCAAGGGAATTTCAGCATATGAAAGTACATGTTTTTTAACGTCTAGTTTACAAGAACTTGAAGGAATAACCTTACAGAAAAATGACTTTATTGGTCTCTACCATGGGAAAAAGTGAAAAAGAATGGTATTATTGCTGTTGACTTTTCAATGCTGACTCTTCTTTGGCTGGTCTCAAGGGAGAATATGTAAATTCAAGTATGATCAACAGAAACTTTCTTATTGATTATTACATAAGGAAAGAAGGAAGAGCAAGATACCAGATCAAAAATTTCTGCAGCCAAGCAGAACCTCATGTAGAAAACACTACTGTTCTCTTGCTCTAATCTCCACTGGTGAATGAAGGATAGAACCTACTATTCAGAAACAGACAGAACTCAGCCTGGAAACCAGCAACAAAGAAACTGGAGTCATAGAATCATACAAAACAAGACAAGTGGTTTACCCTCTCATCGTACTAGAACAACTATTTTATATACCTGATCTTTAGTAATCAGATCATGTACAGAAGCCCAAAGAATTGCAGCTGATTTTTTAAGCCATTAATGATTTGTATGAAGATCTAAACTTTAGTCAATTTTCTTGTCATCAGAAACACTTCATATTTTAAGGGGACAAAAAAAAAATCCATCCTCTATAAAATAGTTCTTACAAATTAGTTAAGCTCAGGTAGCTACATTTATTTTTTTCAAACAAAAACTGTTTTCTTTCAAATGAGAAATGAGGCAGAAATACGACCTTACGGAAATTGTCCCCATGAAATATAACTATTGTATCAAGCCAGAGCTGTCTACCCATTATTTTTCTGTACATCAAACATTTAAGCACAGAAGCCCAAAATCCATTTAGGTATAGTAAAAGAATGAGAGAATTTCTTACTACAGATTGAAAATATTCAGGAGATAGTCCTTCCAGCTCAAGGATTTTATCTTCAAGCTTCTTAATTCTCTGATAAATATCTTTTGGTACAGGACCACCTAAATATATCAGTACGAATGAAAAAAAAATTAAAAAAAAAAATCAGGAAAAGCACTTGAATAGCTTTTTTTTTAATTAAAAGACTGCAAGTTTTGACTTTGAGTCCTGCTACCAACCAGCAGCTGGAACAAAATGAGTGGCTGGGAAAATAAAAGGGAAATGTAATTAACATAAATCACAATAAAACCTCGTTGGTAAGCCAGTACAATCCATGAAGGCAACAGACAACTTTATACACATGGTTGAAAGAATGTCTCAGAAGGTCCCTGGAACAACAAATGATCACTTTCACAATGCCAAACGTGCCAGATGCCACCTCAAAACAGACAGTGGCAAGAGGAGGGTGCAGACAGGATGGCAAGCCACACATCAATTCAGCTTTGATATGTAAGACTGAAGTGAAGGAAGCCTATCTCCACCAATCATCAGAGAGGATAGAGAAGAAGTATGAGTTGTGATTGACAAAGAACAACATTTGCCTGGGTATGGATGGGAGAAGTAGGAGTGGGAAATGTGTATGGAGAATGGAGTAACAGAAATTTAAAACAAACAAACAAAAAACACCACCACCTAAACCCACTTGCTGTTGACAGCTATATTACAGAAGCCTGGGCTTGTTTCCCCACATAACAGAAGTGATCAAAAGATCACCTTTAGAAAGCATCTCATTTATGCTCCATAGTATTCTATAAACTGAAATCACTGTTTAACAGAACTATTGGGTATTCCAATTGGAATTGGTTCTGATCAGTAGCGACAATCAAGGCCTTTGTAAGCTTTTTCTTCTTCTCTTGACACCCCTTTCTGTTTCTTTCTAGGTCTGTTATATAAGACAGTTCTGTTCCACCAACTACTGAAAGAAGCACTAATGTTGTTGAATTCTTTCTTTTTTGCCATTCATCTATTTCCTTGCTTCAAACAGACAATTTTTTAGGTACCTTCTCCCTCTGTTCTGCTCTCTATTCTATTCATCACTCAACCGCTACTAATTAAATTCAGCAAACCTCTTGTTCTTCTTAATATTGCTGGCCCTTAATTTAAAGAGCAAAGGACAGTACTAGCACTAAAAGAAATAGTTCTGAAAAACAACTAGTAAGTCAAGAACAACTCTCAGTCATCATAAATTAAAGCTAGGGAGTAGTTAGCTGAGGTAGGTTACCTGCTTAAATGAATACTTTTTGCACAGCTGCTGGGGAAGTAACAAGTTATCTCACAGCCTTTCCCAGAAATGCTGATTTGGACAGGAGCTGAGCTGGAATTGCACACTTTCATCCTCTTCACCCCTATACTGTATTTTAGCTGATTCATTCTTTCAAATAAAATTATGCCATCTCTTGTAGGCACAACCTCGAGGCAAGGATCCCTCCTTACCTATCCCTGATATGCATTAACTCCAAAGCTACTACATTTGTAGCTTTAATGCCCAGCAGCCACTTGCAAATTCTATTTCTGCACGCACAAAAAAATTATTTTTGAGGAAGCGCAGCTAAGCATCAAGCTCTGACTGTTGCCTCAACAGTATCAAGGAGCATCTACTCTCCTCTCTGCCTCAAGACTGATGCAGTATGCATTCACAGGAATCCAGTGGTCTAGTCACTATTCACTATATTCTAGAGAATGAGGTGGCATCTATTCAGTTATTTAAAAGACAAAAAAGTCAGCATGTGCCTGCAGTGTGAAGTGTACAACATTCACATTAAGAGGTAAGGATCTGGATTTCTACTCTGTTTTGAAAACACCTTCAAGAAAAATACAGATTCCTCCTGGATGAGTACTTTATGGATTTGAATTCTAGAAAACGGGGCTGGGATGAGCTACATTTAAGAAATCAGTAGCGTGGTGGCTAGAGCATTTATTTTAGTGAAAGGTGTAGGCTCATGTCCGTATGGCTAAAGGAAATTAGTGACAAGGAGCTTCACACGTTCTAGGAAATGGACTATCACAAGCCTCTCAGATAACCAAATTTCATGAATCATCCACTTTTAGGAAAAGGTCTCAGGTGGTGTTTTTGATTCATCCTATCCAGAACCCACAGGTTGTCCACAAAGCAAGACTGAGTCCTGACCTCAGCTTTTCCTTTTCAACAGGTAGAAGGCAGAAGGGCTGCAATGGCTGTGGAGAACCTCTGTCCAAATTCCAGACTGTTTTAAATCCCACTGAAGTACTTCTCTCTCCTTGGCTACCACTTGAAGCTTAAATTTATTAACTCAGCAACCTAGTCTGGACATAAATCTGGATTCCATTTTGCACATAAGATCCTAAATATTAGATTGTAGTACTTGGAGGGACTAAACTCTTTAGTGGATCTAGCCCACTGCTTTTACATTCACAGAGCTTATAGACTTGCCCATTTTTAGTACAGTACTAACCGTAGTAAAAACTGGCACACCAATGTCAAAATTAAAATGTAGTACAAACCTGTTTGTAACCGTAAGTGTGCTTCAATATTTTGCAATCTCTCCTCAACAGCTTGGTTTCCACAATCATGAATGGGTACACTGGCTTTATGACTGGACCCATGTGCTCCTTCAAATCTAGTCTGAGGCCCATATGTATTTACTACCCTAGAAACTAGGTAAAGAGAAAGAAATTTAACACATATGCACATGAAACATCAACATATGTGTAGTTAAAACAAAAATTATTGTTAAACAATTAATATGCCATTAAAATGTGAAAAGCTGTGTTAAATCTATTTCACAACTGTCATATTTGAAGGGTTCCTCACACACTGAGATCAAAGGTCCTTATTTTTATATATGAGTAACTAAACAAAAAAATTAGCAGTTTATATTTGCAAAGGAAAAACAATCATGCATTCATGCAGAATGGCAGTATGAAGAATTTGTCATCAGCTGCAGATGAATAGCAGAAAAATAGGTATCTGTCAGTAGTTGCATGTGTGAACTGTTGTGAATGCAAAGACGCCAGACCTAGTATTACAGAAAGCACCAAAAGTACATGCAGTTGAGGGAAGATGTACGACCAGAAGCACTGTCAGTTAAAAAAAAAAAAAAAAAAAAAAACTACTGAGAGAAGTTCTTAAAGATCCTTAGCTTTAACTCACTTCCCCATCCACTTGCTCATGAGACTTTTTAATGCTTATACCTAGCATTGTGCTCCACAGAATTTTTCTGAGTTTCTCAAAAATGGAAGAGAGGATTACTTCCATTCTTGGATTTTGTTTTAATACCTGAGTAACCTGTGTACAAGCAATCTTTTATAAATAACTTTTGCTGGATAATCATTTCTACACTATTTAATCTTTTACAAAAGATAGTGCCATGGTAACTTTGTTCTCCAACCTGTCACTTCCCATAAATTTGTCTCAGAACTTTCACCATATCCCCAAATTATTTTCTAACTCAATATAATTACACTGATTAATGGAAAATAAGAGATTTTTTTTTTTTTTTTTTAATAATGTCAATTCCTTAACTGGACTGCTGGTTTCACCTTAGAAAAAAATTGCAACGAATCTTACAGCTTCCCTGTCATGCTTTATATTTTGCATCTTTGCTATCAGACAATGATAACAGGCTACTTTGTTTTGGTATTCAGTGCAAAACCAGTAGTCTAGTGAGGAAGTTATGGGATTGAAAACCTTGGAGAAGCAAGGGAAGATCTAGAAGTATTCGTTACAGTCATAAATTAATTTGTTAAGTTTCCATTTTTAAGCACTCTATAAAAAGATTCTAAGCCAAAATTTATCAGTACTGTTCTATCTTGACTTTCTTAATAAATGGGTATTAAAATAGTTGCTTACCCTTTATATGGCTTTTAAATCCAGGATAAGGTGTGAAAATTGCATCTGTTCTGGCACAGCTATTTTCTAAATAAATAATAGTAACAATAATGAAAAGAGTGAAATCCTGATTGTGTATTTATAATTTTAAATATCAGTTTAGAGACTTTAACAAATCTAATTAAAATTTTTACAACAAAAACATCAGAAATAATTCATTCATTCCACAAACATTTGCTCATGAATAATTTCACACACTTGCATGGATCAGATGGTTTAACTGGAGAAGTCACTTATACGAATGTATGCACATATATATGTGTGTGTGTGTGCATATACACACACACAGAGGACCAATTTTTTTTTTTTAAGAAAACAAACAAACAAAAAATTGTCACTGCACTCTTCTAACTTGTTTCTTTCTTCCTGCACAGAAGTCCTTTCCTTGCTTACCATTGCTGTTCTGTTTTTATGTCGTTTCTTGAAACTTTTTTCCTCATATTTTGGACTGGCTTAATTTACTCATCAGAATCCTATTTTCATCTTCCTGCATTTATTCTGATGCCTGTGACTTCTTTAATTTGCTTAGCTGTAAAAACCTACTGTATAGGCCATCTTGATTTATTCAAATGTTTATATTTAAATATCTGTTCATATACACCAAAGGTTTACAAGTATTTTATTATGGTTGAACATACAAAGGAAGATCTTGTCATTTCTTCTGTACTTAATTAATAATTTTAGGAAGCAGTATATTACCAGCTAGCATCTCCTACTAGACTGTAGATGTCATTTTCATTCCAACTAGTATTCAAAGAGTTAAACTCTCTTCATGTAAAACTTGTGGAACAATACGCTTTGATCTCTATCTAAAAGCATTAAGTACATCACAGAGACAATGCACATCTGGGTTCACAGTTACATAGAAAATCTATGTCTCTTTACTACTTTTATATACGTAAGTGTCTTCACTGTTAAGATGCATTTGGTTACACAGACACTGTCTGTGCTAATGGGATCCAGCCTAACAGATGGATTTAAGACTGGTCAATTGTGCAAGGTGGTATATTAAAAATACCAATAGCATGAGATACATCGAAATACAAGAGTTAGTTATTCTAAGTAGCTTGCAATTCACAATGATTAAAAAAATATTTCTTTGTAATACTTCAACTAGCATTAAATTAACTTCAACTTCAAATATGCCATTCCCAAGACATTTCCGTATTGTGATTCTGTTAACTTTGGAAGGAACATCTAGCTAAAACACTGAGAACAACAGCTGCAAAAATCATCTGATTTAATATCACAGTTCTTAAAGCAAACACAGTAATATCTGTAATCTTTCTGTATGGAATCCATTAAACATTGTCATCCAGTAAATAATAATTTTTGTTTTTTTGGTCCATCCGGCAGCATCTACAGTGCACGTGCATGTTCTTAACTTTAAAGAAAAGTTACTCTTAAAATAAAGTTCTGTTTTAAATATATAATGTTATCTTAAAAAAATAATAAAAACAATAATAAAAAAACTTAAATTGCTATGAAGATGAAAGTCTGGCCAGCCAGTTACCTTGATTACAATCAATAACATTGCAAAATTCCCTGACATTATTTTCATTGATCTCAGCTTGTTTCCTCTCGATGAAGGCTGATATCCGCCTGTCAATCTGTAGGTAATAAACATGATGGCATGTATCTCCGTCATTCTTTAAATTTAGAATCTAGATTTATTTATTTATTTATTTAGGCAAATCACTTACTTCTGCTTTTCCAGCTTTTATTTGGACCACCTCTGGATCAAAATTAATATGAGCATCCTTCAGATCTCCCAAGTCATAACTTGCATACTTTTCTTCAGTATGAGAGTTATCATCATAAATGTTTAAATTTGTTTCACAAGTTTGGCCTTCTGTTTTACCTGCAGGTTCAACATGACCTATACCTTCCTCTTTAATCAATGGCTGGAGTTTTTCTAAAAGAGGCTGAACAAAGAAAATGGTATGTTATAGTTAAAGGGAAAAAAAAAGAAAAAAAAGTCTATTATTATTATAATTTCTGAAACAGACCAACTGAAATAATTTCAGTAATTGTAACATCTGCCTCCGACAGAGAACGGTAATTAAAATAAAAATAAAAATCTATAGTTAGAAATACTACACACATCATGATTTTGGCCTTCTTGACCTGCGTCTTTTAGAGGTTTGTATAGGGAAACTCCCAAATTTCTGAGAAAATCTGTCTGCTACTCATCTGTTGGTAGCTAAATCAAAGCTTCAATCGTTGGCACCAATGCCACTTAATTAACATGTCATTCAAATGCCTACTCAGAACAGTAAGGCTTAGTATTTTTCCTTCTTAACACGAAAGCTAATGCTTTCACACTGTAAAGCCTTTACTTTATCACCACAGCACTACATTCTCCACTTGAAACTGCAGTTGCCGAAGTGAATGAGAGAACACAGACATAAAATATATAGGTATTATCCAGAGCACATGCTTTTCTTGACATGGTTGATTATCTACTTAGGTCATGAAATTAAATGAGAGAATGCACTTACATTTGTAGCAGCAAAATAAATGCTTATTATTCTACTGCAGTAACTCTTACATGTGATGTAAAACAAGACCTTGCTGTATATAGAAAAGTCACATACCCCCCCCCCCTTTTTTTTTTTTTGTTTTTACCAGTTTCATCTAATCTAAATTTTAGCATTTCTTTTCCCTCTGGAAATCCACAACTCATTTATTTATTTTTAACCACAACATGATTTTTGCTAGTCATTTCCTGAAATGGAATCATATTTCTCCATTTGACTGTAATAACACCACAAGTAATTTGTATTTTTATTTAACTTGCTTATTTTTTCTTTGTATTTATTCCACCAAAGACTTCTTATGTCTGGGAAACATGAAGGTTTTTTGTTATACTTGGAGAGAAGCAAATACAGAAACTTCTTTTTTTTTTTTTTCCACCCTCTCAAAACTACATACTTGAAATAATTCATTGACTAGCTGAAAGGAAAACAGATATTCAAATCCCCACCTTTGACACATTGACTGTCAAGGTCAAAACACTGTTCAGTTACCAGCTGAACACACCCTCTCCACCATACAACTGAATTCTAGATACTTTTGACAGGGTTGGAAAGTTTCAAACAGTCAAAAGAAATGACAGTAATGGTGACTGGCTACTTGGCAAGATGAGACATTAATGTCAAAGAAATTACTCTTAAAAAAAAAAAAAACCCTACGCTGAAAATATATTTAATTGCAGTAAGACACTCCAGGATGTGTCATGCTGGGATAATGCCACTTCTTGAACCACTGAAAGCACTCCATGAGCCTCAAAACTCACCCAACGCATGGAATCATTATCATAGCATGACACACACCTGCCGTGTCTTATTGCTTAATTATAACCCACCATAGATGGAAATGTATCACATTTACAATGCAAGTCTAGAAATCAATGAGGCTGCATTTATTCAGCCTGCTCACCTACAGTGGCTATTCCCACCACTAATCTGAAAAATCTGCGAATACCTATGAAGCATACCAGGATCTCAAGTGTATAATACTTGTGAACCTTTTTTTTGTTGAACATAGCAATAAGATCAAAACAACTAAAATTTTACAGTTTAGATAATGTAACTACATCCAGTTTTTGTCCACTTTAGTCAAGTTGAATGTATCCAACGAAATGTTTACCTGCAAACATAAAATATGCTGCTGAAGCGCACTAAAGAGCAATGTTGGCTGAAGTGCTGATGTGCTTTGAAGCTTGCTCCAGTCGATTACAACTTTCACGATATCATCTCCAAGGTTAAGCTTCAACAGAGCAAAAGAAACACCACAAAAAAAGTATGTTGTATTAATGTCACAAAAATATACATGAGTTCTACAGGACAACAATTACACTCAATCTCATATAGATCCCATTTTATGTGGTTACAGGGGATAGGTTTGACATTAATTATAATTCAAACAGCTGCCATTTTCAAAGTAAACTAGTATTTGTGGAGTATGTTAAAAAAAATAGAAAATCCTAACTACCTAATCACAATTTCACTGTGTTAATTTGAGCTTTAACTTTGGTCAATTCTCTATTCAATTAATCCTTGTACTAAAACGTGCTGTTTTTGTTAATCACTCAAATCTTTTTTTAAAAGATGACAGAACCAGCGATAGGAAGAAACATGCACCCAGTGCGGCAGCACCCTGTAAACTCATGTATTTTATTCTTAAATGTGCAAGACTATATATCAGCCTGTGCGAACAAGGTCTTGATGCTGCATCGTTTGTACTTGTTGCTAATCCAAAGCAGGCTTTACATTGAGATTACCAGCGTTAAAGTCTTTACAAAATCAAACAAACTCTAGACTATACAGCACAACTGCCAAACCTATTTCTAAATCACAGTTTTCCTTTATACACGTTCAGAACAAAATAACAATGCTGTTGTCTTTGCTGAGGAATGGCAGCACTTAACTCCCAAAACAATAAAGAGAAATACATGTAGGGAATCTGAAGTTGTATGCTATAAGCCAAAAATAAAATCTGAGTTCTTAATGCAAAGCTGATTGTTAATAATCACTAATGAATTATGTACTTACACACACACACTTGTCATTATTTGTTACACTAAAGCTCTTCTCACAAAATCTGGAAATGACCAACACTTTCATTTTCCTAAGCCAAGCAGGTTGCTTTCCAACCAGACAACCCCCAAGTGATCTCCCAGTTTATAAATACATATAAAACTCTTGTTTAAAATCAGCAGGACCTACAGGTACCCTGTTTCAGATGCAGAATTCACAAGTCTGCACATTTGTATATGTAAAAAAAATTAAAAAATTCAGGCAGATGATGAAATTGACCTTTAATATGTGGTCTAAAAATGGCTACTTCAAACAGTATCAAATATTATGGATACACACACGTGTATGTACTTGTTTCCTGAATCCACAGCTCAGCACATTAGGAAACAGTGGAAATAAACACGAGAATGCTTCCATTACACTGAAGGAAAGTTAATGGAATACTATAGTGCTCTACATTAGTTTCAAAACCAGGCAGCAGCATAATAACTTTGTACGTAAAGGACCTCCAGTCCTGAACCTTCACTCTTTAGTCAAAGAACAGCCTCGTTAAATCCAGTGTTAGAATCCAAATCAACTACATAGTAAAAGAGATGGGAGATCTACTGACCTTTAGAGGCCAAAACAAAAACAAAACAAAAAAAAACACCACTAGTGGAATAGTGAACAAACTTGCATTTTTTTTTCTATGCACTACAAAATAGCAATTGATCATACCATGTTTTTATCTGGCTAGGTATATATTTTAGATAAACAGTTTTTAAATAAAGAATAAACCCCTCTTGCAACCAAACATGTTTCAAATACAGTGCAGTTAGTTTTCTCATTGTTTCACATCCTTCTACCTATAAGAACTGTGAAAAGCAGCCTTATAAATTCTGTGATTTGATAACTTCAAAGCCTTCGTAGGTTTACAGCTGCACAGTCTCTTCTGTAGCAATCTACAAGAATGTAAGTTATTTCAGCCCTTTGAAATTGTTTTTATGAATGACACTAATTATCACTCGGGGCTTAAAGAACTTGGCAGTCATCTTGGTTTTAAGAGTTGTTATCCCCAGATCTCCTAGTCACTGCTGCAAGTCACTGCTCTAGTAAATAAAAATCCTATGCCAGAATGATTCCTGTTTACAGTGCAAGTGGTTAGCACAAATCTAACTTAAGCCACTGTGATAGGCTTGGCATGTGTTCCACCTCTCTAGACAAGGGAGAAAGAGACCAGCAACTTTAGTCAAAAGTGCAAGATGGATTACTAGGGTGGGTAAGCTAGTAAAACACCACGGTTAAATCTAACAGAACTCAAGTGCTGGCAGACAAGTGTAACTGGACAACAGGACAAAATCATGAGTGGGCAATTAAAACTCTCTTCAGCTAAGATAGGCCAACCAAACCCTACCTGCTCATAGTTCAATGCAGAGTACAGTAAAATGGGATTGTTTATATTGTCATGGAAAGAAAACACTTCAGACACCAATAATGACAATTTCTTTCTACACCATAACTACTGCTGCTCAACTGAAGGGATGTAGCAATTCTAACATGAAACTGTTTTATTGCCCCAAACCTTCAAACCACTATCTAATTTCAGGAGCCTGAGCTTGCTTCTACTGCCTTCACAGAACCGCTTACATGCTTCCACAGTAGAAAAGGATTTAATCTGTAAATTATTTAGGGTAATGATTAAGTTGTTACTGAAACCTTCTCTGAACGTAGGCATTGGCAACCTGCTCTAGGTGTTCCTGCTTGCGCAGGGGGGTTGGACCAGATGCTCTCCAGAGGTCCCATCCAACCTAAATGACTGTGATAAGGGCCTCCCATCACTACTCTCACATCTACTAAATAATTCAGTACCACTGAAACCTGAAACAGGTGATTCAACCTAACGTACCACGGAGCAAAGCCACTCTTAAGCACTTTGTGCCTGATTATACATTATTACATCAACGCCCAGATCAAGCTCCCAATCGTTTATTGTCATTCAACCCACAGTGACTCTTCGGTAGCATTTCAACTCAGAATGTTCGATTTTTAAGAGACCGCTACTAGGCAGCACCCGGCTGTCCGCCAAACCCCAAAGCTCTCGGCGCCAGGGGATCCCCCTCCCCCGGCCCGCCCCTCACTCACCTGCCCCGCCAGCCCCACCACGGAGCGCAGGGCGCTGCTCGCCACCTCCGAGGCCGCCAGGTCGGCGCCGGCCCCCGGAGCGCAGTCGCCGGGCTGGAGCGGGCTGGGCGCTGCCGCCGCCGCCGCCATGACACCGGGCCGGGCCGGGCCCCGCCGCCAGAGCCGTCCCCGGCGTCGCTGAGCGATGACGAACGCCTCGGGTGGCCCTGCCGCCGGCCCCGCCCCTGCGAGTGATGGACGGTAGCGGCAGCCAATCGAGGGCTGCGCTGCTGATCCGGGCGGTGCTGAGGGGGACCGGGCGACGCGGGGCTCCTGGGCCAGGGACGCAGTGCCCAGCTCTGAGAGGGCTGAGGTTGGGGCAGCTGGGCCCGCGGTGGGGAAGCAGCCGCAGGTCTTGCTGTTCTGGTCCCCTGTACTACAGGGAAGGAAGGACACCTGTGTGCCCACCCTGCGGTGTCCCACTTCCCAGCATGTTGAGCATATGGGTTCCCCAAGTCTGAGGAGACTGAGAACCCTAGAACCATAAAGGTTGGAAAAGCCCTCCAAGATCATCTCGTCCAAACATCCCCCTACCACTGATATCAACCCTTAAACCGTGGCCCCATTTCCCTAAGCACCATGCCTGACTGCTCTTTCTGAGAAGAAATGTCTCCTCATTTCCAACCTGAACCTCCCCTGGTGCACTGTTAGTCCATTCCTTCTTGTCCTATAACAAGCTAGCGCAGCTTTTGCTCCTCTCTTACGCTTCCCTGGGACCTTTAAGCTGTTCTCAGCTCAGGTCCGTTGCCACACAGATAGAAGACCATCTCAGTTTTTGCACAATGTGTGTTCAGCCAGTGGTGTGGACTCCCCTCCGTGTGCTGCTTTGGCACCTATGGTATAACCAGTCTTTCAAGCCTGAACTGCAGTTACACCCTCTCCCTGCAAGGTCAACTCATTCCCTTGCCCTTCTTTTTGCCTCCGTGCTCCTTCAGGTCCTTAGCTGCCTCCAAAGGGCTGTCAGCATGGGCACGTGGCAGGCACTTCTAGCAGTGCCTTGACTGAGTGCTCTTTCGTGGAGGGAAGGATGTGTGTTACTTCTAAGTGTATCAGATTAGTGCACTTGTTTCAGCTGTGCCTTGACTCTTCAGTTTACAGCAAGGTTGTTTTTTCACTAGACCACAAGGAGCAAGTTTGTCAGAATACTCTGTTTATAGGGCTTGCAAAAATATTTGCTCAAACACAGTCTCAACTTGCACTTTTCATGCCAGTTGTAGTAATTCAGAACATACATCATTAGTAAGAAGCAACAGAATGTTAAGGGTAAGAGAAAATCCAGACAAGATGGACAGAGGATACCCTCTGACCAACCAGATGTATGGTTTCATTTTCATATTGTATTAGACCTCCTGAGTTTTTGAGAAAGCACTGTGATCTTTGGTTTTATTTCATTTCCTGTCCTGCTACCCTTGCTTTTTTTCTAGGTGATGCTGAAATTCCAGCAGCCCAGATAGTGGTTTTCTATCTGCTATGGTTGCCTTAAGCTTTTGGGAGATGGCAATATTTCAGAACTGTATGTGATTGTGAAAGTTTTCTGGAGCATTCACCAAAAGAGAGAGCATTGCTCAGTTCCAGAGGAAAATAGTTGACTTCAGAGCTATGATTTACAAACATATTTCATGTTGAGATTTTTTTTTACAAAAATATCTTACCTAAACTGAGCTAGATTGCACTTGGCTGGATTCAGATGATGTGAACCATCATGTCTTCTGTTAGAGAAATAGTAATGATTCATGTTGGTACAGAGCACACAGAATTTCTTCCTGTTTTTTTCTGTCTCGAAAACCTTGACCCATGTTGCAGCTGCTAGCTGAATAAATTTATCACCTGAAATTCCACAGATTATGTAATGCATTATGCAAACATGAACAGAAACAGTAATAATCCAGTGATTTAAGAGATTAGAAAGATGAGAGCATGTGAGAAAATGAGAGCAGAGCAAAAAACATACAGCTAAGACAAACTGTGTTAAACGTTCATATCTAATGGGGAAGACAGACCAGAGAAGAACAGTTCCAAGAGATGATTATATGCTCACTGCATGTAGTGCGCAGTGAAAATGAATACACTTGCAGTCGCCTCTGGCAGTAAAACTGGCCACAGTAAATCCAGGCCTCGCATAAAGACAGAGGAAATTACATGGCATGCTCACTAAAGCTGATGAAACAATACAATATTGGAAGCTCTCATTGCTGGAAAGATACTGTTCATTTGCAGGGAATTTGTAGAAAACTGGCAAAAAGTGGACTGCCGGAGATAGAGATACTAGTCTCCAAGGAAGGATCTGAAGATTTTAATATGTATAACTTGGCAACAATGGTCATTTTCAAATATTTTAATGATGTGACTACTGTGGGAAGGAAAAATCTGGAACTGCTTTGAACAATGAGGGATAGAGTTATCGGGGTAAGATTAAATTTTCTGCAGCTTTGATCCCTGAAATTGATATCTGAGACATATAAAAGCCCCACAACTTGAAAAATATAAACATCAAAACATTCAGCTGCTCAATAACAACAACAAAAGAGTGAAAATAATTTTGAAGTAAAAAAAGGATTTTCTTTTGGTTTCTGGACTCTCTCTCCTTTTAATGTGGTTCATAAAATAATAAAGATATACAGCTCTTTCCAACTCCAGGTGCTTTTAAGGACTCTAAAATGCCAGTAGATTTTAATAAGTTGTCACAACTTGTGTTTGCTGATCACCATAATTACTAACACTATTTCTTCTGCTGAGCATGGCATTAAACATATTTTCTGAATGTAGCCTTTAATTTTGTCCCTAACTAACACCCAAAGAAAGGTGGGTGCTTTGCAGAATGTAGCAGTGTTTGAGGTTTGTTGTGCTAAAGAGTGAAGTGCTGAGCTAAGGAGCCTGTGTAACATACAAGCAGAATTTTTTCCTGAATTGAAAAGCTCATTTTGCATACTTTTGCTTATGTCAGCTATAGCACCATGGAAAGGCAAAAGAGACAACACTTCAGGAAAATTAAACTGAAATTATCTGAAGCTTGAAAGACAAAAACAATACCCTGAATTCTGCCCAGAGCCCCAGGAAAGTGGTGCAGTTCAGCACTCACTGCTGTAAATGTAGTGTTTTCCTTAATATCCAGATTATCAGTGCTGCTCCAAATCATTTCAGGTTATAAATAGAAAATTGATAGTAGCCTACTCGTTGGATTAAAATAGAATAGCACATAACAAAGTCCCCTCCAGAATAAAAGTTTATTTATTTTTCCAAGCATTAATTTCAGAAGAAGAGCCCTTATTCTGTTGCTGCCTGGGTACCCAGGAAAAGGCATCATTCCAACCAATGGAGTGATTCAGTCCTGGTTCAACAAGATGCTTAAGCTGGTGCCTAAATTTATGCAGTAGCCCTAAAATGTAGCCTGCTTCACTAAAATGTAGCCATGTGCTTAATCACTTCATCAAATATCAAATCAATTCATTGTCAAATAGGAACTGTCTTCCTTCAAAGCAAACATCTTTGCTGACCTTTTGGTGTTTCTCTCACTGTATCAATATTAAAAAAGCCCTATTCAGACAGGATTGGAATGGGATTTGTGTGAAAAGCCCTGTGGGAAATACAGCCGTGATGTATTTGCATTCAAAGGGGTGGAAAAAGGAAAAAAAAAAAAAGAAAAAAAAAAGATAACCCACAAACTTATCAATGTCTTATATTTATTACTAGCAGTAATTTCATAATTCCTAACAAAATACAAAATCTTCATGCAACTGTTACCTGCTTCATATTAATGTCCTTACCCTACTGTGCACTTAGATGCATGACTCTTCCTCTCGGAATCCTACTTTTGTTTTACCCTTGATGCTTTCTAATAATGCTCTATGTTTTGCTTTATTTTGGTCATTATTGTTCATGTCTTTGTTTAGTAGTTTTCCTAACATATTTAAGTTTTATCTTCCTTGCCTGCCCCCTTCTTTCTCGATTCATTGTCAAATAACTTTTACATACTCTGTAAAATTCTTCATTTCATTAATTCAAATCTTATAAAATTTAGGATCAAGAACTGACCTCAGCAAGGCCCAGCTCAACAACTCTTCTAAGAAGACGTTGAACTATTATTAGAATCATTCTGTGTGTGGAAATTTAGATTTCTATAGTTGGAAAGGTTTGATTGTAAACCTCCTTCCTATAATTTCCTTTTGAAACTCTAACATGAAAGTAAGGAAGGTATCATGCAGAGGAGGTATCTATGCTCACAGTGTTTCACTTGTCTGTGAACTGTCAGTAAATTGACACAAGCATTGTGAAATTAAGCACTTATACCTGAAGATATAATAAGAATTAATAATTTTCCACTGCATTAATATGTACATGCTGCACATATTATATATTTAACTCAGGTTTAATGGGATGCTTGAAAATCTATATTTAACAGGAAAACAGGAGTATAGCACATTTACTTCAGAGAAACTTTAAGTTTTGGGAATCCTTGATTGCTGAGTGCTTGATTTTAAAAGCTGTAGCTTGCATCTTTATTAGTATAATTGGACTATTATTTTAAAAGAAATAATAGTGATAGGTGCTTCAGAATATTTAAAATGGAGTTCTTCAGCTGTGTTATATACAAGTTTTTCAGATCAGCTTAGATGGGAGCCAAATCCTTTGCATACACTCTTCCTAGCATTTTCTGCAGAACTATGAAGCTGCTGAAATTTAAATTTACCTCCTGCTTCAGCAGTTTAGTTTATACATTTTTATAGCCCAGTAGCTGGACAATTGTCATCCACTAGACTGCATCTGCCATTATTGGTCTGATCAGTCATTCAGTACCCATTCAGGCTCTTGACTTCAGGAACCAGGTCCGGATCTGAACTTTGATATGAGATTCATGAACTGATGGTTGAAATTAGGGGCCTATATTACATAGTTGAGTTGAGCTTCTCAAGACAGGCTTAAGAGGTTAATATATCCATATTACAATGTAAGATGGGCACCTAAATCCTTTAGGCTCCTCTGGAAATATCATCCTGTCTTCATACCACCTGCAGTATTCTTCAGCTTCTACATCTGTATGAGTAAATACATAATGCTCTATTTTTGATATAAAGTACCTATAAAGTTATTTGAATGTTCTCCATTGTATTATACTAAACAGACAAAACAAAAGATCACACTCATCTTTACACTGTCAGTATTTTTTTTTAATGCAGAAGAGGCATTTGTTAGTAGGGAATATGGAGTCTTTGACATTTTGGGTCCCAATCCTTCAGTGAAACTAGCCATGCACCTGCTTACTTTGTGCACAAATCATTCTAATGAATTCTAAAGGACTATTCATGTGCATAAAGCTAAGCCTGTGTGTAAAAGCTTTTGCAAGACTGGGCCTAGGTTGTAAGTTTGATAATGACCTGAGACTGATTCAAGGGAGAACAAGCAGTCTTTTTTAAATGTTGAGAAGTGTAACTCCAGTTCAGCTGAACAGGTATGGGCAATTCTAAGAAACCTTGTACTACAAGAAACTGTCAAAGCTGACCAAGAAAAAATGACAATGGGTATCCCAAGTCTTTTTTTCATTTACATTTTATGATACCTCATTTTCCCTAAATCTTTAAAACTCTTGGCTTCAGCTTAATTTCATTATGGCAATGAATTCCATTTGAATAACTTTATTGCAAGAGCTCAGGATCTTTCCTGTTTAAAATTCATATAAACATATATATTTATTATTTTTACATATGTGTAGCTTGTTTTAAAGAGTAGATCTGGTTAGAGAATGATAATTGTGAGAAATCATAACTGTGCTCATTGCTTTTGGAGAAGGCACTGTTCCATACAGAAGAGTGCAGAAGAACTTTCTTTGTTCTTACCCTGACAGCCTCTTGCTTCTGCTGCATGTGCTTTGTGTTGTGCTGCAGCAGTTTGTGTTCTCAGAGGCTGCTCCTCACCTGCAGGAACATCTCAACAACATCAGGGTGATTCCCATGATTATGATACATCTCCCAAAACCTTTTTCTCAGTATTATTTCTGGGAGGTGCTTACATCAGGAACTTCCATAGAAAATGATAGATATTTTTTCATGTCTTTAACATTAAACATTCAGGCAGTGCTACCAAAATCACCTTTTTTTTTTTTTTTTTTTTTTTTTTTTTTTTTTTTTTTTAACTGACTGTAAGAAATCAAGGAGATTACATAAATGTAAGCTAAATTCCTACCTGGGGTTACAGATTTTGGCATTTAATATTCTGAGTGTATGAAACAGACATGTTTATGTGCTGTCACAAAAGAGAAACATCCTTTTTTGCATAAAGCTAACTGTGATTGTTGTCTGATCATGATCAGACAAGTAGCCTTTAGATAATACCAACTGTGAAATGTCGCTTGTTACACTCACTGAGCCTGGTTTACATGTATCATGAAGATGAAGATGTTATGATAAAGTTGGCACAAAGGAGAGAACAACTTGTAGCTTAATCAACTTTTGGTCATACTGGTCCACAAGAAAACTCCTGTTTCCCCAGTTAAAGGATGAATTTAATAACCTTGGCCGGGTGAAGAAGTGAGCATATCAGCCATGGAAAAAAAATCATACCAAAGATGCAGTGAGTGAAGGTGATGGTCCTGGGACCACCACTGCTGGCTTTGTTCTAGCTGTTGGCTTTAGGGACATGACAGAACTTTTGCTCAGTTTGATGCAATAAAAAGAAGGAAGAAGATAGCCCTTATAAGGCCTGGTGTTCATCCTTTGCCACTCTAATTATTATTTAAACAAAGATAAAAGTTATGGAGTTGGAGAGTATTTTGCCATTTAATAATTTAGCAGTTCATGCTGAAGTCTCCTTTATGTTCTTTCTGTTTTTATGCAGGCACCCTAGAAGATGGACATTTGACAGGCCACAATAGACTGCTCCTTTCCCAGGTATCTCCTGCTTGTTTCCTTTATCTGTGAATAGGAAATGGCTTAAAGGCACCTGTGTTATGAAGGTCCCAGGGGCAGCTGCCTGACTAGTGAATGCCTGATTATGTGTTAACATGCTTTGTCAGATATTGGCAGAATCTGTTCTCTTCTTTTGCCTTTTCAGCAAGGGTGCCATTGACAGACTGGCTACCCATTTATAGAAATGTTGTCCATCAAACTGTGAGGAAGGACAATGGTGTTTTTCTGTGGCCAGTGACTGTGGGAAACTTTTCTTTGGCTATTCAGGCAATTTTTGTAGCTTGCTCTGAAGAGGAGAGACTGATGAGTGCAAAAAGTACAATTAAGCAAAGCCAGACTTCAATTGAAGGCTGTAGTGTAGTCTGCTGTTCTCATTTTTTTATTTGGAAAAAAATCTATGGGTTTTCACATTGCTGTGTGGCATTCAGCGGGGGGCTATTACAATCCTAAATTTTTTTTCTAGACCACCTAATTCTAAGTAAAAATTAAATGTAATGAGAGCCACTTGGAGTTCTGAATATTTTAAAGCATAATTCCCACAGAAGGGATTCGACCTAAACTGCAGAGAGCATCAGTTGGCTAATTATAGCTGCATTTTATATTACAGCAGGTGTCAGATGCAGTCATCTCAATAAAGTCCACATAATACTCTGGAAAATAACAAAAGCTTTTCTTTGAATGTGGGTACTAATTTCTGCTAGGTGTCATATGAGCTCTGATACTTCTTATTGGCGTTAACAAGAGCACTGCAGCACTCAAACATGCTTTTTGCTTAGGATGAATTGATACTGTAAAGCACTTGCTAGTCAGCCTTGGCAGATGTCAGTAGTTAATACTAGTGTTGCAGAGGTTGGTATATAATGCAGAGTCTTATGTAAATACTTTTAGATGATGAGCTGGTTTTGCGAATGAGTATGAGCTGCACACCAACTTACTTAAAACTAAATAGACAACAGCAGGATAACTGCATTTACTTCAGCTTCTATCTTAAGTTATCTACAAGTAAAGGGCAGATGAGGAGGCAGTAACAAGAGCATTTAGTTTAATAAGCATTTCATGCTTTCATACTATTTTCCCAATTCAGTGTAAGCAGCATGTTTGAGTTCATGAAGGGATGGGTAAGAAAGGTCTTTCCTAAGTTTTGAAACAGATTCACTAAAGATTGTATCTTTGGGGCAGCCTGCATGTGATGAAACTACAATCTATAGGCATTTGGTGGTCACCCAACTTTTTAATTAAATGACATGATTCTGTGATTCCAAGAGGAATGTGTTTTAAAATATTTATGAATAAGTAAAATAAATACTGAAGTGGGTAGCTTGCACAGAATCACTTGAATACTAGGAATTGTGATGACGTTGAAGTGGAATCGCATGCACAATGGACATGGTGAAAAGCACACAAGGCAAACCCTGCCCAGCTGATTGTGCTTAGCCTAACATGCAAAAGAGGCACTTCCCAAGCTTGCCAGTACCCCAGGAGGTATTAAGGTAAGAGAAGCCTCAGTACAAAACAGTGGGGTCAGGCTATGAGAGATGTGCCACTTCTTCTCCCAAAGGGGATAGGATGTGCCTGATTCAAGTGTGAACTAGGAGAAGGGCTTCATCAAAGAATAATACTAAATACCATGTCCTAGCAGAACAAAGGAAATTCAATAGATGATGAACATTCCCTAACATCTGAGACTTCTGTAAGAGCAACAAGACATTTAGTGAACTACTGTCTCATGCTGTGTGCCTCTCCCACACATTCATCTCCCCTGAGAAAAGGTTCTCCCAAACAGCACACTGCCTTTGGCTCTGTCAAGAACCCCGTGGAAGAATGCAGAAGTTAAAGAAATAATAAACACAGTACAATAAATCTTTTATTACTGAAATCTAATAAAGAGTCAACTGAACAAAATAGAACCAAAAGTTCCAGTGTGCAACCTCCAACTCCATAAGAAAAAACAATTGCAGGTATATCATTTAATATGTTGTAGTACAGCAGAATAGTTTAATTTATGATTTTACCGCATTGCATACTGAATATACTAATGTGTAGGATGAACCTGAAGACTAGATGCAACAAGCAATTAATAAAAAAACAAATAAAAGTACATTAAAATAAAGTTATCCATATTAAGAATAATTACATTCCTGGAATTGTGTGCAGATATTGTTCAAAATTTTTCTAAATATAATAAGAAAATGAACATATAGGCTCTAAACCTTGGCAAAAACAAACAAACAAACAAACAACAACAACAACAAAACTACAGAAACCAAACACAGAGCTACAGAAAAGAAGATGAGGGGAGAAATAATTCCTTGGCTAGTCTCTGGATGACATCTGGGGCACAGAAGGCTGTCCATGAAGGAGCTGCTTTAGCTCTCACACATAAGTTTGCCTCTGAGAAAAAGACATATGAAAAGGACTGAAAACAAAAGCTCAATTATAAAAGCTCAAGGGATGATTGCCATTGTACAAATGAATTTTTTAATTTAGTCTATTTATTCTGGATAGCCTTTCTCTGAAACCTAGTCATATTGAGGGCAGCCCAGCTCAACTTGGAAAGCTCTGAGGAGTTCTGTGAAAGGTAAGGAAGATAAGCTAGGGGTAAAGTTAACTGCAGGAATGGTCAACACAGTCATCCTCTCCCTTTTAGCCCAAAAGTTATGAGACTACCACTGCAGTACATTGCTTTTGCATTGTTGCTTTTCCCTGTCTTAAATTTCTGGTGTTGGGATGTGTTCCTGTGTGTTTGATACAGAGTTGGGTATTAAAGAATAAACCTTTTCCTGCCACTAGACATCCTCATTTTTTTCATTCTAGGGGGAGAAGGTAAGAGGCATTTATCAGCAACTAGAGATGCTATTGTAAAAAGTTGCTCCCAATAGTGTCACTCAGAATTTATTACCCTCTGCAGATTACAAAAACCTAATGGCTTCTCCTTGTGATGTCTCTGACATATTCTTTGGAAGCAGGCATCTCACAGACAGTTCCTATGGTAATGACTGTTACTGCCCTATATATAACATGAGTTTTATGTGTGTGTAATTCTCCTCGCTTATTCTAAAAAACTGAATGAGTCTAGGATAATTTTGTATATCACCTACTGTGAAAATTGCTTTGGTGGCAAGCAAAATCAACTACTCTGTGACCTACACTTCTTGATATTAGAGGTTATATGAAACTTACTGCACTCTCCTTTCTCACAGTTATTGCTACTTCTTCCCCTCCATTTTTACTCTAAGATTACAGGGATGTGATTGCACAATGCAGGCAGCACAGATGGCAGCTGAAGGTCTGTATCTGCCAGGTGTCTGCTTAACAGCTGAGTCAGTGTATGCAGCTGAGCACAGTTCAGTTTCTGACATAAATGTTCAGCACCATTTCTCTGAATCACGGCCTTGCATAACCTGTGGAAGTACCTTTTTGGCAAATTTTAGACTCTGCTCAAGTACACAGTAGTCTGGCAAGCAGAAGTCAGAGGTTTTGCTCTGAATTCATTGTAAATGCTCATAAGACAGAAGTACTTTCTGTATTTGCTACTGTGGATGCAAAGGATGGACTTAATTAGGTAAAAAACGGGAAAGTAGACCTTGGTATAATCACATATACCCAAATACACTTTACAGCAGGTCTGCTTGGGTTTGATGACAGACTGCAGAAGAGAGGGGAAGGCTATTTATTATGGCCAAGGCTTTTGCCTTGGCTATAATAAATGTTCTGTGGTCCTGTGATAACTAGGAGAGAAGAACCACTCTTGTGGTTCAGGAGGGGGGCATGGTGTCATTCTTGGCTCGGTGGAGTTGTTTTCCTCTTAACAGGGTTTGGATACATCCAGCAGCTCCTTTCTGACAGTCAAGGTTCACAAATCAGGTGTCATGGGTAGGGAAGTGGTATAATGCAATATATTCACCATCTCCTGACAGTACCACAATGAGATACCGTTTTCTGTAGGTGGTTCAGATGTATGTCAGTAGACAGTGCTGATAAATGCTCTTCCAGCCTGATCCTGTTTGATCTGATGTGCAAACAGATGCAAAAGATGTGAGTATGAACCTTGTTTGAAGGGGAGAAAATAAATCTGAGGAAGAAAGAAACCAGATGGTGGCTCATGTAAAAAACAGTTTGGGAAATGAGTGGAAGATTGCACCTTGTAGGCTTAAGGACTTCAAATAGGTTAGGGAACATAGGTAGGAAATGTGAGAGAGAGTTCTTGGCGAGGTGCCTATTATGACTGACAAGTTGAGGGACCAGAAATTGAGACAATGCCTTCTGTCTGAGAAGGCATTGTTCTTCTCCAGTAGTTTTACAGGGAACGTTATTGTCTTCATGGGACATTACAGCTGATTAGGATGCCATAGATCCAAACAATGTAGGGAGTTTAGGGAGGAATGTTGTTTTCTTGAAGATCAGCTTACAGAAAGGGGAAGGTGGTGGGGAGTGGGAAAAAACATATGGAAAGCATATGGAAAAGAACAACTGAAAAATTTGAGACGCATTTTTGAGACACAGGGACTAGTTCACCTATTAGCAGTGCTTCTAAGAACTGACCTATGGAGTTGTGATAGGGAATCTCATTCACAGATTCAAGCCTATGGAGTGAAATCGTGGTGCTTGCTGCTTGACATGAAAGATGTATCTTCTGTGGGAGCTCATTTCTTTTCTTTTGTTACAACAGAAAATAAAAAGATTTTCATAAAAGTGAAGATAAAACACTTGATAATATGTCTGTGAACGTAGTTCCATTTAACCTCAGCTGTGGCATGAAAGACCATGAAATATCTTCAACTGGCTCTTCATTAAATCATACTATCTTTAAACATATTTCAAGGAAAGTAAGGAGTTTTGGATATTAAAAAACATATACGAATATTTCATAGTTACTGTATATGAAGGTTCATGCAATCATCCAAGGCCAAAGTACTTGAAGAACTGTTAAATTATTATGATTTTAAAAATAATTACTGTAATACTTTGGAGAATACATTTGTCATAACAAATATAGAACATATTTTCTAATTTCTATTATGGTTGTCAAGGTCATTCGGTGACAAAATGCAAAATCTTATTTTTCTCATTCAGATATTGTTAGGTGCATAAATTCTTTAGCTAATGTAGAAAAGCATTTAAAAATTTAAATTAGTTAATGAAGAAATTATGTCTTTGCCTGATATCACACAATCATTTTTTTATCCTGTGAACAGAATTTAACAATACACAGGCTCAGGCTGGCTTTATTCCACTAATACATGCTATTTCCAAAAGTATGTTGCCTATGTATTAAACACCATGCACACATAAGTACCTCAGCATTCCTTGAAAATGAATTTTAAATCCACATTTATTGTAAGTGCTTTGGAGGCAAGAACCATCTTTTGTTATTGAACAATGCAAATGGGATCTTGGTCCATAATTGGGGCTTCTAAGCACTGTGAATTCTTTCACTAATGTTTCTCATTCTCTTTTTTTCCCTCTCTTTGTCCCTCTGCAGATTTTGCCAGTGTTTACAAAGGTTAGGATCCCTTGCATCCTCACCAGTCTTTACATTTGCCCAAGAATCAGATTCAGTTTAGCCCAGCATTCTTCACAAAGATAAAAGGGTGACAGATCCTGACACATTTGTGCTTTTCAAAACCAGAGAAGCTGATTCCACATGAAAACCCTATCCTGAAACAGCATCCAAACTGAAACTGTACCAGTGTTGGTAAAAAAAAAATAGGAGCCAGATATTGAAACTACATATAGTGATGTACTTCAGCAATCTCTCTTATACTATAACAAGAAATGCTGCCATAGCCTTATTTTACAGTTTTTAACTTCTGAAAATTTGCTTTCAGAAAAATCTCATTTCTTTGTGATCAAAAGTCCTCCTTTATGTCTTAGGTGACAACTGGTCTTCTTCACATGTATGGGCTTCTATCAATATTGTTTCAAACTATAATAGTGGGCAAAATATATTTTTGAATGCTTATTTTACAATTGTATTATCTGGACAGATATATAGATGAGTCATACATTAATCACTGAATTACTAAACTTTAATAGTCAATTTATACATGGCATATCAGTGTGATCTGTCATTATAAATATATATATTTAATGAGTGCATTTACAAAAATATTGATAATTATTTGTGATTTTAATCAAAGATAGTGATTCAGTAAAACTAGAAAGAAATGTGAAATTATTAAAGAAGTACAAAGAGCTATACAAAATGGCTGATACTGCCAAATTGTTTGTCTCTTTTTAGGCTCTGATACTTTAGCCTGTAGTTAAAATGAGCTTTGCCACTGAAAGAGCATTGTGACCATAATGCCTATTGCCCAGACAGGAGTGGCAACAACTATTTAGTCACATGTTCTTAGGCTGGTTGTATAGTATAAAGCCAGTAGAAACCATTGCAATTATCTAGTTGGACCTCCCACATAACATAGACCTAAGAATTTCCTGGAATTGGTTCCTTCTGAAATTACAGTCTGTGTTTGAGAAAGCATGCTATTCTTGATTATAACATTTCCAGACATGAAAAAATTACCAAAACTCTGAATATGATGTTTCAATGATTATCATAACTATGAAAAAAATGGGACCTTTAGTCTAAATTTATGTAGCTTTTAATTTCAGCAATAGGAGTCTTGTAACTAGATTTGCCCAAACTGAAGACTTCAGTCATCTTTCTTTAGTAAAAATATTACAGAACTTGGCCAAATCATTTTTTATCTTAACAACTCCACTTTACCAGGTACACCCATCAGATGAATGCTAAATAGCTATGTTACTAACTTCAAGACATTTTTAATGCAATATACAAGTGATTGTTTATTTTCCTTTGAAATGTAGCAAAGCACCTCTAAAAAAGGTTAAACCTACAGCAAGAAAAAGGTAATGTACACTGTCTCCCTTAATCAACACTCTTGTACTTATGCATACAGATCATGAGACCACAGTTATAATTGGCATATATCCATCAGGACATGCCAAACCTTATATTCAGTAAAAAAAATCAGTATGTCCATACTTCTGTCTGTTCTGATCAGAGAGCAGAATTCTGTGATAGAATCACTGAATGATAGAACTGGTTTGGGTTGGAAAGGACCTTAAAGATCATCTAGTTCCAACCCACCTGCCATGGACAAGGAGGCCACCTACTAGATCAGGTTACCCAAATCATTTGGGCAATATCAGTATCTAACCATTTGGGCTATGTCTGTAGACAGCTTTTTTTTTTTTTTTTTTTTTTTTTTTTTCCTGAAGCTATTGGTTTTAAATGAATTAAAGGGGTCAAAATTGAATCAGTAATGAATCACTTTTATTTTATACTTCCTCTTGTCTTAGAGTAGGCTTGCAATATTCCATGGTAGAGTGAAACCACAAAGACTAGCTTTTACATCTGTAGTATTGCATCAAACTAATTATGATCTTGTGAGTGCTGTGTTGTACTAGTACTCACAGAATACATTTCCATTAACTTCATAATCTCAGGGTATATTTAAAAGGGGTATATTTAAGCAGGGCTCAGAAAAGGCAGTAGTTATATGATTTATCCTGCAAATGGCTTTTAGCTTCACTTTCCTCTATTTAAGTATCCTGTGTCAGATTTCCCTGCCTTCAGCTGGAAATAGAAGTGCTGTTGTCGTAGCAGTGATCTAAGAATAGAGAGCATACAGAGCATGGAAAAAGAAGTAAATAAGATTAGCTGAGGTAGCTGGGAAAGAAAGACAAGCTTTTAGGAGCAGTCTCCTCACCAAATTGTTGCACCAATAGAGCTGTGATTAGGGACCGACTGAATGCTTGCTCCCCTTTCCCAGCTACTCCCACTCATCTTACAGAAAATATTATTGCTTTGTATGAACTGTGTGTGTCTTAAATTACAGTTAGGAGATGTATTTTTCTTTAATTAATTGAGGAGTTTTGTCTTGACTTCTTTATTCGGAACCTGAGTGAAAAATTTCTAAGATCTCTTGGACAGAGAGATCTTGTATTCTCCTTGTGCTTCATTTTCAGAGCACTGTCTTTAGTAAATGACTTAGAAAGTCATTTAAGTCATGAAAGATTCCAAGATGAAGCATATGTCAAGGGTAATCATTAAAAATCTTCTTACATATTTTCATTTTTTTAATCCTGTCAATCTTCCCCATACTTTTCCATGTTAGGAGCTCCTTTATCAAACAGTCAAAGAAGTAAGAGATTGAAAGGTAATGAGATGTTAACATGTTTATAAGATATTAACTTTAGTATTTGTATCTCAAATAGATGTCTGCACAGGTCTTGCAAGAAACGAAAAAAATGCTGCTGTGCAAACCAATTCATTATTTTTTCATAATATTTCCAGAATTACAGTCAGTTATAAATCTGTTTGAAGGATTTTCTCTATAATAGCACTTTTAGGCATGGAGCTTGACATTTGAGCTGAAATCTCAAACTTCTACTGATATTGGAGAAGAAACAAAAAGTAATGGAAGAAGAAAGAGAAAATTTTTAGCTAAATTTATTCAGGTTTATAATTTTATTTTATAAAAAATAAAAGTTATAAAATTTAATTTTATTAAGTTTTAAAATATGCATTATATAATTATGTACTTGGGTCTTATGATAGCGATATGCTTAATGTAAACCGATACAGTAATTAACTTGTTGATATCTATATATCTTTATCTCTATCTGAATTGGATAATTCTACATCAGAATAATATGTTTCTGTTGAATGTGCTGCACAATTAATCTTAGATGCTTTAAGTATCTCTTAGCTAAGAATTTCAAGTAGGGTAACTTCTCATGGTCTTGGGTGTTTCCCTTTGTTCATGCTAAATTTGGGACTTCTTTAAAATGAGACTGATTTTCAGAGGTGCTAGTATTCACTTGTTTTCTGTAAGGCAGGTATTTCAAAGGTTTCTTGCTCCCATGTCTAAGCAAAAAGATACTTAAAGTCTTTATTTGTTTTTGTTAATTCTTGATTGTACTACATTTTCATTTTTTTAAAGCACACAAAAATTTCTGAGCCAGGGACACAAAAAGCTGTGGGCCACGGGCTCAGGAAGTTGAATGGATCTGAATCTCATAAATGAAACCACAGTATTTTGGAAGTGATGAGGGGAGAGGTTAAGAAGTTGTGTCCTGTAATTATCATATCAGCTTCCTGATGAATATGTTACCAAAAATGTTTCTTTTCTTCATATGAATGATATATATATGTATATTTCATATGAAACCTGTGAGCTTGAATTTGAAAGGGCTGATTATTCTGTTCTCTATGAATCATTTAAGCACCTCAGTAATTTCACTTACTTTAACAATATTGTTTCAGCATCTGCATAGAGTTGTATACATATTTAAGTACTCTATTGGGACTTAAATAATGTGTTTTGGATAGCCTGCTCTCAGTATACGATTCTCACTAATACAAATAAAATGAAAATACAAATGAATGGGTATTATTCATTAATACCCATGTTGCTCTGCTTCTCTTTGTTTCAGAATAATAAAGTTTTCCTCTTAAAAGAAATATTTCCTTTATTCCTTTACCAAAATCATAGTACACTATATTAGTTGTTGATTTGAAATTTTCCTGAATACTCTCTGAAAATGATAACCAAATATATACTATTTGTCCCCCTGATTATGTATAACCTTAAAGAAATTCAGAATGTAGCGAAGCATGACTTTTCATTCCTGAGGCAATATTGGCTATCCTTCATCAAGCTGTGCTTTTCTAAATGGTACCCATTTAATCTCCAAAAAATGCTTTTTAAGATTCCCTCCTCCCAAAAGGCATCCAAACTAAATGGTCTATAATTTCCTGAAGTGTTCCCAGAGTCTATCTTCAATAGTGACATTATGTTGGCCATTTTCCAGCCATCAGGTCTTTTGCTGAATAGAATGACTATGCAAAATGTCTGCAAAATAATAACACCTGTACTTTTAAAAAGAAATATTGAATATCGGTAACTACTTACTAGTAAAATGTTGTTATTAAATGTCACTATACTATTATACCATATTATAGATGAATTATTAGTTTCCTTTTCCTAATACTAAATCCACTGTCTATATTTCATCCAGAAAATAATCACTTGAGTTATTTACTCTAAATGTGCATTTGCATTTTTTATCTGGTTGCATATAGTTATTTATAGTAAATGTCCTTAAAAGGAAGTATTATTTTAGAAATAGGAAAAAAGCTACATTGCTTTGTTTAATGTATTGTCTCATGTTAAAAGACAGTCTTCATAGAACAGATTTTAGAAGGAATTAGTAGAGAATTAAGCTATTAATTTAGCTTAGCAGCTAAATCTTATAATTTTCATGGAAATAAGACAATATGCACATATGGTCAAGCACTACAGCTCAGTTAATGTTTAATATTTTGCTAAGAGGTGGTAGTGAAAGATGTCTAAGCCTAATGTTTTGGTTAGTAATTTTTATGAGCTTTTTGGTGTTTTCTTCAATGTATTGCTCCAGCACTTCATTTGCAATACAAATTTTTCTTTTTAAATAATTCGTACTTAATTACAGTAGTTGTCAGTTATGTGGTCCTTTTCATTCTTGAAATGTTTTAGAAACGTTAACTCCCACAAAGTTTTGAGAAGCAATGAAGTATTAATGATCCATTTTTACAAACAAAAAAAACAGAGGTTGGGAAAACATTTCTGAATATTGACTATAAAATTAGGCACAGACTAGATAGATACATGATCTAATTTTCAGAAGCACTGAAGAAATTTACATATTCATAATGGTAACTTTTGGCCTAGTAGCTAAATTCCTAAACAATCTTGGATACCAAAATACTGCGTTATTACAAATTTTTATGTATCTATAACCCAATTCACAGATGTGCAGTAACTGCATAACTACCCAGATAAAAACATGGGAGGAGTTCATTAATTCAGAATAATAATTACAGCAGGTAAGCCTGAGGCTGCCTAAAATGCCATGAAGGGAAGAATGATCTGCAGATTCTCTCAATTCCAGCTGCTGTTTTGATGTATAAATAACCCTTTACAAACTTCCCTCCATGTAGGCTAAACAACTCTGAAGCCTTTCTTGGCATTAACTGCATAAATAATTTTTAGTGAAAGAGGAGATTGAGACTGGGAGCAAGATTGCAAAATTTGTTGCCTAGAGTTCTCTCAAGAGTGGGGAAATGTTAGGATTGTACTTACTAGCTCAAAGAGCCAGAGAAGATCAGTGTCTCTCAAGAGTTTGCAGCCAAATAGTGAAGTTGTGCTCCTGGGCAGTGTGGATTTGACCTTGATTTTTCTCCCAGCTTGAGGAGAGAACTGCACATTGGGGAAATTCTCTGATCACCAATGTCTTCATTTTTAATAAATTAAGTGGCTAACACTGAGTTTCACACAAAATCAATCTCCCAGATATGTTTCACATGCTATGAGCGCATCTACTATTTCAGGATCCCCAGGAGACACAGGTGGGATGTGCCCAATTCGTGGATATGAACAAGGGATAGTGGGTATTAGATTCATATTCTGCTGCTGAGTAGTTGTGAACATGGATTGAAGCAGATGTTCAAGCACTGGGAATTTTATCTAACACTATCTCTAGCCTTTGTGACTAAATTTCAGCTTTGAAGATTTTGACAGGGTGTTATCGTGACTTATAAATGTATGCCCTAAAGGTATATCTATACTGATATTTAGGGTTCATCTTGAAGTTACTGTCAAACAGTTTGAGCCACATGAAACAAATATTTCCTGTTTGCATGATATTTCTGTGGGTTGCTTGGTGTAAACCAAAGCTGTTTGCATTGCATTTCTATTTCATAAGAATAGAAGTAAGTTGTATCCCAAGTTTCCTTGTGGAACACAGCTGTCAATCATTTGGCAGCCTTGTATATTCTCTAAGGTGGCTTCCATTTATAAATAGTTGGAGGTACAGAAGAGTCAGATTTAAAGAATAGTAAATTGATGCATTCCTGGTGAGAGTATCTCCCAACATGAATTTCTGAGCTAGTGGAGAAAGACCTTGTAGTATTATTTTCAGTATCCTCACTCCAAAGTTTGACAAAGCTTCCAGTACAGAGGTAGATGGCTGTTGATCATGTATAAGTATTCACAAGTCCTAAAAATGTGGATCCAGGATTGAAGGTAACTGTAAAACTGACTCCTAGCTATCAATGTAGGCATGACTAGAGTGAGTTTTCCAAAGTTACAATGTGAATCTGGTGCCAGAGCTAAAATGAGATGTTATGATTTCTGATTTCCTACTTCTTATCCCAGACCACTGCGCCTTACCTCTCCAAAAAGTTAGATCAAAACATAAAAGTTCTGTGTTGCATCCAGTGTTTAAAGGAAAGCAAATAACAATGAAAACTGAAGAATGACTGATGTGCAAATTGTTAAGAGCCATTTATATACATACTATTAGGAATGGATTACATGCATCGATGAATCAGCAGTTTTAATCAGATGAAAATACTTTTGAGCGCAGTTCCAGTATGATGAATATGCTAGAGTTGTAGATCACCAGGAAGAAGATTAATATTCTGTGTATAATTATACACTTTTCTTCTCAATTCTTTTTTTGAAGACAGCAACTAGAATTTAAAGCAACAGTCGTTCCATGAATTTACTTCACATAATCACAAAGAAAATGTACAAGGAAGCATGTAGCTTCCTGCCTCCCACCTGCCAGCATCCAACATCTCTCTACAAGACATTTTCTTCTTAGTTTCCTGTTTACTCCCATCTTGCTCCCCTAAGCCTGGTTCTGTTGCCCCACTGAGCATTCTTCTTCCATCCTTTCTCAAATATGGAGAGGCTCCTGTACTGTGGCAGGGTATGCAGAAGTGTCGTGTTGGATAGTTACCCCTTGCTGGCAGTGGTCTCACACTCTGTTCACGAGATGAGATGTCTCATCCTTCACAATGGAGGTTTTTTGGGTCCATTTGTACTGAGGTATGCACTGAAATGCATATTTCATTTACAGCCTTACTGAGAGTATGTCTCCAGAATACTTGATGCCTTCCTCTTTCTGAGGAACAGTCTACCTTCTGCATAATTACAAGCAGTCCATCTTTAGCCCTGTTTGAAGCATTTCTCAGCATTTTCTCTAGCTAACTTGGGCTTCTGTAAACCATTCAGGTATCCATAGTGCCCTGTGGGTACCCAAAGGGCTGGGTGCTCTGAGGTTCCCTGCTTGCTATCAAAGAACATAGAGTCCCTGAGGGACTGTTAGTGGCTAGGCAGTGTAGACAGTGAGTCAGGACACCCCTTGCCGAAGCAAGATAACATAGATATAATTGTTTCTGCTTCTGTGGGTCAATGGTCATTAATTTGCATTCATTGACTGCTTGATACTGTCAAAGGTCTATAATACAGCAATCTGAATAATGTAAGAACAGAAGCCAGTCCGGGTTTAAAGAACTAATTGGATGACTCATCCTAAACATCAATTAGCACGATCAGGTCCTTAGTGATCATTTTTGAAGCATTATTGTTAATTTTCTTGTTGGGTTTTTTATAGCTGTCATCTGTTGCTATCAGACCGTGTTAATGTGATACACAGTGTGCTCTCTTTGTAGGAGCAAAATGAGAAAAACATTACCATACTGCACACTGATAGCTACTAATTACCTGTGCTGGGGAGGACTACATTCTGTGTTGAAGAAGTATTTAAATACATAAAGTGGCTCCAAATCATGTTAGGTAAAATTGAAATAAACTCCACTATCTCTAATAAAAGACCTGGATTCTGTTGGGGATGATAAAGGTCATTGGACTGTAGTTGCCACAATAGATCCCTGTATGCAGTCATCCAGATGAGGGACTTTCTTGCAGAGTACAGCGCAATTCCCTCTGGCATTAGTTACAACAGGAATGGGGTACACAACAATACCCAGTTCAGGAGCCCTTATTCATTGCTGTTTGCTGGAGAATATAAATAGGCTAGATCCTTGCTGCAACTGTAGTGAGGGATCAAGATAGCTCACAAAGAGTTCCTACTGATGGCAGCAATTTTTTTTGGAAGGGAAAATTAATCAAAGCTGACAGCTGTGCTGGAATGGCTAGACTGCATCTAAGTCATTTAAGGCCAGTTCAGATATTTCACCCTGCATTGCAGCCCAGACATGCACAAAGTAGTCCATGTGCAAGTACTGTAATTAAATAGTTACTCTGTGATTTATTTTTTTTTCTTATAAAATGACATTCGGACACTTTGATTTAGATGTTAGAAAAAATAAGGACATATATAGATAAAAGAACCTTTTCATGCATGAGGTCTTTTTCTTCTAGCAGTATAACAGATATAAAATGGCCCTGAAAACAATAGCTGAAATCACATAGATACCCCAGAACTTTTTCAGAAGTCACCCTGAGACAACACAAGCTGCAGTTCTTGCTGGGTCACTGAGAGCACAGAGGGACTGCTGCTGTGTGGGTAGCACAGAGGAGCTCTACCAGTTCTTTCATGGCCAGTGCATCTGGTAGTCACAACCTGGAATCCAGGTCCAGGCTTGTGGCAGAAAGCAGTGCTGTGCACAAGTAATCATATTTAGCCAAGGGCATCCATGCCCAGAAGTGGCAGCATCTGAATGCTCACAGGTACTCAACATTTAGTAAATTGATAATTTCCCTTTACATTTTGCTGGTAACGATCCACTTTATAGAAAATACACCTGAATGTGGCATTTGTTAGTAGTTCCAGCAGCAAGATAAAAAAAGAAGTAAGCCTGGAGAGCAAGCTGCCAAGTGCCACTGTAGTAAATCTGTGCTTCAGGAAGGTCTGCACAGCCTCTGACACTAGGAATCCATAGTTTGGACAAATAAAAGAGTTGATATCCTTTTCTATTACCCCCAACTTCATGATCATAATTAATAAAAATCCTTTAGGATTATTATTTTTTTTACTCTTTCCTTTCAGTGTGTTTATATTTGCTGTCTGGAGTAATGACTGTTCTAGGCCTTGTTTTACTCTTAGGCCTAGAAAAAGTTTTACGAAGAGAAATGTAAAAGCCTAGAAACAATTACCTGAGAGAGGAAATGAATGGGATCAGATTAGAGTATGTATGATGAGTAAAGAGAAAGAAGACTGAGGAGGAACTTCTGTTCCCTCAGGCTATGTCTAAACTTCAAGACCTGGGAATAATTCTCCACCTTCTGCTCCAGGTACATGATGTAAGCAGGAGCTTATCTCTCAGCTGGAGTGTATGGGCCTTCTTTGCCTGTCCCCTCTGCTCTTCCTTTCATGGAAAATGGACCTTAATGTGAGGAGCAACAGTGGTGGTAACATAGTCTGGTCAGGTTCCTACATGGACCGTAAAGAAGCAAGATCCTGATGGTTTTTTGTTTTGTTTTTGTTTTTCTACATATACATACATAGAAAGAGAGAACCTGCCAGCATATGCTCATCTGCTCACTTCTTCTCTCTTGCCCCAAGTTTTGCCTCAAAAAAAGGTGATAGAACTGAGTAATTTTATTTTATGACAATGGTTGTCTGTTTCTCACTATAGGTAGTGAGGGCTGAAAACACAGTAGCTATTACATTATATAATACTTATCTGAGCATATGTGGTGTTCTTTCAGCACTTCTATGTAGTGCCCCACTTTAGACAGGTGGGATGGAAAGTACCTCCAGCAAAACCATCCTGTAGTTGAAGACACTTTCCTAGAATGAGAGGTCCATGTCAGCTTGCTTAAACAAAAGGGGTATGTTCAGCCCTGGTATCCCAGGAAGCCCAGTGAGCACTCACTGCTAGACAGCTTGGTTGTGTAGAGCAGAAATTACATGTTTATTTCAATGTGAGAGTTTTGTGATAAAGCAGTTTCCTTCTGGCCTGACAAATCAGAAATAGGTGCCTAAGTAATGAAGAACAGGGCCATTTTGTACTGTCTGTCTTGGGTATCTCTCTGTTACCATCTGTTATGAAGCCCATTTTGAGATGAGTTTAGCCCAAAAGGTGCTTAAAAGCTTGGCACTGCAAGAGCTCCATATCTGTGGCTTTAGTTTCTAAGCCAAAACCCTCCTTTTTGATTGCCTAAATATGCATAATGCCTCTAAAAATCAGGTCACGTACTATCTTCTTATATATGAATATGGCATCTGCAGCCTTTACCAACAACAAGTTTCTATTTTCTTCCATCTCATTGATAAAGATATTGAATAGCGCTGAACTAAGAATAGATCTATGTGGAACCCCATTATATAATGATGCTCTCTATACAATTACTTTTTTGCTGTATCAGCAATTTCAATCCAGTTAAAATAAACTACACAGATTTTATGTTGTGTCACTTTTAACTAGAAGGTCAGAATACAAGGTAAAATATTTTAGATCGGTTATATTATGCAACTTCCTTTAGCAACAAAACCTTTTCATTTCATCAAAAGATGTAACCAGATTTATCGCTAATTTTCCATGAAACCTCATTCACTGAAATGGATTATGCTACTGTCTTTATGGATTTACTGATTAGATCCCATTCTCTTCTATATCCCAATGTATTGTCTGGAATGAAGATATGGTCACTCAATTTTTAGTATCTTTGGTAATGTTCTTCAGGCTTCTTCAAAAATGTCAATGTATTAAGTATTTTCCAGTATTTACTGAAACTTTAACAGCATTACAATATTTTTAAGAGGTTGTTCCCTGAGCAGATGAAAGAATTAAACCTTATTTTCTTTGGAGTTGTATTTTGCACTTGCTTACTTCTTAATCCCAGCTCTCTCTGTATCTTCTACATCTTTCCCAACATAGTTCTACCATGCCCTCCCCTCCATGCTTCCAGCTCTCCTCCATTACATCACCTAACTCCCCACAACACTGCTGTGCACTCCTTCCATTGTCTTTGATCTCTGATACTGTTGTACCTGTCTTTAGCTCCCTTCTATCTCTGGTGTGTCCAGTACAACAAAAGCTCTGTGTTCTCGTGTTCTCTATATACTTTTTTTTTTTTTCCACATTCTCTACCACTGTGTTTTGTCCTGCCACCTGGGAGAGAGACAACACATCTGGCACAGGCATGCTGAGTAGCTGGCTAGTACACGTGTAGTTGCTGAATGAGCTGGCTGCTGCTATGTGTGATGGACAATGAATTCTCTTCTGTGGCATGAATAGAGGCTCTCTTCTACCCAGACATGATTATTTTTTTTTCAATTAAATGTGTAGAAAATTAATTGCTGCTTCTTTCCTTATGGCTGCAACTATCCAAAAGGGTGAAAATTACATTGGGGTGGGGGAAAAAGATGGGGAAGGAAAGGAGAGTTATTAGGCAGCTGAAGAGGCAGTCACATGAACTTCTTTATTTATTTAGACATGCACACAAATCAACCTTAGAATGCTACTTTGGCCAATTGTTTCAAAACTCTGGGATGCATACTATGCCACCCATCAGATCTGAAAATGATTTAACATCAGTGCTTAGCATGCTCCCTGTCCCTGGGAAAGTGGGAGGTACCTTGTTATCACTGAGGTATCACCTAGTTCCTTTCTAGTTGCCAAATACAAGTATTTATGTCATGTTTTGACAAGAATTAATAATATCTCCTTACAATAGTGAGTCTAATAGAAACTTCAAATACAAAAAAGAAAACAGTAGCACATATACTTCATAACGCAGCCCTGAGATTAAGAGGGTCAGTATTCATTCAGAGTTTTTTGCTGGAGACCTGTAAAAAGCAAAAGCTATAACTTGTACTGCCAAAGAATGCTCTTGTTAACACGACTCATGTAAAACCCCTTCAGTTTGCCAGTATTGTGCCCTGTACTGCCCCAGACTAGGAAAGTGCACTTCACTTAATATACATATAAAAATACTAAACAACATAAATTCTTCAGCAAGAGCTTGAAGCAGTATCCGTGCTACAATCACATATCACATTAACATTTGATGTTATTACAGCTTCGCAGGTGCAACAATCCTTGGTCCTTGCCCCTGTGGGAGAGCAGTGGTTGACTTCTATTTCTTTTTTAACTGTTTACATTTTTACTTCAATCATAGTTTGTCTTATCTCTCCCTCTGCAGGAGGGCAATCATCAGTGAGATTTGCCGCGAATACATTGCGGCTGATGTATCTAATGGAACCTGCACTTATAGCCAGACCTGTCAATAACCCTAGCACCATTACAGTAGATAGCTTTTCACAAGATTGGCTTCTTCTTGCAAAGATTATTCAGTACCATATGCGCAAACAACAGCAGCCATTATTGCCCTTTATTTCCCACCTCTCCTTTCCTTAGACTAGCACATCTCTTTATTATTATTTGACAGCAATGAAGAATAGCCCAATCTTTGCCATCATTTGGTAACAACAATTCTTAGCACTTTTCATGTTCAAAGGGCTTTGCAGTCATTATCTAATTAATCTTCACAACAGATCTGTGAGGCTGATAGGAAAGGTTTAGCCTCATTTTATAGCTGGGGAAACTGAAGCTGTGAGTTGAGCCGCTTGATTTTCAAAGGTGCTGTGCATTCTTGGCTCCCATTGAAGTTAATGAGAGTGCAGAGGGAACAACATCTCTGAAAATAAAGGAGCTTGTGGAAGCGTGCAGAGGAGGCTACTATCAGTATGCAGCAGGCATTCTTTGGTCCCAGAGCCACGCTCAGGCTATCCAACCAGGCCTCTCCTAGGTCTAGGTTTTCAGTGGCAAGCTGGCCATCTCATGTGGGGTATTGCTAGCTAGCTTTACATTTCAAGTTTCAGTGTCACAGAGGAACATTTCATAACCCCTGCAGTGCAAGTTTTACCCCACGGGGACTTTATTTGATTTCTCCTCGCTCTGGAAAAATGCCTTTAACCTGTTAAAAGATGTCACTTTGCAGCACAGGCATGGGGCTTCATGTGCATTGACTCACTTGCAGTTTTATGGATACATTTTACAGAAATTGCACTTATTTTGAAATACTCCCTAAGCACTAAGGACCATAGACACAATGCATTCACTAATGCTTCCCTAATTCGTGGAGGTGGCTGCTTTACCAGTCACTATCAGATCCTTAATCAGCAGAGTTGTACAGCATGTAGATATTCAGTAAAAGTGCTTAATAAAAATCATTTAATTCTAAATTACAAGAGTGCACTTAACCCTAAAGATATTAAAACTGATTGTTTGATGTACTGCACTGAGTGGTAGAAATTTAAAAATAAAAGCTTCTTTTACTTGCATCAAAGAGAATAAATCTTCTATCCTTCATATCCTAGTGTCATGATATTATGCTGTGATAAACTAATCCATTTTGTAGTTTTAAGCTGTAAATACAAAGTACTTCAACCTGATTGGTGACAACAGAAGCAACTGAGTTTCAAAGAAAAGAGTGAGCGCTATGGCTAGCTCTATTAGATGGCTCTTGTAGGCCGTCCGTCAGTGTACTTTCTGCTGTGGATTTATAAATCCATTCTACAGTCTGGCTACTGGTGCAATGCGTATTGTTAGAGTGCTGCAGTTAGACATTTTTGGTAATAAGATATAAAATGTCTGCGTCTCCCTTTTGTTAAGCATACCATAAAACATTTATATTCACCCCTACATGGATGGATCAATCTCCCCTAAACAGGCATGCACTTTTGGGTAGGTGGAAATGTATTTGTTTATATGATATAAAAAGTAATCAATAAACATATCAACTTCTCTCTTTCTCTCTCTCTCTCTCTTTTTATTTTATTTTATTTTTTTTTTGATTGACATGGTTTTGTAGTATGTTTGTTGTCAAAATGTAGCCTTTTTGGAAAATATCAGCAGCAATAATTCTTTTAATTTAGAATATATTTAGAATTTAAATAATTCTTTTGAAGAAATAAAATACTTAATATTTTTTTTCAGTCAGTTAGAAACAAAATGATTTCTTATTATCCAACCTCACCCAATGTTAGTATTTTATTGTCAAAAAAGAGAGGAAAGGAGAAAGGTGTTGGATATCTCTGTATTTTGATAAAATGTAAAAAATTATGAACGTGTTCATTTTTAGAGCAACAAATACCTTTTCAGTTCCAGCACTTTTTCCAGGGGAACAAAAATAATCTTCTTTCCCTATCTACTGTGCAAATAACCATCACAGACATATTTTGAAATATCCCTTCCTAACTCTTCACATACTGCCTGTCTTCCTGGACAAGATGCAGTATTTGCCTATATATTTAGGTGTCAGTTTCTATCACAATTCTCTATTTTTCCCACTCATTATAATATTGTTTGTGTTCATCTTAATTAATTCTCCAGCTTTATATCGAAGTGTTTCCAGATGCTTTTTTCATACCTTTAATAGAGCAATCATAGACTAGAGTTTTATTTGCCTAATTTGGAGGATGTGGCAAGGTGTAGGTTTTATTATATCTTATCCAGAGTCATGATTTGTAACTTGTCAGTTCACTACACTGAGAATTGCTTGTAATAAAGGATGTTAATTCAAAACAAACAAACAAACAAACAAACAAACAACAAAAAAACCCAACCCTGCAATTATAAAATAATTTGTTTAAAAACTTTTTTTTTTTTTTTTTCCAAAATAGAATTTAAAATCTTGGGAACAAAGTGAAGGATTCATAAGCCTTTTGATTTATTTTTTTCTTGTAGTATTTTCTGAGAAATTTGTACAGTATATTTGATTACCTAATTGTTTAATTTTGCCTTCTATAAACAAGATTAATTGCAATTCGCTAGCCTGAATAAATATATACCCATTATAGTAAATAAGCAAATACTGACATTCTGCCTCTGAGCTGTAATGATAATTTAAGACTGGTGTAAATGGGTGCACTGCTATCCTCAAACTGTTTCTGACACCTCAATACAGGGCATCAGGATAAAAACATTTGGTCCTGAAAAAGAAGATTTTTAAGAGCTAGTTGAATAGGCTCACAGCTTCAGAGGGCAAGGAGGTGGCCAGCCAGATGATGATTTTGAGACTTGCATCTCCTCTCCCATTTCTCCTGGTTCCACTAGGGCAACGTCCTGTTTCAAGCCAGACTGATGGAGAGGAATATGGCCCCACCACCCTTTAAAGGTACTCTAAAGATAATTCACATCGTATTTAGAAATCATTGAGCTTCAACAAAGCCATAGTTAGGGTTAAGAGAGGCTGCCTGGCTTTGTGGATCTTCCGTCATATACTTAAAGACTTCTCTTCACATCCTACTGTTATAATTCATGTAACTGAATTTACATAGTCCACATAGTGCACAGCTTGATACATAATGACTAAAATATTATACATCATGATGGATGTTGTAAAGAAAAATTAGCAAAAACTCTGTTGATAAGAACCATACTAATGAAAACTGCCATATAGTAATCACCTAATTCAAAATAATGTTGATTTAGCTTAATTTACTAGTTTAACTACTCACACAAATACAAAAAATATTTGCATACCCCCGGCTCCCAAGCTTTTTCTGAAGTGGGTATGGATATGTTATTATAGCTGGTGTTTAAACATGTTTTCCATGTGAAATGGCAAAGCTGGAATAAAATCAGTTTACCATTAGAAATCATAAGAATCAAAGTTAATCAGTTTGCACACAGCTGGTTGATTCTGAACTCGGTTTCTACCCATTTCACACAAAACCCAAATATAAACAACTCTTCTATCTGGGATAAGCATTCTGAATGAAGAACACAATGGGATCTTTTAAACAGCAGTGCAAAACATGTTAACTAAATTCTACTGCTCTGACTCTAATCCTTATTTTTCCCTTTGGCAAAGCCTCAGTTGCAGTGTAGGCAGAGTTTATAGTAGATACATACAGGGTGACCAGCTAGCCTAAGATAAAGTTACAAATACAATTGCACATACATTGATTATATTAAGAGATTAACATTTCTGCATTTACTTGCCAGGAGAACTATTGTAAATTAATTAAGTACGTGCTATAATAGTATAGAGAATTTTAGTTAACTTGAAAAGTACAGACTTATTGTCTGTTTTGCATTGCACATAATTTTACACACATATGCAAAGAATTTGCAGCCTTCAGTTTCTGATAATTTTTCAAAATAATATGAGGTTGTACAAAGGGCAAAACAGCAGAAGGAAAATGGTTTCTTTCATTTTTTTTTTTCATTTATATAAATCTTTCTTTATATTACTAAATACTTTACATTACTGAAATGGAAAAAAAAAACAAAATTCACTGGAATTTCTAAATTATGAAACAAATTTCACTGCAGCTTTTTATGAGATTCCTTTTAGCTTCTCAGATTCCAACAAATACTTTCACTATATTAAATATTTCTACTGATTATTTTGTTTGGAAAAAAATTACTGTTATAAAAGCATAAGTTTGAATTACATTTCAAAATCTAGCCCACAGCTAGCAATTGAACGAGTCCCATAAAAATTATTTATCAAGCAATGCTACTCATCAGAGTCCATTTTCAACCAATACATATATCTTTGATGTTTAACTTGAATGCTATGTAACACTAATTGCATAGCAGAGAAAATCATCTCTGCCCAAATTTAAAAATAATTTCTTAATATTTGTGTTCCAGAATAAAAAGAAAACATTCAGAGTAGCCTAGTGGCCAAATTCTCAGCTAGTGAGAGCACTGGAATCATTGATCCAGAATAGTTGTTTCAATAGCATGAGAAATAATATATGGACACACTTTTCCAGGAGTTTCTTTATTCAGCTATGCCAGATGTATAATACTAAACTCTTGAATAATTCAATTTTAAATTAAATGGTGGATTCAGATCTTATCAGAATTATTATTCATTTATATTCCAGTAAGCTCTACTACCCAAAATGGCTATATATACAGTTTTGATGAGCTGTTTGTTTAAGTACAGAGATAATACAGAGAGCCTTTTCTGAAGTGGGTATGGGGATATTAGTATAGTTAGTGTTTAAACATGTTTTCAATATGAAATAGCAAAGCTGAAATAAAGTCTGTTTACCAATAGAAATTGTAAGAGTTTTTAATCTAAAGTTTGTCAGAATTATGTTTTGATAAATTCAAAAGCACGGTGATGCTAAAATAACTGTGAACTGTATACTAAGTACTATATATGTGTGGGTAGTGCATTTGAGTTCATTTAAACTGAATACGAGTTGTGGTGACAAGATTACCCCCAGTTTATGTAAAAATAGAAATTTGAGTTCCATGAGAAATTCACTACTATGGCAGTTTTCTTGAAAGCCACTAGGTGGAAGTTATTTTCCTACTGAGCAACTTTATTCCCCTCACAGAGGCCATTGCTTTGTAATATTAGGCTGTAAAGGAGGCGTCTATCTTATATATTATCCTTGTTAGAGATTCAAGCAAATTCTTAGTATAAAAACTTGTCATTTGGAAAAATTTTGAAATATAAAGCCAAAACCTGTCTTTACTGGAACAAGTGCTGGGCAGGAGTTATTCTATTAATATTATTGCAATTGAATTGATAAAACATTTGCCAAAGTAGTAAGGATCAGGCCCAAGACAGTCAAAAAATAACTGTAAAACTACTGAGAGATGGAGAAAGAAATTTAACACAATATAATATTAAATCTGAACAGAAATGTAAAGGTCTGGTTAAAACTGAGGAAATTACAGACGGTACAACTAATTCTTTCATCAGAAGTGCTTGCAGGTAGATATCACTTTTAGAGGTGAATCTTTCTATTTTATAAAATTAACCTTGCTGCACAAGCTTTCCAATAAATTATTCCCAGTTTCACTTTCTGGTCTTTTCTGAACTTTTTCAGTAAAAAATCCAAATGGAAAAGAAATTTGCATTTTGACTTGGCATTCTTCAACTGTATTTGCAGCAAAGTGTGACCTGGCATCAGTTACTGAACCTCTTCTCCCTACTTCTACCATGGTGGAGACTTCTGCAGTATATATCTTGTGTATAATGTTCATTGTTTTGAATACCATGTGATTAATGCCAATATGCTGCCTTGCCTAAGATATCTGAAAATCTGAAAATCATGACTCATCACAGCATAGTTTTGTGTTTACTTATTTTAAAATTAGTAAGTCTACAGCATCTCTTAGCATTTGGAAAAAAAATCAACTTTAGACATAACAAGAAAAAGCAGGAAACTGGTAAAACTTGATACTACAATAAGTTAAAAAAAAAATAAAATAAAATAAAATAAAATAAAATAAAATAAAATAAAATAAAATAAAATAAAATAAAATAAAATAAAATAAAATAAAGCTAAAGGAAATTCCTACCACATTAGAATGATTTCCAGCAGGACAAAAAATGAAAGTTCAACAAACCACTCTAAGATTTGTCACCATTTTTACATATAAGGATCTATCCTTTATGACCCATGGTGGTAAAAAAAATAAATTGTAACAGCAATATGTCTAGACAAAATAATCATGGGATCTGAACTCCTTTCAATTCAGCCACCAGCAGTGGTTAAATAAATGTTAATAACCTATATGTATATACTTCCTGTTCCCCTACTACTTCATAGAGCACAGGAGTGAAAAATCTATTGAAAAACCTAAGATGGGGGCAAGCAGTTTAGAAAGTGATTTTTGAAGGGTTTTTCCCTTCTTACCTGAACCTCTTCTCTCCAAATAGATTCTTCCATGAATCATCTGGAATAAGAACAGAAACAGATATGGGGAGACAAAAGTCAGAGACAAGCTAAATGAATACTTACTCCAGACTACAATCAGTCCTCAAGAAAAGCCAGTTAATGATACTTGAGACAATGGGCCTGATCTCCTGCTCTCCCATAGCCACACTGAAATGCTCCCACTGCAACGGTTTCATAACAACCCAGTTTCTGCATCAGCCTGCCCTTCGTTCTTTGTGGGGATGTAGTCTTTGGGCCTCACCACGAGAGACAACATTATGTCCAGAGCAGAGTAAATGGAAATAATTCAGAAAACTAAATTGAAGATATTTTAAGCAATTCAATATGTTAATTTTTTTTTTTTTTTTTTTTTTTTTTTTTGTCATTGTTTTATTCATATAACAATTTTGACAAACTGTTTTTCTTTCAGTTGGAGAAGGAACCTTTCTACACAGTTACTTACTAGTGAAACTGGGTGAGGTGACTGGGAATCAGGATAATGTTGAAAGGTCTAGTCCTGACTCAAGCAGAAATGCCCAGGATCTAGGATCCCAACCCTATGACAGTACTCCTTTATACCTGAAAGATGGACTTGCAGATGGTGCCATTATAACTTTTGTAGCCCCATCTCATAGTGAAAGCACTCTGTGACTTTGGGACTCTTTGTAAGCTGTCCTGATCTAGATTTTCTCTGCAGTAGACCTGGGAGGCAGAGCTGGAGGAGGCCAGGAGAGGTGTCCATTGCAATGCTCAGCATTGGGGGCAGCAAGTCCTAAGGGCTTCCAGTGTGTTTCAGAGGGGCTATGATGTGGTGATTTGGTCTGGGAAGGAAGAAATCCAGATGAAGAAGAGGACAGATAAAGAGAGAGGAAGTGGAGAAGAGTAACAAGTTAGAAACAGGGCAGAAATCAGAGACAGGAGAATGTGAGTATTGCTGGTAGCGAGGATGAGGCAGGAAGGACGGCAAAAGAGGAAGAATCTGGGGACGTGAGAAAGAGCAATAGGTGCAGAAGCTGCACGAAGGGGACAGAATCTCAGGGGACCAGAACTTCAGATGACATTCTTATCTTTCTTTCAATCAGCTCCAAAAGGTTTTGTGGCCTTAGACATTCCAGTCCTACTAACAAACCTATGTACAATGGGTTGCAATGGTACATGAATTGCTTGATTTTACGAAGTCTAAGATTTATAATCTAAGAAGTTATTAAAAAAAAAAGGCTTTTTTTTTTTTTTTTTTTTTAATCCATACTTAAAGAGTTGTAAAAAGGTCATATAGTCAAACACTTAAAAGAATTACCAGAATTGACAGCCGTTATTAATTAATAAAAGCATAATGATACACTCTTTAATTCCATGATTTTGTAAGCTTTCTCAGCATGATCTTAACCTCACTTCACTGTACCTAGGGGCTAGTCTGAGGATGAATCTGTGCTATATGCTTCAGGATATGACCACCTCAGTATCCCTATTTCATTAATTGCTGAAACCTGAGAAAGTGTGCACTTAGTGAGGAAGGGAACTGTAGGAAGGGACATAGCGTGACCTGATGACTAAAGCAATGGAATGTTGCTCAAGTAAACTGTTTGCTATCCCAAATTCAGCCATGGAGATCCTGTGTGATGCTAGGAAGTCATGAGCCACCATTTTCACAAAGGGCCACTATTTTCATATAGTCACATTCCATATATCATGGCTGTGCTTCGCTGTGGTACTGATCTCTGACCTCTGTGTCTTAGAGCCCTTGCAAGCTTCTTTGTGAAAATTAAGTGCATTCAGGTTAAGATACAGCAAAATTAAACTTTTGGTCTTTCAAAACAGTCACCCACATTTACTTGCCACTTCTGTCAATTTGGGCTTTAATGTCAGTGGCGCTTTCCATATTACTGAATTTCAGAGGGCTTCTGTACTGGATGACTCCTTGAGGCATTAGTTCTTTTTCCTAGCTCTGATTTATTCAAAATAAACCCACAAATTTGGTCCAAAAGAGATCTTCTGTAGGTGGAGACATTGCTACATTCCCTTACTGGACAGACTATACCCATGGGTTGCGTTTTTCCCTGCCCATCCTTTTCTTGCCCATCTGGACCACAGGAAGGATAATGTCACCCCTCAGGGAAGGAGTAGCTCAGGTCCTGAAGAACTCAGAACTAGATCTGAAAGGAATCTAAACCAGATGATTAGATTATGATGCAAAGACATCTTAGCTGAATTTAGAGGATTTGGCTTCTGTGACATAGCTGTTTAATTCATGGCTTTTGGTTTCCTTGCATTGCTGCATTGCACCAGCACAACCAGAATACTTTCAAACCTGAGAAGCTGAGTCTGTGTAAAGCTGTTCAGCATTGTGTGGATGTACAAGTTCATGTCAAGGGATCTTTGCACTGAGATCCACTGCAGTACCTTCACCATTACTCCTGCTCTTTCCCAACACTTTCTTTTCTGCACTGAGATTCGAGTTCAAAACAAAAACAAAAGGAGAGGTGAATAGCTGACATCTGAAATTTGTTGCTAAAATTTATGTCAGTTTAAGAGAAGATGGTACAATCGTATGGAAGACAAATCCATTGGCAGTTAATCCATTGGAAGTTAACATAGTAAGTTAATAATGATAAGTATAATAATAAGTTAATAATGAAATAACATCCAGGTCTTTAATCCCCTAAATGAAAAGTGACCGGAGGCTGGAAGATTACTCAGAAATACTATATATTTTTCCCCTGTTCTTGTACTCTTTCTGCAGCATCTGCTTTTTGCCCCTGTCACAGGGCAAGGTAGTAAGCTAGCTGAATCTGGTCTGACTCAGTATCACTGTTATGTTGTTGCCTACACTTGAAGGAGCCTAGTGAATGGGCAACTCTCCTGAGAAAAAAATCAAACCAAACAAAACATAAGCTTAAATCTTCTCAGGTGAGGGATGCAGCTGAATCTACTTCTTCTGCGACTTCTATACAAGTCCTATAATCACTTAGCTATTATGTTAAAAAAAAAAAAAAAAAAAAAAAAAAGGACAATGGACATGTTTTAAAATGAAAGATTAAATGAAAAATTGAAGCTGGATCAACCTTTTAAGAAAGGATGTGTTCACCTGTCTATAAAAGAAAGGATAGGCTTTGGCTTCTACATTAATCTATTCCTAAGACACTAAATTTAAAGTTTGGCAGTAAGATATGTCGAGAAGGATATATGGAGAAATGTGTAATGCTGTATTAAAGTAAAGCTTAGATAAGGCAAGGAATATGCAACAGACAGGGTGGATACAGAGAACCAGTAACCCATTGCACAAAGACTGACCACTTAGTACACTGAATGAGGCAAGCTGACATTAGGAAAAATCAGAGTTTTATCTGTGACTCAAGTTAGAGGGTTGTGGTAGCAATGGTGATTTAGTGACAGCAGCCTAAGGCAAGCTGTGTGGTGGGAGAGGTTAACTGATTAGTTCAGGCTAATGCCTTTAAAAACAACTGATTTACCTTTGGATACACAGTCCCTGCTGTAGGTGTGAAGCTGGACCTTCCAAAGCACCATCTTGCAGGATGAAGGCTATATTGTAGTGCAGTCACAGAAGATAATGAATGAGGTTCACATAGACAAGTGCAGTGAGGTTTCCCTTAACTCTGGGGGGCTTGTCTTTTGATGCAGCTTTGTCACGAGATACTGATAGGTAGGCTATTTTTCCTTAATACCTGGAGCCCACCTCACCTCACCTCACCAATGTTCATCATGCTTTTTCTGCATTAGCCACATTGCAACCTCGTGACTCTTTTAATTTGCATTCCACACCCCCAAAAGCACTGCAAACTCCGGACTCTCTCCTGTTGTTTCTCTTCACAGAAATAAAAGTGACAGCTTCTATGAAAGGGGAAGTATTGCAGAGAACCACATTCTGCATTGAGCAGAACAATGCAATGAGTAAGCAGCTGAACCATGAAGGGAACCTCCATTGAAGTAAAACACAATAGGAAAAGCTAATTCAATTAGCAAATGATGCTTGTTTCTTGAATAAACTTCAACAAATTCTGGAAGAAAAAAAAAAAGGAAAAACATAGCCAAGGTATATATTGGCAAAATAGACACGTTAATATCTCAGGTTTGTACAGTTTGTCTTAGATCTTAGATCTTAGGAAGATCTTAGATCTTCCCAGCTTCTGTTTTGTTGTTGTTGTTGTTGTTTGTTTTGTTTTTCCCAGTTCCCTCTCATCATCTGTATTTTCTTCTGCAGATGAAAATGACCTAATATGGCCAAGCCTCTGGAAGTATTTTCATACCATTCTGTTATCCTATGTATATTGAATAGCCTCCTGTACAATCTTTTCTGCAGAACTGCTGCCCTTGCAGACTTGAGTTTCATACAGGCTTATCCATCATTCCTATTTAATCCTTATCAATCATTCCTATTACTATTTAATTTCTTTCCAATGAAAGATGCAAATATTCATTAAGTTTAGGTGTGCCAGGCCAGCGGTTGGAACATGCTATTATTAACCAGGCTAGAGAAAAGCAGAACTCAAATATCACACAAATAAATCTAGTTCTCCAGAAGCTCTCCTACCAAAACCAAAGCAGCCTGAATACCAATGGCACAGATTTAAATGTGTTACAACAGCAAGACTATTTTTTCCTTTAGAAACCTTACGATAACAAAGTCAATCCTTATAGTCACTTGGGATAGCAATGAGAAGGAAATTAGTCAAACATCAGATCACTAGGTGTGATCATTTTCAGTATTAGTATAAAAATCCTGTCACGCTAAGCCAAAATATTTTAAATCTAGTTAATGTAATTTGTTCTGATTTTGTGAAAAGGTTATTAAGACAAAAACAACAACAACAACAACAAACCAAAACAAAAAACTAACAATTACACAAAAAATTACAAAAATAATTTATCTTTATTTCTACATATGTGATTTCATCTTTTTGAAGAACAACCATTACTTTAGCACAAAACTAGCTTCCTTTAACTTAGCAATAAAAACAATTTTACTTAGCTCATGTCAAAGTTTATCGTGTGACTTTAAAGCATCTGTTAACTTTAACAGCATAAATGAAATCATCACTGAATATGGCCTCACAAGGCAAATGTTTTTTTTAATGTTTAAACCATTCTTGTCTATACCCCCTTGTCATTAACTGGTAAATCAGTAATTTATTTCCTATTAGAATTTATATAGTTTGCAGCAATTAAGAAGAAAAGCATAATTGCTGACAAACCCAGGGCACTATTTAAATCACTTCCTTGTTGACAACATATTTCTCCTTCCTAAAACTGAATGTCACTGAAATCTGATTTGTACAGAACCCTTGTGGACTCATCATTCAAATGTACTGCACCTGTCACCTGTGTGCTAGCATTCTGCTAAGGATCAATTTACATAACCTCATTTAATGGTTCATAAATCATACCCATTAAGCCCAGCTAACAGGAACCAAGGGTTCTAATTTATGCTGCCTTTCATAGCAGAAAATTGGGAGGCTGGAGCCTGTGGATAAAGAACCCAGGTCTTGCCTTTGATTGTTGATTGTGATGGTAAATGTATGGATGATGAGAACAGATTTTCACTTTATTGATTTCCTGCCAAAGCACAGCATGCTTTATTGTGAAAGGGGGCCTTTTGGCAGCAGTGCTAAAAGTGGCAGTTGTTTAGGAGCCCTTTGCCAAGATGACATCTAAGACAATACCGAGTGGTAAATACTAAAATAATATCAAGCTGAAATGTTAATTTTTAAAAAGAAACCTCCCAAAAGGTTCATAAAATCAATGATGTTTTCTACCCCCAAAGCACCTCACTAATAAACATGAAGCCAGGTGATTACTGTGGGGTACTAATTTTTTTTTTAATCTATTTTTCTTAAATTCTTTATTCTATTATAAATTATTCATGGTATTTCAAAGTAATGCAGATGTTTAAAACCCGCTGTAGAGTGACAGTTCAGCCAGAGTTGTGTGCTGGGACTGTCTTGAGCTTTGTACTCTGATTCTCCCTTTGATTAAATACCTGGAAATAGATTTTTCTGTCATTTGGTTTTCCATTTTTAAGTTCTATTATTTAGTAGGTGGCTGTGTGCCGTAGTGAATGTATTGCCAAGTGGAATATGCATATGCATATAGTAGTCTTCCCACATGAGTTAGGCAGGGTCCCAAAATACCAAAAATCATCTTGATACTTTCTAGAATGAAACAGTGTTGGTTTGTTCCCCTCACCTCACTCTAAATCGTGCCCCTTCATTTCAGCTTGCTTTGTGATTTTCTGCTTGAAAGTAGGAAATCATGCTTTTCTTTATTTTGACTTAAGACAGACTGATTTTCAACAACTGGTAATTTAATCATTAATCCTGGAAATGGACAAATACCTTTGCAGGGCTGAGACCATAGTTTGTATCCTCTATCAGCTCTGATACCAATTTGATAAGACAAACAACATGTTGGGTTTTTCATCTTTTCCAGCTACACTTTAGGAATCAAGACCTTCATCTTGGAAGACGCTGGCCATTCTCTGGGAAATTACTGAAGGTAGTGAACAGTTTTCTTGATCTAAAAAACTTACTCAGATAGAAAACACAAGCCAGTGCCTTGGGCATTAGCTGAGGAACTGGGACACTTCTTACTGATGTCCACCATAGACTTTACTTGTGACATCGGGAACTCAGCAGAAGTCAATTCACAGAATGTGTTTTGTTTTGTTCAGCAAATTCCACAAATAAAATATAGAAATAGCCAAAAGTGGGGGTAATAGAACACTACTATTCACCTCCCTTTCTCATTCTTGTTGCCTTATTAATTGAGCTGAAGAATTGCATGCTGTCTTTTATGTGCTGATTTCATCTGGTGACTATCCGTCAAGCTTTGCCAGTCACTGTAAGATCTCTATGCCCAGAACAGCTAACTGTATTATGGCCTTGGAGATGGACTTTCTAAGACTTCAGCTTGACAGTGACACAAATGAAAATCTCCCATGGTTTATCAACATCCTTTACTGACTCCTCTATTTTATAAAAGGCATTGTATTCTTTTCTGCTCAAGTTTGTGCAGACCCTACTCTAATAAGTGTGCTCTGTGCCATTTATATGATCAAGATCTAGAGGTAACAGACAGGGGAACATTTTGTAGAGAAGGGTAAGCCTTACCAATTATAGAGTAGTTCACCTCTATCAGGACTGATATATTGGGTGTCCCAGCACTTAGACACACAGAAAACTTAAAAATTGGGTGGATTTTAATCATCTTCACAGACAAAGAAGCATTTTGAGGATTTTAATCTTGGGCTTTAATGGAATCATAATTGTCCCTTTGTAGATTTAGATCTTCAAGCTCTGAGAGTACATTTTGGAGAATCTTGCTGGTGCAGTTTTAAACATCACTACTGTGAGCTTCCTGCCTCCACTGCAAGTTACTAATCTTCTACTAGGCAGAACTGTCAAAAAAGAATATGTGGTGGCACCTCAGCCATTCTAGCTCACAACTCTGTATATTAACTTCAGGGCTCAGGGCTGTTGAAGTTTGCACTGAGAGACTGGACTATGAAATACAGCATCTGGGGAACGAGCACAGGTTTGATTCAAGTCTCTCTCTTCCTGCAGTGGTGGTTGCAACCTCCAGCAAAGGAGAAGGGAGAATAGATGGGACAAGAAATGTCTAAAACTACCATAGATGATTACTTTCATATGCAGAAGTGGATCCCTCAGGCTCTGTCTCACTTTCTTTTTGCAAAATGGGGAGATAGCATTATCAAGAACTAAATAAATTTTAAAAGATTGGAGCATTATTAAGAGCTAAATACATTTTAAAACATAGGAGCAATTAAGTCCAGACTAATATCATACATATTTATTTTTTTCCTCTCAGGAGCAGCATCTATTTAAGTGTTTTGCAATATTAAAGCTGGAATGCTAATTGTTTTGTGGATTGAAGTCCTACATTGGCTTCTTTGTCTCATGAACTCTGATAACATTTTTAGAGATGGAAACTGTTGTATCTTCTGCATTTATTCTAATGCACCTGAGTCCTGAGCTCAAACATCCCTGCTGTTCAAGTCCTTGGCCTTTGCTTAAACAGAAACCTACTGAAGAAAGGGAAAGCTTTGTAATCTCAGCCTACATGCTATTAAGTTCATGTCACTGCACTCATTTTCATTTGTGACATAAATAATATTTCAGATCAAGATTCCAGAAGTGAAGGGTTTTAAACTACAGGTTATCTCTACTAATAAAAACATAAACATAAAGAAAAAACAAAAACAAAAACAAAAACAAACAAACAAAAAAAACAAAACCAAAACCAAAACAAAACAAAACAAAACAACAACAACAACAAAACATGGCTGCTGGAATTCTACTATTCAATAGCAAAGTCCTATAATCAGAAACTAAACAAGTACAAAACCACAACACTTAAAATATCATTGTTGTTATTTCTATGAGCATTATTTATTTTTCAGAGGCAAAAGTGAACTGAAGCTTAGTGAAACAAGTATATCTGCAGGTGCTGGGGCATATCACTGGCAAATCTAACCAATACGTTTTAAGATGTAACTGCACACACGTTGCTGTGCCTTCTTGTCAAAGGTTGCTGCTGCTGTAGTAATGTCAGCAGCAGAAAAGATCACATACCTACATTCGAAGATCACTGTATGAAATCCTATCTGTGTCCTTTCCTGTGGAGGTGATAAGTCCAAACAGAGCAATGGAGATGATGCCTCAGGAGGTGAGATTGTCACAGACATAACATTTGGAACCTATAGGTACCATGATAATTTTATTTATTTAAATGTAAATGCAGTTATTTTAATAAGGACTAAAATAGATCAAGACTGATCCTAATCTTTGCAGAACACTTCCTCCCAGGTGCTTCTTTCAAAGTTTTTATACAGTTAGTTTAATGCATTGTGGGTAGCCCACTGATATGGCTAGACCAGATCCACCACTTACAATTCCACTCAAATCAACAGGACTTCCATGGCTTGCAGTAGATTGTGACCTCTAGGAATTAGGGCTAAATTTGTGAGAAAGACCGTGGTCACCATTTAAGTCAATCGTGTTTCTGGCTTTGAGTTCAAGGCAGGTAAGATTTCACCCTACAGCATTCCCGTGTAATGTCAGTAGCATTAGTGGTTATACACGACAGTGTGTAAGACTACCTAAGGGCAAGGCAAATAAGTGGTCTGAACAGCCCACTGTTGGACCTGCCCCTGCCACAGCTATTTCAGTCAGCTCATGACAACACTATTCAACCTGTATCAAGAGAGAGAGAGTTTATTGGAGCCATCAATCTGTGTTTAGAGTTACTATATCTCCTATTTCCTCTTACTTTCCTTGTCCCTGAATGTAGGCCTGAGTCTTACAAGAATTCCACATGGACCAAGGTCCAGTGCTCGTATGTGGGAGGATAATAAAGAAAAATATGCCCCTGGGGATGGGAAGAGAGCAAGGTGGGAAAGCAGGCAGATATCCAAGATATTTAGGGCTCTGACAGAGTTGTAGTAACACGTTAAGATTAGACAACTAGCACTGCTGCTACTCCAACCTTCTCATGGGTCTCACCACTCACCAAGACAGAAATGCCCAATAAGATCATAAATGAAACTACAAAAAGCTCAAATTCAGAGACTGGAATGCTATAGATAACTGAAATTATGAATAGTTTGATCTGATACCTCCCCCCCCTTTTTTTTTTTTTCCACTGATTTATGGTGGTGGCTGCTGATGGCACTTGTCAGCATAGACAGTTAGAAATTTATTTTTATCAGCAGAAAACACATGTAACTTCATTGAAATTGATGAATTATTCAAGTACAAAAGTGTTGTAAATGGAATAAGGCAACTACAAATAGAAGGCACTATGCATTTGAAATAGAGTGAAATATCTAGTATAACATCTTTTACTGTTTTATGGAGAGGTAAAATAAAACAGACTGCAATATTTCTGGGTCAAAGTGGGAGCAGAAATAAAACATCTGGTCCACATCTAACACAAACGTACTTTGATTAAACTTTACTGGATACAAATGTGATCAGACTCAAATGATCTGTCTATCAAAGGTAGAGATCGCTGTAATTGCAAAGCTATGGCCCAGTATACCCTTTTAGCCTGTTGATATATTTCTTCATTCCTTATTGAGGTACATCCCAAGATTACTTTAATGAGAACTGGAAAAAAGCTCAGCTGAAATGCAAGATTCCAGAAAATCCCAGAAATGCTAGATGTGCTCTATGTGCTCTAATATTGCAGTTTTTCCATTCCATGGGGAAACTCTGTATGGCAAGCTGAAGATGGGTTAAATAGATCTCTATAGTCATTTTTAAACACTGAAATGAAAATAATCCTAAAATATGCCAATACTCATTCTACTCTATTGCTTAACAGGGAAAGAAATGGATTTTTTGAGGTCGTGGGAAGACAATATTTTTACTAGCTTTATTTCTAAAGGTGAAAAAGGGTTCTGGAGTTGTTTCGTCTATCCTGCTAGTCCCCACTGCCTTTACTAATTCTTCAATATGTAGTCTAATTTCAGTGATATTATACAGAAGGATTTGAATTGTTAGGAAGAAATATTTCAGATTCAAGGTGAGTAGAAGATACAGGAAAGCAGACAGCTGGGAAGTGGTGTAAAATTTAAGCACACTCATTGCCCATTAGGCTGTGGTATGAAATCAGACATGTTACAAGACATCAAGGGTAGTACAGGAGAGAGACTATGGAACCTGTGTTCATAATTCTGATATTCACAAAGATATTTCTCACTCTGAAGTTTTTACATTCAAATCTAATTATATAACTACAAATTTAGACATCTGGTGAGTTTGTTTTAAAAGAAACACAAGGTTTTTCTCCTGGCATTTTACCTCTGCTTTTTGAAAGATTTTCTAGGCTCCCAGTTACAGTGTCTAAATTAATAGATAACTGAATACATTTATTTGTATGACTACTGAAATCCATCCACACTGATGGAGTTAGTATGCAAACTCCATTCCAATAAAAGTATGTTATTTCATTCCTTTTGTATGAAAAATAAAGATGTAGGTTAGATTAATTTCAGTAGCCACTAAGTTCATCTTTCCCTTTTGAAAAATAACTTTGAATTCTGAGGTATGTGGGAGTGGAAAATCATTGTCATAATAACTAGAGATCAGGTGCATACGCTCTTGTGCTAACTATATTTCAAAAAGTTTCACCTACTAAATATATGTCTACATATATAAATATAAATTATACAGAGAATAGTTAGATATTCTTTGCTGATCCATCTGTTCAATTGCTACTGCAACTGATGAGTTTTACATGTGATTAATTGTGAAAAGAAATTAATGCCTCATCCTGTGAGATAATGACCATTTGTAGTTCCTGTTGACTTCAGTATTGTTTAAAAATAATCTTTATGCACAGTTTTAAGAATTTGGTTTAAAGTCTATTTTGGACCCCTGTTCTCTTCTTTCCTAAATAGAAGAGAGAGAGAGAGACAGAAAAAGAAGGAAAGAAGGAAAGAAGGAAAGAAGGAAGGAAGGAAGGAAGGAAGGAAGGAAGGAAGGAAGGAAGGAAGGAAGGAAGGAAGGAAGGAAGGAAGGAAGAAAAGGCAGACCTGTCTGAATAGTAGCTGTATTTTTGTTGTGCACATATCTTCAGACTGATTTGAAATACTTTTGATGTAACCTACCCTATCAATATTGACCATAGTGCACGTTAATGACTGTGTTTCATCTTTATATATAATCAAGTGCTTATCTTCCTTTGTATTTTCCTTTATATGAATTTGGTTTGTATAATATGAGGGGTGTGTGTTTTTGTTGTTCTTGTTTGTTTTGTTTTGTTTTACAATTCAAAGTATTCTAATTCAGCTAATTCAATTGCTGAAGTGCAGAAAAAACTCAGACTGTCATGGGCCCTATCCATTCATGGTGGAACTGCAGGAGACAACAGAATTATACCAGCGATGAATTTTGCTCATTGTGTTTCTTCCACTTAAATTTAATCAACCCTTCGTGAACCTCTTTCATTTCAATGGCATTATATGAAACAACTCAATGTGGTACAATTCTTCTGTTGAAATTGCATTGATTCCTCTAGAGATGCAGATATCAACACAAGTCTATAAGATCTCGTCTCCTTTAAGGTTACTAAAATAATTGCATTTTTATTTAATGCTTTTAGCCTTTTAGTTAATCAAATATCTAAATGAATTTGTATGTTAAACCTGGAGCTAAATTGCATGAGTTCAGTGTTATATTATTGCTCTCTGTTTGCACCAGTATCACTGAGAACTGAATCAAAACCTTTCTTTTCCAAGATTGTACTTACAAAATAAAACATACTTATCTAGATTCTAGATCATTATTATATAAAATTCTGACAATTTATTTTGATATGTTTGATGAATGAGGGATATTTACTTATTTGGATATAACTTTAAAATAAATTGGGAATACTGGAAAAATAATATATTTACATCAAAGGGCAAAATGTTCTGCTCTTAGAGACATCAAAAATTACCCATTAAAAGTTTGGTTAGCAATGGAAGCTTAACAGTAACATATGAAAGGGATCACCATAATTTATTAGCCCCTGCTGTTGGAAAGAACTCCTTTTCTCACTGCTGGCTTCTAAGACCTTCTGCAGTTCTTCCAACTGATGATGTCAAAGTACTGTGTAAACACTAGTGGTGAAATTAGCAATGAGAGTAATTTGCCAGATATAAAGCCAAGGCTATTTCTCTTTCTTCCCCTTTTCTTTCAAGTAAAGGTATGCCACCACTCAAACCAATACATTGCCTATATCATTCCTGTATTACTACAACCATATGTTTAAAAGGTGCCCTCCATGCCAGGTCAGTGGTTAAATATGTATTCAAAACGGAGACACTGGTCAGGTTACTTCTGCTCAGCCTGAGTTCTTTGTTCTTCTTCCTGACCTCATTTCCATGCTTGAGTGATTATCAAAAAGTTCATGCTGGAAAAGATATAGTTTCCTCTAAACCAGATCCCTGAAGGTAGTTCATCTTTGTGACCTAACTCCAGGGAAAGCGTACAGAGAAGAATCTGGAGCTAAGCGAATTGTTTTCTCTAGGCCACTAACTGACTGCAACAGGTGAGCCAGTAAAGTACCTCTTCACATTCTGCTGCCTGGGAGCTGAGGGAGGTGCCCAGCCAGCTGGGTGATTCCTGAAAATACTCTCCTAAGCTTGGAAAGCCTTTCTGCCCCTTCAGGGCTGAAGGCTTAGCAGGGAGAAGGTGCACCTTGAATTAGCTCCCCAAGAACCTTTAGAGGTCTGCACTTTTGGTTGCTGTTTGTTAAAGACAAGGGCCCAAATACAGCAAAGACACATATACATAATTTTCAGCATGTGAATAGCCCAATTTCAGTTGAACTATTCAAAGTTAAAAGGAAAGTATTCACTATCATTTGCACAATCAGTGGCCTAAAAGTGCCATGACTTTTTGCAAGTAGTTTGAGCTCCCTCTTGAACTGGACTATTACACTTTTAGTCATCTTGTCAATATTAAGGCAGCATCTAAATCTGTGAATGATTAACAGCAATTGCATAGTTTCATGCTTTTTTTTTTTTTTTTTTTTTTGTTTTTTTTTTTTTTTTTTTTTTTTTTTCCCATGAAAGGATTTTCTATTTGAATTTAAGTTTTTCAAATTGTATTGCGGATTGGTTCTGTGTGTATGTCTGTAAAACTGGCCACTGCTAGCAATCTTCCTAAAATATTTGTATGCAATTTTCACTGTATTTTCTTCTTCCCAGATACACTTTCTAAATCTTATGTACATTATGATAATAATAAAAAAAATGTTATGTTCCCAAAATAATTCTTCAGCTGTAGAACAGATAGCAAACCCAATCTTCTTGTAGTGAGCAACAGTGTACTTTCCAGCAACCGCCAAACACTATGAAAATGGTTTCATTTACTTCCAGAATTTGCCAAAAACAGATGATGACTGAAACTGGTAATGACTATTTTCTATTCTCTATCCCTAAGTAATTGACCATTAATTATAATATCAATAGGCTGTGGATAAGTAAAGCAGACACATGTTAGGGCTACATTTCATTTGTAACTGTTTTGTATATATCATAAATCTCTAATATTGGGCTATTGTCACACATGATGAATTATTGTAAGCATGTCAGCACATAGTGGAAGTCAAGTACATTCAAATACTACTCAGTCAGAATTGAATTTGGCATGATAGTCTCATAAAAGGGGACTCAATTGAGAGTTTCCACTTGCCTGCTCTAAACTTGTCACTTGTAGGTGCTAAAGAGCTTGTTGTGTTGGTTTAATTAGTCAACAAATCGGTCCTTACTTGATTGCGTGGTCGTATCACATATGTTAACACTTCACTGTTTGATGGAGATATTAACAAGTGACAAGAGTCTCTTGGTCTATGGACTTTAAAGAAGAGAAGCTCTTCTATATTATTTCATTTGGTCCTGCCAATATTTATTAGATCATGCAGGCTGCAGGCTGCCAGCAAGAGAAAGACAACACAAACATTTTTCAGGGTTATGCTCATCTGTATCCCAAAGAAGGGTCACTAAACAATCGATGGTAGAAGAATATAAGTAAGATGAGTGTTTTCTACCACAGCTTAGAAATTCATTATTTGATACAGTTTGCTGCAGACCTCCTTGGAGCTTTTTTCACTTAAAGATAATTTATGACAAGAACAGAGAGGTTCTTGAAAATGCTATAGCAACTGGAGCTGAATGATGCCACTCTGGCACTAGATGCATAGTCACCAGAGGCCAGTAAAAAGGAAGTTTGCATTTGTATGAAGAACTGTATTAGTTAAGCATTCATCAGTGTTGTATAAAATATTCATATTACTTGGTGGTGGAAGATTAAACAAAAAAACTTAAATAATTAAAATGGCTTATTCCCAGGAGTGGGGGGTTGGGAAAAAGTTGGTCCTCTGCAAGTTTGCAAAAGGGCTTGTCTATTCACTTTTTGTATAGCAGCAAACAAAAGAAGAGTGCATACTTTATAGGCTCCACTTGTTTGACCACCATTCGGTTATAGCTTTTATCTGTGCTTTACCAGTAATCAAGTCTTTGAAGCATGTGCTGTAGTAAAGGAAATATATCATGTGTAGAAAATCTCCTTAATAATTTTTGGTGAGTCTCTTTGCAAAAGCCATTTAAAACATTTTGATAGGTGTTGTTGTACATGCTATCTGTCAAAAATAGTGATTGACTGGTCTTAGAAATACATGAAGAGTTAAAACAATTATAACAAGAAAGAATCTCTTTATTGTTTTATGACTCATATAGCTAACTTTCTCCTTTATTTTTTTTTTTTTTTTTTTTATTTTTTATTTTTTTCCGGAAAGCTAGTGGACAATTTGAATGATTCCCTTAGGAGGAAAACAAATAATGATTCATATACATAAAACCTCATCGCTTCTATCTTCATCAAAAGGCCTCCCTACTTCTTAATTTTCACCATAATGGTCAAGCTGAACTTGTCCTTTCTTTTAATACATAAGATGATACTCAAAAGCTGGAATGTTATAAGACAGTTGTCTTAAATCACCCTAAATTTTTCATAGGAGCTAAAAGGTTTTCATATTATGTTACAGGTAAAAGAAAATTCACCAAACTAATTAAAATATCTGTAATAAACTTGCTCATTAATAGCCAGTTATAGAACAACATTTTTAAATACAATGGCAGTTAAATTGCTTGTCTGAATTTCTCTATGAACAATTTGACCAAAAAAAAGTGTATGTGAGGTGCATTCTAAAGCTTAAATATATGTTTATAAACTGATTTTTGAAAAAAAAAAAAAGAAAAAAAAGAATATCTTAATAAAAAACATGCATGAATATTGGAAATGCAATTGAATTGAACAAGCATAGGGGTAGAAAGTTGTTCTTGTGATCTTGTTAGTTATGTTGAAGTCCCTTACATAAATCATTTTTTCATACATCTATATGTACATACACACAGTTTTGTGAAAACAGTGAAATTATTTGCTGGAATTATATACTAAAATTACAAGGGTATAAAATGTAATAGCTGTTCTAAACTGATTTTTATTTATGTGACTAGACTGTTGCCAAGTATTTTTAGCTATTGTTCTAAGATGTAATCTGTATTAGTTTGAATTGTTTGAATTAGTTTGAAAGTATTGTTCACTTCTTATTCAAGTATCTGGAGTTAATTGCCTTATATTATTATGATTCTTATTGCAATAATGATGAAGATGCCAAATGGGAATTTAGGGCCCAGATATTCTTGAACATCACAAACACAGAACAAAAGATGGTTCTTGTTTTTGTCTTGGTAATATTTACCTTTTTTATTATTATTATTATGAGATATTTTTGTGGTATGTGTTCATATTCTGCACACTTGGAATATAGATTATAAATTTCCAGAGCTTTCAAATGGTCCTTGCCCTGGGCAAGAAATCACACCTTTGGGAGATGTTCAAATAAGAATTTTGCCCAGATGCCCAGAGTCTCTCAGAGCGCTTGTGATTGTGCCAATTCTTCAGATTGTTGGGGAAGTTCTGTGAATTGCTAAGTACCCTTAATTTCCATTGATTTCAGTGAACAGGGGAAAATGAAAAATAAATAGAGCTGGATACTTTAAGATGCATTTGAAGCCTCACCAAACTGAGGATTTGCAATGTCCTGAAGTGATGGTTACTCTGGATTTGTTATGAGTTAATTCACCCTGATGTTTCTGAAAGTTCCTCTCTTCATGTCTACGGGTTCAAAATTTTCTGCATTTCTTGTTAATTACAGATATTTTTTATTCTAAAATATCAAATATTGTTTAACACTCTAATCACTGATCATTACCTTCTCTTTCTCTTTCCTCTCTTTCTCTCTCTCTCTCTCTCTCTCTTTTTTTTTTTTTTTTTTTTTTTTTTTTTTTAATTCAGATCTGTGTAATTGATTGGTTTTGCCATGGGATAATCTTTTGCTTGTGTGGCAGCACTACCCAAATTCCACCTCCACTATACAGAGATGAATGACCTTTCCAATGCCACAGTCATGGCTGACAGCTCTCCTTCCTGAGGCTCAAGCTAGAGGCTACTGAGTTAAAGACAGTATATCAGTCCAGAGGAGCAAATACATCACTTCATCACTAGGGAAACTTGCTCTCATTTTAGTCTAAAACTCAGATGGCTACACAATTCTTAAGTGTAGTAAAGGAAAGTGTAGTAGGAAAGGGGGCTCTCAGGATGTCACCTGTTCAACTTCCCACTTATGTAGTGCCATTTTTGAAGCCTGGCCAAGCTGTTCGGGGCTGTATCTAGTCAGGTCTTGAAAATTTCCAAGACCCCTATGGTGTTTCATTTGTTACCAACCTCCAGGTAGAGCTTAACTCGTTTGACACTACCTTCTGAGCCTGATCATCCAAACAGTTTTTACTCATCCATTTGTCCAACAGTTTAGACAATAACATACCAACCTGAATACAAGAACATTATGGAGACTGCCCCAAAACATGCTAAAGTCAAGGTAAATGACACACATACACAAACGTGTTCAAGAAGAACTCACTCCATGATTGTCCTGGACCCTTTAGCTTCCCAAATTCCCCTCTGGTCTTTTTTGAAGATGGATGCAGCATTTGCCTTTCTCCAGTCATCATGGAGCTCCTCTTGCCCTCTGTCACTTTTCAAAGATGACAGAGAATGGCTTCACCATGATACAGGCTATGATATAGATTCCAACAGATGTAAGAGGAATCATGCCATAAAAGCTTTGAAAAAATATGAACTTCTTGTTATTGAAACCACAGCTATGTACTAGAAAAAATAATTGTTTCAGTGTAGGGAATTTGTTCAACAGGACAATTGGGTGATTCTCATCACCCTGTCAATAGCCTGGAAGAAGCCCTTTCAATAGCTTGGAAAAAGCCTTTTATAGAGTGGAATTATATGGAAAGAGAGTCCCTTTCTGAATACTCTTTATTCTGTCCCTCTGGATTCTTCTTTACATACATTTATTGAGACACTGAAGTAAGTTTTTCCCACTGTTGAACCACTGCAACTACGAGAGTATGAATCCCATCCCCTTTTGACTCATACATTATCAATATAATGCTTAGGTATGTGCATCTCTATTAGGACTAGTTTTTCCTTGCATAGAGAGATGCCTCATCACGGCATACATATGTATATGCATAGTCATTCTTCAGATTAGCCACAGCCACATCTTTATAAAATGCTTAATTACCAGAACACAAAACACAGATTACATTTTCTCCCTTAATCAGCTTCAAGATACAGTCGATTCTGCCTTGAGACTGGAAGATCAATGTGATGACATCTTGAGATCCCATTCAGCCCTATTACACTTGCAATAAATAGGAAACAAGGAAATCCATTTGTCATCAATGTGTGCTTGTATTTCCTGCATTGTCAAACATGAATCAGAAAAGTGATACTTAGCTGTTGCTACTGAATTACCTTCAACTATACAAGCAAAAGCCAGCCAAAGAAGACAAATACATTGTTGTTTGAAAGTAGCTTGGACAACACAGCAGTCTTCAGCTACTCTTAAGACCTTAGAAAAAATGTATATGTTAAAATATAAAAAAGAATTCCAAAGGTATCCCCCAGCCACATTCTTGCCAAAAGGAAAAAAAAAATAAAACTGTTCTAAATAAAAGGAGGAATGTGTTGATTTTTATAGGAAGCTGTAGTCTAATACAATTTTAAGTCTAACTAGACATCATATGTCAGAAACATATAGCTAATCTTTGGATATGATAACTGTTATCTGCTACTAAGCTAAATATTAAATGCACAGTTTGCATACTGAGGGGCTTAACTGTCTTACAGTCTCCAGAACTTCTTGTGTCTCTTCAGTATTTGCAAAAGGACCCTAAATGACTGGCAACTTAGGTGCCTCTCTTTTAGGCAGCTGAAAGGCATTGGAATAAATCCTGTCTTTAGAAATAGTGCGTAGTTCACTGATGTTCTAAGCTAAGGTGCTGAGCAGTAAAATAAGATGTACTGAGGCAAAAACATACATCCTATCCTGATTTATCTGTTAAGGGGATGTCACCCCCGACATGGGAACTGGTGTAGTAAACCTTGTTTATGGATATAGCATAGAGAGCTTGAACAAAAATACTAGAATTATTTCAGCTTATCTAGCACAACCCTTAATGATGCAGATGTAACTGCAGAGAAAAAAGTATTTATTCCTACTCAAGTTTGTAAAATGGAAAACATATGTTATTAAAATAATAAGAAACAGCAATAATGATCATTTATGCTTGTGTGTGGGTGCTTTCCGCATGTACTGTTTTCATCATCTACACCAATGTGTGCCTCTGCCTTCATATGCAAAGGAGAGACTCCAAAGTGTCATCTGCTCAGCGTTTTTTGAAAGGTCTATGCGTGATCCACTAGGTGTCAGGGCACTGCATGCAGAAGCATCCCCACAAAATCAGATACACAGTGAGTTTCTTATCCACCTTTGGCTCAGGTGGAGTTCCCCACCAGATAGATCCTGGCCTTGCTGGTGAAGGAACTCAGTTGTAGGCCAGCAAACAGGATCATTACCTTGATGCCATGATGTACAAACACTAGGTAGGTACTCTTTTTCTGTATCTCAAGATAACTTAAAGTATGTGCTCTGCTTTGCAATAAATCATCACTTGCACACTTTATCTGTGCAAAATTAAGAAAAAAAAAAAAAAGAAAGAAAGCTGTCTACAGCTGACTTTAGTTCCAATTCAGGTCTGCACTAAAATCTGATAAATGTACAAACATATGGAGCTCACCTGCAAATGATCCCACAGAATGAAAAATGACATTTATTGTATGTGTAAATCTGTTAATTTCATTATTTTGTGACAGCTGCATTATGGTTATATCTAATTTGCAAGTAATAAAATGTCCATTGGCTGCAAATGCTGTTGTTTTCAAATGTGAATAACAAAGAGAAATTATATCCAGTTTAGGGCATGATTCAGATTGCCATACCTACATAACAGAATGCTTGTACATACTCTTAAGGCATATGGGCACTAAGGAGATGTAAGCAGATGAATAATAAGTACGATCTTCAGTTTTGCCAAAAAGAATGGACATTAATATAAGTTTAAGCTTTCCACCATAGTGAAGGCATAAATGGCTGACCTACTTTGCTGTATATGTTACAGGCAGAAGTTAGTATCACAGAATTGCAGAGTGGTTGGAAGGGACCTCCAGAGATCATCTAGTCCAACCCCACTGCTCAAGCAGGGTCACCTAGAGCATGTTACACAGGATTGCATCCAGGCAGGTTTTGAATATATCCAAAGAAGATATAGAAGATAGTAGGTAATTTGTAGTTAATTTCAAGGTCATAATATCTTCAAGGTGCCTCATGGTATTTGCTCTAAGAGTTAAAAGGTGATGAGTGCTTCCAATTAATTTTACACAATTGTTAAGTTACACTTAATAACACATTTCTTCTATTGATGTATTTGTGGTAGTGTTAAAAATAATTCTTAGTGAACTCTGAATGTTGGCAGAACCACTGCAGATTATTGTGAACTTCAGTTTGAGACGCTTTGAGTTATAAAATGATGTCAGATTTCTTACCCTCTTAAAAAGCTAAACATCTTTTCAGTATTGGATAGCACATATGAACTGTAAGGTATATATTAAAACATCAGGATAAAACTTAATTACATGTTTTATTTATTTTTATTGTGCCTTTCATGGCTCCCTAGTCTGTACTCTAGGGAAAAGATAAGCCTGCAGAAGAGCCAGAAGGTTCTTGAACACTTGGATTCTGTGGTCCAGAATCTTTCAGACAGGACCTCAGTGTCTGCTAGCTAAGCTGCAACCCTGAGCATTGCCTGGGTCTGTAATACCAGATTGATACAAAGATCAGCTCACTAGGTTTATGTAAGATGTGAGGAAAGGTGTCATTGAACTAGGTGATGTTAGAGGTCTTTTCCAAGCTAAATAATTTTATGATTCTATGATTTCTGCATTTTCAGCATAACATCAAATATCGACATGCATGTGGATACAGACAAGGTAAAATATGGAGCTGTGATTGTTTATTATGCTTCAGTGATTACTGCACTTACCTCTTATGTTCTTACCCTGTTAGCAGCCCTTGATTGCTACAGGGAAAAAAAAAAAAAAAAAGAAAAAAAAAAAGATAAAAATTCCAGAAAAATATTCTCCTCTCAGAGTTAAAACATCATCTCAGTACACCCCTCTGCTAGGGAAGAGAGTATTATACCACATGAAAAGATGGCAAGAACCAGGAGGATAAACTTCTACCAGGCCTGACAAGGCTGAACATCAAAGTTGAGTATCTTTAGATAAATACTAAGGTCACTTTAACAGTTCCAACTCCCTGTAACAGCAGCTGTTCTAAAAGTAATTAGATCAACTTGACACTAAATATAGGCCCAAAAATATTTAAAGGCTTTCTAAAATAATTTTGAAGGGTTTTTTATCTGCTGGAATTTAGAAATTACTTCAATTAATACAAAAATATGCTCCATGCTACAAATATATATATATATATATGTATAATCTATAAATATGAACATATATATTTAGTCCCTATATACAGGCTATGTATATATTTAGGATATACATACATATTTTTATATATGCACATTGTGTATACACTGAAGAATTTGCAAGGATGTTTACAGAAGAATGTCTTTAAACTCTTTAAAGGTCAATAACCAATATCAGGGTTTCAAATATTTCCCCATTAAAAATAACCCTCTAGGGAAACATTTCCTTTTTTTCCCATGTGGTTGGCAGTTGACAAGCCAAAAATGTGGTGGATTTAATCCTGGACAGATTGATAGCATGTTACCTTTTCTCTAGCAATACTGAAAAGGGAAAAGCCACAGCTTCTCTGCCAATAGCCCTGGAGCTTGCTCTGGTCCTGGAAACACCCCTTATATCAGCCATTAAAGGTGTGGAACATTCCTGTTTGTCTTTATTCACTTTAAGGACAAGAAATGCCTACATGAGGCAGCTAGTCCCCTCTCCTGGAGGTCCCTGCCAGCTAACCCCATTCCAGGTGCATCCCTCTCATAGTAACACTGCAGGGCAATTCCCCAGAGGGAAGAAAAAAAAAAAAAAAAAAAGCTTCATACATTTGAGATTTGCAGGGAGGGAAAGGAGCATATATTAAAAACTTGTCCATTTTTTGGGAATGTCTTAAGGCCCGTGTGGCTATTACCGTATCACTGAATGGTGGTATTATAGTAATATTACCATATCATTGAATAGAGCAGGAAACAAAGTATAAAACCATTACTTTAAACCCAGAGTTAGGGTGTTAGGGGCCTGATCCAATGCCAAGTGAAGATAATGTGGGGTGGGGTTGTATCAAATGCTGAATGCCCTCTGAACCCGTCAAAAGGATTATGGACCATTTGATGAATTTTTGTCATCCTGTGCTGGACCACGCTAATCTTATTGTGTCATTTCAGTTGCAGTAAATGTGCAGCTGATGCAAACATATATTAGACTCTTTTTTTTTTTCTTTTCCAAATCCCAAAGGATTTACTGAAGCAAATTTAAAACTTCCCCTCCTTCCTGCATACTTTAGTACTGCAACTTACTAAACATTTAATAACTCATTATTTTTTTTTTATAGAGAGTCTATATAAATGTCATTTCCTTTACTCAATTGATAAAACTAAACTCAACCAAATCAAATATGATACTTAGTTCTTTCTTCACAGAAAATATTGTATCCATTATGAAAAGTTGTCTTATATAAAGGAATTTTTTTTTTTTTTTTTGATTGGCGTTAGACTCACAGACAGACAGAAATAAGCTGCCATTCTTCCATTTGATAGCCAGACGCTGCCAGTTGTTGCTAGGGCAGTCATGCTGTTAAATTAGGTCTAATGAACGAGTAATTGCTTTAGGTATAGTGAACCATTTCAAAGAAAACAAGGATTCTAATTGATTTGCAATTTGTTTGGCACATTGCATTGTCTGGGGCTATTGATTAGTCTTCTGGATTTCACACTGCATGTGTTTCCCTTTATTAAGGGAATAACAGGTTACTGATTACTTTCCTTCTGGGTTTAATGTAGCGGTTAATGTCTACTTTGTTCTTGTGTCATGTCACAGGCAAGGAAGGAATAATATGCAAGTGGGTGGCCCTTTGCTAAGAAACTCCCCTGCTGCTTTGAGCTGTGTACTCTAAGACATGCTGAAAAGCAGATCAAGAGAAAGGGTTAGAATAGCAGGACTCACAAGTTATGGCCTGAGTCAGGCTAGACCCAGGCTAGAAACTTGGCTTTCCTTCCCTATCAAAGCACAACACAGTATGAAGCAGTTGGTGGTAGATTTGTTCTTGTTTGATTATGTGTTTCTATATAAGGAAACACACTATAGTTTTATATGCCCCAGTTTATATACAGCAACATCTTAACTAAGGAAGCTTCTAACATACTTATCCTTTTGCTGTAAGAGATTTACTCATAACACACATATTCTGGAGAACATGCCATTGCACATTTTAAGTCTATCTTGGATGAAAAAAAATAATTAAAAAAAATCATTCAATTTCAATTTAACAGCTTTATTCATTTCACTGGACAATCTTTTATAATATAGTTGATGTATAATGCAGCATAATTAATTTCTATTTTCTTAACTTTCATAGTTAAGAATGTAATCCTTAGCATATCTTTTAAAAGTATGATAAAATAAAGCAGACTTTGTTGTTCTAAAAATGATTGTGGTTCTGGAGATTATTTAGCTTTATGTTTTGTCACCCTGTGTTGTCAGCCAGTACAAATGAAATGAAATGTAGGTCTTTAGATTACTTACAGGGTCCAAGGAATCATGATTTTGAGTCCTTACTCTGTCCCTTTCTCTCTCAGAGGGATCAGCCATGTAGCATTCATGTATCTGAAGATCTCTGCATAAGCCTGATCCAAAGCCTGTTGAAGTCAACAGTAAACCTCTCATTGATTTTCAGAAGCTTTTGCCAGTGAGCCCATCAATTTTCTTGATTCATCTCTTGAGAACCAATACATCATTTCAAAAAGCAACCTACATTTCATTGCTGCCATGCAGTGCTCTAAGTGCCCAGGTAGCACCAGTGGCACCAAGTGACCAATCTCAGAAATCTGGTTGCTATAATGATTATCGGTACATTTCCTGCACAGTATGATTTTTTTTTTTTTTGAAAAAGGACTACAGTAGATCTCTGAAATATAACATTGATTATGTTCAGCTTAGTCCAACAATAAATTTAAAACTTGGCAACTCATGGTCTTTCATGGTCTAGATATTGCTGATTTCTAAGTGTTTGCAGTGGGAGATAGAGCAGCTACATCTTACCCTGAATTCATTCTGAATTTCAGGTCATTTCCAATGTCTGAATTAAAATGCTCCCATGCTTTGAAACCTCTGTGAGAATGAGCTTAGTGAAACCCTTCTTACAGGCAGAACAATAAAAAATAGTCTCAATAGTGGAAACAAAAATAACAGAAGCTACAGAAAATATTTTGGTATCATGTTTGGCACTCATTTGGTATGCACTAGGTAAGAATATAGAATTCTACTGTCTACTTGTCTAATTGTCTTCTGTTTAGGATGTAATTCATCCTACGTAATTCATTTCTGCTACACTGTTCACAAATGATGAACTTTTCTAGAATAAATGTATACCAAGTACCAGATGTATACCAAAATATGCCTTAGAACTTGGCAGATTATAATCTATTTCTTTTAAAATGATATATTATTATATATTATTATTATTTGTCATCAGCATAACCAAGCCATACAAAATGTATACTTAGTTATATGTCAAATTAGTAATTAAATATACTTTATATAACATGAGTGACATAATATAATTGTAAAGTAAGAGAAACCATGAGATTTTAATTTCTCTGTATTTGCATTTTAAATTTTATCTCTACTGTGGGAAGATGGGAATGGGAGGAAGTTGATGCAACCATTCAGTAATTGTGGTGGACAACAGGCTTTGACGATAGCTATTTGACCAACTTGCAGAGACACTGCAAGAAAGTTGAAACATTAATGTCTACTCCTTCCCTTAGCCTTTGATTCAGTAAGATGAACCTGAAAAAAAAAAACATTTTCAAACAAGAATGCTCACAGGAAAAGGTATCGTTAGATATTGAAAACTAACATCTGAATCCAAACATACTCCAGTTACAACCAGATTAGAGATTAAACTAAATCTAAGCAGTATAGAAGCAAGTATTATAACATGATATGACACAAAGTTTTCTAAATGTCCCATCATTTGGATTGCTGCGTGCTGGAGACACTCAAGAAAATTTTAATGGGGGTGATATGAGCTGATTTCTTTCAATAAAGTGCACACATAAAGAAATGAATTGCAACATAAAATTATGGATATCCCACAATTCAGGGAAATCTATGTGCTATGTTAAGTGTATTATTGCTATGCAAGCTTAAGCTTTTCATTTCTTCTCTTTACTTTGTTCCCACTGGGATTGAGATTTGGTATCTAATTCTCCACAAAATGATGTGAAATGCAACAATGAAGCAATGGTCAGAAGTGATCCTGCTTTTTACCTTTAATTGGGCTCATTGTGAAACAAAGGGCATGTGATGCATAAGAAGTAACATAGTTTACTTAACAAGTTCAAGCAGCAACATATTGTTGTCAGATGGTCATTATGATTTTTATACGTTCCAGTGAAATCTTTTTATCTGCTTCATCAGGAGACTTCCAGGGGGGAAATTCTGTTTAAAAGGAGTTTTAAGTCTTCTTCTCTTAGGCCAAAATAGTCAAGCTTTCTGTCTTGGTCTACAGTGGTGCTTATGTTGTGGAGTGTTCTGGCTACCAACAGTCCCACCTCCCTTCTGACCATACAAAGGGCTGTGTACGAAAGATAGCTTCATGAGCCCATATTTCTCCCTGAAATGGAATTTCCAAGCATCTAGGAAAGTCAATGGGCCCTACAAAAGAAGTAATGTCAACTCTCCCATTGAGGGTGTTTCACTTTTTAGAAAGGAATTGAAAATTTGCTGGGACAGAGAGAAGGAAAATCAGATGAATGACAGTTAAACCCAGTACTTAGAATAATTGCACAAGTAGAACTCCTGAGTTCCTTCCTCCCAAGGGCTTTTATGCAGCTTAACCAACACATACTATTCAGTGAATATCTTGAAGCCTCCTCTTTTAGAACTAGTTAAGTTCCCTAACCTAAGTACCTGCAAAAATGTGCAAAGAATAGACATCTCTCTGTGGAAACCAAATTCAAAAGCCAGTACTTATTAAAAGTTTTTTGTCTCTGACACACATCTTCTGATGAACTAGTGAATAACTAATTCTTTCTATGTCTATAAACTATAGTTTATCAGGTGAGGTATATAAAATATTTTCATTGAAGTCCACAGAGGCTATGGTCATCAGGAATGTTACCTTAAATATGAGATAGTTCCTCAATAATGGAATGTGTTTTCCGTTCCGAATTATATTAGGTTTTATTATATTTATTTTATTAATTTTATACAAGCCACAGAATTACTGAGACTAGTGTGGTATGTGCAGTCAAAACATGCCAGAGATCCTTACTTTTCTGTCCTTCTATCATTACTGCCATAACTAAAGGCTTGGACTCCAGGTTTAGTATCACCCTCATACCTCACTTTGTCTTCTTTTGGAAAATCACACCAATCTTGACGAATATTTTTGTTGCTTCTTCTGACTGCCTCTATGTTGAGCTTTTGGATTGAAAAATAAGGTCAAAAACTACAGTTGTTGAGACAGCTTTCTTCTCTCTAGCATGGCTTTGCTTGTTAGTATGCACAGGAGCAAACCACATTTTAAAATATTTAAAAAACATGGAGGAGATTTAAAGAACTGTTTAAAAAACTGCTTTTGGTTTTGTGCCAGCTACAGATGCCATGCTGATTACAGAAGATTACATAAATTCCCCAAGCCTTATTATCCTGTCACTTACACCTTTAAAAATGTGAAAAATTCCACTGGAGTCATTGAAGTTACACAGGTGTAAGCAAGTGCTGGAGAAGAATACGGCCCTTCTGGTTAGCAAGTTACCAGTGTTTCAAGTCCAGTTATCTTTACCTATATTTTGATATAAAAACAAAGCAAAACATTCAGGGTATAATCTGTCTATACTTGTATTTCACTCTTCAGTGATTTGAGCTGAGTTGTACAGATTCACATCAGCTAAATTTTGACCTGTATATGCAGGAAAAAAAAAAATAATAATAATAAAAAAAAAACTCTTTGAAGTAGCTCATTATTAACATTTTTATCTAGCATATAAAAAACATGTTAAAAAATAATAAATATAACTATACCAGGTCAAGCAAAATTTTCATTTAGCTCTGGAACAGTGGCTTAGAATAGAGAGTAAGATGTTAAAGGAAAAGCAGTTTATGTGCAGAGACACCTTTCTTATCATACAGTTACATATCCTGACATTCATTTTTAGATGTTCTTTTAGCCTGATACCAAATGAGTGATCTTGGATACTGCTCGGGACTTGCTAGCTGTGAATCCAGCAATTTCTTTTTTTCAGCTCATTTAGCCATCCTGTGGCAATGAGTTCCATAGCTGAATTATGCACCATAAGAAAAAGTCATTGTTTTTGAACCTTTTAAACTGGATGATTTTATTGAGTCCCCATAATTTTTTCTTTAAGAAAATGCAGAAACTTTCCTTCACTCCCTTTCTCCACACAACCAGTAAATGTAGAAGCCTCTATTAAATTCCAGTCAGTCATCTTTTCTATCCTGATGAGTCTGGATAGTTTTTCCCAATACAAATGCCATTCTTCACCATTGCTCATCCTCACTGAATTTATTTTCCATGTCTACTGTTATTCTCTTTTGAGGTGGGTTGCCAAACCAACGTAGTTTTCAAGAGGAGGGTACACAACCAGTGTATACCGCAGTCTCATGATGACGCCCTTTACTCTTCTGTTTTCTTTTTGTGTCCACTATAAAGACCATAGGCCAGCAACAATTCTGTAGGATTCCTAGTAGGACTGTGAAGGCCCTTGTATATCTAACAACTCCAGGACTAATACCACCACATGCTCACATGAAAAACAGTGGTATATTCCATGATTCTTTTTGAATTATTTAGCCGACTGTAGTGACAAAGAGATTTAGAACTTTGTAACCTGCCAAGTTCCCATAGACCGTCACCAAGAGCTCCACAGGCAACTAGTAGCCATGAACTGGGAACCAATCCACAAAGAATAGTTCATAAGACTTTTTCCTAAAAGTTGTGATGACCTATGGCCTACCTATGGCCTACCACTGTCAAAAAATGTTAATACCTTTGCTGTGCTCCCCAGCCCTCAAATAAGATGAGGAATACTTACTCTATAAACAAATCATGTATTTCTTTAACAATGCAAAGTTGAGAATAAAAACAAATTTGTTCCTTAGAAATTGCCTAGTGAAGCAGTTGTTTCATACTGCCTGTTGAACATTTGGGTAGACTGATTCAAATGTTAAAGCTGTGTTCAAACCAGAAAAAATAAAAATAATAAGCTGTCAGAATAATTACTAAGAACATACAAGGATTATACAAAGTAAACTGCAGCCTGCAAAAAGAGAATTGCATGTTAGCTAATTGTTAATTTTAGCAATTGCAATGGCTAATTACTGTGGCACACATTGACTATTAGCATGATGCCCCAGCACCTGCTTTCTCCAATGAACAGATTTCTTCATTGCTCGTGCAGGAGCAAAATGTGTAATTATTGGCCATCATTGGGGCGATTTTTCAGTGATTCTTTTGTGTGATGTGAATAAAGCATAATGACATATTTTATTAGAGGGCAAATAGCTGTTTGTTAATGGAAATGATTTGAAATCCAAGAAACTAGGAGCTAGGAGCATGTTTTCAGTATCAGCATGAATTCAAATGTATTTTCTTTTAACTCTTTATAAAAGAAGCATAGAAATCAAATCTAAACTTAGTATAATATATTTAATGATATGTGCAAACACAGCATTGATTAATTGCCTCAAATGTTTTCAATGCTACACCATTTCATTTGTTACAGCAGTCTGCTAAATTTATGCATTTCTTATTTAAACTCTTCTTTCCTGGGCATATAGTGTTAGCAAGATTATGTGGCTTGTTCCTCATTTACTGGGAAAAAAAAAAAATCATCTTTGTAACTTAAGCAACAATTATGGGCTTTATGAGGCACATTTTCATTGCACACATTGTAGAACACAGTGCACTGGCATTATTATTCCTGAAAGTACATGCTTGAATGTATCTATCAAGACCCAAATGTCAGCTACTGAATAGATTATGCATAGTTATCCAAAACAGCATATAGATACATAAAATCTCAGCAACAGAATATTCAATTTTTGAGAAAAGATTTTAATTAGATAATCTGCACAATACCTTTGAAGAACAATGTGAAAGGAAAAAGAATCACATATGAACCTTACACTACAGTAGTGTTTAAAATAGATAAACACTTTGTCTTTTTTGAAGGACGTGTTATGGCTAGTATAAAAAAGCTGGCCATTCCATCTTGCTTTTATATGAATGCTGCTCAAAGTTGAAAAGAAAAGGTTACTAACAGTCATATTTTGCTGAATTTTTCTGACATAAAACTAGGCTAACTTGATGGAAAGCAACAAAGTGACTTTGGATAGCCAAGGAAAGTAGAAGCCTTGCGAACCTTTCTGAAACTTAACAATATGTAATAAATGTCTTTTGTACGGTATTCAGAGAATTATAAAGTTTAACACTACCTTAGAAGTAGAGTCATGAGATTTTTTGACACAACTCTCATTTCATTCTGACAAAGATACAATAGCCTATCTTTAATTAAATTTGACCCAATTCACAAACACGTAAATTAGATGAAATTCAGACATAAAGGATAGATACAAAATGACTGGTTGAAGTAAATTAGGCTTTGAAAGCATGTTTAATAAATAAATAAATAGACAGAACCTGTACATAGTAGGTGTAATAGGAAGATAGAGTAAAAGATCATAATTTTTTTTTTCTACACTTGGTTATGATACAAACATTTCACTTTAAGACTGTGGCTTCAAAGACCAACACCATAAAAATTAACCCAATTCTACGTTACTCAGACTGAAAGTCTGGCTTGTCCCATACCCTGAGTCTGAGTTATTTACAAACTTGAGGAAGAAACTATGAATGGGCACTTCCTCTTCTCACCCAGGGCCTATAGCTTCTCTGCTGTTGCAAGATGTAGATAAGTTTGGTATTCAGGTTCACTGTTTGACCCATTAAACTGGTATTGAGGTATAATTTGTGTGTTTTCCCAGTACTGTTGCACATAGAATGGGGTTCATTTCCACAAGTTTGAATAAATTTATCCAGTTCAGTGAACCTGTTGTTAAGCTTAGCAAAACTCAGTAGGTGGCTTTAAAGTCCTGTAATTAGCCCATTACATAAAATCTGTACTTTAGATTTTTGCACATTGGTTAATAAGTATAACGTGCTTCGTATATATAAATAACATTACATTAAATGTTGCAATATAAAGGAATTAAAGGCCAAAGTAGTTAAATAAAATACTTGAAGGAGATCTCAAATTAGCATGTTTAATTCCAACTCATTGAACAGGAAAAGGCTTTAGCCTTACTGTACCAGTTCCATACAATGTACAGAACAGCAGATATTTAGTCTCCATTTTACATAAGGTCGCTGTCATCCCTGACCTCTGTGTGACTTTGGAAAAATGTTCTAATTAGCTTGTTTCTTTTAAAATCTAATCATTACAATGTCTAAATATAGTCATGAATTACCAAGACAGCACTTGCCTCAACAATTTTTCATAGTTTGTACATAGCTAATTAATTCTTGATCCTTAATTTTTGCTTTTGAAATGAAATCTGTGAGGAAAATGAAGTCTACAGCTAATTAACCCATGCAATGCTTACTGTTTCATAGTGAAAACACTTACCTTAAAGTTCAAGGTTTTTGGTAGCTATGACAGTAAAAACACAGCTTTGAGTCCTATTTCAATAGGTTAAAGTTACACTTCAATCTGACAGTGTATTACAGTTGTTATTTTTTCAGTGTTGAAAAAAAAGATCTCAACCAAAGCCCCATACTTCCATTTTTCTTCAAATGTATTGATGAATCACATAATATGAATTAATATATAGAAAGGTAATTCTAAAATATAACCTTTACTTATTTAAATTTATTTTTCTATTTGTATATAATGAATACCATATTAAATATAGCACTTTTCACAGATTTGGTTACTATCAGTGTGAGAAATATGTTTGAGAAGTTTGTATAAATACATGTATACCTACATAGATACATCTATATATTTATACATATGGGGAAATAAACTAATATTTTCAAGTTATATGAAGTACTCAGAGTCAATACTGCAGCCAAGGGAAACTTGCTCAGATTTGATGTCATGAAAAACTCAACAGTACTGGACATTTTTCTAAGTTTCATAAATATACAAATTTTAGTGGATGAACCTGTACTTATTTATGTGTTTAGAGTGAATTAATATTAGATGGTTTCACTCCATCTTAGCCTGAAGCCAGACCTAATTCAAAACCCAGATCTCATTCATTTGTAACTTTAGCTTCATTACAATTTTGGCTTTCATTGGTAAGCTGAAAGAAAACAGAAGGTTGATAGTGACAAATTTCATACATTTTATTATGCTTATTGTGATGTGGCAAATAAAACTACCCCAATTTCCAGAAGTGTCCTGTTTTTATTTTGCCACTTTATATCATCATCTTTGAGTGCCTTTGACTTTTTTCTCATTTAATGCATTGCAATCCCCCTCTGTAGTACTTTATACTTTTTCCAAAATATATCATTTTACTGACAATTTTACTTTAATGCAAGTACTTCTTTATATATATGGCTACATTGTCTCCTTTGTTCTCATATACGTTGACATCCAGAGGATTTTTTCCCTTGGCCAGACATTGTAAAAAGGGTAAAATCCATCCTTTGAGATTCCAATCTCAGTCATAGAGGTGAATTTTCTGCTGGTTCTGTACAGAACTGAAACCATAAAATGGGAGTAAAATTCGTCCTCTTGTATAATCAATTACTTTTCTCATAGAACTATGCAGACTATATTTGAAGGTACCAGAAAAGTTAAAAATATATATATATATAATGTATGTTATTAAAACGCCATAAATTTCGAAAGGGACTGACATACATTGATTGAGTATTCCATAATTCAATGTAGACTGAATCAATGCAACAGTTCAACAGTTGGGGGGGAAAAAAAAAAGAAAAAGAAAAACTGAATAATAATAAAATAAAATAAATAACAGAAAAATTAAAGAAAGGAAAAACAATCAGTGGAAGACAAAAGACAAGCCTGGTGGGTCTTCCTTAATGTGTTTCATGCAAGTCTTCCCAATATATTCCCAATCTTCTCTGTCTTCTAAAATACACATCATATTGTCACCTCTGACGGCTGGATCAGTGCTCTGTCGTGTCATTTTCCAACTCCTGATTAGATTTCTTTTTCCTGATAAATTTGAATTAAAACTGTTAAAAACACCATCAATTACACTTCTTTAAGCTATGGATCTTCCTCAGTGAAACAGTCGCAAAGTATGGGCTATTCTTGTGAATAGAATACATGATTTGGTCTGTTAATCAACTATGTGCATGAATTCTACTCATCAGAAAAAGTTACATGTGAGATTGAATCTACAAGAACACCAAAGGGGAGGCAGTTATGAACAGTACGTGCAAACCTGTCTTTTTCACTTTCTAAATTTTAAACTCCTCATCAGCATCTAACATTAATTCATGTACAAAATAACCCCATCTTGCCTACCAGGCATAACTCTCTGCTTTACCAGGAGCAGAGGCCACTAATGAATAAAGCATACTGAATCAAGTAATTTTTCAAAGTGTAGAAAAATTACCAGAAGAAAGATGAGGAAAAAAGTTTCTGTTCACTATTTTTATAATCAAATCTATGATATTATCAGCAATACTTGACCATGTTCATTCTTGCATATCATGAGAAAGAAACTGAATTTAATTTACAAGGCAGAAAAATTTGACTTATGATAGCTGAAGAGCTTTTTTTTTCTTTTTCCCCAACAAATAAATTAATCTCAACAAAGCACTTTTTTCCTCTTTCTAGCTATGCATATACAAATGGATAATTATGTGTCCAAAATTAGACCCCTAAAGGTATAAGTGGCAATAAGTTAAAAATTCCCACAAAATAAGAAATGTGTATGTTTACTTTGAAAATCAGGTCTACATGAGGAATTTGAAAATGTTGGCTGCATGCACATTGCTAAGTATTACATCTGTCTGTTGGTTGCCCCTGTATCAATTTTAAGATTCCCGTACCTCTGAAGCTTATCAGTGACACCCATGCTGCAACTAAGACAGAGAATTTTATTTTCAGTTGCTTTTAGATTAATAAATGATTGATGAAAGCATATCTAGAAGTACTTACCAAGTTTAAGGACTTTGTCTGACTAATGTTTAGATTATTTGGGGTTATTTAGAGAATTAACCACTGAAGCACAAAAATGTGTAAATAATATTGTCATAAAGGTAGCTAAGGCAACACACGCTACACTTTCTTCACTTCTGGCTTTTGGCCAAGCAATATGTTAGATGGCTCTCAGGGATTCTCTTAGCAAAGCCCTTAGCAATGATTTTAAAATATATGCTTCTAACAACAGTGCTTTTCCTTATATACTGCACTAAAGACTAACATGCACCACAGAATAAAGATGCTGAAGAAGTGACGTTATTTACTGCTCCACTGATCATCCATTCCATAAGATGACAGAAACAAAAGTCCATTACAACCTTCTCATATTGGAGCTTTTATAACATATATTGAAAGCATGTTACCCAGGAACATTCTGCATGTTCTGCATGAAGGTATTGCTCTCAACTGGATAATGAAAAATAAGTTGAACTTTTCATTTAAATGTAGCAGACTACCAATGAATGCTCTAGTATAACCAGTATAATCTCAGTCCCCAGCATTTGACAAAGGCAAAAGTGAAATACAGAAGATATGCTACGTGCATTTATGCGGTGTGATATTATTGCTTGATCTTTTGAATGCATGTTCTGAAATGTAGAAGTTTTAAGTATCCTGAGAAGTTGTGAATAACTTACTGAGCCTGTTGCCTTCTCTATCTTCTCCTTCTAAGACAGGATTTCTTTATACCGTGAATGCAATTGTGTATACCTCAAAAAATTGAACAGTATATGGTTCACATAGAAATCAACTCATTTGATTTCATATAATATTTAAGGGCATTTGAATGTTAAAAGTTTGTCCCATGTATTCCACAGCTACATTTTTTAATTTCCAGCAATATAAATCTCTGGGAGACACACAGTTAACTGATGCAAATCATTTGGCTTCAGAGAATATAACTCAGCAGAGAACCTAACCAAAGATATTTTTTCTAGATGTTTATTGCATAACTTTACCGCTAACTTAGAGGATGCTTAGCTTTGACACTCTCCAAATGAAATGAGGACAAATTGTTATTTAAAGGTGTACAAAGTTTGTGTTAGAAGGTTATCAGTTTCTTTTATCTACCTTTTTTTCAGAAGGTAGATCAGTTTCTTTTAAAAGTACAAAGATGACCTGAACTTTCAAAGAAAATATGGTAGGCAGAGAACAAGTCAGGATGCCAAAAAATCATGGTTAAATATGACTTTGCAGTGTAATATATCATTAATATCATTGATGTTAATCCTATGCTTTTACTAGTACATAAACCCATGGAGTCTGTTTCTACTATCAAGAAATCAAGAGAAAAAGATCTGAATACAGCATTAATAGAACATTTTTAATTTACAAATTGTTCATTCTAGAAGATCCTCAAGATGTAAAACTACTACAGATTTGTTCATGGATGGTTTTTGTTCTTTTTTTTTTTTTCTTTCAGGATTTCAACTACAAGTTGCTACAGATATGACACCTTAATAAAATGGAAGTTTTGAAATATGCAGTGGCTGCAGGACCAGGACTGTACTAGTAATTTTAACATATTATTGTGTATAATCAAAAAGGAACTGTATTTACTTACCTTGCAAAAGTCTCGAATAATATTAAAGTGCAAAAGTCATGAAAAACATTTGCTATTATTATAAGAACAGGAACAAGTTTGGGAAAGAATACTTATTTCCTAGGCCCATTCAATTTTATGGGTCAGGTAAGAAAACAGTGTTTGTTTGTATTCAGACTGTCATTTTACTACCTAAGAAATCACACTTTGAGGGACAATCCAGGTTGTATGCAATTTACAGAAATGAGGATAGGTGTCTAGGGGAAATAAGAGTGAAAAGAAGTGACTTATGTAGTGGAGCTTTAGAGCTTTAGACCAAGGGAGTTATACACTCTAAATTAATTATCCAGGCTTTTTTCTTGGTCCAGTGTTAGAGAGTTATAAAGGAAGATCTATTATTCAGAGTACAAACTCCCATTACTGTGCAGTTTTAGTGAAATATGCAACAAAGGTTATTTATTTATTTATTTATGAAATGAACTATTCCTAATAGGCTTTAGCTGTCAGAACTTTTAGTCCTTTCTCTGAAATTGTTTTAATTTCAGATTCACAAAACTTTTCCCACTTTAGCAAGTGAAGCACAAAAATTTCAATCCACTTACAAATTTAAATCTGTAAGGATTTGAATCCTTACAGACATTAAATCAGAAATCTGTAAGGCCCAAGAGAAAGATTTTTTGCCTTTTTTTTTTTTTTTTTTTTTTTTTTTGAGCACAAAACCTTCAAAATTTGTAAATAAAGAACCAGTTAGGTTTACCATTCTAGAGGATAATGAGAACTGTCCAGCAAATATGTTGCATTCTTAAAATGTTTTGATTTAGCAAGCTAAATTCAAATCAACATAGTAATGTCCAAAGTAAAAACTGATTGCACTAACATGTCACATTCATTAAAAAAAAAAAAAAAAAAGATTACAAATAAATAAATAAACAACAAGGAAAGACACCACCACCACCCCCAACACACACACACCCAAATCATAAAGCTCTAATTGGAAAGCTTCCATCATCAGAGTACTTGCTTCCTGGCATACGTGAAATGATCAGTGGGGAAAGCAGGGTCAATCGAGACAGACTGAGAGTGAAATTAAAATAATAAAATGTCTAAACATTTAACTGCAAATAGGAAATCTTTATACCCACCCACACCCTATTCTGTAGCATAAAACTAAGGCAACAATTATTCATATACCTCCAAGTAATTTGCAGGCTCCATACAAAAATCTCATTTAAAATAAGAAATTGCTATTTCTGCACATTTATTCTCCCCAAATGCTGGCTAATTGCTGCAATGGCCATTATAAAGAATAATTTTCGCTTAGTGAAAAAAAAAAAAAAAAAAAAGGAATGAAGAGAACATTTTCTGGTTTTGTTCCTCTGCGGAGGCTCTATTCAGCGAATCCTGAATGCACAGCGTTTCACTGCTACATTTATTATGCTGAGAGGTCAAGTATTACACAGCATCTTGTATTACGCTTTGCATGCTAAGTATTTCACTTCACAAATTGACCCTTCGGTGTACTTACTACATAATGCTCTAAAAACCCAGCTAAAACGCAGGACAATTAGCAATACTTTGGCTCCCGCTTAACAATGGGGACACCAATGTAGGTGATTGCATTTACAGTGTTGCTTTCTTCACAAAACATTTTTGACACATTAAAGGTACTTTGGAATTGTGCAGTACCAGTCGCCTCTCTCGTGAATGGCTTTTCCAGCATGTACTGAGAGAAACAGTTACTGTAGTTTAGGGCTTAATTGAAAAGAATTCAGGCACGGCCCTATGAAGCACCAATTAGAGGGATATTATATCATAAAAAGCTGTAATATCCATTTTCAGGCTTGCTCGCCAGCCAATACAAAGTGGGGCACGGTTTAAAAAGGGGACGGAGCTCCAGCCCGGCAAGGGGATGCTCGGGAGGCGGCGGCGGCCGCGGGGCCGGGGCGCGGAGCGGAGCGGAGTGGAGCGGGGCGGCATCCCCGCGGCATTCCCGCAGCATCCCCGCGGCATCCCCGCGGCCCCGAGTACACAGGGGAGCCGGAGCCAGCCTTTTAGCTGCAGCTCGCCGGGAAATGGAAAAAAAACACCGCGGCCCCGGCAGCAGCAGCAGCACGCCGCCGGGGAAACCCCCGGGACACGGAGAATGAAAACACCCGAAGTTGTCGGGATTTTTTTTTTTAACTATTATTATTTATAGCTGTAATCATGGAAACAAACAGAACCCTCCATTAGAGCTCAGGGCTCAGCGCGTCCCCGCGCTCTCAGCTCCCACCCCCCTACTTGGCAATCCAGAGAGAGGCAATTGCCTGGAGTTCATTGTGCGCGGAAAACAAACAAACATAAACTTATCGCCCCGAAAATTTTGGATTTCTCGTGTCAAGCTGCTAATAAAACGACATTAATGGATCAGCCCCGCGAAGTGTCTCTTCAGCGTCTTTAAAGTATCTTTCGAGTGCCTGGGGAAAGCCGAGGCGTGCCCGCTCCCCGCCAGCTGCCGCCGCCCGCCCGGGCACCGCCGCGCCTCCGCGGTGCAAAGGGCAGCGCTGCCGCCCGCCTCCTCGCCGCCCCCCGTGCTCCCCGAGCCGCTGGGATAGCCTGAAATTCAACTGGCCGAAAATATATATATTTTTATGTTTTTTTTTTCCTCCCTTCCCCAGGAAAGGGAGCGTGAGAAAACAGTGGGGCGCGTCGGTCCCGGCCTCAGGCAGAATGAGGGACACGAAGATGCTTCGTGGGTCCAGCTTGGAGCTGATGAAGCAACATGACTCCAAACCTCCCACGTCCTGCTCAGGATGCAGAATCTCCTGCTCAGCTTTCCTCACCATGTACCTAAGGGGGCTGCTCTTTACAGTCAGGGTGAGCTCTTCACAATGCAGGGCCAGGAGACTAGAGGCATTTTGGGGCAAGCCCCCAAACACGGTATTTTTTCATCCTCCCTGCTTCACAAGTAGCCCCTCACTAAGCCCCCCACCCACCACTGGAGGTGCTGAGGACATCTGCAGGGCCAGCCACGCCATGGGACAACTTTGGGCCTGCAAGGCAGAGTCCTGAAAGGCATGTTATTACTGTAATTGCAGGATTTCTAAGGCTTACCAGAATATTTCTGATGTGTGTTATCTTTTTGTGTTCAATGAAGTATAAAACAAGGTAGAGAAAAATTCAGGTGTGACAGGATTAAACTCCTGCTCTGCACCAGTGAGCATGATTTTGACTTGTGCATGCAGTATGTCTTCCACTTGCCCTTCAGGGCATGGCTGCCATAACCTGATCCTCTGTCACAGCCAGTGATGAAAGAGTGAAGTCCAAAGTCAACACAACTGGTAAAGAGAAAATCCTAGCTATGGGTTTCTGATGGGGACTGAAAACATGGCGAATGGGTACGTCAGGCTGTGAAAATATATCCCCTCAAAAAAAAAAAAAAAAAAAGTCTGCATGTAAAGAACAGCAGAGAGTGACAATACATCTGATGACTCTTCAGTCTGCTTTTCTCAATCCACATATCTATTCCTTTCTCTTTTTCCCAGTGGTGCTGGCACCACGTCTTTAGCGCTGTCCTGGAAACACAAGTGGTGCTAGGATCATGGTAAGAGGGAAAAAGACAAGTAACAGCAGGAAACTAAAGCTAAATGATGGGGAGGGAGGGGATTGGTGGGGGCAGGGAGTTTTTCGGTAAGCGTATGGACCACGCGCTATCCCCATGCAATCTCAGCTCCAGTTACATGCACTTCAGGTGCTTGAGAAAAGTCCTGTAAATGACAAAGCAGAATTTTTATTCTGAAGTGAACTGATAAAATCGCACGTTTCAATGGAATATGGTTCCATCAGGGCTCCTCTGTCTTGCTCTCGAGACAGTCTTCATGCATAAAGCACTGTTGTTTGTGAAGAGGAAGAGCTTTGAGGGCTGATAGCAGCTGTAAACTCTAGAGTGGCCCTGCTTTAGCAAGTGCAAAGTCACATGTTTTCCTCTACTAAGGGCTTTTCGGAACCGCACGTAGCGGTGAGTCATGCTTTTTGCCATGCTGAAATTTGTGACAGCTCACTTCAGGTCAGGCAACTTGATACTTCCCCATGAATGGCCAGTGGTTCAGCCTTGGCAGAACCAGTAGCGTCTGATGGCAAACCTTTCAGCACCTGGGCAGAGCCCTGCCTGCCTTAGCTGTAAGTCAGATCTTATGAACGAGCTGTAAACAAACACAAGGAACCAAACATACGAGACTGACAGGCTGGATGTCCCTTCTCTGTGGGCAAATGGTATTAGGTGGTGATGTCAGGGGGCAGTGTGTGATGAATGTTTTCATCCTCTGCTTAATTAGAAATTAGTTAGAAATTAGGGGATATTCACCATGGCTGCAGACTGCAGCTGCTTTAGGTCGTTCTTCTCAGTGCAGTGTTAGATTGCTGCAAGTATACGGCGGTAATGTCTTTTGGCAGCCAAAGCAGAGAAATCCCACTCTGCTGCACAGGCAGGAGTTACCAGATTGCAGTGTGGCAATTGAGGCTTTAAAATTGAGATTTTTATGTATGGTACAATAGATACTTCCAGGCTTCTGCTGCTAGGCACCCATTGGGATGTCCATGTGATATGTACCGATTCAATTTGGTTATAAAGTTTAAGGTGACTTAAATTAACCAAAACATATTTTCCATGTGCCTTCCACATAAAAGTTTTTTTATTTGTTTTTTTGTTTTTTTGTTTTGTAAGTCAGTTAATGCAATCATATAGTTAATGAGATGTGGCCAGTCTTGACAGAAAACAAATATTTGACGCTTGATGCTGCATTAGTATATATATATCACTCAGAACATATATCTCATCACATGAAAACATCAGTTTACCTTTTTTTCCAAAGAAAGAGTTGAATCATTTACATATTGGTGAAGGTTGGTTTGCAGTGTGACAAGCTAGCTACATCAGTTGGCAATAGCTGCAACATGCTGTTGAATGGCAGATGCCTTAGCAACACTGTGCTTGACAGAATGATGTATACACTGAAGGGTCCATTGAAAATTACAGGCATTGCACAGGAGAGCTTGAGGAAATCATGATGAAATATTTTTGAGACATGATTTTTATGCTTGCCACATCAGAATCAAGTTTTAATGTACATGCAAGGTAGATGAATGCTGGGTAATTTCCAGACTTGTCTTCACTCAACCTTCATTTTAATCCCAAAACAAACAAAAAAAAGAAGAGAAACATAATGGGGAGGACAAAAATATCCAATAAGGAAATTCTAAGAAATTCTAAGAAGAAACAGGTTTGCAACAATCAGTAAAAGTAAAGAAAAAGACATTGAGAATTAAATATCATTGTACCATCAATCAAACTTCTATATAACTCCATATTGTTGGTTGCTAAGTTTACGGCTTTTATTTATGAAGTATTTCAATTACTTTAAAAGACTTACACAGCTAATCAGTTACAACTGACATACATTTTGGCTAAATACCTATAATTACAGTTGTTTCATACCTGAGCCCCTGTTACTGATGTTGTGTAACAAGCAGTCCTGATTGCTGACATCAGCCCACTTAATGTTCCTGCATTTATGTGATAATTAGATAAAATCAAATAAAGACTTTCTAGTAACTTCGTAGAATACAGTAAATATATTTACTGAGATTAGCATGGATCTAAAATATTATTTATGGTTTCATCTCTTTGACAGCAAAAAGGAGCAGGAAAATACACAAGCATCTTAGCTATGAAAGATTACTTGTTTTAAAGTATGTTTTCCTCAGTGTAGCATTATACAGGTCTGTGATGTGTGAGGTGGGATGTGTAGAGAGTTTATTTGTGTATATATGTGTAGGAAGTATATTTGATCAGACCCACTATTGAGAAAAAAGCAGACAATTCAAGGTGTTATGTTTAGAAGCCTTGTACTTTTCCCAGCTCTCCCAGCTCTCACACCCTTAGATGTCCACAACAACATTAATAGTACATGTTTGAGTTGACCTAGAATACACAGATGACCAAACTAGTGAGCTCTCATAAATGAACATGTTTAGAAATGATGGTCTGCTTAGAAATGAAGCTCCAAAGATATTTTAGAACATCCACTTATTAAGGAGATATTTTGAAAGTACCAGGTTAAGTAAAGCTGACCAAGATAAATAAATAAAATAAAATAAAATAAAGTAAAGTAAAATAAAATAAAATAAAATAAAATAAAATAAAATAAAATAAAATAAAATAAAATAAAATAAAATAAAATAAAATAAAATAAAATAAAATAAAATAAAATAAAATAAAATAAAATAAAACACCTCAGACTTTTTAAATAAGACATAACTGAGTAACAGATTTGGATTTGGGTTCAATTGTAGAGTTAGAACTTTCTATTTAGATGGAAAACTTCAAAACATCAGTTATTTTGATACATTGTAACAGTAAAATGCATGACATTATAGTAGCGCAGACATTATAGAATGTGATTTTTGACATTACAGCAGTAAACCCCATATGTGTTCTAAATTCATTGTAGAGTATCTGCAATGCAAGGGGTGCATTCTCCTACAATGACCAGGTCTTAGACTTACAGGGAGAGCAAGCAAAGCGACTGCTTTGCAGCAGCAACTGTTTGCCCACTGGCAGCTGGAGAGCAGGGTGCTCTCTCCCAGCTTTGGTGGCCACTGAACCCAGGAGGAGTCAGCAGAGGCTTGCGCTTTCTCCTTCAGTCTGTAGGTGAGAGGAGATTAGTACTACAGCCTGTCAGGCTGTATACAAACAGGCAGTTGAATTCCAGCCCTCAAAGCTTTCTGCTCTCCCCCTGTGCAAATCTTTATTTCGCTGACTCTGTCACTCAGTCCTCCTAAAGCCCATCCTGCCAGGCACCCTGTGACTGGGCCCTAGCCTTTTGGATCAGTTTGCTCTTAAGCTTCCCTTAGTCTGAGTAAGCTGCAGCACTGCTTCTTTCCTTGACATCTCTGACATGTATCCTAGGCATCTGCTTTCGGTCTTTAATCCCTTTACAAAAATGGGTTCTTGCTGGCCACCTGCCATGAGCCTTCAAGAGCAGCTCCAGCTTACCAGGCTGCTCATTACAGTGAGTACCCTGAGCTCCAGCTTCCAGGCTCTAGTTTATCACTTCCCAGGCATATGTAACAGTTAAAGTAAGACAACACAGCACTTGTGAATGTTTCAAAATCATTCACTACCGTTAGCTAATAGAGCAGTAGAAAAAAATAATAAACTTTTGCAGGTATTTCTTTACCTTGTCAGTCTTGTGTGTTCTCTGTGTTAGTACCTCTGAAGAAATAATCTGTGCCTTTCCTATCATGTCCTCATAAGCTTTTTCCCTGAATCATAACATTTTGCTTCAATATATCCATATTCTTCTCCCTTCAGCTGGTCCTGCAGTTAAAAAGAAGCATTCTGCTTTGGGTGCGTGCCCACCTGCTCTGCCCCAGCATCGTTTGTCTATGCCTAAATTACTATTGAGTGAACTGCAGTCTTTTAAACTGTGCTTTACAGGTTATCATGTTAGCTCCTGTTCTCTTTCCAAATTCTTCAGAAAGGCTGGACGCAAATGGTTCCATCCAGTATACACCCATTCCATTCCTTCAAAATTACTTTTGATCATCAGGTAGCTACATGGTGGAGTCTTGGTGAAAAATAGATGATTCTGCAGGCTTTAAGATAAAGAAATGGCATAGTGGTTTAATAAAATCAATGAGCTATTATATGTTATATGCAGATTATCTAGGTTTTCGAACGTGCATTTCCACATATTGTGATTTTATCAAGAAGCTCTTAATATCTAAGGTGTATATATATACACACACACATATATAAGCATGTTGCTACGAGAAAATACAATTTTTAATTTATATATATATATATATATTTTTTTTTTTTTTTCCAGAAAAAAATCTTCTTATGTGAAGAACATTACTGGAGAATGAATGTGTTGGATCAGATAGAAGCCTAGCTAATCCAGGATACAGTGCCTGTCAATGGTCAATAACAAACTCTAAAGGAAAGAATCTAAAAGATAGGGGAAGTAGAGCGTGGTCCTACTGTGGTGTTACTTACATATCTAAGCAATCTATTACTTAATGACTTCCTGAACATAAAGTTTTGCTGGAGTCTTGTTATTGTTAATAGCCACACATCCCCCCCCCCTTTTTTTTTCCACATGAATTTGTCTTTTTTTTTTTTTAACCCCTTGTATGCTGACCCTGCAAAATCCTGCAGCAATGAGTTTCACAATCAGACCACGCAGCATTTTGTCTTGTTACTTTTAAACCTGCTACCTCATCATTTCATTGGATGCCCTTTAGTTCTTCATTATTTACTTTCTCCACATCTTTGTTTGGTTTCCAGGCTGAAGAATGTTAATGTGTTAAACCAAGTCTTGGTAAAAATCTATGTTTTTCTTCTGATAGTTCTGATGTTTTTTTTCTGAATCTATTGTAGTCTTTCTATATCCCTTTGTGGGGGGTGCACTATAAGAATATTATTAAATATGTAGCTGTACTATGGATTCATTCTTTGGCATGGAGATGCTTCACGTTTTCTTCTCTATCCCCTGCAGTAATTGCTAACATATCCTATACCACTTTGAGCTGGTATGTATCAGTACCCATTAATGTCAGACCAATGACCAATAATGACCAATACGTAAATGTCTTGAGATTTTTCTACAACTCTCCATAATCAACTTAAGTTTTTTAATATCAACAACAGTCTGTTGTCTCTTGCAGTACACACACACACCACACACAATCCCACCTCCGTTTTCTTGCCATTTGTCTGTATTCTGGACAGAATTCACTGGTAACATACTGACATATTTTTCATCAGCATGGTAAATGGTAGACAGTTACTCCTTCTTGTCCTTTAAGCAGAGAACCTCACTCTTATATCAGGACAGTTTCATTTTAGTGTCTTTGGTGAAGAACCTTGAAAAAAACATTTTGAAAATATGTCATAGGTTGTGTAGCCAACAAATGAGCATTGTTGTTGTTGTTGTTTTTAATGTAATCCTGGAGTTACTAACTGTTGTTTATGTAGAAAAAATGGGAAGAAAAAAAACCAACAACACAAATTTAATAAATGCATAGGCAGGATCCTACACATATGTTAAAAAATTGTTATTTTAAAGCCTGTTTTGTAACTTTTCAGTGCTTGGTGTTGGCAATGCAACTAATTGCACATAATTGGTAGTACTTTAATATTTATTTCCCTTCCCACTCTGTATGGCTTTCATTATGCATGGCTACTTGTAGTTAGGGAGGAGGTGCCTCACTAGAATCACATTTCACTGAAATAAACCCTAAGATTTACTCTGAAATTGATTTCTGAAGTTCTTGGGGTTTACATTTGTCCTGTTCAGAAGGCAGAGCATCAAGTATTGTAAGACAAAGCAACTTTTCCTATGCAAAGAATTGAGTGGTGTGGAATGGTATCCTTAATAGGCATTCACAGCATTGGAAAGAAACATAGAGACAGAAACCGTAATCATATTTATAAATATAGAAGACTTAACTATACAATTAACTCACAACCACTGTGGGGAAAAAAAAAAAAAAAGGCAACTACACTGAGTCAAAGAATATGTGGATACTGTGCTTCCAACAGTACCAGGCAGCACAGCTGCTAACTGCAGGAGGACTCTCTTTCCAGCAAGAGATCTTCTCTGTGTCCACATCCTGATCCAGGTTTCCTTTGCTCTGTGTCATGTATAATACCTAGTAAGATGGGCTGAAATACCAAAAAAATGCAAGGACTGAGATAATCCTGGTTACCCATGTTGAGTAACAGATGGGAATAGTCTGTGTGCCTTGGCCTTCATTAGTCTTGGCTATGGAAGTACAGACCCTGATATTATTTTAGTAAGTGGAGGTGCAGAAGTGTTGTAGGAAGTATGACTGACATCTTTTAGAAGTAATTCTGAAATACCAGATATAGATAATGTGTTATTGCTTTCTTTGTGTTTGTGCCTGTTTTTGGATCACAATTTAAAATATCAATATCTATACTTCACTGCAGCTTGCTACTTTGATAGAGAAATGTACTTGACTCCCTACAGTTATTGCAATTGGAGGGGGATCTGATTAGGATGCTTTTCCTAATTAAGTGATATCACCTAAAGTGAGTTTCCCTACCATTGTCTCACTGCAGTGTAAAAATAACAACAGAGGAAAATCATTTGGTTATTTTATTTTCCTGATTAAAATGTCTTTACTCATTCATACTTTACAGGGTAAAATTCCATCTTAATGAAAGACTGAGGGTCAGTTTTCTAACACAGCTAATTATGTGTCCTCATATCCCAATCACAGTTAGGGCTCAATTGTGTTGAATTCAGCAGCCGCACATCTCAATAGATCCACACGTAAGGAGAAAGCCCAAGGTGGGTATGCAGCCACCAGAGATCAAAAAAACAGTCCTTCAGAGGGTTTTTCATTCACAGTCATCCCTGGGAGAAAAAGATACACATCACCCCCTCTCCAACCAGCTACTGCATATAAGTGCGTCCTCACAGTGTGAGGGAAGTTCTTTGACTTCATCTGAATCCCTAAGATCTGGGTATTTCAGGTTATTTTTTTGCTTCTGCTTTGGCAACAAAACACTGTCTCCCCATGGGAAACTCTCCTTTAGAGTCCTCTCCCCTTTTGTCCTCTTTTTGAAGTTCCAGCTGAGCCCATATTTAACCAAAATTCTGTTCTCTTGATGTGTGCAGGTAGCTTCAGTAAACTTGTTGGCCAAATAAAGGGAATTTGGAGGATTTTTCCATATATTTATTGTTAACAATTACCAGTAAAAAGGGTAGGATCTACCTTTTATCAGCACTCTATCCTTGTTTCCCTGTCATTTTTAGGCACCTGTTCATGAAGTTGAGCAAGAAATCTTTTCAAGACATCAAAAGTTAAAAAGTATGGTATGGTACGGAAGGAGATGTTTCTACCAGAAAGAGAAATAGTTATGGCAAAAGAGATTTTTATTTAAGAAAATAATAAAAATGAAACATATTCGTGTATCTTTTTAATTAAGGTTTGGAGGAACAGCTGTTGGATCCAAATCCTGCAATTCTTATAATAAGATACCACAATTATGGAAATCTTGCCCCAAACAGATTTTGGGACCAAACCCTGTTACATAAATTTTCTAAACAGAATATTATGTAACATTTCTTCACTGATTAATCATTTGTTTACTTGTAACACTAAAATTTATGTATTGTCACATTTCTTCGAATAATTTAAAAAAGTAGTTTTCTCTCTGCTATTATGAAAGTTGAAGCAGGATTTCCCATGTCTCATTTTTTCCACTCTGACTAGTAGTGTTCCATGTAGAATATTTCATCAGTGTGCTCCTGTCTTCTGTGCCCTTGTGCCTGCATGCTTAGTCCTTAATGGAAAAATAGACTTGCCTGCAGTTCTGTGTTTTCTTTCTTCTACTTCCTTTCCCAGTTCTGTTGTTTTTATTGATTCTATTACAATAAGTAACAGACAAAAGAGAAGATTAGGGCAGAAAGATTTCCCCAGTCCATCAATAAATTTCCTAAGCTTCATTAGCTGTAATTTCTTGAAAAGACTTAGAGTTACATTCACATTCAGTAAATAAAATGTGTAATCCAAGGGATCAGCTCTTTCACATTCAATAATGTGTACCAAAAATAATTCAGCTGAAGCCAGTGGCTTAAAATTTGTATGAGAGAGCAGAAAACCAGGCTGGTGTACAAAATGGCAAACTCTTGTCACTTCTGCTAGGCAAAAATCTAGAGAAAGACAGCTGTGAGAGTTTTGTCCAAATAAGAATTTTGATACTCAGCCAAGGAGCATGAAGAAGACCAGAATTAAGTCCCAGTATTTTCTAGATGGAAGTGTTTGATCGACTACTCTGTGCTTGTGATTTCTTTTTCTTCAAATGTTTTTCTTTTCAGTTGTACACATTGCACCAAATTAACTCCTCTTAAGCAGAAGACAGTTTTGCCTGTTGATAACAAATGATGCAATTGAAGCCTCTGTTTAAAAATTGCTCTTATAGTGCATCCTCTTGAGCCAAAGTCTGATCTCATCTTTCCAAACTTCACATCATTCCCTTTACAACTTTCTCTCTCCATAGGATTAAAATATTTTGCCCAAACCATTTGACCTTTTGTTAAGATTTGCTATAAGAAACAACAATTCCAGAGACACTCATGTGACTACTTTAATATTCAAAGTTGGTATTAAAGCACTGATATTTTATTTACTAAAAAGCAATACAAATGTCAGCAATATTTTTTTTTCCATTATCCACTGTTCATAAAATTGCCCTCAGTGTTAAGAATATTGATAACTTTACAAATGAGCAGTGTCACTTTCACAAATGTTTCATTGAAATATGAGTCTCAATGGCACAATTGTTCTGCTGGTCAGTTTTGAATATCTCCTGTAAAAGGAGCATTAAATGATTTGAAGGCATATGCTCTGCCGTAGTTGTCATTTTTTAAACAAAAATGAAACTTCAAAGAGGATGAAAGGTAGTCTTTAAAATGCTTTTAATTCTTCTGTGAATTTTTGTTGTTTTGTGTTGTTGTTAGTTGCTTTTTTTTTTTTTTCCCAAAACCGAGCAGACTAATGATACAACATCGTTGCCTCTTAAAGCAGGAGCCCTTACATTCCCTCCTCCTAATTAATCCCATCCCAAAACCCCCTTTCACTTTTGCAATAAAGGTGGCCCCTGTTCAGTTGGGTCTGGTATATTTACAACTGAAGGTCTTAGTGCTATTTATTTGTTGTTACAAAGGGAAGAGCAAAAACCAATGTAAAAATAATAAGCAATGTCTGAAGAAAACAGGCTGTCAGGGTTCAGAAAGTTCAGAAGAAAGCTGTTCTAGTCAGCATGGCTTTTTAGACAAAAGATTTATTTATTTATTTATTTATTTATTTATCTTTTGCATTCTCTTACAAACATCTTGGTTTAAAAACATTCATCCAAGCTTGGAAGCACAGCCTCTGATCTCAAAAATAGTATGTATTTATAAATATGTACATAGTGAATGGTAAATCCCAAAATGTAAAATAACGCAAATACTTTATTCTGATGTAGTTACTAGCAGTAATTCATGGAAAAGCTTTGGTGTTCTCCACAAAAGTGAAATTATAGTCAGTCCTTTGGAAAGAAAGCTGTTCAGACAGTTCATGTCAGCTGTTGGGTAAAATGGAAGCTGGTTAGTACATTTCTGACATGGTATAAAAACAATAAAATTTACATGTCTGTTTGAAGTGCATGAAGTGCAAAGAATCTGAGCCCTTTAAATACATATGTTGCACAATTACTTTTAAATGGAATAAATAAAATTCATTAAGTATGGTGCTTCTCCTTGGGAAGTCACTTGCCTTATACAGATCTTTAAGAAGTAAACTCTGCAGCCTCCTCCAGGCCAGAACATCAGTTGAATAGTTGCAATAAGAGAGAATCAGATGCTATTTAAAGGCATTAAGCAAAGTGTAGATGTTTACTACAGGTAACTTAGCTGTGCATTCAGTTAATATGGAAATAATTATTATAATGTAGCACTTCATTATTTATAATGCATTAAATGGAGATTTTCATATGATGCCTTCATAGAGCAGACAGTTCTCTTGTGCAACAGATAACTAAAGTACACAAAAATTACAATCAATACAGAAAGGTTAAAGATCTTTTTAAAAAAATACGTACAATCTGATGATTAAGAACAGATATTAAACCCCCAAATGCTAAGCAGATAGGATTACAAGCCCTACTGTTCAGTGATTTTAGTCTCTGTTTTTACAGTAATGATTTTAAATCTCTCATTTTGGGAAATATTGTCTGAAATACTATATTTTGTATGGCTAAGCTGCATATTTTCTTGTTATTTTCTTCATGCAGAGTGTATGAAATGTTTATTCCAAAGCCCAGCTGAAGAACTGATGTGAGATATATTGTAAAGCATCCCATGTTGACTGGAGTTAATTAACTGTGATTCTCCACTGTTCTCAGTTTTAAGCAGGAACGCGCTACACGATACCTTTTATTTTGCTGTTCAATAGACTTTTTACTTAAAAACAGATGAATTCAATATCTGTACAACTTTAACACTTTTTCTTTTTTCTTAAAATGTTTTTAGTAGGTACACCAGAAATATTTCCTATGACATGTTTTTTATATATGTTGTTTTTTATATTTAATAATAAAGTATTTGACAAATGTATTGTATGATTTTGCCCTTCTATTAGTACAGTACACATATGAAACATGCTACTTTGTGATTGCATTTTCAGATCAGAATTGCATATATATCAGAAGGAATATATACAAAGAAAACAAACCTAGACATGGAAAATCCTGAAAGAAACACAAAGATTGATTTTCCCTTCTTCCCTCTTATACAAGCTAACCTTGAATCAGACATAAATGTTGTTACCCACTACATCCTATGTTTGTATCTGTGTATCTGTAGAGATATATACATTCAGGGTGGTAGAAACAGGAATACTAAAAAACTCTTTCATTGCTGTAGAAGCAGGCATTTTGTTGTGTAAATTAGATTGTTTTAATATTGAAGATACACAAGAATACATTATTTGCCTTTAGTTGGTGCCATTGGAATTTTAACATCTAGAGAAATTTCAGTGCAGAGATACACTGAACCACCCCTATTAAACAGTTCTATTAAAAACATCTTGTATATTCCATTGACTACACACACACAAAATCTTTTTATTTGTCATCTGACTAGCTGCAAATTTACCTCTTCATTCTACTTCCAAAGTCCTTTATCCTTGTTTCCAAAGTCCTGTTTTATTTTTCTTACGAGTGGTCTTCATTCCTACCTACACTGACTCTAAGAAGCGGAGTCAGAACAAGACATTCATAAAAAAACAGAGGGTCCAAAGCCAAGTCATCTGAAGATTTTAAATTCAAAAACAGTTCAACTCTGCAACACATGAGAACTTTTCCACAGTCTGCAAAGGAAGCTACATCCTACTTTGCATCTTTTGAGTTCATGTCTTGTAGTCAGTCTGGGTTCACCACTCACTGTCCCTCTGGGGCATGAGGTTCTTCTGATGCCTGGGAGGGCTGTGGGGAGGGGAGGGATGGACAAAGGATGGATAGTTGGATGAAACACACAAAAAACAAACTTCTAGGGATCCGGAATGAATAAGTTTTCAGTTGTTGGCTGTGGAAAAAAATCAATCACAGACAAAATACTGCATAGGTTTTATGTTAATAGCAGGTAGATCCTAGCTGCTCACCAATCCATTCTCTCCTCCCCCTGTCATGCCCGTCAAGCAACCATGACATATTCTCAGACCCCTATGAAATCACACTTCTATAAAGTGGAATTGGAGCTGAGAGGCCTCTTCAGGCTCAGGGTCAGTGAGAGCATACTGCATCTTTTGTTTCTGTTACACTGCTCCTGCTGCTTCTAGGGATTTGAGAGCAAAGAGAGGAAGGAGAGACTTGTGACTGCAATGTTAGCTGCACAGTTTGGCAGGCTGCTTTCTAGTTCCCCACTGTGCTAGACATCCAGAGGAGTCCTGAGTCTGTGACTTCACTGCTCTCTAACTTCTTTTTCTCCATCTTTTTCTCTGGATGAGGCTGGGGTATTTTCTGGGGTTTAGGCACTGCTGTGAGGTGGTTAAGCTCCATGTCATGTTATCGTCACCTTTGTGCCAGAAAGTAGGAAACACTGCAGGCCCTATGTGTGACAGTGGCCATCCACACAGTGGAGAAAGCAGAGATCCATCCCAGTGCCAATCACAGTCGTTTTTTCAGTCTTTTTTGGTCCACAGAAGAAAACACAATAAGATCCCACTTCATGGGAGGTTTTCACAGGAATTAAAAAGAGAATAGAGACTGCCTGTAATAAATAAATATCCTATGACCCATTTACATTAAATCTATTTCTATGATGTTCAATAATCCAAAAGAATAATTCTCTTCTACAGGACAACTACTGTATTCCAGTTGCTTTATATCTTCCTGTCACTTTTATATTTTCTTATGTTTTACCCTTGTTTTTCCACCTTCCTTTTTCTCTGCAGCTGAGTTCCCATTGCTACCACCTGCATTGAGTTTTTTGTGTTTGTTTGTGTTTTTCATCCTGTCTCCTTCCTCTCATAATCATCTAAGGTTTTGACAACAAAGTAGATAAAACTGAAATGATCTTTGCAACCAGAAGAGCAGGTGTGATCAGCTCCATGTTTACTTAAGGCATTGAATAGGTCTTCCTTGATACATTTACATTTGGTTGACTCTTGGGATTGAAAAATGTGACTGTGTTTTCTGTACTGTCTGAATATACCACCTGTATCACTTAGGAATATTATATAGGAAATATCTCTAACATCTTGGGCCTCCAAAACATGTTTATTATTTATTTATTTATTTATTTATTTATTTATTTATTTATTTATTTATTTTAATAACATGGGGCTACTAGTGCTCTGCCTTGAAGCATACCTTTTCCATTAGAAAGCACCATATGGCTCTTCTTTAGATATCCCTTTATTGGAAGTACTGCTGTCAAACAAGAAGGCCCAAAAGCAGTCTTCAAATCTTATTTCAATAATCTTGTTCTGGATGTGAAGCTAGAATTAAACAAAGAAAAAATAGTCTGATTCTTAGTTCAGAAGGATAAAGTGAAAATTGTGTTTCAGATTAATTGGCATTTCCCCCTTCCCTGACTGCATTGGGATTGAAGAACTGCTTCTACTAGTATTGCTGAAGACTTATTGCAGCAGCCTGTCAAAGTAGATTTTTTTAGCCCCAGTTAGCTCCTGATACACCAGCATGAACTTCCAGCAGAGCTGGCTCCTTCTGCCCTCTCCTTTCCTCTCAACCTGCAGTGCCTACTGAAGAGGTTTGATCAGAAACCACACAGAAAATACACAGGGAGAAGAAAAGCAGAGCAGCTGTGGCAATGCACAGGAGAAGTATCAATTCTAGCAATAAACAGGTGATGATAACAATAAACAAGCTCTCTGGAGGCTACCCCTCTTGGATCACATGCCCAAAGAGCCCTGGCATTGATGGAGACTGTCTTGTGTTTCCATTATGTGTCTGCTTTCTCCAGACAGACCTAGACCATCAGAGAACATGTCTGAGAACTGAGCACTAGAGACATGTAACTGCTGACTGTAATAAATAGCATGGATTTTATGAATTATCATCATTATTATTATTATTGTTTAATGTGGACTTTTCATTGGTAATTAGGCTTACAATACCTTCATGTGTCTTTGTGCTGTCAGGTTTGGGTCGTTTTATTTAGAAACTCAAGTTTGGTTCTTGGGGTTGGAAAGACCCCAGGATTTCACATGCTGTGAACTACTAGTGGCTAGTAATGATGGACTTGTTAATAGGACACTCTAAGGCGAGAAGATAATGCCTCTTGGTGAGAAGGCAGTTGGCTGGAAAATTGATTTACTGTCTTGTTGACCATACATATGAGATGGATCAGAGAACAAGTATAGAGAAGCAATGTTGCTAAATATACTGAAGATTATCATAGGGACATAAGTATTTTTCTTCAGCTGAAAACATTTGGTGCCATTCAAAGTCTCAGAGTCTTCTGCAGATAAGTGCTTTGCAGATTTCTCTAAATATGGAGTTCAAGTCGGGTATAGCATAAATGCAGATCTTGGATTTTCAGTGCTAAGTTTGCAATTTGGTGGTCGATTGATCTCCAGTAATATTCTTTCTGAAACAGGAGACTACTGTGTCCTTGTAAGGACAAAGCTACTTATCTCTAGGATTCTTCAGAGTCACAGAAATAGAGGCAAAAAAGGTCCATTGAAGATCTCTTGTCTTATTGCCTGCACAAACAGTAATTTCTGCATCAGGTTTCTGTCCATACTCCAATTTAGCTCCAGAAGGACATATACCTTTCCGTCATAGTGGATTAGCTCCAGAAGGACTTACATCTTTCAGTCATAGTGAAGGTTCTATCATACAACACTTATGCCTTCTCTGTTAAAGATTTGCACCTTATTTCAGCTGAACTTTACCTAGCCTAAGCTTTCAACAGTAGGGTGTCATTATGGTTTTTCTCTACCAAATAATAATAATAAAAAAAAAAAGAATCTTGTACAGGAAACCTTTTCTTTGTTACATGTAGACTGTGACTGTGTCATCTCAACCTCTTTGCTACTGCCTTGGAAAAGCACACTTCATTGATTTTGTATACTGGAAAAGCCTCTCATATTCCTTAAATAAATATATCTTAAATATCACTCCTGGATTGGGTTAGAAATGGAGTGTGTAAGAGGGAACAAAAAGGAAGGTACTGGTTGTATTTACAATGAATTTAAACAAAACAAAACAAAACACAATACCTTCCTAAGAGTGTCATGAAAGGAAAGAAAAGAGTTTGGATCACAGCACATTTTTGTTTCCAGTTGCTATGCGAATTATACAAGCAGAAGTTATTCTTCACACTGTGAAAAGACTCCTTAAAACTTGATGTTCTTTTGTTTCAGGATACATATTAACTATTAGAATAATGTTTGTGCAGTCATGTTCAAAACAGTGGTGTGTAGTTCACGTTCTAAACTGAGATAACAGCAATGAAGACATAAGAAGTAAAAGTGGATCTTCAGATCTTACAGCATTGCTTACTGAGGCAACAGGAAGAAGAGGGGCATCTTCTGGTCCCCCTACTCTCTGTGTCTTCTGCTGAAAGGCTGGATTAGAAACTAACTGGGGAGAATGTGGTGGAAGTGATTTCAGGGTACAAAATACAATGAGAAAGGGCAATTCTAACATTAATATAACACCATGAACAAAGGTTTCCCTAAAGAGTCTGCCTGTCTAAGAGCTCTGGAAAGGAGGGAGCTTAAACTGCCAAAGGTGGATCATGTCATGGTTTAGTGGTGTAATTCATTGGACCCCTGGGAGAGTCCAAGCAATATTGAAGTTCAAAAAGCCACCAGATGTGCTTCAGAAAGCTCTCTTGTGAGGCAATTAGTCCATGCTCACACAGTTTGAGCACCTTGTTTTAGAAGCAGTAGGTAATGCTATCGACAGAAGACAAGATAGAGAGTTATACAAGTTACTGGTCTGATTTGACCCTGCCTTTTCTATATAACCTTTTCTCTAAGCCTTACCATTGTTTTATGGATAAAGTTCCCATATCTGTGAACTGAACATTCACACCATCCCCATTTCTTCCTATAGCCACGGTAGTACTGACATTTTTGACTATGTTGTAATACCCTCATATATCCCCACAGGCCTTATCCCCTTCTTTAGTGCCAGGCTTTTATTGCTGTAGATCATTACTGAAAATGAGTGGCAGAAGATGTTTTCAGTTCAGCCAATGAAATACCAAAAAATTCTCTATGCAGCTTTGTTGAGTATTTCTGTGACTGGCCCTTGCTAGTCTCTGCAACAGTTAAATCTGTTCTCACTTCTGAGCTCCCTGAAAATGTTAACTAGAGAAGTGACATAGTAATTTCAACATAAACAAAACAACAATAAAAAAGTCCATTCTTCATATTTTGTAGCTCTATCTCAAACTTTTCCGTAGATGTTTTTGATGACACTGTGTCCACTCTGTTTCTAGCTAAAAAGACCTTTACAACCCAGGAAGGGTTGCAGGTTTTATTTCACTTTTCAGGTCAAAAGAGCCTCAGCATGTTTCATAGATTTATCATTCATTGCCCCTTTGCTTCTCTCTTTATTTCAGCAAAGAACTTTTCTGCATTACTGCTTTGGAAAACCTTTCCTCCCTTAGAGACAAGAGACTGCCAAAACTGCCAAGACAGACTGTGAATTGGTTCACTTGTATACTTGCATACTTGTATACTTGTCTGATCAGCTGCCCCCTGCTTCTAATGAGAACTGGGTGAGGAATCTTTGGAGAACAGGATTATTGTTCTTGTCTTCCACATTGTTTTTGCAGAGCTTAGCACATGCCAGCATTGCTCTGTCTTGTTTCTTCATGCTTGTTCTCCATTCTAAAGTCAGCTCTTCTCATTATCCTAATCTTGCTTGAGATAATGCTAGAAATAAAATGCTTGCTTCTCTCAGGTTTTTGTCTTTTTTTTTTTTTTTTTTTTTTTTTTTTCTTTCTTTCTTTTCAATATATGCATAGGTTTACCAATATGTTGAGAAAAGTACTAGCTCTACCTCCTAGCTTTAGTTTCTCCTTTAATGTTTCTCTGGTCATCTAGCATAAACGATATTGTACATTTCAGTTTATTTTGTCAAAGCAGAACCTTTGCTGTAGTAACTTTGCCTTTGTTCAGCTGCTTCTGTCTTCTGTTTTCTGTGAAAATCCCACATACATGCAATCACAGGCTCTGCAAGCAGAGGAAAGAGGAGGGGCAGGAGAGATACTGTGTGATGCTTGGACCCCCAGAAATCTTGTCATTCCATCACTCATTCACCCTGTTCAAGCCTGATTTAAAACAGATTAAGTTGTGGGCTGAGATGCTTTCATCTGTAAAACAGCCTTTTAAGGCAAGAAGAATTGCCCATTCTTTCAGACTATAGGAAAAGAACATATTTGCCTGCATGACATCATTTTAATAATTTTTTTTTGACACTAAAATCAGTGGATTTGGTGCATCCTACATTCTGCAGAGAGTGTCCTTGAGTTTTACTATTTTATTTTCTTAGATCAACGATTATTTGGCAAATGTGTCTCCATAGTGTGATAGAAAAGGAATGAAGAGTACTTTATTTTACAGATATATCATGGCGAACCTCAAGTTTTTTAAGGGAAAATTATGTCTGTGTTTATGAACTGAAAGGAAAAGTCATACTGTAAATCACTGCAGGTTTAAGGAAGGAATTAAAGTCTGAAGTTTAAAAATAATCCTGAAAGACTGATCCGAAGTTGGCATTTCTGAATAAGATAAGAATAAAATAAAATGTAGAGTCTAGCTCGTGTGCCTCTTGCAGCCCTGAAACAAAGTTTTTAAAGTGATAGATTACTTCAACACTCGTGGAAAAGAGGTTTTCAGGTCAAACGGAGCAAGCCTAGAAGCCCGGTTGAGGGGCAGGATACGCACAGGAGCTCTTGATGTTCCACTCCAGTGCTCAGTTCCGCACTCAGCAGCAGGACAGAGATTACTCAGCGAGTAACTAGCTCACTATTAAAAATGTGACTTTTTATTTCAACCCTCACAATCGGGCTGAAATGTCCTGAGCAGTACAGGCTGGTGGATCTAGAAAATGCACACATTACTATTATTATTATTTTATTAGTTACTGGAGTAGACTTCCGAGGGAAAAGAATGACAAAAGAGCAGTGGGTTATTGGTATCACTGCCTGTGGGTTACTGTGGGAAGTGAGAGGTGATAAAGAGCTGTTTGCTGTCACCAAGGAAATGCAGGATAACTTTAGGAGGAGTAATATCATTGCACCTGACCGGGTCAAGGTTATAATGGTGGTTGTTGGGCATGTGCCGATGCTATTAAACCTCTATTAGCATGGAGGTGATTGATCCTATTCTGCTGGGAGCCGGAGGAGGTCTCGCGTCGTAACTTCAGTGGGAACAGGATCGGGCCCGGACAGCCTTAACATAGGATATTGATAGCAAATACCTCACGTGGGAGAAAAAAATCATCCACAAATTTTAAAGGAGATGAAACCAAATTCTCGAAGTTTGGGGAAGGTTCGTGCTTGATTCAGCGACTTGATAAAGACTTTCTGAAATGTCCTAATGACTGGGGAAAAAAAGTGTTTCAGATAAACGAAAACATTTCTGGTGTGAAAGGACGGCACTTGAAAACCGTAATTATGTGAATGTCAGTAGTAAAACTGATCCTTCTGAAGCTGGCCATAAGAAACCTGAGCACAGAAATTTGGCACCCGAGTGGGAAAGGAATCCCTCAGAGTAAATATTTTTCCTTTACATCATTTAATATAAAAATACTTTATATTTTCTATACATTTCGAGTATCGGAGAGCTACAGGCAGGTGGCGCGGTTATAATTTTCGCTTTTTCGAAGCCGCGCTCCCCGGGCGATGCGCGGCAGCCGCGGGGCCGGCGCGCCCCAGCTCTTAGGCAGCCGGAGGTGGGAGGTGGGCAGCGGGAGCTGCTCTCTCGCGGCAAACCTGCCCCGGGCTTCGGCAAAACACTGCAAATGCAGCCGCCGAAATCGCTGCAAATCCAGCCGGTGCCGGCCCCGGAGCCTGCTTCCTAAGCGAGGGGTCCGGCAGTGGGCTGTGGGAAGCAGGGGATGCAGCGGACATCTTCTCCCCTCCGCCCAGCAAAGAATCGCAGCTTGTTTTTTCTTTCCTGCTGTTTCCTCTTCAGTCCTGCCCGCGGAACCCGACGAGTGGTTTGCACTACGAGCCGCCGAGTAACGGGGCGGTGCTGAGAAAATTCAAGGTTGGAAAAATTCGCTCACGCCTTGAGAATATCACGGAAAAACTGCTCCGAAATATTCCGCAGCTTTTTAATTGAAGTAAACAAAGTGCAACAAATCCTAACTCAAATATGATTGCACTGAGATTAGGCTCTAATTGCTTAAGGTTCAGGTGGAATTCGCAGGCTAAAGCCTATAAGAACAATCTGAATTTCACAATCATTCTGTCAAAAGCAAAGAGATGAGAGCCCACACGCTTCCTAACAAGTCATTTTTAACAGTTACAAGCTTCTTACAAAGACCACACAGGGAGTCTAAGAGATGCAAATCTAATCCGTGGTCATTCTGCAGGCCTTCAACAAAGATGTACTAAAGCCTAATAGAAAAGAAATCAGTTCTCTGTCACCAGCTCCTAGTAAAATCTATTAGAGAAAGTACAGATCTTGTATTTACAGCAGTTGCTTTTAAAGGTTAAGGACAAGTATATATAAAAGGTATCTATATTTTTGGTATGCGAAATATTTAATAAAATCTGCTAGTGTTATTCCTAAAGATTCTTTATTATTTAGTTTGTACTCATTGAGCAAAAGAAATATCTATCTCTTTGTTCTTTAAAATATACGCAAGAGAAATTTAAAGAAAATGTTAGTCATTTAGACAGGTACCGTTTCTCTCTCTCTCTTTTCCCCAGTATGTCTCATTTAATAACGCACCCAGAACAGCGGGCAGTGTCTTGCCAAAATACCTTGAAATTTCTCCATCCCCTCGGCAGTTTGACCAGCGACCAGGAGGGCATATATAAATGAAACGAATAGATATATAAAGAGAAATAAAAAGTCCCGTTGTGCGTTGGCAAGCGACACATAGCAATCACCAGACTTTTGTAGGATATTCTACTCTTCTCGCCTCTCCTAAGTTTTGTTTTTAATGAGATCGTGCTCCCTCCCCTTCTCTCCCCCTTCTCTCTCCCCCCCCCTTCCTTCCCCCCCCCGCTATATAATGAATAATTTCCATCTCTCGGAAAATCTCACAGTGATTTAATAAGGCTTTTTATTGTACTTTTGAATAATTCAAATTAACAAACACAAAAGTCAATACTTTTCTATACGAACGAACACATTTGCAAAGGCACATCTACGCGAGTCTTGCTGCAAATGCATATGTCACAATTTGGCAGGTCTCTGTTAACACCGATGATTCCCACGCACTTGGAGCAACACTAATTTTTAGGTCACTATCATTCGTCAAATGTTTGCCTCGCCCCCAGCTCCCCAGCCTGGACCCCAGTACTGCAAGGAAATGAGGTGGCAGTCCTGCGGACTGCCCCTTGCAACACGCCGATTGGGTTAAGTGGGAATATTGCCTGCCTAAAGGCGATTGGATTAGACCTTCTATTTCTCCATTGAAAATCACCGATAATAAAATAAACGATTCACTTGTTGATGGGGTTTATGAAAAGTGGAGTTTTCGGTGCCCTCGTGGAGCGCAAATATTCGTCGTGGGCACCACAGCGAAGAGGGGTGTGTCTGGGGGGGAGTGTTCCTAAATGACCCGGGGGACTAGAGTCTGTCTCACGGAACAGATGACACTCCTGGAGGTGACATCTCTGTTTCAGATTCGGGGCTATGTTACCGACGTGGTAAAGACGTGACTCCCAACAGCATTCGGGTAATGTGTCTCCATATACTGATGCCCCACACCACTGAACTTGGCTGCTCTTTAGGAGCGTGGTATAGTAAGGGATTCGGATCGGAATCCTTTTTCTGCTCGGAGCCTTGGGATGTTTTTATCCCAAGTGGGGAAAAAAAAATAATAATAACAATAATAATAAAAAATCACGTGGAGCCCCAAACTACTCCGTTCTCTCCGTGACTAGCACATAGATCCCGGTGGGGCAACTCGTGCGAATAAAACCGTCAGTGCCTGGGCTGGGACATAACTTTCACTAAGAGGAGCAGCTCCCCCTTTCTTCCCCGTTTCACCCTCCACGCCCACCCCGACATCTGCGTGGGAGAATCGGCTCTCGGTGGGGCCGGGATCGTGGGGAACCTGCTGTCTGTCGGAAATGGCGACGGTGATGTTTCTTCTGCTGCCCAGGCAGCGCATCCCTCGCCGAGGGGGGCCCGAGGATACGGAGCTGGCGGAGCCCCTTCCCTCCTTCCCCCCAGAGGGTGCCCATGCCGCTCCCTCCATCCCAAAAACGTACTTCGGAGGAAAATTGGTGATGCCAGCCTGGAGGAGTTCCCGCACCCGGCTGGACACAGGACGGGTCCCACGGGCAACCAGTGCCCACTTTTGGGGAAGGGGGGGCGGCAGAGGAGAGATTTGTCATTATGATACCACGCGCCGGGGAGGCAAGGCTTCAAAGCCCCAGTCACAGCCTTCTGGGGCCTCCCGCACTGTCTGGCCCGAGCCCTAATTAGGGCTCAGACCTAATTAGCCGGTGCGAAGGAGGAAGCGTGGAGTCCTCCCTTGGGGGCCTGTGGGGAGAGAGGTGGAGACCCCAGCCGGGAGAAGCTCCCCCCTCTCTCCATCTCGCCGAGGGACGCGCTTCTTGCCGGGGGGGGGGGGGGTGAGGGCAGGGAGCTGGGAACCGGGGCGCGGGGAGCGGCGAGAACCGTGAGCCCTGCCCGGAGCGGGGCGAGCCCGGGGCACAGAGCCGCCTGTCATCCTCGTGGGTGTGCGGGTGGTTTGCAAGGCAGTAATAACAGTTTCTGCCTCTCCTAGGGCTGATTCGGCTTTCCGCGACATTGATTTATTTATTCAAATAATTATTTATTTACTCTCTCCCCCCCCCCTCCGCCCTTCTCAGGAGCTGATTTGGCCCTTTGAAGTGGAAGAGAATAAAAAACTGGGTGACAGAGGGTGGGAGCGGGGAAAAGCAGGGCTGCTGTGACTGGGACGGGCCAGAGTATTTAGCTGCACGAAGCGAGCTGCTGCTTTCAAACTCCGAGCAGAAAACCGGGTGGAGGGCTGGGACCGGGGCTGGGACGCTGCCTGCAGCCATAGCGCGCTGTCAGCAGCACACACGGGCACGTAAACAAGTAAATGAGGGAAATCGGAAATGCCAATTAATGTGCTCTGTGAGGTGTTGGGAGAGCCTTTATTTCTCTATTGGTTACCCGCAGGAGAGCCTCAACTTCCCTGCCCGCTCCTCTCCTGCAGGATGATTACGATGGAGGACGCGTAGGCCTCCCGGCTTTCTGGGGCTCCGGGCACTTAAGGAACAAGAAAAATGCTTCAGGGCAGGCAGAGGCGGGGAGGTGCGGTGTCTGCTCGGAGCAAGGAATGCTGGGGGTCGAGGTGACAGAGGGGGTCTGCCCTCCCTGGGGCTCCAACTCCCCCCGCGCTCCTTGCGGCGGCTTCCGAGCATCCTTTCCCCAACCTGGCGGCGGGACGGGATGCAAGGATGCTGCCGGGGGACGGGGAATACTGCCGGGGGACGGGGCTCTCGGCCCCGCGGGTGCTCCCTCCTCTCTGCTCCCCCGTGCAAGGGTCCTTCCTCCGGGCCCGACTTCAAAAACAAGGTACCATTTTCTCCGGAATCATTTACCCAGTGTATTCTTGATTAAATGACTGTTAACCCTAAGAGACTGATAGGACAATCAACATGCTTTTCCAATCACCATTCTTTTCTTGCCTTTTTTTTTTTCTTTCCTTCCCCAACGGGGAGTCTCGCTGTAGGTCAAAACCTTGCTTTCTAAAGCAATTAAGTCATATTTTCAAAGAGAAATTAGATTAAAAACACATCGTGATTAAAGCACCGTGAAAAAGGTCTGCAGCGGGAAGAAAATATTTGGTGCTCGTCTGTAGATTCTCTCACCTACCACCTACTCTGAATGCGTCCTGTATCTTCCAGCATGTCCGGCCCTCATGATTGCAAATAGGCCTGTTTTCAAATGGAAATAGGACTTCCAAACTGATTATGTGTATTGAATCGGAATCACTCGCTAGATCCTCTTGTTTAAAACGAATTGAAAAAAAAAAAAAAAAAAGCACGATGGTTGCACAGCTCTGAAACTGTCTCCTCCTCATCTCAGGGAGGTCGATCTATTTTGCAACTTTTTTGCGGTTTGAGAATGTTTCGGCTAGATAATTGCGCTGCCATTGTAGCAGGGCGATGCACCGACACACAAACACCCCCTCCCCCGACACGCACACGCACTCACGCACCCCCCCCTCCGTCAGCCACCACCGCGGAGCCTCCCCGGTCGTGCCCGGACCCCACGGCACAAATACGACCCCCCCCAGGGATGGCTCCGTGCCTTTCCCCTGCCTCTGCCACCCCATCACCCCGGCACCACCACGCACAGCACCCCTGGGAAGCCGGGTACTAAAGTCGCGACCCTCCAGTACCTCCCGAGCCTCACGGGACAATGCCATGTCTAGGGTTATCTTTAAAATAATCCCTTCAGATTCCGCAGGACAATTAAAAAGCGAGGAGAGGAAAGGGGAGCAGAGGGCCGAAAGCGGGCAGCCCGGGTTCGCCACGACGCTCGCGGGGATACGGATCTGGGGGCAGACACCGGGGGTGCCCCGCCGCCTCCCGGGGCAGCCCCGACCCCGCAGCCCGCCCCGGGCTGTCCCTCGCGGGGGGAGCGCGTCCAAACTTTCCTATCACTTCCTCGGGGGTTGCTTTCCGCCGGCCAAACCCCAGCAAACGAAACCCCAGCAGGGAGCGGGGAGCCCCCCGGGGCCGGGCAGGCAGGGGCCGGCCAGAGCCGCACGGGACACGCCTGAGGTTGCCAGTGCGGGACACCCGCCCTTGCACGGTGCCTTCGGGAAGACACAAACTGATCCGCCCGCATTCTGTCCTCGTTTTTTTGGGGGGGTTACCGCGGAGGTGCCACGCACTACCCCGCCACTAACTCCATGAGGCAAATGTGGTGTGGGTGGCAGTGACGGGGCAACACCGTCGCCCTTAGCCCCACGTCAGGGCGTTTGGGAGCAGCCCCAGGACGGGAGTCCGAGGGTCCCGGCCCCGCGTATGAAGCCGTACCGGGTAGGCATCGGCCGGGTGCCAAGGACGAGGGTCTCTGGGGCTGCTTTCTGCACCCCAGCCCGGTCCTGCAGGGCCCCGCATTTCAGAAATGAAAGGCGAGACGTGCGCTGCCCTCGGCAGCACAATTTCTTTGCTTGGAAGAAACGCAGGGCAAAACCCTCCCGTCGGGGCCGGGAGGGCAGAATCAGGCCCGTCACCCTGAGAACAGTGACCCGAGCCCCGGCGAAAACTTTGCCCGTTTGACAAAACCGGGCAGTCGCTGGGGCTGGGTGGCGCCGCCGGCCGGGGCAGCCCCGGGTGAGCACCGGTGGAAGGTTTCCCCAGCCGAACGGCGGCACAGGCCAGCGGGCAGAGCTTCCAAACTTCAAAGTAAGAGCTTTCCCTTTGCAAGCAGCCTCTGCCGCTGGGACCCCTCGGGGAACGCCGGGCGCCCCGAGCCCTGCGCGCACCGCCCGCGGTGCAGATGCAGGCGGCTGGAGCTCCGGTCCCCAGGCAGACGCACACACATAGCCTAAAGGCAGCGGTCATCCACTTGCTTTCCTTTCCTTTCCTCTCTGCGATGAGCTAATGCGGGAAGAGGTGAAAGGGACGGGGAGTTGCGTGCACTTCATTTCGCAGAAGCAAGAACGCGTTTGTAAAGTAACGCGCAGGTTAAGAGCAAATGCCCAGACCAAGAAGGTGCGCGAGGAAAATATTGTATTTTTAAGAGCTTCTCTGAGGAACAGCGGCAGCGGCAACAAAAAGTTTATGGAACAAAAGCACGGAGAGAAACTCCAGAAGAACCGTGTCCTAGAGTCACATTATTAGGTCACTAACACACTGAGATGAACTCAGCCACTTCAGCAACACCTTTGATACGAAGCAAAAAAAGTCTGTTCCCTCCAAGACCCCAGGTGTATGTGAGTTTGTCGCCTTCTAGCCCATTATTTCTTGCACAAATTTACTTGATCGAGGAGGACTGCGGTGAAATCCATCAAAACAACAAATGGAAGTCAAGATCTCACACCTCGTTTAGTTTTCTGCATTTTAACTATATATATATATTTATTTTCTAAACTCACTTGTACTCGCGCTTTATTCTTTTCCTTTCCCTTGTAAGGAATCACCGTATGGATGAAGCGCAAGTCAGAACGGTACTGGAAGTTCCCATTGAATAGTTACAATTAGTCCTATACGTCCACTAAAGTCAGCGATGTAAATTCACTTGTTAAAGCAACACAACCTACAAACTGATTCAAAATTACCCGAAACGTCCCGCTGTGTACAACGGACAGAAATAGATCTCAGAAAACAGTGACCATCATATTCAGATTTAGTGTCAAATTTGTGGCTAGCCAGTAAAAACAGACCGAAGTATCGTTAGTCACCTGGTAAATATATTTAGAATAGACTTTTTTTTTTTTTTTTTTTTTTTTTTTTAGTTCTATATGACGGCTCGGGAAAATGAATACCTCGTATCTATCGTAGGTAATGCATTCGTCCATTTGTAAATATCTTCGCTATTTAAGGTCTCTGTCATTGTAAAAAAAAAAAATATATATATATATATATATATATATATCAAATTCCCTCTTCCCCCCTCCCCCTACCAAAAACCTTTAAATCGAAGATTAAATGTCATAATTAGCGTTTTCATCTCTAAGTTTCCCAGGATTTTTTCTGTACAGTAAATCGTTTTAAACATCAAAACGAATTTCACTTTCTTTTTACATCAACATGTCTTATTCGCCGTCTTATATAGATGACCAGAAGCCTTCGAGAGAAAGACATAGGATATAGAAAACTTTGACCTTACCTGCTCCCTAACGTGCTTGCAGCCAGAAAAAAAAAAAAAAAAAAAGAAAAAAAAAGGAAAAAAAAAGTCATTCGTATTATTCACCCCTTTGCCAGATAAGGTAATCTCTCTACCTCATAGCAACAGCCGTACTGGGACAGATCTCTATACACATGTGATACATATAAACAGTATTACCATTTACTTAGGGTTTGGAGATTTTTTCCTTTTTTTTTTTTTTTTTTTTTCCTTTTTTTTTTTTTTTTTTCTTCCCTGAAGGGGCTCATGAGAGTCAGGCAGAAAAAAAAAATATATATTTCTCAGCTTTGCTCCCGACACGGCCACGAAAGGAGTGCAATTCTTCAGAAGTCACTCAGCCTTTACCTCTGGGTCCCCTTTGTAAAAGCAGCCGTCACCAGTTGGGCCGGGGCTGCCTTCCCAGCGAGGCCCCTGTACCTGCGCTCTGCCACAAAACTGCTAAAATACTTTTTTCCCCCCCCGTGGCAACTTGTCCCTGTGTCATCTCGGGGCTGGCTCAGATTACAGTGTTTGGGACCTGCACTTTGAGCACTGTCTTAGGGCAGCGCGCTGCCTTTTGAACTGCCATGCGGGCAAGGCTAAACTTTTAGCTGAGCTCCCATTTCTTTTCCCGTGGGATGGGAAGGGCCCGGAGCTGCTCCAGCCTCCCCCAGGCCCCAGCCCGGCTCCTCCGAGCGCTGCCCCAGAGCCTCCCAGCAATGAGGACACAAAGCCCCCCTCCCACGCTCGGCTATGAAACAGCAAATATGAAGAAGCCCTCTGCTATTGTTGCAGTTGTTGCGGTGGTGCTGGTGGTGGGTGGCGAGTTGGTTGTTGTTGTTTTGTTGTTGTTTTTTTTTTTTTTTTTTTTTTTTTTCTCCTCTTTTTTTTTTTTTTTTTCTCCCCACTACCTGCTGTGCCACTCCGCGCACACTTCATGGCACTCAAGCATGAACTCCTATTTGTGGCAGGAAAAAAATGCCCTCCGCGATTCTCCCACGTTTGCAGACAGTGCCAGGGAGTGGGGGGTGGAAGGGAATAGCCATTCGTCACCGCATCCCTTTACCTCCCAAAATACGGGTGCCCGCGGTCTCGTGTCGCTAAAAGAGTTATATCGCGTAACGTGCATTTCTTCCATCATTTCAGATTTGAACCATGCCCTCCCGCCATCCTATTATCCAAGTTCCGCAATGATTACCGAGAGGGCTGAAAATCAGCATATTGGAAGGAGCAAGCGTTTAGACGGAGGCACGTGTTTTAATTTAGGAAAGCTACACAGTGACTAACTTCTCGGGAGTATTCTCCAGGGAGAGCAGAGATTAAATTGCATTAAAAAAAAAAATAAATCTTCATCCTAATCAAGGCATAACTGGCAAGTACAAAGAATTTTATGATAAAAGCAATAACACAATGTCATAAAAAACTTCTATAAAATTGTTAAAGAGCAGTTTGTTTGCATTTCTCCTGATTGATATGTAAATACAGTTTGAACTGTGTTTGCTCGGTCTCTAGTGCTTAATAAAGAGATGAATTCACCTTTCTGTGGAACAAGTAAACAGACTTTAAACTAAGCCGACATCAGACAAAGTGGAAACGAGTTTATTTAATCGAAACTAAATCTAGTTTAAGAAAGATAAGTCAGTGTACATAATAATCCATTACAGTAATTACACCCACCACCAAATATGTGTTTATGAGGTTGTCGAGACACAATAAAATTCATTTATTTCCCCCGAGGTCTATAATGAAAAGTCACTGGCTGGATGTCTATCAAACATGCTAATTCCAATATATATATATATATATATATTATATATATATATATATATATTTTTTTTTTTCCAGGGAAGGGGGGCAAAATAGTATTTTTCGGCTGTTTTAATGCCTTTCGGTGCTCCTTAGTTTTAAATGTTCTTCAGTTTGAAAGGATGCAAATATTAATTATATCTAAAGGGGAAATGTCGACGTAACCACAGCACTTCCTACCTCGGTTTTGTATATTAACTCCGTAATAAACTAACCTGAATTTAAAAATTTGTAGAGTTCACCCTTGCTCCCTGTGCCGGGAGCTGGCAGCGCTGTGACATGCACCAGGAATTCCCAACACTTTCTCCTTGCATCAGAAATAACTGCACTAAGCTCCACACCCCTCCGTGCCAAGTTTAACATGATGTTATATACCCGAAACGATTATGTTCTTAGCAGAAAACGAAAAAAAAAAAAAAAAAAGAAAAAGAAAAAGAAAAGAAAAAAAGAAAAAAGAAAAAAAAAAGGAGAAGAAGAAGAAAGAAAGAAAGAAAAAGGAATATGCTTTGGGTTAGTTGAAACTGTCCCTGTATAAAGCAGGAGGCAGTATAAAGAATGAAAGGTCTCGAAATTCCTGTTAACGCACGTGATATTCTCTAGTTAGAAATAAAGGAGGGGGGTGCAGAAAGAATCCGATAATCTTTTTTTTTTTTTTTTTTTTTTTTTAATTCTGACTATTTCCCTTTTTCTCCATCCAAACCAGCACTTGGTGCCCAAGTAACACTGGTTATCTTGTATAAATAAAAGGCTGGAGCTTTCGAAAGCTGCTAGTTAAACTAGAGGTTGGTTTGTTTTCATTCCGGGCAATCTGCTTTCTTTCTCTTCTAAAATATGAGCATTTCATAATACCTCTGTAATTCAGAGGTCTTTCAATGACTGTGATTCGCTTCCGTAGTTTAACTGAGGGGATCTGAAGGAAAAACGAAACCAAGCAGCAGATGTGAAGGAAAACATGCTAGGAGAGCCTTTAGGATAGGGGGCTTCTTATTTTGTTACACTCACAAAAGGGATATTTTGGACCCGAGAGATAGAGAATTACATGTAGTTCTGTGTTGTCCAATACAAGCTGCTTAACTTGATATGCTTTATATATTTACAGCAAAGTTAATACCTAACTGTCTTGCAGTACCCATAATATTTACCTTACTAACAAACGCACCTCGGTTTCTCAGCTAGGCGCACACACGCGCACACACACACACACACACACACGTGCGCGCACACACGCTTTCTTCATCTGCTTCTTTACAAGCTTCCTAAATCGGTACAGAGAAAAGAAAAAAAAAAAAAAAAAAAAAAGGAAAAAAATTAAAGGAAAAACAATGGGAACAAAACACAGAAAGAGAGACAGAAATAATAAAGAAAGAGAGAGAAAAAAAAAGAAAAGGAAGAAAAAAAACACAACTTGCATTAAACTGAGATGCAGTCTGCACCTAACCTCTTGCCTGGGTAACAAAGTTGACGTTTGCAGGAGAAACTGCAAGGTTGTGTGTATGCTTGCGGAGGTGTGTACGTGTAGAAAATTAAATGCATCCTTATAAAGAAAGTTAATTCAAACTACTTTTCGTACACAATAAACTATCTTTTTATTTTGATTATAAATAAGGTGGCTGTACTTTCCTTAAAATACAAGTACATAGGAAAACCTTGTAGAAATTATTATTTTTTTTGTTCTCTTTTACAAGGTATTAAAACTGGACGCTCTTTAAAACGGCCGCATGTTCTATACTGTCAGCAGGTTCTTCGTTAATTTGTTTCTAGTGGCATTAGACTTTTACCTTCTTTCTCCTCCGTGCCTTTGGCATTTGAATTTCTCCTCCTGGATTACTTTGCTTTCTCGAGCAAAAAGTATCCGAGGTGCCCCCCGCCCCCCGATCACGCTAATGAATTTGGACTCGATCCCTTCGCTCTCGAAGCTGTGAATCCCATGCGTTTTCTCGTGTCCCTTTTGCATGCTGAGGACAGATCTTGTAGCCCGTTAACTCCCTGGTTCCAGCTCCCCTCTGGGAGCGGGGTCCGAGGCCCCGGAGGGGCAGGGGCTTTTCGGGTTTGGCAGCATCCCGGTTTGTTTTTCCATCAAGCAGAAAAATAAAATAAAAAAAAATATAATTAAAAAAAAAAATAACGATATGCGGGGAAGGGATGGTCAAGAGGGGGAACCAAAGGGGAAGAAAAAAAAAAAAAAAAAGAATATTCGTAACGTGTATAATTTATTAGAAGCTTCTTAGGAACTATATTTAAGCCAAATATCTACATAAGTTACAACAGGAAAAGGCGGCGTGCGCAAATAACAAACTGCCAGAGGATTTACGACGGGGCGATCAGTGTCCATAAAAAAGGTGGGGGTTGGTTTGGTTGATTGTATTTTTTTTTTCTTTTTACAACAAAATATACAGGCTACTAAAAACTATGGGTTTAGTCCAACTTTTGACAGCATTATACAGCTACAGGTTCACATCAAACGTAAGGAGGAAAATAAAAGCCAAGCCTTTGATGACTCCACATCTCCATCCTCTGGCCCTGGCGGCGGGGCTGGGAGAGGAGACCGGGGGGAGGGGGGAAGCTGCTTCTTGTGTCTGGGTGACGCGAATGTTTTTTTGGGGAAAACCACCCCATCCCCCAAAATCTCTATATTTACATGCAAGTCCTAGACGCTGGCAAAGTGTACATCTGAAATCCAAGCCTTCAGACCATGCCTAATGATGGTCCCCTTTCTGCAGACTGCTCCGTGGTTATTAGTCAGAATTTTTTAACAACCCATACAATAACCTTGGAAAAAAAAGAAAAAAAAAAAAAAAAAAAGAAAAAAAAAAGAAAGACCCAAAATCATCAACAGCAACAACAAAATCGAAACCAAAAAATAAAGTCACTCTCTCTCCCTTTCTCTCTTATGGGTCCTCAGAGAACCACTCAGTAAAATGAAAATGAAAAAAAAAAAAAGCTTTTAAAAAGAAAGAAAAAAGAAAGAAAAGAAAAACACCCAGCAGTTTGGACAGGACAGAGATTTGCGTGACTGGGAAAATCTGCTTTCTTTTTTTTTTTTTCCTTTTTTTTTTTTTTTTGTTTTGCTTTGTTTAATCCTTTCACCAGGTCCTACCGTATAGCAAGGTGGAGCAAGACATGGCAGTGCCATAGTCAGAAGTAGAAGAGTTTAGGTGAGACAAACTGGAGACTTGACTCTGCAGAGAGGAAGGGCTGGCCGAGTGCTGTCCCATGTCAGGAGACTGCCCCGCACTGTTTGTCTGGTGGCTCTGATGCTGTCCGAGGCTGTTGCCATTGGTAGCCACTGTGATTGTTGTAGCTGCCTGCTGCTGATGGCTCTGGATCGCTGCTGTGGGTGTGTTGGAGCCTGCTTGGCAGGGCTTGCCATCCTTTACAAGCACTGGCACTGCCACCCTTCTGGGAGACTGCTGCTGCTGGCAAGAGCCGTTCTCCTGTTGCATCTGCTGCTGCGCAGCCTTGTCTTTGGCCTGGCGTTTCATCTTGTAGCGGTGGTTCTGGAACCAGATTTTGACCTGAGTCGGGGTGAGGTGTATCATGCTGGCTAAGTGTTCCCTCTCAGGGGCGGAGAGGTATTTCTGCTGCTTGAAACGTCTCTCCAGCTCGTAAACCTGGGCCTGGGAAAAAAGGACCCTCCGTTTCCTCCGCGGCGTGCTCTGGAGCGGGGCCATGCTCTTGCTCACGTCCCCCAGGGAGCTGAGGCTGCCCATGCCGCCCATGTTCATGCCCGAGGACGGCGCCATGAAGCGGGAGACTGCAAGGGAGAAGGCGGCACGCTTTCAGCAGCTCGGCTCGGCTCGGCTCGGTTCCCCCGCGCTCCCGCAGCCCCCCAGCCCCGCAGCCCCTCACCCCCGGCCCGGCCCCCGCCACCCAGCCCGGCCCCGCCGGGGGTCCCGGGGCGCCCCCGCTCCCACCCAGCGCCCCGCGCCGGATCGGGACCGGCTCCCGGCCGGCCCTGCCCCGCCGAATAAAGGCTCCCGCCCGCCCCTCGCCCTGCCCGGGCCGACCCCCCTGGGGGGCGCCTGGATGTGACAGCCCGCCGCGGCCGGGGGCTCCGCCGGGGCCGGGCCGCCCGCTCGCCACCCCGCGCCCCCGGGGATGCGGCTCCTGCTCCTCCGGCTCCCTCTCGCCCTCCCGCTGTCGGGCGGCGCCCAGGGGCACGGGCAGAGCCGGCTCCCTCCGGGCCCCCCCGGCCGTGCAGCCGCCGCCCCCCCTTCCCCCCCCGCACTGGACGGCGAGCCCCGGGCTCCGGCGCCCCGGCAGCGCGGGGGTCCCCAGCTGCCTCCTCCCGCAAGCAGCCCCGGGAGGCTGCGGCGAAGCCGCCCGGTGGAGAAGGGACGGGGCACGATCCAGGGGCAGAGGGAGGAATGGGGAGGGGGGGGCGGCTGGGATCCGGACCCACTTTCGCCCTGCCACGGAGCCCCCGGCGCCCGCGGTGCGGAGGGGCGAGGGGCGCAGGCACCCCCCGCCGGCCACCCAGCCCCGGGCTCACTTACTTGAGGAGAAGCGGGGGTCCGGGTTGGTGCCGTACCATCCTGTCGCCGAAGCGCTGTTCCGCATGGTGTCCTGGTAAGGCGGGAGCTCACTCATGTTGCCCAGGTTCCCATTGCAGTAGCCCCCCATCGTAGCATGGGAGAGCTGGGGGACCCCTGCCGCTGTCATATGGTAGGCGGCAGTCACTGTTCCGTTGTGGCCCATGGGGTGCTGCTGCATGGCCGGCTGAGAAACCTGAGACTGTCTGTAGGCTGACAAGGGAGCCCCCAAGTTACTGCCCTCCATGCCCACTTTCTTGTAGCTTTCCTCCAAAGGACTCAAGATGTCAGACACTGAGAAAGGAGTCGTATGCTTTGGGCTCATCGACATGATTCGGCGGCTGGGGAAAAAAAAAAAAAAAAAAAAAAAAAAGGAAGGGGAGGCAAATCTTTTTTTTTTTTTTTTTTTTTTTTTTTTTTTTTTGCCAAATATTCTGGTGTTGCCTTAACGCCGATCTTGTTGGATGTACACGTAACCGAGTGGACGAAGTCCGCCTTAATTGGATTGAGTGGAGGCTCAGGGCTGCCTTTCGTTTGTTTTAGCCAGACGCCAGGTTTTAGGCTGCCACCAGAGGCGGGGCATAGGCACTAAAGCAACAAGACAATAGAAGCCTACATCTTGCCCAAGATAATTAGCTTACATGCTGATGACAAGGTAAACACCTTTAAGTTTTACTTGTCAGGATTTTTTTTTTTTATGTCTTTAAAAAAGAGGGAGAGAGAGAGAGAGAGAGAGAGAGAGCGGCAGGGCGAGGGAAAGAGAGAGAGACCCCGTGAGCAGAACTCATTTTATTTTTCTCGGGGGTGGCAATATTGCAGACGGGGAATCGAAGGCAATGAATGCGAAAAGACCCCCATTTGACTGGGTGAAAGGATTTCAAATCAGCTCCCGGGTGGCAAGGCTGTCAGCCCAGCCTTTGTGAGAGCTGGGGAGACGGGGCTGGATGCCGGTGAGCAGAAGGACCGAGTTCCTCTCTCCCCCACCAAGTTTGCTCGGAGGAGCTCCGCAGCCGGAGCGCGGCTCTCCGGGGGCCGGCTCCCGGGGCAGGGCCACCGCTCCCGGCGCCCCGCACAGCCCGCACCGAGTGCCAGGCTCCTCGGCTGGCTGGGGGTTGAGCAGCACTTGGGATTTAGCAGCTCGGGAGCCTTGCCTATGTCTTCCAAGACCCCCAGTGCAAGACCCCCAGTGCGAGGATTGTTTCTCTCGCTAAAACCACAAGTTCCGTTCACCTAGGGCTTTTTTTTTTTTTTTTTTTTTTTTTTTTTTTTTTTTTAAACCTCAGGGAGAGGCGGAAGATGCAAGTTTGCAAAAACGAGCAGTAATTTAATTGTCTGGAGCGACACACTGCTGAAAAATAGGTTAGCGCAAAATGTCGCCCGGTATTCTCGAAGGCAAAGACTGTCACAGGCTCTCGTGGTCCCTCTGAACCTGAAGCTGCTTTCTAAGGTTATTTATATAGCGCGGGAGCTGGATGGAGAAAACCTCTCAGGTCATCTGCTACACCACCTTGCCAATGAATTCCCCGCCGCTTCGAATAAACTGCAATTTCTGGCACTTTCGGATCTGTTCTCGGATCCGGTGTGAAAACAAAAGCGAGCCCATTCATAGCCACACACATGTACATGCAGCCAGCAGCTAATGTCACACGGGTCTTTGAAGAAATCTCCCAAGTTGTCCAGCATCTTCAAAGCTTATATTTCGGGGTGTTCCCGGGGGGGAACGAGAAACCTCCACTGAGTGTTCAATACCCCGGCCTACGGTCCTGGGAAACTCATTTCATAAAGCGATTACCTGAATATTAAGAAAATTACAGCGAAGGTACAGTTAACCCAGTGACTTTGAAGTGTCAAGTAACTATTTAGTAATTGCACTTGTAAATATGTTTGTGCTCGGCTGGTTTGTGCTTAAAAATGCAAAAGTGCACTTGCTACCCGGGAATAACTAAATATCTTTGTCTAAAGTGGCAGCATAAATAGCCGGTCGCTTTGTGACTGTGCTTGATATTAGTACATAAGGATCATTTTGCTTCAATTGGGAGGCTCTCATTCAGTAGGCAAGAAACCGTTTAGGAGAAAGTAGGTTCCCGTATGAGATTTAACATCCTTCAAGTGTAAGCCTCAGCCTTGATTACACTTTAGAGCTCTGCAAGAGGTGAGCTTTTCCACACAAATATAATCGGGGGGACTTTCCTTCAATCAGGCCTTCATCTCTCCTACATCATCTCAGCTGCCTCAGCACCAGCTCCCTCTGGCCCAAGTGCCCCGAAGTGGGCTTGGTGTGGGTCCGCTGGGCCACAAAGGGCACGGAAGGGCGATTTTGGGCTACAAGGACAGCTGCTTTTACCATGTCCCATTTTCTTTGCAGATCTTTAGATCTTACCTTCCCAGATCCCTGGAGCATTTCTTCTCCATCCACCACCACCACCCCGCCTTTTCTCCCCTCTTTCTGCGCGTGTTTTTCAGAAAGGTATGCTGTTTTGCTCTTACAGAGACACTCGACCTTGCCTGTTTGTTTGTTTGTTTTTGTTTATGCTTGCCCCTGATTTCTCACACATCAGCTTCGTGCCTCTTTTATTAACCTTAAAAAAAAAAGAAGGGGTGGATGGAGGGTAAAAAAAAAAAAAAAAAAAAAAGGATCCTCCAAAAGGCTGAGGTGGATTTAAGTCAGAGATGTGGGCTGGCGAGGGTTGCGTGGGGCAGGGGCAGCGGTTGTTGCTCTGCGGGGATGGAGCTAGGGGGCGGCCGGGGCCGGGGGCGGGCAGCGCTGGGTGCCCGGTGCCCACCGCCCACCCTGCGTCTTCCCGGGACGCGGCGGCGGCCGCTGCTTTCACTGCCGGCTCTATTGATTCCCCCGCTCTAAGGAGCGCTGCTTAAATCGGCTCCGAAAGCCTGTTCAAGGAGATTAACCCGAGGGAGTCCTGCCTTGGCTCTGCGCGGGGTCTTGTAAAGGGGAGTTAAAGCGAGAGCTCTTCATTCCGCCTTGACTGGGCAGCGGGGTGAAAGTCTCTTGGCAGGGCTGATCGGTTATTTGTAAGGACATCGGCGCGCAAACGAGCACAGCTACACCCCTCAGGGTCCCAGCAGCACTTTTTAGCCCCTCTGGATAGATCCAGTGGAAGAGAAGCGGGTCAGCCCCTGGTCCTTCTTACCCGCCCCAAAATTAACTTTGCCAGGGCAAGTCAAGCCGCGGAAAACGGTGAGAAAGCTTCCTTGCTGTTGCTCTGCCCCGACCGCTCACCCTTTTCCTTGCAACCCTCCACCCAAGTTTCGATCTCCAGAGCTGTCTCCCGCTCCCCTCGGGGGGTGGCCGACCCGACAGGGTCCTGCCTAGGCTGCTTTTGGTGATGCGTTCGTTTACCTGGTGATGCTGCTTAGTAAAACGCTCGAGTTAAAAGGAAATGCTAAAGGAGAAGAGCAGGGAAGATGAGATGCGTTTTGCCTGGTGGAAGCATTTTCATGAGAAAGGCACGGTCTTCACCCCGTGTTTGCAGAATGCGGCTACACGGACGTCCCTTCAATAGCTTCTGACCCCACACAATCCGTTTGATAACACTCGAGAGGTGGAAGAATGTGAGACTTTGTCAATCAAATGGTGCCAATCCCAATGGAAACGGTGCCACCAAGACCGCAGCGCGTTTCCTCATCAACTGGATTGCGGGGGCTGGGAACTCAAGGATCAGCTTTTGAAAGTGCGCGCAGGGCTCTCCAAAGACAACAATGTCTTTTTTATGCGAGCCGCTGTGCCTCCCCAACGGGAATCAAATGTGCTCGTCCAGCCAGAGCCGCGGAAGGGCTGCAGCGGGACTTGCCACCCATTTCGCCGGGCGGGGGATGGAAAAGGGGGGGTCATTTCTGCCCGCTCGGGCGCCCAGCTCAGCTCCTTGCCCCGAGCCTCTATCCCCCTCCTCCGAGCCCCTTCGGCGGGCGGTGGCGGCCCTGCACCTTTCCCCCGCAGGCAGAGCTCACGGCCCCGCACCAGGCAGGTGCCGATCCCTCCCAGGGCAGCCGGGCTCGGGGGGCAGAGGGCAGGGGCCCAGGCGACGTGGGGGCGAAGCCTTCCTCGACACCTCGACAGTCTCACTTCTCAGGCACCGGTTCCTAACATGAGGGGACGAGGCCCCCGTGATCCCATAGGGTGCTACTGCGACACGCGTGACCCGGCGCTGCGTGTCCCTGGAGCGGAACTCAGGGGCTGTGCGGAGGGTTCAGCCCCTGCTGGGAAAGCCTTCAAGCGGGCACGGGGAGAGCTGGGGAGGAACTCTCTCTTCCATCCCGGTTATCAGCACCAGCCTAACGCACCCAGAGACAGATTTAAAATCTCCTCCCAAAGCCCTACGCCTGGACGAGGGGAGAGACACCCGACGCCCCCTTCCATTCATCTCCCTTCCATCCGACAGAGAAACTCGGGCCCTGATGCACGGTGTCGTGCCGTGTCCCCGCAAACGAAGCGTGCTCCCACAGCATCCTGCCCAGAGCCCACTCCGGGAAGGAGGGAGCGGAGGGGACGTTTCTGCAGCCGCTGCGTGGGGCGGACCTGTGTCGCTGTCATTGCCGGCCCCGGGCAGGGCGCCGGGAACCGCTCCCTGCCTGTGCAGCACATGCCAGGGCGTGTGAGGCAGGGTCCTACACTGGCACCCTCCCTCCAAGCACCCCCTCGGCACAGAGAGCGGGTGGGGGGAAAAACTGCCCGTTGGGCTCATCGGGACAACTACCCCCCGCCTTGCTTATTTCATTAGGCTGGGGGCAAATCTGCCATGTACCGGTCGCGACCTCGTCCCCTGGCGTGGGAATCTAAGCAAGCAAGTGAACCAGCCAAAGCCCCAGCCGAAAATCCTCACCCCTCCGCAGCGCACGCACAGTTGCTCCTCCAGCTGCCCAGGGCGTGGAGCATCTCGCACGCAGGCTTCCTCGGGGCCCCTCCGTGACCAGTCGGTCCCCTTCGGCCCACTGGCAGGGCTCCGTGCGAGGGCAGAGCGGGCTCCTCGCAGCCCTCGCCCCTCCTTCCCCAATTCCTGGCGGACGGCCGAAGCCTTCTGCCCTAATCCTCCGACCCCCCGGCTTTTCCTCCGCCGGGCCGTTCCCGGCCAAGAGGGCCAGGGAGGGGCCAGGTGCCAGGTGCCAGGGCAGGGTTTTTGGAGCCGCCTCGGCCCGGCGCCGCTCCGCTGCTGCCCCGGGGGGGGCGCGGGTGCTCTTGTCCGTAGTGGGAACAGTGGGAACGGGCGGGCGGCGGCAGCAGCACCCGAGCCGCGTCTGAACCGCGAGCTGCCCTGGCACGGCTATAGTTCTCAGTTAGCGAGCTGACCCTACTAATAGTCCACGTCTGAGTCCCTTAATGTCCGTAGATTGTCACTGTCGCCACACTGTCACTGCGTGCATGCAGGACTCGGTGTGGCCCCAAAGCCGCTTTGATACGGCCGAGTCAGGAGGGGATTTCGGCGGAGGTGGTTGCTGAGAAAATTTGGAGAAAGTTGTGCTTTTGATGCTTAAAAATATAGGCATGAATTATATAGGTACAAATACATACGTAAACACTTCTTATCGCTACATACTTGCAAACAAAATCTTACCAGGATCGAACTATTTATCAGTTTTTAGATACAGCTATCAGTAATTTATATTAGATAACTCGGGAGTTACGTGCTTGTGTATATACACCCAGTTATGCACACACACACACATACTGGGGGTTGCATGCCTCTGGGAGTGGGTATGCGGGAGCATATATTTACGCACACATATCTTGTCCTCAGTCCTGTCGCCTGCAAATGTTTCCAAAAGGAACTCGGCTTGCAAGTGGCTGGCCTGGCACCCTGCCCTGCCCTCCCCGGGCACGGGGCCCCACGGGGGAATGGGATCCCTAGGTGCCCTGGCTTTGCTTCCGAAGCCTTCCCTCTCCCCCGGGCAGCCCCGGTCAGAGGATGGGGGAGCCGCTGCTTGCCCCGAGCTCTCTGCGGGCCAAGGGATCAACGCAGGGCTCTTAGGGCCGGGACTGGGGTTGGGACTGGGGCCGGGGCGCTCCCCCGCGCCCGCCGGGAGTACGTGCGCTGGCGGGAAGGCGACCTTTCCCCCTCGACCTTTCCCTGGGGGTAACCAAAGCTCCCTTTTATTTTCAATGTCACTTCGGAGTTTGCCTTTTGTTCCCCACTACCTCTCGCTTCCAGGGATACGGGCGGCTCCCCGCTGGCTCGGGGAGGGGCGAGCGGTTGCAAAGATATCTCATTTAAAAACGACAATGGAGCCCTTTCGACCAGCCCGGGTGGTGCCCGAGCTTTATTTTCGGGCTGGGGGAAGGGAATTGTTTGCTTTGCTTTTGTTTTCCCAGCAAAACTCGAGGGCAAGTTACAGGAGGGCTGCGAGCGGCCCCGGCCCTTCCTCTTTGCCGCAAGGTACCGGGCAGGGCCCCCCAGCCGCGGGGCTCCGCGGCTCATCTACCCGCAGCTCGGCTGCCAGGCTTCTCAGGCACCGAGGTCTCCCCTCATTGTCCCCTCTGCTCCCCCGCCTGCAGCTTGGCCTGAGTTCCTTCAAAGGCTGTAACTCAGCAGGAATTGCGGGCTGCCCCGTTGTGCCCTCGGCTGGGCTTTTTTGTTATTATTTATTTATTCTGCGAGAGCAATCGCTGCAAGGTGGGACACCGCACTCGTGCTCCCCAGGCTCCGGCGGAGGTCAGGAGGCTTCCAGCCGTGTCCCGGGAGCTCTGTGTCGGGTCCGGACCCCCGCAGGCCTCCGGGAGGAGGCGTCCCACAGCAGCCTCCGCTGGCAGCCGGGGGAAGTGCAGCCCCAGCCCGGGAAGCGGGGCTTGCACCCGCCTGTCCCTGCCTACCTTTTGTTGTCGAAATTCTCCCTGAAGAGACAGCGAGCCAAGATGAGATAAAGAAAGCAAGAAACAGGATGGGATTTTTCTCAGTATTCCTCGTAGAAGGTTGATGTGTTGGGTGGGTCTTTGGCACTCTTTGCTGTTTCATCTGTGCGTTGCTCCAGATCTAGAGGGAAGGATTGGCTTCTTTGAACGTTGCTGCAGCTCCTCTTCAACCCATAGAGGTAGCTTGGCCTTTAAGCAGGATTATTCCCCCTCTCGGGAAGTATCTGTGATTAGCCTTGATCAAGAGGAGCCGTTTGAAAATTTGTGCCTGCTCCAAGCGTTCACTTTTGAAAAGCATAGTCAACTGTTTCAAATTGTGCTCTTGCCAATTCATGGTCACATACACAAATGATCTCACTCAAATCCTGCCTGTTGGGAGTGACGGTCCCTCTTCCCTGTCTGCTTCCTTCCCTTGAGCCCATGGTTCCCATGGATGCAGTCTGTAGGGCTGAGCTCTGTTCCCCTTCTGCAGGGACAGCCTGGCTGCCCCATGCTCTCCTCACAGTCCAGGAATGGCATCTGCCATGCCACTGGGGGCTGAAGGCCTCAGAGGTAGAGCTGAGATGGGTTGGTGAGCTGAGGTCTGGTAGGGCCAGACTGACCAAGCTGCCTACTGTAAATAGCAGGTGGATTTATTTCTCACATGAGCCTTAAAGTCAACATCACCCCTGAGTCTTAAAAGCAAATAAACTACAACTTTCTTGGCCTTGATTTTCTTCCTTTCTTTCCTCAGGAGAGAGGACACAGAAGGTTTCCTTTGGAAAGAGGACCATTTCAGAAGCCCAAGGGCAATTCTAGGGATATTTCAGAAGTCTCCTTTTCACTTCATGGGAACCAGAATCTCCTGGGAAGATCATGCCCTCAGTCTGGCTAGTACAACTGGTAGATCTAGTTAAAAGCTGATGTAAAAAGCTGAGCACAAAGGGAGTCATTTGTAGTGAAACCCAACAATGAACTTTATTGGTCCTGCTACCAAACCCATTAACAAAGCTGTACATTCTGAAGCATTGTTTCCAGGCCTGCATTTTGCTAACTAGCTTCTGACATATATATGGCCCAGAGTACTGATGTAACAGGTGCATTCCTCTTGCCAGGAAGGAGTTCAGTTCAGTTACTAGCTTCCACTAGTTCAGCTCTTAGGTACCACCCTCTCGAGAGTTTCCTGTTATAAGCAGGGTCTCAGACCTTCCTTGTACAAGAAGATGTACATGACATACATGGAAGGTGTGCAGGGTATAGATGTCAAGGAAGATCAGCTTGGGCTGTGAGACCTGCCCCACAGAAGGAATCTGACTACTCTGACAACAGCTTTCATAGCCTTTAAGATAATGGGGTCAGATGGAACATCCTGGAAGCCAAGACTGGGCTTAGATCAGGCTCCATCAATCGGACTACCCTGCAGTACTATATCTTTCAAAGTGTGGTATAAAAACAGTATATTCTGCTCATTCACTTCAACACCACCTTCCTCTGTTGTTGTTGGCACTGATCTCTCTTCCCTTTGGATGTATTAATAACCCATAGCTCAGGATTCTTTGTCTCCCATAATACTACAGGGTTGGCAGTAGAGGTCCACTTAAAACTGAGTTCTGACCAAAATGTTTCACGTATATAATAAAAGACAGGCTCAGCCTTGCAGAAACTTTTTTTCCTGGAGTTGATAAACAAGAAGGAAAGAAAGAAGTTCAGCTTGAGGTTCACTTGGGTTGAAGGACCAAAAAATTAGAGACAAAAACAAAGCCTATCTGTATTGTAACTAAAAAATGTACCCAAGAAGTTTCTGAAGGTCCAGAAGTATCTTAACTTTGAATTAGAATAGTACTTTCTATTCAAATAAAAATCCTAAAACATGTGCTAAGGCAAGTCCTTGCTAGCAGCTTTATTTTCTGTTTCCCCAGACATTAATCATTATTAGCATTCTAGTGCAGAAGAGTCTCCATGTAGCAGGACTATCTTCTAAATTACTTTGGATGATAGACATAATGAAGTTAAAAATTTCACTCATCTTTGCCCTGTCATAAATGAAAGCACATATTATACTCATTCAAAAAATAGCTAACCATAGAGTTAGGTTCAAGTTACATTTTCAATGTAGAAATGTTTATGCTGAAAAAGCCTAGATACTTTCTTGGAAGTAGTTTAATGATGTAAAATAGTCCATTAATGGATTTTGACTACTGTGCAGTTTTTAAAATAATGTCCCTTATAATTAGTTGTTTCATCATTCCTTTATGTCCTTTGCTTATTTCAAATTCCAGGGAAAGAAGACTGCTAAACTGATATAATGAGATAATATCTTTCGCTGGCATAAGTAAGGATATGAGATGGACTGCTACCCACATGGGTAATTATACATGCTTCGTTTCCACAACTGGAACCAGAATGAATACTCTACAGCATTTTACTATCTTTGAATAACATTAAATGAAAAAAACAAGTGAGTAACTTGTTTACGTATTAGTATTGGAGGAAGCAACCTGAGCTGGCTGTCCTTGAGTTTGCGGAGTCAAACTCATTCAGTGGGCACTTAACACAGGCCTAGGGAGAAAAGCCACTTTGCTACCGACATACATACTTGCTGTGCTGGCTCTGCTGCTCCATGGGGTGCCGGCTCCAGGTTCCCAGGGACAGGTCACCAGAAGGCAGGGAGAGGATCACAGATTTGTCCACTTGTGAGAGACAAGCTTTACTGATGATTAAACTTTACACTTCTATCCCATCTTCTCTGTAGGATCTCAAAGCACTCCAAGATTGTTAATGGGCTTAGGGTGAGAGGAAGATGTATTACATGCACCATTTTGGGATGGGATAAGAAGCGGAGATCTGGCTCGCAGTCATATGGGAGACACGTGGGTCCATATCATGTTTCTTCTAGAGACCTATTTTGACTAATGAACGGAGGCAGATCTGCCTACTGCCTGCATGGACCTCTCTGGCAGCATGGCTACTACAGGATGCTGTCACAGCAAAGAGTCAGGGTTTCTGGTGAAAAGTGCCTGTGCAGCCAGAGAAGCTCAATGCTGCAGACAAATGAAACCTCCAGTGGCCCCTTACCTGCACCAGATGGAGAGCAAGTTAACAAAAAAAAAAGAGAGAAAATAAAAAAAGAGAAAAAGAAAAACATTTGGGTGACCCAGCATCTCTGCAGTTTCTCCTGATGGGGTTGCAAACAGGACTGCAGGATGTGCTCAGGAGTGTGTACATGCTGCCATCACCTGCAGGCAGGGGTCTGTCCTGCCACTTTGCCACCTGTGGCCCAGGGCTCTCCCAGCATGAGAAATAAGGATTGCATTTAAATTCAGTGGGAAGAGTCTCTGGTACTTACAGCCTTTAAAGCTTGCACTGCAAAATCTATCAAGGAGTACTTGCTTTTCATTATTGCATTTTGGTGCTTTTCAGTAAAAAAAAGCTCTGTCCTGAATGTAGCCTGGAAACATTAAATGGAAATACATATTGCATGAAGCAGGGGTTTCCAAACAGATCTTGCTTTGGGTACTGCTTTCTGCAGCAACCATAGCTGCCAACTCCTGCTGGCAGCTGGAGTTGTTGGTGTCAGCCCTGGCCAGAGCTGCTGAGTGTGGTGGTGGCTGCTAGGACTGACTTTGTACCAGTCTGCCCATTCCACCTCCAGCTCCCCAGCCTCTTGTCACCCCTTCCAGTATGAGGATGCCAGCCATAGCTCTCCTAATCTTTCTTCCAACCCCACAGTCTTTTTTCTCTTTCTTCCTCCTGTGATATTTTCAGCAGCTGACCAGCACTGCCAGCATACTTGCAAGAGGTGACTTTGGTGCTAGAGACGGTGGGACACTGCTTGTGTCCAGGTACAAGCATCACAGGTGAGCACCTTTCTACATAACACTCAGAGTACTCTGAGTACCAGCAGTACCATGCAGGCTGCAGGGTCTTCATGCCTAGGAATGCAGTGAATTACCATGACCAACCACTTTCAGAAATAAATAATAATAATAAGGTGTCTGAAATGTTTTTGAAATTTGTACCTCTAAGAAATGTGGCTTTTGTAGGAAATTTTCAATGAGTTGTGGGTGCTCAGCTCTCCATGGCCTGTTTCTTGAAAGGCATAACGCTCTGCTGAACATACAGCCCTTTGAATTGATGGGCTTCTCTAAATTTTCTGTTTCTTATTAAATCATTATGTATTCTGCATTTACACAAAATGGCTAGAAATGCAGAACTTTGCCTTCCTCTCAGTCTGCATGTCATTCCTTTACAAAGCTTGAAAATATTTTTGTTTCATCTGGTATTTATTCATTTGGCTATGCTGTATATCCAATTAGACTATTCTGCTGCAGATTCAGAAATGAGAACGGTTCCACCTCCCTCGCATGCAGCGCCATTTCTCTTCAGTTTCATTTCCCTCAGGGTCACTGTTAGGTGATGATATGCAGTAATGTCCCCAGCGAGGTGCTGTTTCCATTAGCTTTCCCCTTCAGAGCTGGTCAGAGGTCTGAATTCTTACATGATTTGTTTTCTTGGCTTCTTAGAAAATAAGGTTCAGTTCTGATCCCTCTTCTATACAGATGAGAAATGCTCTGCTTTCAAATATTTCTTCCTTCTCTAATAAGACAGTGGCTCTTACCTCTGTTGTTAAACCAAGCAGAATGTTTCACTGGATGATTCTTTAAATCTTTATTCAATACTGTTTATATAAAGATGTTTTTTAAAGCAGGAAGAAATCATGTGACAGAACATATCATGCATATCCATACACCCCTGGTAAGACAATAGCAGAGAATGCTCCCAGATGCATCTACATGTACATGGAATACAATGCGAAAGCAAAGAAAAAGATCCACCTATGGAGCACAAAGCATTTTCTGCAGATGGGTAAAAGCATAAGCTCCATACTACAAGGATGCAATAAACTCAGTGGATGTAATCTTTGCTGAATCAAACATGATTCAACATACAATATGCTTTCAGTTATGCTATTTTGGCAACTGCCTTCAGGAGAGGAGGAGGAATGACAAACCAAGTGTGACAGGTTCCCTTTCTTCCCTCAATGAAGTGTCGTTTGAAAGTTTATCTTCTTTCAAGCACTGAAGTGTCTTTTTCTCTGATCATGAAATTCTAACATGTGGGGGCACTTCAGTGTCTTGCTGCACTTTAGCTTACAAGAGCAGTTATTCTCTTAAAGTTAATATTACTCAGTAGCCTTATATTGGCTCTTCACACCACTTGAGGCCCATGGTAGGGCTTTGCAAGAGAAGCTGGAGACAAATGGCCCTGTACTTTACCATCATGGGCCTTGAATAAGCTGCTGTGGAAGTTGACTTGGAGACAAATTAGGGCTTGCATATGCAGGGAATCAGTGATCTGCAAATTTGGAAGAGGGGTTTTAGAGATGAAGTGACTACTACTGGAAAATCAGAAGAATTATTACTCATATAGTCAAGCCTATCAATAAATACCAGGGTTGGGGTGAATTCAATCACCAGTCAGGTCTTCTAGTTTTATTGATCTTTCCACGCTTTCAATATATATTTCCTATAGTTATCATCTACATTTAGCTGAGTAAAGAGCCATCAGTAGACATTGTATTGCAATTAAAACTGGCAAGCTTAAACCTTATCATTTTCAGCAGAAGATACATTGTTTATTTTTTTCCCGAATTTGCATCTTTTTCTGTTAAACAAACCTAATTGAAACTCCACTCGGGTGTTGCTTGCCCACATTTTTCTCTGTCCCCCAACTCCATAGCTGGACAGCATCTCCCAGCTGCATTGTTGATTACAATTTTATGTTATCAGAAGTTGAATTTTCTCTTCTGAAAATCCTTACTTTTCTCTGTTTCAATACAGATGCAAAGCAAATGTCAAATATCAAGGTTGTCATTTTTTCTGTTTGCTTTTTTTTCCTGAGAAAGAAACTTCACCAAAACTCCTGTTGTTTTCATAAATGCTTTGCTCCAGTTTCAGAAGTACCATTTTTTTTTTCTGTGGTAGAAAAAGTACAGTTTGCAGCCATCTCAAATTGAAATTAAAAACCCAATTGCTCTGAGTTCTTAAAATTGTTCTGAGTAACTAAATGCCAATGAGAAAACCCAATATTTTGGACTTATTTTCTGGGAAGTAGAAAGCTGTGGAAAGAACTCATAAACTGGACATCTGCATGTCTAATGGTTGGCAGAAGCCTGCTCAATTATACCAGCTAAATAGTTAACAGCTGATAAGATATTACCCATCCAGTCCTATACTATGATCTAGACTGCAGAACTCTTTTGTCTTCAGAATAAAGTCTTGTCAAGGCATCTTGTTTCACTATTCTAGAAAGTCTTCAACTAACCATTACACTCAGCTGACCACATTGTTCACTGTTGTGGCATGGCTGACAGGCATTGCCCAGCTTCTCCTCACTGGGCAATTGCAATTCCTAGATGTTTCTATGTATGGTCAGGTTACTGGTGATAGAGCACCAGAGGCTCTGTGGTGTTGTTTCAAGACTCAGATAGAAAATGTGCCTGCCATTGCTCTACTAAACACAAAGATGTGAGTCTCAGAATCTTTTACATATCATTCTGTCTCTAATGACTTTAAAAATAATTGAACTCCAAAAATTGCAAGTGTTTTCTTTTTAGCTATTGTTCCTTCCATATTTTTTTTAGTCTTGTAAAAAATACTATTGAATTTTATTTAAAAAAAAAAACTGTCTTCCAAAATGCTTACTCTTCAACAGGAAATAAGAATGCCTTTAGCTTTTTCAACTTTTATTGAAAAACAACAAATCCAGTATATTCGTACAAGACATGCACATTATTATTTTATTTGTCAAAATAGACCATTCCTTATCATCACTTCTAAATAGAACATTGTGGACTACTTTTCATGAGACAACCCATAGCCACACTACAATCTGTCATAAAACATCTGGTAGCCTAAATTTACTAATGCAGTATAAAGCTCTTTTGTTTCTTGTTTGCAAGTCAACAGCTCCAGAAATGCATAGGTAAACATCTTCTCCTTTCTTTTTTTCCACAAAAAATGTTTTCCACCAAGTTTCACAATGGGTATTATTCTTTGTATACTATAATGTCTTTCTTTGAATTAGTTATCTAAATGAATGCTAAGTAAATCTCTTCACTTTCAAATCCTCCCATCTTTATGTGCACACATTACTTTTACTGATCTCACAGAGTTCTGTATACATAGGGAAAGGAGGGTAGAGACTTAGAAACTGCCACCATTGCAACTAACTACATGATTTTTGCTTCTTTCTTTACCTTTGCATGCAACTCATTGAGTCAGTATCGAATTTATTCTCTCTACATTTGCCTCTTCCTTTCTCTGTCACCTTCATTCCTAGTCCACCTCTGCCTCTTGTCATCTATGTGCACAGTGTTGTCTCTCTTGCTGTCATGCCACAAAGCTGAGAAAATCACGTCCTAGCCCAAGAGAAAACGAATGTGTGATCACGAAGGTCATGCAGTTGCAAGATATGTTTCCATTCCAAATCCAGCTGCATGCTATTGGTCAAAACCAAATTGCATAGCAGTATTGCTATGAGAAACTCCCGCAAATTGTGAGCCAGGTTAGAAAGAGTCAAAGGTGTCCCTTTGCAAAGGGACAGATTTTTTTAGGCTGTTCAGTGGCTTCATGAATTGCTCAAAGGGTTGCTAAGTGTTCTTGAAAGTAGAAAATATGGATGTCTCACTTCAGCCATTGGTGCAGTGAAAGGGAGGTGCTGCACTACAAGGACTCCACAAGCCAAGAGTGAAGGGGGGAAGGAGCACCGTAAGCTGTGCCTCTGTGATATCCACTTCTCCCCAGATGTATAGCTGCATCCAGTGTAGAGTTTTGGATTGGCTCCAGGTGATGTAGCTGTTACTTGTCTCCATTCATCTTTATTCCTAGTCAACTATACTCAGACAGCATGGAAAATAAGTCATAAACTGCTTGTTCCTCATCTCACATAACCTGAGAGGCATGTGATGAGGTGTGGAAACAGTGTGGCTGCCTCTCAGCCAGCAGTGTGATGACATACAAGTTGGACCAAACTTAGATTACCACAGGGACATAAAGGAGGACAGTCCTTTTTCTTGTTTGTGGAGCCAAGATTTTGTGTTGGCACCAGGAGAAAATGTGTTGTGGCACTCAAATCAGTGCAACTGAGATTTTCCTTGAGTGAATCCAACACCAGGAAAAAAGATCACCTCCAGTATCCACCTCCATGATAAAAATCCTTCTCAAAGTGATTGAATGAGAGAAGAACATGGAAGCATTATACTTTTAAATAGTCTACACTCACAAGTTTCTGTCAAGGTTAGTTTCTTTCTGCTAATCATTTCTTTAAAATTCATTCTTGCTACATCTCATTTCTTTTCCACATCAGGCACTTCATTTTTCTCTTCAGAAAAGGGCTGGTTTCCTTACTCTCCATCCATGTATATAGCAGAGTCAAAGGGCTGGAGTCTGAAGGATATGTGGCTGGAATATAACGGTATCAACTTCAGTAGTTACTCCAGGAGTACTTGAGAGAAGAGTCAGGGACAAGTTCTTTTTAACAAAGCAAAGCCTGTTGTCACAATTGTTTAAAGCTTTGTGGTACAACATAGGATGTGTCAGATAATGTTCATTTTTAAAAAGTATCCTTTTGCATTTTGCAACCTCCTGTCAGCTGGGAATTTTTATCTATTTATTTATTTATTTATTTGATTTCTCCTTCTCGTGACCTGTTTTTGCAATTTGTTTCTGTGCTAGCCCAAACTAAGAAATTCTTCCACATCACTGCATCTGGTAGCTCTGATAGTCCTATGACTGCTTAATTTGTTTGTGTACTTATAGATGAATCATGAGAGAAAGAAAACAAACTTGAACTCTACCATTTCCACTTGCTCAAATACATAATTTTAATGAGCAGTAAATTTGCTGGAAAATGTAGTACCAGTTTTCATGACACTATCCATTTATGAATTGCACAAAATAACAGGGCTAGACGGGCAACTCAACTGAAAGAGTTGTTTTCTTCTTAATTGGAGTAGAGGACTAAGAGTCCTGAGGAGATCTGAATGAGCTTGCCTCATCTCAAAGGTTGGTGCTTTCACCCTTTTGTGCCTGCTAGGTAGCACCTCACCTCTTATTTGGCCTCTGCTGCAGATGACATCCATGCTAGAGTAGGGGCAACTAGAGCCCAGCACAGCAGACCTTCCATCAAACCATGATGACAGTTACCCAGGTTGTGCATTTTATACCCAGTAAAATAGCTCCAACAGTGGAGGATTGATTTTTCTTTCTCTAATGCTTTATCTGTTCTTGGATGGCCTTTTCATTGCTTTCATTGAGGGTCATCCCTACTCCCATTTTTTCCAATATTAAAACTACTTTCTCTTACTAATTCTAGTTGCTGCTTTTACTCATCCATTTAGTCATTACATCCCTTTTAGCCATGAATGTTCTGTCTCTGTCACATCCTTATGTTATAGATATCCTGTTTTACCCTGCTATGAGGAGTTGAGTCACCCTAGAAATGATTGCTTCCCTGTATTGCCTAGAAAGGACAGTTTATATAGCCATCAGTGAGTAGAAATCTGCATATTGACATCTCTGATTAGCTGAGTTGAATCTAGCTCTTTTTATGGTCATCAGCAACATCTTTCTCAGAATGACTCAGCATGTCACTGGAAGGGCTCAGCAGAGTATCGAAATGCTTACTCAGAGATGAACTACTAAATTAGCCAAGGGAGCAAACAGCTAGTCCCTCAGTACCTTCCTCTGATCATCACCATCTCTCTCTTTGCTCAGGATGGAAACTCACTACTTATATCACATGATTTACTGTTTTTGTTGTTGTTGTTGTTTTCTTTTCTTTTCTTTTCTTTTCTTTTTAGGGTTCTTCTTCTCCTTCTTCTTTTATACAGTAGCAATGCAGATTTTGTATTTACATTCATTGGCATGGGATATTACTATGAAAATTCACATCCATCCTCCCTGCCCGTCTCTTACCCATGTCTTTCAAACAAAAATGTAAAACTAATATATAAGATTCCTTAGTTTGTACTTCTCAATTAGCACATTTTTTTCCTTGCTTAAATGGTCCTCCTGCTGTTCACCACATCAGTAAAGCAGAGTATTTCTTTAGTCATATAGCATAAAAATTATTTTCTGGACAACAAGTTTCAGGGAGTATTTTCTGTCCATTATTAAGGTATGCATCATAAGGTGGACAATGTGATTCATCATCCCAGTTGAATAGCCTTGTTCTGGGCTTTCCTTCCTTCCTCCAGCTTCTTCACTTTCTGTTTTTCCTAGATTAATCTTGTGTTTTTGTTCCTAGACTCCTTCAGTCCTTTCATATTATATGTCCGTATAACATGATGTCCCCAGTGAAGGATGGGAACATTTCCCAGGGAAGAATCATCTGCAAATGTCATCAGTATGTTTCTAATCTTTTTTTTTTTTTTTTTTTTTTTCCTAATCACACTAAAGATATTAAATAAAATCAGAGCTAGTTTCAGTCTCTGTAAGAACCCTCTAGGCACCTTCCCCAGCTTGCCACATTAGCGCTTATTGTTTCAGTCCAACAGCTAATTTATAACTCATGCTTTAGTGCTCTTGAATGAAATTAATGCAACAAAACATAATTCTAGACCTTCTGGAAAGCAGAGGTGATATTTATTTTAAACAAAACTGACTGTGGTCCCTCATGCTCTTTTTCCCACACATTTTACTCACTTCTTTTCTCACACCCACATGCCCATAAGCACAAACAGTGTGTATGTCCAGGTACTCTGGCCAGTTATTGAGTCTTCACTGCCTCTCTTGTGTTCCTCTTTGCTGGTTTAACAAGCAGGATTTTTGATAGGCCTTTTATACCTTTGAGGAGCTGAATGTATTAAGAAGCAATCCCTGAATGCTAAAACTTGCTTACTTCATCTTTCATAAATCTTACATGAAGCCGACATCTGGTTTCCTTGGGCATTTTTAGGGCTCCAGACCATCTTGAAATTGGGGTAGTGGAAAAAGGAAGGACATATGTCATGTGTTGTAACTTTTTTACCCCACTGTCTTGTCCTCACAGGTCTGTGCTGGGCCCTTACTGGAGCACAGGCCTTCAAGTTCTCATCCAAAAATCACATTCCTCAAGGCTTGACAGTTTGACTGCAGCTGCTCGTGCCCTTGGTTATCAAGGCAAGTATCTTGGGGATTGTTATCTTATTGATCTGTAAGTATGACCACTTATCAGAGTGGTCATTACTTATTTTAAATTTTGCCTGTAGCACTTACTCAAGAGGGTTCCATTTGTTTTTCACATAGTGGGCTTATTATAGGTTCTGTTTTATGTGCAATTTACTTCCTTTTATGGGTCCAATCAACAGATGTTAAATATGATTTGTTTATTCCTGACAGTCTTCTAAAAATCTCAGCCTGAATAAGCAGTCATCTCAGACTCTAAGGTAACATGGCACATTATCAAACCACTCATAATGGAAAAGATCCCAACCTATGCAGTTTGATTTTGGTAGAGTGACTGAAGCGTACTTTAAACACGGGACAAATAAGTTCCATATCTCAATGATTTTAGAGTTGCAGTCTGTTGAGCTGAATCAATTACAAATGGAGGGTCATTCAAAGACAGCAAAACATTTAAACTGTAATTCCCCATTTTGCAACGAGTCAAATAGCACTGCACAAGCTCATCTTTTGCATGTTTTTGTTCAGTGTCTATGGTTTTTAGCACTGGTGGTGTTGCCTATGAACATGTTACATATTTATTCTATTTCAAGGTCAAGATTTCCTGAGAGGATAGAGATATACAAATAACTTACATTTGATATGGCTGGGTATTCAAGCAGCAGTGCTATTGTAAGTGATAACAAAAGACAAAATGTAAGTCTGATACTTAAGGCCAGAACATGTTGTTTTTTTGAATCTTTTGTAATAAAATGAAGAAATAGAAATTTTATCTTCCTTAATAAAAACGTATTTATTTCTTTGTATGTTTAGTTTATGATATCAGCTTTACAAAATGATTCAAACAGCTTTTACAATAAAAGATAATTCATAAATGTTCCTACAGGATTACATATTATTTCTTCATATACAAGTATCCAGAGGTCATTGCTTTCTTGTCAGAGAGAAATCTGAAGCACTGTATTTTGGGTTTAATTATAATATTCACATGTTTCAGTAAACAAATGCTGACCTCATTTAGGTGCTGGTTTAGGAGTCATTTTGTAAAGCAGCTGTTTGGGGGTCACCACTGCCATTTTTTTCATTCTGTGTCCATACATTGTCACAGGGTACAGAAGGAGACAATTTTTCTCCTTTTTCTTTTCCTTTTCCTTCACCTGCACCCCCAAGAAATCCACTTGTTGAAAATACAAAGACAAGCATTAGACCGGACAGAATATGGGCAGCAGTGTGAAGGTACAGGAGAGAAAAAGTGAGAAAGGTCTTTCAGAGGATAATCATGGGTCAGAATGAGTCTGAATTGCAGAGAGAATGTACAGGATCAAGGGACAGAAGAAGAGCATTGAAAAAGGGAGGAAAGAGAAAGAAAGGAAATCAGACAGCAAAGAACAGATGGCACATATCCTGGTACCAACCACAGAAGCCTGTCTGCTCTCCAGCACCAAAGAGCACAACACTGTGTGCTACTGCCCCAGAAGGCTCTGCGTTCTGCTTCAGCTTCCTGTGACAAAGAAATGCCTCTGTTCTGATATTCAAATCCCTCTTCAGGGACAGGTTCAAGCAACACTGGCATTATTTATCCTTCTCTGCTACCAGTGTGATTCCTTAACTGATTACAGGGAACTTCAGTCATTGGGAGAGGAGCTGTTGATCTCACTGGAAGTGCACTGAGGTTGCAGACCTTGTTCTTGCAACCAAGAAAAATCACTACAGACCCTAATATTTTGGGAACTAAATGTCAAATGCTGTTCAGACGCTTGGTGCACCTACTCTCATTGACAAAAAAGACTTTCTGCCTTTGCTACATCTAGATGATGTGTGTCCTTGGCATTTGCCAATCTCTCTGCATATGCTTCCCTTTTGCCATTAGAGTTCACCACTGTTATATTGGCTACATTTTTGCCTTCATCTGGTGTGTGTACATCCACCAACTACCTGCAGGGCTAGGAAGCTTGCATCAGAGCAAAGAAGGGAATTTGAAATAAGTAGGACAGAAATAGGATGTTACTTGGGGAAATGTATTATGGAGTTCTGGTCCCTGACTCATGCATGAATAAATCCAAAATGCTAATTCTAATAAATTTTACCCTGGAAACAGAGTGAGTTCAAGGTTAACGTCCCTGAAAAACTGAATCATATTTTCCAGAAGGACATCTCTACTGCAGTTCTTGCTAACACACATATTCAAAACAAACAAACATTACTGCCAACTTGCTAGGGCAGAGAATAGTAGCTTTTCAAACATAGAAATGTCCTCTCTTGGTATTGTTTCTGTCCCCAAGGGGAAAATTCAGGGTCTTTTTGAGAGATCAATATGAGCCATCTCTGAGAAGCAGGATCCTTTCCTTTTTCTCCTTAGAAGAGAATCAAGCAGAGCCAGTTAGAAACAGTGAAAAACCATTACTGTCTCAAATGTTCATTCCCCCAAAACAGAACTTTTTGCAAAGATGTGTTTTCTGTCAGTTTTTAGCAGAAGTGTTTCTCAGCCCTCTGCTCTCCTGGGAGCAGATATTAATCCATAGCTATAGAACCTAAAACCTGCTGTCTTGCTGTCTTTTTCTTGCATGAAAGAAGATTCTTTTGGAAGATACAATCTTTCTTTTTTTTGGAAATTTCACTGGAGACTGCCCCAGAGGCATGGACACATGTGGAGTGTCCAGAGGCTGGGCAGTGAGCACACATTTGGCAGCACAAGGAAGAGACTGCTCACGCACTGGGATACCAGGCATCTTCTCACAGTTGACTTTTAGTTCTTGCTTTGTTGTTCCCATGTGGTGCTTTAGCATCCCTGGGAGTCAGCCATTCAGGGATGGTTTTCTGGGCATCACTGCTGACAGCCAACACCAATACCAGCTTGTGTTGAAGCTAACTTGAGCTGGAGTACTGACTTCTGTGTTCCCTGTACTTATGACCAGCCCCTGCTATTCATATCAGTCCAAGGCACAGCTAACCTCACAACTGCTCCTCAACCTGGCCTGACATTTTGAAACCTGCTTGTGTAATTCATAAAAATGACAGCGCAAGAAATATCTTCTTTTCCCCATTGCAAACTCAAAGTTAAAAGCCATCACAGCTGCTGCAGAGGCTTCACCAAAAGCCGTATCAGCAGTTTCTGTTTTAAAAACATTTTTTTTTTTTCACCCAGTCATACTGATGCAGCTGCAGTTTTCGGCAGAGCCTTCTCTGTGGCTGATTTGCCATTTTCTCTCACTTTCCATTAAAAAATATCTAGGGCTTTCAACACCTCAAGTCTTAGTTTATGAAACTCTGAAAGTGAAGGTTAAATATATCACAGCATCTGGAAAAGCTCTGTCAGACCCAAGGTCAAGCATTTTGCATATTTAGATGGAGGATTGTCTTTGTTCTCCAACTACATTCTGAATGCCAGATGAAATTACCAAAAGTTGCTTCAGACACAGTGTCAGTAACATGTTGTGGATAACTCAGTGCTAATAAATGCTACCTGATGAATTTGAAATAGTCTGCCAAAGGCAATGGCATTGGGTTCAAATCTCTCATGGTCGTGAAGGCAACCAGGAGCTGGTAGGTTTCATGAGTGCTACCCTCAGACAGTATATCTTGGGCTACAAAGGCTTTTGCTAGAATTTGTGCTGCCTACATGAAGGACTTTCATCTCTCCTCAGGAGCCAGCTGCTTCAGTTCCTGTGATCCAAGGTCCAGGTTCCTTCAGAAATGGACACTGCAGAATAGCTTCTGCAGACAAGGAAAAAAAAAGAGTTGGATCTTGTGAACAATAGAATGTCCCCTGCTGATTTGAGACCTTCTTCAACAGCCATGGGTGTCCAGCCTGAACCCTGCAGGATTTTGCCAGGAGAGCTTGAAGCACAGCAGGGAATGCAGTTTCCATGCCTTGAGAAGCGTGGCAGTCCTGGGGCAAGGAGGCAGTCACATGTCATTAGATAGAAACTTGTGGTAGAGGGAAGGAAACAACATTTTAGGACTCCCGGTGTTGTGATAGAAGGAAGGAGGGGAACATATTACCAAATTAAACATTTTGTTCTCTTTTCCTCATGTAGTTTTGTGCTGTTTTGGTTCTTGTTTTCTGTGAGTGCTGTTCCCACACATTTCAGAAACAAATGAATGGGTGAAAAGGATATTCAGCTTCAGGTGCCCTTGATATTAAAACAGAGATGAATGCATTCTAAGGCAAAAGATACAAGGACTGATTATCTAACACCTATGCTTGACATCTAGCTTCTGAGTCCACATATGAAAAAAACCAAACTTTCTTCTCCCTATTCATTTCAGTTAGAACATGTGCTAGTAGATAGGGTAGGATGAAAATAATTTATGGGTTTTGTGCAATTCATAGTATGTATTTTAACTGCAAAAAAAAAAAATATATATATATATATAATGAAAATCACCACTACTGAGAAGACATCAGACACACTATACTTTCTCTTCATTATTACAGCACATATCCAAAACAGTTATGCAGAACAACCTGTAAAAATAAGATGAAAAGCAGTGAAAGGTGTCTTGCTATATGTTTTTTTTTTTTTTCTCTCTGGTGACTCCACTTAATTTCTGTTAAACTGGACAAACCCAGACATTTATCTGAGGGAATCTGTGACAAAATTCCTACTGTAAGAGCTTTACCAGAGCTGAATCTCACCTGATACAAGATTGTGGGAATAAAATAACTTCAAGAAACCTTTCATTTCTTTACTTTTTCTTTCTTTACTTTAGCTGTTTCTTCTATTAGTATGTTACTTTACAATGAGATGTTTAGGAACATCTTGAGACATCTCTTCAATTGAAAAAATTCATTGGATGCTTCATCAAAAAAATTGTGAATCCTGAAAGGAACATAGTCTGTGTTTGGTATTTATTTGATATCAGAAGTATATAATTGAATCTCAGGTATGGATCAGTGGAATAGTTTCTGTTCCAGTTAGATCAAAGTTAGATCAAAGGTCTGCCTAACCAATATCCTGTGATGGCCAAGAGTATATACATGTAACTAGGGGAGAGCAAGAGGATAGAGAAAACATACAGTGATGCTTCTCCAAAATAACCTTCCAATCTCCATCAGCTTGTGACTCAAAGATCCCCTGAACCAGACATGGTGTTTAATTATCTCTGATGAGTTTCTGTTACTTGAGCTTCTCCAGACTCCTTAAATTCATGCCCTGTTTTAGTACATACAGTGCTTTTTGATAAAGAATTATTTTAAAGCATTTTGTGGTAAACCATCTCCCTTTTGTTTGTTTATAATCTGCCACCTGCCAATGTCATGGGGTGCCCCTTGCTCTTGCACTGGGAGAGAGACTATCAACACTCATTTGCTATTGGCACTCAGGACTTTACACACCTCCAAAGTATTTCCCCTCTGTTATCTCTCTTCAGGCTGAAGAAACCTCACCTTTTGGAGTAAATCATTTCATAACTGTGCCAACATTCTTCTGAGCCTTTTCAAATTCTGCTATGTCCTTTTTGAGATGGGCAAAAAGAATGGTATGTAGTGTTCAGGATGCAGATGTACCATGAATTTATACAATGGTATGATGTTTTCTCTTTTGTTCTCTTTCCCTTTCCTAGGCATTTTTAACATTCAGTTTCCATTGTTACCTCCACTAAGAACTGAGATGACATTTCCATAGGACTGTCTGTTACAACCTTTCATTTCTGAGTAATCTCTGAGCCCATAATATTACATGTGAAGTTAGCATAGGATTATTTTTTGTTGTTGTTATATGCATCACTTAACGTTTATCTACTCTAAATTTCACTAGCTATTTAGTACTCAGTCTTGTAAGATCCTTCTAGACAGTTCTGTCACCCTACTACTCATACTTGAAGCATTCAATGTCTGTTATTGAAAAGAGAATTACTATTTAGCTTTAAAAACATATTAAAATTAAATATATATCAGGGAAAATTATAACCATTTGGTCTAGTTTCTATATTCAGTAACTCCAGGCTTCTTATTTATTGCAAATCTGTGGGAGCAGAAAAGAACCTTTCCCTGGAAATTGCTGGTGATCTGCTATTGGGTAGGATTGCAACTGGGGCATAAGCTGGAACAGTCTCATATAAATAATCTATGCTTTCTTCTTTCTTCACTATAAATAAGCTATTTCTAGTGGCTATTGCTGTAGTGGGAACAGACTGTACATATGGGACTGAGTGTGGAACTCTGAGGTGTCTGAGCAGATGTAGCTTACATTTGAAGTCAGGCAAAATCTGGAGTCAAATGCCTCATTCTTGGAACTGAAGTATTTCTAAACCTGTTTTAAATAACAGGACCAAGCACAACATGCACATACACCCTTTTTTTTTTTTTTTTTTTTTTTTTTTTTCCTCTTGAAATGTACTGCTTGTAATATGTAGCTGGTGATTAGGGAAAGAATGGAGAACAATGATCCTACTCTCAGCCAGTGGCCTTTGGCCAGTTAGTTTTTCTTCTTTGACAGGCTCTGAGTGCTCCTTGGGGCACACGTCTGCCATGGACAGCTTACAGAAGAATTTGCCAAGTTCTTTCCCCTGACCCTTGTCTTACCAGAGTAGCATGAGCACAAGGGAGAAAAGGGACTCATCATTTTCCTTGCTCTGAGTCCCGAGAATTGTGGACTCCCATGCTTGCCATAGAATTGGGCTCAACTTGCTTCATCTGCAAAGTCTGAGCAACCTGGTCCAGTGGAAGGTGTCCTTGTCCATGGCAGAGGGGTTGGAACTAGATCATCTTTAAGATTCCTTCCAACACAAACCATTCTGCATTTACGTGATTTAAGTAATAGAGTAAAAGAAGAAGAAAATACCAATGTTGATTAGAAATGGCCATATGTACTTCACCAAAGATACCCTCTAGAAGCATAAACTTTTCCCCTCTGGCTTCACAGGGATGATTTAACTGCCAGGATGCAAAGAAAACAGAAGCTAATTATCAAATGAACATTGTCTTAATATGTTAATGAAGCGGTTTTGCTAATAGCGAGAGACCTGAATTTTAATACATTTTAAGAGCTCCTTGATTACGTGTTTGTTAGTTGTTATGATCATTTTAAATTATCTGTGCATGGCTTTATAATGGGTTAAAAACTGTATTAAGCACTGTATTCTAAACAGGCCTTGATGAGGCAGGTGAATAGTGCAAACATTGTCACTAGGAAATTCACTTCAAAAGAAATGTAAACTAGTTAACCTAAAACGTGTCATCAGATCCAACAGCCACAGTTAGCAATGTAAGTAATTTTTATGTACCTGCCAGCTATTTCTTCAGAAATGTTTTTTTTTTTTTCTTTTTTTTTTTTTTTTTTTTCTGATGATAACTCTATTCCAGGAACCTAACAGCTATTATATCAGAGTTTCTCTCTGATCTCCAAATATATTTAGGGGAATGAGCAAAATACTTTGTAAAACACAAATTTATTCCATTCCATCCTATCTTTGGCAATTAGAACAACTCCCTGTTTTCTTTTATTCAGTTATCCACAGATTAATGTTTTTTTGTTCTTTCCCCTTCAGAGAATCTGTACCATTGTCTTTAGGCAGGCCTGGGACCAGTACAAACCAAATATTCTTTCTGTAATGTCACAAGCTTAAAAATATGAACACTTACAGAGCACTTTTCTTCTAGAATGTTTCTTGGTCCCCTTTTTCATCAATTTTCAAGTCACCCTGGACCATTTCAAGTCATCCTGGGCCATTATCTTTCCTTCTCAGGCTTCTTTTCAGACATTTGGAAAAGCCTTCAATCAAAAAAATCCTGATGACAACAATTGATCCTATTGAGCTTGTTATTTAAATGAGATCTGCTTCTCTTGCTTAGTGAGAAATAAGTGACAGTCATGAGTCCTGTTTTCAGTTTCTGCAATTTCCAGAGGCAGCCAGAGGTATCTTCTCCATGAGATATCTTCTTTCAGTCTTTGACAACCCATTTTCAGCCAAAATACGGACTAAAAAGCCAGCACAGTATCTGTGTGGACAGAGAGGGCATACCTTCTGGAAGGATGTCACTGTTTGCTGGAGGTTACTCATGTCTTTTTGACATTTTTCCCTCATTGTTAAATGAAATGATACTTGAGATATGTGTGGCACAGATTCTGGGTTTGCTGGTGTGTGATTGTACATATTCTCCCTGCTCAGACAATCAAGGAAGCAAGACTTTAATTTCCCTAAAATAGGTAGTGGCACTCTGGATGGGAAGGGAATGGAGACGTGCGCAAATAGGAGTTGTACTTAGGTCAGACAAACAGCCACCATGTGGTTTAAACTTGCCACTTGTTACGCCCATTAATAACAAACAGAAGGCTCATGCTTGCAGAGCAATGGTACTTTGTGATCCTCATGTAATATGAAGTTATACAGTATGGGACAGAGGCTTCCTCATTTCAGTGAAGTCACATATCTGCCTATCATTCAGACTCCAAAAGTGCCTGGAACATTAGGCCATTCTGGCAGTTTGGTGAGCATTTGGGCTACCTTCACGTACCAAGCTCTGGCAGTGCTTTGATTAATGAGCCAGTACTTCCACCTCCTGCACACTTGGGTGCCTGAGTTCATTTCATGTCTCTGGGTCAAGCCCTTGTAGCAGCACTGATAGGCAAAACCTGAAGGATAGTAAGGGGGATCGAGACCATCCAGAATTCTAGCTGTAAAACCCCTCTTAGGAAACCATATGAGAGGATACTTAAGTATAATACACATAGCTTTGATAGTTTGCAAAATTAACTATATGAATTATGTGAGCTAAATAAATTAACACAAGGTAATACTGCTCATTTTGTTACATTTATTTTCTAAAAAAAAAAAAAAGAAAAAAAAAAAAGAAAATTGTATCTCCTTATTTCTTATTTCTTACCTCTGTGCCAATTTGTCAGAGAAAGGAGGAAACAATTTTATTTAACCTAAACAGTGTTTGAAAAATACTAATTGCATAGTTCTGTTTAATTTATTTTTAGGTCATACTGCCCTCTAGGGGATTAGGCATATAGCTAGAGATTTTTGCATAATAGGAACATTTTTAATTCACACAAAATCAGATCACTTCCTCTGTACTGCAGTAGAATATAATAACCTATACAGATTTTGTAACTGAGCATTTTAAGTATAACTTTCATTCATTTTCTTGGGAAGTATCTTTCATAATTAGCATAGAGTCTTTGCTTTCTGGATGTGAGGCTGACACTATATGCACAGGATATTCATCTTTTTACTTTAGGAAGTTTGTACAGGGTCCAGATGATGCAGTTAAGTCAAGGGAACTTTCCCACTGTTTTTGAGGGATATTGTAGAAGTATGACAAAACTTACATACTTAAAAACCCCTTGTGGAGAACATATATATTTGCTGCATTGAACATGATCTCACTTTCAATGTTTTTGAAAAAAACATGCTGTTTATAATAGAAAAAAAAAATATATATCAAGTTGTGAGTGTTTTCAGATGAAATATGAAGGTCAAAATAATGAAAAAAAAAGAAAAAAAAAAGAGAAAAGAAAAAAAAGAAAAGAAAAAAAAAGAAAATTGAAATGCAGGAAAAAAAAAAAAAAAAGGTTAGAATGACTGTCTCTTGCATATTCTGAGAAACTCACAGTGCTTTTCAGAGTAGTCAACACTCACTAAGGAGGAGAGTAGCCTTCTGGAAAGGACTAAAAGGCCAGATACCTATTGGCCTAATTACCTCCAAAAAATCAAAACCTTGTCCCTTTCACTGTCCCTTACTGATGACACAATCCTGCTGCTGACTTCTCCTCATCCCATTTTAATTCCAAAATATATCAACAAGGCAATAGTGGCATAATATTGCCTCGCCAAACTGAATTAAGAAATCACTCTGGAAAATGGGGATGCCTCACCAGATCATCACTGTACATTGCATCATTGTAAATATGCTCTGCTGCTTGGCATTGTGCTTGAGGATTTCAGGGCAGGTACTTTGGAAAGTTATCATTTGGCTCAGGGTAATCTTCATTTTACTGTGAAGTGAGTGGTCTGAACACTGCAACATGTCTCAAGCTTCTTGTTTGATATCCTCAATGAAGCTGCCTCCCAAAGTTGGAGTAGTTATCTCCAGGAAGCATCTGCTTTTACAAAGAAACCAGTCTGCTCTATCCTCTTCCCAGGATCACAAGGGCTTTTTAAGTCATCTTAAACCTGTCAGATTTATACGGCCAGGCTTCTCACTTCAATCTTACCAGACTTAATACTGTTCCATGTAAATGTTTCATGAGATATTAATCTAGCCATCCTCTGGCTTTGCCTAAGTCTTCTCATTTAAAGTCTGCATCCACTTTATAAAGTTTGTTCTAGAAGGATAAACTGCTGAACCCCCTTATGTTTTCTTGCCTGGCCATAGGAGTGGGGATTAACCTCTGGAATATTTTTTTATTCCACCTGGACAGCCGTATCATATTGAGGCTTGTACATCCTATATTGCTTCCACGCTACATCGATAGTTTCTGCCTCTCCTTCTATTTTCCCAGCTGAGTCATTGTGAGCTCAGAGTCTGTGCAATAAGGAGCTTTTCCCAGTCTCTGCTGAATCTCACCACATTTTACCAAAAGTTATTTGTGGAAATCTAACATCCCCAAAGATTCTCTCAGGTTGCCTTGTTTTGTCTGTCAGTTAATCATGCTTTTCATTGCAGTGAGTCCACTAAGAAGAGCTGTTGCCACCATGGCTTTCATCCTACATGTGGGGTAAGAACTCAGTGGCACTAGCTCCCTAGTGAGATATTTGCTTTCAGAGACAGCACAGTCTCAGGTAGCATTCGAGGCATTTGTAGTGTGAATGACTTCCTGGGACTCACTCTTCTTCCTTCCTACTTCTGTGCTTCTCCCTTAGTTTCCACAGAGACAGCTTCTTTTCAAGGAGTGGTTGCCCTTGGATTCCATGAGGAATATTTACAAACTTATTCCACAATGATCTTCAAAATACCAACGAAAAGCTTGCTCTACTTCAGAAAGAGAGATAAACAATTAAAAATTCACTGAAAAAAAAAGTGGGGGTGGGGGTGGGCATGGGCATGGGAGATGGGTTGGGAGAATTCCACCACTGCAGTTTGGAAAACCAAAGTGATACTTTTGCACCAGTGTGTTAGAATAATTCAGTGAGATTCTGAGTGTCAGAGGAGCTTTCTGTATTCTGTGCCATGGAGCTAGGCGTGCTGTCCCCAGGCAGGAAAAAGTATGGGGGATAAATGCTAAAGTGCAGCATTCACATAACTAGCTAAGAACCTGCATGGATTAAAAAGACCAGTTTCTATGTAATTTAAGACACATTTTGCATAATATCTTTTCCTAGATCTTGCATGCCTGTATGAAGAACTTCTTGACTCTGTAAGTGATTCTCTGATGAAAACAAACAAGGCCTGATGGTGACTAAAGTGCTCCTCAACACAAGAGCAGTGCTGCAGCCAGATTCTGCCACAGCCATTCTTGCATTAAGTAGTGACTTAGTCTACAAGTAGGATGTTTAGTCTCAGCCTGAGCACTGCTGGTGAAAGGTGCTACTCAGCCTGAAAAAGAACCTGATTTACAATAAGAAATACAAGCCAAAACAACAGCTTCTCCAATCACAATGGTTGAGTGGGAAGGTTAAGATTTAAGATGCAATGCTTGAGTAAGAATTTGCCTTGGGAAGCAGGGTTAGGTTCTCTTTTCTGCAGTTCTCCTCAGGCCTTTCCTATTCACACACGCTTAGGATCTAGTCTGCAAAAAGGGACTCAGTGCCATGCTGTGCCCCACAGATTCACCCTTTAGCATTGCTCCTGCACAGATTTACACAGACAAGAATAAAACCAAAATGCAGTGAATCATATTGTCCAGCCTCCTATATATCATCTGTCATTTCATGTTCCCGTTAAGATCTGTAATGAGTCTTGAGCAATTTCAGTGCAATTTAAACATGTTTTGCATAGGGGCCTCCAGTCTTCATTTAGCATCCTTACCCTGGCTATTTAAACTCACATTTTCAACTGTGTGCCTTGCACCAAGTTTGGATTTGTCTCACTTTCAGCCTTTGTTTTTGTTGTGCCCTCCTCTAGACAGACTTTTTTTTTTTTTTCTCCAGGAACACTTACAACCCAGTTGATCCTGTGGATCAGCTCTCTTATTGCAGAGGGCTCAGCAACAAAATCTCATGTGTCTCTTCACAGAAAAATTGGCATAATACCCTCATGTTTCTCTGGAAAAAGATCTTTACCCTGTAATGAAATGATCTTGCAATCTTGTTTCTGTTAAGTCTAGTAGATGTACATTTTTAAAAGACTTTTGTCCTTTTATTTTATTTTTTCTTGTATTGCTCTGTGTCCTATGTTTGTATGCTCTCCTGCAATGTGAAAATTGCAGGAAAATATGTGTACAACCAATGGACATAGTGACCTAACATTGATCTCATCAACTAGAGGTGGAGAGAAATTGCTTTATTTCTCTCACTTTCCATCTCCTTCTTAAAAGTCAAGGATTACCCATGCTTTTTTTTTATAGTTGTACTGGCAGCTTCCACTGAACTCTTGGCTCTTCTTTCAGCCACGAGACTTCACAACTGTCTTTTCCCTATTCCTTATGTAGGATGTGGGTTTTTTCCAGCTCTTGATATATCACTTTCCTGTGACAATATACAAATGTCTTTTATAAGGGTCAGTCTTTCAAAGTAATGTAGGCAGCTTCTTATCGTTGCCTCTTCTACCCACTTAGCTCACATTCTGCTCAACACTTGGGGTGCCAGGGATAGAAAGACAGAAGGGAAGAGGATGGTCCTTCAAGCAGCAAAGAACTGAGAGATTATCTCAGCCATCTTGCAGAAACTCACCTGAAGTATTGTTATTGACGGGACATAGAAGAAATTAAATGTGATCAGTTGATAAAAGACTATGCCAGGGCAAATGGCATGTGCCCAATGAGCTACCTCATTTCTGGAACATATTGGCTTTTGAAGGTTTGACTTTGCAAATGAAGAGACATCTAAATGTATTTGTGTATGTAACATTATTTATGTCTCCTAAGAAACAGCTTCTGGACAAGCACAAGACATGCTATGAACTTTAAAATAAAGGTAACCTGCTGCTTAAGGACTTTTCTGAATAAGGCAGGCCTTAACCATCTGTCCTGGTTTCAGTTAGAACAGAGTTGATTTTCTTCCTAGTAGCTGGTGGAATGCTGTGTTTTGGCTTGGGATGAGAAGAGTGCTGATAACACCCCGATGTTTTAATTGTTGCAGAGCAGTGCTTATACCAAGCCAAGGACATCTCAGCTTCTTGCTCTGTCCTGCCAACAGGCAGGCTGGGGGTGCAGTAAGAGCTGTGAGGGGACAGACCCAGGACAGGTGACCCAAACTAGCCAAAGAGGTATTCCATACCATCTGACGTCATGCTAAACAATATATAGGGGTGGCTAGCCGGGGGAGGGGGCCGGACTGCTTGGGGTTAGGCTGGGCATCGGTCAGCGGGTGGTGAGCAATTGCATTGTGCATCATTTGTTTGTACACATTATTAGTAGTAGTACTATTATCATCATTGTATTATTATTATTATTATTATTATTATTATTATTATTATTATTATTATTATTATTATTATTATTATTATTATTATTTTCCTGTCTTATTAAACTGTCTTTATCTCAACTCATGGGCTTCACTTTCCATTTCTCTGCCCCGTCCCAGAGAGGGAGGGGGAGGGTGAGTGAATGGCTGCATGGTGTTTAGCTGCCGGCCGGGTTAAACCACGACACCATCATTCTAAATCTGCATGTCAAAGTAAGATTTTTAAACTCTATATTTAGGTTTCCAAATTCACCCCTAATGGTACAAAAGAATAGTTTTCAGAAGTGTTAAGTATCCAACACCACTACATCCTCAGATAATCCACCTAAAATACATTCCTTACCACTATGCAGGTATCCTCTATACACTTCCACTCTTCTGTCCCTGAAAACTAATGTTTATTATTCATATAAAGCCAATAGCCATAGGTATTTTTAAGCAATCAAGGATTTTACATTGCTTATTGCACAGTTTTTGTTCTTTTTTGGCCTGTGAGGGAGGGTCTGACTGTATATTGACATACATTTAGACAATTCCTATCTCAATGTGGAGTCCTCCTGCTGCTGAGGAACTCAGAAATTATTGTGCTATAGATAGCACAATATATATATATTGTGCTATATAATATATATATATAATATAATATATATATAATATAATAATATATAATATAATAATATATAATATAATAATATAATATATATATATATAATATAGCTGGCAGTATATCTACATAGTAAACAAACAAACAAACAAAAAAAAAAGGAAAAGGCTCCCGTATGAGTAATGTTTCAGAGAGCATCAGGAAAGATGGACTTATTTATTCTTATCATTCTTTCAGTTATTTGGTTTCTGATAGCACTTTCTCCTGTAGTTAAGATCTGCTATTCTTTAACCCCCAGGAAAATGATTACTATCATTTAAGAAAATGATATTCTTTCTAATTAAGCTGTTTTCAGACAATTAAATTGCTTCCTGATTTTCATAATTGTCTCATTGCTATGATCTACCTCTTTCCTGATTAGCAAGGTGGAGAAACCCCAACCATTTTACTCTGTACAATATTTAACAGTTAAGAAAGAAGTCCCAGCAAATATTCTGAGACAGATTCTTCCCCCACACAACCTGCCCTATATGTGCTTCTCTGGCTTCACAAAGTCACATCAAATAGCCAAAGGTGCTCAGATGTGTAACCAGAAAAGTAAGTGGAAACCTCTTTTGGATGGTCTTGTGAGCTAGCATGGGAGGCACCGTGGGAGGCAAGGGTCAATTTCTTCATCATCTTCAGGTTTTATAAGGAGAAGATTGACTTCCCAAACAGCCTGTGTGGGCTGGGTTCAGGCTGCTATTCTCTGCATAGGATCAGGTCAAGGGGACCTGCTTGAAGGCTGCCAGTACAGTGGCAGTGCTTCACAGTTACAGAGCACAGAAAAGCATGCAGGTATGGTGTTCGTGTCAAAAGCTGCATTTCTTGTGCTGCTTCAGCCAGTTCACCTGTATGCCACCCATCCTGGCAGCAGTCATGTCTAACCCATTTCTCCCAAGAGGTGTATATAGCTACCCCATGACAATGCAGATTTTTGTTTTGTCCCCACTAACACAAAGCAGAAGCTCAGAAAGACACAGGTCTGCTGAGTGGGAATAGGGACATATCTAAATTCTGCCACCCCACTGGGGAACATGCCCTGTTTTCTACTGGATAGCAATACTTGTTTGGGACACTACCAATGATATTCAAGCTGAGGCTTAAACTGATCTGTCTTAGGTAAACAGAAGCTCCTTTAAGGCAGTTCTTGATATTTCTATCTAAAATTGACTGTTTTGTTTTGTTTTGTTTTGTTTTGTTTTGCTTTGTTTTTCCTTTTAACAACCTGAAACCAAGCTTGTCTGCATCCATTGTTTGCATATACCTTAGTCTAATGTCTCCGTAGACTAGAACAATGGATTCACAAATCCACAGTGTACAGCGAATTAACCTTGGCCAAACATTAAATAGCTAATGCAGCCCACACTTCCTACTTACACAGTCTGGCACATGATTGATCTGCACAGTCTGGCACATGACTGATCTGCTGTACACAGACACTTTGAACAATGTATAGAGAAAGTCTGGTCTTTCCCATCCCAGCTCTGTGCAGTATGGCAAGAATGCTGTCAGATATACTCGGATCCATCTCACAGTATTACTTTTTTAATCTCTCACATCTCATGTGCATGTTCTCCTCTATTTCATTTGCTTTTTATTGCCCCTTGATCTTCTGTTCTGTTGCAGTTAGGCAACCTGTTAATATAAGAAGTCTAGCACTTACTAAAACGTGCAAAGTGTCTTAAGGTGCTAAGTGCTAAACAGTTTGGAGAACACCATGTGACTTTTGGCACGTGAAAGGTGCATAGCAGTAGTCCTGCACATCTTTCCACGTTTAGTGCACAGTTGCCTGCAGCTTCATGGAGGTTGTTTGAAATGACCCAGTGGGTCAATACCCTTGGAACTGAGTGAAAACAAATAGATGGGACGTATGAAGCAGAGAACAATCCTAGAAACATTCAGCAAACTTTCCCCTGCTTCCCCACTTCCAAGCCAGCCTCTATCTTGCGGCACCAGACTCCAGCTTTGCTAGCTGATTTCTGCCTAGGAGACAAAGACAACCCTCCCTGCTGGCACGGACCCTTTCCTCCTGTGATAGTAAGCAAACAGTCTTCAAGGGACCCATTTCTCATAACCGGTTCTCAAGTGGACTCACTGTGAATGATGCACATTGAACCTGGAGGTCCCTCTGATCTCAGCTTTCAGTCACTGTGCATCCAACAAGCAGCAAGCCCTTTAGCACTTCAAAATGTTTCCGGATCCCTTTATTTATGACTTTATGGGCCAGTTTCTCTTAATGGCATTCAGGTGTCTTTCAACTCTGTGCTGACAAATATAGATTGTTTCTTTGTTTGTTTAGTGGTGTGTGTTAATAAGTGCAGAAATACCAAATTGGTAACACAGTGCTTTTAAGTATTGATCCACTCTTTCTCCATTAGAAGAAAAGAAGAAACAAAAAATAAATTCCAGAAGTATTTCAGCAAGGTATTTCTCTTCCCACAGTTCATTTACCACTCAGCTCTTACTATGACAGATTCCACCTGAATTTACTGAACCTCTTTGTGATAATACTGAGTAGACAGAAACCTGACAGCCAGGAGCCTTCTCAGCCTTGCACAACCAGTGAAATGTAACCACACAAGTGACAAACTATTTTACAACAGGGTTGTCTTGCTTTTGAAAATGCAGAATTAATCTACTCTCGTGATTTTGACAGGACTGCCAATGTAATTATTTCAACGTCCTGGTTCTTGAAGTCAACTTTTAAAGTGACAGCATGTACAAATACATGCAATTTTAGTTCTCACTGAGCTCAACATTCACTTTTGAAAGGGAAAAATAAAAGAAAACTCATTTAAAATTTAACTAAATTATTTTTCTTCAAAAAGAAACTGTGAAGCAAAAATAAAACAAACAAAGAAACAAAAAAATTATTCTTTACATTGACCGCATGATTTTTGAGATCGGACTCACTGATTCTTGATTCTTGTGTGTTATGGTGCTGAAAATGTGGCATAGATTCACACAGATAAACACATTAATATAGGCAGAAATATTCCACCATTAGAGATCTTCATGGGCTTGTTAGATATCTCCTGCAGTCTCCTTCCTTTGACATTCCCAACCAAATCATAGAATTCCTGAAATCAAACAATTTTACTTTCCTGATATGAGAAGCTATTTTGTTGTGATATCGAGAGCCATTATTGTTAACTATCTCTTTTGTCTTTCAGGTCTGTCTTTCAAATTGTTCCATGAGAAATGACTTAATATGAACCTCATGTCTTCATTGATAATTTTGTGAGGAGGGAGATGACGGCTTCAAAGGTGGAGAGGGCAGTTGTGACAGCATCAAAAGTAACAGAGATGGTAGAGCTAGAAACAGGTGTTGCAGTGCTGATGGACACAGTGATATGGAAGGGATGGAAAGAAGTAAACAGTTAGTCCACAGGTTTCCTCTGAGAGTCAAGCGTCTGCTGTGGATTAGCCTCCTTTTGGTTGCTTTCATTAATGCTGACACCCTCATACTCTTCTTTCCCACTTTTTGCCTTTTTCACCTTGCACTTTAACAGCCCGTCTCAGAGGGTGGTAATGAAATAACAAATAATTATGTCTGCAGAAAAGAATCCTGCAGAAAATATCATGTGTGGGAAGTGATCCTTCCAAACACCTGCACGTCCCCTCTGTACTGTGGGCTGAGCTAGCTGGAGTAGGTTATAAGTGTGACACACAGATGATCAGCAAACGCTTTGCTTGGCATCCCTTTTTCATTATCCTGCCATTTTAGAGAAATGTTTTTATAGCCTCTGCTTGATTTTCCGTCAAATCCCTCCCTATGAATCCTCCCTTCCTGCTTCCTACAGAATGTGGCCAGCTGGTTACTGCTAAATTTAAACAAAGATGTGCTACTTGTAACTCTGTTTGCTTCATCCATGCAATATTACTAGCCTAACTCAGCTAGCAAGAAGTACTTCTATTTTGATGTGCACAGGGACTGTAAACCCAGATGGAGGTCAATGAAGGCTGTTGCATAGATAGATAATGCTGACAGGGAGTGCTCTGGCTGTTTTTTTTTCGCAGGAAAGTGCTGATTCAGCAGGATTGTGACATTTGAGAGGTACATGTGAATTCTGTTCAGTTTCTGGGGTCCCCATGCAAACTTAAAATGGGGTGCCCACCAGAGGTCTGCAGAGCAGCAGAAATGCACGGCCCAGGTTTCCATCAGTGCTGTGGTTTTGCTGTGCTGATACAGAGCAAAACACCTGGCATCTCCTGCAAAATGGAAACCCTCCTTTCCAGTCAGCTCTAATTACAAACAACATACCACGTTTAAATAACCAATAAAATAGGGCATCAACATAGAAGCTGCTCTTTGCATCTCTGAGATTCATACAGCATCCAAGAGCTCAAACATCAAGGAGAAAACAGCAGGTAGCTTAACTTCCAAGATCTCTCCCCTGCTGTTGTTATCATTGACAATGAAGGCAGTGTTGTAAGTGCAGAGTGCAATGGACAATTCATGCACTTACAGTATCTTGCACTCTAGCTACAGGCGCGTGATTTTCTGAAGAAATGATGACAGGATCAAACATATTCTGGCAGATGCTCACAAAATCAGAGCCCCTTTCACTCAGTAAATGACCATAAAAATGCTTTGAAGATGACAATAAAAAGTTATTTAATCATGTTCAAAACAGAAGCACCTGTGAAGTCAATATATCATTTTTTACATGATTGGCTGGTGCGGTGACAATAGCAAAAAATGCAAAGTGAGGCTGTTAGGAGCAGCTACTGGCCTGATTCTATAGTAGGCATAGCCTGATGGTGGAGAGAGAGAGCAAGAGAAGGAGAGAAAAAGCAACAGAAACTCACACATATATTTCCTCTGCCTCCTGATTTTTCAGCTCTTTTCCTGTTACAAGGTGCCCTTGGGAACCTAGCCTGAAGATGTCCCAAGCAGCCCCCATTTTCTGTGCAGTCAGTGCCAGAGGGACAGTGACCAGGAGACATAAGGCAGCCTGGCTGATCTTTATGCTGCCAAATCAGATGGGAAAAATGCTGGTGAGATGAGCAGAGATTTGACCTTTTGGCAGCACCACTGCCCAGGATTTCTGCAAACCAGTAGGCACATGCTGCTAGAAAGAGACATAGAGACACCACCTTCACAGCTTCATCCACCCCAAATTCAGCTACTTTTCTGTACATGAATATCTCTTCCATGACTAGCTAAAATTAAAGCAGCCCGAGGGTGGTAATAATTTGCATGAGTTGATAACAAGGCACCAGCTCAGTCCACCATGTCCACCAGTCCACCAGGGCAGCAAACTTAAACATGTAGATTTTAAGGCCAAAATGGATTGTTATGATCAAACACTGTCATCTCAAGGGGGATCCCTGGAATTAATTCTCAATAAAAGACCAACCTCTATGATTTGTTTAGATGTTGTGTTAGACTTCATTAAGCTTTGGATGCTAACCTGAAGGGTCTTTTGTGACCTAATTTATGTTTGCTAAGTCACTGCATTAGCTTAGGTTGCTTCTTTAGGCTCTTTCATGAGCTAGAATAGACAGGTTCTCCCCAGCCTTCACTCCATAGGGTGACTGTCAAGCCACTACCTTTCCCGTGGCTCTCGCATGACAGCTTTTGAGTACTTCAATATCTTTCTTAAAACATCTACACCAAAACAGAATTCCTGTGGTGGCTTGAAATTTCCGTGCACCAAAATTTCAACACTCTGTTGCCAAAGAAATGTTTAAAACAAAAGTACTCAAATCAGAAAACCATAATAAACTGCTAGATTACTTTGAAGCATAGACGAAGTTAATTTTCAATAGCCAAATTTGAGTAAACAAATGTTAATCAGAAACATGCACATTGGTATTGTGAAAGTTAGTTGAGTAACTGGATCTGAAGATTACTCAGACATAAAATTAGTTCCTCAAGATTGTTGTATTTGACATGAGTGACAAAAATGGAGTACTAAATTACTGGAATTAAAAAAAAAAAAAAAAAAAAAAAAGAGCAAGGGAAGAATATTCACAGTATCCCAACCTTCTGTATAAGACAGGTTAACTGAACACACAGAAAGTAATTGCAGTGGTGAAGAGAGAACTTCAGCACTGTGGACTCAAACAACAACATTGTCACAGCCTCCTGAGGCCAGTGTAAGGAAAGTGAAGTAAAAAGCTGAGTAAAAACAGAAGTGTCCACCTCATAACTTATTCAAATAGCACAAAAAGACATTTGATAATGTGGTGCTCTCTGAAAGCAATAGAGAAATGGAAGACATGAGGAGGATTCCCAACTGGTGCCCAGCTAGCAGCAGCAGATGCATTTTCTGAAGTGTGATGGCAAAGCAATCATCACGAATGATACTTTATTTTGCAGAGAGCAGATGTGTCCAATTAGGAGCTCAATGTGAATGCACACAAACAACAGAAAGAAGCAAATCAACGGCTTCCAGACAAGCATGGCATTAGCTATTGGGCACCTTTCCATACTGGGCTGCAGACCTTCAGGGAAGTTTACTTTGTCTTTTTTACATACTGGAAAATCTTGAGCATGTGGGTTAAGTATGGAAGATATCCAAGACAGGATACAAACCTGAAAAACAGCTGTAGAAAGGCAGTAGCTGTTGGGAAAACAAAACAAAACAAAACAAATAAAATAAAATAATAAAATCTATACAGGTTTCATGAAAAACTGCAGATATGGAAAAATATCAGTAGTACATTTACTTCATCAGTTGCCTTTTTATTGCAGCTTAAAAAATATATTATTTACCTAAATACCTATAATGTGTATGGCGGGAGACATAAAAACACCCTAACATAACACCAATGTACTCAAGTTCATACATAACTACATAAATCAGTCTAGTTTATTAAAAAATAATAATAATAATACAAAGATATTTTCTCTCCAGATTTATCTTTTTCTACATATTTTTAGTGGTTATGTTTATGATTTAGTAAAATTGCTACCATGCTGAATATCATAAAACCATTCACTTAGTACCAAATCTCTCATCCACCCACAACAAGGAAATCAGGAACTAGCAGGAAAACTACATTCCCAGCAAACAAAGTCTGATGCCTCTGTTGCCTCCTGCCAACAAATACTGCAGAGCAGTATTTGTTGTTATGCCTTTTGGTGATGGCATGTTATGCCTTTTGGTGATGGCAGGAAATCATTTTTGGTAGATCATTTCAGGAAATCATTTCAGTGCTGTTTTCCATGTTGGATGCCCCTGAGAAATTTGGCTGCTTCTCAAAAGCAACATGAAAAACTCTGGGATGGTCCCACTGAAATGCACCCTTTGGACTTCAGAATTGGTGAGGAGTTTTTGCTCTTTTGCTGATGACTTTTCTATTTCCTTTTTCTTATTGTGTCTGTTCCTTTTCTCTTTTAAAGTATTTCTCATCCAGATCCAAACTTGGTCAGATTACGGAGAGGTTATCTAACTCCCAGGTATAAACATTAGATGAAGCAAAGGCTGATGGAGGAGTAACTAACGTGTAATTGTCTCTAAATAGTTTGGTCTCCTTTTGCTCAGAAAGACAGTCTGAGACCTGTGAATGAGTGTCTGAAATGGACTCATTCTTCACATTGGTCCTGAATGTAAAGGAAGCAAGACAAGGAAGCAATGCTGTACAGACAGGTATCCCAATTTTTGCTTGGGAAACCTGACTTCAGAGCACACAGTTCCGACATACTTCACAATCTCTTTTAAATAGAAGAGGACTGGAGAATATAGGATGAAAACTGATACTACTGCCACCATCCTCACTCTGAAGAGCTTATTGCCTTCTCTGTTTAGAATGCAATTGTAAGTCTAAATATAATGGACAATAATCCTGATCTGCTAGCTAAGTAAGCTGTGCTTAGTGACAGGCAAAAATCTCTTATCTCTGTTAAGTCTTGTAGATGTGTAAGTGACTTTTGATCGTGCTAATAATGCATACTGTTGCTGCTCTGAGCTACCGTACTCTTACTTGATACCCGAGAACAACTTTATGCTTGAAGAGCATAAAGCAACTTCTCTGATGTCTGCATCTGTTGCCCCCTTTTTCATAGGAAGTTCCCTTTCAAATAATGTGAGCCGGAAGCCTCCTATGTGAGGTGATTGGCATCCTTCAGTCACTGCTGATGTTGGTGACACTTGACACTTCCTCTTTTTTTTTTTTTTTTTTTTTTTTTTTGTCAGGTAGGTAGAACGAAGGAAGTTTTTGTTTTCCTATTCATTGGTCAAGGCAGGAGTTCTGGGAAGAGTGCACTATCAATAACATATTGATAGGTCAATACATATAGGACTGGACTGGTACTCATGGGTTGGAAGCACCAACTGGGAAAAAGGAAAATACACTACCTAGGCTTTTGATTAAAGGGATGGGTGCCATTAGTAGTCCTCAGAGACTGGGATTCCTTGTATCCTAGCCATTCACATCTTCTCCAGAAGCAGCAGTTACCAGTCATTTGAGTCCAGTAAAAGAATAATGAGTAATAACCTCATTAAAGACCTGTGGTTTGTGAAGGGCACTGAAAATAGAAAAAGCCAGGCCTGTGATGCTCCACCAAAAGTGCTGGGCACCACTAGTTACTGAAAGCAAAATGGGGACACTGTTCGCTCCAGCACTGACTAGACCCTGACCAGGGGGTGGAAGGCTGTTCCTGGCAGTGCAGCAATTTGAGGCAGGAGGGACTGAAAAGCCCAAAGAGTTTTCACAGATCTCACTTGCACTTAGTTAACAGTACGGTCTGATGGGTTATTAACCTAGACATACGTAATGCAAGGCTGCCAGGAGCCTTTCATAAGTCAGTGGTAAAGAAAATAAATTTATTTTGGTGCTCAACAGTGTTCTGCTTGAGAGGTTACGGTTTCTTTTTGTTGTAATTTTTAAAATGTGTTATGTATATATCCAGGGACTAATGATGGACATGCATTGGCAGGGACACAAATGGCTCATAAATTATAACATAGAAACTGGATCATATGCTCTTCCTGACCTATTGTCCATTTCCTGGAAACAAAGTCTAGTGATAGATGCCTTGGTTCTGAGTTAACAAACATGTGCCCAGGGGCTCCCACTGAAACGGGGCTGGGCTTTTGCAAAGTCTATTTATTTACTAAATAAGAATAAAGCACCCAGGAAGATGTTTGAAGATGTTAGCAATGCTTTTCATTAGCTGAGGATGGCATTCAGGTCTTGATCATAACATGTTTATTCATTAGTTTCAGTGAAATCACAGTCCTGTTTGCAGGGTGAAAGTAACAGTGAAAATGGATGGGGCAAAAGAAAAGGGGAAAAGGTATAGATTGTGTGTGCATTCACCCCTTACAGAAATAAAATAAAATAAAATAAAATAAAATAAAATAAAATAAAATAAAATAAAATAAAATAAAATAAAATAAAATAAAATAAAATAAAATAAAATAAAATAAAATCACCCCCACACACAAAACAAACAACAAAAACACAAAAAGAAACACAACCATGATTTCCTGTCTTATTAAAAACTAAACCAAAACAAAGTTACAGAAAATACACTGAAAGACAATAAGTTTTTTGCCTCAAATTCGTTACCAGTAACATTTGTCAAGTCTATCTCCTAGATACAGCTTAAACACTGTTTAGGTTAGCAAATCAATTTTCCTAGCTAATATACTTGAAATGTAGATGGATCCATTTGTTTCTATTAGGAAAAAAAAAAAACACACACACAACAAACAAACAAACAAACAAAAACACAATATTTTCAGTCCCGCTCAGTCTTCTTCTCAAGATTTTTTACTGTAAATTTCCATCGTCTATTGAGTTGACTTCTTATTTAATACATTCTTCCTTCTACCCGGAGGTACCAATTCAGGGAGCTGCTTGTCTCAGTACTTAAGCCTGACTTTATTGTCCTCCTACACCTATGCTGTGCTTACTGTCCGTCAGCCTGAAAGGGCTTTGCCCTTTGCTAGTGATCAGGAACTGCACCTTTCCCACCCCCCGGGTTTGGTAAAAGGCAATGCCCAGAACCTGCTTGTTTTGCTTCAAGAACCCCACATCAGGGACATTGTAGCAGGTCCTTAGTGGGAGTCCATGCAGCCTGGGGCTGGGAGGGCAAGAGGAGAGAAAGGGTCACTGTAATACCCCCTGCCATTGCCTATACAGCCAGTAACTGGTGAAAGCAGTAATGTAATGTAATAAAGACCTCCTGTTTCACAGAAGCTTCCTAGGGCCACGTGTGGTCTCCAGGGCAGGAGAGCAGCCCAGATAGCCAAGGAGCCTGGAAAGACCCCAGCGCCTCTTGGCTGAGATGCGGCCAAGCCCTCGGCAAGCTGATGGAAGGTAGATTCGGGCTGGGGAGGAGAGGGCTTCTCCTGCTGTCTTTGTTTCCTTTTCTAATGAAGAAGTCACGGTATTTCCACGACTGCTCCTGCTGCATAGCTGGGTCTCAAAGAGTTAAAATGAAGAGCAGCATGTGCACTTTTAAAACTACATGCGACAAAGTCCGGAGCTTGAAGTCCGGGTCCCTTCATCCCCATCCTCCCCGCCGCCCCCCTCCCCCTAGCTCCCAGCAATCATTTATTATAAAGGGGTTTTATGATACAAATTTGATAATCTCCCATACACATTGGCACTGTTCTAATTGGAGTTGTAAGCCCATAAAATTCAAACCCTTTGTTTTCATGAAGGCCACAAGGTTTTAAAAGATACTATTGTACCGCCTAAAACCCATAAAATTGTCACTAGGGACTGATTAAACAGTCCTGAATTGAAACAGTGCGGATTTTGTCTAGGTCCTTTTCAAGCACAACAATGCTCTTTTCAACTCCCAAGACAAAAGAAGGTTTAAGGAGCGATTCTCTGGGAGATTCTTCTAAGATAACCCCATCCATATGGGAGACAAGGTGGCCAGCAGCTGAGACCAAAAAAAAAAAAAAAAAAAAAAAAAAAAAGAGGGAAAAAGATAAAAAAGATTTCGGATGGCAGGAGGAAAAATAAAAGGAAGAGGGGAAAGACAACAACAACAATAAAAAAAAAAAAAAAAAAAAAAAAAAAAAAAAAACAGGTGACACGGAGGCTGTATTCCCCCGTGTCCGAAGCGCGGCCCGGCCTGCATCCCCCTTGGCACCTGGTCCCCCGGCCGAGCGTGGCGGTGGGACGGTGCTGGGAGGGGATTTGGATGGGAGGACCCCGCGGTTCCATCCTGTAGCTGGGTCTCATCCTTCGGCACGGGGTCAGGGGCGACTCCGAGTCGCGGCAGGACCTCACGGAAGGGATGCGGCCGTGGGGAAGCAGGGTTAGGAGCCACGAAGCATCCCCCCGAAGCACCTCGCATCCCTGCCTGCGGGAGCTGCCCGGGATGCGGTCACTGCACGGCACATCCCAGGGGCAAATCTGGGAAGTTGCTGTCTCCCGGGAAAAACAAACCAAACCAAAACAACAACAACAACAAAAGCTTCTGCGGGTCCCGCTTCTCGACATTTCCTCGACGAGCATCAGTCCCCGCGAGGTCTTCACCCGCAGATACTCCCTCCGGGTTCTTGGTCTGCGGCTCCCGCCAGAGGGGTGGATGCTGTGAGTCTAGTCCATAATTGAAGGAGACCTGGTTTTTCTATTTTTATTTTTATTTTTATTTTTGAGGGGTTTTCCCCATTCACAGTTAGCAGGACTATTATATGACTATTTTTTTCCCCAAATAATAAAATCAATAGTTCGTCCAAGCGTCTCAAAGCACAACTCTCAGGCCGTTAAAAGTCTTCACTGTTTTCTCTTGGCCATCCTTCCCGAGCCGATTTGCAACAGATGTGCACCAACGGGAAAATTTGCTTACTCCTGGCCTTAGAGGCTCTGAAAAAGACAGCAAGCAGCTGCTGCTCTGCCGGAGCCAGCGGCCCCGGGCCCGCATAGCAAACGGCACCTGCAGTACCGTAGGGTGCTCGCCCCAATTTTTTTTTCTCCCTTTGTTGGCTTATGTGGGTAAAATAGAAGAAATAGTGGGTGAAATTCCGCTGGCAAGAGAAGCTTTTACGGCGCAAGAGGTAATCCAAAACGAAAGCCCTAATCGTCAAAAATACACTTCTCCGCCGGGAAAAAAAAAATAAAAAAAAATCGCCCCAAATCATTTTATTAGTCACCGGAAGAATAAACTATCTGCAAATAAACTAGGTCGCTAGGATCATTATTATTATTTTTTATCAGGGAACCCTCTCAGAAAGAAACAGGGGGAGCGGAGGTTTTACAAAAGCCGTGCCCGGGCCCCGTGCCCCCGGGCGAGCCGGCGGAGGAGCGGGCAGCCCAGGCGCCCCCGGGATGAGTCCGGCCCGGAGGGCGAGGCGCCGCTGTCACCAGCTCCAGGAGACGACGGCGGGGTGCGCTAAGTGCTGGTACGCGGGGAAGACGCCCAGGGCGGGCGGGCAGGCTTGGTAGCCCTGGACGGAGAGGGCGGCCTGGGCGCTGCAGCCCGCCAGGGCGCAGCCCAGCTTGGGGCGGGCGGCGGGCGGCGGGGGGCTGGCGGGGCAGCCCCGGCACGGCTCCCCGTCCCGCACCAGCACCGGCACCGGCACCAGCAGCCGGCGCAACAGGGCGGGCGGGCGCGGCGGCGGAGGGCTGCCGGGCCCCTCGCTGCGCGCCCGCTTCATCTTGTAGCGATGGTTTTGGAACCAGATCTTCACCTGGGTGGGCGTGAGGCTGAGCAGGCGGGCCAGCTGCTCCCGCTCCGGTGCCGAGAGGTAGCGCTGCTGCCGGAACCGCCGCTCCAGCTCCAGCGTCTGCGCCTTGGAGAAGAGCACCCGCCGCTTCTTTTTCTTCTCGGCCTCCGAGCCGCGGGCGGGGAGCGGCCTTTGGGTGGAGTCGGGCAGGCTCAGCTCCGGGCCGCTCTCGTCGGAGGCTGGGGACAGCGAGGAGTTAGAGACAGGGGGTCCCCGAGGCCGCCTCGCCCCCCGCAGGGACAGCCCTGGCCGGGCTAATCCCGGTGGCAGGGAAGAGGTCGGGGCTAACCCCCCGAGCGGGATGAACCCACTACCCCTGCGCGCAGCCCCGCACGGCCGAGGGGCTGGCGGGAGCTGGCCCAGGCCTAATGCGGGGGCTCGGGCCGCCAAGTCGGTGTACCGCCACTTTTCTCCGGCTGCTCCACGTGTAACTAAGCCCGGTGGGGATCCTCCGTCCGGCCAGCGGACGGGCTCTCCCCTTACCACACGCCTGTATGAAGCGCTGTACTGCTGCGGCACGATTTGTAGGGGGGGTGGGTGGGGGGATAAGGGAAACGTGCCGCCTAGCCGGGGGCTTGAGCCGGAGGCTGCTCTCCTCCGCGGTGGGAAACGCGTGGAAGGACGCGGTCGCGCCCAGGGCGCGCTCCGTGGCGGCCCGGAGAGGTGAGGCACTGGGCGTGTGCTTTCCTCTAGGGTACTTGGGATGACCTGAAAGCCCTCCAGCGCAACAAGGCAGGGTTTCTTGCAACAGTGAAACAGGAAAAAAAAAAAAAAAAAAAAAAAAGGAAAAAAAAGGAATCCGAGAAGCGAGCTTAAACGGTAAATGCAGAGAGACGGGCGGACACAGCCTGAGGTTTAGCTTTCTGCCACAGCCGGGAACATGCACAGACCTAGGGGAGAATATCTTTTCTCTCTTAAGCTCGTGGCTGGGATGTTCCTGCTGTTTCATTGTTGCAATTCAGCAATATTCTATAAAATTCCCAGCCTGGATTCCCCCGATCCTGTAGGCTACGCACGCTGGCAATTCACTTCTTCGCATCTTCCCCAAAGGAACGGGGGAACAAATAAAAGAGAGCTGCATGGAGATGGCGAACTCCTGTCCGTTTCATACTCACAGGGATAATGATTTCTGTCTGTTTCTATCCACCCTCCGTACGACGAGCCGGCGTAGTTCTCCGCTGAGTGGTGGTGGTCGGAGGCTTGCTTTATGCTATGTGCATCCTGCTCTGGTAAATCCAAAATGCTCCTCACTGTAAAACTGATCCTGCCAGATGTGGCCATGGTAGGTTGTGCCCACACCCCCAAAAAATATCTTCCCAAAGCTCCAAACCCCCTCCCTTAAAAACTGAGAGGAAGGGACTGCGCCCAGTTACTGGGGAATCTCCGGGCTCAAGAGGACCTTCCCTTCCATCGCCACCTAACCCCAAATATTAGTGTCGTTTACAGAGGTGTCCTGTTTATATAAACAGTCCTCCCCACTGCAAACACTGCCTGCTTTCAAACCGTCCCTGTCTATAGGATGCTAAGTACCTGAATTAGTCAAGTGCTAAAGCCCTAATGGGAGTAGGTGTAACCCCCCCCTCCCGCCACCCCCATGAGAGAATAACCCGTTACCTCCCAAAGACAGCAGGAAACAGGCTTCATCATTACATATTCTGTCTGATTAGCCAAAAGTGGGGACAGATAATGGTAATTGTTAGCAGTGAATAACATCTTGGGTGGCATGTGGATGACCAACAACCACCCCCCTCCATCCGCCACCAAAGCCACCAGCGTCCCTTCTATCCGCAGACAAAGTGAATCCTCCCAGGACATCCGCAGAGCCTGCCGAGAGCCTCCTCCCTGCTTCTCCCTCTTTATTCCTCTCCCCCCCCCCTTTCCCTCTCTTTAAACCTGGAAGGAATTTAAGTTGTTATTTGTTTTATTTAGCCGGGCTGTTTGCTGTGCTACCTCCACTTCTCCCCTTGCCATTGACAGGTTTCCGACCCTCAGCCCAGGATTTTTCACACCTCGGCGGTGCCCTCCGCGGGGAAGGCTGGTGTTTGTGTGTGTGTGTGCGTTCAGGGGATGGGATCTCCGTTTTTGTTGCCTCTGCGGAGCATGTTGTTGATGTAAGGTGCACCTTTTTCTCGGGGAGGGTACTGGGGTGAGCTTGGCTGCGGAAACACGGGGAGCCCGATGCGTTCGGTCCGTGAGTGAAAACCGGGGTGGTGGAGATTTTGTTAGCATCGCTTTGCGTTGCGCTAACCCAAAGAACATCCCCTCGGGCGCTGTGTGTGAGGGACTGAAACGATTCCAGCTGGGAGAGAGGGAGAAAAAGATCAAACGCGGCGCGTTTATTTATCCGCGCGTCTCGCGTCCCCGCCAAGCGCCGCTTCATCTGCCAAAGGCAGGAGCAACCAAACCCGGCGCCCCGGATCCCCCCTTTTTATTTTCTGCTCCTGGCAGGAGGGGTGCGGCCGGCGGAGGGGACAGCCCCGGCGGCATCACCTCCGCGGTCCCCTCCGCGATGCGCGGGGCAGGAGCCTCCCCGCAACCTTTCTCCGGGCGGCCCCGGCCCCTCGCCCAGCCTCGGTGAGCGCAAATGGCACCTCCCGCTCCACTGCTCGCCTGCAGAACCGCAGTGGCAGGGCTCGGGGCTCGGCCGCAGGGCAGAGACACAAGCGACAGCAAGGCACAGTGGGGCTCAAGCCGAGATACAAGAGACCGGGGCGCCCCCCGCCCATCCCCACCGCGCCCGCCGTTCGGGATGCGCTGGGAGCCGAGCCCGGGTGGATGGAGGAAACCTGGCAGGAAAGGGGGCTTGAACGGCGGCCAAGGTGCACACAATGCAGCCCTGTCGGGGAAATTGCGGGAAACCCTGCGACGCACTGCGCGCCTCGGAGCGGCGACCCAGATACGCATGCAGATACGCCTCTAGCCGGCCGCTTTGTTGGTTCAGATTTCCCTGTCCAAACAGACATCTCTAACCCATTGTGTATAGATTATAGTTATCCATCCCCTGCTCTCGCCCCCCGGCCCCGTTCCCCGCCTGCCTCCGGCCGCCGCCGCCCCTCCCCGCCCGGCTCCGTGCGGCGCTTCTGGAAGCAGTTACACTTCCCCGTGAAAATGTAAATAGAGCGATAATGACAGCGGAGGGGCGAGATTTATATCGGAGAGATTTGTGGGCGAGATGAACAGGGCACAAGGCTCCATTTGGCCAACTTCCTGCATATTTCTCCAGGACTGGACAGGCTCCATATAAACGATTCCCAGGCCGTGATTACTGCAGCCACCTATCAAGCGTGCCTGGTGACAGTAGTTATCTTCCTCGCTTGGAGCACAGCCTCCCAGCCGTCCTGGGTGGTCGGAGCGAGGGGAGCACAAATACATGCCAACTGCTAGGCCGTGAACAAAAGGGAAATGTAGCCCTATGTCCCGGACCTGTTGGAAGCATTTGTTCCAGTCAAGATTTTGCATTTGTTCAGATCTGGAATAATAGGTGATTGACGCCTTCCCACAATGTGCTTTAACTCTCCGGGATAAATCGGAGCTTGTTCCTTGTTGTCATGGTTTTCAATAGGGTTCAATGGGATTGAACCACTATCGACTCTGCTTTACGTCTCCGGCAGCCCCGTCCATACAAATTTATTAGTTATGTCTTTTTAAATGAGATTAAATTGAAGCGACGTGGCTGTCCTCCGCGGAGCGGCTCCTCCCGCGGCCTCTGTCGCCCCCCGGTCCCCCGCTCCCCGTGTCACCGCCGGGGCAGCCGGCGGCCGGGGGTGGGGGCGTCGCGGGTCCTGGGCCAGGTAGGGACGCATTCACCTGCCGGGCAGCGCCGCTGCTGCCCTTCGCTTCCTGACGCCCCCGGGAGCAAAAGAGGCCAGGAGTGCTTATTAATATCTTGACCCCGCGGGCAAACATTTGCTGAATGCCTGCGCTTGGAGCTTGGCTTCGGGGGGGCGGCGAGGGGAGGGGCGGGGGCCGTCGTTCAGAGCCACAAACTTATACAGTATCCGAGGTGGCTCTTAAGGGGAGTTTGCCGAGGACACTCTAAAGAAAGTGCAAAAACTTTGCAAGGAAAAAAATCGGGAGGAGAGAAAGAGAGTCTACTTCAGTGACCTCTCTTAGCCTTTTAATCTATTTAACATCCTAAGCCCACACTGATGTGTAGAAATAAGTAAATGGTACTCTTCAAGCCTTAAGAGCTCTTCAGCATCAAATATTTGCACTTACTCTTAGAGTTTTTCTCAAATAGCACAAGACACATTCTCCTTGGACGAGCCGAGCTATCTAAATATACCTACGCATTGTTATCTGCGGGAAATAGTTCTCTTCAAAGGCAGAACGTAACAACCTGAAATGTTTCATGTCTTGTTTTGCTTGGGACTGACTTGGACACTTTTCAGCTCCGGCTGCCCGGCCCCATTTCGAGGTCCGCCGGGTCACGTTTCACCCCTCGACGGACGCGACGGCCCCGGGCCCGGAGGAGCTCTGTCCTCCGCGGGACCCCCGCCGTGGCATCCTTTAACCGAGAGGCCCGTCTGCTGCTGCCCCCTTCGCCCCCCAGCCCCTCGGTGCCCCTGAACGGCGAGCGCCCGGCACCCCCTGGGTGCCCTACGTGGGACCGAGCAGGGTGGCTGCGAGCCCCCGATCCTCTGCAGGGACCCCCTCCAACGCCTCTGAATGAATTTTCGCTTTTCCTAGAGGGTAAAGAAACAAACAAGTAAAAATATTAAAAAAAAAAAAAAAAAGAATAAAAGAAAGAAAGAAAAGTTTATTTGTTTCCATGTTATTCACAGAGCGCTTTTTCATCCCGCACGCCGACGAGCGTGTTTGGTTGAGGCTCAAGGGAAAAAGGGCCGGAAAAGCAGGGTTTCCAGCCCGAGATGTGGCCCTGCCCTTCTGGGATATCCTGGGACTGGCTCGGACCTGCCCCGCTCCCGTCGGGGTTCCTGCCGTGCTCTTGCCTTGCTCCCCTCCCCACCGGTCCCGCCGGTCCCTCTCCAGCCGGGGAAGCCGGGCTGCTAAAAACACCTCCGACCACCTGAGAAAACGGGGACTTTTTCTCTCTTGCCCTCTTTTATTTATTGTGCGCAGTGGAGGCTCGCAGAGCAGATTGCCCAGATCGATGGACACGGGGTGCGCGGGTGAAATTTTCGTGACTGTGCGCCTCGGCAGAGGAGGGGAAAAATAAAGATTTGCATCAAGAAAAGCGGCATTCTGGCTTTAGCCGATGCAGTTCCAGCTCCAAGGAGGAGCTCTCCATAGCACAAACCCAGACGAGCGAGGGGCAGTGCTAACAGCGTGGAGAAGCCGCCTTGCTGTGAATTTTCCAGGCTACTTTAGCAAAAGCTACCGAGACTACGCACCTCGGCAGGCTGGTGACCGGGCAATGAGGCATGGAAAATGAATGACTTTGCAAATAGCACAAAAAAGCCTGGCAAATGAATCCCTCACCGAGAGCTTCCTTTTCTTTAGAATACGGGATTTTAAAATTTCATTCTGTACACAACATATCTGTGAGATGTTACACTGAGAACTTTGGCTTCACTAAAAGGAAAACCTGATTTCACAGAATTCAATGTGAATTGTAGAGTTGATTTTAAAAAAGACAAGATTCCACCTTTATATAAACAAAATAAAATATATATATAAAAAATATTTACTTCATTTTTTTTTTTTTCCAGTAATGAGAATTCTCACAACTTTACAGTTTTCTTTTGTCATCGCCTGGAAATAATACCTTTCCCTCTCAACAACTAAGCAGCTTTAACTTTGAATCTTATCGTAAGCTCCTGTCTTTTCTCTTTGCAGCTGACATTCATTATGGTACATTTTCTGATTAGGGCAGTATTGTGAAAGGAGTGTAGTATTCCCTACAGGAAGGATTGGTTTCCGTATATTTGTCTATATTGCATTTGTCTCTCTTTCTCAGTAGAGTATGTTGTTTATTTTTGGCTGTAGCTTTTTCCACTTACTAAAACTTCCTAACAAGCTACAACTTTTTTTTTTTTTTTTTTTAGCTCCTTTATTTCTTTTCATTACTATTCCCCAACCTAAGTACATGCATACATCAACCTCGACCTATCAAAAACCTCAGCAAAATTTAATTATTATTCTTTCTTTCGTGGTTCTTTTGAAACTTATTATTTTCTGCTGCATTAATTTCCACTCCACCTAAATAGTGACTCCCTCTCCTATCGGCCTCCTTTTGGTTTTACAGAGCTCATTTATTAAAAATAAATAATTTTTAAATCTGATGCATACAAAGCATGTTATCCAAGGCTTACACTTTCTCTGAACCCCTAAATTTTCTGTTCTGCATTTAAACAAGAGATATTACTCCTTGCAACAGGGATTACCCACACCACTAGAGGATTCAGGATTGAGCTTTTCATTTGCTCTGTGTGATCATCCTGGAGGATTTTGCAAATGGACTGCAAGCAAAGCAGCAAGGGACAAGCTCTCCTTGCCCCTCTTTCCTCTGCGATGAGTTTGTGAGGAGGCAAAGTGGTGTGGCTCCATGCAGTGAGGACATGAGCATGCCTTCACACTTGCCTGTGCTTTCCTCCCCTTGGGCTCCTTTGACCTCAGATTATAGGAAAGGCTGAAGGGATGGGAATTTTCATTTTCAGCCTGCATAACCTTCCAGCTGAAGGGCAAAGGACTTGATCCCAGGCCCAGAGTGCACTACCACAGCTGAAGCCTGCAGGGACCTTTCCCCTCCCTGTTGTAGCACATCTGTGCAAGATGCTCATGCTCAGGGGTCTAGGTAGTACGTCTGGACCACAGAGGACTGATGACCTTGAAAGGGACAGGACTAGAGCAGAGGCTGTGACCTTGTCCCAGTCCCCCTGAGAATTTAGGCACCTAACTACTCCTTCATTTCAGTGGGCACGAGATGCCTAAAGCCCTTTGAGAGTTTGGCTTCAAAACTGAAACAGATGGTGCTAGGAAAATGAGGTGCACAGTAAAACAAAAACACAGCCTTTAAGCAGTTGAGAAACTGCAATAGAGGACAGAGTTGTCCCCTAGGGAAGCTGTACTGTTCACCAATACCATTGTCTTCAACAAACCTTCACAAAGGCATGAAGGCATTTTGTCCTTTGAATGATTGCAAAAGTTTATATTGGATTTTAGTGCGTAACTCTTTGTCCTGCACTGTAACATACCAACTGCATTTTAAGTAATTGTTAAATTCTGATAAGTGTTCTTCATTGGCCAAATGTTATTAAATTCTGATATATAGCCTCTATTAGAATAAAACTGGCAGCCAAAATTATAAACTTAAAAAAGTTCTTTTTATCACTTTTATAAGATGTTATTTCCTTCCTCTGTGATGTGCCAAGTCACCCAGAGATATCAGTACTTTGGCTGGGTGCATGATAGCTGGCTGCTTGTCACATGTGCTGACTGGCTGGTAGGCTGCTGCCAAGCCAAATATTTGTTTTCTGTTAGTCAGCCAATAATTTGGGCTTTCTCTCAAGCCATTAGGTTTCACAAAACTCCTGTGATCATAATTGATGTTGAGACTTCTGACCATCTATTGAAATTGTTTGAGACTTTTTTTTTTTTTTTTTTTCCAGATGACATGCAGAAAATAAGATTGTGTGAGCCTTGCTCTTTAGGAAATTGGGCCAAAAAGGCACTTACTGCTCCCAGCTGCAAATGTGAGAGAAAAGGTGTCTGATGAAAATCAAAATGTTTCCAGAATGGCAAGATTTATCTCTGGTACTGCAGGTAAAAATATATGAACACAGAAAGTCCATGTTAAAATTGCAGTCCACAGTTTCTTGCCACCCTTGAGCTGAATTCTGCTTTCACTTGCACACTATTGACTTTTAAATTGTTGAGTGAAGTTACTGCTGCCTCAAAGAGAACTGAGCTGGGTGAAGCAGTGCTTGCTCTGTCACAGCACACAATAAATGGCAGAGAGGCTCTGGCTGTGCAAGAAGTTACGGTTCTGGCTCTCACTGTGTGGGGGACTTTACAGAGGAATCACTTCCAGTTGCTGACAATAGAAACAGTTATTTATTTATTTATTTATTTATTTATTATTATTTATTTTTGACTGTGCATGGCCCCAGACCCCAAATTCAAATGTCCCCGCTTACAAATGTAATTTGAAGTCTGCACTTGAATTGTTCAGCTTTGCCCTGACTTGATATTGGGCTTTTTTGTTTTGTTTCGTTTGTTTGCTTTTGTTTTGCCCTTACAAATATAAGTAGTAAGGAAGATTATTTTGGGTTTGTGCAGCACGAAGCTGTAGCATATTTTCATATGAAACAATCTTTCAAATTGATAATCATCTACCCACACACATCCAAGTTTATGTACTTTATACATGGAAGTGTGTATATACACTTTTGGTGCTCATTATTTAACATAATAATAGTCTTTAAACTTCACAGTAGATGATTTATTTTCCTTTCTTCCTCAGAGTCTGTCTCCACAGCTCTCTTCTGTTTTTCTTCCCTTCTCTCAACCCACATTTTAGCTTTTGTTTTTTTGCCTCCATTTTTCTTTCTTGACAGCTTTAATTTGAAATCTTATTTGTGATTGTTTTCTCACAGTAACATCAAGTGTTGTATATCCTCCATACTATCAGAGCTTACATTAAGAAACCATTAGGTTATATGACAATTTTTCAATCCTGCTGCAGTTTTTAAAATGCTGTTTAGTCACCAAACTGAGCAGCAAAGCATCTGAAGATCCTCAAAACAATCCCAGACTCGAACACTTGATTACAAGAAAATAGCTGGAAGCCTGTCTCCAGACATGACTTATCTGAAATGACTTATCTTGTGATCAGGGAGTTTGGCCTTGGGCCTAATTCTGTTGTCATTATGCTTTCTTAGCCTCAAGGGGCAATGAGGATTCCAATGAGGCAGATAGAGTTTGGGTCAAGTATAGATTTGTTTATTTGAAACAGCTGGCCATCAGTTTATGCAGCTACTGTCAGGTATGGTGAGAAAACAAATGTCTCCCCAGGGGATTTTCTCAAACCTTCTTTTGTGCAGTAATTATCAAAGTCCAGCTCTAGCAAGATAGCTGTATAGTCTGACAGAGTACAGGTTAGATGAGAACGGAGGACGTTTAAAACCTTTTTAGTTCTCCTGCTCCAACCACATGGTTTTGCTTCCTTTATCTATTTATGTGTCTATAAGATGATGTCAGATTTTATTAAAGCATCTCATACAACTGCTGTGGTTGTGCATTGTGTAACTAGCGAGTATTCTTATAGTGTGTTAATCATATGAAATGCTGTCAAAACCTCTAAACAGGCACTCAGGACAGGTATTCATAATGGACTCACTACCTGACCCACACTACTGCAAGCTTCTGATCCAGACTTCTGTGTGCAGTGTGCTTTTGTTCACCTAAGCTATCTAAACTGTTGCAGTTCTTAAGGCAGAGAAGTTATGAATCACGTGAGGAAACAGCTGCTGCAAGAATGTTTCAGAAGAAAATGTATTGGGGTATTTTGAGGTTTTAGTCACCTGCAGACCCAGTGACATAATACCATGTAACTGCTTCCAAAATGCCACTGTTGAAGGTCCCGTAAAAAGTCCAGGAGTGATTTCTCATAAAGTTTTCATCCAGGCAGTAACACGGTTAAAAGAATGGAGATAGTAACATTTACTGATGTACAGAAATTAACAATGTGGGAAAATACAGTGTGTTTTTCCACCACCTGCACTGCAGTTCTCTACACTCCCTGCTTCAAGCTCAGCTCCACGGTGATGTATGGCTGCTGAGCTTGTGCCGCAGTGCCTTGTGAAGGCTAATGTTCATGAATACTCACATACTTTCAGGTGTGTGTGTGCATTTTTGGCTTTGAGTGTACTTGTGTGATGATTTGGAGTCAAGCTGACTACCCTTGAGGTTGTAGTGGGCAGGAGCAGCCTGCACTGGTGAGCAGTTTGAAACTCTGTGGATGCCAAACCAGGGCAGTCTGTCTGCTTCTGGTCCTACAGAACCAGACAGAAATTCCCCCAGCAGGCTTCACAAAGATGCTGGCTCATGCATCAAACAAGTCCTAAACACACAGGGTAAGTGAAAATGGGAGGAGAGAGTGTCAGGAGGCAGGAGGAATACACAGTAACTAACAGTGAATAAATGGCTACTGACCCTCACCATCTCTGCCCTCCTTTTCAAGCTGTTCTCAGAGAAAGGTTGGATATCAGCTGTTTTCTTCCATATACAGAGTTTTGAACTCTGCTGAAGTATCTTATAATTTGTTTGCTGATCAGTTGTGTGCTGACATCCTTCCTAAATTAGAATACTTGTAAGTAGTATCCCTGGCCATCTTGTCTGTGATAATCTCTCAGCTTTCTGCAGGACAAATACTAATCACTTTTAAGACGTATTGGTCAGTTCTTCTGTTAGTCAGAATGATTTACATCTGGGGTACTGCAGCTCAGTGAAAATTCTTACTGGAATTCTCAAAATATTTCCAAAATCAACTTCAGAAATATCCCTTCTTGCTTCAGGTCTTGGGCATTGCATACACACACACGCACCCACCCACCAAAGAAAAACAAATCAAAACAAACAAACAAAAAAACACAACTCCAAGACTTTCTCCCTCATACAGCAGTTCTTAAATGTCCTGACAGGAAGGAAGAACAGTGGATGATTAATTTTAAAACAAAACATTCCTGCCAGCCCTCTGCAGCTAAATGGAAGCTGTGGTAACTGAGGCATTTATGGAGAAGATTTCAAAGTGAGATATATTTATCACATGACAACACTCTATTACCAAGACATTTTGTGGTGTACCTTTAATAATGAGTAACCTTTGTATAATAGTTTTCATATGATGGAATTTGTTACAACAGTGAAACAAAGCTGCTTTACTATTTCTGGAGCAGAGACATTCCAATCCTTTTTTGATATATATATTTTTTTCTTTTTCTTTTTAATATGCTTTCTTTCCTTGTTCCTCATTCAGTCAGAAAAAGTATCCATTGATTAACAATACAGTTAAACTTCCACCTCATGTAATCATTTATATTATGCTCAACATCAAACAGATTTACGGAATTTAAAGTAACATTTAATAATACCGGGTTCAGGAGGCTGACTTCTTTTGTGAATTATGATCTATTGCATTGATTTAGTAGTCATTTAGGGTTAAACAGTCAGCATGATATTGTATGATCCATATTTAATTTGATAAGTATTTCAAGTTTGCTTAGAGCAGCAGCTGTTTTATTTTATGTATTTAATCAGTGTTTTGTAAAGTTATGCTGTGCTTTGGTCCATAACAAAAGTTTATTTTAGAGTAGAAAAAAGTTCACCTGTGCTCAAATCATTGTATTATGCATCCTATCATGCTTTACCACTGAGGGAATTGCATTTGCAAATAGAAGGTAAAAAAGGAATAACAAAGGAGAAAAGGAAAACAGTATTTTTAGTGCCTTATCTTGCAAACACATATCAAAACACAAAAGGAAAAACAAAAAAAAGATTGTAAAAGGAGCTTGGGTGCTGCTTCTTTAGAAATCACAGTAATTTGTATCTAGCTCCCAGCTGACAAGCACAACTGTGTCTTGAGCTTAGACTTTAACCAGAGGGAAGGTAGCAGCGCCGATACTGCCTGTAGACACTGGGGGCCACGTGTACAATGGCTGAAAGAGCGACCACCCAAAGTGACGCATTTCAGTATTGAGGATGCACAGAGACCTGTATCAGTTGACCTCAGCCTGTGACCAGCAGAGTAAAGAGTCACTAACTCAGAAAGGTAACTCGGACCCTGCTTTTCAATGGCTTTGGGAATCATCATAAGCACCTTATAACAAATGCAAAACTTTCTCGGTCACCAAGTGCAACTGAGATAGGATTGGGAGCCCGAGGGGGGGGGGGGGGAGGGTGTTTCTGTAAGCAACCCCCCAGCAGCAAGCAGAACCACAGCTGCGCTTGCAGTATGGCGCTGTCTGAAATACCATGCAGCAAGCAAGCTGGAGTGCCAGGAAATACTGCAGCTTTCCTTTTAAAAGTGTATCTATGCACCTTCTGATTGCTTAGGTCACCAAAATCAGGAATCTCAGGCTCTGTGATCAGGAGTCTTTCCATCTTGAGATGGAAAAACAGGGGAGAAATCTAATTTGTGCAGTGGCAGCAGGACAGTAACAAGATATGTTTTGAAACCCACAAGGGCAGACTTTAAGCTTCCTTGCACTCATAAAGGTATTTTTTCAACTGGATACTCCCAGGCTACTTTTTCACACTCTAAATAAGTATTCAGCTTGGGATGCAGAGAAAAGAGACTGCTTCATTTAATTAATGTTATAGTTTATTATGTATTTGTGTCTAAAACCCTCCTCAGAGGGTTTTAATTTGTTTGGATGTGACAGCTGTATTGCAGCTGCAGCCAGAATATTCTCTGTCTTTCTTTAGTGTCAACAGCAACATTTTTAGAGATTTCCTGTACTGCCTTGTTTGCCTCTTTTATTTTTTCCAGCTTTTATTTTATGAAATTAATCTTTGTATGCTGAGTGTTTAAGTTTGTGTTCTTCCTGCCTCATTTTTTGATCCTCATACACTCTGGTTTTTCACTTGTGCAGTAACCACCACAGCAACATTTTCCATTTTCCTCTTCCAGGTCCAGAAACTCAAGGTCCATAATTTGATTATCACTGGCCTGTGAATTGTGTTCTATGTTTTGGAGACCTCACCTAGTCATAAGGGGCCTGGCTCAGAGCATCTTCAGATTATTCTTCTGCATCTCCAGTCCAACCACACAAGTTATATGAGCTATAAAACAAAGTAGTACAATACAGAGCTAGAGAATGGATACTTAGTCCTTTGTGAAGAGGTTATATTCACTGGCCAGCATGAAATTTAATGCATTTATGCAAGGTGTCTATGACAACCTGAAACACCAAAAATCAATATTGACTAATATGCTACCAATACTCTTTTAAGTAGTGTCTTCTCTTCAAAGCAAACAAACAAATAAAAAATCCACAAAAAACAAACAAACAAACAACAAAAAAAAAAACACCACAAACAACCCATAGCACAAAAGGTAAAACCTAAATAAAGTGCAGCTAGACCTGTGAAAGCCAGTAAGTACTGAGGGTTTTTTTACATAAAGCCAGATTTAGAGTGTGTGTATATCTCTATATCTCCGTTGACTTTATGGAGCTACACTGATTTAAACCAGTTAAATTGCTGGCTCTAGATATTTTATTCTTTCCTTTATTGCCTTCCCATGCCAGGCTTACAGAACAGACACAAGAAATGAAGGCTTACAATGCTTGAAAATGAGAGGAAATTTTGCAGTGCTGGTTAAGTGTTTAACTGCTTGTCAAGGTTAACAATGTGTTTAGTGTGCACACATGAGGGAAATCTTAAACAAGTGGATTTACAGAAACAAGCCATTGTTAGACTGGGAGTATAAAGGTCTATAGCTGCAAGTTGGAAGATAATTGCTTGAAAATATTGCTTTAAAAATAAACCAAAAGCCTCTATCACCAGCTTCAGATAATGTCATGGGAACAGGCTGCATGCCAAAGAGCAGCAGGGAAGGTAAGAGCCAAAGCTCATTCCTCTGTGTCCAGCAGCACTCCAGCACTGACTGTCCAATGCCAGCCCAGATGAATGCCCAAGCCAGTCCCATATGGCCAGAAAATTACACCATGCAAATAAATAAAAGAGATGAGAATCAGGCCTTGCAGCAACTAGATTACAGGAACTTTGCAGAAAGATTGCACTAAATGGAAATTCCACTCTCAGTTCAGAAAATTTCCCTGCCCCCTTCTTTATTTTCTGCTTTTCCCTGTCACCTAAGGTGTGACCATCCCATGTCATGACAGCTGGGACACAGGTGGTAAGTGCCAGGTTACATCTTCTATAATCTGCAGTAATAAACTTGTGTGTCCATTCCTAAAAAGATGCTTTAAAGTTACACTTGTTATTAAAATGGTATAAATACATTTCAGCTGACAAGGGCCAAGTTTACATTGGCATTTTGGGCACGGAACCAGGAATAACAACATACTGAAAGCTGCAGGCTATGCACAGCCTGTAGGAATTTTTCTCCGGAGTGTACTGTCAGCAGGTTATGTCCATTCAACCAGTGGAAACAAGGACACTGTCAGGGCTCTGGCTTTTTTCTTTCCATTGTCTTCTTTCCATATTACTTGTCATCCCTTTTCTCCAAGAAAGCAGTAAGCTGCAAGAAAGCAGCATGATTTCTATGTCTGTAGCTTTGAACTTCTTTTCCTCTCCAGCTCTTTGCCTGGGGCATAATCTCAGACATATTTTAGCCTATTAAAGAGAACTACCATAATTAGCGTTCAACATCAATATATAGAGGAGTTACATGGTTCAAAATGATATAATTGCAGCAGAAACAATATATTACCCTCACTATAATCTTTGCTTAAGGTCACTACACAAGCAAATATTTTCAAGTACATTCAACATTTTTTTTTTTTCAGATATAATACAAAAAACATGCTATACTTTTGCCTCTAATCATGAGCTAATTATAATCATATTGTAATGGACAACCTGGCTCCTAATGTCCTTTTGGGGAATAATATCCTTCCAACACAAAAGTTGGAAATGAACCTTTTTTGAAAGCTGAGTTTCTTTCATGTTCATGTGATGTCAGGACTTGGGGCTTTAAAAGAAAAAATCAAATTACTATAAATCTGTGAGACTCACCAACCCTACAAAGGCCTCATCCCTTTGCTCTGACAATATAAAACGCCTTTCCAGTGCATCTGCACTGTGTTTGTATCCACTTTAGCATACTTTGATGTTCATTGGCAAAGCAAGGCCCTTAGTTTAAATAACAATCTGCACTTCTATCTTTTACAGTAATATACTATCACATTCCAGCCTTGAAGAATAAATATTGTTCAGAGGGCTCAAATGAAAGGGCAGTGGACAATAAGAAATATTGGCTGAGCCCTAAATGCCATGAATAGCAGAGATTTTTCATGGGAATCTGCTGCTTTGTACAGGAAGAAGTTGGTTGACGTTTTCCTGCAACTTGGCCACTAGATCCTGTTTAGAAAGATAGAAAGACAAACTGAGATGGTGGGTGATGTTGTAGTTCCTAAAACCATCTGTTGAGAAAATAACAATTCTTGCTATGCCTACTGGCTTGAACCAACAGCAGCAACATCAAATATTTCAAGGAATGAAGCTCAGATATTTTCCTCTGATAATCAGTCCCATGTCACTTGGGTTGTGAAGGAGATCAATCCAGTCCAACAGTGATTTAGAACTAAACAGCACTTTTTTTTTTTTTTTTAAGAATATCTTCAGTAAAATGAGTTGATGGAAACAGTTCTTCTTGTGGTGCATGGAAGTTTAATTGAAGCCAGTGGTATATGTGCCACTGGCTAATGCCCTTTACCAGGAATCGGTTCGGAGCTCAAAGAAGGAGGGCTCAGGGAAATGAATTTAGATTTTTATTGTACATGTTCTGTGCATAAATATTATGTTGCCTTTTCTAGAGTAGGCCAGCTGGCATAAAAGTAAAAAAAGCACCTAGACATTAGAGGCTCATACATCAGACAAGTAGGCAGTTGGACCCTGGACACGCAAAGTGAACAGTCTGTTTTCACCCTTACTGCAGTTCTTTGTTTGTAACAACTTGAAACATTTCATGGCAGCATAAAGACAACTACAGAGAAAGGGAATCCTAGAAGTGCTTGTTTTTAAAGTATCTTTTCTTCCCACACAAGGTCCTTTAAGACTGGCAAGTAAAAAGCTCTTGTCAGCCTTCCGTTCCATTTATTTCTATGGATCCACAATGTGCTCTCCCTCCATGCATCCTCCTGCAGTCCACTACTGGCTCTTTGTTGTCTGGAGACTCACTAGGATTCTAACATTTTACCTAAATTGCTCAGTGGAAAAATATCAGAATATTTCATTTCATCAGCTTGAAGTGCTTTGCTTCTCTACAGTTGAAACACTTCAATTCAGCTGTAATGTTTTGACTCTAGCAAAATAATAAAATACTCTAAACTGTACACACTGAAGTCAACACAAAAAGATTGAAGCTTGTTGTTGATGTCTTTTTGAGGTATTTCACGTCACAAGAAATTTTGCCTTTTTTTTTTAAGCAAGAAGAATTTTTTTTTTTAAAGTAAAGGAAACAGAAATTCCAAATTTTCTTCTGATCTAATAAAAATAAATATTGTCCAACCAGTGATTGTTCATACCAAAAATATGGTTGGACTATCACTGTAAGGCAGAGTTCGACAAGTTCCTATGAGACAACTGCTCTCCACAGAGCAGTTGAGAGATTTACCTTCAATTTTAAACATTATGGAAGTCTGTATTTTCCTTTGCCTGACTACACTCCTTTCGGGTTTAAAACAGTGCTTAAAACAGAAACCATCCAACAAAATGGACTGTAAAGTAACCTGATCTTTCATTCTGGACAGGTGCTTGCAGAGGATAGATACCTGAACACATCCAGTCTCCATGTGTCAGGATGAGATTCAAGCATACAGACATGATTTGTACCCCATGCACATTAGGATGCCACATGCTCCCATCTCTACTAGTCACAGGAAACCCCAGGAAACCTCTGGGCTTCTCCCACACACCAGACTACACGAGAATGGTCTTTCTCTTTTGCTTTAGCCTCATCCCCATCATGCTGCCCAAAGCCCCACCACCCAGCTCCATGCCATGGTCCCAGTGAACCAGCCTGCCAGAACACCTCTCCTCCTAGGCCCTGTGAGGGGCCATAAACTACTTCAGAACCAGAGTAAATTGGTATTTTTGTTTTCAGACAGGTAAAGCTACATAAATTAATAATTCAGGCAACCAGATTTGTCTCACAACCTCAGATAGACTGACCTGACACCACCAAGCCTTTCTAGACTTTTCTATCCAGAATAAATAAATAAATAAAATACTTCAATTTACAACAAGTAAATGAAGAGGACATAATATATGAAGCTGAGTGGTTGACTACAGCACATTAATCTTAAAAAAAGAGTGTGAAAGCCCTTTTTCAGGAGAATGGAAAAATGGCCATTATGTTTTTTCTCTGTTGGTTCACCCTCTTCTGATTCCATCATGATTCATCCCAACAAATATGATATAAGCTGCCTTAAAACACTATTTGCAGTTATAGTTTCTATGGGATCAGCACTGCTTTAAAATAAATTGGGCCTAATTTACCTTTGATTTCTGTTAGCCTCATGTCACCTTTCATGTCAAAAAAGCATATATACAAACAAAACACAAGCAGTTCTGAAGTAAACCTGGGAATGCTTAGGGATGCTATGACTGTTTTTTTTTTTTTAATTTTAATTTTAATTTTAATTTTTTATTTTTTTCCCCCTTAGGAAGAATTTTAGCAAGCCTAGGAGAGTTCTTGCTGTCATTGTCATTGATAGTGATGGGCCTTCTTGGCCGTTCAAGGTCACAGAAGTAAATGAAAAAGGGATATTGTGAACTTCTGCAACTCAACTGCCATTCCTTTCTTGATAACTGAGATTTTCAATATAACAGGTTGAGATCAAAGGAGTCAATGTAGCCAAAATTTTGTTCTGACTTCTGTAAGGTAATTCATGACCTTTGGAAGAGGAATCAGCTGAAGCATCAAAGACAGCAATAAGGAGGGAAATCTTTGTGCTGTGGATACAGATCACTGCTTTAAAATCTTACTGTGTCCAAAACCAGCCAAACATTGCATGGGTGAGAGAACTACTGAATATGAAAGCCTCAGTAGTAAAGTAAGGGACACTTCCTTGACTTGGCTCAAATCTTAATAAAATTTGTGGGAAACCCTAAAATTTCTTTCCCTGTTCTTGCTGGAAGGTCAAAACCTTTAAGGAGGAGGTGGTGGTGGAAAGTGAGGGTAAAGTAGGTGAATAAAGGCACAAAGCTGTCCAGAAGAGGGACTTCTGAAATATCAACTCCAACTGACACAGCATGTGTGTTATGTCAGCTTCACTCTCACATTGGCAGAAAGACCCCATTGCCAGCAAGAGGGCTGTGCTCTGGAATGCACAAAGGAAATGGAGGCTGTTGGAAAGAAACACAAGGTATTGAGCTCTGGGCATCAAGGGGGGGAGAGCAATACAGAGTACAGTCTGCATGTGCCTGAGCTGACTCTTCATGACTCATCATGGAAAAAAAAAGAGATAGAGAGGAAAAATCATCAGTTTCTTTCTTTTTTTTTTTTTTTTTTTTTTTTTTTTTTAAGTTTCCCTCCCATAAGCTGAACAGTAAACACTGGAAATTCTGCAGGGGAAAAAAAAAAAAAGGGACATTTTATGTGATTTTTTTTGAATTATTTTTTTTGCAGGAACATTGATTATTTATTTATTTTTAATTTAAAGCTAATTTGATTCTGCTGTAGCTGCATCTTAGTCCACCAAGACAGTATTTCAGGACTTATAGTATAGCAGCTATTTTATTTCCTATACTCACAGGGATTAGAATATTTTTCCTCTCAATAACTCTAGTCTTTTTCTGGGGCAGAAAGATTTTTTCATTGTCATCAAAATTTCTGCAATCCTTTAGTTTTGCATGTTGGCTGACAACATCAAAATCCCATTGTGGGATCCCAAGCAAATACAAGCTGTAAATGTTACCCATGGCCTGGACAGACTCTGAGAGATCTGGTGCTTCTACTGCCTGCAAATGAAGGACCATTTCCACCTTCTTCAGGAGAATCCAGGTCTCAAAATTATATGCATCTGCTGTGTAGCAGGTGTTCCTGGGCCCAGCACTTGTAGGATGGAGCAGATCCACCAAGCAGCTGGTGCATAGCTGCCCATCCTGTCTGCAGTACCCTCAGCAGGGTGTGTGCACATCAGATTTGTTGCATGTGCATAAGGCAGCCATACAGCAGGGCTGTGCTCAGTCTGACGCCTCCAGGCATGCTGTTTATACACACATATGTTTTGTCCAAGGCTTCCAAACATCTGGAAATTCTAAATAAGTGTCTAAATTCCATTTCCATCTGGAGATAATTTATATACAATATCATTGCTAGCTGTCATTCTTTTCCCTTATCTGTCTTGACTGGCAGGCAGGAATGAGAAAAGCAAGATGAATTATTTATAATCATTACTTCTGTTTATATTCTGCATAAACAGAGACATTTACAATCCTGCCACTTACCATTTCTGTGAAGCTGTGGGACAGACATTCCCACAGGAGCAGCATCGCCTTTGCTCTGCTTCCTCTGCTCACTGTAACCCCCTTGGTGCCCAAACACCTCACTATAGCTCCTGTACTCTCAAGCAGGCATAGAGCAAGGCATGCCCTTGCGGACATGGCAGGAGAGCATGTTACACCTCCTGGCTTTAACACCAACACAGAGAAGTGAGGCTCTGAGGACAGCACATAAGCAAATACATGAGCAGATTTTCAGGACCATTCTTTGCCCATTTTCAAAGCCTGCAGTCACAATCTAAACAGAAAATCGAGTAATACCAAGGGGCCCCCAGTTTGTATCAGAGCAGGGATTGCTACAATGCATTCCCACAGATCAGCGGTTCCAGCTCCAGTAAATATCGTATATTTGCCAGGTTAATCGTTTACAGGGAACTTGGCAGAAAATACTGTCCCTGTGAAGATCTGGCCTGTGTTTTTGCCTTCATGGCACTACAAACACTACGCAGGTATCTATCCCCCTCTAGAGGCAAAAGGCTGAAGCATCTGTGGCATGAGTAAAGGCACATTTGCTGATCTGAAGCAGCTGCAGTGGTCCAGACCCTTCTGCTTGTTCCAGGATCAATACGACTAATTTGCATTTCTTGCTGCCGAAATCCAATGCTTGAATCTTCAGCGCTTTCCGTCTTGAAAAAATCCTATACGCTTGTGTAAAGTAGATACAAAGCCACTGCCATTTCAGTGTGAAAGCAGATTACAGCCCTCCTCCAGATGGGTGTAAGAAACTATAAAAAAGGTAAAAAGCAGTGGAGAAACCAGGTTTATGACTCAGTGTCGACTGCACAGAAAAAATAAAAATAATTTACACTATAAATAATATTATATATATATATATAAATATTTGGTCTTCTCTGTTTTGATCTAGATAATACATCTCTTGACTATGTCTCAAACACCGCACATGGGTAGGTAGCACCACCTGTTACAATAGAGCTGCTCTGATCTCTGACCTCCCAGATAGAAAGAGTACCTCACAGGGCCCCTAGAGAGACACAGAAAAACTGTAGTTATCACAATTACTTTGCATGGACATCAGATTTCCCAGTACAGATGCAGAAATATGTTGCATGACTGTTATATGTTGCATATATGTAGCATGATTGTTGCAAACCCACCTGAAGACAATAGGCTGAAAAATAATAGAGGAACATGAAACTGTAAGATCTTTTACTCCATAATGTACCTCCCCTAAAACATATAAAGAATAATGCAATACAAAAATCACATTATTGTGTTTATTTTTATTTATTTATTTATTTATTTATTTATTTATTTATTTATTTTCCGAGAAGACAGTAGGGTGTTGAATTTAAGCTTTGGATTTTTATCTATCTACCTATTTATTTATTCTTTTTTCCTTCTTAAAGTTCTGTTGCAGCACATGAGCTCTCACTTATTCTGTTCCTCCACACACACCTATTTTGGGCCACTGTTGGAGACACGTTACTTTGGAGTGGTTGGACCTTTGGTCTGTTAGTGAATACTTCTTCCTATTACTTTTAAAAGCTCCAGTAAATGTAGCACCACTGAATCTGTGTACTGTGAGACCAGGAAACCATGAAGCTTCTTAAACCTTAAATGGAACCAAGAGAGGAAGCAGGAGCCTGTGATATGTCCCAACAAAGGCAACTCTGAAGGAAGAGAAGAGCACACACTGGTATGGTGCTCCAGCCTGAGCGGTCTAAAGAAAGAGTATTTTTGCAGTGGCTTTAGGAAAACTGTTTGCAGAATGTCTAGCTCTGTGAGATGATGGTTACAACCTGTAAATGCTGTTAAATCACCATTAATGTCAGCTTTTCTGAGGGAGGTTCACTTTTCTACTTTGCTACTGATTGGAATTTAATTCCTTGTTAATTTGGGGGTTTAAAACACAGTGAATCTTGTTTTATCAATGTTCTGAAGAACTTCTCTAGACTAGCTCTTTTGTGTTACTCCTCCCAAATTCCTGGACTAAGATTTCATAACAGTCCAGGAAGAGATGTTTGTAGGCTTTGAACCACGCTGCTTGTGGGAAAATTTGAATACTGACACAAATCCCAGAGAAAAGATGAAAAGCCTTTCCATTGATCTCAATAGGCTTACCGAGCTCTCTGGGAATATTAATTCTGGGAAATATCATGTACTTTCTTATCAGATTTCTTTGCTTTTATTTCAGAAAACCTTAGAAACTTCAGTTACAGGAGTTGCTGATCTACCACCTATTTGTAGGGAATTCTCAGTTTGCTGCTCAAGGCTGAGCCACATTTGTAACATTTATTTCATATTCACCATTAGGAGAAGTTTCAGTTAGACTTGAAGCCAAATAATTCAGAGGCTTTGTCAACATCTATTATTCAAGTGTAGGAAGATGAAACAAATTCTTTTTGATAGGTCAATCTGAAGGAGTACTTCTATGCCCCATTTAGTAGTGTATTTCTTCTCTAATACAGAATAAATTGTTTGAGTCTTTTCCTGCAGTATTTTTCCAGAACAGACATTAAAGTAGGTACAAGTTCATGGTCTGATCAGGGTTATGGAATTCCAGATTGGCCACAAAATGTGATTTTATATGCAGATGTTGGGGAGTGGGGGTGGCAGGGGGGGAGATCTTCAGAAAGAAAAATAAAAGAAAATAAAAATGTGTTCCAAATACACCTGCAGGGCTTCATTAATATGAATGACATAGGAAAACATTCACACTTACACATATACCTGCCATTAAGACTTTCACACGAAAAGCTTGAGCGCTTGGTTCCAAAAGGAAAAACAAGAACTTTAATTGATTATGACTTGTGGTGCTAGTTTAGCCAAAGGCAAAGTTGTACTTGGGCAGGAAACAGATTGCACAAAAACACGCTTTTTCCAAGCTGATCACATGTTCCAATCAGGAAATTCACTTGGTATTTGGTAGGAAAGACTACAATTTCTATGGATCTTCAGAGGAAAGCTAAGCTGAAAAGCAGTGATATCCTGCTTATGCAGTCTCCAGCAAAAACTCCAATCTTACTGCTTCTTTGTGATACCATGTTCTACAAAACGTTAAACAAATTTGTATGTGTGTATGTCCATATATATACATGTATATATAAAAAAGCTGTGAAAGAGGAACAAGAAAATAGAAAATAAAATTATCTATCGTACTAGTGGAAAGCTAAAAACGATTTTTTAAAGGTCAGATTGCATTAATTAAGAAAACTAAAGTTTCTTACAAAATAAATCTTATTTGATTTTCCACAAAAATAAAACATGATGTGTAAAAACAATTTTCTGGTGCTGTCTGAAGATTTTTGCAGGCCTCCGTATAGTGTAGGCTGTAACTTAGAGCAAGGCAACGCAGTGGCTTCTTCTCTTATACCACTTCTACGTTTCTCTGACCCCACTAGACTTGCAGGTATAAACAACATCTTACAGATGTGTGAGTACAGCTGACATTCATTGAAGCCACTGGAAGGGAGCAGACTTGAATTGGTAACATGGATGAGAAATTATGGGATAGTGTTAGAATTTCAAAGCTAAACTCTTCTTGGTTTCCTATTATAGTTGGATAGATAGATCCTTGTGGTAATTCAGCCTTTTGCTCTCTGGGAGGACTGAGTCCGCTGTGGATGATCCCTGATGTCTGTAACTGGAAACTTTGTGAGACACAGACAGTGTAGACCTGGCTCCAGCCATGCCTAACTCATACACCTGCCTGGCTGGCTGAATAGTGAGAGAGGGCGAGCAGGAACACATCATCCTTATTTTACTTGACACGTTCCTGGGCTAAATGGCAACCAAAGAATTATCTGTGCAGAGACACAAGAGTTTAATGAGTTTCAGAAGGAAGGTGAATTTATTTTAGGTGCATTAACACTGTTTTATGAATAAAGCAGTTAGAAAAGCCAATGCAAACATTGTGTGATGCTTTTATAAATCTAGCCTGTAATTGTTACCATATGAAGCACACTTATTTTACTGCAACTTGAATTGCACTGTAAAAGCTTGATTCATGAAGGCATTATGAAATAATTAAGGGGGTTTTCTGTGAACTTAACCAATAAAAAAGTGCAGAAAGGACACGTCTGGAAGTTTCAATGGTCACTAAATGTGCAGAAGCTGGTAACACACAGGTGTTCCTACAGTATCAGCCAGTGCCTGCTTGCAGCAGGGGAGGGAAGAAGACGTGTTTTAGACATAACCTTAAACACTGCTACATGGAATTATCATGCCTGAGGCAAATAAGGGAAAACATTATAAACGTCAGCCTTAGCCCTAAAACATTAATGTGATAAAGGGAATCTGTAACATGAGCCTTCTTTGGTCACTTTCTGTGTGTGGACGTCTGCGTAGGTATCTATCTGTGTATGTATGTATCTATCTAGTCTTCATCAAAAAGTATCTCTTGGGTATTTTATTTTTTTCTAATAACTAATCCAATATTGTCAGCTGTATAGTTCTGGCAAGTTGCTTAGTCATAGATCCAATTCTGGCTCCATAACTAAAATAAGTTTATGATAATTTTACCTACAGAGGAGGTGACATATGTTAACCAGCTTACTCTTCTGCAGATTGGCAAGATAAAATGTCCTATCATCAGTCATTAATAATGAAGTAGGTGTCTCCTTGTGCCTGTCAATCTCCTCTCTCTAACATTGGGAAGAAGGATGGAAGAATTTCCAGCCCTGTGTTTGCTGCTGAAGCCCTGCACATACCCATGAAGGTGACTTAACACCTAACACATCTTACCTTGCAGTTGGAGAGTGATAATTTACACTCAGCTACTGCAGCTCAGCTGATGGGAGGTAAGAGTCGGTGCAACCACCTCTCCTAACCTAGCCATAAATCTGACTTATTATCTCTCTTACATAATCTAAATCTGCTTCTGTGAAACTGAAAAAAATAAGGAAGCAAAAGCCTATTTGTGCTGTCAGTCACAGATGCATAGTGTAAGGCTTGTGCTCTGGATGTGAGATTCCCCAGACTCCCTTCACCCTGGTGTCTCTCACACTTGACCTATCATGCCATAACATCTCCCTGGCTCTGGGCTGTGCTCACAGGGTCAGGATGTGGATGGGGCTGCAGGGCTGTGCCACCATGACAGGCCTAGTCCCAATGGACTGGTAGCGGTTGTTCAGAAAACAGAAGGATAAGCTCCAGAGGGAGGCAGCAGAAAGCCAGGCCACTGATTTTCTTTGCGCCTTTGGGACACTTTTAATGAATGCATTATTGTTGTCAGTTTTCTTCTGGTAACTACATGGGATTTATTAGGATACTGTACCACACATACTGATTCTGCTGCCTGGATGGTTGCCCTGTGCACTAATTCACATATTGTCTGATTGCTAGTAAAGAAAACGATATCAAGGATAAATTGTTAATACAACATGCTGTTGCACTCCACTCTCACTTGTTCTACAGGAGATGGAGAATCTGCAGCCCCTCTGAGTGAAGACATAGAGTGCTGTACTACCCTCCCAGGGAAGAAATTTCTCTTGAAGTATAACCTGAATAAAGGATTTATTTTTTTTCTTTGACTATCCAATCAGAAGTACTTGAACTCAGCACTACGTGTCTGCAACATCTTTCAAGCTTCAATTTTATTATCTCCTGAGGTTGTCTAAGATGCTCCTCCCACACACTTTGTTGTGAGTACATGAGAACTGAGGTTTGTGAAGGTACTAAAGAGCAATACCTGTGATACGCCACATTTAAAATCATCAGTTGAACTCTCTAGCCTCACCTGTTCATCTTTATCATACTCTCTCCTCTTCATTCCCTTCTTCCTGATAATGTAGCAAAGGCATACCTTTTGGTTCTTCCTATGGTCTCACCTCTTCTGCTAACACTGTGTAAAACCCGCTGGAGCTCCTGCCATCTGAAACCGTCTTCTGTTGTTCCTCCACTTCGACTTAACTAAACCTCCACTATGAGCAAATATCATCTCACTTGTCACCATCTCTTCATTTTTCTTTTCTTCTGAATTTATTTATTGCTGAATGAATAGTGCCTGATAACTCTGCAGAAGCATTTGGGGGTGCAGTAGGCATGAAAGGTGGGAACCCACACAGAATGATATCTTCTGACTGATGTGCTCTTGGAAGTTCTGTCATTGGTTCAGAAATACCAACAACATCAGGTATAACTGCACCATTTCTACAGTAAGGCCACCTGCTATATGAACTTGTCATAGCAAATTTATCAGAGGTGTTTTCATTGCTCTTTTAGTCAGAAGAAGGTAGTGTGAGCCCGTTTGGAGATTCTCTTGTGAAGTATCCAGCGTAGCACACATTTTCCCCTCATTACATACATGTACAAGTAGATCCTTGTGATGCTGATGGAAATTACATATGTGTGCACTTAGAGGAAAGTATAGATCTATACACTGAAAATTACTTCAGAAAACAAACTGACTTTCTGGACACGGACTTTGCAGAGCTGAGCAGCAGTATATTTCAAGCAATGTTCCCTGCATACCACATAGTAAAGGAAAGAGAGGGCTAGGGAATGAGGGAGGGCAGAGATCTGGATTTTATAACTACTTTTAATAACAACCATGGAGGATAAAACCTGCAGAGTTTTGAATAGCTTCAAAATCACTTCTCACCTCTGGTTTTGAAATCTCCAGCCCAATTATTTGTTTACTTGATAGTGCTAAAGTCTTATTCTCCTTCATTATTTGCTTTCTAGTAAAGAACCAAAAGAGCTGCAATCCAAAGGTAACCACACAACTAAATCACTTCCAGATGATAAGTCACACTCTGATGGTGAAAGCAGACTTTACAGTTTCAGTGTGCCAGGTAATATATGGCAGTCACCCAGTTCCTATTAGGTTTTTGTAACAGTATATACACATACTTTTTTTTTTTTTTTTTTTTTTTTTTTTTTTAGGGTCAGCTAATAGCACATACAGATAATGTTTAGCTTGATTTCAATCAGAAAATCTCTCCCTCAAAAGAAAAGAAAATTCTTAAGCATCTATTATCCCCATCACTCAATACACAAAAATCATATTAGCAATTTGTGACATTAAGTGTCCAGCAGTTCAAATAGCCAGCTTTAGGAGTATGGAGTTTAAATACACTCCCTCTGTGTGCATGTTTGCGATGCCATCCTTGAGTACATGACCACTTCTTGCCTTTCCCACAGGATCACTGCCTCTTCATTGCTGAGGATGGGCAGCATTTATTTATTGAAAAGCCGTTCAGTATTTTCCTTTCTCCATATGTTTAACATGTGTCCTAAAAGCCTATTTGCCACAGATCTTGATCATAAGAAAGAGTTTTTAATTTAATTTGCAAAGCTTCCCATGGTCTTAATGACTGTAGTTTCTAAGCAGTTAACAAATGTGTATTTATTTTCAGATCTCCCTTATGATTATCATCCCTATTTTACAGCTGGGTAACAGAAGAGCTGAGAGGTGCAGTGATTTGGGGTGCTTTATTTAAGACTCCAGGTTCTAATTCGTCAGGGTACTTACCATTATGTAATTCTTTAGATATTCAGAGCAGAGATCCCATTGAGTTCTGCTGCAGCTGCGAGTGCTCAGCACTTCTCCAGATCAGGCCCTGGAGTCTCAAGCCAGGTATCCACGTAACTGGGAACATGCAATTAATCACCATGTGTGCAAAATTTGGTGTAAGAACTTATTATTGGAGTAGAAGAGATTTGTGGCACAGTCAGGCAGGGTTGTATCTAGTTCTTCAGATTAGTATTCAACAGCTTTAAGCAAGATATCCCCCACTGATTTGCCCTAATCAAATGTATTCAAAAAGCCTTATTGAACCTACAGCAAATGGATAGATAGTGTGGGTAGACTACGGCACCTCTTACACAATCCTGAATCATCTTGACAGAACCCAGGACTGAGCACAGACTGACACAGTTTCTGTGGGAGAAGAATACCTTTTCCTGTAAATAAAGATGTGTTGCCTATGCATATGTGCAAATGGGGAAAAAGCTACACAGCTTCAGCTCTGGCACTTTCCAACTTCTGAGTGTTTGTTTTGGCAACTCAGAGTTCTTTTAACAGAGTGTTTGTAGGTAATTTCCTACGTTCTTAATGAAGCAAAGTGGAAAAAAAAAATCTATTATGTGGCATCACATTAACACCTCTATGCCTCACACTAGTGGGGTTAGCTTTTAGCTTCTCCATATGCATTTATCATACCCTCTGAGCTGATGGGGCAATTTATAGCAATGCAAAGTTGCCAACTCCTCTGTGGACCAGAGGCTGCTTTTGCTGTGGGATGACATTGGAGCAGTGCTGTGACACAGGGGCCTTGTTGTCTGGAATGGCTAGGGAAGTGGCTGCAGTCTCTTACAGATGTTTTTCCACACTAAGTCTGTCTTACGCACCTCAAACCACACCTGTCCCATTTCTGTTCCTTCTACATCTCTGGATCCTTGTTCCCCACCACTGCTTTCTCTCTCAGACAGTTGCCATTCAATTTTCCCATCCAGTTCCAGTCACCAATCTTCCCTTTTCTCTACCGGCCTCTTACCTGAAAGCATTGGTCTCTCGTGTCTGCATTTCTTGTCACAGTCTCCCTTAGGTCCCCCAGCCTAGCTCTCCACCTCCTGAATGCAGCTGATTAGCTTCAGTCTTTTGCCCACGTGCTCAGTTCATGAGCCTTATCCTCATTTCCACATCCAGCTGCTCTCTTCTCACATTTAATACCCAGTCTTCGTGTCTCTCTCATTACCCTCTTCTGCTTTAGTCTCCTTGCAGCTACAGAGCCTCCGCATAAATGCTAAAGAAGGAAGCCTTCTATTGGGATAAAACTGCCTTTCATCATCCATGTTTCCCCTCCCTACTCCTGCTACATTTTTTAATTACATCCCTTCAGGAGGGTCCACTTACATTTTTACCATCAAAAATGAAGCGTTTCTTTCCCATACATATATTCTTCTATTTCTGGAGGCAGTCTGTCAGGTTAATGTTACTTTTCTCTGGCTGGATAAATGCTTATACATGCAGTGTTCTTAATGCCGATGCTGTGCTTCAGTGTCATGTAGCTTTTTAATGGTCTTTCAACAGGGGTTTGAAGGAGAGGACAGAGAGTTGGGGCCACCTCATGGATTTCTTTTTGAGCTTCCTCTGATGAGTTCAGAACAGATACAACTGCAAGAGTCTGCCAAGCCAGATGCTCCTGGGGGAAAAAAAAAAGAAAAAATAGTAGCAGTGGGGGGCAAAAAGGCACACACTGCTGCTACAGGGCTCAACCTTTAAACATAAAGTTTTAAAATTTGTATGTTAAAAGCTTTATCTTAAGACAAGAAATAAGTAAACAAATATATACACACAGAGACACTGATACAAACACAGACAGCATTCCACTGTCACACATGCATCCTTATAATTCATTTTCATTTTAAATGTGGAGTTTTCACTTGGTTGGTCACTGTTGACAGTAATGGGAGTGTTGCTTGCAATAGGAGTGCCATACCGATTCCCTCAGCGTAGGCAGAATTCGTCTGTTATGTTTGGAAGGGTAGAGCTGAACTGATGACAAATATTTTCTTACAGATTTATTAACTGCAAATGTGATTTAAACTGAGGAGAAGAGGGGGGATAGCCCACACTGCCTGATGTCCCATAACTTCTATTCATGCTTTTAAGTTTAGTCCATTATCCCTTGAAGTCAGGGGAAGGTTTGCACTGAACTGAAGAAGAGATTGATCAGGTCTTCATGTGAGTCCTTCAGTTTGGCCTGTATTGAGTGATGGATGAGGTGAAGTACCGGACATGAGTAAAACTTTCTCTTGCCTGTGTAGTTCTCATATAAGAGATAAGCACAGGGAAAGGCTGCAAACATGGTGGCATAATAATCCTCTGTTTTAAAATGGTATCCTATGTGTGTGGCTCTTACCCTTATAGACATATACATTCATAAATAAAGTCAAATATCAAAAAATATGCTGACTAGTAACAAGGTAATTAGTCAACCAAATGTTCCAGAACTGTCATAAGGAGGAAGAAATAGTGATCTCAAGTTACTTCAGCCTGCCGTCAATATCAGGTTGGAGTGTGAGCATGATGCTAAACTATTTCATATGCTCTACACATGAAAATGGAGAAGGAAAGTGATGAGCTCTTTATATGCCTCTTTCCAAATAAATTTGGAGAAGAGCTTAGGAGGTTAAGCAGGTCCCAGGTGGTTTCTGCTGCTGAAATAGCCTATTGATGCTTTATTTTTCCCTTTAGATTTTCCACTACATTAAACATTTTAAACTACCAAATATTTCTTTTTAAAGGGGAATGGAATGAAAAGATGTCTTACATGATTTATTACAAATTCAGAGGGAAATACTCCCCTTGTAAATAGCTCTAAAAAAATCGCATCATCAATTTAAATGTTGACATGTTCAATATTAAAAGGTCATATTGTACTGAAGTTTCCCATTCAAATGAATGAATTTCAGTGGGAACTGATTGGAGTAGGGGCTTGTGCTTTCTAGCAGTTGGTCTATCTCTGGGTTTAATTCTGTGATTTTCAGTGCAATTGGCAATTATTTTTTCTGGGTCAAATTGGTTTACCCCATACTGCCTCTGCAAGTTCTTGTGCCACAGCCAGTGTTTCACCAAGTTTCCTCAAGGGCACCATACAGGTACCTGGGACTGAAACCTCTGCAAATCCCTACTGGTGCCTCAGGGACACACAGATGTCATGGTACCCAGGGGGACAGGATCAAGAGTGCCCCTGGAAGGGCCTTACCTCGTCCTTACTTTGGTCTCAGCACATGCTTTTCCCATTCCAGCTTTGTGCTTGGGCTCAGCTTGGAGGTTTAACTTTGCCACATGCAAGCAGGTTCCAAGCACAAAGCCAACTGAAATTATGTCATCAGCTGTGTCCAGTCTGGAAGTGTCCATAGCGCTGACCCTCCAAATGACCTTCACCTTTCCAGCCTAGCCTTCCCCCCCCAGCCCATGTAAAAAACAAATGCTTGTGCTTCCAGAGGTGACCGCCTCTGTACCAGAGCCAGCTTAGCCGCTGGGGAAAAGCAGCATGCATTCCCCAAGCCACAGGATTCCCGGGTGTTCAACAGTTAAAGCATCAAAACCTGTAGAGTACCTCTTATCACGAGCACGGACTAGATTTCCACTGAAAAAATAACACTGTTTTGATTGTTTTATGTTTTGTTTATATATTTTTGATTTTAAAGTTCATGTTTATTCAGGGATTTTTTTGCCATTAAACTCAGTGTTCTGGAAAGAAATTACTTCATTTAGAGAAAATATTCAGCCCCTTTTCTGTCTTTCTGCTTCTATTCAATATGAAAAGGATATTGTAAGTGCATATTCAGCTGAATATGCGGTTTGGCAGTGAGCGGCTATTCAGCTGCCCTGCTTCTACCTCTGAGTTTATTCAGGTCATAAAAGAGACATATAAGCATTTGACTTAAGATTTATAGTTACATTAAATGTATCAGAAGCTTTTTGTACTTAATATAAAACACACTCTAGCAGCTCAGCATCTCTTTATTCCACAATACAGTCAATATTAGACATGTTGCCTCCTGTAATTACTTACATTAATAGCCTCAGGAATAATGGAAAGTGAGTTAAATGTCAGTGTGGTAGATGTAAGTAAGACTTTTCAGTACATATAATTTTGAAATATTGCATGTCATGAAATTTGTACTTAATATTTCTCTATTTAGTAATTAAGCAATAACCCAACAAAACAAAGGACATCCTCACATAAACACAGCATGGGTCAGACTTTGCTATAAATTCAATAAAGAGCTTGCCTTAGGAATTTAATTTAAATTCCATGGAAGATTCAACCCAGCCCTGACTGAGCGGGAAGGTGAGGTTATGGACCTTTACTCCTGCACCCCAGAAGTAGGCATGCAGCTTTACTCACCTCTGCGGCATGCATCAGTCCAGAACTGGAGGCTGAGCCATAACCATCTTCTCCACAACAAGCCCATAGGGACCTCTGAGCTTCCTGAAGGAACACGGCAATGACAGGAACCCTGGGCAGCTCCCAAAGGGAGTCTGACTCGTTACTCACTCCTTTTCTTCTCCTGTGTTTTCCAACCGGGACTGGGGTGGCTCTGTGCCATTCTCAGTCCTTTAACGGTTGTGCTCTCCCTAGGGATGAACAACTGCAGAAATCAAATAATGTCCTGCTCCTACTCCTGATTCCTCAGCGTCTTTATTGCCTACTACTTCTCCTGCAGTTTAAGTGCAAGGCAGAATCATATCTGTTGTGATTATCGTTGTACAAAGCTTACAGGAAGATATAGTTTTATTTTATTTTATTTATTTATTTATTTTAACAAAATACTGCAGCCCTACATAAAGTGTGTGTGGATGTGGTAATTATAGCTACTGACCTCTTGGTGGCAGAATGAAGTCTATAATTATAAATAACGTACTGAGAAATCAAAGGATCACAGTTACTTGAGTTAAATTTGCCTTCTGATCTATTTGAAAAGTCTTCATTAAAAAGATAAATAGCAAAAAACTGCCCTGGAACTAGATCTGGTGTACAGTAATTGCAAACAGCTCTGAGCATTACATACGGTATGGCTCCTCCTAGTGAAACCCTGCACAAACAGTTGATGACTAATTTTCTTCCCTTACAGTACTTCCATCATGTCTTGACCTGTAGTTACCTAAAAAAATAAATAAAATAAATAAATTAAAATTTGTACTTTTGCTTCATAAACAAACTTCTGCTTTCAAATGTGTCTGCTTGGCTGCTGCTGGCTTCTGTGTCTCCTTTACAAGTGTATGTTTGTCAGTTACCATTCAGGCCATTATAAATCAAAGAACTGACTCAAGGAACTCCAGAGTGAAAGCATAAGCTGATAAAGTTTGAGTTAAACAAGACAATTGTCATCTGCTATAGAGTATAAAGCTACTTTCATACCTTCTGGTAGCTTCTACTCTCTCTGGAAAGCAAAGCAGGTAAACCATAAGGCAGTACTTGTCCCTATGACTTCTAAAATAGTGAACTTGGCAGTTGTACTGAGAAAATAAATATTTTGTCTAAGCTATTTCATCTGTTTATCATTATATTTCATTGATATTTAATTCAGTTATCAAATATGATTTTGTGTAGCTAGTTTAACCAATTTTGTTCTAATGATAATTTAGTCAAAAATTAGTGCTGGCAGCAAAACTAGAAAATAAGGCCACAGGGAGACAATAATCCTCATAGCTAGTCAAATTAAATGTGGAAATGACCAAGCAAAGAGTTTGATAAAATTGTGAAGAATTCATAACTTGCTACAGCTTTCTGGCGGGAAGTTCTGAAAGTTTGGGTTCGTTAAAGGAGATTGAGAGGAGTTTCACATTTCGAAGAAGGTGATTAAAATAAACTTTAAAATATTCCCCTGATATCTGTAGGAGCCATTGACAAACAGAATCTATTTCTAGCAAAATAAATAAATCCCCAAAGCAAAACAAAAATACAGCTAATCTATTTGTTTGCCAACTAAAGGGCTTGTCCAGCCCAGGCTAAAATAGAATTTAAGTGAGTGAGTTAAAGGCACTCTGCCTCAGAGCTAGTGCAACATGGGTGTACATAGTAACTTGCACATCTTTAACAAATTCATGCCTTTTCCATGTTCTGTATTTAGCTGCCTCTGTTAACTCTTCCACACAACATGGAAAAAGAGTTGTTCAGGATTGAGAGCTGGTGCAGTTCAGAAATATATATATACATATGTAAATAAATAAATAAATAAGAATTGGTCAGGATTCCTTGCACAGGAGAGATTGCTTACAGTAAAAACTTACTTTTGTCCTGAAGCAAGAATAAGCCTCCGTCTAGATCACCAGACATGAAGTTATGGAACTGAAGCAATGATGAGGCAAAGCAAAAGAATTTTTTCCCTTGCTTCTCTGCACGTCTTCTTTCAGGCTGTTTAAAGAAATCAAGGATATTAATTAATTCAGTCTGTGGCTAGTTTTCTTCTGTATCCTAAATCTGACAGCATATCTTTCCACTAAACTGGAGGCTGCCAATAGCTGCAGAAAAATGGACTGTAATCACAGCCCTCATACAGCAGGAGTAAAAAGCTGTGACAGTCCTGCTGAGCAGGAAAAATCACTACTGGTGCAGAGATAAGGATCATACAAGTTGGCTCTTTTATTAATCTTTTAGGAACAGATCCTGAAATAATGAATAAATTAAAATCTGAGTTACAGTTGAGTGGTAGGTGAGATTTGGACCTTGAAAACTCCCCCACATGCTTGTTTGACTCTTAAGTTAGGGTCTTGCCACTGCAATCCCATTGCATTACCTGTGATGGATGCAAAGCTGCGACTGATGAGCAGTTATTCTTCCCTTACAATTAGATAGGAATCTATTATGGAAATCTAGCTGGCTATTTCTAGACTTTCCTGAAATGATTCTCTAAACACAGCTGCCTTACAGTCATGGTAAACATTCTTCACAAAGGCCAGTTTGCTCTGCAGGCCCCAAGGAATGTGACAGCTTGATACCTGGATAAGCCTGGGCTCAGTTTCTGTTTCTACAGAAAAGCTGGGGTCTCTAGTGGATGTTGGTAAACAAACCCTGGAGCCATTGCTTGATGTGGCTCATAAGCTGTTACTCAGCACCTTGTAATATGGACCTGGATGTGACCAAAATGGCAGGCAGTTAAAAAAACAACAACAACAACAACAAAAAACTGTTTCAAAAATACTTGAGATGAATAATAGCACACAGTGAGCTGCTCCTGAGCTATGCCTAGCTATTTGGCTGTTACACATGTCCTGGCTCCACCGCCCAGGCAACAGCAGCTGCAGCTTGTAATGGGCACAAGGCCTCTTCCCCAGTGTCCCCATAGAGCTTTTATAGCCTCTTACAGGGTGGAGGGAGGGAGACTGGGCCAACACCTGTAAGCCGCTCCTGCTGTCACATACAGAAGGCAAAGACATTTTAATTTTTGGTGTCTGAAAGCTGAAGCCAGGTAGTAGATTCAGGCTAGAAGTGGCATACACAGTCAGTAGTGTTAACCACCAAATTTTTTAACCACTAATTTTTTAACCACTGTTAAATAAGTGTATTTAAAAAAGCATGTAGTTGCATAGCAGCCAGTGTCTTCCTAGTCCTTCAGTATCTAGAAATGGTACGCTACAGCTCAAACTGTGGTCCTGGAGCAAGCACTGCCTGGCAAAGTGCCATGCTCTTTATCAAGGTGGTGAGGAGATGGATCCCTTTGAACTTGCTGCTGCTTTTCTGGGAGCTTCTGTTTGCTTTTGTGATGAGGAGACCATACAGGGAGTGTTGGAAAGGACTTAGGTGAAGAGCTATTATCATTCCTGCTGTAGGACCAATTCCACCTTCGTGACTAAGACTGAACAAGACTTACTGCCAAATAAGACACTACTTGCTTTGGTGCATGGTGATGGAATTAAGCCCAGAATAAAAACACCTGGAAATCTGGGCTTGACTGTGCACGTGTTGGGCACCGTGTGGGAAATGCCAGGCATGCCAGTGCCAGGCAGCCTCCACACCCACTGGCAGCCTGTAGCAAGCTGGGGACAGTGGGGCTCTGCCCACTGCTGGCCACAACCATGGCATGGCAGCAGCAGGAGGGTTTCGGTGCAGCAAGGAGGAGAGAGGCATTTCTCAGCCTTTATGTCACTCCCTGCTGTGTATACAGTTTATCCCTTCATTCCAGGGATGATGATTGTTTGTTCTTTGTGGACAAAGGATTTCTCACTCTCTGCATCCATTTCATTCAACAGTGACAACTTTCAGCCGGAGGAAGCCTTCCCCAGCACATCACTTCGGTGACCTTAACACACCAGTTTTCTGAAAGGACGTCCACCTTCCATGCACTATGATCACCTAGAAGAGACTGTTTCTTCATAGATTATTGGGAAGATTTTCAGGTGTGTCCTCAAAGGCAGAAAAACATAATGACCTGAAAAAAGAGGGCAAGAAATCAGATGAGATTTCTTAGCTGCTTTGAGAGCAGTCAGCTAAGCAGATCTTTGGAAGGGCTATGGGTCTTCCTTAGTGTTGAAGCATAAAGTTAAAACTGTAATCCTGGGACTGGCAGAGGGAAGGAGGGTAGAAAAAGAGAAGCCAGCTCTCAGTGAGAGATATGCTTTTGAAGCATATTAATCTTGTATCCTGTGGTCTTGCTTTACAGCAAATAGGGCAATCATCATCACCACCATTAATACGGGATGCACTTTCTTTCAGGCAGATGCCACCATGGGCTGGATTAGTGACAATGCCTGAATCTGTTGTTTTTTTGTGGTTTACTAATAATTTTTAAAACTACATGATTGACTCTGATATACAGGGGAGCGTTAGATATAAACACTGCACTGAGCCCAGGATTGCCTTCACGCTGCGAGCAGAGATGTGGGAAGAGAGAGAGCGAGAGATAAACCCTTGGTATATGAATCCTCTCTGAATTACAGCGCCTGCAGCCCTGTCAAGGCCTAACAGAATGTGAACCATGCCCCAGTCTCTGAGTCTGCAATGTCCCATCCCAAACGCTGCAGATGAGTTTAATCACAGAGAGGCCTGGAGCGCTTTCCACATTGGAAACAACCAGTCTCTGTGACTGAAACGAAAGTGGAAAATTCCCAGCACAGTTAAGCCCAGAGACCTTCCTCCACCCCAACCGCCCAGAAAGCAAGGGTTATTCTAACCACACATCTGGGCCACCACACTTAGAGCAACTTCGGGGAGGCTGCCGAGCTGCTTTGCTGTTGTATAAGAGAAGCCATGCTTTAAGAGAATGGCTAGCAGGCAGAAGGGGAAGCCCGACAGCTGTGTCTGCAGGAGCAATGAGGACCAAGCCATGCCGCAGTCCCTACTAAAGCCTGGTTGGAGGGGTCAAAGGTGCCAGCACAGCAGCTTCAGTCGTGCAGAAGCACACAGCATGCGACCACATGCACAGAACAGTGCACACTCAACACACGTACTCACAGATATGCACCAGGGCAGTTTGAGCCCCCTACCCCTGTCCCATACACCCCTACAACACGCACACACACTGCCCTGTGCACCCTCTGCTCCCCAGGAGAGCAGTCTCCCAGGAGGGAGAGCAGTCTCTTTGGCCCAGTTGTGCCTTGCAAAGCAGGGGGGGACCTGTTACTATTATTTTTAAATCACTTTGTGAAAATAGAGGATTTGAGGTTTGCAGTTTGGCTGTAATTCAATGCCAGGACAGGCACCTTTCATTACCTGCCTGTTTTCTTCGCCCCTGGAGGTGCTTTCCCAGGGCCAGAGAGCAAATACCTACCACAGCTGGGGGGCAGATCTACCCTCCGGGATGGCCAGGGTCTCCCACGACACCAGGATCCCACCCTGAGGCCCTCGGGACTTCCCAATATCAGCCCCACAGCTGGGGCATTTCGCTCCCAGGGAGATCTCCGGCGAGCAGGATGAGGCGAGTATTGCTCCAAATCGCTTAATCGCTCTTAAGATCAACCTGGCAAGAGAATAAGCTCAGGAACAGATAAATCTCCTCTTCCCTAAGGAACAAAGACGCCGAGAAGCCCCAGCTCTCCTGCCTCCCCTCCCGGCAAATTCAAGCAGCCCCGCAGAGGGCGAGTCGTGGGCAGAGAGCTCATTCTCACGCCGGCTGTTTCACGGGGCTCGTGCGATGCGGACCCCTTTTCCCTGCCGTGCAAAGTGTAGGAATATTGTAGGAACGGCACCGTTCCCCCCCGGGCACCTCCTGCCTTGGCAAACCGGCAGAGCGGGAGCTGCCCCGCCCCGACGGGGAGGGAGGCAGGGAGGCAGCCCCGCGGCCGGGGCCCGGCACCCACCGCTCCTCCAGCCGGGATTTCGGGTCTCTGTGGGGAAAAGGGTTGCTCTCCAGAACAAATGTTTCCCTTTGTCTCTGTCCAAGCCGCCGCTGTGCCTCTCCTCGCCGCCTTTTTCCCATCCAGCTCAAAGATGGGGGGCGAGATGGGTAAAAGAGAGGCAGAAGCGGTTGCATTTGTTGCTTTTGCTTCTGACGCCAAAAGGGCTTTAGAGGTATTACTAGCGGCTTATTTCGGGAGTCCCAAAATACACCGAGAGAAAAATAAACGAGCAAGAACAAACGCGTTGTTTTTAAGCACGCAGTCGGGGAGCACCAGCGCAGAAGCCGGAGGCAAATGTTGCTCTGATTATTCCGGGAAAGGAACCGCCTCCCGCTCCCAGAAAACGTCCGTTTCGTGTAAAACACTACAGCGCTGAAAATAAATATATACATATATATATGCATACAGAGCATGGCAGAGCAGGCGGTGGCATTTCTCGGCACCGGGGGCTCTCCCCGCTACCTCCTCCTCCTGCCCCCCGGACTCCCTCCGGCTCCCCTCGGCCCGGCAGCCGCTGCCGAAAGCAGGGCAGAAAGGCTGCGAGTTTGTGCCGCGGCCGGGGACCTTCTCACCCGCCCGCTTTCCTCATTTTCCACCCGGTCGCCTTGGGCTGACATCTGCTGGGTGCCGCCTGCGGGGCTCGGCAGCGGTGCTGTCGGGCAGGAGAGCCCGCGGGGTCCCTTGGTGTCACCTGGGGACACGGGAATGCTCGCCTCCAGCCTCCCCACCCGCAACTGGCCCTTCCGCGCCGTAATTTCCTTTTCCCGCTGATCTGGGGATCCCACCTGTCCCAAACCTTTCCTGTGGTCCAGCAAGCAAGCACTAGTATGCATATGCATACAGTATACAGCCGTATGTATATACCTAAAGGGGAACTACTTTAATTCGAGTCTGTACAGTCCGGGCAATATAAGCATCAGAATTTTAGCTGGCTGTTAATAAATACGTCTCTGAAAGCCAAGCTAATGTTCATCTTTATTGTCTAAATCCGCACCGCATTTCCAGTGTAATCCTAACTCTTTTGTACCTTTTCTCTGAATAGCATGCTCAGATTTGTTTGTAAATGAGAAAGTGTATTTTTTTTTATGTGTGTACGAACAGAAATACCGAAGGAAGGTAATAGGTTCAGACGTTTTAAAACATTTATATTGTTGTAGAAACCTTCCACATATTTTTGAGAAAGTTGTAGGCAAGTTAATATAGAAAGTTGATCCCGATACCGTTTTGTAACTTCTGTCATGCTGCAGCTCTCCAAATATTAGATAGTTGTTAATTTACAATAATAATATTCTAATAATTCTGGAATGTTGTAATCTATGATGATCTGATTCTTCTAAATGAAATTCCCATTCAGAACCAGACAATTATTTGGACTTGCAGCTGTATTTATCGGGAGAGGGATTTGTAATAGAAAAGTGTTTGTTTCCCTTTCTTTTGATAGTCAAAATTTACTTGTGGAGTTTATGGGTTAAAAACAAGATGGTAAAAAGGGCACCTCATTTAAACCCCATGGAAGCACCCGCCTTCATCCTACATTGTGTGCGTACAAAGAATAAACAAACCCTTCGTGCGCTACGAAAATGTAAAGAACAACGGGATGTTGTTCCCTGTTCTTTTCTATACGACATTTCTTCTGTTGCTCCTATTACATATAGGTGGAGGCAGTTTGCACCGAGGTGAAGAGATTTTTATGTGGATTCTGGCGTGATATGCAGAGGCTGAGGTTGTTCACAGTACTCGGGATGCTGATAGTACAAGGATAACATTAAATACACATATGCGGTTTATATCAACGAACGAAAGTAGCTGGATTGATTTTGCTAAATCTCTGAGCAAAGAGTTACGGGCACCGATCGACGAACGTGTGTCGAAGCCGCTCCTCGACTTCACCCTGCCTCTGCCCGGTGACCAGCGGCGCGTTTGGCAGCTCAAGGGCCGCTCGTCTCGGCTACGAACTGGTCTTGCACCTGGGTACCGAAGAGATGCTGTAAACCTCCCACTGCACTACAGGTAGCTCCTGACTCGGCCTCCCGTCGAGGGCACCCGTGGTTTGCCTGCCCTGGGGTAAGCACTGGCCTCTGCCACGCGGAGAAGCCCTGCTGCGGGACTGCCGGGCTTTGCGAGCTCCAGCATCCCCAGCAGGGCTTCCTCATGACCTTCGCAGCATCTATACTCAGGGGTCTTTCCTGCAAACCTTCCCTTGGAGGCCTCAACATCACCTTCCTTTCCATCACGTAGGTCCCTGCAATGACCTAAAACGCTCTGAGGCAAAGTGTCGCGAACGGGGACACTGCAGGTCTCAACCTTGGACAAGAGGAGAAATGCCACGGCAAGCCAGCCAGGCTGGGTGGGCTCAGCAGCCATCGGTCCCGGGGGCAGCGGCGAGGACGGGCGGTGAGCAGCAGTCCCCAGGGAAAGGGGGCCCTGCCGTCAGGGCTGCGGTGGGAGTCGAGGCCGTTGCACACTGCTCTGGGCTCTCCCGAGGGAGCCTGAGCCCAGGTCTGGGTGCTCAGCACGCTGCTGTACGCAGCAAAAATCCCTCTCCTTCCTCCCTCCAACTCCCTCACTTGAAATTAAACCAGGACAGTGCGTGGACTGCAGTTAAAACGATGCGGCTCCTGGAAAAGGCCGGGTCTGGCTTTCCAGCCTGGCAGCTGCCACCCGGGATGCTGCGGGGGTCCCTTGCGTCTTGCTGCCCAGCCTCTGGTCCTGCTGCGCCCAATCCACCTGAGGGGATCGGGATGTGTGTGTGTGGAGGGGGGGGGAGAGGTGGGGGGCAGCTGCGGCTGCTTGCAAAGGGTGGCCCCGGGCCTGGAAAGGGGCCCATAGGGGTTCATTCTGGTGGGCCCAGGGGATCGGACAGCAGTGTTCGCGGCCCCTGGAAAAGGCTCTTGGAAACTGCAAAATCACAGCGCCGTGGAGAAAGCCCAAACGGCCTCCGGCCCCGGCTCGTCGCTGTGTTATTATTGCTGCGTTTCGGCAGTAAGCGCACATCGAAGCAGACACGCTCAAAAGCTGATTTCTGCCTCCGTTGATTTAAAGCCCAGGCAGAAAAAAACTCTCCGTGCTGAGCCTTCCCTGCTGCTCCCGGCCAGGTGTGGTAGGAAGAGGTGGGGGCACCCCGAGGGGTGACAGTGGCGGGGTCCCCCCCAGCGGCCTCGCAAAAAATGCGGCGTCTCCCCCCGCAACCGGGCAGAAGTTGCCGTGTAGGGCAGGGCAGCACCAAAGCCCACGGATCTTTCCTTAAAACAGCCTTTCTTCTCCGAAATGTGTGTATTTAAAGCGCTCTTGTTCATTAAACCTTGCGACGCTGGAAATGCGCCGGGTGGGTTTTAGCCCCTCAGTTATTATATTGAGACTGTAGGCGAAAAATATCTTGCAAACGAAATCGAGTGGGGCCGCTGCGAAACGCACCCCCCCCCCCCCCCGGGCTGTACGGCTGCGGGGCCGGCGGCTCCTCGGCGGGACCTGGCCCCGCTCCTCTCCCGTGGGGCTGCAGCCGCGGCGGGCGGCCAAGGCTCCCCTGGCACAGAAGAAGGGGCAGAGGGGGCTCTGGAGATGGCACCTGGCCGGGTGAAGAGAAGATTTCGATCCCAAACGCGCACACGCAGGGGGGAAGCTGGCAGGGCTCGACCCCGCACCGGCGCGTAGGCAGCGCTGAGCGTCCCCGCAGAAGGTTTTTAAGCCGGGGAGCCAGGAATTTTGTTTTGCTTTATGAGAAAACAGCAACCGATAGAGAACGCCACGCTCGATTGCGTCTTTGCTATGTCACGTCGCGAATGGCTTATTATTATCCCATGCATTAATAACGTCGCTGGCCCTTTGGAAAGCGGGGCGACAGGCGCGGTGCTGCCCCCATTCTGGGGAGCCGCCGAGCGCAGCTGCAAACCCGGGCAAGGCAGGAGGGGACGGGCAACTCTGCTTGCTCCCTGCAGCATTAGTAGTGGTACTAGTACTGGCATTAGCGATTAATTTATTTCTCACAACGAAATGGAAGTCTCCAGGTCGGAACGATAGAGTTTTCTCCATGCGTTAAAATATTAATATGGCTACAAATCTTCCAGTGTAGGCCAAAAATGTTCGTTTCTTCTAAAAACCTGGCCGCATTTCTTACCCTCTCAGGAAAAACGAACTCTGGGGTTTGTAATTAGGTAATTCAAAAGGAGACGAGGTTTCGGGGAAAAGCGTTAGCAGCCTTTTTCTGTTGGAACTGCCTCCAGCCCAGACTTTGTCCCGGCGCGCACGGGAGCTTTTTGTTGCACCTGGATCAAGTGTCGCGGTCCTTCAGGAGCCGCGGACACCTCTGTCCCTACCCGCATGCAGACCTCGGATCTTCTCAGAGGTATATCCTTCCCGGAGAGAAAGGGCATCAACGATATTTACGGCGGACATTGCTGTATAAGAATGACGCTGAATAATACGCACATATACGTGCACACATTTTTGGATAAGGGTTTTATGCCCCTGCAGAAGCATGGGAACTAAAAACCCTTAAAGGTAAAGGACCCAGAGAAAAAGGACGCACTTTTAAACTTGATCAGAAAGCAGGGGAGGTTTAAACGAGGGAAAGGACAAGGGGACACCAAGCCCAGGAGGAACTTTCCGCCCCCGCGGAGCCACCTGCGGAGCGCGGTGCGGATCGGTACTCGCCGCCTCCGGCCCCGGCCGCCCCCCTGGGGCCGCCTCGACGGGACTGCAGCGGAGGGGGAGCGCTGCTCGCAGACGAGGCCTCCTCCGCCGAAGCCGGGAGGGAAGGGATCATTATTTTGCCCCTGGAATTTCTGAGGCATTCGTTATAAATCGTCGGGCGAAGGTAAAGCCCTAAGGTGTGCAGGAGAGCAAGGCAGAGCAGCACTTGGCTTGTAGCTGGCCCTCGTAAAATACAGCCAGCAGATAAACAGGCATTGATTTGGGGCGCTGTGCAGGCGAGCTCGTAAATTCCCCGTGCTGCTGGTGGGTGTGCTGGGCTCCGCTGGAGCGAGCGGGCTGCCGCCCCCGCTGCTCGCCCCCCCCCGGCACCGAGCCAGCGACACCCCAAAAAACTCTTCGGTATAAGCCTTCACTTGCAGCGATTCCCTTTCCCCCACTGCCTTCCACCTGCCGTGGCAGAGAAGAACGTGTGTTTGCACACGTGTGTGTGTTAGCGAGAACTCAAACGAAAGCTACAAAGAAAAACAGCTTTCGGAGTCGGTGTTTCTGCTTTCTTACTCTAAAAAAGCTTGAAAACGCAAGTATTCCTGTAGGTGGCACTGGTACTAGGTGTTGTAGAAGCGAAGGCAGAGATGGAGAAAATTGCCTAGGAATTCCCAATTGGTTCCTATAATTTAATGCAGAACAATAGAGGTATTTTTTTCATTTACTCTAAATTCATGTAACATGTGACAAATGAAAACCCGATTGCTCTATTAGAACAAAAATATGCTTTTAAAATCTGGCCCTCTGTAGCTTTATGGCCTGGTACATGAGAATTGTCTATTTCCCTATATGTCATTAAACAAATCCTAGTGCAAAGAGAAATTAACTCAGCACCGCTCATTCAAGTCAAATGTTTACACCAGGAAAGCCCTAATGAGACACTGTCTGGGTTCCAGAGGGGTTGCTAAGAACAAGTGGCGGCAAAGTTATTAAACCTGTCCAAGCTACTAACAGATCATTAATAGCCACCACCACTAGCACCCCCGCGACCCTCCCAAGCCCGATCTGAATATTCAGGCAGGGCAGGAAGGCGTAAGGCGGTGGCAGGGGGGATGCCGGGGGGCGGGAGATGCCGGCCGGCTCGGAGGGGCTGGGCAGCGGGTAGGCACCGCGGGGTTTGGAGGGGAAGCTCTGTCCGCGGGACCTCGTTACCCCCGAGTCTTTCCCCGGTTTAGCACCGCTGCGCATTTGTTTCACCTGTTCGTCTGTTTTCAGTGCGGTACAGCACAGTGCAGGAGCCTGCTCCTGCCTTCACACTGAAGGGGACGGACGTGAGACGAGGGGTGTCCATCAGTCCACGTTAGCCCGGTCCGTCTGTCCCCTCTGTCCCCTGGGGGAGCCAAACGCGTCGCATCCTCCCGCAGCCAACACCTCCACCCGGGGGCACTCAACGCGGGGCTCCTGCGCTGTCACAGCCCTCGCCAGCTCCTGCCTCAAAGCCCAGGTGTTTCCCAGCTTTGACATTACACAGGGGGACGGCGGGCAGGGCCTCGCGGGCGGCGGGGGGGGCTCAGAGCCGCGGCCGGGACGAACGCAGGAAGCCGCGCAGCGCCGAGCCGCGGGAAGCGCTGCCTGCGCACAAGACCAGCGGAGCCCCGGAAAAATCCCAGGGAAGGCTGCCTCGATTTCTTGTTAGCTTTCGTTTCCCTTCAGACCTGGGGGTCTGACACCGCCGAGGTGACTCCAAGACCTACCTGTGTTTTGCCCACCATTGCTTCATACGACGTGTTTTGTTTGCAACTGATGAAAAATGTTTAAACAAAATTTCATCCGATTACATTGCCATTCTCCGACCTGTTCCCGACGTCAAACCAGTTTCTTAAAACTGCAATCACTCACACGCGGCACTGCCCTGCCGCCCTCCAAGCCTGTCTGAGGACAGAACACAATCCCAAATTATTTCCTGGGTGTGTTGGAGTTGGTGCACGGATTTCTGAGCACGCCTGAATATTTTATTCATTGACTTAATGTAAAAAAATATCCCGTCCGGGATTCGCATGTCCGTCCGTACCTTGATGCAGCCATGTGAACTCAGAAGCACAAGCGTGTTTTGTAGCGAGATAAAAGAAGGCAGCGGTCAGCAGTAACAGGAGAGAGGCGATGTCTGCCAAGGAAAGATCGGCAACATGTGGCCCAACCACATTCCCACCCAACAGTTTTTCCCCGGACAGCGCAGAACAAGTGGAAAGCCAGGCCCACCCCTGTAGAAGGGGAGCAGCCGGGGGTCGCTAAAGGGCTCGGGGCTGCGGGGGGGCGGCGGTGCCTGGATTCATTCTCCGGGCGGCTTCCCCAGCCAGCATCCACCAGGGACGTTTTGGAAGCGCTTTTGTCCCAGTTTACGGAGGACAAACACCTGAGAGCCGCTCGGTAGACGGCGAGGGCGGAGGGGGCGCGGACGGGGGTCACCGAGCCCCCCGCGCCCCCTTCTGTGGGGGTGCTGAGCTGCCACCCGCGGAAAATGAAAGTGATGCCTACAGATCCTGCGGGATTTTGTTCTCCCGCGTGGAGAAATGGCTCCGTGCAAAACGCACGTCCCGTGGCTCTTGCCTCTTTCTACACCACGCAGCACCTTCACTGCGGGATGGGTCAGCTCCGGCGGGGAGGCACAGCTCTCTCCTCCCCTTCTCCCTGGGGCTTGTGATGGTCTCTGGAGGCTTTGCTGTCCTCTCCGTGCGCTCCCTCCTCCGAGCACTGTGTGCGCAGGTAGAGCAGCCCCTCCTTGACAGGGCCCGGAGGTGTCTCTGCCCCTCCACCTGCCTCAGTCCCACTTGTCCATGGTCTGGCTTTCCCAGATGTCCAGACCCCTCTCCGACACCCTCCCGCGTTGCCCCCATTCCAAGACGCCCTTTGCTCTCCAAACTGCCCCTGTCGCTCCCGCGGGGATTTCTCTCCCCCACCGCATGGCAGGGGCTGAGGGCAAGGCAGGACAACAACAGCCTGCAACAGTCTCTGCGACAGCCGTGCCACGTCCGTGAGGCTCTAAACCCCACCACATAGGATCCACACCTTCCCCACAGTGGCTCGAGAAATCCTTCCACCCGACTTGCTCCTCGGGAAGGGTCTCGTTTTTCTTTTTCTACTTATAAAATGCGCTGCAGCAGGAATGTCCCTCTGCCCTAACAGCTCCTCAGTAGCTGCCTCCTCTCGTGGAGGGAGAAGGGTTTAGCTCCCTTCCAAAAAAAATCATTAACAATCTGCAGCTTCAAAGACGGGCTGTAGGGGTGTCCCGTTTTATTTGGCTGATTTCTTCCCACAGTGGGAGAGCGGAGGAAGCTGGAGACCGGCAAGGCACTCAATCACACCGAGGCCCTCCAGAAGGCCTTCATGGAGGACGGGCCTTCCCTGCAGCCGGCGGGGGGGCACGGGAGCTGCCCACGCCGAGGTGAGCTCCCCGAGCCCCGAGCGAGGCCACCCTGGGACCAGAGCCCGGCCGGAGGGGCGAGCTGATGCCGCTTACGGGAGGGACTCCGGGGATCACCCCCCGAGGGCTCGGCCGAGCCCCCCAGCCCTGAGCCCTCCGCCTTCCGGGCCCCGGGGTGCCAAGAGCGGGAAGAGGGTCACTTCCAGCGACCTTGGGGCTCCCCTGCGTGGAAGCGGGGCTGTCCACCCTGGCTCTGCCCAAATGGGGGCCGGGGGCTCCCGGTAGCTGGGGCCTGGCTCGCTCCCTCTCTTCTGCATGAGGAAGCAGGGGCCGCGGCGGGGAAGCCGGGTCTCAGCTCTCCCCGGTCGGGGTCTCCTTCCATCCCCCCACATTGCTTTGCACCGCCGGGGCACCCCACGGAGCGCCCACCTCGGGGCAAGCCCCATGCCCCGCCACGCGTGCTCTGCCCGGGGCGCCCCCCCCGCCCGGCCCCGCGCCCCCCCGCCCTCCTCTCCTTGCCTCCTTTCCCCTTCAATTCTTCGATTATTTCCTACCTGAAAAAAAAAAATTAATCTTTTTGCCAGGCAGGTCACCAGCGATCAACAGGCTGTTGTATATTACAATGTTTTCATATTCCTCTCGGCTCCCCCTGCCCTCTACCGACTCACTGTAGATGTGACCTTTGGTATTTCAGCCCACACTCAGCAGTTGAATGGAAACAAGTTGAGCACGTTCACTTCTGATAAACATTATCCTTAAACCACTGGAGACCCGAGCAGAGTAAACGAGCTTTTCCGACAGGACCACATCAGGAACACACATTGAGAAAGGGAAAGAAACCAAATAGCCAGGAGATCAGAGGCGGGGTGGAAGGGTGGGAGAGGGAAGGAGGGGGAACAGACAGGTTGGAGGACACCCCGCGGGAGTGGGGGGGGGGGGGAAAGGACGCAGTTGTGAACACAATAGTCACAGATGGAGAGAGAAACTGCCCTGGCAGCGTGAGAGAGCAGCGCAGGGTCACGTCCGAGCATCACAGCGAACCAGGGGGAGAGCTCCGGGGGCGCCGAGCGGCTCCTCCAGCCCCGGAGTGGCAGGGCCGGGCTTGCACCAGCCGTGCTCCCGGAGCTCATCCCCGGCCACAGGTCGCTTAGACCGGGCTGGAGCGGCGGCAAGGCAGGGGCCGTGCACTGGGGAGCCCGCGGGGCCGGTGCCGATGCCGGTGCAGCGGGAGCTGGGCACGGCTCGGCCGGGCGGGGAGCAGCGGCTGCGGGGAGGGCAGGCATGCCGGGCTCCGCTCCGTGTCGGCGAGAAGCATGCTCCCGGAGCAGGTCGGCAGTTGATGAACACCCGCTCCCCTCCTTTGTTTAATTGCAGAATGAACTGAATTAGCTGCTGGATCCGGCTCTCACTAATTCAATACCTCCTGCCTTCAAAATATCCGAATGGGATACTTTTATAGGATGTGCGAATAGGGCAGCTCACGACGCCGAGGACTTGTTGAGAAGGCTTTAGCAAATGCCTGCGACTATCGCCTGCGAGCACTGCTTTCTAACGACGGCATTTGCGTGCATGTGTCTGTGCGGGGGGAAAACCTTTGCTAGAGGTGATTTGATTTAGGTTTCGGAAGCACCGCAATTTACAAGTGTGATATGCTGTATTTGTAGCTCACGTTTCATAAATAAACACAATTACTAGAGAAAACGGTTGGTTTTGAACTTCTGCGGAGTAAGCAGAGGTATCCGCCGATATTGCGATCAATTAGATAAATGCTGAGGAACCCCTACCGCCTTCTTTCCACCCAAAAGTGCCTGCAACGTGCCATTAATTTCTGGATGATCTCCTGTAACATCCTCACTATTCCTCATTGGACACTTTCACTGTGATATGAATCTGAAATCTAGCTCAGTTAATTAGATTTTAATAAAACATCTCTTACAAATATTTCACTTAATATTTATACAGTGTTCATACACACCAGCGACATCAAATCCATATTTAACTCGCTGATTTTTCGTGCGCCGCGGTGACCGTATTATTTCATTTAATGTTTTATTTCATTTATAGAGCCTGGATCTTCGCGAGTCTATTAAAACAAACAAACAACAAATCTCAAAAAAAAAAAAAAAAAAGATAAATTTGTGGTTGGAGGTGGGAAGCCCGTGATTTCTGCGTGTAACGCGATGTACGTGTGTTGTATATGAGAGGCACACACACGAGCTCACAGATCGGGATCCGCACACCTAGTGCCAAACCAAACACATCTTCCACATACACAAACACGCCGTGACCCACACGTACTTTAATTCCTACCAGCTTTGTCTGTTTTTCTTTTAACTGTTAATATGTCGCAGTGTCTTTGATAAAGTCGAAATCAGCGGCAAGAGGCTGACGTTTTAGAGTTAAACCCAGCGCCACATTTAGTACCGGGACTAAAACGAAACCCGCGGGGGGCTCTGGCGGCCGGGGAAGAGCAGCCCCGGTGGCTGGGAGCCCCCTGCCCGTCTCCTCAGGCAGAGGAGATGCTGCAGCCGATGTCCCGACCTCGTTGCGGTTTCCCCCAGCAATAACCTGCCCGTCGCCGCTCGCTACCGTCTCCTGCACCACCCGTGAACCATTCGTTAGTTAAAAAGAGCTTTATTGCAAGGGGGCTAAAAACAAAGAACACCTCTCCCGTGTCTGCGAGCAAACGCGGGAGCCCCTCGTCGGTTTCGGCACACCTTCCTTTCCCGGCAGCGGGCTGGGGAGGATCCCCCCGGCTGCCCCGACGGCTTTCAGCGGAGGGGGCAAGGCCGGGCCGGCAGCAGCCGCGGTGCCGCGGGGCTGGGAGCCCGGCGCTGTGCCCTGCCCGACACGGCTCGGCACGGCACGGCACGGCGCGGCCCCCCGACGGCTCCCGTCCCCTCGGGGCTGCCCGCCCGCCCCCGTCCCCTGGCAGGGTGCTGCCCTACCACAGCGCCAGCCCCACTCAGCACCGCCCCGGCATTAATTGCACTTGGCGTGCAACTTACCGCCAGGCAGGTATTAAATAGGCATTTCTATTGTACTGGGGAGCCAGGTGCCGAGCACGCCTGCGAAAGGGAGCGGAAGGGCCGCCAGGCCCGTGCTGTCTGTCATCTCCCCTGGCCACTGGGAGGGCGGCTGGGCCGCCGGGCCGCCCCCGGGGGCGGGCTCGGGTGAGTGATGGGCTGCGGCGCCCTGCCCAGCCCAGCCCTGCCCACGTTGCCCTGAGGTTGAAATGCACAAGTCAAGGCTCTCTCGCCGGGAAGCAGATTGCCTTGTGGCCCTTTTTCCTCGCGCCCCTGCCGCCTCGGCGCTGGAAAGCAGAGAGCCCGGTGGGCTAGGGCGGCCGGCAGCGCGGGAGGCCGGCAGAACGCCTCGGGGCTTAGGGCTCCACTCGGGATTTAGGGCAGCCTCAGAGGTGTCCTGCTCAGAGGAATGGGTAAGTGGCTGGAAGCTGCAGGAGGGTTCAAGTGCTGTCAAGAGAGAGGGAGCACCCGTGCGCCGTCATGTGCCGCCGCAGCTCCCTTATTGACTTTGCTCGTGTTCCTACAAGTTGTAAGAACGCGCCGAGGGTCAGGAGCAGGGAAAAGAGAAAGCTAATGACTGCTCGGTTTATTATTAATGTTATTAGGCGAGTGCGAGGCAGGATCGCAGGCGAGTGGATGGCTGGAGCCTGTGGCACGTTGTATATTATTCCTGACACCGATCTGAGCAGTTAACATTTTAGCACGTTTATTTTACAGCCTCGTGTAATTGTGCTGTTAAGAGAGAGGCGCTAACAGCACCAGAAATAAGGTTTAAAATGTTCGTCGCGACCAGGCTTTCAGAAGCACCGAGTTGCCCTCGCCTCTCCCAAGATTTAAAAGAATTTCCTCAACTACTTTTCCTTCCTCCCCCTCCCCCACGGCTTTGAAAATGTTTTTATTTTTCTTTTCTTTTCTTTTTTTTTTTTTTTTTTTTTTTTTTTTTCACGTTCATCTTCCTGTGGCAATAAAGCTGACTTGCTTATTGAGGCGACTTTTCGTCTCTGGAATGTGCTTTTTCAGAATATGCGTGATGCACGGTCCGGAGAAATGTGACATTTGTTGCCACGGCTTTTCTTTCTTTCGTTTCTTTTCTTCCACTTTTGTCCTGCCTTCTCCTTTTTTTTTTTTAATTTTTTTTTTCTTTCTTTTATTATATGTTTTTCTTTTTAATTTCGGGGATATTCTGCTATTTGAAAGCAGCGTGAGTGGTGTGTCCGGGGGGTCCCCGAGCTGTGACAACTGCCTTCTGGTGACGAGTCGTTCAGACGCCCCCTTCAGAACCATTGGCCGTGTCCGACGGGTGTGTTTGTGTGTTTGCTTGCAGAACCTGCCTTCGGGGAAGTGAACCAGCTCGGTGGGGTGTTTGTCAACGGGAGACCCCTGCCTAATGCCATCAGGCTCCGGATTGTGGAACTGGCGCAACTGGGTATCAGACCGTGTGACATTAGCCGGCAGCTCCGCGTTTCCCACGGCTGTGTCAGCAAAATCCTGGCTCGCTACAACGAGACCGGCTCCATCCTACCGGGGGCTATCGGAGGCAGCAAGCCTCGGGTCACCACCCCCACGGTGGTAAAACATATCCGGACCTACAAACAAAGGGATCCGGGCATCTTCGCCTGGGAGATCCGGGATCGCCTGCTGGCCGATGGCGTGTGTGACAAGTACAACGTGCCGTCTGTCAGCTCCATCAGCCGCATCCTCCGGAACAAAATCGGGAACCTGTCTCAGCAGAGTCACTACGACTCCTACAAGCAGCACCAGCCGCCCCCACAGCCCGCTCTGCCCTACAACCACATCTACTCCTACCCCAGCCCCATCGCCACTGCGGGAGCCAAGGTGCCCACCCCTCCCGGGGTGCCCGCGATTCCCAGCACCATGGCCATGCCCCGGACGTGGCCGTCGTCCCACTCGGTGACGGATATCCTGGGGATCCGCTCCATCACAGACCAAGGTGAGGAGGGGGGGACGCGGGGCCACAGCGGGGCAGGGCCGGAGACTCTGTTCCCCGTCCCCTCCGAGGCTCGGAAAGCGTTTTCGCGGCTTGCCTCGGGAAGCCTCTTGCGTTTTCCCCAGCCCCGAGCTGGGCACCGAACTTACCGGGGGCCGTGCCCTGTGACCGGGGCGCGTCGGAGGTCCGGGTGGGTGCCGCGGACGAACTAGTGAACGGGAAATACCGGCCGTCACCGGTGGCGTTGTGACCCGAAAAGTGTCGACTCCGGCTTTGGGGAACGGCCCCGGGGTGCGGCGGCCCCGGGGCCCGCGTGGTTCCCGGTCCCCGTTGGGACGGGGCTCGCAGCCTCCCTCGGGTCGCAGGCGCCGCCTTGGCGTTAGCGAGCAGTCCATTTTCTCTAGTTTTCGCAATCAGGCCAAATTTGCTCGGGCAGGAAGTTCAAATGTCACCTAATTGCTTTAATTCTGATGCTGTATTTTCCTTCGAAGCGGTGGTCCAGGAAAACGAAACCCCGAAGATTTGCTCATTGTATCCCTTCCACCTTCTTTTTGCTTCTCCGGCTGGAAACTGTGTCATGTCTCCCAGCTGCTCGCTACGCTTTGCCGCAGAGAAAGGGACATTTTTTCCACTCCGGTCTCTGCCAGTGAACTAACAGTGAATGTGGTTAAAACAACAGTCTAAAATAACCTTTGCCTACAGCGATCTCTGTGTCCCACTCTTCCCTCCCAATTAGCGGGGGGGTAGGGGGGTGATTTTTGTTTTCATTGCGTTTTTAAAGGCAGTCGTCCGGTTCCAGCAGCACTTCAAATGCAAAGTGATCCTTTATGTATTGCAGAATAATTATTCTTTCCCCCGAAAGCTGGCCTTTTTTCCAAGCAATACATACTCACATAAGTATGTTTTATTTATACAGACATACGAATTTTTGCCCTTCTTCACCCTTTGCTTCACGGTACACTGTTATCCTCAGACCGCGCCGGCACAAACAAATATGTTTCCGAGTCGGCTTTAAAAATACACGCCTGGCAACCTCTGCTCTGTGCTAGGGAGAGGTAGTGTTGGCAATGAACATTAAAGAAAACGAGAACATTACAATCACATGAGAACTGGAGATTTTTAGTGAGTTCCTCTTTTATTAACACCACATTGGCAGGCAGGCCTCTGACGGTACTGCCGGGTGTCTCGGCATCTCCCCCGTCTCTCTCAGACCTCGGAGCTGCACACATCTTTCTGCGGTGTAAACTCTCCCCCCCTCCCTACCCGGCACCGACCTGGGGCTGCTGAGCAGCCGATGCCGCAGATGGGGGCTGCTCGCCCTTGATTTATAGGATAAACTGACCTTGCTGACACGGAAAGGAAGCCCCTATTCATGGGAAAGTGTGAGATCAGCAGAAAAGGGCGCTCACCGAGAGAGCTCAATTTCTTAAGACAACTTCAGATTTGTGCCTTTTCCCCGGCCTCGGCGCGGGGCCGAGCGGGGTGCTGGGGCACGGACGCCTGCTCTCACGGCGGCCCGCAGCCCTGCACCCTCCTGCGGGGCTTGGAGGGGCCGTGACCCCCATCCTCTCCCCCCCCGCCCAGGCTCCCGGCCGTGCCCCGTATTTCCGTGCGGCGGCTGATGTGCATAAAGGACAGGGCTTTTCTCCCTTTGTCTTCTTTCTTCCCTTTGCTTCATTTTTTTCTTGTCTTTATTATTATTATTATTTATTTATCATTATTATTTATTTATTATTATCGTCTGTGCGTTTTGCTTGGTTATTTGCTTTGTTTTCTTGGGTTTGGTCCCAACCTTGTTTAGAGCCTGGTGCTCTGGGCAGCCGCGTTGGGGTTACTTCTCTACCAGGGGAGACGCTTTGCCCTCGGACACGCTCACACACATACGGGACAAATTAATCCTGGAGACCCCAGGCGGGGACCCGCGCAGCGACACGGGGACGAGCCAGCTCTGGCCTTGGCCGCGGATGCTCTTCCATCAACTGCACCAGGGGGAGCGGGGGACATCACCGCCCCCCCGCCCGCCTGCTCCTCCGGTATTCCCCCCTCCAGGGGCAGCCGGAAGACCCAGGACGGTGCAGGGGGCACCTCTTAGGCCTCCCCTTAGCTCTGCCCCCCCCGGGGAGCGGGGCCGGGGTTTGCCCGCAGCAAGCAGCCCCTGCCTCTAATCCCCTCTTCCCTCCGTGTTTCCCGCAGTGAGTGACACCTCGTCTTACCCCAGCCCCAAGGTGGAGGAATGGAGCAGCCTGGGCCGAAACAGCTTCCCCCCCGCCGCCCAGCACACCGTGAACGGGCTGGAGAAGAGCTCCCTGGAGCAGGAGGCCAAGTACAGCCAGGTAAAGAGAGAGGGGCGGCCGGGCGGGGGTGATGCTCCGGGCCTCTGAGCTCGGCTCCGGGGCTGCGGCCCCTTCCCGGGGCTGCCGCTCCCGGTGTCAGGCCGGTGTCGGCATTCGCTGGGCGGCTGCTTGGTTTTTTGGGTCGTGAGCCAAAAACTCCGCACGGAGGGGCGACGTCGGGAAAGAGCCTCGCTGCAGCCTCCGCTGCCTCCCCCAGAACAGGCGGCCGCCAGCCCCCATCTCGGGAGACCCCGGCCCGCCTCTCTCCCGGGTTGTGCAGCGGCCGCCTGGCCCAACCCGCCGAGTAGACACCCGAGAATCGCCGCGCACCGGTCCCCGCCGCGACCGGCCCCGGCCGCGCCGCCCCCGGGGTTTCTGCCCCCCGCCGCGCCGTGCCGAGCCGCCCCCAGGCCAGGTAAAGCCGGGGGCGTCCCAGGGCGCTGCCCACCGCCGCCCTGGTGGCCGCGCTGTACTGGCCGCTGCGCTCGGTAGGCAGGGGAATAATTCGAAAATGAGGTGTAATTGCTTCCTACATTAAGCATTTTTAACCGCTTAAGTAGACTGCGAATTTCCTACATTTTAATTGCAACACAATATAACTGTGACTTAACAAATCTCTGTCTAAATCCTTGTACTTGCTAATCAAATCTCATGCCAGGAGAAAAGCTATAAAAGACTCAACTGTTGCTAGTTGGGAAAGCACAGGCTTTAAAAAAGAAAGAAAAAAAAAACATAAAAAAAAAAAAACTTTTTCCATCCGATGGAAACATTTCAAAATGTAACACAGGTTTCTCAGAAACGTTGCCTTCCCTGCAATTCATTTGTTATAGCTGTAATGAATTCGAGGAAAAACTGTGATCTCCACTTAGCATGCCACTATTCAAGGACAGAGGCTTTGGACATATTTGCTGAGTTCTGTGCCTGGTTTCGGACTCCACGTTGAGGAGGTTTTTGTATCTCCTGTTTGGTGCTGAGAGTAGCTGAATCAGACCCTTTCACATTGTTGAGTCCAAAGTGCATGAATACTTGCAGTGAGGTGAAGGAGGCAGAGTTGGACATATCGTAGGCCACAAAGATGAACAATCACTTTTATATATTCTGCCTTACAAACAATATTCTGCTATTAATGCGTTATACTTGCTTTGTATTATGTTTTTCTATTATCCCATTATTATTTTGTTCATTGCGTATTTCATATAATATGCACTGCACTCCAGCCATGACTGTGCAGTTAAAACTAGAATTAGATTTAGAATTAACGTTAATATTCACTCTTCCACAATCTTCTTTAAAAGCAACAACAAAAACAAATCAGAATAATTTGTTAGGAATCTTGCTAAAAATTGTGGAAATACCTTGCCATTATTCTGTTGAGGATGGCTGTACTGTGGCTTTTTTGTCTTAAGCACCAGTCTGGGCCATTCACTTCCAAATGAATGATTGTACTGAAATAGTTACAGAAAGTGGTTCATAGATTATAAACCTTTGGAATCTCATTTATCTCAACAGGCACGTTGAGGAACAATATCGTGTAAATTAGGTTATTTTCAGTGCTGGAAACTATTTCAGTGTTGGAAACTATTTTTTATCTTTTTTTCACTCTTTCAATATTTATGCTTTCATCTTGGTAATATATCACTATTCTATTGTCAATACCAGTTTTGCTTTAAAGTTCTGTTCAATCTGAAAGATTGCCTGATAAATGTAATTTAAACATATTCACTATCTAAAAATGGAGCAAATTTCTATTAATAAAGTGGAATTCATTTATCAAAATACATTGTCCAAAGAGTTTTGAAGGGCATACAAACAACAAAGCATTTATCGAAAAGGTCATTTTCTAAGTTATGCTCATTAAAGAAGATAAAAAGGAGATTTCCCCCACAAACAATACGTATTAATAGATTTTGGAAATTTCTGAACTATACACCAATCTATTCACTTAGTATTCAGACTTGCTTACTAGAGAATGTATTCAAAGAAAATTAATGCCAATTAAGGATGTGAAAATGTGATTTTTTTCAGTTTTTGCTTTCTTATTTTTTTGACAAAAGATTTGTTCCGACAAGGTGCAAAGTGAAATTTATGAACCAAATTCTTGCTACATGTAGAACTGACTTAGCTGTCTGTTCACTGAAGCACAGGGAACCTGGGGTGATGTTCTGTTACAGTTAAGTCTTGCCAAATACACGTCCTTGGATCTTTCCATAGTCTTTCACAACGTGTACTGCTTCGTATGTAAATAGATGAGCAGAGGGAAGGAGAGAACATTGGTTCATTTATACAGATCCAGCAAACAGGTAGCTGGAGTGGTGGAAAATGGAGAAGCCATAGCGATAATTTACATGCCAGAAGGATTACAGTGAAATAGGCTGTGCCTTTGGACTTCAGGGTAAATGTTATTTTCCTCATCTCCTCTGTACAAAGCTCATTGTGAATACTGTGTCTTAAAAAGGCAGACAGCGGATTTCCCCTGGAGAAGAGAAGTGGCTGGTCTGTAATACTTACTCCAGCTTTATATCTGTATAACCAAACTCAGCGGAGACTACAGCAGGAGTAGAGCAGCAGGGAATCGAGAGAGTGTGTTTTACTTAGGCTTTCCAGTTACACAACAGGAGCAGAGGGAATGTGCTCTGAAAGCACATTAATGAAGGATTCTGTGGGACCTGTAGGGAATTCTGCTGTTTCTAACTAATATCAGCTATAAATTTTAAGCATCTGCAGCATGCAAGACATATTCACCTGCCCACAGCTTGCAAGCAGCTCCATAGCTGCTAGGTGGGTGAAGGACTTGCTCCTCCAGCCTTAATCATGGAAGATATTTTACCTCTCAAGAAGGCCCCTGGAAATTCCCTCTGCATGAGCAAGACTAGAAAAATTGAGCCCGAAGAACAAAATGTTCTGTACTTTTAAACCATATACATTTGCACCCTTCTTCTAAGTGAAACGCTTGTTTCAACACATGGGATCCTGTAGCCTTTTGTTCAGGCAGAGCTCCCATTGAACTCCCACACTTGTCAGCCAGGGCTGATCTCAAAAACCAGCTCAAATGGCTGCTTTTCCTCCCCTGCCCCACATGCCAGTGGCAATTCGGTCTGGGAAAGGATTGCGCAAAAGAGGCAGGAAGGCTTTAAATTTTTGCCTCAGCAATATGTAGTCACACTCGTTTAACATGAAACTGAACTGAATGTAGAACATTTTTCACGTTAAGTGTTATTAATTTCCTGGTGTCGCTGGGCCTTTGTTTGCAATGTTGTTTGGTATTTGGGCTTGGGGATTTTGAGAGCTCTGCCTGGCAGTCTGTCATTCTGTACCAAAAACTGCACAGGAAGTCACAGCAATGCCTTGTAAAGCTTCTTTTCAATTTTAATTACCTGATGCCCAAATTGTCATTTCATTGTAAGTAACCGCATTACATTTTCCCACTGCAATACTGCTACACATTTCTCTTGTCATACAGCGTTGCAAACAGAGCAACTGTGAATCAGAGAAAAAAAAAAGGTAAAATAGATTTTTCTGAGAGCTTGACAGTTTTAGGTCATACATGTTTCATACAGAGCTCAGTTACATTCCAGTATTTATACTGAGAGGCCCATTCAGTGTGGTGTTGGGGGGAAGGCTTTCATGGGTAATTATATTATTAACACAAAGAATGAATATTCTGAGCATTTTATGCATTAAGCAGCTTATACTAATGGGTGCATTTGAAAAACAAATATCAGCTGAAATCACTGGAATTCAAAGCCGTTTGTACCCTGCATTTGAAATGACACTATTTAATACGTATGTATCATATTTAAAATGCAGTTTTCGGCCATCTTGTACTTGTGACTTTTTGGACTAACCTCAGGGACATGTAAAGTGAAAGAACTGCAGTTTGTACTTGCACATGTATGAAAATACAGAAGATCTGGCATATGCCTGTACAATTTGTCGAGAAGCAAATGGCTTTGGAAATATTTTTTCTCAGAATTATTTTTTTTGTGTGCCTTGCAGGAAGTAGATGTGCACATTGCCAAAGGGAGCTGATACTCATTAACAGAAATATGTTTGTAACTGGGATCTAAGAGCAAGTGGTTGTCGCAAGCTTGCTTATGGAAAGGCTGAGCTGTTAGGAGGCCCAAAACCAAACCTACTGGAGTTGCTGAAAACACTCGTCTTAATTAAAAGGGGTTTGTGAACGTGCCTCAGGTGACATCTTCCTCTGACATACTGGGCAGACCCCAAGTAGCAACCCCTTCACCTCTGCCTCAGCAAAACTGCCTCAGCAAAACTTCCTCAGCTGTTACTGCCTTGACTTTTCAGCTTGCTGGGATAGTGCCTCTTATTCTTCAGTTGTGTTCTGATTAGGCGATCATGAGCTCCATGTGCTTGCAGCATAAAAAAGAAAGCTCCATTTTAGGGCAAGCGATTGAAAATAATTGTGGGTGCAATTCTGGACAACTATTTACATAGAAAGTATAGGCAATGTAAATATTTATTTTATTTTCCTGATCTTTGACTGTAGATGAACAATGAACTATATATGTAGTGGCCAAAGCATTTGTAATTGTTTTTATTTACACTACTTAGAACCTGTGGCATATAATTACTTCTTTGGGAGCAAGATGACACTAACTTTAAATGTTATGGCCAGTTACATGACCGTTCTACACAGATTATTTATTGCAAAATTTCATTTGCAGATTGCTTGTTTGGCATCTTATTTTCTAACTCAGGATTCAGAGATTTGGACTCCTATTATGGATAAGTGTAAAATCCATAAGGATAAAGGTCTAGACTCCCTGCTCCCAACCCATACCCAGGGAAGGGGCTGGTATTAAGGAGAGGGAAATATTAGCTTCCCTGATGTATGACCGAGAATTGTAAGCAGAGTTCCTGTCTAGTGCAAGGGTTCTCACCTTGTCTTGGAGACTCAGGTTCTGTCTTATTGTCTCCAGACCAGTGCCTATTATTAAAATATTGTCACTTAAGGTGGCTTGTTTGAGGTCTAGGCATCCATGTCAATGCATGTTGTGGGTGAGGGGGATGAGCTGATCCCACTACATGCACCCGATTCCTTCCCAGGTGATCTGGATGGCACCCCATTCGAACCCCATTTGTGAGACCTGCCTCTTACTGGCCACCTGCTTCCACGGCCAAAACACAGTGCCCTGTCCACCAACCCACATGGCTTCAGGGCACTCCACCCGGATGAAACTAATAAAGAAAGTCAGAGAGGTGAGTGAATGGTGTAATGACACTCAAATTGCACGCTGAGCACCCTCTGCTCAAAGGGCCCCAAGCAGCCAGGAGCTCTGCTGTGACAAACAGGACCATGGACTGGAAAGCAAGAGGTGGGAGATCCCTCACTCAGCAAAGGAGCAGAGTGTTGGGACAAGGGGACCAGATAGAATTTCATCTCTTCAGTCTTCTGGTACTTGCAGGAGAGTGGAAAGTAGATAAAGACTGTACAGTGTGTTTGAAATTATCTGTTGTGGCAATTGATCGTTTGTTAGGGATTGCCTGTTTGCCTAATCACAATGATGATGGTCATTCAATGATTGATGGGCTGTGATTTCACCTTCCTTAACTTGATAGCTTCCCAGTAATGGCCTCTACAGCATCAGAGATTTGTTAGACAAAGGGAGTGCAGTTTTGCCTCTCCTTAAAGAGGACAAAATGGGGATGTGTCCTGTTTGTTCCCATATTTACCCAAGGTCCAGCTAGAACGAAGCTCTCTGATGTCTCTGTGTCTGTAACATCTCCTTCTGCCAACCTCACAGCCTCAACCTTAAATAACCTTAAATAACCCAATATTTAAATACGTATACCCTTTATTTAAATTACAACAAATTGTTAATTATATTATATACAGAAGGCTTTTTTTTTTTTTTTTTTTGTGGAGCTTTTTGCTAAAAAATCATAGTTTAGTACATCATTGTAGAAAGAACAAATGTTTATTCTTTTCATTGTATTTGCTTGTTTAATGTCCATAGTTGCCCTGCCCGACTCCGTATTTTTGCCAAAATACCAGGGGGGAATTGTTGTGCAAATCTGTTCTAAAACTATGGGAATCTGTTCCTAGTTCCTACTCAGGGGAGTTTGTTCACACGGCATGGTTTTTCCTGAGCTTTTCTTTTGTCCTAGTAAGCACAGTATATGTGTCTATGGGAGGCTAAAGTTGTGTCTTCGTTATTGCAATTGAGCTTTGTACTCAGAGCAAATAGATTTTTTTTTTTTTTCACATTAGTTTGAGGTAGCTCAATTGTGAGGTTTGCTAAATACCAGAAGGCAATCCAAGAGCCAACACTTTCATTGAAAAGGCAGTGACTTCCACTTACATCGTCCTTCCTAAACTGGAATGGAAACCATTCGGTGAACATACAACCCTTGCATAATACTCTGCTTTTGGGAGACATTTTAGGCAGGCATTGTAGTGTGTGCCCGGTGTGCCGTATGAGGTAGAAATCACTTCACTGTGAAAAACCACCTCTTCTGAAGAAGTATCTAAAACGCTTGCTCCCACTTCTCCCTCGCACTCAGGTTTCCCTCAGTCTGCTTTGTCTCGTGTTTTTTTCTCCTGCCTCTTCTTCCCTCTGCTGTTTTTGTAGTGGATTCCTCAGGTTGTTTTTATCTGTTTAAGTCTTTGTGAAAGAGTATTTTTTTTTCTTCTGTTGTAGTTTGTTTTGGAAAAGATGTAAAATGCCCCTGGCTCCTTTAGGAAAGGATCAGTGATAGTGTGTAAATTCAAGTTATATTTCCAAAAGTGGGTTTTTATTTCCCCGAAGAGGCTGAGATTTAAAATTTGATAAGAAAATATAATTAAGAGTGATTTTGATGCATGTCGCAAATATAGTTAAAACACTCAATTGATCCTATCTGATTTCTGTGTTATTCAGTGCAGCTGGGTTTGCCTACAAGTAAAGGAAACAACTTTAAGTTAATAAAAAAGCACATTAAATGCAGGGAATAGGATCTGCTCATTATTAAGGGAATGAAGTTTTATTTTAGAAGGAAGTAGTGTGATTTGCTCATGTGGTACAGTGTAATGCAAGGACTATTGAATTTAGTAATCAGAAAAATAGTTGTAAAGAAAAAAGCATCAATGTAAGAGAGATGATGTAGGATTGGATAACTAATTATGTTTGCAATCTTAAAGCACTTAAGCATGCATATAACTCTGTTTTAATTGTGCCTTCAAATAGAATATCAGCATACAACTTACAGTGAAAGAGGGATCCTGTAACTCCCCATCCTTGAAAGTTTTCTTCCTATTTTTCAAAGCCCAGATTTCTGGGAATCAACCCAGCTCAGTGGAGTGACAGACTGACTGTAAACATCTTGCCCATGTGTTATGTTAAAAGCTCCTCAATTCCAGTGTGTTACCTCTGCCCAATCTTTATTGAAAATTAGGGCATATATTTCAAAGTAATATCCTACCTACAAAATGTTCCCCCATCTATTCAAGGGTATTTTGGACATCACAATTATTTGATGAAAATGTTTTCACTTTTCAGAGTCCATTCTAGTCTCTTCTGCTTACAGCGGCATTATCAGAAAATGGAAGTGGGAGCATGTAAAATAAAAAAAGTTAATTCATATAAGAATATGGATACAGTTTAATAAATGCTATGAAATAAAAGCTATGAAAAGATTTTTGGAAAAATTTTCAGTATTAGAAAATGTCCCTAAACTGTGGTTTGCGGAATCAGCTCTGACTAAGTTATCACATGTACTCTGCCATCTTAGCAATTTTATTATTATTTTTTTTAAATTAGATTCTGAATGAAAAGTTATCATGAATTGGATAAATTTGTTCACTGCTCATTTCTGTAGCCCTTATTCTTTAGGTTACTGTGACTTACCTGTGTGAGCATGTTAATTTCAGGGGGATGATGATGAGTGTTTGTAGGATCATGTCATTTTTCCCATTGAAGTACTGAATAGTAACTTCAGAATTTAATTCTAATTTAGGTAACTACAATCTGTACCAAAATATTTTTAAATGTCATTCTACTATTCTATTTTTAAAGTTATTTTAAAAGCTTAAAAGAAACTTAGGTGTATTACTTATATCTTTAGGTAATGCTGTTTTCTGAAATGAGATTTCCATTACGTGCCTGCTGCTGATGTTTTACTTGGAAAATTTGTTTGCTCTTCCCCTGGGATCCTATCTGTTGGTTTGATTTATAAATCATATTTAACCTCCAATTAAAAAGGGAGATTTAGCAGGTTTGCTTCCTTTATGTTTGTAGTTTGCATTTGATTGCTCCTAGTTTTGTTGTTGTAACTGTTTTGACTGATTATGTGCACGTCACTACGAACATTAGATATCCTCTGGGTTTTTAGGCAATTTGCTCTTCTGATTGAAGGACTAGATATTCAGCTCAGTTCCATGCTATGCTTTTCCTTTGCTGTGGAAAAAATGATTCCTCCAGTAGCTACCCTGTCGTGTGTTTTCAGGACATTCGGAGAACATTTGGTGTTTCCAGAAATTGTTTAAGCTTTTCGTTTTGAAAAATGAGCAGCAAGAGAGCATCTGTTTGTGGAGCTCTGGTAGTGCTGCTGTAGTTAAGCTGCTGCCAGCTCTCCATTTTGTGGGGGAGCTGCTGCTTTCAGTAGCGCTGTGTTGATGCCTCCAGAGATCTGTTTCATTTGCTCTCGGGGAAAGGCCCTGGGCTGGAGGATAAAGGCAATCGCTGAGCTTGCTGATCCAATGACAGGGAGGGTTCCTTCCATCCAAGGCAGAGTTAGAGTTAGGAAATACGTATGAAGCAGCAGCCTAACTCACCAGAGGTGTGTTCCTCTGTGACACAGGCAGAACTGCTGCTGGTTCCTGCAGGGGAGCTTGGTCTGACTCACTGTCCAAGCTCATTAGGGCTGTCAAATTAGCTAGCTTGGTCTTGAAGCCAAAGTTGTTTCTCCAGAAACGCTTTTTTTTTCTTTTCGTAAGTGTTTTGAATACTTCCACAAAACATACACTTAGTCAATATAGAAAACTATCTCTGTAAAACGATATTGTAGCAATTGCATTACAATGGGCAGATGACTCAAATCATTGGAAACAATTACTTTAAAATAAGAAGAATCATTTACATTCTTTTGAACGCTTACTGTGGAGTTAGACTATAAAACCGAGGTGGCATCCACCTCACGTTTGTATTCATGTAAACTTGGAATGAGGTCATTCACGTGATTGCTATTAATAATAGCTAACCGAAATGCAAGTTTACAATTTGGAATGCTGTTTCTGAGGAAAATTAAGTGACTCTGGGTCATCTTACGAAAGATTTCCTACTTGTGAAAGGATCACAGGGAGATGATCTAATTTGGATGTTCATAGAACATATCTAGCAAGCAAAATGCAGAGAATGAAAAGCAGACAAGGGATGAAACAAAATGATGTCACTCAGTTACAGAGAGATATAAAATATAGATATATCTATATAGAATTTGAATTTATACGTGAAAGTGGAATCTAGCTTGTGTTTTCTTTGGTGTTAACATAGCCAAGGCAGACAAAAAAAGTCACATTGCTTGTCTGGCATGGCTTGTTTAGGACGTTTGTGAAGAAAGTTTATATCCTGTCTCCTAAAATACAGGAGAGGAGTCTGAAACTGTATGGCAAGTTACACCAGCATAACCTTCTTAACAGAAATTGAGTTGTGGGGGTCTATCTCAGGTTCTGACTTTTAGGAATCTAAACAGCTGGTGGAAATTATTTGTTCCAAAGACAATCCCAAGCAGGCTTGGGTCTAGACTTGCTTTTCAGCTACCCACCCCTTTATATCCCAAATCCAATCACACTGAAAACAATGTATTGTATCTAGAGTGTCTAAAAGTAAAAGTCCTTGGGTTAAAACTACTGAGTCAACTCCTTCACTGGTGAAAATGCACACAGTCATTTGCTTCAGCATCATCATTTTATATCACATAAAATGTCACTTTAAGTTGCTTTGGCTTTTTATTGTGTCTTGGATATTCCTTTGACTTGCACTGGCGCATATCAGCAGTAACGCAGTAGAACAGCACGAGACTGAACTTGTGATCCTGATCTGACAGTTGTTATGCAGGTATCTTTGTGAGAACATGTTTGACTGAATTTACAAATCATTTGGAGGTCACGTGTTGTAGGTTGAGAACGCAGCTCTAAAATTTGGAAATACTTACTCCGTCAGTTACTTCAAAACATCAGTAGAGGCAGCAATGCAGAGCAAATATTTCCCTCTGGTCTTTGTAGAAGCCAGGCAGTAAAGTACTGCAAATAGGAACCCTAATCATTCCCACAGCAGAGGTTCTCCATCAGTTAGAACTACATGTTTGTTTGTTTGCTTGCTTTTTAAATTGTTTCCCTTGAAAGGCAATGGTTTAAATTAAGGAAAAAAAATGTTTATAAAACTTAAAAACAAGGTTCAAGAAGCTCTGCATTTAAAACAAGTTCTAAGGGTTTTAAAAATTCATAATCACAATGGGGTTTTCGCACTCCTAATTATGAATGTTTAGATTTTGGTGTTCATTTCCTCTGATTGAAATACTGCAGGATGAATTATTCATCCAGTATATACAGGCTTGTGGAACTTAATCCCCTCCATTTATTTTAAGCGAATGTCGTGTTTGTAAAAAGTGCCAGATTGACAGACAAGATTCAACCCTCCTGATAACCTACACGTTGTATCTAAAGCTGTTTAGAAGCAAAGACCACTGTGGTTAAAATTATTGTACCAAGTCCTTCAATGATGAAAGTCAGAGATGAATTTATTTATTTATTTATTTTAGTAGCACAGTTTTAAGTCATGCAAGGTGAGGTTTTCTCCAGCCCCTCAGTTTTACATTTGGACTAGAATAAGCCTCTGTCTGCTTTGCCAGGAGAGCTCAAACATCTGCTGGAGCAGAACCATGCTCTGTGCTGGGCCAGTCCTTACCCACCCCAGTGCTGCCTGTTTTCCTTGAGACATCGATTGGCATTCATATCTTCATGTCTTTGAGCAGTAAAGCTTTGTAACCCTGGAAATAAAATCAGAGTGATTCTTTTATTCAGCGAGGCAGAGACAATAGCTTTCAAGTGTTGGTGGCTTCTGGCAGGTCACAACTGGAGGTCGCAAGTGTCTCCATGTTTTGGCCTCTGGTTTTAGGGCAAGATCTTCCTCAGATTCCAAACAGTTAGATGCCATGAAAACATCAGTTATCACAGCTGTGATTTAAGAAAAGCATGCCCCTCAGCATGGGGTCTGGCAGGGCACAGCCCAGGGACCCTTCCCAGCAGGCTGTGTGTACAAGACCTTCCAGTTTTAGGCAGAAGGAAAGTGAACTGTAGAGACAGGTATTGTGTGACACAACTCTGACCAGAGAGTTGGCGCTGGTCTATTTTATTTACACATGTAGACATAGTCACCATCTTTCTCTCTCTTTCTGTCTCTCTCTCTCTCTCTCTATATATATATATATATTTGTCTGGAGGCAGTTTAGGGTTGGACATAACAGAAATTCATTTTTTGAGGACAAAAAGTTGCCTTTCTCACTGATGGCACTACCCATACACACTTGGCCTGTGATAGCAGGGTGTGTAGAGATGCTTGGCAAAGCGATTGCATCAAGTGGTATTTCAACTCAGCATAAGTCAGCACTGCACACAGCTTTGAAGGATGCAGTCATAGCCTAAGCACTTATTTTTCCTCTGATGAGGTGCTGTTAGAGCATCTGCCTTTTCTAAAGAGTTTTAGGAGGAAGCGCCAGTGTTTGGAGAGCATCCTATAGCACAGCAGTCTGTATAGCATATGGGAAGCATTTCTCTTCTCCATGGCAAATGAGGAGCCTGACTTTTCCCAGAGCCACCTGTGATAGAGGAGAGCAGCCACAATGCAGGAAGCTGGAGGGACATATGACTTCTCTGTAGCCTAGGGGGAATTCTTGCAAAGGCACAACCAAAGGACATGACCATTTGTGCTGAGGAATCCTACTTAAAACAGGGCTTTCATCCTTGAGCCCACTGCTTGGCACCAACCTGCTTGGAAGTGGGCAAGCCTGGAGGAGCAGGGTGGCATTACAGAGTCCAAACAACCTCTTCTGAGCCTCAGGGGCTGGAGGTTTGGCTGTCCTGTGCTGCTGCACCAGCTATGAGACTCCCCAGGGACTTGCCCCAGGTCTTTTTCCATCCCTCTGTCAGGGTTTCTGTACTTCTCCCTGCAGTATCGCTCTAGGTTGTGGGTCTTGATATCCCAGCGCTACAACCCACCTCTAATGGCTCTACTGCCCCTGTGAAAAGTTTTTTGTTGCTGTCAGAAAAAATAGAGAGGTGCTCTTTTCTTGTTTCATATGCTGCTGAAAAGCATTTGCACAATAGAAGAGTCAGGGAGCTTAGAGAACAGCTGCTATATAGGACCTGTTGCACTTTTTACTTTCTGGTAAATTCAGTGAAATAATTTTCCACGTGATTTAAGAAGTGTACTAATTTACAGTGCAATTATTTAAGGGTTTGTATTAATTAGTATTGTTGCAAACACTGATGCTTACAACCAAGGCTAAAGTGTAATTCTGAGACACAGTAGGGGATGTGTAATTGGAGTTGAAGGTCAGGTCACATATTTGGATTTTCAAAAGAATAAGGCAAGTTCAGCCTCAACAAAGTGTTTATGTATTTGGAATGACAATTATGTTGCTGCTGCTGCAGCTGTATGTTTTGTACTAATTAATATCCCTATTTGAAGCTTATGGCTGAAATCCCCTCACTGTCTCCTGCTGTTTTAGATTGGTGTACACATTTATATTGACTCCAGCAGGATTACTGCTTGTTTTCCCAAGTGGCAATGAGAGGACAGTCCAGTCAGTGGAACTGAGTTACACTGGTAGGAAAAACAAACCTGAAACTAGGCCAGCATTGTTTATGGAGATAAATACTGGAAATTTAGGCAGGTGCAATCTAGACAGATTGATAAGCGAAACGTTAACATTGAATGAAGTTTTAGCAGGAACAAAAGTCTGTTTAATTTCTCAACTCTGCACTGTCCGGATTAGGTCCAGTTTTACCAGGTGATTAAATCTCTGCAAAATTGGCAGACACGACATGATTTACTGAATTGATACTTGCTCTTTCATACCCAGATAGAAAATCTTTCTGGGAAAAAGATACCACCAGAAATCCTAAAACATAAACAGTACACAAATTAAAACCTAAGCAAGATAAATGATCCTGTTTTGTTCCCGTTCTGCTGAAGAAACATTTATAGGGTGTGAAATAAACCACTGATTTTTTTTTTTTTTTTTTTTTTTTTTTTTTTAAATTTAAATAAGGAGTCATTCATTGTGAAATCCTACCCTGGTAGACTGAAGGACTCTCCCTTCTTTATTTAAATAGAAACCCTTCTCCCTAGCCTAGGGAGGACCTAGGAAAATAGCTTGCAGGAAAGGACCCAGCCCTGTAATTGCTTTGTGCACAGAAGCCTTATTGAAACCTGGAGAAGCTGTGGGCAAAGAACCTTTGCAAGGGTATATCCAGATACCTAGAAAACAGATTTTAAAAGACATCATCAGTAATAATACTACAATTCTGACTCATGCTCTGAGCAAACAGTTACCAAAGAGTTTCAGATGTTCCCATCCCCCCAGCTGCTTGTTACCTTTCCGCTCCGGGGAACGTTGTGCCGGGATCCATGCCCACGCCTGCCTGCTGCAGCTCAGGGCTGAGCCTTTTGGGGCTGGGGCAGGTGAGGTGCCAGGATGGGTCCATCACAAATAGATACAGCACTAGCTCTTGAACATCACCAGGAGACGCAACCATGGGCTTAAGGAGTCCCTGGCATTGCTGGTGGAAGGCAGGTAGGCTTACGAGGAGGCTACCTTCATACAATCATTGAATATCCAGAGTTGGAAGGGACCCACAAGGATCATCGAGTCCCACTCCTAGCTCTACACAGGACTACGTAACAATTAAACCATAATAGTAACACAGAATAAGGCTCAGTAGTTCTTGCCTTGCTTTTTGTATGTGTTCCCTAAGTGTAAGCAGCTGGTCATGGCCATGGCTGGGTTCCTGTGAGGGGTGTGCGGGGCTGATGCAGGGTAGCTGGTCTTACAAGCAAAGCACAAAGGGGCCTCAGCATCACAGAAATTCAGAGGAATGATGGTGGGTGGCTCTCGGCTGCTGTCACATGGGCATCACCAGCCATGGTTCTTGTACAAAAGCCTCAGCAGCTTCTTTTATTGCAGATAGGTTTTGTCTTAGAATCATAGACTCGGAATGGTTTGGGTTGGAAGAAACCCTTAAAGAGCATCTAACTTCAACCCCCCTGCCATGGGCAGGGACACCTCCCACCAGACCAGGTGCTGAAAGCCCCATCCAGCCTGGCCTTGAACACCTACAGGGATGGGGCATCCACAGCTTCTATGGGCAGCCTGTGCCAGTGCCTCACCACCCTCACTGTGAAGAATTTCTCCCTTATATCTAAACTGTTTTACTCCCTTAGAAACATTTCTCCCTTTCCTTTCAGGCACCCAACGGCCTTCCAGCTGTCGGCAGTTTCGTGTCTGCACCAGCCATGCCTCCTTATGCCACACCAGCCCAAGTCTCACCGTACATGACATACAGCGCGGCCCCCTCCGGCTACATGGCGGGCCACGGCTGGCAGCATGCCGGAGGCACGCCACTCTCCCCGCACAGCTGCGACCTCCCCACCTCACTGGCTTTCAAGGGCATGCAGACAGCCAGGGAAGGCAGCCACTCAGTCACAGCCTCTGCTCTCTGATGCAGGAGCTGGTGTCCAGGACGAGCGTCCCCGGCGCCTGGCTCATGGACTGCTCTCCTCGTGCTGGCGGTACCGGGCATTTCTCCTCCTGACTTGCATCCCATTGGACTTTTGGGATTGAAAGAGTTGAAGGCAACACCACAAACAGAGGGGAGTGTGCTGATGTCCTTGCACTCTCCGAGTAAAGATCTTGTGTCCCTCAAAGGGCTCGTGGAAACTTGTCTGACTGTTCTCTGGTCAAACCACACGTATTTATTCTTAATCACCACAGACTTGTTAAATGTGCAATTGTTATTAAGATTTGTGTAGAAATCAATAAAGAAAAATCATCACAGGAAATTCTGCTATGCCTCAAATCAGCAATGGTGGCTAAATAGAAGGTATTTGCCAAAGACCTGTCTCTAGAGAACAAACCTCCTTATTGATGAGGTTATGCAATCCACTGCTATTAAGAGATCACATTTTTTGTTGTTTTGTTGAGTTTTGGTAATCAAATATAGAACCAAGGCAATGTGCAGCTCTCAGATTCTTCTGGCATTTCGTCATCAGTGGCAGTAATACATTAGTACTTTTATCCATTTGTAAATATAGGCTTTTGACAGCATTTGTTTTCACTTCCCAGTACATTTACTTTTTTTTTTTTTTTTTTTTTTTTTTTTTTTTTTTTTCTTTCTTGGAAGTTAAAAAGGTGACTTTCTAGCTATTTTCTGTGTCTTTGTGTGGTGGGGTGATAGCCTCAGGTGATGAAGTTTAGGTAAGTTTTTTTCATCATGTTTTTGTGTGAGGCTTCACCATCTTATGAAATACAGTTATTTCTTTAGCAGAAGATTCAAAGGCAAAAATCCAGTCAATAAACACTCCCCAGTTGCACCCAGCCTCCCATGTTCACGAAATACCACATCCATGTTAAGTACAGAAACAGAAATGGGTGGAAAATATCTGAACAAAACTGAATTCTGAAGAGAAAAAAATGCTGTTAGTGTGAAACGTGCAAGGATGCTTACAAAGCCATGTAAGTTAGCAAAACCACTGTGAAACAGAATCATACTGTCATTGTCAGCTCACTTGTGTTCAGCATTTTTGGCCCCAAGATTTTTTTTTTTTTTTTTTTTTTTTTTTTTAATTTAAGAAGTTGTCTTTAATTTCTGCTTTAATGATTGTAAAATATGGCTCCTGGTGAAATTTACAATGTTGTTCTGAATCATTTTTTTTCCCTTGTAGGTATAATGGTGGTGGTGCTACAAACACAGATATTATTTAATATTAACAAGTTCCCTTTCTAGATTTCTGTATCCAGTGGCAAGTACTCTGTCCTAGTTATCTTGCTTTAAACCTTCTTAACTTCTATCCCAAGAGAGCTAACATTCTGATCTTCGAAAATTTACCTGTTTTCCTTGGGCAATAATAAAGTTCTGAATATTATTCCAGAATGCTTTCCACATGCTGTAGGTATGTTCAGAATATGAACATGGAAAAAAATATTAAGATTGGTGTGAGATTTCATATCCTTCATAGAATGTTAATATATTGTGTATTTTTATAAATGTTGTGCAATAGCTTAAATTACAGCAAAGATGGTTAAAACAAAGGAGAAAACGTCATTCTTCAAGTATTGCTCTATCTACATACAATATTAAACATTCATTCATTGGTAAGGTAAACTACAGTCCTCTCTTAAAATACATTCCTCTCTTTGTAGATTTCCAGGTTTCATCACTAGACAACAGTGGACAAATTTTCCTAACAATAGAAGTAATCAGTACAAATGTTGTGTACAGTAAATCCACTGAAATACAGATGGAATCCACTTATTGCAGCCATCCTTGCTTTTTACTTTAAAAAATAGTCAACTGAACAGTATTTCTGTAAAGAACACAGGTATTGTATTATGGCCAAAAGGAAAGAAAGATCTGATCTTGAATGTGATCCCATACTCTCAGGCCTCAGTACAGCAAAGGAATTCTACAGCTGGTTAGCTTTAGTGAGATGCTTAAGCCATTGCTATTCAGTAGAACACTTTTTAAAAGACTGTTTGCTGGAAACCACTACTTGCAATGAAATTTGCACACAAGTGTATTTCCACACTGCCATACTATTAGTAAGGTGACTGATCCTATTCTGTTTTTACATAAAGTTGAAATAAGATAAAAGTTTATGCAGCCCTAACACCATGAAAAAGTAATTGGTTTAACTGTAGACTAGCTCTTCACTAAAAATAAAATAGGACTTAAAGAAAAAAAAAAGGAAAAGATCATGAGCCAATAACTGATTTAGTTGACAATAGAATTTTACCTTTCAACCTTTTCTTTCCTGGATAATGGAATTATTGATAAAGTCTACCTATTGTTACCCATGCAACATAGGCAATATACATCTAAAGAAAAAGTGATTAAAAGATAAAAGACAAGCAGCCTTCCAAAGCGCAGATTTTTGAGCTCCAAGGATTCACAAACCTGGAGTGAAGTGCACCTATGTTAAAAGTTTTCCATATTTTCCAGTGCAACAAGGAAATTTATGGGATATGTCTTCTTATCAGAGATTCCCATGAGGCATTAGTGTGTTTTGGAAGATAGAAGAACAGTTCCTCAGCTTGTATGAGTTGCTTGAATTATCTTGTCTTCATCTTAATTGGGATAATTTTTTAAAGCCAGGACAAGACATTTTATTAATTAATCTTCATCTGTGAACACACACACACACACACACACACACACACACACCATCATTAACTATTTTTTTTTTTCTGTTTGCTTGTTTCAGTACAGTTTATGCTTCATGCATTTGCCTGTTGTAAATACCACCTTATACCTGTGTGGAAAGTCAGTAGGACTGCATGCAGGAAGTGTCGCTCAGAATGAGCAAAGGTGCCTGACCTTGGCCCTTGGTGACTGGCTTTTTGTTGGTCAGATTTCATAACTATTTTTTTAATATAAACCTATGATGAACAATATTTCTTTGCCCAAGGACTCTTCTTACTGCTTATACTCATGGGTAAACTGAAAACCACAGCATGTTAGCTTATTAGCCATACAAGTTTAAGCTACTTTACAATAAACAAAGGAAAAAAAGATAAATTGTTTTTCAAGTAATAAATAGAAGTCATCTGCTGTTGTAAAAAACAGGGGTATAAATCAGGAATGAACTCACTGAGCTGAATGGGTTAACCTGGGAGATGTGCAGTATACATGAGTGCAGAATTTAAGTTTTTAGTACAAAAAGCCTAGACTCCATTCCTAGAGCATTAAATGTTTTCAAATAAATCAGTGAAGCCTAATACTCCCTTTTGTGACAGCCCCACAGTGTTTGCATGATCCTGGTGTAAAATTGATTCTGACCTCATATTACACCAGGAGCGATGGTGGATTGGCCTGGAAGAGACATAAAAAAGGCACATTCATTGGTTTATTTTCTAAAACAATGCTGTGTTTTCTGATTTCTAATGGTTCTCTTTTTATCAAGGATCAGGCTGAGATATTAACTGAAAAAAATCACGTTGGAAAGGATGTAAACCCGAAGGCTATATATGTATATACAGTATGTCTAAAGTCTTTTATTTTTATATTTTGAATGCCCTAAATTAATAAAAGACTAATTATGAAGCATTTTGCTTTTCACTTTCAAAATGATCTTAGTAGTGTCTTCTCTTTTGCTAAGTACTGATAATGAAGTGTAACAATGAACATTTTCCTTAAAATTACAAACTGCAACACAGCTAATTTAATTGATTTTATATATGAAGTAGAATAGGTATGAGAAATCGCTGTTGTCAAATTTAGACAAAAGAGAGGTTAACTGAGCATGTCAGTACAAGCATCCTTGAAAGTGCTGAAAATGCATGTCTATTTTTAGCTATTTGTTACTTTTTAATGCATTAAAAAAACATTAATGAAACGAGACTTTACATGTGAACTGTCATTTTAAAGCAACAATCTGGAAAGATATTTCTTTAGGATTGAACCTCCATAAGAGGAAGAGCATTTAAAGTGTGAATACAGTATGGAGTGATACAGAAACTTTCAGCAAGTGCAAGATATGCATTCATTTGACAACAAGCCTTTATATAAAGGGAACATTTTCATGACAGAATGCTGCATAATTTTAAGTTACTTAAAGAGTTCTTGAGAAGAAACTGTCAAGTGGCATGAAATGAAACTGTCTTCAATTAGCATAACAGAAAAATATTTCACAGAGGTGGTTAGAATAGCTAATAAAGATAGGAGTACCTCACTGAATATAAATATAGTGATATTTACAGTGATTGGGAAAAGCAATAATTTTAGCTGTACAGCAATAATTTTTATCTATAGGAAGGCACATTGCTTTGAGATGTATGGTTAGTTAATTAAGATCACATATATGCTGTCAGTCTAGAACACTGTTTCTCCACCCCACAGTAGTGAAAACAGCCAAAAGGGGTAATCAAGGTGCATTTTTCTGATAGGACATCTTCTTAAGCAATAGTGAAGGTGGACAAAAATTCAGTAAGATCTTACATGCCTAAAATATTTTTTTTCTGTTAATTTATTTACTCATTTCTTCTATGATTCCCGCAGTTGCTTCACACACCTGAATGTAACTTTATTCAGACCAATTATGTTCACTATCTTCTGTGACCTAAGTGAGCTTTATATGATATATACAGCTATGAACAGGCAGGACATTTAACAGCATGAGTCTTTCTAAGGTTGTAGCTAGTCCTGCTATTCTTTTTCTATCCCAACTCCCAACTACTTAAGAAACTCTTCTGTCACTGCTGAAATCATACTGGGCTGAATGGAAATGGCACCCAAACTAGACACAAGACTTTTTAGAATTCAGGTCAGTTTTTAGGTTTTGGTAACCTGGAGTAAATGGAGCTGTCAATTTACTCTATCTTAGTATCTGGTCCCAGCCAATTATTACAGTTTTCTTCTTCAAAACACTCTGAAAGTCATTATTTTGCCATTCCAGCTGTAATTTTGAAAAAAATAATGTATTGACTACATAGCATAATTCAAGGTCCACAATTTTCAGTTTGTCTTCGAAAAATTATCTTGTTTCTATGTCTCCTTTATATTTTCTCTTGATACAGAAAAAGAAATTACAAATACCAATTCTGTTATTTACTTATGCACTTACAGGAAAGCATATGCTTAAATATTTTTTTGGATCAAGAACTGAAGACCTGTTTTGAGAGAAAAAAGAACTGTTTTGAGCTGTAATAACATCAGTATAATCTGATGGCATTCAAAACTATAATGATGAGAATCACTTTGACTTTATTAAAAACTATTTTAGAATGCATATAGTTTTAAAAAGTACATTTTTCAGAAGCACTACTTGGAGTCAATTGTGTCCTGAAGCCATGCATAAACGTATTCATAAACCAAAAGCATCACCGCGCCACCTGGAAGAAAAGATATTATTTACTACATACAAAATTAAATATTTTCCAGATTTTGTAGAGTTTGTAATGCGTAGTATAAGACAGAATATAGCAAAGCCTTACTTGCGAAACAGTTATTTCTAACTACTTCCCTAATTCATTAAAATCATCAGTTCTTGAACCATATCTATTTTTCTTGATATTAGACCATAAAGTTGATGTGAAAAGCTTCTATATTAAATCAAAATTACCCTCAGTGTATTTCAGATATTTTTCTTCACATTTTTGCAAGATTCATTTGTGTTTGTTCTTTTACAAGTGAATCTTTTTATCTGTGAACACGTGTATATTTGTGGGTTTGTTTAGAGCTAGATTTGGCCATGAAAGAACAACTTGAGTGATGGCATGACAAAAATTCATCACCAGGGTTATGAAAATACTTCCAGGTAAGATTCACAAAAGGTTTTATGCTGTTTGTTTACCACATATAAATTAGAAGACCATGGTATTGAAATGAATATAATCTTCTTGTGACTGTACCTAGCTATGAATTCACTGTCAAAGTTTTGATTTGATGAAGCGGCGTTATCTGCTAGAACTGATAACAGTACAGAATCTCAGCTTGAATGCAATAAAGGATGTTTACTCTTAGAGAGCCAGACTAAAGCCCTTCTGTAGCTGAGCTGTAACAATTATTTGAGCTGAAGAAGGGAACATTTCAGATGTATATATAACTAAGCATATATAGAGAGGCTGCTAGTTGGAGAAGATGAAAATGAGAATCAGCTTCTAGGCTGCAGGAACAAAAGTGTGTTATACTGGACTGCTGGTGGGTGCAAGCATTGGGGCACAACTATTTTATTTCTTTTGCCTTTGCCTGCTGGCTTACTGAGCAGGTTACACTTACCTCTGAAAAATAAGTTCTGCTGAACTGGTCTGACCTTTCTACGTGGATGGGATAGGCTCAGACAACCAGGCACACAGAGCTACCACATGTTTTCCCAGTTATTTATCCTAATGAACCATGATCAGACTTGAAATGCTATGTGAACAGCAACTCCCAGCTAGCTAGACAGAGCAAAAGTTTGCAAAAGGCTTTGACCAACAAACAAATTATAGACACAATGTCTAGAAGATGTGATTTGAACTCAAATCAGGGCTGCTTCCAGTTCTTATAATGTGTGATGTTTGTGTATCTCTTTTCCTGAAAGCATTCACATGTTGAAAGAAGGAATTACCTTTCCAGTCACAATAAAGATTACCTTATTGTTTCACCAGAAATCCAAATCTACTTATTAGTCAATGGAACTATAAATAAAGTGTTTAAAATGAAGCACACACTTAACTGATTTGCTGGATCTGAGCCAGAATGCAATGTCACTTTTAAGATGAAAAGTTTTATTCTAAAGTCAGCTTTGCTAACGGGTACTGGGAAAGTGAAGCCCTGCCTGCTCTTTGTCCTGTATGTAATTTAGTAGCTTCAGAGCATGAGGGAAAAGGCTTTTAGCTCCAGAGTTATGCCTACCTGCCTTGCTTCCCCTCCCCACCTACTTCCTTTACACTGCACAATAACCAGGCATGGTCTAGCACTTAGTCAGAAGGACTGGATATGCAAACATTTGCAGACAAACCTAATGCCTCCTTTATGCTTCAGAGCAGACTCTGTACCTACTTGCTTTTAACCATGTGTGCTCTTGCCTATTAAACCACCTTGCACAATTGGAACTACAATTTCATGGGAATGGCATACTGTTCAAACTGGGGCTTCTGCTCTTTTTGACACAGACTGCCTCTCTGGGCTGGCAAAGTCTAAGGGCCTGCTGATTTGATTTCATCATTAATCAAAAGCAGCCTAAGCAAAATAGTCTAGATGTCAAAGAAGATCTAACCTTCAGCCACCGTGTTCCATTTGGAGTAACAACTGGTGAGAAGGGGTCAATCAACAAACCTTGTCCTCTTAGCCTTCTAGTGCTGTGTAATGGGAAGAATCCCAGCCCATGCTGTCGACCTTTTAGGGTTTGTTCCTTACAAACCAAGTAGAGCACAGGAAGTAGAAAGTAAATGGAATGTGATACACTTGGGCTCAACTAGTTGAGGGCACTTATACTGAAAAGACTCTAGCCTGTGTTTTAAGGTGACTTTACATTGGTACAGAATAGACCTAGTGAAAGCAAAACATCACATTAGAGGGAATAGGATAAGCTTTAATAAACACTTCAAAAGGTTTCACAGCTCTGGCACTTGCATGAATGCACTTTGGCTTGTTCACAAATAAAGTAATTTCACAAACTAGCAGTTACTTGGATCTGTGATCATCCCATCTGCATGTGTAAACGATTTTTTTAGACACATATTTAGACCAAAAGAAATCATTCAAAGATGAAAGAGATTTTGATGATTTCTGGTTCAGTGTCTCATTTATTTGTTTGATGCTTACTACATTTTGTCAAGAAATTGAAAAACAGGAAAACAAAGTCAGAACAAAAACAATATAGAAATGAGAGGAAAAATTACCTGGACCAAGTCTCATGATCTTGGGAACCAAGCCTTTGTACAGAGCCAGAAATCTGCAGCAGAAGAAAAACAAACAAAGCGTTTCAAACAATATTCTTGCTGTAAAAGAAGAATGGAATTTTAGCATGTGTTTGTTAAAATGCTGGCAGAGCACTTAGAAGCAATTATTTGAAATTACACATGTTCAATAGCAGGCAGTATCTGGATTTTAACATTTTACAGAGGCAGATCAGATGAAGAGAAAAAGTTAATCAATGTTCAGTCACAAAAGCTACGTTGTGAGTCCAGCCAATCAGAAATATGACTTTAATCAGTGAGATGGTTTTACTTTCAAGACAACTCTGTTAACAACAGCTGCATACATGGACAAAATGACTGCTATAATTGAATATCAAAGCTACAACTCAGTCCTCACTTGAGAAATATTTTAAAAAGTTGGAAAAAGTTACTGCCACAAGGATCTGTCCCCAGTTCAATTATTTCAGCAGTCATTTTAAAAGTGCAGAGGTCTAATTACAAGTAGAGTTAAACTGGGCAATACTCTATTTTGTGTTGATATTTTCCTTTTACAAAATGAAGAGTTGACAAAATTACATGAGATGTACAAAGCATTTATGTGTTGAACACAAATTTTGACAACCTACTAATCATCTTGTAAGCCTTCTGTGAAAGTTCACATGAAATAGGAAGACATTTCATTGTAATTCTAAAATACATTTTTAAAATGTTATATTGTGCTCTTTTGATACATGAGTTCAGGGTGGCTTAACGGTCCTTGTGAAATCTGAAATATAACAACATGGTTTTATGGACCCATATGAACTAAAACAGAGGTCTGGACATTTATTAAAATACGAATGTTTTACCCTTCCTCTTTATAGACTGTTGCCATAGTTTTAAAACAGGTTCTGTACTTGATCTCTCCAGGAACTGGCTGTGGTCCTTGAATCCTACTTTTTGCAACATCAAAAGGAATGTTAATAATTGAGGCTATTGTTCCTGAGACTAGCCCAATTCCAAATTTCCTTAAAAACTCCAAATTTGGATCCTAAAAAAGAGAGAGAGAGAGAGAGAAGAATAAAAAGGGAAAGAATAAAAAGGGAAACGGAAGGACCTATGCAGGTTAAACACTATAAAGTAATATGCATTTAATCAGAAAACTCACACAACACAACACACTCATGTTATTTTAGCGGAACACATTAGGATTTCCTATGCTGGAACTTGTTTTCTTGACAATCCTATTGGCTATGTTTTTACACATGGTCTAAATTGCTGAAGTACACATTTCCTCACACAGGATTTATAAACACAGTTCATAAAGAAAGACTGGTATGGCATATGGGGATGATTTGTATAATTGGGCTTCACAATGTACTTAGTATTACTGTATCAAAACAGGAGAAATCCAAGCACACTATTAGCTAATTGGCCAGAATATTTTACAAATGACAGCAACTTCCACCATGAAGCCTACTAAAATGCTCATTTGTGTGTTGGACCCCCAAATGCTAAATTAAATAAAGGCTAATCTCAGTCTGCTGCCATTCCCCTCCAGGTTTTTTACATTTATTTTCACATGTAGCTGATCCACTGTACTGAGAAGTGCTAGCTTCCTGTTATTAACAATCCAGCTCGGCACAACGGCAAGAGAGCCTCCACGTTCTGTGCATTATAAACGGAGTTAACTCACTCAGCTAATTGGCTGAAGAATTCACAACAGATTGCTTCTGAACCCTACTATATGTTCAGGGTGAGAGTTAGAAGCAGGTTAGAAGTGCATCTAAAAACTTTTTCACTCACTCCCTGTTCACAGTCTGACTGGGTTTTATTTGATCTTACAGAAAGACCTCCTACCTTGGCATTTTCTATGACATCAAAGAATTTAAAGTTTTCTGAAAGTCAAAATCTCTTGTATCAAGTCTCTTTGTATTTCTACAAGTAATAGAAACCACTGGAAAGTGTGTCCCCATGTCTTGCCTATGCACATATTTTTTTTTTTTTTTTTTTTTTTTTTTTTTTTTTTTCTTTTGCTATCAGTGTTCAGCAGCAATTACCCCTTTTTTTTGCTATATAAAACTCTATATATGCAGTTCCATTTTTTTTATGAGGTCACTTTAATTATAGAAAACCGTCAGTAAAATAATAGATGATCTTTTTGTGTCATAGTGTCAGTACAATATTGAAACGAAAGAGCTCTGTGTTTTCTAAACCTTTACATTTTTGAGTGAAAAAAAAAGAACAATGAAGAAGGTCTCCTTTCTAGATTAACAACAAGGAACATAAGTTAAAGCCTCCATGATATGCATTGGATGAAATCCATGCAGGTGTTTGGAGAGAAATGTCAAAACCAACAGAGCATTTTATTACTTGCAGAAAAACTCAACACCTTGATTTCACAAAACATGAAACACACTGATAATACCTTTTAATAATTAGAATGGCTTGTGATACATAAAGAATCGTACAACTTTATCAATAAAAAGCTTAGCAGAAAATTTCTGTTTATTTTGTACATAGTGGCACTTGTTTAAATGGAAATAAAATAAAGCTGACTTTTCTGGTACCCAGAGAGGAAAGAAAAAAAAAAAAACAAAACTTTTTAAAGCCAGGTGCAGCAGTGTTCCAGCCCCTTTCCAGTGTGGTACCCACGCCACTCTGAGCATCAGCTGTATGATCACACCTGGCACTAAGGTTGCATTCACCTCCTCATACCAGGCAGCATTGAGGAGGCTGCCTTTGCCAAGTTGACTTATCATAGTCTAGAATGATCTGAAATATCTTTTTCAAGCAAAGGGACACCTCTTCAGTAGTGCCAAGTACAGTGGGCTGCCCTCTGGGCTAGGCAATACATGTCAGGCAAAAGTATTACTTTTTCAACATGGAATTTCAAGCATTGCTGCTTCTGGAAAATCCCTTATATTTGAGCATTTTCATATTTTGTTGAATTCCTAATGCCAGCATTGCCTGCTTTATGACTGGCAGTGCCACAGGGTATGGGATACGGTGGAGTGTCCAGTCAAGTGAGTTTCTTTTGAAACCTGACACTGCACCACTGTAACTAAAGGAGAACGAAAACAAATTGCTTTATTTCTATTCCAGTATTTGTGACATAGAAAAAGTTGGAAGGGATTTTGAGTATTCACAAAACTGGATAATAACCTAATGTGCTATGGTTTACACTAGCTTTCATAATTTTTTATGACATCTCATGAGAAAGGTTTTCTATGACATTCATCACTGGCATTCACACATCATTCAGATTACTTCATTCATATAACGGATTCCAAATAAATTTAGCTGTTAAAATAATTTAAAAGTTTTTTTTTTTTTTTTTTTTTTTTTTTTCTCCCTAAAAGCACAGAGTAGTTGCTTTTTTATGTGCTACCACTTTCAAGTGTAAAAAAAAAACACACAAAACAATTCCAAATATACTTTATAGACTCTGTCTACAAAGCTTACATGGACAAAAGAACATCAGCTGTCCATCATGTAGGTGCAAGCTGGTGCAATCATGAAACACTATCTTTCTTTTTACGCTAAAATCAATCCTTTTCCTATCCCATTGTCAGATTCCAAAATATTCACAGCAATCTAGGACCCTGTGAAAGGAGACATGAGGTAAAGGTAAACGTATCTGCTTAGCACTATCACTGCAACTGGCTAGCAGAAGTGATTATCATCATGGTATTGTCACTAACTTCTGCAACATGCAGTTTAACAATTATTGACTATTAAATATTTGGTACATTAAAGAAAAATATTCTGACAATCTTCCCTTGCTTTTATAAGTGACAGAACTAGAGGAAAACATTTAGTTTTTAGGCAAAAGTAATTTTTCTGTAGTATGAGTAGAATAAGAAGTACAACAGAAACACGATTTTAGATGGTGACACACCACAGTACAGTATACCTCATGAAAATGAACAGACAGTTTGCTTTTTCCTAATGGAATAACTTTGTTGTGGTTGGATAATGTAATCTCTGATCCTCTTACCTTTTTAGCATGTCCTTCACAATCACATTTCCTATACACTTGAGTCCTTGCCCTGTGAGCATAACCAGCCCTCAGAAATAGAGAAGTAGGCATCACTAATAAATGCCATATCTATGTGTGCCTCACTGCATTTCCCTACTTTGTTTGGAAGAAGAAATTTTGAGATATTATATCCCTGCTTTTTATATTTCATTACTCCTATTATAACACTTTGAAATAAGTGGAGACTTTGTAAGTTTAAATTTTAAATCACATGCTGCTTAACTCTTTCTTTTATATTCCATTATTTCTAGCAACAGAAAATTTTAACCCTAAATCTATCACATACACACCCATGTACAAGATTGTCACCCACTGAAGATACTTTTAATTTATCAGTTTCATTTTCCAAAGCCACAGGCTTTCCTTTCCATACCTCTTTATTGACTTGTTTATCAGCTAGGCACTTTGTCAAAACCTGTTTAAATCTTTGATCTCAGTCAAAAGCTTCCATGCTATATTAATCTGTTCTGAAAGAAGGCCACTTAATTCAATAAGTAACATAGGTAATAATCCAGCAATGAAATAACCGTTTGGTAAAGGCGTGTACGCTTGGAACTCAGTTGATTTAGCCCACTGGTAGGGTCACCATGAATCCAAGTGCATTCATTATTGATGGAGAGCATGACCAGAATGCTGATCCATGGCTCCTGACTAGAGTAACAAAAAAATCATTATAGAATAGACAATGATGCACCCTAGTCAATACATTTGTGCTGATTTAGACACCCATCTTGGGTGCAATTCAAAAGATCAAAGGTGGAACACCCCACTCACTATATATAGTGCAGAGAAGTAGGTACCTTCAAAGGAACAGCTCAAAGTACCTAAAGTATATTGCTTGCGGTAACCAGAGACAGATAATGTGAACAGTCCAGTGGCATGCATAAAAGTGTTGAGAAACCTGAACAGGAAAGACACTCAAGAACACTACTCATTTTGTCCTTGTCCTCCTACAAATGAAGTCCCTGTACAGTCTCAGTAAAGGTGGCAGAATGTATCTCAAATAAATGTATATTTTAACCTCATTTTAAAGAAAAAACAAACAAACAAAAAACAAACAAAAAAACAAACACACACAAAAAAACAACAAAACAAAACCCCACAATAATATAAGAAAAGTAACTGTGAGTTTGCCTAACTGAAATCCTTTCACCTTTTTTTAAATTTTTTATTTATATATATATATATATATATGTTGCTGAAGGTATATATTTTATGAGAAAGAATACTTCTGTAAACATATTTTAGTACTTCGGGGCACCTCACAGATAAATTCATTATAAAAGAATAGGGTTTTTTAAGTAAGGAGAATGTTAATTGCTGACAATTTGCTTGAAGAATAAATAATATCTATGGAATAATATTTTAAGCTATTTTTGCAAAGCAGTCTACAGGACTTAGCTTGAAACTAATACTGACTTTGAGCAGAGTATTTGCGTCAAGTTTCTTAACTTTTGAAAACGTTAGCCGTAACATTAGTTTTATACAAATATATTTATATTTGTAATATAACATATAATAGGATATATATAATATATGAATATAACATAACATAACATAACATAACATAACATAACATAATATAATATATTTATACAAGTTACACTTGGCACAAAAGATTAAAGCAATTTGAAATGATTGTTAAATCTAAATACATTTTCTCAAAGTCACATAATAGGTCAATGCAGAAGCCAGGAACAGAGCTGATAGGCTTTGCACTATATGCGGCATGTCTAACTCCCTGCGTGTAACAAGGAAGACTTTAAAACACAGAAGGCTGTGGTTTTGCCAATTCTTGTTCTGCCTGGTACACCCAGGAATTATGTGTTTGAAGAGGCATAAGGAGTAGAGTTGCTGCTTGATCATTTTGGCTAGGGTGAAGTGCAATAAGCATAGGAATTCCTATGGCAAGCTAAGAGGTTTCACAGGACCTTACTTGGGCTACATTAACTACAATTAAGTTTTTAGCAACAAAACAGGCTGTAAGGAACTGTTCTAGCCACCCTGATAATTGGTTTTAACCACTGAAAAGAGCTTCCAATGGCAACAGGCAGTGGAAGAAATGAATGTCTGAGGAAGGGGAGCTTCCAAGACAGAGAAGATATATTCAGAGGGAGGCAGTGTAGCTTCTGAGAGCATAATAGGTCTCAGGAATGTAAGAAGGAACAGGTGAGAAGCTACGAGTTCTTTTAAACATGGACACTGATACAGATCCCAGAGGAAAGCCATGGTCTTGGTTCTGAGTGTCAAGAGGAGCACTGGGAAGAAAGGCAGTGAAATTCTACTCTTAGGGAAGGAGAGGCTGGTATGGATGTGTTCAGGTGGTTTGGAGGCATGCAAACTCTGGACAGGATTCAGCAGTAATCAAGAGAAAATGATGTAGATCCACTGCAAGACCCCAGAAAGTGTGAAAACAAAAAGGTGAAAGTAAGTCTTGTCACTGTTGTGGTAACATGATGCTTTGATTCTTTTAAAGAAGAGTCACAATTTCTATTTGTGACTGAATCAAGATTTGACCACAGCTTTATGAACAATTTCATAGTTTTACTCACCCTGAACTTTTGTGCATCTCATACATTTGCATAGTAAACTCTTTATTGTAAACTACAGCTTGCTGTCTGATTGTTGTTCTGATCAGAACATCTAATGATGTTCTGATCTTTGTCAAGATGCATAGGAAATGCTGAAATAATAACAACAATAAACACATTGATGAACAGGAAAGGCATTCCAAAATGCATAGTCACAGCTGCACTTTGTTTGAATTAAACGTGCCTTTTCACACTGGTATTATCTCAGATTCCTCCTTGAGTGCAATCTCATTGCAGCCGACATTTATTTAAGTTTTTAAAATCCATCTGTCAGATGTCTGACAGCATAATAAGATGAGTGACAACTACTGGGATAAATGTCCTGGCTAGTCTCCAGAGTGTGATGACTGTCTGCTCTATAGGGTAGACAATTTCAAACAATTTGCAATTCTCTCAGTGATATATATATATATATATTTCCCTTGGAATTCAATTTCCTGATAGAACTATTAATCTTAATCCAGATTTATACGTAGTAATATCTACCATTTACCTTTTTGCCATAACCTTTTGGACCCATTGCTCAAGGCTAGGCCTCTGCTTCACTTATTCCTAAAACAAACATCTGCGCCAAAGAACTTTTGATGCAAAAAATAAATAAATGAATAAATAAATAAATAGACAGTAAAAACAGTCTCAAAATGTACAGAATTCTGGAGACTCAGTCAGTACAGTCAACAAGAGAAGTAGCAGATAGATCTGTATTTGTTCCTCTAACTGATCATTACATTTTTGTAGATTATTGTTAGAAGGAGAATACCAAAGAGGCAAAAGAAACTCATGCTCAACCACTTTGGCTCCTTGCAAACTTTTTTTTTTTTTTTTTTTGGTTTGTTTCTTTCCAAACATGAGCACCATCTTCTCTGTTAGTTACATAGCCACCTCTACCAATGACATTCAGTTTATCCAAGAGAGGGTATCTAGTATTCTTGTCATTCAGTGTTCAGTGTATGGTTTTGCAGCTCCTAAGGAATAGCCACCTGGAAAAACACCAGCTACAGAATCAGTCAGACAACTAACTTCATGTGAGGCTTCTGCTGTAACTCCAGTCAGCTCTCCCACATAGAGTCAGTCTACACAGATTATCAGACCATTCATAAACTGTTGGGGTTACAAGCAGGTCACCTCTTCTTGGCATCATTTAGACATTAACTTAATTAACAACTCCCTTAAAATTCCTTTAAGCAGAAACTGGCACCCAGGAACAGACATCTTTTTTCTTACCCCCTGCATGCAGTACCTATCTACTATCATCTCCAGTCTTAGTTACACAATTAGTTATGAAACAGCTTAAAAAAAAAAAAAAAAAAAAAAAAAAAAAAGGAGTTCCATGAATACCAGCACTACAGAAGTTTAATATCTTATGAATTCTTGTCTCATGCCTTACTGACATTGTGTCTAGAAAGGTGCAAGCTCAGACTAAGGTTTATTTGGTCTTTTTCCTACAAAGTTCATTGTTCCATAAGATCTAATCTCCCACCTGAAAATTTCCCTCAACTACAACACTCATAAGACTTACTTGTAGGATTGCTCTTCCTTTTAAATGTTTATTCTTATGATTATAAGAATTTAAATGTGTGTGTCTCTACCAGCTTTGGTTGAACTTGGTTTTTAGTTTAATCATTATTCTCATTTCTATAGGAAATCAGAAGTAACTTGTGTTTCTTCTTCACATTTTTCTTTTGACCAAAGATTCCTCTCCTCAAATATCATATCTGTCTTGCCTACAGGAATACCACAGAACAGGAGCAGGTGTGGTAGAAAAGGACTCTCCCCCTTTGATACAACATCTTCTGGTGAAAATGGCCATGGCTGAAGTTTTTAAACACAGGCTGTTGTTTCAACAATAACAGGACCACCTCAGATTGGAGAGTACTGATCAACTGGTGGCTTGTAATGCTGTGCTGTATACAGTGCTATCTTTTTTTTTTTTTTTTTTCTTTTTGGTTTACAAGTCATCCTGAAACATGATGGTAGCTCTGAGGTTGAGATATTGACTCTAATTCAGTCTTCTCCTAAATCATCTTGATTTACTATTTTTCAGCTGTGTCCCACCACATGTCCTTTACACTGTCTGTTTCTACATATAACTTTTATATTGGTGTAGATCTGAAAACAACTAAAAATAAAACTGTGCTCTGCATTCTTATTTATTTGACAAAATGAATAGCCCTTTTTTGTTTCCCATCTCTTCTATGCCTATAGATGTTTAGAGTCCTTTCTCTGACAAAACAACACACAGCTCAGCTCCTGCTGTCCGGTGCAGCAGCCCTTTTAATAGGAAGCACATCTGTGTCAGCTGGAGCAAGCAGTATCTGACTTGAAATGAGTTTTGCAGCTGGCCACGATTCAAAGGGGGCTTTTACCAGTCAGTTGAGTTTTCATATTGTTAAGAAATATGACAGCCACTTGGAGGTGGTAGTGAGCAAAGGTTTTAATGAAACTAATGTTTACCATCAAACCAAACTATGATAAAAATAAAAATAGCGAGAGCTGCTGGAAGCCTATGAAGTGTGCTATAAAAGCACGTGTCATAAAACTGAGACGATATAAATTTTCAGACTAATTTGATTGCTAGTGCAGATGTATAGCCGTTAATGCTCTATGGGTGATACATAAGTGGCAATTGAAACAAGTCTGGCTTATTCCATGTTCAGTAAACAGAGCATGAGGTTGGCTGTATATGGTCTGTTTAGCAGAATAGACTGAACATATGAAAAATTATTCATTATGGACATTTACAACCCACACATATCATTTATATCATTTGACCACTCAACATAAAAAGTTTATTGTTTTTGGCAAAATAAGCTGCAAACATCCTTAATTGGGATGCAAATTTAATGCACAGTTTAGCACTGTTGACAGCTAAAAGGCTCATATGGACATTTCCATACTTTTTTCCATTTACATTACAGATGGTGAACAGCAGATACATAATCAAGAGCCAACATTATTTCAAGCGTTGTATTCTTATTTCATAATTTTTATATACTTGTCAATATTGCAAGACTGACTTCTGAGATTTTGTTTTCAAGTGAAATATATAAAGCAAACAAATTAAGATTTGTAATGAAATCAAATATGTGAGAAAACATGAAAAGCTTAACTAATATTTTTTCAGACTAACTGCAAAACAGCTTCTATCAAATTAATTGTACAGGTTTGATAACTCTTGGTCTCTAGCACCTGCTTCCTGACACAGGAGATTTAAGTTATAGATCACAACATATTGATGGATGCTGATATTTTCCAATCACTGAGGTGAAATTCAGTGCACATAAACACCTGAGACACACTGTTATTTTCTGGCTAGCACAAGCCAGACGTGGCATGAATTACACCCTTGTTAAACTCAAGGTAAGACTTGCATCGTTTTCAATGGGAATTCGGTCAGACTTCCTGGCTATGTCTGTATGTACAGAGAGTTGTCTATGTCACTGATGCCAGTTGGCCTAGAATGTCCTATTAACTTTATTAATGACACTAGGTGCTATTACCAGCCAAATCAGAGTGCCTGCATGAAACCTGCCTATTAGGAATGGTTCCTTGCCTGCACTAGCTCCCAAGCCATAACCAGAAGCAGCGCTAGCTGGCCTGGGACAGGGCTGTGCCAGGCAGCCCTGCGCAGCACAGGTGACTGAGTTTCAGTGAGGCTGCTCGATTTACTAGCTGAAATGTAGCCACTGTGCAAGCCACTGTGCATGGCACTTTGCACTGCTCAAGCACAATGCAAACCTCTCCACTTACCTAGAATTAACACAATCTAATCCTACACTGATTGCATTGCATTTTGCTTTTGATAGTATGAACAGGACAGCTGGGCCATCAACTGACACCACTCACTGAAGTAATTTCTTTTTCATTGTCTATATGTATTTAAATTTATGCTCTAGATATTAACAATTTTCTGTATCATACAAAACCTCTACAAAGTGCTAATTTCTCTTAGGTTATAATGCTCTAAGTTTTTCCAATCGTATAATAATTGTTCCCCCCCCACCCTCACCCCCCTTTTAATCTGAAAGACTAGTAAAGAATGCTTATACCAAATACTATTACTATTCTTCAATTACAATGCAGAGAAACTTAAGAATTTTTATGGAAGTTGTATATAAGCCTCTGTCCTTATCTGTACATGGTTCTGAGTGTTCTCCATAGTAACTAAAATTTTTCATCTTTTCATCAGCATACTTTTTACTCCTATCTTACTGTTTACTCCTATCTTAGTATCAAGCTATACTTGTGCCTTGAGATTTTAGAATATGTGATTAAAGTACATTGTGAAATATGCTTAAATACACTAAAAGAAACTTGTAGAAACTTGTGGGTTAGATGCTCTTGAACAATTCAATTTACTGTAATGATCTGCAAATAAGAAGTGGAGCTTTTCTCCATTTATATAATGTTGCCAACAAAAATACCAGGCTACTCAGAAGCATAGAAAAAAAAACGGTGTTGCTTCATCTGGGAATAGAAACTGATCCCTTTTGATGTAAATTGTAGCTTCTTACATGAATATCACTACATATTACACCTGTGACTGTTTAACTCTCATCATCTAAAAATCACATTAGTGAAAACACAATTCAGTAAGTAACGTACTGGAGTCATTAACAAACCATTAACTGTTGCTCATACAGCCATTTAGAAAGTTTACAGTATTATCACATTTTCATTAGTAAAATTTCTCTTTGTTATAAAGGGAAATGCTTCCTTCTTTGTATAAAGGAATATAAGACTAGTGAATAAAATTGCTTCAAGGGCAATTACAACTATGTTTTTTTTCAACTTACTCATAGGGCATACTACCTAAAGTCCCTGTCAGTCCTGTTTTGGTCTGGTTCACTCACACGTGGGTAAATCTGAACTGTCATCCTTCAACATCAGGTTGAACTGCCTTGAGTAAATAGGCCCTGTACATGGCCAGGATACCTACGTACTTCTCATCAAGCTTGCCCACTTACTTGGTGAATACTTCTAGATGTTCTAGAAATTGCTTTTTCTTTTCCAAGCCAGTTTACCACAAACAAACGAACAAACAAAGCAAACACCACCAACAAAACAACAACAACAACAACAACAACCATACATATATACTTAACATAAGCATAATATTCCTGCATTTAGATTTCTGTCTTTTTACACTGCTACTGTGATATAAAGGGATGTTCATAAAATTGGGAATTCAAACATGACTGTTTTATCTATCTCAGCTTTGCTTAAAAAGTCACAAGTACAAATCCTTGCTTTGATTTGTAAATCTTATCATGAACATGTGATAGATTTCTGCAAAATAGAGAGCTAGGTTAGTCACCAGTTAGTCACGGCACAGCTTTGCACAGAAAAATACAGTGTTAAATAAATTGCCAAACCTCTTATCTGTTTATCTTTTGAATTGTATGAAAAACTTACTTTATTGACTGGAAGAATGTTTTTCACGTTGAAGTAGAATCCAAAGTAAACCATGTTAAAAACTCCATGACGGCCCAGTGTTGCAGTAAGACCTTTGTTGAGTCCTTGGAGGCCCAAACCATTGGTTTTAATGATCTGCTGAGCTTGAACAAAGCTAGATGGTTGCTACACAAGTTAAGTAAAGGAAGGAAGAGATCATCTTTAGAAAAAGAAAACAATAACCACAGCCTCATTTCAATCCTGTTGACAAACAGCGTTGCCAACTCTTGTCATATTATCTTAAGTCTCATCATAATTATTCTCATTAAAAAAAAAATCCTCACTTTTCTGATTGCAGAAACTTTTCTGATTGCAGAAAAAAAGTTGACAACATCCCTAAAGCAAAGATAAAGCTCCTAAAACAATAATTTAAAAAAATCAATCTAATTTTACAGAGAAAATTATGTCTTTGAATGTGTGAATTTGGCAGTATTTTTTTTTTTTTTTATCACTGAGCTTTGCTGTTAGGACTGTGACAGATGAAACCCTTGCACAACTAGAGCATACAACAATTATTCTGGACAATTAGAAGATTAAAACAGCTCATAGAGTAAAACCAATGGCACAGAAATATGCATTGTGGGGGAGTGATGAAAGGGCAGAACTGGAGCAGGAAATTTGAGAGCCATTATGGCGAGGGAAGCAAGTCATTGGGAGACACAAATTGGAGCAGCAAGGGATGCTATAAATATGTGTGTTGAATAGCAGTTACACTTTCAATGTTAGAAATAGGGTTGAAAGGCAACAAAAAGTATATATATTATCTGGGAGTCCTTCTGTATCCTCAGGTTCTTCATGCTGTTAAGAATGCAAACCACTGCTTTAAAATACTGACTTTTAAGGAAATTACTGGATACACAGAGCTTTTAAAAACTAGATTACATGTTAAAAGTTTTTCTGTTATAGAGGTACGCATCTAACTTGGAGTACTGAAAATCTAGAAAAGAAGGTGTAGATTTTTTTTTTCCAAAACCACACAACTGAACGCCCTGTTTTGCACTCCTAGTGAATGTATTTGACTTAAAAAGCATAGTTAGATTTTGAAAACTGGAATACTCATATACATTCCAAGGTACAAATTTAGGAAATTGCCTTTAGAAATCCTGTTTTGAAAATAATGTTCAAAAGGCATAGAAATTCTTTTAGTCAGCCTACTGCTGCTTAATGAAATCCAGAAAGGAAGAAAATTCCCCAGGATCCACTTATGTAATGATCAATTCCTCTGACAGGATCTGCCTGACTACATACACAATTGATCTGTATCATAATATAATGTAACACTCAGGTGCTCAGGTGAATCAGGTGCTCCCCTTCTGAAAGGTCTTCTCTATTGTTTTAGCAGAATTACAGGAAAGTTATTTTCAAAAAGGTGTTGACTTGAGTTTGGTTTTCTCCAATGCATAAAGCTAGGTCTGGGTAACCAAATATTTAATTAGAAAGTCAAAACATGACTTCCACTAGGATTCTCAAACAGGAAAATATAGAAGGATTTTGACTACAATGTGCTGAACACTGCTAATTTCAATACACTTATTTGTTTAATGTCTTTCCATTTCAAAATATCACTGTAGTAGATCAACACCATCAGCCAAATGATTCCTATTATATCCGATACAGCATATGATTGCCTATTTAGGTGACTGACAAATGTAGTCTTTAATACCAAGTTTCACTCTGTTTTTTCATAATTTGTAACTAATATTATCCTCTTAATGCTCTGCATACATTTTACTACAGTTTACTTTTCTAACTACACAAGTATACAAATCAGAATCTATTATAAATGTAGATACCCAAATGGAATATGGTCCAGATACTAGCAATAACATCCATTCTCATGAAAAAAAAAAAAAAAAAAAAAAAAAAAAAAAAAAAAAAAGGTGTGTGGGGGGAAATGAGGGATTAGATCTTTAAAAAATAACTAGTGGTCCTGAATAAAGTGATTTAAGCTGAAGACACCAACTTTCAATAGTAAGTTGGTCTCAAATACAGACTTACTCACTTACTCCTGACTCACAAGGGAAGCCTGCCAGTTGCTGTACACCAGAAATGGGATTCATCAGTCCAAATATAGATGCCTGAAATGTCTACATCTAGAATCACAGAATCATAGAATGGCTTGGGTTGGAATGGACCTTAAAGATCATCTAGTTCCAATTACCCTTCCATAGGCAAGGATGCCACTTACTAGATCAGGTTGCTCTACACCTGAGCTACTCAAAAAGATTCCCTTTTTAGCAATAGAGAGGGCTCTAGTAGTGAACAATTTACCAAACATCTAAAATGTTAGCTGATCTTGCCACAGAAGGTCTATATTTCTGTACTGATGATGGAAGGACCTTATGATGACTACCCGGGAGGAATTCACTGTATAAACATCCAGAGTTTGACTCACTTTAGACACTTGTTGACTTATACTTAACACACACCTAGACAGCACAATCTGGAGTCAAAGCCTTCTCATCCTAGAGCAGAAACACGTATTTGTTTAATTAATCACAAATTGAAAGTGAGAAGACTTCAATCACATCACCAGTATATATAGCCAGTGGGTTTTCCATGGCTACATGGAAAGGAAACAAACAAACAAATAAAAAAAAGTGTTGGGACTTCTTGCAATTTACCTAAACAAAAAGTGAGGTGTTATTTTTATGTGTATCAATTCAAATTACAGAAGTGCCAATATGATTTATTGCGGCCTTCCTCTTTAAAACTATCAGCCCTAGAAAGATGATCTGGTACAACAGAATAATTCAACTGTCACTGTAGTGTGTGAATATTTACTTTGGGGGTGTGCAGAAGTCTGGGTGTGGGTTTATGTGTTCATGCTCTTCCTTGTTCCTTTAAACAAGATATATTTATTATTTCAATACAATAGCCAAAGAAATATGTGACCTGCATTAGGTTTCATCATATAATATGAAAGCTGTACAATGGGATAGGTGCATACTTAAACCTTTTATAAAAACAGTATATGGTAATGAAATGAGTGTACCATTACCCTACACTCTGTAATAACATGCAAGTGCTTCTCCCAGTAAGCTTGAGTTTACATGCTTTAGTACGGAATGTCCTTTAACGTATTCTTAACAACAACTTGAGATCATGGTACTGAAGCCACTAGAGTTTTCCTGATTTATTGCAAATTCTAAAATTATAATCCTTTTAAAAAGATATTTTAAAAATTGATATCTCTGTGATTTAATCACAATTGTGATTTAAGAAATTCAGTACCTTGGATTTTTTACATTAGGGCAAATAGACACTTTCAATCATACTTTAAGTGTAAACTAGGTTCCTAGTGGAGTCCCAATAGCATTCTTTTAAAATTTTATTTGTATGACACTATATTGTGATTTGGACTATGTGAAAATTTGCACTTAAATTAAATTTAAGGAATTTTCACTTAAACAATATAACTCAGTTTTTGAACAGCTATACTGTGATTATCAGAGTATTTTGAAGGTCACCAGGAAAGGACTGCTGCAATGAAAGTAATTAATTCCATAAAATTTACTAATTAAAACATCATGGTATTTATAAGCCTGAAATAGAGAAAAAAAATGTATGAAGAGAAAGGATATATCAATCTCTTGCAACTTTACAGGAACTAGTTTTCTCATAATACCGGTTTCTTTGTATCCAAAACCAGAGATTTTTAAAAGATATTATTTGCTTCTTCACAACCATGAGACAGAAAGATCAAGAATATCTACCTGTTTTACTGAGGAGCAAACAGGCTGAAAGAGTAGTAGTCCATAATTTTCATACCACCTTACTGAGAAAGAAATCATCTCATGCACGGCTTTCTCCTGCTTTGTCTCTCTCCTTGCAGGATCCTAACCATTTTACTCTTGTACAGTATTAGCTCTTTGTTTCAGTAGTTCTGCTGTTGCTGATTAAAAAATGTCTAGGCTGGAGACTTAAAGCAACCTGATATCTCTTTTGCATGCATTTAAAATATAACAGAAATTTACCAAATATTTTAAAATTTATTCTCAAGGAGAATGCTTCTCTGAAGGAGTTACAGTCAGTGCCAACTGCTTTATGACATTTGGAAATTAGCAGCAATATTTTGCCAAAGTGTCCCTGAAGAGCACGACCCAAACAGCTTATGTAAATGGCAAGTTGATATATCCTGTGCATCCCCCAAAAGGGTTCAGTTTGTGAGATGAGTGATACAAGGCATACAAGTATTAGCTCTGACAAAGCTTAAAAGAAGAATATGGAAAACTTGTGCCTCACCAGGGATCCATCCAACATTTTCAGGCTTATGTGACTTAGCACTTTTACCATAATAGGTACAGCTGATTTCTCAGAAGATTTTGAAAGAGATGATTTGTCATTTGTTAGTCTTATTCACTGAGAAAAAAAAGGAAGGAACTGTGTGACTGCCTACCTTAACTTTTGCCTGGAACATTTTCTGCATTAAAAATAATTGAAACTGTTGCATTCTTGTACAAGCGTGCAAGTGTTCTTGCACACTTGAGTCTGATGAATCATTCTTTACCAGTTTAATCTTTTTCCCCATTCATCAGTAACCAAAACCATGGACAAAGTCAGTTTTACACATTGACTTTGAGCAAAACAACATTTCAATAATAAAACTCTGAGTAGAAATAAGGCTTTCAATTATCACCATGCTTTATTATATAACTATTTCCCATTTGGTGTCTAGAAATGTAAAGATTTATATCACAAATAAATTCATCCAAGCCTATAAAACCTACCAGTTACATTTTTAATATAAAAGACATGCCTAGGGCATAGGTTCTTGGTGTCTTATGGCAATCTTCTGTGCTCATTTGAAGTGTGGAGCCTGCCAGAGTAAATGTGTACAAGGGTCTCAGAACTGTACTTCTGGATAAGAATTCCTCACAGTGCTGCCCCACTGGCTGCTCTGGAGGGAAGGAAGTGTACTGCAGGCACAGGATATCTACAGTGGAAATGCTGACAATATGCTATGCATCTTGATGCATATCTGGCAGCATCATCTACTGAGTCTCCTCCCTTTTTCCATTTCTGTTAACCTTATGGCAAAATCATTTGCATCAACCCACTATAGTATAGATATCCCAGTCTAAATATGAACTTTGAAGTGCATTACACTTAATAAAGCAAAAACAAAAGTGGAGCAATTCTCATACCTCTGTGAAGGCATTCCGATTGGTCTGTAAGGTAACCTTTACTACTTCAAAGGGGTTAACCACAACTGCCTCTGTTAATCCAGATCCCAAGCCAGCAACTGCAAATGCCTAGGGAAGTTAAATCAGTCAATATGTAAAAATCAAGTAGTAAAATTTCCCATGTATCAGATTATGAAACTGAATGATACAATGAGAGATTTCAGTAATGTGACAGTACTACTACTAAAAAACACTAGCCCTTGATTAGATGCTGACAGTTCATGAAGACAATATGACAATAGCCATAAACCACATTCCAAGAAAAAAAACAAAATGAAATGTCATAGCACTGTCAATGAACTCTCTTTTGAGCTAAAAGAAAAACTGTGGTATTGATTTATAATGAAAACATGAAAAAGCATTGCCCTCATGTTAACTTTGGGTGGAGTCTGAGTAAAAGCATGAATGCAGTTATGCAGTACCAGAAAAAAATAAAACTGCACAGAGCTTTAAGTGTATAACATTAACACATTAACTTAAAAAAAAATAAATAAGGAAATGTAAGAAATTCAAATAATGCAGTACTTAAGCAAATTGCATAAGGAGAAGAAAATTCCTCCTAAGTAAATATCTAACCTGAAAAGGTTTATATGGGAATAAGTGGCACATATGGAGATGTCGACATTCTCTACAAGGATGAATTAACTCCGTGTACTTAAAAGCTGATGGTACATTACAGCCATAGAAATGTTGATATTCAGTACTTTGCTTTCCATCAGGAAACAGCATTTATAAATACAATAATTTCTTTGTAAGAGAAAAATAGTTTAGATATTCAGGTCAATTAAGAAAATTCAGAAGGGCTAACTTTTGTGACCACTTTACATACTTATTGCCTCATTTTATTGTCTCTAAACTTTCTAGGGGCTGTAAAGAGTCCCAGGTCCACAATGCAATAAGCGTATTTGCTGAAATTCAAGGAAATGAATGGTAAGGAAAAAACAATACTTAGACAAATAACTTATTCAATACAGAGAGTTTTGACTTGGGAATATTGAGAGCTCAGGTACAGAATGTACCTGTAAATTAGAAGGGTAGCAGCAAGCTCCAGCCATAGTGCCTTTGCCTCCAGCTGTACTACCATGTTACCAGCAGATCTATTTTTCCAATGTAGGATGGGAACATAACCTATCCCTTTTACCATCAACCAGCAGGAAGCCATAAGGAAGCTGATACTAATGTATGCATCTGTCTTTCAACAGCAGAAGTTATCTTGATGAGAGCTCTGTTGAATCACCTAGAATCATTCTGTGTAGCTTAGACCAGAATCCCTCTCAATCATCTTTTCCCTCACTACCATGGCTAACTCAGAGGCAAAAATGCCTCCAAGTATTGCACCAAATAACACACAAGAATGCTGGGAAGTCTGGTGGCTGCTGCATCTGCTCGATGAATTGGAGCAGCTTTTGGTCACCTATGGCATATTTACAAGTTTCCAGCATATTTTACCCCAAAAAAGGTGATGTTGTACCACAGGACTCTAATCTTTGTTCTTTCCACTTTCTGCAGAATAGCATTATATTTACATCTAAGGAAGAGATATTATCACATGAATAAAAAAATATTGACAATGTTCAACTTTTTATTTTGCAAGACTGAAAAATGACAAGCTGCATACAGACTCTTCTATGGTGACTGTCAATAACACTTTGACAATGTTAAGACATTTATTTATGACATTATTATTAAGGCATTTGATATAAAAATTAATGTAACTATCATTTTGGCAGATTATGTTATCAGTGTTTTCAAGGGACAAGTCTGTTCTGAGAAACTGTGATTTGGTTGATCAGACCCCTTTATTTTTTGGGCTGCTTCTAATATGGGAAGAAACAGATGGGACTGTTCAGAATATAAATATTAAATCAGAACATGAAGTGTTGCATCCATACATACCAGTCCTGGTGGTAATGATGCATATGCTAATAGCTTCTTGTATTGTTCAAAGGTGAAAAACTGTAAAGAAAATTAGATTGAGACTGCATGGGAAAAAAAAAATGAGTTAATTATACAAATTAATAAAACCAAACTACAGGGAAGTTCCACTACCTCATATCTTGAGTAGCCACATGAAGTTCTGCAAAGAAACGTAAGCTACTTTTTTTTTTTTTTTTTCATGCTCTCTGTAGCAGTGTTTGATGTGCAATAGTAGATTAGGCTTCAGAACTGATTTTATTAGTATATTGTGCACAACAGCAGCATAAATGCAATTAAGGTTTTATGTAAGAGTTCACTTACAACATATAGTTCTTGTTTCCAATTTATTATTTTTCCTCTAACATCTAATTTTCATACACTTGTATAAATGTAGTAGTGTAGTAGCAGATACTATTATTTGCCACCAGAAATCACCCTCATATTTAATATATTGCAATCATCTTCACATTTTTAATGAGAAAAATGTAATTGCAGATTGTGAAGACAGAAAGTCTGTAGATTTTTATAGTGTTTCACTTTCAAATCCATTAATTTTCAGAATACTTTTTTTTTTTTTTTGGGGGGGGGGGGAGGGGGAAGGCTTTTCTCAAAACCAAAGCAGAATTGTCCTCTCAAATACAATCCTGGCCACCCTTGCTAAAAAAAAAGAGAACTCAGACTACAGCATACTGAAAACACGGTTGCCAGGATCCTAAGGAGAACTTAAGTTTTTTTTAAGAATGAAGACTGAAAGAGAAAAAATGTTTGTCATGTTTAGTCTAGCAAAAAAGGAAGCTGCAAGGGAATGAAAAACAAGGAAAGGAGAGAGAGATGTAACAAAAAGTGGGTATAAATGGGTATAAAGTACTCATAAGTGGATTGTGGCTAGACATAAGATGAAACATTCTCACAGGCAAAGAAGTGGGGTCTTAAAACAATCTTCCAATAGGAGGGTTCTTAATTATTTTTTAGAGAGAGTTTGATAAATTTCTGAAAGGTAAACATAGAGCAGCAGCAGACTAGACTTGTTGACCTAAGAGATCCTCTCTAGTCCAGCGCTCCCATGAACACCAAGACACCCTGAAGCCCATCTTATTTCTAATTCATATTCAGCAAATATGTATGAGACCACTGTAAAAGCACTTCAGGCTGATGGCACATAAGATAGTTCTGAGGGCAGTGAAAAGGAGGCTAGAGCATGATGAATGAGGATAGCAGAAAATCTTGTGGGTTAGAGTAGATATTTGAGTTCCAGGGAAAACTAGATACTCGAAGTGTTATTTCATGTAATTTTCACAGGAGGAACACTGTGAGGCCTGGAACTAAAGCTCCCTACTTGTGACTCCTGTCTATCTATCCAGTATTCACTATTTTGTGTGCAAAAGGGAAGTGGCTTTTACATGGCATGTCCAGTGTTACATGACTGAACAACAAAAACATGCCACAGCTTCACCAGGACTGCATAAACACATGTGGATATTTACTGGAGCAAGAGCTGTCTCATCCCTATATAGCAAAAATAAATAACTAAAATCTCTTACTTTCTTGGCTACTTTCCAAAGCTAATCTGTACCACTTTGTTAGTTTAGAGGAAACTGTGAAGTTTGAAGAAACTGTGAACAGTGAAGGTGGGATCCACTGAAAGTCTGTGCATTTCACTCCCGTCTATGAGACCATGAACACTCACATATCAGCTAGCATGAATATAACATACTGTTTCAGTATGAGAAAAAGGCAATAGGAAATGAGGCCAACAGAGATGTGGGAATCTTAAGAAACATAAGGGAATAGATTTTTTGGGCAAATCAGAAAGACCTATGCTGGGTCTCATCCAAAGAAGACATCCTCAGTCCCTCAGGCTCAGTTATCACAAACCTATCAGAACAAAACATCCTTTCCATAAACCAAAAGAAATAGAATGAGCACTAAATTGACATTTTAGCTTGTTTATAACCCTGTCCTATGGCTAATTCAGTAAGGTTCTTCAGTCAAGGTCTGGTTCATCTGGAAAGTCACTAGAATCTTGCCAAAACCAGCAGAGAAATAGATGTTAATGAGTTGATAACAACACCATATTTACAAAAGGGGGGAATGTGTATTACACTTCTATAATGTAAAATTAAGATGTTAAATCCTGAAACTTGAAGGACTAATACTCTGGCCAGTGGATATACACTTTTTTATAATCAATAAGTATTATGTAAAATTTTGCAGAAAAGGCCCTAGAACCAGAGCCTAGATTGTAATTGCCCTGTGTAGAGATTGAACACAAATCTTGCAAACATCTTGCAAATATGTTTAAAATCATTGTACTGGCCTTGGCAACAATAATAAAAGATAGAAGTGTTACTTAGACTGTAGATACATCTTGGATAACTAAAATATAATGAGGTATTCCTTCTTCCATAATGTGTAATATTTTTTCAGTTTTATTTTTGCTTATAGGTAAAAGGAAATCTTTGGAAAGTGTCAGTTGTAGGTAGGTGAATTACTTCTCTAAATGAAATTCATTTCTTATTGAGGCAAAGTTTGCTTTATTCTCTGTCCAGCATCTTTCTACTCATTGTTACCCTCCTAACCTTTAATGGAATTTCTGGTATTCCTTAATGTTTTCCATAGTGTCACAGATCAGTAAAATGGTTGTAATAAAGGCAGAAATACATTACCTAGCAATTTTTTGGTCTTAAAATTTTTACCTTAAAAATCAATACTTTCCTAGAGTCATAAATAAAATAATGAGATAATAGTAACTATGCCTCATATAATTTTTAAAAAGAAAACAGATAAATAAAAGGATCAATATAGATGTTGCTGGGTATACAAGTGGCCAGTATACATACAATTTTGCCAAAAGTATCCAACTTTATCATATGGGTTTATATAATATATATATGCCAAAATTGTTTTTAAAAACAGAGTAATTTGTCTTTTTCTCTACAGTTTTATTAAGTTAACAGCTTTGTGCAAAAAAAAAATCCCACAATAAATGTATTTAAAACATGCTTTTGTGTATAGAATAACCAATATTGTCCATCTGGCAAAGATACACTTTAATACTCAGAGAACAGTCAGACTACTTACCAGATGTCTCAATAACTCTAAGGTAAAAATATATGCTTGAAACAAGATGTCTGGGAATGCACGAACAATATAAATTTGCCCCAAAAGTTCATCTGTTAACCATTGTATTGGCATCATCACTTTCCTCCAAGTTCAGTCTAACATAAAGTTATAAACTTTGACTTTTCGTTTTCCAGAAATACCAGCTTTCTTTTTTTAGAAGGGAAATATAGAAAAAAAAAAAGCAATATATACATGAGAACCTACTTGCCTAAAACTGAACCTGTATCTTCAACACTTAGCATTAAAGCTGAATAACTGTGGCTAAGTAACTTCATTTTATCAGATTTATATTCATTATCAAATAACCATGCCATGTAAATACAATATTCCAGTAGCAAAACTAAATTTCTTAATACAAAATCTGCCTTGCCCCTTCTCTGTACGCTTTCATGAGGTATAAAAGACACTTTATCTAGAAGTTTTCAAAAGAGTTCATTACAAACCAAGTCTGAGAAATTGCCTCTCTACTTTTTTTTTTTCTTTTCCCTTAGACCTCAATGCCATAGTCATTGATGTAGTTCTCCATGACCCTAAATCTCACTAGTCAGGTTGGCAGCAGACAAGACGCATATTTGGGCCTGTTAAAATGAGGAAAACCATTAGAAGAATAAAAGGTGGAGAATAACCAAAGAAAGCAGTGACTTTCCAGTGTTGTTTCACATTCATATCCAAAGAAGGTTAGTGGAAATTTTAGCCAAGCTGAATTCTCTTCAGGCCTAAGCATAGATTTAAATTCCACTTTGGATGTTAGAAATTGTGCTGGCAGATAACACCTGACATTAAATAGCTTCAGTATCCAGGAACTTAAAATCACTTAACTATAATGCCCTATCCTTTCACTGAACCATTGTAATGTAAAATATAGCCGATATCTCAAGATAAAGTGAAGTCCTGTTTGTGTCTTTGGAACACTATAAAATTTAAAATAAAAGTGTAAAGAATTAAAGAATTCAATGATTTATTTGAAAGCATGTTTAGCATTTAAATCTGATTCTCAAGATTTCAGAAAAAATACTGGGTCCTAATGTAAATGTTCAAGAACTAAGTAGAAAGCATCCCACTAAGAAGTCATGAGCTTATGAAGTATAAAAGGAGGCTGAGAGAAATGAATTTGTTTATCCTGATGATATGAAGGCTAAGGGGATCTAATTCCTGCCTTCCACCATACGAAGCAGCGTTACAGAGAAGACAAAGACAGAAACTTCGCAGAGGACCACTACAAAAGCACAAGAGGCAATAGGCAAAGTTGAAACAGAGGAAATTTGGGTAGGATATATAGCAAAAATCTTCACAGTGAGAGCATTTAAGCACTAGAGCAGGAGCAAAGAGAGGCTATATCCTTGAAGATCTTCAGAACTCAGCTAGACAAGGTACCTGAGCAACATACTCTAACCTGAAGTCAGCCATGCTTTGGGCAGGACGTTCACCAGATGACCCACAGAGATCTCTCAACTTAAATGTTTTTATGATTCAACAGTCATATTGAATATTGTGGGGTTTAAACCAACTTAATCAACATGAGTAAAAGAAAGTGACTCATGATTTTTGAAAGACTCAAGATGGTAGGAGAGAAATCAAAGTTGGGGTTGTATTTTAACTACAAATATGCTGGAATCTAAAATACATGATCAGATGGACTTTGAGCTGTTCCAACTGAAATGCAACGAAGAGAAAAAGAAGACATTACAGTCTGAAGAGAACAAGTTAGGAAGCTTTTAAATATCATCCATTTATTCTTCACTGCCATTTTGCTATTAAATAGAAATTCAGTTTGCTTAGTTGTACTAAATAATTTTGAGATAGGTGACACATATCGTTGGCATCTATATGCTAATGCAAACAAGATGACATTACCAGAACTCCTTTAGGATTCTATTACAAGGTCACATCCTGGCACTTAATACAAATATTATTCCTCCGTAAAGGAATTGGAACATGAATGATTAATTGCAGGCTAAGGCCCAGGATCATATGCAGTCTTTTTAGAAAGACACACACACACACACACACACACAAAAAAAAAAAAAAAAAAAAAAAAAAAAAAAAAAGATCAAGACATTCTGTACAGTAACTGCTTTAAGACATATTTGTTGCAACTATAGAAAACTTCAAAGTTCTGAAGTAAAAGACAAACTTTCATTCATAACACCATGGATGCTTTGGCAGATTTCGAACTGTAAGGTGAAATGTTTATTTAGTAGCACTAAAAAAAAGGGTTGCATTTCATAATTGAAAAAATTGGTGTATTGATATTCTTTGCCTAGGAGTGTTACTAAAATAATGTTCCAGAAGTTGAAATAGAGGATAATAAAGAAAATCAGATCAACATTTGATGTTGAATACACTGTTATAGGCTAGCATCCAGTTCAAGTGTAAGAAAGCTGGAATAAAAAATTCTTTGCATGCTAGAAAGTTGTACCCACTAATATATTCAATATGTAAGAAAGCAAGAGTATGGAGCAGTGTTCTTTTGAGTACCAGAAAACTCCAGACAGCACTTCAAACCTACTACTTCAAGTTACTTAGTAAGTGCTTACCAGGAGTGCCTTCTTTAAAGGCTTCATTTATTAAGCTATTCTGAGTATTAATTGTTTGGTAAGTTGGCAGGCATTTCCAATAAAACAAAATGTCGATATTAGAGGTAATTATGAGGCTAAAATCTGAAGTACTAGTACTCTGTTATAAACATTGCTTATTGCAAAGTTTGATTGCAATTTGTAATTACAATTTGTTTTTCAGTAACAGTTTATATATTTATAGCCTAGCAAATATAGCCTAGAATTTTAAAGCTCTATATTACACTTCTTAATCAAGAACAGTTTTTATTGTGCTGTTCAACAGGAAAGTTTCCTCCTTGTAAAATTCAGAGAATCAATTTGCCAAAGCTTAAGAATCTAATGCGTAGGAGAATCAGTGTAGGAGAAATAAAATATTTTAGAGCTGACACTCTCTCTACTTTAAAAGGGGAAGTATGTTTATATTATTATTATTATTATTATTATTATTATTATTATTATTATTATTATTATTATTATTATTATTATTATTATTATTATTTTACCTTCACTGCCCTTTTGGGTGTCTCAGCTAAGATGGGAGGGAGTATTCCCTTGTAGAAGCCAAGCAATCTATTGAAGAAAAAAAGGAAAATATTTTTGTATGGATAAATAACAGTTCATTGCCATACTACCAATTCTATTTTCACTTTTATGTAAAGCAACTAACATTTTAACATTTTTAAGCATACAAATAATAGTGATGCTCTTTGCTTGCTTGCCTGCTAAATAATGTTTTACCTATTCTATCATGTGCTGGTGAGAAGACAATCAAAATAAAGTAATGAATAAGTAAAAATTCAGTCCATTTTTCCTGAGTAAACAAGTAACTATATTGAAAAAAAGAAGAACAATTTTGAAAAGGAAGTATTATTTATTTCATTTGAAAATGAAAAGGAAGTATTATTTAATTGTATTAATTTTCTTAACGTTGCAATGATATTTAAAATTGAAGTCATGACATACTGTTTTGGGAAAAAAAAACTGCGACCAGTAAGTTACATACAAAACCTGCATGCTCATCTCAGATACTAGGTTAAGGCATCTTTTAAAATTTAGTTTTACATATGCTTGAAAATATATGAAATAACCTTTGTATGACAACTTAATTTTAAACACAAATTAGCTGTTCACAGAAACATAACAGAATACATGTAATTTGTCTTGGAAAAAACATTCAGGCAGTATCTTGCTGAGGTACACTTTCAGTTTATAATAGCTGCAGTCTTTTGGAGTTGGTCTGAAGCTAAAGATCAACTTGTTGTGTCACTTTGCATTGGAGTATCTAAAGTTTATATATAATATATATATAAATATATATATATATATAAATATATATATGTCATATATATAATTACATATAAACATTTTATATATAATAATATATAATACTTTAATATAATTTTATGTCTTGCTACAAGGACACATGGTATTTGAAGACAGCCTGAGTTCTGCTTACAAGACCAGCGTGGACACATAAGGTTGGGTACTGGAAATGTCTAAACATCAGGTAGTTCTTAAGAACCACAGCTAAGAGCAGATGTAGTTCTGTTTGCTAGGCCTCCACATCGCCTAGGTAGTGCTTAGCTCAGAGTGATGTCTGATGCGATGAGCAAGAAAGTACCTTGCCAGCCAACACAGGTATATCTTAAAACTTATCATCTTCAGAGCTCATATTTTTCTTCCCTGTAAGAAGTAAACTTTCTATAGACAAAATCACTTTTTAAAGCAAAGTTTTTATCCTTTTGAAATATTTAAAGGTTGAGATTCAGTTTTATAAAAGTCTATTATGTGGAATAATTTTACAGGGTGTAGAAGAGTAAGCACAACAGAATCTCCTATAGTTGTCCTGTGAACATCAAAAGAAACTGATTAAGTTTATGCTCCCCACCTGACTATAAAAAAAAAACACAAATTCTCTATCATCTTTTTCACCTTTCTTCTAACATTTCTTTGAAGTCCTCTTCCTAAGCTGCTCCCATGTAAATAAAATATTTAGGCTTTTTAAGACTTTCCAGAGTGGGAATATCATTTAACCTTCCTCTGAAGTGAGCAACGTACAGATTCCAGTCCATGCTGAAAAGAAATGTTGAACATTTTATACAATGATGGTTTCATGACAAGAATACTGAAAGCCCTTGGATAAGAGATTTCAGGAATTCAGTCAAGGAGTTAGATGTTTGAATTTCCCCCAAGCCTCAACTTAGGAACATAACTATATATAGATACTTAACTATGTACATATATCTATAACCATATGTACCCCTACAGATGTAGATATAGATATAACCATACAGATAGATATACGTATCCACAGATATTGATATAGTGATATAGATACAGTGGATCCATGCTTAATCTTTAACAGTTCATACATATTCAGTTTACGCTTGCTGATTCAGCAAGCTATTGAAATATTGAATGACTTTACACAAGTGATTCATACAGTTTAATGTGAGTTCAAACTGAAATTGAGGTCCAAGTAGGATCAGCAACAAGAACACAGATCCCTATAAACACTTTCTTCCTTTCAGCTCAATCTAAAACTCTGTAAGCATATCTACAACAGGCATCCTGTTTAGAATTTCTAGTACTCCAGCATGATTGGAAATGGAAAATGAAACATACTCCACTGCTCTACTCATAAGTGTAGCTTTCGCTACAGAGAAGTGAGACCTGAACTTCATCCAGATTTTCTCATTACTAAAAGATGAATAAGCAGAGGAATATGCAGTGTAACAACTCTGTTAGTTCTAGAATCCCACTGCGTCATTACCTAGACAGTAGTACAGGTTGCTTTTTTAGTGTAGCCTTCATATATACTGAAATATATGCAGTTATTGAATATATAAATGTAACATTCCCGTGATCTCTGAAGGTCTTAGGGAAACTCCAGAGAAAATGTGAAGCAGAAGGATATAGCAGGAATAAAGCAACAGATCTGCCATTTCAGCAGTCTTGGGAGGCAGATAATTCTGTCTAAAAGTAACAACATTCTATCATATTTGGTGTTGAAATAGCAGCAATTCAGATGATCATCTGGCTAGGCTGTGGGTTGTTTGAAAATTCTAGAGAAATGGGAACTGAAAGTACAACAATTATCCATTGCTCCTGAATCTCAGAGTCACAGAATGACTGAGGTTGGCAGAGACCTATGGAGGTCATCCAGTCCAGCCCCCTGCTCAAGCAGGGCTCCCTAGAGCAGGTTGCCCAGGACCATGTGTAGTCAGGTTTTGAATATTTCTAAGGAAACTCCACAACCTCTGTGGGCAACCTGTGCCAGTACTCCATCACCTTGACAATAAAGAAATCCTGCTTGATGTTCAGACAGAACCTACTGTGTGCCTATTGCCTCTTGTCCTGCTACTGGGCACTACTGAAAAGAGCCTAGCTCCATCTTCTTTGCACCCTCCCTTCAGGTATTTAGAGATATTGATGGGATCCCCCCAACCCTCCTCTTCTCCAGGTTTATCAGTCCCAACTCTCTCAGACTTTCCTCATATAAAAGATGCTCCAGTCCCATAATCATCTCTGTGGCCATTGCTAGACTTTCTCCACTAAATTCATATCTCTTCATGTATTGGGAAGCCCAGAACCAATCAGAGTACTCCAGGTGCAACCTCACCAGAGCGGAGTGGAGGTGAAGGATCACCTCCCTTCACCTGCTGGCAGCACTCTTAACGCTTGAGAGAGCTAGCACTTCAGGGAACCTGGAATGCTGATGTCCCAGAAAGGGTCAGGGTCTGTGCTATTTATTTATGCTCATAATAGTGCCTTGCAGGTATGTCCTTGCTTAAATGAAAATGCTCTTTTGCTTGAGGTAATAGCTTAAACCCTGATCTGTTGATTTTGTGTCCCTCTTGGTTCCCATCACCCCAGGCCCTTTGCTTGTCAGCTCCATCCATTGCTCTGTTGCAAGTCTGCTGGTAGCTCTCACCCTCACCTGTTTTCCCTGGTTTAAAGCCCTCACCAGGTTGGCCACCCTGACCCAAAGATACATGTGCAAAGATATCACTGTGCATGTTATGTGAAAGCTGATCTGCTGCAAGGCCAGCACAACAATGTTCTCTTAGAAGAACCTCCACTGTGAGTGAGGAGAATGTGCAGAGCTCAGCAGCTGACCCTACAACTGAGTTTCACTGCTTTACTTCTCTTTTCTTCTGTGGAGGCATATTTCACTGTGAAAAACAGACAGGAAGGAGTTAAGGTCTATTCCTATGGAACACATTAAGTTTAGAAATCTAAAAACACATGAAAACTTTGAGGATATACATACGTATATGCAATATGTAATTCAGTAAACATGGTAAAGACTAGTTCAGTATTTAATTATGAAATGTGGCTTTTTTTTTCTTTCTTTTTTTTTCTTTCCCTTTCTTTTTTTTACCTCACTTGAAATAAGAGTGGAAAAAAAGGTTACAAAGAAAAGTTACTGAGATGAAAGGAATAAGCAACTAAAACACAATCTCTTCTCATCACCACATCTTGTCAACTGAATAAACTTTTGCATTAAGCACAAATTCATATAGAAAATTCTCTTCCTGAGGTGGAGCAGCTGCCCTCAGGTTTTCCAAATAATGCTTTAAAAATCATGCCCATTAAGGACTTATTTATTTGAAATTTTGCAGAATTAGCTATTTACATGTATTTATTTTTCAAATCTAGCATGATGATAACAGAAACTTAAATGGTTCTCATGTCAGCCAGAAAGTACATACTACACACAAAGATTTATACTTCTTTTTACCTTGGTCAATAATACTTCTTTTTTCCTTGGTCAATAACACTGAGTTAGCACAGAGTGTATAACATTTTTCAAAGTCAACTAATGAATGGTGATGACATTTCACATTTGAAAGATATTATCACCTGGATTCAGGCCTTCCTACAGAAAACCGGTGTTCAGAAAAATTATGGAACAGCAGCAGCAATCACTGCAGCACGTGATAGAAGAGAGAGGATGTGACATCATATCCCTAGCTAGAAACATTGGAAAGAACAAGTAAATCTCTAACAGAAACACAGCTACATCTTATTTTGTTTCAGCAATAAGGGTCTAAATGAACATCACCATTCAATTGTATTCTGGGCAACAGCCCAAACTCATCTTTGCAGCAGTTGATTTTGAAACATTACAGTCAATCATATCTTCTCAATTTGTTCTTTCAGGCTTTTGCTATCCTTCTGGTTTCCATTTCTTGTTTGGAAGCCTTGAGTCATTCAGCCTGGCAAGACGACCAACCCAAATCAGTTATTTTCTTCAAATTATGCTGAAATTGGGATCTTGCTTAGTTTGTTGTTTTCTTCCTCTCTTTCACATAATTTTTCCTTTAAGGATCTAATAAAGCTGATTGAATGCATGAACACAATATTGCTTTTCTCCTGTTGCTGTCAAATCTAAGTCCCTTACCCACATTGTTTTATAATTGAAACAAAATACCTCTTAGATCCAATTCTACTTTCATTACCTCTGCATTATCCCAAGTATAAATAAAAGACCTAGGTTTCATGATCATGTCAGTTATATTAATTGGAATGCACAACTTTCTGTTTTTACAAGAATTTTTCTTTCAACAAAGGGAAGGAATTTTGAAGACATGCTTGGCAGAAGGCTGGATATTCTTAAAAAAAATAAAAAAATCAGAACACATACCTGAATGTAACAAAATTTGCTTAAAATTTTATTTATACCAAGGAAAGATACTTGTGGTATGTAACATTATGTGAATTTATTACTATCACAAGGTAAAACAACTGAAAATGGGCCAATATGACTTTATTATATGCTAGTAGTGTGAAGTAATTTTATGATGACCTAGCAGGAGATTTCAAAGATTTTAAATTCCCAGAAGTTAGAGGAAAACTATCAAGTGCTTAGTGAAAACAGACACAAATTAGTACTTCCTGCTGCGAAAAATGGACAAACAATTTAGCTATTTATTTTGAGAGCAGCAACCTACTAGCCAATTGTCACACATGTAGTTCATCCTAATCGCTATGCCTACAACTGTTTGCCCATCTGAAGAGGTATGCTGTAGGGAAATCTGGGTGTCATTCAGCAGGAATAGGCACGGAGCTGGGCATACTTTAAAAGATATTAAAGGTTGGAAACATTCATAGAAAACCAGGTTTCAACACTCTGTTGCTATCCAATTTTTTTTTTTTTTTCTTCTTGTGAAGTATGTTATGTATATTATCCTACTGCAAATGTTAAACACATGTCACTACAGGAACCTCAGAGAAAGCTATTAATGACATACTTATCCAAGTTAGCTTCTGAATTTCTATTATGCAAATATATTTCTGTATCTATGCCTCTTATACAGATACCTGCCATTTTAGACATCAGCACTAAATACTAGGTACTTATTTTCACGTCATATTTATTTTTTTTCTTCACTGAACTCTCATTTATCTAGATCACCATTGGCTAAAACACATGGGAATTAAGGAAAACATTTTTTTTTTTTTTTCACAGCAAGTAAAAGTAATACAGAATTATATGTTACCATGGGGCTGCAGTAACACTTATGTTATACTATATGTTAAAAGAAGACGAAAAGTCCAGCTATAAGGATACTAGAAGTACACTGACTCAGGAAAGAAATCCCTCAAATAAGTTAAGGCAACGTGGAGTATGAAATGTGACTGGCTAAAAAGGAAGAGACCATCAGTGAAAGGTACTCTTAAGATACTTCAGAAAAATACTAAACAGTGGAGGAGCTGGCTCAGAAACAATCAGACTGGCTAAGGAACGGATTAATAATCAACATCAACCTACCTCACTTATTTAAAATGACAGTCATCACCATATTTACTGCATGTGGGTCAGATTATGAAGTTATTATGATCCATCATCCATGTGACTTTGTTATTCTTACTGAGAAATGAGTCTTTCTTCCATGACTTTTAATCACCTCTCAATCTCTTGTTCAAAATCCTTGCTAATTTTTGGCTTTCTAGTCTACACTCTGAATTTAAATGAGTTACAGGACACACCTAAATATAAATCCCTCAAGAGAGGGAAAGACGATACCTTCCCCTTCCTTTCTCGTGTCTATGGCAGCAAAAAGTGGGAGTAGAAAAAGGGATCTTTGTTAGAATTTCTCACTATTCAAATGATTGCCCTCCATACTACTTATTCCTGTATGCTTTCTGGGTTTCACTCTACCTAAGCATTTAAAAAAAGAAACACCTAGGAAGGTGAAGTTTAAAGTTAAAGCCCTGCAATGTAATGGACAACATAGCCTCAACAGTTTTCCATGTGTGAAAAACCAAAAACAAAAACATTTTGTTCTGACTTTTTGTTTTGAATATGATTATAAATTAAGTGTACATTATTATCCTGTATTGCTTAAGTAGATGCACTTAAGTAAAATTTATCTGGATTTTTAAACATCTAAGTACTCAAATCTATTTCAGATACAACAACTAATTGAAAATGTGCTTAATTAAAGAAACGACTGCCATAAGCTGTTCAGAGTAGGTCAGTCATTCAGACACCCACACCCTGGCATGCCTCTAGGCTGAGTCCTCAGCTGGTATAGCCATTTACCAGCACCCATCAGCAGCTGAGCCTGGTGGCCTGATGCTGGAGCAGCTGTCTGTGTTGGCAAAGCAGGCAACAGCTGTTTGTGGGACACATTTTGCTGGGGAGAGTGCAATGCAAGTGCCTGGAGCTGTAAAGCTGGACTGACCACTGCTGCCAAGGGAGGAATTGGGCCATATGGGATGATGGTGACTGCTGCGTGGTGGAGAGGCAGGACCCTGCCAGCTGCAACAAGCACTGCTCATTTCTGCTTCTGCAGTCCCCTAGCAGCAAAGCACACCCTGTGGGGCTTGGTGTCACTTTTGCCTCTTCTTTCTTAACACTTTTGCATTCCGGCCCCCATCACCAATGAATGAAAGATCATTGGTGGTGATTGTAGGGTGATCATAGGGTGGTGATCGGTGCCACAGAGTCTGGCTGGAGATCTGTGAATAGCAGTGTTCCCCAAGGGTTGGTGCTGGGTCCAGTCTTGTTCAACATCTTCATCGTTGACCTTGAAGAGGGAATAGTGTCTGCCCTGAGCAAGTACGCTGATGACACAAAGCTGGGAGGAGTGGCTGACATGCCAGAAGGCTGTGCTGCCATTCAGCGAGACCAGGACCGGCTGGAGAGATGGGTAGGAAGAAACCAAAGGAGGTTTAATAAGAGCAAGTGTAGAGTCCTGCACCTGGGAAGGAAAAACCACATGTATCAGTACAGGCTGGGGGATAACCTGCTGGAGAGAAGCTCTGAGGAGAAGGACCTGGGGGTCCTGGTGGACAACAGGTTGACCGTGAGCCAGCAGTGTGCCCTCATGGCCAAGAGGGCCAATGGGATCCTGGTGTGCATTAAAAGGAGTGTGGCCAGCAGGTCAAGGGAGGTGATCCTCCCCCTCCGCTCTGCCCTGGTCAGGCCTCACCTGGAGTACTGTGTCCTGTTCTGTGTTCCCCAGTACAAAAAAGACAGGGATCTCCTGGAAAGAGTCCAGTGGAGGGCCACAAAGATGATACGGGGCCTGGAGCATCTTCCTTATGAGGAAAGGCTGAGAGACCTGGGTCTGTTCAGCCTGGAGAAAAGAAGACTGAGAGGGGATCTCATCAATGTGTATAAATACCTGAGGTGTGGGAGACAGAGGGATTTGGCCAACCACTTTTCAGTGGTTTGTGGGGATGGGACAAGGAGTAATGGCCACAAGATAGAGCACAGGAAGCTCTGCACCAACATGTGAAAGAACTTCTTCACGGTGAGGGTGACAGAGCACTGGAACAGGCTGCCCAGGGAGGTTGTGGAGTCAGTCTCCTTCTCTGGAGATATTTAAGGCCCATCTGGATGCCTCCCTGGGCAGCCTGCTCTAAGGAACCTGCTTTGGTAGAGGGGTTGGACCCGATGATCTTTCGAGGTCCCTTCCAACCTCTTCAATTCTGTGATTCTGTGATTCTGTAATTTTACCCATGGTCTGTTTGATGCAATTCCCGCTGAAATCGCTGCAAATGGAAGTGTTATTATCACTGGCAGATGGTCTAGGTTCTTACAAAATTGCTAGGCTGCAGAATGGGTCTACATGTCTCATTTCTTATGACTGACAGCATTTTCTTTTCCAAAAGACTTTCCCTGTAACTGCCCCTTTGTTTGCAATAGAAATAAGCTACAGACATGCCAAAACAGCTTTGCCTAGAGCTTCTGAAACAGAAAAATTCTTCATTGCATTTTGGATTGTCAGAACTGGCAGAATGTTTCATTTGTTCAGTAGTTTTAGTTGTTCAAATACTAGAAGAGAATTTAACTTCCCCCCCTTTTGCTAACAGTACTACTGTTACTGGTACTACAGGAAGCAGTCACAGTTTTAAAGTAGCTCAATACATATGTCTATTGAAGGTAAAGAATGCAAGAAAATGATTCACTTTTAGTTATGATACCAGATAAAAACACACTTTGTAGCTCTGTGCTGTTTCTGACAATAAAATAAAATAAAATAAAATAAAATAAAATAAAATAAATAGTTGACAGGATAACTAGATGAGTTTTCTGGAAGAGACTGACAGCATTTGTCTGTGTTAAACTGATGCTATGACTCATTAAAGGAAAATTCATGAGATTAGCAAAATTTTCTGTACTTGCTCTGAGAGTGTGTCCTACTTAGATCAGTAGTGACTCAATAAAAGTACAACAGTTTAATTTCATCAGAAAGAATGTGTCTCAGGAAGGAAATTTTTGATTGCAAGTTAACGCTAAACTTCACTGGAATAAGTTATGCTCTTCAACATCCACATGTGTAATCTCCAGGGAGTTACATGACTACATGTATTCTTTCCCATCTGCTGGCTAAATATGAGATTTAAGAGGCTTTCAGTGTCATTATATAGATTAGTGACTCTCCCAGGAGGACTCTAGCTTCACAATACACTGAATAACTTCCAATGAGATTTAGAGAACCAACTTTCAGAGATCATTTTGTCTGTGCATGGGTTTTGCACCTGCAATTATTTGTGCTTGTAATTTAGGTTACTTAGATGCTTTTAATTTATAGATGCAATCAGTGATGCAGATACTTAAATAAACTGAACTGCAGGCAACTATAACTGCAGGTGCAAAATTTTGTCTGCAGTAATTTGGATTCATAAACATATTGATCTTCTGAAGTCAAAAGTAAAAACTACACTAGTAGTTTTATAATGTTTTTAACAGACTAAAAAACTTACATATTATTACTGTTTCTCAAGAAAGTCTCAAGGCAGATTTTTTTTTAGCATTAAAAAGAAAAAGGTATAATTAAATATATACATGCACATAATAATTAATTTAATTCCATCTTTTAGTATCTTGACCTTCAGTGTATTTTTCTTACTCCCTTTTCAGTACCTCTAGCAGGAAATCATAAAAGATTCATGATTTTGTAAAAGGAATGCTGTTGATAGTTGCACCAGTAGAATGAGACAGTCTTATATGTACAGAGATCAAAGTGTGAGGTATTTGTAGCACCACTAAGGTAGTGAAAAGCATCACAAATACATACACTTCCTGGCAATTGGATTTCCATCTGACAGACAGTGGTGGTGCATAGATGTACTTTGGGAGTGAAGTGTGTTATTATACAGATGCATGGGGAAACTCACATGCATGGCAGCTACCCGCCAAAGGACAAAGTACCTCTGTGTCACTGAAACCGGGTTGTGTCATAAGCCTCTCTTCACTCAGGAGGAGTTAATCGTTATGAGGGAAATCACTGACAGACTTTTTCATTAAGAAAGTTATTAGAAAGAATTTTATTACGTGGGAGTAAGAAAATTGCTCCTCAAAAAAGGCAGAAAGTTGTTGCAGTTAGTGCCAGGTATTGGGCCAGTGCCATGGATCATTTCCTCCACATCCAGGATGCCATCACGGAGAGCTGGTGTGGTGCAGCTGGTGTGAAACCCAGCCCTGATCCTTTGTTCCAGCCTGGGCTACACTGTTTAAGAAAACTCCGTCACATGAAGGCCTTCATTATACACTGACTGTCATGGATGCTGGAACCATGCCCAAAAGGATACCTCCTATTGTTCATGCACCATGTGCAAACGCCCTAAAAATACCGTATGGATTAATACCTTTTCCTCAATGTTATTCTGATCTAAGAACAAATAGAGTTGACAGTTAATAGAAACAAATTTATTTTCATTTTTTAGCACAATACATTCTGAACATGAAAGCTCCCTTTTCAGCCAATCTGCACAAATGCTTCCAAACTGATTCTACTTTCAATACCTCCTGTGCTGTGATGACATTCCTCTCGTACTTCTCACACTGTTTTTAAGATAAAACACCATAATGCCATGTTATTACTTTGTCTGGAGAGGTAACTAACCTTCACTCTGAGTCTCTCAAAGCGAATGACAGATGAGGTAAGTTTAAATGACTGAGAAATGAAGAAGACTTAGCAAAGATTTACCAAAGAAATCCAACCAAAGGTGACTGCTGAATGAATAGAAAGATTTTGCAAGGCTTTAGACCAGTGTTATACTTCAGTGTGGTTACCAATGAAAAACCTGCTAGAAGATTGTGGTGCAGATATATAAACACCTTCTAAGACCAGATCTACAGGAAAGACAAATGTGTGAAGGGAAGAATTATGTAGAAGTTGTTGTCCTAATTAATATTATTATTTAGTGATCTACTCCTGTTTTCTGTAGTCATGCCTCACCTGTCAATAGTCTCTTCATCTACAACATAGACATCTATAAAGAACCTTGACACTTTTTTTTTTTTTTTTTAAAGTAATGGAGTCTGTGTCTTGGTGATGTGGCAGCTACTACTGAATCAAAAAAAAAAAAAAAACCAAAAAAAAACCAAAAAAACACACAAAACAAAACAAAACAAACAAACAAAAAAAAAAAAACACAAAAAAAAACAACTTGAAAGTTGTTCTTTGAGCAGCATACCTGCCTCAGCAGGTTTAACTTGAACATCTCTTTTGAAATGTTTTCTTTTTCTCAATATATTCTTCTGATCCAGTACCCTTCTCAACTTGAACTCTTCAGAAAATAAATTTTGCCACTTTGGCATTGAATAAACAAAACAAACCAATCCTTTCTCCCAAATTATTTTTAAAAGCATGCAGAGTATTTCACTTTACAAATGAACAAAATGTTTCACACAGCAATCCAAGTAAAAGCAACACATGTTATTTTACAGCACATAGCATGATTTTTTTTAGTATAACTTTTCTGTATTATATAACTTGAAATGGTCATAATACCATAATACCTTTATATATCTCAGAAAAAGTAAATTTAAATCAAACTTGCTTTTCTTATAGATCTCTAATTTTCTCTGTATTTGACAAGGAGATTTTTTTTTTTTTCCTTGCATAGCTCACAAGCATGCCATTAGGCTTGCTCAGCAATCAGCTCTGAGTGTTTAGGAGTCAGCTACATTAGCCAGAGATTATCACTGCACCTTTACAGCCAGCAGTATGGTTTGCCATGATCTCACAGTCTGTAAGTGTAACTGCAATTTGCAATCACACTTCTTCCTGGTTCACCATCATCAGAGACCATTACAAAGTGAGTATAAACAACAGTTCACTAAATGATCACCTGGTGCTGTACAGAGAGAGACATGTGAAAACCATCCCTACAGACAGTAAAACTAGACAGGACACAAGAACACATTTATCTTGTTTTGACTGGGGTAACAAGCAGCCATAACACCAGTTTCATTGCAAACCTTCACTTGGCAAACTGCTGCTGAAGAAAATAGTCTGCTATGAACAGATTTGCAAGGCAAGGGTGGGCAGAGAGCTGAAGCTGCAATGCTTGCTGCTGTAGCTGCAGGTGATGCTGAAGGAGCAGGTGTTTGAAGGGGTCATGAGCTCTGGGGGTCTGGAGGTAATACCAGGTTAAAAGACATCAAATGCAAACAATATGCAACACAACAGATCCTTCTATGGGTTGTGCTTTGTTGTTAATTAATAATGCTGAAAGGCCTGCAAGTGTCAGTGAGCTTTAATAAAATGTGCCTGCAGTTCAAGAAAGAAGCCTGAAAGATTTATGAGTTGTACTGAAACTGTGTAAAAATGACAGTACAGTACAAAAACTCAATAGCGTTTATAACAGCCTTGTGTTCTCCCTTGGGTTATAAAATTCACACAAGGACATCACCTGAAACTAGCTGAAAATTATTTAGATAGCTGCATAACTTCAGAAGTAAGAGAAATCATGAATTCCTGAGAAACAGTATTTCTTAAAGCAGTTCAACTGAACTTTCTTTGTGCCATGATGCACTAGTTGGTTTAAGATAAGCTTTTCTTCCTGGGAAGAACACTGTTTAGTAAGCAAATTTCTACACTTTCGTGGGTAAAAGTGAGTAATAGTAACAAAGCTATAGACTCTTCTTCAATGATTCAACTCCTACTGAAGTCAAAGTCAAACTAGTCCTCTGAGTTTTAATAGAATTTATACCACATCTTTTGTAAAGAAGATTTATGTGAAGTTAGAAAACATAACTACTTCTTTTCTTTCAAAGACTACATAGTCCTTACTTCTTCTCTAAGTATTCAAGACCCCTGCAGCTTTTTATACCTGTGGCTCCATCTCCCTACTTTTCTTCAATTTTTATCTATGAAGCCCATGATCTTAGTTCCCCCCCCAAAAATAAAAAATGTTGGTACCATAAATTATTCAGAGACAATGCAGAGCATACTACTGCTATATTCAAGGATTAAGCAAAAACACTTCAATGAATTTGGCTTATGAATACTGACATATGTCTATTGCCCCAAGCATTTATATACACACACACACCACTAATAAATACAACCAGTCTTACGTGAAAAACATTGTACATTTTGATTCAGGATTTATAACAGAAACTTTTTGTTGTTGTTGTTGTTTAGAGATACTTAAAAATGTCTAAAGGTACATTCTGATAATGAGTGTATAAAACTTACTCTTGAGGATACAAGAAATCATAAATAACCAATAGAGAGTGGAAAGAGAAATGTAATGCTTTCCATTGTCTCTGGGGTCTGCCCTGCATGTGGACTCCTCAGAAACCACAAAGCATAAAGCAGTGCCTCATAATGTAATGAATACCTGTAATTTGTAGCAAAAGTACATTCACTCCACATACAGACTCAGAATGTAGCAGTGCACAGAGCCCTGGTACTGCAGCTCGAGCCTGCTACCATTTGAGCTAAAGCAGAACTACAATAGCTGGCAATAGCAGCAGTTCATTTATCCTGTCTGCGGCTAAGCCAGCACAGCACACACGCAGGCAGAATCACTTTCCAAGGTAAAATGAGTACAGAAAGGAGGTAAGGAGAAAACTACAGCTTTGTATTAAGTTTAATGTAGATACCTATCTAATTAATTCATTTTTCAAAATTATTTAAGGGAATGCAGCCTTCCTACAAGACGTTATACTTAAACAGCACTACATCACAACAAGTCAAGCAAATAAAATCAGCTTAGAGATGACGAATAATGAAGTATTACTTGAGATTTTCAGCTTATTCACTCCATACTTGTTTGTGATGATGTGGTAAAAAAAATGCTTTGGATCTCGGTTTTAACCATTTTACTGGACATCTGGTGTTTGCTGCTTTTGCTGCTTAAAGTTTCACTATTACTAGGGTCATTGTAATTCTATAGCACATCTGGGCCAAATTCTCTGGCAGATTTTAGTGAATTCTGCAGCAGTGGAAACATCTGTAGCTGTGCACAGTTCCACACATACAGAATTGTGAGGAGCTGCAGAATGTTCTTGGATCTTTCACATGTCAGTGTCCAGGAAATAACCCACCAGTAATGGATTATCTTTTGGCAATTTTTTTTTTTAAACTTCTGTGGGATACATCCAAATCAAGTAAAACCACACAGATTCTAATCACTAACATTTTATTTTCATCAGTTATTAAAGAAAACACTGATTCCTCAGTTTTCATGTTTTCAGAACACACAGCATTTGGAAACATTTTCTTGTAACTGGATGGACTGATTCAATGGACTGGCCCACTGTCACTGAAAATTTTGAGAACTGCAAATAACACGTAGGCTACAAGAGCTGAAGAGAATAAGAGGAAAACTTAGCAATAGATTCTCTCAGTGAAGGACTAGACATAGTAATCATGATTTTTATCTTCTAAGGTAAAAATAAAGATTAAAAATTTTAGCATTATCACGTCCGCCATTTGTGTGCAATCAACTTTTGTGTTAAAATTCTTCTAATGACATTATAGCATAAAATAAGATTCATTTACTTGCTTTAAAATGATGGTAGGAAACTATTACTTCTTACAAAGAAAGGCTTGTGAGAATGAGTGCCCTGGAAGAAATAGTCTCTTACTCCCCAGACCCTGAAATATTTCTGCCGACCTGCTACATTTAAATCAATGTTGCCTGGATTTGATCCAACACTTTCCTTTGGGGAAAAAAAAAAAAAAAAAAAAAAAAAAAAGTAGAAGGAAAAAGAAAAAAGAATATCCTAACACCAGCTTTCTTTCCAGTAGCATAACACATCACTGACCACCAGATGACTAAATTTGTAATTTGCTGAGTCAAGTAGTTCTTGTTGTATGTGCTTAGACTGGCAAAGTGAATCATTGGACAGGGTAAGACTTCATTTATATCTCAGTCTAAATCCTAAACTGAATTAAACCCTAAATTCTTAAGAACTATAGCAAGGATATTGAAGGCAATGAGGCTGGGACTGCAGTGAGTTAGCCTACAGGGGTTTTTCAGCCTCAGATGAGACTTTAAGTGATTTTACAGGAGAAAAAAACAAAAACAAAAACAAAAACATAAAGTAGTGTGCCAGGATGGATAATGAAAATGATAAAGAGCAATAATCTGGACAACCCATGTATGTGGACAGAGCAGTGTGGAAGGAAGAGCATAAGGATGCCTAACACAGGAAGGAGGATCTATGACTAGATACAGGGTTAGAAATATTTAGAACACATTTAATAGCTCCATTTAGTAACTGCTTGTTATAGGGCAGGTTCTCTTCAACAGTGTATCTGCTTTAAGAAATACCTTCATCTTCCCAACACAGCTTTCCCCAGCTGCTTGTTTCCATCTCTATACCATAGTCTTTCTCAGTCATTTGTGCTAATATGCTTATCAGTATGACCACACTGTATGCCAGATCACTGAAGAGTGGAGAGAGGAATTCAAAAAAGGAAATGCAAGGTGGCTGGGAACAGTAGAATTCTTCTTCTGAAATTGAAGTCTTCCAAAAGAAAGAAATATATGTGAAGATGACAGGACAAGAGCAAAAGAAGCTGAAATGTCAAATTTGTGATGGATGAGTAACAATGAATATTTATGGTTTGAAATTCTGTTCAGGCTGACTGATCATATTTTCAGTGGGGATTAAAAGACATTTCACTTGCTATATTTGTTCTCATACAGGTTAAAGACAACATTGATCTTGAAAGTAGAGAATCTGAGCAGCAGGCTAGGTGGAACAGACAGAAAGAGACAGAGAGGATGCCTGGAACAAGGAATTTTTGATAGTCCCAGACTGAGGCAGAAATTCCTCACCCATGAACAGTAAATAGGTAAGACTCTGAACCTTCAAAGACAAATCATACTCCCCAAAATGATTTCCTTTTCACCTCAAAGCACAAATCTTTGCTATCACTTCTTCATCTGTATCCAATCTTGCTTAAAAGGAAGGAAAAAAAAACTCCCTATCACGCATATAGTCATTTGTGCATTAAGAACAAATAATCCCTCTTGATCCCTGATAGTGACTTGCAGAAGCTCTGAAGCATGATGTAAGTACCATCATTACTATAATGCAAACCTACAAGTGTTATAGTAAGTTCAGGGCAGTGCAAGATTTCCTGTTCTCATAGCTTCATTCAAGAAGTTAAGAGACTAGAGGAGAAATTCAGAATGAATCCTTTAGGATCTATCATTTTAATGATAGACATTTTCATCTGGAAACTACATTAAATAATATCTGCAAAAACTCAGATAATATTCCTCCAGCAAAAGTGCCCAAGAAAAACCCCTCTAGTTGATTGTTCCAGTGTTTGTTTTACATTCAGAGGAAACTGCATTTGAAGGCTGAATTGTTAAAGATCAGATTCCCAGGTACTGGTTGTGATGAGCAGATACTGTGGTTGGCATGAGTCTAAAAACCTCGACTTCATAGGTGCCAGAAAAAAATTTCCATAGGTGAAAAATACAGAACAATCAAGTAAGTTCTCACTATTCTCTTTCACCACCAGAAAAACTTAACCCCTTGAACTTTATGACACAAGGCTCATTTTCCTCCCATGGCTGTTTTTGGGTGCTCTCAAATTTCTACAGCATCTCTATATTTTCTTTGAAGTGTTGATTCAATTCAGTATCATTTAATTCAGTGTCATCACATTTTCTTTGAAGTGTTCAGTACTGTATCAATTGTCTTACCAAAGTCATGGACAGAGGCAATATGTCCTTAGTATTCCTTAGTTGCACACAGCAGTTTTTTATACTTTAAGATTGAATGATCCCTTTTGCCAAACTACAGTCTTATAAGCTCATGTTCATGCAATTATCTTTAACTACTAATTCTTTTGGTATTACTGCTTCCCAAGACAAAGCCCTTTACATTATTGGTGTAACAAATACAATATGAATTGTTATTACCCCGTGACTTTGTATTTGGCTACATGAAAAGGCAATTAGTTTTATGATGACCTTGTAATTGGGTATAATTTACAACAAATACCTGTTCTAATTTGCTGTCCCACCAGTGTTCGTGTTAATTGACTCACTTGCCAGTTTCATTAAATATTCACCAGGAAGAAATCACAATACTGACTGTAAATGCTTATTTTAACTTCAACTTTCTGTATGTGACTTCCTTGTTTTTATTTAACTGAAACTCTTCCCACTTTTAATTATTGTTCCCTCCTTGACTCAGAAATACTAAGGGCTGGACTGAATTACAAATTTGATTCCAGAGATAACAATGTCTTTGAAGCATTCCCAAACTAACCTTGAGGAAAAAAAAAAAAAAAAAAAAAAAAAAGACAAAAAAGAAAAGACTTTAACTGATAATATTTCAGCAAATGTTAGAGTATTAGTTTCACATCAGTGAAATTCTGAATTCTGTCATCTGCTTGGCAGGCAGAAAATTCACCCTGCCAAGATAATTGGGCAGGATAACTGGATACCACAAATGTACTTTAGCCCATATGAAGTCTCATACTGGAAAAATGATTGGGCTAATATTCAACTGTGCATTAAAACAAACAAACAAACAAAACAAACAAACAAACAAGCAAACAAACAAAAAACCACACACACACAACAAAACTGGTGGTAATCCAGAAGGGTTCCCCCTCTTTGCCTCATCACATAGGGAGGGACACAGACTTTTTGCCATCTGAAAAGAAGGGATAGTGTGCAGACAGGACAGAGCAACTGGGAAAGGGATTATTGCCTCTTTGGTGGCAGTGCTAGTTTATTCCAAATGTGGGTGAAACCAGAACTCAATAGCCAGAGATGTTGGAGACAAATAGGGTAAATCCCAGCTGCTGCAGCTACCACCTGGGCAGGCATAGCAGAGAGCACAGGAGTCAGGGCAGCTGGAAGGCTTGTGGAGACAGGGCCCAGTGTTTGGAGATACTTTCCTGGTCACTGGCAGGGATTCTGGCATAAAGTGGAGTGTAAAATATAGAAAAGCAACATGACAAAATGGCTTATTAAAGAGAAGATGACAGAGAATTGGTAAGACTGTTATCAGTAAGACCATAGTTTACAACTTTAGCCTGAATTCAATGAGCCATTGTTAACGCTTTCACAATTACTCAATAGAAAATGAGCTGACCACGGTATCAGCTCAAACTCCTGTCCATTGCAGACAGTTTTTATTTTCATAAGTTTTCTCATATATTTTCATAAGTTTTTATTTTTTGTACTCATGGCTAGGAAGTCCTTTGCTCACCTGAAGGAGAAAAAGTGGTATATAACGCTATTGGATGCAAAGAAAATAATCTGGAATAATATTCTTCAAGATAAGTAACACATATTCTGAAATACTTTACTGTTTAAGAGGAGGAACATTTAACCATCATTGTTGGCATTGTTCACTTACAACACCTATAAAACAATGTACCTAAATAACATAAATCGACCAAAAAGTTGCCTTTTCTGCTTTTTCAGTGCTACAATATCCAATACAGGTTATACAAATCATTTTTGGAAGAAGTCTGTCCCACTCAGTAAGCCAATCCATGACCCAAAAACAGGTGCAGAAATGCACAAAGGAGAACGTGGCACAAAGTGGGAACATACAACTCTGGGCAAACTGCATATATGGTCATTTCTTCTGGTGTCAGTGCTGGTCTAAAATTTGGTTAGACAGAAATCAGGATGTAGCCTATTATGTTTTCCTCTTTAACTCAATTTTTAATGTATGGTTCACATGTTGCTATATATTATCCTCATCCAGCTGTGCTATAATAATAGCACTTTTACCCTCTCATCAGGCAGCAATTTTGAATTAAAAAGCCTCTTCTAGGGATAGCTTCTAAAGTACAACACATACCACCTCATGAATGTGGTAACTGATATGTCGACATTCCAGAGTGCTAAATAGGTGAGGATGTTGGCTTTCAGGAACAATCTCTTGCCAGATAATACTTCATTATCTGACAGACCATCTGGTTTCCAGTCCGTCAATGCTATATTAATACCGTCAGCTCTCTATGCTTGATTATTGCTCAACATTTCTATTACTTGGTAAATAACAGAACTCAAAAAAAGGAGTCTTCCAGAGACTGAGCAAGACAAATCACCACTTGCTCATGTACTTGTCATTGTCATTTTTGGACAATGGCCAAAGATTAGATTTTTTTTTTTTTTTCATGTGACTTGTGAATTCAGAGTACAGCATACTCCATTGTTATCAGGAGAAAGATCACCAACTTTTAATTGCACAATATATATAAACACAGCTGGCCTAGTGAGTCATTCAGTAATGTAATATGTTACTCCCCAAAACTCTGTTTCAGGTGTAACCTCAGGACTCTTTCTATTCTAGTCGTAGAAGTCTGTGAGATTTACAGTGATTCACTCCTAGACTACTGGGAATTTTTAAAGGACTCTTTCTTTTCTGCAATTGCAGAAGGAATGTTTGGACTGTAAGTGAGAAGCTGTATCTATTGGATATCCTTTCAGTGTCTGTTCAGAGCACCCTGTTTTAAGAATGACTAATCACAAGAATGTGCAGTTCATAACTCTGTAAGCAATAATGGTTGATCTCTTTACAGTAAAATATACATTCCTCCAGTGGGAGGAATGTCACTGTGGGAATGTCATGACATTGCTGTACAAGATCATGAAGAACAATATTGGCTGCATTTTTAAAACAAAGATATACATTAAGATATGAATAAAAATAGTGTTTCATTGTAGTAGTAATGGAATGAAATGTTTGTAAATATTTTATTGGTTTCTAGCTGAAATACTTCTACTGTGAGCTGGGAAGCTGGTGAATACTCAGGACTCATTTGTTATCACCTCTGAGGATTTGCCTTTTGTGTACAACTCCCCTTTACACAGAAATTAACAATGAGCTTACTCACTCATGAAAGCACTCTCTTTCTCTTTCAGTAGCCTTGACTTAAAATTTCAGATATCCTTCAGTAACTGATGTCGTCATCACTGGCAGTGCACGGTCAAAGCTAAGTATCTGGTTCAAAATCTAGATGCCTAAGGAAATCCTACAGCTAAATAAATAAATCTCAGAACAAAAAAGAAAAATCTTTTGAAAAAAGATTGTGGTTAACTTCTAGTGAAAAATGCATAAATAATCAATTAAAGAAATGTTCAAAGTTTCTTATACTCTTTTTTTTTTTTCCACATTAATTGAATGCTTTTCCTGTGAGTACTCAAAGCACTAATGATCACATTCTTATCAGGCATGTCTGAAGTCCTTCTTCCAATAATAAAACACAAATATAAACATCAGCACGTTACTGTAAAAGGAAGACAAAACTGTTCCAAAAAGTACTTACAACTAGATTGGATCTATCATAAATGCCTGTTTCGAATTTAATTGTTCTCCATAAGTCAGGTCAAACATGAAAAAACAGGAAACAGAAATTGTCTCAAATAACTTTCCTGTATTTCAATTTACTACTTGGTGCCTAAAAGACTCCAAAACATATGCCATAGCCTAATTTGAACGAAGTCTGAGGTAATGGATCTTTCTTTATTTCAGAACAATAAAATGTTAGGTTAAAAGTTATGTAGACACCTACTATGTATCTCAGCAAAGGTGCAGCTGCAGATGCAACTCTGATGAAATCAGGTCAAGTTGTACAGTAGTGGACCACGTTCAGTACGCTGCACACGATCCAGCACTGTCCCAGGGGATGCTATTGGGTCACTAAAGCCCTGTATCCTTTTAAAACCATGCCAGGCTGCATGCACGTGCTAGCACAATAAGCAGAGATGCTGCTGCACTGCCTCAGCAATGATGTCTATAAAAACTTGGCAAGAGGCACTGTTCTTTACTTCTACAGTCAGTGCTATCCCTGCAGCACAGATCTGCTTTTACAGTGTGTTTTCTTTCCCAGCAAAAACAGAAATTCCTCTTCAGGGGCTGTAAATGCTCCCCCTGCTGCAGCAGTCCCCACCACCAGCTTCTGCAGACCTGCTATCTTGGTTTCCAGGACTCCTCCCTCTCAAGTCCCACTATGCTGGGGCACCCCCACAGCATCCCAAACTTTACTACTTACAGACTGGATGCCCTGTGCTGTGGTTCATCAACCTCAAGTCCTTCATTATTTAGTCACAGAGAACCTGAGTCCAACACTGAAACTCTTAATGGGACAATATTATATATATATATTATAATAACTATAATATATTATGGGACAATAACATAACATGCCATAGCCTCTCAAAGTGGAAAGTCTGTGGCAAGACATCCTGCCTGTTTTCTGATCACAGCTCCTGCTCACTACAGCTTTGGGTAGACATGCACACTTGAGCTTTTACAGTGTCCATTTTCCCAGGGGATGCTAGGGAGAGAAGTGAGGACGAAGTATCTAATTCAGGATGCTGTAACAACCAAAGGTGTTGTAACCCCAGGTACCTGAGGTGTTGCAATGCTGCGTGAGAAACAGGCTGATGGAACTCTACAGACTCAAGCTAACAGACAGCTTTTTTAAACAAGCAGAGGAGAACTTTATTTCATGAGCAGAGATGGGGCTGCAAATGATAAGCTTCCCATGCATGTGGTACTGCAGGACTCAGATTCACTTTGCTTAGTGGTCACTCATGGCATCTACAGAAACTTTAATATCCCAAGTTTTACTGCTGTGTATATGGCACCATGGGAAACAGTTTCTTTCATTTATTATTCATGGTTCACAATCATCCCTCAAAAAGAGACATTGACTTCTCTAACAGTCAAGAAGACAACCACCTACTATTTTGCAGGGAAAATGGCAGGAGGAACCTGCTAACCATAAAAGAGGTTACCTCTTTTAACAGTCAGGTTCAATTCCCCTTTTCCATATCCACAAGGGATTTCTTTAATAAACTTATTGCCATGAAGAGTTTAAGGAAAGAATTAGAAGCCATGACACTTCCATCCAGATGCACAATCACAGAATCACAGGCCATGATCTCTGGACAAACACATCTTGAAGTACACAAAGTTGGAACAGAAATGTGAAATGAGTGTTACCATCTCTACTCGCCTTCCCCTATGACTATGCAAAGAGTCTGTAAAATGGTGGTAGATCATACTTTAGCAAAGGGTCTGGATTCTTTGGGTACAGAAGAAGTAGCAATCTCCACTGCATAAAGGAAAATATTTTAGAGTATCATTTTTCAAAAACAAGGTACGAAGCACAACCATACTTTACATACGGGTTTGTTTTAGACATGGTATTCAAATCCTTAGAAATGGATTGAGCCTAGGAAGTATCTCCACCTGGCAACAGAGTGAACTTTCTTACAATGTAATTTTTAGGCTTAGGTGATTTTTTTTTTTTTCTGGATATAGCTTTTTTATTTGTCTCATCATTTTAAAATCTAAGCTTTCTGGTATGATCCAAAAACAATAGTTTAACTTGGGTTAATTTTGATTTTCTAAATTAAAAGAATAATCACGTTTTGGAAAAACAGGTTCTTATAGGTTGCTCATGGAATAGTGCATCAGTTTTCATGACACCATAATTATTGGTACAGATTTTCTGGTGTAGTTAAAATGTATCTGTGCAGGACTGGTTTTATAAGTAGCTTTATTAATAAACAACTCACAAAGAAGCTTTCCAGTAGCTTTTCTTCTCACCTTTTCCAAATCCTGGGGCCTTGTCCACACCTTAGCTTGCAACACTTTGCCCTTTGTCCCCTTGGGGTCTGGCATGGTTGAACTTGTAGAAATATGTACATGTGTAGTGGTGCTCTGACCATGACTCCTTCCTTATTGCACCACTCTGGGCAGCTTTATCACCTAAGTATCCCCTGTGTAGGATGATCTTGGGTTGTCTGCTAAGCAAGCATCATAGAAGGCTCTAAGGACAAAGCAGATCTTGTATTACACTTTTAAGGATGCTTTCAAAGATTTGCTAAACAGGTGCTTAATTTAGTTTCTTTTCTAATGAAATGATTATCAGGCACCCATATGAAGTCAGCAGCAAACCCTGAAGGCTAACAGAATTCTTAGCTCATCTGTTTTTCAGTGATGGGCAAGCAGCATCATTTAGATATTTTTGTTGTTGCACATGCACTTATTTAATACTTTATAATTATCTTCTTCCTGTGAGAGATAATCTTCTCACAGGTGTTTATCAGGTGGTCTCAGGTGAATCACAGAAGCAGAAACTTTGGTTATGCATCACTTTAGATGTAGACATCCAAGGTTAGCTGGAATGCTACTGAACATCCCCAGGTTTTATCATTGCTATCTGCAACATTCACTACGACAATGAAAACTCTTCCTAAGATTAAAAACAAGACATCACAAGTGAAAAGAGTTGCAATTTTTAGAAAAAAAAAATATTAGGAAAAATTGTATAATAGATGATAACTAGCCCATACATTTCAAATATTGCCTAAACAATCTTAGCTGAATCAAAATTTTAAACAATTTTAAACAATTTCCATGAAGAAAGGCTTGTTAGACACCTGTTAGCACATTATATGTATACTAGTTTTATGACAGGTTTATAGGTGTCTAAATTCTGCTTTCCACGCTGGATATCTTAAAGCCTTGGGCAACTAAAATTAAAAATTGTGTAATTTAATATGTTGACTTAAACACAGGTTTGAGCAACATGACAGAAAAGTTTTAGAAAGGTAGTGTAGAAGAATTTGCTAAATAATTCTACAGGTCACTAATGAATGTGGAAAAGTATAGCATTTATACAGGGCTCACGGCATTGCAGACTATAATGATCACACAGCAGGACAGAAGCAAATTTACGTGCTATGCTCTGAAAGGTAATATGAGCTTCATTTTGAATGAAATGACCTACCCAGCACAGAAGGAATCAAGGAATGTTCTAAGGAGTAGGTAAGCAGCAGCAGTGCATACTAGTCAAAGATCCTGGATTTCTTTTTTTAGGAAAACAGGATTTAAAATGAGTTGTATAATCTAAACAGTAAGAGCCAGGACTGGAGCACTTTGAGTAATCTGCATTCAGATTTGCTTTTTTTTTTTTTTTTTTTTCCTCTACTGAAAAATAAATCCTGTTGCTTACATAAACCAAAAAACGTATTCCAGTTTTCAGATTGTCTTAATCTTACACTGTACTCTTTCAGGTCCACTTTGGGAAGTTTTTATTCTTCCTATCCTATTTTTGTGTCATCTTCTGGTATGAAACTCTCGATCCTCCAAGAACCACAGCTTTCCAGATTTTGTCTATGTCAAATATCTCTTAAGAATGTATTTCTTAGAGGAGGTCTCTCAGTGTTAACTCATGAAACTACAGACATTTCAGTGTATTTCTCCTGCCTGCTCCCTTTTCTATTTTTTTTTTTTTTCCTCTTTTTCAGCTTCTATATTCCTTTTCTTCTTTGTATCTGATTTAGATCATCTCCATGGTAGCACAAAAGATATCATATAATATAAACAGAGAGCATATATAAATAATGGGAGGGAGTAAATCTTTTTATAATACTACCACTACCTTGAGTATGAAACTAGGAGTTTTATGGTAATTATGGGTTGACCTTCAGGGGATTATTTATCAATTAAAAATATGCATATACATTTAAGCAGCCTATGTTATTGTCTATATTATGGTAAGATGACAGTCTTACAGTAAATGAGATATGTATCTCCCAGAAGCAGAGTATCTATTATGTCATTTGAAATAGGAGTTGCTATAGAAAACATACTAAATTGTAGGTAAGCAACTACACAGAATGTTTATGGATGTGGCTAGAATTAACAGCTTACATTTTTGTACATTCAAAGCTAGCAACAAACAAGGTCTAAATCTTGCATATCTTTGAGCTGTACTTGGTCTTGTTTCCTCACATGTACTAGCTTTATTTATGTCCTGGAATATAAAAAGGAAATTCATTATTTTTTCTGTCGCCAGAAGGGATTTTAATAAATTATAAATGCTATGGATTCTATGTGAAGTTCTCACAAAATTCACATGAAACACAGTTCAGACTTTGGACAAGGACAGATGCATCATAATTTTTTAACATTATCTTCAATCAGAATAACTTCCAGAATAATGTCAACAAGTAAGTGAAGCATAAAAACAAAGCTGTCTTCAAAATCTGATATAGGAATAACTAAGATCATGAAGAAAAAAAAAAAAGATATAAGACTGTATTCATTTTTAACAGCTCAAAATGTTACCAATTTTTTAATGCCCTCTGTTTTGATTCTTTCATGTGTGACCTATCAGGTTCTGTGATCAACTGTCTCTATGACTCCATGTTTAATCAAACTGTTTGTGTAGGATATAAACTTGCGTAGGATATGATCTTGTATAAGATTTATATTAAAATTATTACTTAGGTGTAAAACCATATAGAGTGAGAAATGGGAAACTATTTTAATGACAGCCTTGGATTCCATTTCTTAAAAAATAAAGAAAATTAAAGGTCTGATACAAAGATCATAAAGTCAACAGCATACTTTCCATTGATTTCAGAAGGATGTGAATCAGGCCCTTAAAGTAGCAACTCATTTAGTACTGACTGCTAAATTTATAGCACTTCTTTATATTCTTTAAGCATAACAGCATCCATTCATCACACTGCAGCAACAAAGCTGTAACCTGATATATGACAAATATTACAAGCTCAATGGCTGATGTCCATTACTGACGGGACCTGCTCACCATTTAGAAAAGATTGGCACCAAAGGATTACTGAGCAAACATAGCACCTGAAAAAACTTGCATGCAGGAGTCTGTCATCAGGTGTGTGATCGAGGGCATTATCTGAGAACGCTGGCTCTTTATCTTCAGTTGGAAACTGCTGCAATTGCCAACAATTCTTAACAAAGAGTTTCCGTCATGGAAGGCTGAGACACCGAGCCAGTCTGGTGATGGTTTACCTTCCCAAGCCTTCATTCCTTTTTATGGATCACCTGAGACCAAGCAGCACACCAGTCTTTAATAGCTTAAATAGCAGGACAACCTAGCAAACTGATGACAATCAAGGGAAAACCAATCCTTTTCAGTAGAAACACAAAATACCAGGCATTCCCTCATGGTAACTGAGAAAGACTTACTTCTAAAACTGCATTTTCCTGAACCCTTCAACAGGATGCTGAGGGCAACTTTTTTCAATCGATTCTGAGCATTTTTCAAGGACTGCTAACTATTCCAGTGTGGAACTGCTCACTAGTTCTTTTTTTCATCTTTTACACCATTATAATTCTTCTTGTGAATAAATTAAATCCCTTTAACTTTTTTTGTAATGCAACACTAGATAAAATTACTACTATACATTTTCTGAGAAAGCCTATGAAAACTGTTATTTGTATAAAAACACTTAATTTTCTTGTTCTGTTGAAGTCTAAAATTCTAGAGGTATAAAAATATTATTACAGCCTTGAAAAATATTTATTATTTACAAATTATTAATATCAGCTGTTGAAATCCTGGTGGAGACATTTTATTATTCTTAAAATCATAACACTATATTTAATATCCACAGCATTTCTGAAATGTAACTGAAGGTTTTGGTTTGCTTTTTATGTACTTTTAAACAACAACAAAAAATTTTAAAGGGATTTTTAATTAATTTAAAAATTTAATTTATGAAGAAAAGATAAAAAATGAGATGAAATAGTTTAATATGTTTTAAACTAATAAACATATACAAATCTGAATATTATGCATTTTTTTTTTTTTGTATTTTGAAAGGTAGAGACATGTTATGCAAGACTACTTTAAAAGAAAGGCTCAAATGTGTATTAGTTGATGTTTTACTTTTAACCATAAAATTGACTCTTTTAAATCACAGTAACAATCTAAAGAATAACTATTACCTATAGGCTAAATGGTAATTCATACCAGAGATAGACAGCATTTCCCAACAAAAATGGTGTAAAAATAAGCTTTTGAAATATCGATGGATTTTTTTTTTTTTTTTGATAAAGTATTTTATGCAGAAGACTATTTGAATTTCTATTTTTACTTGAAGAAATGAGTGGATTTTTTATTTTCATATAAAATACATTGGTTGAAACTTGACTTTTGTTAAATCAAGATATAAAATTATTTTATGAGGGACTCAAAGAATGAAAAAAATAACTTTTATTAAGAAATGTTTTAGTAGTAAATAATCTGAGCCTGCACATACATTAGGAATAATCTGGAGCATAGAAGTATTTCTTCCTGCCATGGAGTTCAACTACTACAGAGAACAGTGATTGGATACTTTTGGCTACCAAATTCCTATGATGAAGAAGTGTCTGTTTATTATGGAAAAATCCATTTATCAGATTAAAAGAATGCCTGAAAAATCTTGATGAACTTAGGACACCCAATGCCTAATAGTCAGTGGATACACAAGTTCAGGCAAAGACAAAATATGCAAAAACAAACAAACAGTGAAGGCAAACTGTAAAAAAAAAAAAAAAAAAAAAAAAAAAAAAAAAAAAAGGCATTTCTATGAATTCCCATTCATATGGGAATTCATAACTGGAGCCGATCTTTCAGTTAGAGTTACTGCTCCATATGCTGCATGAAAGCTTCAGAAATTTACTATGGAGTGTCAGCCTACTTTACCATAAAAGGAACTTTCCATGCTAGATAGAAAGAGAATGCAACTGTACACTTCTGTGCTTATATGCATGGACTCCTGTAAGAAGATGCAGCATGTTACACAAACAGTACTCATGATGTAGGCATTTTTACAATCAAAGAAAATTATTTGCACTGCATTAAAGTTTTTATTTATGTGGTAAAAACAGCTGACTGTGAGTAAAATTGCATAAACAAAGAACGTGAAAGCTAAAAAGCCCACATCGTATGTATTTAGAATTTTATTTTCTTGAGAAAGGCAAATGGCATGACAGTCCAGCAGACTATTTATTTTTCACAGTTTGATTCTCAGAGTCATATGGATTGCAATGTGCCCTGAAATATGAGTTAGCATTATACAGAAAATATACTCTTCTAAAATATTTCCATATGTAATGTTAATTCCCCATTTTACCTTGTTTTATTTAAGATGCATTCCATGGAAAATCTGCATATAAGTGTCAAATATTCAAATTACATTGCCTTTTTGTTTGGAGTTTTTGCATTGATTTAGATGAACAGTTCCTCCTCCATTGTCAAGCATAGATATTCTCAGCAATTAGTGTACTAAATTTCCTTCAGAATGTGAAGCGTGGCACACAAAAAGCCTTCAAATTGGGTAAAGAATATTGCAAACAGAAGAGCAGTTGGTGATGGTTTTAGAGAGGAATTATTGGTGTACCTAGCACTTACTGCTGCATCGGCAGCTCTAAATCTCAGCAACAGAGACGGCTGCCAGGGAAAGCTTCTCCTCCTAACAAAAATGCATTTTAAAACTTTCTCATTAAAATGCTACTCACTTTTCAACATTAAAAAAGAAAAAAGCTAAAGTACTTTAGTAGGAAAAAAATGGAGGATACCTATATTTTCATTTGCATAATACAAATTTGTTAATAAAAATGCTATAGAAATCTTATATCTAAACTGCCCCAAAAACATGAAAATGATGCATATTAAAAAAAAAAAAAGTCTACATATTCTAATAGGTAATAGTCTTACATCTTCATTATTTACAGTTAAAATTATGAGCAAATTTATATAGTGTAAAGCACAATTATTCCAGGAGTGAAAATATGTTATCACTGAATGCAGTACTTCAGCATAGAATTTTTGTTTGCATATTTTAGAGATTAAATACTAGAGGGATTCAAATAAAGCAGAATTATATATAAATAAACAAATGAGGATTACAGCAATCAGAAGGATTGGCATAAAAGAGACAAAGCTTTATTTTCAGATGTAACAAGTGAAGAAAATTAAGTTAGATGAGGTAAATACATGCTGATTAGAGAGCAGTATAATTGTGCCATTATAAATAAATATTAAATATAGTCAATATAAATATACTAAATAAATGTTGTCTGATTAGTTAGGTCAAGACATGAAAAAATTGATCTGGATTTTTTCTTTTTTCCCCTTCAATTTACAACTTACAGACTTCTATTTTAAAAAGAAGGCTTTTGACCTGAAACGCTGCTGCTCATTTTCACATACATGTTTCCTACAACCTAAATAAAAATGCTTTACTTTGCATTTTACGCTGTCTGCCAGGTATTTCCTGTGAACATCCCATCTAAAATCTCTTGGTCCTAGTAACTAATGTCTGTAAAGAAAATCTTGGCAAAGCTATAGTTCTAAGCTTCACAAGCAGCCATTTTAAACAGAAAGCTGCTTTAGTTGTGTTGACAATCACATTTTAAACTGATTCCTTCCAGATGAAAAGATGCTTTTTCAAACAATGTAATAAAAGTGTAAAGTCAGCTGTTCCAAGCATATAAAAGTGATTTATCTGTTCTCTGGTCACTGTTTTTTCCCTTGATACAGTGGAATTTTTCTTTTAAGGAATAGGTTAACAATTAATCGCTACTAGAATCGCAAATCATGGAGAAATAAACAATTTGCCTTTAAAAGAACCTCAACATATAACTGAAATTAATTTTGCATCTGAATGTGCATATGCTATTGTGATTATGTGTATGAAATGTTAACCATTAATGGCTAGATTTGCATAACAGACACACAGTTAATTTTGACAGCTAGCTACTGACAATGTCATGATCAGATTTCAGAGCTATTACCTTTGATAAGAAAGAGTGTAGTGCATGCATTTCAGTTTCTTTTATCTACTTGCAGCTGAGCATGACAGCTTTGCATGGGGTTCAGGTTTGAGAAAACTCTGATCCTCTGTCAGGGCTAGAAGCTGTTTCTGCTCTTTTAAATAGAAGTTTAGGTCCTGGTGATACTGATGGCAGCATATACATGCCATTTTGGAACAAGAAAGTTGTGTAGGCACAGATCCCCCAGAGGCAGCATGATCCAGATGTATGACTTAACAGAATTCAGCCTCTTAATCTTAAAACACCAATTCATTAAATCTTCACTCAGAGGATGTGCAGCCTCAGCTGCAACTACTGTTGGTATTGTTTTGGTTCCCCATCTAAAAGCTTTGCACTAGCTGAGAATTTTCTTACAGCCCTGGGTAAGCCAATGAAGCAGATGGGCAACACTCACAGCGTGGGGTGTGTGAGCCCTTCCCTGCTTTCCAACCCTAGATGGCTCTCTGCTCAGCATCTTGGCTGCCCGCTTTCCGCCTGGAGCCCACCTCTCCAAGTGCCGTGGGCTTGGGGCTTGGCTGTAGCCCCACAGTACAGTCCCATGCAGGGCAAAATTGCCCCTGCCGAGGCCCCAGGGATAAGCCTCTACTTGGGAACGTCCCAGTCACTGCTGCCAAACACTGCAGCCCCTCGTGCTGAGCTGCTTTGCTGAAACAGGAGGCATGCACGGCCATTTTCCCGGTCTACTAAATTTGGCAGTTATGTTCTTCACACTCAGAGAACATAAACATGTTCAGAAAGTACAGTGATGCAGCACAGTATAATATTTTCCATACAGTAGGCTAACAGGAGATTTTTAAAAAAGTGAAATTATTACTTTGATCTCTTTAAACAAAATGACTAATACATCTGAACGCAGCAGGAACCTAAATTGGTAAAATGATAAACATTCCTGAATGTTCATAAGGAATAAAAATTAAAGTTCTGCTGCTATTTTGCTAACTAGAGTACATAAAGATAGATTGTAAATAACCTTCAGTAGGTATCCCCTTACTACTGTAATCTTATAATGCAGGCATATAATTCCAAACTGAACCCATAGGAGCTATTGTTATAAATATAGTAATATAAAGAGTTGTATTTATGCTGCATTAGTAGAACACACAGACACCCAAGGAATCATAGCTTTCAGATTAAAACAAACTGATGGTGAAAACATTGGAAACATAAAAAATACAACCTGAACCTTTAAAAAATACAAACCAGACACTAAACAAGTGTAAACTGGCCATTCCAGTGGCCACAGCAAACAGTAACGACTAAGGACAGATAATGTCTGGCTTGTTTATGACTAAGGTGCTTATAAGATTTACATAATTTTATTGTGTTCTGTTCTGTTCATATTGGGAAATAAATGAACATGCACTTCATCTTTAAAGCAGTTGATTCTCATAAGTGATTCCCTAAGTGTCCTTGTTTACTCTGTTGCCATATATACCAGATCAAATGTTGTAAGTAAAATGTCTGTCCATCAGTAATAAAAATGTGGTTGGCCAAATGCTGCCGATAGTTACACCAGTGCAACCTCATTGTATTTCAGAAAGCTACACACATAAAACTGGGAATAAAAGTTTTTCACATTCCAGAGCCATTTCTTATGTTTTCAAGTGTTAACATATGAAGATGGGGGTAGGGAACCTACAGTGAGGAACAGAGAATTCCTGCCTGAGCAGAATGATGAAAACCTGATGACAGTAACATCACTGTAAATGCTGCTGACTATCTGCAGACAGTGCAATCCATTGAACAGGGCACCAGTCTGGCAGTCAGGATATCTGCCTACAGGCTTAAAACTGCCACTAGCTCTGTGTATGACCTTGGACAAACCACCTCACAAAAGGGATTGCCAAAAGTCTTCAGACCCCTTCTGAATTAGGAGCTTAAATGAAAGAATGCAATTTTATATTTTATGTCCAAAACACATGTTCCTCAGAGCTCTGATATTAACATGTTACTGTGGGGCAAACAAATTACCCAGTATCAGTCTGCTCCACGACAAACATCTGTGTTCATGCTCCTGTCCAGACCTACTCTATTGACTGGCACCTTAAACCCCAGTATCCCCATCTGCATAAATGAGATAATGATACTTCTTTCTTCTGTAGAGCATTTTGAGACCTAGAGATTAAAAGAGCAGTTTTCATCTTTTTTTTTTTTTTTTTTTTTTTTTTTTTTCTTCTCATAACTGACTAATGTTGCAAAAAGCATCCGGAGTCACTTGGGACTGTTGGCAAAACTTCACTGGATTATGAACTGGGTAAGTTTTGTCTACTAAGAGACTAAGTAAATGCATGAATATTTTACAAATAGGCATGCATATGCATGCATACATGCATTTTAAAACACTAGAAGGGATAAGAATTTCCTGACATCTTTTCTGTCTTTACTGGGACATGAGACAAAGTTTAAATATCAAATGCAGATGTTAATTTAATTAAGATAGCGCAATACACATCACCTTCCCATAACTAAAGACCTCTGCTTTGTAGCCATACTTGATCTAAACCTTTGCAAGCATAGTATAAATCACAATTTTAAAGTAAATAATCAGGAAAAATCTGTCAGTTAACTTTTCTGTCTTCCTTGTCTCTAATCTTAAAAGCAGTCTTATAATAATAATTGATAATTTTAACTAGGACCCTTCCACTATTTAAATTTTATGTCTTGAAACCACAATAAACAACCTGAAACTGAAAATAGTAAGACTATGATATGATATTACACATAGGTCTATATAGAGTAAAGCATGGGACAAAGTTAGACTAAATGGCATCAAGAACAACTATGCAGTATATTACTCTGCATGTATACATAGTGGATAATGAAAAAGGAACTCCTGCTAATTACCCAGAAAAATTCTGAAATTCTTTCATCATGTGGCACCAAGAGGCTGAAGTCTGCTAAGGCATCTTTTTTCTTTTCTCCACAGGTCCATGAGCCCCGTTCACCAGAAGGCCACGTGAATCCTGTCTTAGAAACCACACTAAGTACTCTTCAGAAGTGAGTGCGATGGCTGAGAAATGCCACTGTTTGCCTGTAGAGGGGTTGTAATATCAAAATCTTAATGAATGGAAGAATTGTCAAAGCAAATGGAGTCCCTCACTTCTGAAAGTAAATGTATAGATTCAACAGTTGTTATTTTAAATTATGTACTAAAAGAACTTGTGATTACCTCAGCTATATTTTTCAGGCTCATTCTCCCTGAAAATGCACAAATATTAGATTTCCTAAATATGAGATTTCTTCTTCAAAGATATGCAAAGCAAGCATCAGGATTCAGGTATTCAAAAATTCAGCTCTAAGACTTTCATTTTTGTCCATAAAAATTTTATAGAGATTCACAGTTTAAGTCAACACACTGTCCTTCATAATCTCAGTTATAATTCTCGTAGGGTGTTACAAAGCTTCAATAATACTTTTAGTTTCAGATGATATTATTTCACATGGGAATGTGATCATTTTTTTCAACAGTATGTCACAAAGACACTGATAAAGCATAATGTGACCCACAGAATAATTGTACATGTGGGATAAAGAGAAGGAAAATTAGTGATATACTATATATTGCTATATATGGTCTACATGGATTCATCAGGATAGGTACAGAAAGATATTTTGGCACTGTAGTGCGTCCACACCTTGGGCACCCAGCACAATAAAGATCTGTTAGAGTGGGTCTAGAGGAGGGCCACAAAGACGATCAAGGGGCTGGGAGCACCTCTCCTATTTAGAAAAGCTGAGAGAGCTGGGTCTGTTCAGCCTAAAGACGAGAAGGCTCCAGAGGAACCTCACTGCAACCTTTCAGTGCTTGAAGGGGACTTATAAAAATGATGGGAAGCAACTCTTTGCTCAATCAGATAATGACAGGATAAGGGGGAATGGTTTTAAACTAAAAGAGAGGAGATTTAGATTAGAGGTTAGGAGGAAATTCTTCACTGTAAGGATGGTGAGGCACTGGAACAGGTTGTCCAGAGAGGCTGTGGATGCCCCATCCCTGGAGGTGTTCAAGGCCAGGTTGGATGAGGCCCTGAGTGAACTGATGGCTTCCCTGCCTATGGTGGGGAAGGTCCCTTCCAACCCAAGCCATTCTATGATTCTATGGTTCTATGATTTAGCAAGACTTGTACATTATTTGGTTGTAGGCAGACCAGTAGGGCAGACCTGTAGGGCTAGAAAAGAGACAGAACTATGTATAGGTATTTTTGAAGTACGAGTGCTAGACCCCTTTCTCAGGGTTCACATGGAAGTTACTGTTCCTGTAGTAGTGGGCAAAAGAGAAAATGTGCTTTCAGTTTGCTAGATCACAGGTCTTTGAAAGTGCCAGTGCAGGTGGGTCTATATGAAGAAACCAGGTTCTCAAAGGTAGCAAATGAGCATGGGTACAAGTTCACTTCTGCTCTCCTGGTATGAAGTACTAAAAAGAAATCAAAGAGGGGTAGATAGCTATGGGAGGAAATAACATCTTAATCTACCACTTTTGCTTGCCTCAGAGCACTTAAGTCAGAGCCTAAGTCTGGTCTTTTGATACCAGAGGAATTTATGTCTCCAGTAAGTGGAAATGAATCTCTGCTTCATAGCTGCTAGTTGGGAAAAGGGATTTTTGGCATGACTGACCATGTCACACTTCCCCAGTCGGCAATTTCATTGAAGAATTCATGCACAGGGTAGCCAAGTATTTGTATCTTGTATAACATTTATTTGGCAGCCTTTTGATAAGTCTCCTCAGCCCAGCTGGAGGAGCATACATCCAGCTGGGCCCCAGGAATGGGCGGTGATGACTGCTGGTGAGTGCCAGAGGCTGAAGCTTGCCTGCAGGGCTGGCAATCCTGCAAGTCTCCTTTCCTGACCTGTTGGCAATTAGAAGCAGCAGAGCATCATCTGCAGCTACCTGGGAGAGGCAGGTCTCAAGAGCACTGCTGTAGTCTTTCAGGAATTTGTCACCATGATAGACAGACAAGAAATAGAGGCAAGACAAAGGAGAGTGCTAGCAAATTCCTTAATCAATGAATGCTCGCTGTTATCACATAAGCCAGGAACCCTCCAGCTTCTGCACATTTGCTGACAACTCAGCATTCATCCAGCTCTTGCTTAGCCTTGGCTGTTCTCCCATCTACTCCACCCATAGCTGACAAGTTTTGTGCAGCTTTAAAGCCTAATCCCACTAATGTATGAGTCAGGGTGCTGCTTATTAAAAGAAAGGTGTGTGGTCATACAGGCAGGCACTTATAGGTATAAGAGAATGGTATGAGAGTATGAGGCAATGCTGAGAAGAAGACAGAAATAGTTATAAAGCTTATAGGTTTTTTTTATTGGGAGGTAATTGTTCCTTCCCAAACCAAATTCAGCATTAATAATCAAATAACTCAGCAGAAGTAATGAGGTCTCAGATGATCAATGACTATTATGTTTTGTATTTTCCCAGGACCATCTAGGTCTAAGAAAAGCTAACAACCCTTTAAACTGTAACTTTCTCAAATGTTGAGTTTCAAAACTGGAAACCAGGACACTGCTACTCTTTCTGTTTCAGGCAAGCTAAACAATGAATGAGAAAGTAACAGGCACTTGACTGGGTGCCTATCAAAAAAGCCAACTGTAAGCCAGAACATTTATTGTTAAAATTATGAGCTCATGAAAATCTAAGTTTATATGAACAAAGTTGTTTACAGACCCAAAATAACAGTATCCATCATTTTAGTGCAACTCTAAATTAAGATAGTGCAGATGGGCATAATTTCCATTCCTAATATGAGATAACACCATGTGTCTTTAATATAAATGCAACATATACATTCAGCTAAACTGATACGCAACATATACATTCAGCTGTTGGTTTCTGACATTTTGTATTCAAACCTAAGTCATTATCAAAGAAGTGAGTGATTACAAATGCAGTGAAAATGGCAACAATGCAAACATTGGTCAACAAACATGATCAATCCCTTACGACCTCTAAGGACCTTTTAGGTCCTTATTTGTAGGACCTAAAAAGAATGAAAAGCTTTCTCTGTTAATGGTTTCAGGTAATCCTCTATCCAAACATTTTCCCCAATAAATATCAGATTATTTTTATGTTAGCTGTAAAGCTGTCACTCTTCAATAAACAGATATACTCCTGGTGGTTTTACCTTTGCTGTCAAAGATCTGTCAATACATACAGCATCTCGTAAGTGAAACCAGAGAAATTCAGATGCAAGGTTACTAACAAATACTGCTAAACAAAGGTTGGTCACCACAGGAGAGAATTCACAGAGCTGCAGTCCCTGTGCAATTGGAAGTGACTGGAAGGTTCCAACACAAGTCTGCAAAAGCCCTGAAGTAGATACTCCTAACTCCATTTAATAGACAGCTAAGTCACCTCTAATGCTATGCTAGACTGACCCTTCCTTTAGTGAGTTTCAATTAAATTTTATGTTTTGTGGCTCCTGTTTTCTTGTAAGACAAGAAAAGAGTTCAAGGGATGGATCATTCTTTGAAGATTTTAATTCCCTGTGGAGAATATTTATTTCCAACTAAAGAACTCTTCAAAGTTTGGGAGCTGGGGGAGGGGAGCTTTTGTAGAGGCTTTTTATTTTTTCCTGTGTTTTTTGTTTAAGAAACTTTTATTGTTTTGTGAAGATAAAGGAGACCTTGTATTCTTTGAAAAGGACAGAATTCTATTAGTGGAAATATTTTATCTGCAATTCTCCTTATAACACAGAGAAAATCAGAGTGATGGTTAAAGAAATCCTGGCCACCATTTCCAATAAGCAGTTTGTCATGAAATCACTAGATTGTTACTATAATGCTGCAGTAACATAAGACTGGTCAGTCTTCAGTAAGAGAGATTGCAGCAAATTAAACTTTAGGCCAACCCCCCAAATCTACTCTTCATATAACCTGAACAAGGTCAAAAAATTAAGGCTTTAAACATATCTTACCTGTCTGAACTGGGCTTAGACATTCTAGCTCACCATAGTTGCTATTATTGAAAATGTTACTACAGAAGAGCATAAGCACTATTCTCAAATGTAAATATTTTCAGGTGCAGTCCACTAGTAACATTTATTTTTCTGACATGTTCCCTTATTTCATGAATTTGTTTTGTTACCAACTTAACGTAAAGTCACATATGGCAGTAGGCAACTCTGAGTGCTGGAGAGAGGTGCATAAATCCCTTATATAGACAGTATAAACAGAATTGGATCTCTCTGAAAATCAGTAAAAAGTGCTGAAGGGGATTTTATTTGGGGCTAGCCAATATGCAATAAACACGGGACACAAAAGAATTTCTTTTACCCTTCTCCTAGTTCACACCTGAATCTGGACACCTCATATATTGTTTTTATGTGCTTGGTATCTAAATATGAAGTCCTTTCTTAGTGCTCTATTCTGCATATTTTTGTCATCACCCAAGGAGAGGTTCAAAAATTGAATTCAAAATAATACAATTTAGGTTCAAGATTTCCACTAACTTAAAGATTTTGCAGTCATCTCTCTTGCTTCTCCCAAAGTGTCATAATCAGCTAGCTTCAGAAATGGGACAATTTGCATAGGTGGGAATAACAGACTCAAGAATTCAGAGAAGTTTGTTAGGATTAGTTGATTACTTTTGTTTATTTTTAGCCAAAGTTTAAGATTATATTGTATCTGAGATTCTTCTCCTTTTCCCCTTGTGCTTACTACTGATGACTGTTTTAATGTGACATTCTGTTTCTAACTGACAAATACTGCTGATAAGGGGAAACATGACAACTTCCTCTCTTTGCAACTTTAGTGAAACATCTCTACAACTCTCTCTACTTTAGCAATTCAAACCACCTAGTTCTATATCTGTGTACTTATGTAAGGTAGTTTAGCTAAATCTCTCTACAAGAAACAATATTGGTCTAGTTCATTTTCACTGCTGGCCTCTCTTATGTTTTACCAGTACAACTTGTGGACACAAGAAGTCTGATCCCTGCTGCACCTCTGCTGCTTCTATATGTGGCATCTATGCCATTATATATGATCACAATTCCATTTTGGTCAATATATGGACAAAATACTGGTTGCTGTTGCATTTACAAAGTTGTTATGGAAAGCCTGCCAGCTACTCAAAACTGGCATTGACTAATTAGTTACTTTGATTAAAGGCTAGCTTCCAAAGAGCTCCTGTGGATAACAGGCTTAACTTTAAGCATGTGATCAGTCCCATTACATTCACCAGCTTTAACAGGACTGCACATAAAATTAAGCATGTACTTAAATGCCTCTCTGGATCAGAGCCCAAGTCCCTTAGAAGAGCTCTGGCTCAGAACAGTGTAACCTTCTAAATCCAGTTCGATTCAGGTGACTAAGAACCATAAATCCTTTTCCATATTCTGTCAAATTGAAAAGCTGTGTAATTTTACTCACACAGGTCTTAGAAACACTGCCTACCACAGCTAACTGGGAATACCAGTTCATCAGAGGTTGGAAACAAGTACTCCTCTGAACTCAGGCTCAGACTGAACTAGTTCAGAAAACAAGATATAAGAACCAAGATACTGAATTGCACTGATGTGGCCATCCCTCTCCCAGTACTGAGGCAGAGTTTGTTCAAGTATCTCTGCACAGCTGTGTATCACAGTTTTTTAAACACATCCTAATAGCAAAATTTTGTATTGTAAGTGTGAGTAATGTTAGGACGTTGCAAATTGTGCTCATTATGTAAGACTATATGTTTGCCAAATTCTGGCAATTGCAGAAAGGGTGGAATATAAAGAGGATCTAATGTCTGGAAAATAGGTGATTAAAAAAGGTCACATAAAATTGACAATTTTAAAAACATATACTCTTACCCTTCTCTCTGGAAAATAGTCCTAAAACAGTCCCCCAGGCTCTTGTAACTGGTCGGATCAGTTTTCCCTCTTTGAATTTGGAACCTAAAAAAAATACAATTTACATCACAGCATGAGAAGTTAGGGATTTTAAGTTACTTTTAACTTTCTAATTATTATATAAAAGATGTTTTAAAGGTTATTTAATGTATCTGATTCATTATTATATACTGTTCCTGATATACTTATTAACACTGTTTTCATAGAAGCTGTTAAACTAAGGAAAAATAGAGCTTTAGTAGTAATGTTTTTTTGTAGTTTATGGAATTCACAGTATAACTATCACCTTTGACATTTACACCTCTTTCTAGTTGTTTGAAAAATAAGCTGTTAACCCTGTGCCTGATCCAAAGCCCATTGAAATTAATGGGAGTCTTTGAATCAAACCCTGTTTTTGAAAATCTGAAATGGAATACTGTCATGTGTTTCACTATTAAATTAATCCACTGTGCAGTTTTGTTCTTTTTATATCTGATGCAATTACAATAAAAATCAACCAGGGACATGGCCAGAGATTACAGCATCATTCATTTTTTTTTTTTGTAATTTATTAATAAGATGAACAATAAAACAAAGCAATGAATTCTTTTAATTCTCTTAATTAAAACCTTGTTTTCTCTATTCATATTTTGACAGTGGTAAAGGTTTCAAAAGAAAGGCCTTGAAAGGAAAATAAAGATTATGATTTAAGACTGTAAACATCTTATTATTTACAATTTCAGTATTTGTTAAACAGTAAGTTTAACAAACTATATTATTTATTCAATACCCCAGTCAGATTATTCTACTTCTTGTATAGCATGGAGAAATTCTGAATGCCTATTTAAAAAAAAAAACAAAAAAAAAAAACAACAACAACAAACAAAACAAAACAAACAACAAAAAACCCACTGATATTAGCAAATTCAATCTACAAGAAGTCTTTATCAGTCGATCAATAAGTTGGATTTATCACTAAGTACAATACAAATTCTACACAGCAAAAAAAATAGTTTTAGAGAATAACTGACATAATCAAGAAACTCATATGCCACATCTCATTAATATGTGAAGGTATAAAAGTATTTTTAACTCAGTGTTAAACAGCAGTGTTTTCTTTTTCATGAGAATTTAGTAGAAACAAACCAGGATTTCCACTGGAACAAAAGGCATTTATCCTAATGAACATCAGTATTTCCTAAACTGTGTTCTGTGCTAACACATCTAATGTTTTATTCACTTTAAGGAAAAAAAAAATCCAGTGATGTAATACAATTCTTTAGGCACTTATGAAGGCAAGCCCACACCTTTTTTGAAAACAGTTAGAAGGAAACACTGAGCCCCTCCATAGTCCTAATAAAAGTAGTTCAGGCACATCTGGGATCTCTATCTGGGGTAACCTCTTTTATTAGCGGGAAAACTTGCTGCCAAGTTGGCAGAGTAGAGAATGCTATTCAATAGGCTTATACTCAAATAAGAGCTGATGCATAACATTTTGTCTGAAAAGAACCCTAGGGAAGGCTAATAGTTGAAAATGCCTCTATGCCATTGCACAAGTCCAACAGAAATATCAGCTACAGAAACTTTTACATTGAGGTAATCAAGCAATCAACATTATAATAGAAAGTAGATTCTAATCAAATCTTGATATATATAAAACTTGATTATTTATACCTCTCAGTTGAAAAACAAAAATAGTCTTTATGTTTTTTAAAGAACAACAAAAAATTTATTTCAAAAACTCACCAGCAAATTGCTTTTTCCTCAAGTATTTCAAAAGTAAAGCTTTCTTAACCTAAACTCTTCTTCTCAAGTTTCAAGATTTGACCCACTTGTAAACTCAGAACAAAGCATTACTGTTTCAAAACATCCTCAGAATAACGTGCCTCCCCTCTCTCTCACCTTACAAATCCTCAAGCTTATCCTACTAGCACATGTGCAAGGTTTCCAGCTACAATCCGCGCATACACAACTGTAGGTAGAACTGAGAATTAATCACAGTCTCACTGTACATCTGAACAACACAATGAAGGTATGTTACTTAATTTTGATTTACAATTACAGTCGGTCAACTTCTCATAATTATTAAATAATTAACTTAAAGTATGTCTTTGATAGTAATAATGAAAATCATAGTGAAAGACAATAATACAATAAGTAATTTCATTGTTTCAGATGAAGAGACATGAGGACAACTTCTTGCTAAAAAAAGTTAAAGTTGCATTTTTTTTTTTTTTAACTTTAAAATAGATAAGATTCTAGTATTAAGTGAGTCCATTTGTAACACTGAGTCACACAAGTAACATATTCCTTCCTTTAGGGTTTTTGGATCCATTCCTTCCCTAGTAAATCTTTTTTATAGCTTTAACAGTGATCCTAAAATACATGCCAATTATGTGTTTCAACCTAGATCTGCGAATTGGGTTCTTTGATTCAGAATTGCTTGCCTTAATAAAATCATGTGTAACTTTTTAATGAACTAGCTAATTGATCACCAGAACTTGTTATAAGAAGCTCAAGGAAGAGCTGAAAAAATATTTGGTTTTCTGGAGGCAGCAGCAGCTTGTATTGGTAATCTTAATAATCCAAAAGAGTGAAAGCATTCACTTCAGTAAACAACCTGGTCTGTTTTTAATGATTGTTTAGAGGAATGAACACAACTGGGGGATACATAATGGCTTTCTCTGCTTCCAATCCATTTCCTTCTAAAAGCATTATAAAACCCCTGAATTTCATGCATTTTTGGAAGCTGGACGCCTGCCTTGCAAGGTATTAGCTTTGCTAGAACAAAAAGATAAATTCACCTATAAATATAATCAGGGCGTAAACTTCTAACCTAATTTATTATTTTGATGTCTGAAAAACATCATGTGCTTTTCAGCAAACAGAGACACGTTGAATGGACAGGGAGGCAGATTGGCCACTGTATCCTCTAACACTGTAAACATTTACTGAGAGCTTGATTGCCCTAAAAATGATCGTTAGATAACTTTCTTTCTTTCTCATTTTTCTGCTTCTCGGCTGTCTGCTGTGGCCAAAATGCTGTGATGCGTGTTCCCACCTTGGGCCTGCTGGCAGAACCATTGGGCCATGTGTAATCTCCACCTGCTTGGGGCCTGTTGCCTTCCCTTTCTCACTGCTCCCACATCCAGCTCCTGATGTCATTGGGGACCTTGCAATCTCCCTTTGGGGCCATAGCAACATCCCATGAGATTTGGTGTTTTATGCCTTCTTTGACTAAACACCACCGTGTAGTAGCTTTGCTTGATACAAAAGTGTCCTGATATTATTTTAAAAAAGAACATCAATGTCTTTCCTTGTTCAAACCGAAAGAGACATGGCTGGGATTTCAAAAAGCAGAAATCATGTTAAATAATTCGAGGTCTTGGGGTCTGTTCAAAATGCAACATCTGCATTGAAAACTATGATCTAAACCCAAGAAAATATTCTAACTTATTCACATTAATCAACATTATGATATATATATGTGTACTCTGCTGTACACAAATGTACGTATCTGTTTACAATGCCTAACTTACAGTTCTTTTGGGTTTTATAATGGCCAGTATTTTATGCTGACTTTTACAAAATCCTCATTATACAGGAAGATTTCCTGCAAAAACACCCTGTTCCAGAAGTCCTTTAAAGTCTTCTCTAACACTATCTGTATCTATAGGAGTACAAGCAGATGTGTGTGCTCTCTGATATATATATGTGTGTATATAATATATATTTTTTTCTTTGCCTCTCTCATTTGCTGTTTCTATTTGTTCATGCTTGCTGAAGATCTCATCAAAAGTGTCCTGTGGATTTTGCCACTACAGTATATATCCATGCAGTGTTTACACTCTGTTCATTGCAATGTTACCTAGCAGTCCTCCACCTTTTATTTAATGCTCTGGGTTGAATAAAGATGTCAAATTCATGCTGAAATTCTTTTAGTTACATTAAAATCTAAAAGGAAGAAACCACTATTTTCATATCTATGTTAAAGTAGGTACTGAGCAGCTAATTAACAACTATATAGAACAATCACAATGTTAAAGTAGGTACTGAGCAGCTAATTAACAACTATATAGAACAACCACAATGTGATGTGCAGCAGGCTCACCAAATCCTGTTATGTGGACCAGACTCACCACGGGGATTACAAAGCCCATACCTTCATTCATAAATTCCAGAATTTCTTGGTGCATTTGTACAGTACTGCTGACTAGTTCCTCAACCACAAAGCTCAGAGGGAAAGAAAAACATTGACTCAGAGAAACAGACTTTACACCATGTCACAGTGCTTCCAATAAGTGGCAGTCTTAGTTGTTTTTTCCCTCTCCTCACATCTTGTTAGGATTTCATCATATGTGCTACTCTATTTTGTATAAAGCTCCTAACATTCCCCCCATGATTTGGACCAAAGCAAATAATCTCAGTTACTGAGCTGTTCATATGATATAAAGAAGAGAGGAGAGTTATGTGGCATAACAACAAAACAAATTAAATTATCTGTGCAATGTTAAACTTAAAACAACTTTTAAACAAATACACAGCCTTCTGAAAGCTGAAAACATATATAGTTCTCCTAAAATTTCAATAATTCCCATGATTCGAGACACACCTCTGTAGTTAGTCCTACTAGCATAACTTGATCAAGAATGTATAGCCTGAAGCTTTATATAAATATACATCATCTAATAGTTCATGTCTATAATAAAAAATAACTGCATTATAATTTAAAAAGATTTAAATTTGCTAACTTAAACATTTATTCAGGTGCTACTACTGGTGAAGGCTATCTACTGATGCTCAGATTTCATGCAAAACTTTGCACTGCAAAGCAGACCTTGATAATATATTTTATTTTTTTGGCTCAAGTTCTTTGAATTGCTTACGTTTCTTACAGGATAATAACTAAATTGAGAGTATAATTCTGTTACTTATTTTAACAGCAAATCATATGAGTTGTTGAAGAACTGAACCTAAGATTTCAAAACAAAAAATCTAATTATTTAAAGACAAAGATATAAATTATGCTGGTATAAGGGCCATATTTTAAGTATTATAGTATTGCTATGATGATTATTTAACTGCAAAAAAAAAATTAATAATACTATAAAGTTGTAACATAGAGAACAGGCAAAGAACAGAACTTATTCCTGTCATTGTGTTTAGCAGATATAGATTTGCTTCCATCTAACTACAGAATTTATCATCTGTTTTCATACAATTCATATTTATTTTACAAGTAATAAATCAGAATAATTGCTAGATAAGTATTACAAAACTGATTTCAAAATTCATCTAAACAGAAATTTTATTTACTTTGTTGGAGTTCGTGATGGGATTTGTGATTTTTTTTACCACTATGACTTTTGAAGGATTTTTTTTTTTTAATAATAACAACGAAAATAATTGTAAAGTTACCCTGAAAACTCAAAATTCTTTGCAGAGATAACTTTTATGTGAGTCTGAATGTCTACTATCAGGTATGAAGTTCATACAAAAATTACCAAATACAAATTGATGAATTTTCACATTTACTGAATTATTTAGCAAATATTGCAACTCATAAATTCGTCCATTCCACACCTGACCTGTGTCTTATTGCAATCCCAATCTTCATATTGCAATCCTCTTCATATGTGATTGGTTAACCAACAATTTTCACTTTGTCTGTTATAAAAAATTCTCAGCAACTGCTGTGAAAAGCAGGTAGGGCAAAAAGAGGAAACATTGCCAGTGTATGAGTAAGACAGTAACTCCTAACTACATTTGAGTGAGTACATTCACAGTAAAAGTTAGAGCTAGATAAAGGATTTAGCAATTTAGAGCAGAACTTAGATGAAACAGATTGCCTATTCTGATCAAAATTTGAATCCAGTAAGATCATCATCAGTTGCAACCTCCCTTTAAGTTACCTAAAAGCAATTTATCAAAGCTCTCATAAAGCAATTGGTCCAAACTCTCATTGGTTTACAAGCTTGGATCTCCTCCATTCTGTTCGATTAGGAACCTATTCTGGTAAAACTACTTGTGTTGAAGACAGCATCCATGAAACAAAAGGAAGTCCCCCCAGCTTCCTGACAAGGCACCAGAAGAAAGATGTGATTATTCACTGACTTGATAGTATACTGATCAGAAAAGAGAATCATCTTTCCTGTATTTCCTATTATTCTTAAGGTTGACTTTCCTCCATCTTATACTTTAGTCTTCTGGCTAAGAAGCACATAGTTCCACCAAAAATATAAGTGGGAAAAATAAAGTGGCACTATATATATTCCTGGAGTGCAATAATAGTAATAAAAATGTAATAATAACAGTGCATTTTAGAAATAAAAGCTGTACTTTGTCAGTTACTAATGAAGAACTATTAACTTTTCCATTATCCACAGGGGACAAAACATACAGCAGCTACAATGGCAGAAAAATAAATAAATAAATAAACAAATCCTTTACATATAGTTTTAGACGAGCATTTAGCAAAAACAAACTTGGCAAGAAGCACATAACCCAGTTAAAGAACCTATGTAACTGTTTCATGAAAATCACCTCTGGTAATTTTCTTAAAGAATAGCAAAAATAACTAGTTATAGCAGTCAAATACAAATAATTTAATGTTTTCCTGAGAAACAAACACAGCAGAAACTAAGTTCAAACCATAAATACTTTTAATAATCTAATTCCATTGATGCATGCGTGTATGTGGAGGAGAGTTCAAAGCAACAACAAAAAGTAATTTACTGAATTCTACCATTCCTTTATTCCACAGGAATGAAAGATTAAATGAAGGACAATCTTAAAAGCTGGTCAGAGAAATATCATGCAAACTGATAGCTATGATTGTGCAAACCATATGCTATTTCTAGTTATGTTGTGCAAATTTGCTTTTATTTGATGGATTAGAATATTGAGAACACTGTCAGTGCTCTGTGCTGACCAGGGAACAGAAAACACTTGTATTGTTCACCTAAGCTTGGCACTGGAAGTGCAAACATGATATGCGCCTTGGCACTGCAGGATGAAGCCTTCAGACCCAGTTTATTTCTGAATGCAATATATTATATATTCAAAGAAAATTTTGCTACCTTATTCTTACATTCTATTCTGACATCCTGGCATGTTTCTTAGTGAGGTGAACCTATAGAAAGGGAGCAGGTGTCCTCTCTACCTATTGCACATGCACACCAAGCTTTAACTTCCAGCCTCCAAGCTCTGTGTTTCTGGGTGCCAGATACAACTGTGGGTTTTCAGCTTCTACAAGGTCCTTACAAAGTGCCAGCCTTTCTTCACAGTTATGGACCTGGAAACAGCACTCCCTGTTATTATCCTTTAGAAGTTACTCTAATGTTCTGTCTGAAAAGCCTATCTGGAATTTCTGCTGGAGCAGGGACAGCTTTCCAGTGTTGAGGATATACAAAGGAATGTATAATTTTGTCCTCTAAACTATTTTGGCTGCCTGGATACAACTTCTATGACAACAGTGATGACCTTAGACAGATACCTCTATCTGAAGGATCACACAATATCTTATGTGTGATCTTAAGATCTTATGAAAGTAAAATTGGCTAAGAAGTGACAACTGTAAAAGGAGTAGGTAAATTTAAACACTGCCTGTGCTTTTTGTCTACATTTTCTTGTGTATAAAATGCTTAGCTATTAGTGAATCTGCAGAAACTAGAAATAGCAAAAACAGTATTTTGTTTTTAAGAGTGATGGTTTATTTCTGAAAACTCCTGTACTCTTTATTTCCTAAGTAAAATCAACTATCGCAAAATCTATGAATTTTTTTCCCCCTTATCTAAACAGGACAAATATTGAAAATGACAGCATGAGGAATAATTTTTCATTGTCAGAGATGATGGAGTTATTTTTAAAGATTTTACATATGGGTAGTTACTGATGGCCTAATACATCAACAGAAGTCTGGCTTTCATTAGTTTTGGATAGTCTTGTATGTTTCTCTTCAAAATGGCTTATATGGCTTTTTATAGAAAAACAACAAAGTGATGAGGAATACAAATTAATGACTAGAAGAGATTTCACAAGAAGTCAGATATTAGATTATTTTACATAAAGGCTCCAGCATCCAGTCCCAATTCAGGGAAAAATTAGAATGTGGTTTGGCTGATTTCTGTTTATAACATGTGCCTGATTAAAAAATGTCCAATTCCTTATCTTAGTTGAACTGCTATTACAAAAATGTATATCCTCTCTTGACCTCTCTTTGTTGGATTAGTCAAATCCAGTAGAGCCATTCTCATGCCTTGTGCCATTACCGTCAATTAATACATTATTGAGCTTCTGCAAATCAGAGCCTTTAAAAAATTTAAATGTGAATATGAAAAATTCATCTATTGGTTAATTTTGTTATGATATCAATGATACCAAATAAGATGAATGATTTTGCTGCTTATAAAAAGTAAGATTATCCTCTATTACTTCAAAAAGATACAAAGGCAAATCTTCATGCAGCTTTGTAAAATAAAATATATCTGATAAGCCATAGGAAAGCTTCAAATGAATAATTACTGTTGGTTATTACTAGCCAATAACTTAAATACAAATAGTAATTATTATTCAAAAATGCTTCCAATTTAAATATTGAAATAGGAAAATGTATATCCCACAGGAAAAAGACACTTCTTTCTTCGACAGTTCCGATAGATGGGGCCAAGAATATATACATATATACATATATATGTATATATATATGTATATATATATATTTATACAAAGCTTTGATTTGTTTCCCCTCTGGTAATCACACAGAACTTTTCTTTCTGAGTAGGCAGGAAAATTGTTGTGGCTTTCAGATGAGAAGATTTGAGGGGAGGTCTTTTTGAAGGGTTGTTCAATTCATTTCAGGACTCATTAGCATTATAAGTTCTTTGATGAGAGGAATCCCATCACAGCTTAGTGTATTCTGACTTTTCTTTTTTTGGTATTAAAAAGATTTATCACCAAAAAATTTGCAAAACACAACAAAATATACATTACATTTGTTCCCTATGGTGAAAGTAGTAAAGATAACCGAAAATATCTTTTTTCCCAAAGGAAAGAAATGGTCAACTAAAGAAATCCAAACTCATTTTCAGTGGAAAATAGCCAAAATCAAATTGTGAGTTGTTGAAAGAAGTGTTAGTTTTGAGTGTCCACACAACCTCCCATGTCTGTGCTGGAAAACATTTAAAATTTGATTAAGATATTGTGGCTGAGATATTTAAAATACTGGAAAGGATATAACCCACCTTACTCCACTGAAAAATACAGCTAAATACTCTGCATTTGAATACTCTAACTTATATGACTTTTCTTATTAAAAGACTGATGGCAAATACACATAACATGGTCAATACCTTCCAAGCATATGTTGATTCCGTGTTAAACTTACCTTTTTTCTTTTTACCTACAGTCTTAAAGAAGCACTACATTTTGAAATAAAACCAGTAAAATAAGGAAATTCTGAGTTAAAGACTGAAACTCAATTCTTACCCACCCAGCTGTGCTCCAATATTGCAGCTTATATGGAATTCATTATCAGGCAGTGCTTAGCGACCTTAGCAATTCTTAACATACAGTAGGGCATAACAAGGCAAGTTTAGGATGAAATTTCCTCTGAAGAGCTATGACTTGCTCTGCTGAGGTGACTTAAAATAAAACTAGTAAAATATCGGAACACTCTTGCTTTCTGTAATAGAGTTTATCTGAAATGGTACACTTCCCTCTTTGTAAAAAGAAAAATAAAAACACGATCCCATAACTTTATGGAAAGTTTGCCTTGTGTTGAAATGGTAGCTTTCCAGCATCTTTTATAGTCAACAGATATGTGTCCACACTTCCAGAAAACTTTTGTCTAACAAATTAGAATATATCCCAGGAAGGGAAGAGAAAACTTTGACAATTGAGAATACATCCTATTTACTCACAGTTTGAAAATAAAGAGGGGAGTTCTCCCAAATGTAGTGTAGTAAGTGCTACTTTGTGGGAACAGCAACGGTGTTCCTACAGGCTTCAGTACTTTATTTTTATTTTTCAAGTAACAATTCTACTTTTAGTAGGTAACAGCAGATATAATGTTAAGCAAAACTCAGAAGAGTCTTGAATGCAGGTTGTATGCTGTGGTCAGAAGACTCATTTTGAATGTCCAAAACTGAATCACTGTTGCTGCAAAGCTGTCAGGATATTTATTTATTTATTTATTTTTCTGGAGACCTAACAAGCCCCTCCCAATGAGATTATTTTTCTTATTTGTAAATACATTTTGAAAACTACCAAAATTTGACTTCAAGTATTTTATGGCCTGGTTATAAACACCAGAAAATAAGATTTAGTGCTGTAATGGAAACACTAACAGGCTCTTGACAACAGCAGCGCAAGGCTGAGCCTTTACATCACAACACACTCTCCCAGCTGAAAAAACTCACTGGTTATCCAGAATAGTGTGGAAAAAAGAGCAGCATTATTTTAGGAAAGACAGTTGCTTGAAAATGGGCCTAAAGTGGTGAAAATTAAAAAGAAGGGTTTCTTTATTCCCCCCAAACCTACCTAACTACTCCATAAAGTAATGCACAAATCATTCATTATAATGAGTCATAACAATGATTTGTGATCTTCCAAGTTTTCATTTTATGCCCCTCTGTTTTTCCTTAAAGACAGGAGGATAGACAAAGACTGGAAACTTTGGGTCATATGGATCACAGCACCACTGCTATGTCTGGAATTTTCTTATAAATATCCTATTGCTCTGAGGTTCATAGGCCTGACTGAAACAGCAGGGACGATCTCATTTGTACTTTTATAGTTGTAGAGGGATTTGCAAGAGTTAACGCAATTTTCCATAATATTTCTTACTGACCTCAGGAATAAAGGGAGAATTCCCTTTTTAATCAGTATCTGAAACATTGTTAAGTCTAAAGAAAAACAGGACTTCTTTCAGATTTAACAAGACTTTTCCAAGTGCTGATAATTTTAAAGGTACAAAGCAGGGCAAGTTTTGAGAGAGGATTGCAGCAAAACATTTGCGGGAAGCAGGCAGTGCAGTGGTCTGGAGGATAAACTTCTCAACAGATTTTACTGTTTTACTGTTTGCTTGCAGCCTTGTGCTTTTTATGTATTGTTCCAAAAAAAAAAAAAAAAAAAAAAAAAAAAAAAATAAAAGCAAAATTATTTAATGAAAATCTTTAAGAAAATCTTTAAATCAAAGAAGGATGTGAAAGTTCTCTTAAAATTTGTCTTTGTAATACTACATGGCCTTAGAGATAAAGCAAATTGACTTATTGAATTATTGAATGCCTACTGATAAATAAAATGGGCTTGTTGAGATATGACTGAAAACTCAGTGCATCATATAGAACTAAAAGGTAACTATCATGTATATAATTATATTCAACATGTAGGGTTATGCCTTTGTTGGTTAATAAATTGCTATTTGCTGTTCAAGGCCAAACTGAGCAAGAGTGCAATAAATAAAAACATAAGCATACAATATATTGGTCATGCCACTTTCCTCCATTTTATTAGCACACATGCTAGCTAATGGGGAAGCAGATAATTAGAACAAAAGTTACGCTATGCTTCTTCCAAAGACCTAGCCAGATAGTGTGTGCACTAACTACACTGGCAGTACTTTCACCTTCTCTATTGTGGGTCTTTACTTTGGTGCAATACAGTCTGTGCACATAAACAGGAATCCAAGGATAGCCAGGTTCCAACTTTCTCTGCTATGCATCCTGAAAGGTGCCCAGGCTAAGGCATGGGAAGGACTTAATCTACTTAAACTTTGCAGAGTACATTGGTACGGTACGTGTTAAATCTACAGCTTGTCCCACATGTGGCCTGAACCCCTCCAAGAATAAATGACTTTAAAGGTCTGCAGAAGGGAATCTCTAGTTTCATTACATGCACAGGAGAATTTTTAGCCTTTTTATGTTTCAAGACCCTCTTGAAAATGCAAATAGCCATCCTGCCTACCAGCTAACAGACACATCATTTACCCCCATTTATTAAAGGTCACAAGATGCCAACTTGTCATTGGAACTGGCAGGAGAAACCACGGTTTCACAATAAACAAACACTGCTGCTTTTGTTGCAGGAAGTTTTCACTATGAGACTGTGGGCTGTGAAAAGGGCAAACAGGGAAAGTCAATTGCTGAGGAATGACTGATGGATGTATAAAGTGAAAAAAGTTATGAAAGTAGGTAGAAGGGAGAAGAGTGTGGTCCAAGAAACACTATATATATTGAGAAGATGGAAAACCTTCAGGCAGTCATTGCTCAAAATATGAGCAATATATCATTGTCTCTGCTCCTTCTATGTAATCACTAACACCTATAAGCAAGCACTGCAGTTCTGCAATTTTCCCACCAATGTCTACCTTAGGGATATGGTTTAGTGGGAACTGTAGCTTAGGGATATGGTTTATTGGGGACTGTTAGTGTTAGGTCAGAGGTTGGACTTGATGATCTTGAGGTCTCTTCCAACCTAGAAATTCTGTGATTCTGTGATTCTGTCTACATTTTGTTGAATGGATAGTCATAATGTAGACATAAATGATATTTGCATTACTAAATGTAATTGATTTACAGTACTGTACCGTATCAAAATGCAATGCTTAAATCCTTCATCTTCCATTAACAATAAAAGCAGTTTAGAAAATACATCAGAAACCTAAGCTTTATTTTATATGAGAAACTTTTGTAGGAATTTCTATCCTGAGCAACGAATATCACAATAAGATATGTAGTTTATCAATATCAATATCTTGATATAATATCAATATCTTGATTAATATCAAGCAGCATCTTTAATATATCTTAAAGTCTTTTCTAGGATCAAAGACACTCCCTTTGCTCACCATTGCCTTTAACATACTTCAGCAACTGCCGTTTCCCTCCCCACCTAGAGTATACACGTGCCCAAGCATAACTTTCCTAAACTATGCAGAGGAAATACGGTATGACTTGAGAAACTGATTTTCTTTGAAAGACTATGTGAAGTGAGAATAGTTTAATGTCTGCACCACTGTTACAAATTATGTCTGAAGAATGAGAGGAATGATCGGAAACCTAATGTGTTTCCAGAAAAAATCAGAAGCTCTAGGAAGTCCAGATATGATCCTTTGAATGACTTTATACATGCATACATCCATATATATACACTCCTTGTCTTCACTGTAATTACAAGAAATAGAAAGGATAAAGGCTTATACGAAGAAGCAATGAATGTACCACTAATTCGCATCTTCAAATTCTTTATTCTTAGTATACACTTACATGTTACTTAGCTAAACATAAATCAATAGGTTGACATGTGCCATAGAGTTTAGATACCAATTTAACACTTACACAGAAAGTTAGAGAGAGAATTATAAAATCACTTTGAATTTATTATTTCTAGAAAGAGTAGACAAAAGTCTTTGAGGATTAATTTCATGCTGTGGGTTAAATTTCACTCTCATGATAGGCCAACTATTGCCTGGGGCTCTACAGATAATGAACCTGCCAAGGGATTAGCAAGGAAACACTTGTGTTATTATAAATCGTGTACACTTCCCTTTCTAACCAACTTCATCCTTCATGACATTAACAAATTACACACTCTGTCCGTGTTTTAATATAATGTGAGGCTGTGAATGACCCTGAACCAATAGTACATTAGATAAGATCTTCCAAAGGCATAAATAGCTATTAAATTTGGTTGAAAGATCCAGACCTCATGAAGTGAGAACATAAGACATATTCTGTCAGATCTCTTCAAGAAGCAGAGAAACATTTGTATGTAAAATCTGTTGAGAATATCAGCTGATGCAGTCTAAAATGACTTATAGAGAAAAGTGCATGAAATAATTAAATGTAAAACTGAAACAGAGGAAATTTTAGGGAGAATTAATATACAGTAAATAGTCTAAACTAACCTATGCAAAGATGTCAATAACTTGGTATCACTGCAAACAATGGATTTACTAAAGAGATAAAACATAATTTATCATATGCATATTATTTCTAATAATGATTTTATGCCTAAGACCAGTTAGAATTTTACTGATTCAAATCTAGATGTTTTGTGTACTTGATCCTTCTCTCCTTTCTTTTAAAGAAAAAGTTTTAAAAAGTTTAAAGAAAAAGTTTAAAAGAAAAGTTTTAAAGAAAAACTTTAACTTTTTTTGTGTTTACCTGTAGAAAATAGATCAGGTTCTAGACAAACTATGTTGAGCATGCCCTTAAGTGAAACTGCATAATATTACAACGTTAAAGTAGAAATCTGGCATCATGAACTAGATCCTGAACAGTATTCACACACTACCATATAAATAGGCAAGAAAGAAGTCTAAGCTCTGAGACTTCTCCTTTGACCCAAATCAGCTGAGTTTTAGGGATGGTAGTACTACTGCCAGCAATCCCTACAGGGAGAAAGACTCTGAAAAAAATTAGTAGGATTCTATCAATATAACACACTTCTGTGGCTTTCAGAGTATTTGAACAAAACAGATTTTTTTTTTTTTTTTTTTTTTTTTCTGTGCCCCCATGTTTACCCACCTCCTGGAAGCCAAAGCTGCCTTTGAGACAAACCATCTCCAGAACGTGGCAGCACATCACTGCTAATCACCACAAACAAATCATCCATGTTAAAATGCTCTGAGATTTATGCCATGTGCTGGATTGTCAAAGGCATATGCAGTCCTTTCTTTTACTCCTGTTGTCAAACAGGCTGGCCAGGATCCTCTGCTAATGTTTCCTTAAACACTCTGAGGAAACATGACCTGAGGTTGTCTCTGGACCCCAAAAGTGTGAGCTTATTATGTGGGAAAAGTGGCCAGTTTTGTCTGTTCTCTCCTACACGTGCAACCAGTGAGCTCTGTTCTCCCTTGCTGTGGTTAGAGTGGTCTTCTTTGGAGAAAAACATGCATCCGACTCTTCCAGGCACGATGAGTCACTCTGAGCTCTGCCAGATGACTCCAACCAGCTGCATGGCTGGTATTGTTCTGATGTGACAAAAACAGAGAAAGAGGAATTTCACAATTGTTCTCTCACAATGCTAAAGTATCATTTTCTTCTACTGCCTAAGGAAGAGTAATAGTTGCTGCACTTACCTCGACTTTCGAACAGGACAGGAAATTATACAATTGTATTAGGAGGCAGATAAGATAGAGGAATAAATGCCTTATTTCTAAGAACTGGCCATTCTGACTCCTTAGCATCATATAATGCTTGGCAGTTGCTCTCTTTACCTACCTGTAGAGCTGAACCTGCTCTGAATCCAACACTGGGAACAGACCTTTTGTGAAAATTATTTTAAGTGAAGCACAAAACCTCTTAAAGTGGCAACTGAGCATTCCTTAAAGGGGATATTTGGACAGTGTAATGAGTCTTGTGGCAGCTCAAAGAGCCCTCCATATTTTCTAGGACTGGAAGTGTTACAGACTAGACCACTAGGATTCATGTGGCCTTTCTAGTGGGAAGACAGAAAAGTATCATTAAATTTCCCAGATGATCTTGAAGGTCTCTTCCAACCTTAATGATTCTATGATTCCACTTGGAGTGTAATTCAGTGAATGGTTCCACTAATGGCAAAGCCTGTTGCAAGACTTTCTTTTTTGCAGATGCAAATATTTATGAGGCTATTCAGTGGAGCAAAAACAAACACACACACACTGAAATTCTGCTACTAACATAGATTTTTTTACTTTTCACCACAGATTCAAAGCTGCTCTTGGGTGCCTGAATACAATTTGCACCAAAATTAACATCATTTTGCTTTAAATACTTCTCCCCTTCTCAGCAAGTGATATGTTTGTAGCAGAAAGCGGTGCCTTCATCTAAAGGAGTCAAAAGGAAACAGAGCAAGTGAAGGACTGCAGTCCAGTGAAGTGGAAATGAACTGGAGAGGAGGAGTCTGGGAGTTGAATAGGGTAAAGAACAAGAAAGAGTACAGGACAGGTGGAATAGTGGACAGATTGGTCGAAAAAGGCAGCAACTGGTGGCAACTGGAAAAATAGATAGAATTTTGGAGCTAGAAACTTAAAAGAAGAGTAAGGAAAAACGGGAGGCTGGCAGCAAAAGTAAATGGGAACACAGGAAGACAGAAATTATCAGGACTTCAAGGATCTGCAATAATTTGTGCACATTACTTATGATACATTCTTTAACAAAAATCTTTCCAGCATTTTCAGTAAGTGCAATTGTTTCATGAAAAACATGTTTTCTACCTCTCTGTGGTTTGCTTTTGGAAGTGGCAGGTTTGTTCCATGAAATGTTTTAGAGGAAACTTTAATCTTTAAATATCCCTAGAAAATATATTTTTGAGCTGGATATGTAGAAATAAAAATGTGCAACGAGATGTTTATTTTTTAAGGCCCCTTCCTCATTAAGTCTACAGGATACATGGCAGTCTGCAAATGAATCAGTTTGCATTAGGAATAAGGATATTGAAGTTGGCATATAATATGCAGAAGAAATTAAATGTAGTGACGTGGTGATGTTACTGAAGAGACACATTATTATTGATTGTGCAATTCATAGTTATCTGAAGCTAATGACTATAATTCATACATTAATTTCACTTAAAATGAACAATCCTGTGTATTTCTTAGTTGGTCTTTACTAGAGTAATGAATCAGCTTAAAACAATTGTCAGCTTAAAACAATTTTATGCTACACTTCTAACCATGTAATAATGCATATTCTACTTTGTATTACAAAATTCATATAGGTTCATATCTGTTGCATATTACTTGTCGCCTCTTTTCCCCCTTCCCTGAAGGGAGCTTCTTGTTTTGACAGCATTTTAGTGTCTACACTTCAGGTTAACTCTTGATTTATAAAGGAGTAATTGCAAAAATAATGTGAACTTATTTCTAATTTTCATATTTCCATTTCCTCTTCATTCACTAAGAGTTGATACTCTGAGCTTAAAGAGGTGGAATTTAAAGAAAGTCCTGTCCAAATGGAATAAGAGAAAGAGGAGAAGTTGCTAAACATCATCTGCTTTTATTATCACTGTTTGTCCTAAAGAGAACGATGGTTGGGTGTGAGCAAAAAGAACTACTGTCCTTATAAGAGAGTTGCCAAGTAGTTGTCAGCTGACTAAACTGATACCTTGGACCGTTCTTGACATTTATAGACCATTAACTTCTTATTATTACATGGCATGTACAGATGAGGTCAGCTGGAAAATGCTTTTCAGTGGACAACCAGGTGGGAAATATTTTAATTATTCAATGATACTCATCTCTACCTCTAATAGGCACAATAATGTAAGAAACATTGAACTCTATACACCTGTTACAATATATTTTACAATATATTGTAAAATGTTACAATATATGTTACAATAATTACTAAGAGCAGTAACTAAAGAGACACTGAATAGACATTTTAATTATGTATTCAAAACACATTATTTAATCCTCTGTGCCAGGTAGTAGTAACAATTTGCCTTGCAAACTTTTTTTTTTTTTTTTTTTTTGTCAGATTTTTTTCAAATTTACAGCTATCCTAAACTGTGAAAGAGAAGAGCTAGCTTGACAAGCTGAATTAATATGTTTATCAGCATTAAGCCCATACTACACAGTGACATCTATCCAGTAGGTGAACTACCTCTGAGACTAATGTGTCTTCACTTATTAAATCCTCTTTGGTTAAATTCTGAAATGCCAGGGGACACAAATGATCGTGTCTTCAAAATAATTTAAAACCTGCTGTAATATAGTATCGAAAACACGGTGAACAAGATCTTGTCAAAAAGTAAAATCAGTAGCAAGTGTCAGGAGGCAGAGCCTGCTGTCTGCAATCTGATCCTTCCACACACCATAATCTCCATTTTATTTTGCCTAATGAGGCAGGAGTTAAAACAGTTGACCTGATCAAATTCAGATGGCAGCCCTAAAGGATGAGCCCCCTGCTGCACTCTTGTCCCGACACCCTTTGTTACCTCCAGGTGAGCTGAGACCAGGCTGTGAACCATGTAAATAGGAGGTTTCCAGGTTAATGAAAAGCTGCAACACCGTTCTAAATCAGGACAGAAGGTTATGCTTTTCTAATCCAAAGAATCTTTCATGAACCTCAGTAATAAAGTTTAACGAATGCTGGTCATTTTGAACCTTGCAAGTAGAGACTGGACAAAGAGTAATAGCTTCCTTATAAAATTTCCTCATTCTATAGCCACTGCTTGGCATATATCAGTAAAGTAAATGAATTTGTTTTCTTATGACAAAATTAAATATAACAATTAAAAAAGGATGTCTCAGGAAAAGGTAGTTAATGGTTCTTATGAATTGATGTTTTTATTAGGTGATGGCATGTTTGCTGTTTCATTTCATTACTTATCTGCCAAGGAGTTTCTTTCAACACCAAATCAGAATCTACATGCTACAGTCGTGTAACACATCCAACTTCAGTCCTTGTGCTCCAGCTGCATACACAGATAAATCTTTAAAAGTGCGCAAAGCATAAAAACTGTCTACACTACCTTTCATTGTGGTTTGTAACTTGCAGTCTCTTACACAAAGGAAATAACAATTGGATTCAATAATTATACCTCTATCTGTTACTTCAAAGACAAGACTGTGAGAAAATCCCATGTTTGATGGTATCTCTGTGGTGTCTAAGAAAGGGACATGTTATATTAATTTCAGCTTACTGAGTGCATAGCTTTTTGTTCAACTTTGTGTGAAGTGGGGGGGGGTCTCAGTCATGCTGACAAGAGATCACGTGCATAAACAAAGTCAACAAGATATACATAAAAATGTCTCGTGTTTCTGGAGCTTCATTAATATAGTTGGATATGTTTTCTCATTCGGGATGTCTGTTTTTGTTTGTTTGTTTGTTTTTTAAATGTGGAGCATTCCATATTATGAAAATACGCATTCACACAGAAAACATTAAACTGGGTGGCAAGAAAATGATGCCTATATGGGTGAAAAAATATATGTATATATGATTTATGGTTACATTGGTTTAACTCTACTGAAAATTAATATTAATTTATTTTATCTGTCTTGAAGAAAAGTGTGATAGATTTTACATTTCCATGTTTTAGCTTTATCTCCTGGGTGGCTATTCATTTGTTACTTGGTACATATCACATTTTTGTAATTTAGATTTCACTGGATTGTGTTTTTAGTCCCCTTTTCCTTTCCTCAATTAGGCATTCATGACACTACTTTTCATACATTCCAGTAATCAATTCTGAAGCCATTCATCAGGATTTCAGAAGCTGCTCTTGAAAAATTAGATACATGTGCTCAGTGTAAATGAGAATGCAATGATTTATGACACAGGTCATTCTGAAAACCCATGAGTTCTTCTCCAATGACATGCCAGAAATCACGGCTATTACTATAGGGCTGTGATCTGTTTATTATACAGCGTATGGGTGGTGTGCCATGTCTAATTCATTTTTAATGTGTCACATTTTTTTCTGGTTGATTTTTGAAAACAAGATTTACAGTTGTTTAGAGTTTGACAGGAACAGTAAACTGCTGGTTTAGTTAATACTTCTTCAAATGGATTGATTAAACTATCAGCCTGTTTGCACTCAGTGTTCCAGCTATGAAGGCAGTGTTGTTTTAATTGCAGCTACAGCAGTCAGCAGTTCTGTAAATCATGTATTATGCATCCCTTGGGTGAAGAAAAAAACCACGGATGTTCAATCTGACTGGCAGGGAAGAAACTCAATTTCTGTTTTCTCTTCGTTTACAAAGGGGAGAGAGGAGGCAATCACAACAGAGTTCAAGGGAAGGATCTTAGCAAGGTGGGTCAGAATATGTTTCTGAATCTTATGGCTGACAAGGACTTAGCACTGTGTCTGCTGGAAAGGTCTTAAGCAGATACTAACCATTGGTGATATGAGACTAACAAAGCAACACAAAATTAGTACTGGTTAATTAGTACCAATTTACCTAGTGATGATGGTCAAAAATGACAAAGACTGAGGTTTACCATGGCACTCATGACAGCTTAAAAGACAGTGGGGTTGTTTTCTGCTTTTAGAATTGACACAACTTCTAACCACTGGTTAAGGGCAACCTTGTAGAAGTTATCAGCTATGTGGTTTACAGTGTAGATATAGATTTGTTTTTATCAAGAATGTATGAGGGCTGTAGCATGCAATTAATGCTGCTTCCTACAGCACACAGTTCTGGCTGTGACAGAGCAATACTCGTGCAGCTATTCACTACAAACAAGCAAGCAGACAGCATCTCTGCCACTGTCAGTTTGGGAACTAAGTCATGTCTAGCAAGTCCTGCAGAATCAGTGCTGAGACATGCACCTCCAAAGGCCAATCATCCAATCCTAAATCGCGTATCACAGACAGATGGAATGAACTGTCCCGCATAATTGTTCCTCTCTTTCCCTTGACTATAGATGGAGCTGTCTACCTTTGATACACTGCCCAGGTTCTAGCAAGTGCCCTTAAAGAAGGGGCACACACTTGTCAATGGTCTGTTTCTTTTTTTTTTTTTTTTTTTTTTTTTTAGGTGATTTGAAAATAAAAATCAATTACAGAGATATTCCACATGGAAATACAACTAACTTCTTGTAGTAGAGAACAGGCCACTTAAACTTGCCAGCAAGCAGACTATTGCCAAGTGTCCCTTTGTTTTCTGTGGCAGACTCCCACGATCATATCCTTAGGCAACAGCAACCTTGCATCCAGCAGGTGACCCAATATTTTGTGGAGGTCACTACAAGAACAGAAATGGTGAAATCTGGATAGGAGATCCACTTAGGATCTCCTTAAGTTGTGCTTTCTGGATATGTGATGTAATCCAGACTCTGTGGGATAAGGAAAGGTGGAAAGTTCTAGGATAGGGGCAAGGCATAGGAAGAAGTTCAAAGATACCAGACCTCAGTGTCCTGGGCAGCAACAAACATGTACCTGAATAGACACTTAGATAAAATATAAGTTGGATCCCTGGACTTGTTCACAGTATAAAATATAATGAAAAAAAGAGAGATAAAAATATTAAAGGACTCAATGAAAACTACAATCAAATTAGACTCCAATGTGTTATTTTGCATTGGTTAATTCCAGAAGAGCACCCAGAGAACATCAAATTGTAAAAATTTTGGTCAGTAAAACAAGAATACTCATTTGATTAAAAATTGTCAGAATCATCTGGATCTTATGAATGCACAAGACACAGATACAACAAGAGAGAATAAACAAATTTCAGGGTCTTGGACTATGCACTATAAATGATACTATCTTTCACTGTTAATGTACATGTAAGTAGCACTGATGTCCCAAGAGGCTCTAGTTTCCCTCTTCTCCATTTTGCATATTTAAAGTTTGTATGATTTTTTTCATACAAAAATCCTTAATTTTCCATTCTTAGCTTTCATGATCAGTCTATTAATTTTTAATGAAATGAAATTTTCACTGAGATGTACTCAAGACAATGACTTTGTGAAGACTTAGTTTTAATGCCGCCAGAAGAAAATATTTTTCTTCAATTTTGTGGGTCCATTCTGCAGATAACTCAGCATCTTTATGCTTTTCTTCTGACCATCCCAACCCCTTCTTCCCCATTGTTCCCCTGTTCAGAGCTCATGCATAGTAGTCTCACTGCTCCACACTCCTGATGCCTCTCTTGCCTCCTGAAAAAAGTCAGGGCAAAGCAGTCCTGCCTTTCTGCTCAGAAAAGTCTGCAGGTCCTGAAGAAGGAATCTACAGTGGGGCTGTGCTATAATAAAGGAAGAATCCAAGCAGCAGAAGAAGAGGCAGAATTCCCAGGAGGGTAGAAAGGAAGGGAATGTGCTGTGAAAGAAGAGGGGGCTCAGGAAAAAGGATAGGGACTCTGCACACTCAGCACCACACTGTGCTGTGGCCTCCACCATGGACCAAAACCACCCAGGACTAAATTCTTGCGTTCGCATACTTAGGAGCCCAATGAAAGGAGAGGGAGGGGGAGGTAGAAGTGTAGAGAGAGGAGGAAAAGAAAGATCTTTAACCATGACCCTTAAAAACTTAGGAAGCCAATGTACAAAATATTCTATATGACTCTGTTAGCAATACAGTGAAAGGGATTTCCTGTCAGTAGCCCATATCTTTAGCAGCCCTTTGTTTAATCTTAAGATGAAGGACAATAACATTCATTAGTTCTCAGAACTAATACAGAAATTTAGTGGATTTACTGTGCGTAAGTTCATGCAACAATGATAAATGCAGCATGCAGTCTATGTCATATGACATTTCATATACACTGCACATCTCTACCATCTCTGTTTCAGTTATATCTAACCTGGATGGAATAATTCCTTCTTCAGCAATATTTCTGGATATGTTACCTACCATACTATACTGATAAAATACTAAGGATGGTCTCATTTCACAATGCCCAGGGTAGAAACTCCATTAGAACAATAGTTGAACACCATATGCAAGTTTAACTTTCTTGATCTGGCAAGCATCTACCAACTGACTCTCATTACTTTCTTATATCTTCCATTACAAGAACTGTATGACAGTGGACAACTTGTAGATGACTTCACAACAGTTCCTAAGAGCTCTCAATAAGGATATCCAGTGTAGCACCTATGTATTTCACAGATTCATGGAAAAGTTCTTAATTCTGAGATGGAACAGTGAAGATTTGAATGAAATTATTGTCTCCCAGAAATAGCATGGAGATTCTCCTTTTGTCATTTGTCCAGAAATGAATAGGGATATGAAATAGTGAGAATAGCAGGAGTCTCCCTGTTTGAAGGGAACAGAAGTGATGCTAAAAAACATATATTCCAGTCAATTCTGTAGTCACCAGGGCAGGTTCAGAACCCTGAGGTCCAATGGTATTTTTTTTGAGAGTAGGATTGATCCCTCAGCGTTTTTCACTGGAAGCCACATGACACTTCTCCTTCTCACAGACTTGTGTCCATTCTATTTGGGACAGGGACTCCAAAGATGAAATCTCCTCATCTAAGGAAAATCTTAGCTACTGGACTAAACCTTAAGATTGTTCTTACTACTAATACACTTCAGTAACTACTGGACTTGTAATTCTGACAGTCAGTAGGGTAAATAACTCCCCTATCAGAACAACAAACATTACTGAGCAAAAGTAAAGATTGAGAGCTAATCTCAACAATGCCATTTACAGATGTCAGTTTGGCAAGAGAAGACTCAGAGCTTAATAATATTCATGTGAGCAAGAACCCTCTCTGATGACTGTAGGTGTGTGGATGAACTACCCATAAAATAGGCACTACATTCTTGAACTGCTGAAAGTCTTTTTTTCCTTGGTACTATGTGTAGCAGGATTTGAACTGGGATCTTTTCAATCATAAGTAAAGGGCAGCAGTTTACTGATGAGATAACGCTATTACTTTGATCTATGATCCTCTGTGACTTTTTTTGGGGGGGGTTAAGATCAGCAAAGGTGGAATATTTGCTAGGTACATGTAAGGTAATTTTGTTAGATACTTAAAACAAGAAGTAGGTATGACAGTGGAAAATAAGAGTAAGACTTTCACAAGACATATACTGTTTGAAGCCAGTTTGTTTAAGGCAGAAAGATGATGTTGCTTAAAGACGTGGCGAGAGCATTAAGAACATATCCAGAATGGCTGAACAAACAGGGTAGGTCAGGAACTAAAAAGCAGCATTTTTTTTTCTCTTATGCTTTAATAAAATGAGATCTATTGAAAAACCTCAAGAATGATAGTAGTTCAGAATGATGTTCCTGACAGAACAGAGAATGTACCAGTTCAGCCACAGCACTGTGCATTTTCCACACATGCCACACAGACTGTAAGTGGAGGAATACATCATGGACAATGCTAAGACTTAAAAAAAGATTCTGTATCTCAGTGTGCATGATTATATGTGTATATATATATGTATATGTATATATATATATATACATATATATACATATACATATATATGCATATACATATATATGCATATATATATATATGCTGCACCTGCAGCATAAATGTATATGTCAATCATTTTAAAAATGGATCTATTTGAATAAACAACACCTTCCATCTTGTTATTTTGATTAAGATGACATTGCAGCTGTAGGAGAAATGAGAGGTGGGATATTACTGACTGCAGTATTCACAGTAGGGTCTGGCAGATACACCCTGAAGTCCTTGTTTTGTTACAACACAGTGTAGTTGAACCATGTGTGCAAGTGAACATGCTGGAAGAATGTCTTAATCAAAGCTCATACTTTTAGTCTTGCCTGGAAGAATTACGAGGTTTGAATAAAGACACAACAGAGACTCAGAGGTTGAAGCACCTGTGTAGCTTTTGGGAAGGTCAAGTCCAAATCCGACTTCTGATTCAGGGGAGGAGGAATTTGGACTGTTTCTCTCACTTCTTAGCTATATGAGGTTATTGGCTATTCTAGATGATAGGTTAATCTATCAGTTCTATGCTGAAATTAAAGTTATGACACAGCTTCTTAAATAATGCTAAAAATATTTCAGTAATGAACATATTAATTTATATTTATTTAAGAAATATATATATACGTGTGTCCCCAGCAGCTTTAAAGATTTTCATTGACTCTCTGAATTAGCACCTGAGTACTCAAGGAACCCATGACTGCTTCTCAGCTCATCACACTTTACTTCAGTGACCATGAAAATGAGGACAAATAGATCAAACTAGGGTGAGCTTCTGTTTAACTACATGAAGGAAACCAGCACAGCTGGAGGCAATTCTTAGCAAGTTGATCATAATTCCTTTACCTTAACTACAGCTTAACTAATAAATAGACTTCCATAATTTTCTGCAATCAATCTAAATGTATTTGCAAAATTAGTGAAACCGTTGATCTTGAAACATTCATTAAATCTTAAGCACATAACTTTGGAGAACTTACATAGTTTATCTTTCTGTCAAATTGGAAAAGAATAACCGTTCATAATACAACCTTGTTAACTAAGTAAACTTTGTAGAAAATGCAGGTTCATAACTCATTTACCATGTAACAGAACTGTTTTTTTTTTTTTTTTTTTTTTTTCTTTTTTTTTTTTTTCCCCTCCTCAGTAATCAATATTAACTTTTACTAGGTTTGTATTCTGCTCTGCTCTTTTCTTTAAAGATATTTTTATATCAACGTCTGGAAACAGTAGTAATCACACTAAAAATCTGAAAAGACTGCATGCATGTTGATGCTCTTTTGCCTTTTTTTTTTTTTAAAGCACACTTCATCCAACAATCCACCCATTTTTCTAGATGTATCTGTGTCTTTTAAGGGGCTTTTCAAACGTTCTGTGAACAAGACAATTTTGAATTCCCTTTGAACACAACAGGCACTTGGAAAATTTAATGAAAATACACATTTTTGTAATGTAGTTGATCTGGCTTTCACCCTTTTCCCGATTATTTCTGCAGTTACAAACTGGCAAAATCTGAAAGTAATAGAAACATCCTATTTGCTAAAATAAACGAATACATTAAACTTTTTTTTTTTCTTCTTCCTAAAAGCCTGTGTTGCAATCCCTCCTAAGGGACAAAAATAACAAGAAAAAGATGGAGTTTGAACTCAAAGCAAACATAAAAGCTTTCTTACAAAAAATCAATTACACTCCCCAATTTGTTTTTACCAGCAGCCAAAGGAAAACCTGGCTAGCATGTTTCAGGATCCAAACACCTTGGATCTACATGTTACACCAAATTTTACATTATGGCTATTTCTAAGAAACAAACTAACAATTAGAGACACCTGTTAAAAGTGCCTGTGCTCTGTTCACACTTCATGTAGTATCTTAAAGTGACAGCATATTAAAATGTCAATGCAATTCTTTTGCTTTACACGAATATTTATAACAACAGAAAGTGCAATTAATTTTTCTGTTTCTAAGTACTTGTACTCAGCTTTTTAGTATACAAGAAAAGTATGAAAACACAAGAGAAAACTATTAAAAATAAATGCTATAATAATACTACAAAACACAGAATTACAGAAGACATTGTCAGAAAAAGTTCAGTACCTAGATTAATACCAGTCCTTTGCCTCCCACAATTTTATGTACTAATTAAGTACATAATATATTTCTTCTATAGACAGACTGGCAAGTATAGATGTACAGGCTAGTAAAAAGTAAAACGAGTATACTGGATAAAGGAAATATAATCAATATGAAATTATTTATTCAAAACTTTGGCTTTGAATATATGCCAAGACACTGTACAACTTGAATGTCAATGAAGCATTCTTTGATTTTGAGCTCTTCAACACACACGTGCCTAACTCATGTCATGAGTTTCTGAGTGGGAATTAAGTCACATTACAGACCATACCTGAGACCCAGAGTAAGATATTATACCTTCAGTTTCAACCAATCCTTTTCATAGCAGTCGGGAATACATTGGTGGTGCAATAACAGCAAAGTGAAATGGAAATTCCATCTTGATAACATGGATAGCTAAGGGGAAATTGCACTCTGAGAAACATGTCACTTTAGAGTAAAATTCAAAAAAATACAGAAGTTAACATTTAGGAAAAATTCATTTCTCACATAACCTGTCTTAAACAGTCCATGTAATGATCTCATGCCTATGCAGATGGTTGGAGCAGAGCATCTAAAATACTCCAGCCCTACTTAAATGCTCAGTGAAGTACAAAGGGTTCTGCATAGTCTTGTGAAAGCCCTAGAAAAAGGTAAAATTAAAACTGTCCTTTAACAATGTTTTTGTATTTTCTAAACTACTGAAAGTAATGGACAAATAAACATATACCACTATGAATTTCCAAAGAATCTCATTTGTCGTACCAAATCATCCACCCACACAGGCTGTATGCAACATTATTCAGAGCCACAGGACTCTGAAATGGATTTTATGTTAATGTTATTTTGCAGATAGGAAAACAACCTCTTTGCAGATAGGAAAACAACCTCTTTTCAAAGGCTCCTGGCTATTCACATCAATTGAAATTTTGATGCAACTACACAAATTATGTCCTCCAAGGTCACCTGTGAATTGGTCTAGTGCTGTACCAGTTTTATTGGTTTGTCACTCCAGACTGAAGTTACATTATCCTTAAGCAATGTGACTAAGTGGGAGGAAGGACCATGGGCCAAGATTTTCAAAGCTGTTTCTCATAGTTCCATTGCAATTGGGAAGCCAAGAATGGTGGAACTGTGTTAGCCTCAGCACACGTAGCACAACTTTGGGAGTTGTTCTAATTGATGCTGAATTCCTATAGTCACAAGGGTATGTCCTGGCAGCCACAAAAAGCTGGAGTATAAAAGACATTCTGACCATTGACTTCTTTCCAGAATTACCTATTCCCATATAAGAGTTTGTGAGGAACAGGTGAAGTAGAGTCATTAATTCACCTCTATACCACCTATGGATTTCTGTTCCATTAAGAAATTTTTCCAGTGCCAAAATTTCCCTCAAGGTCCCTTGAGCCATCAGAATAGCATAAAAAGACAAGAATAATACTTTTCCCTCCCCCTTCAACATATCTACATATTTCTACTGTATACATTTCTATAAAGGCTGCAAACTCAGCAAGTAGTTATAATCTCACTGCAGAATTGTGTTCAGACTTTCAATTCATGTATCTTAGCAAATATTAATTGTTTGGATAATCAGGGAATGGTTTTGTGATGTAGTAGCTTCTGAAGCAGAGTGAGCTGAAGATATCTGGTACTATTAACTTTGTTTCACAGGTGGGATTTTCTCTGGCATTACCTTGTTGCTAATGGATTAGATGGTTTTCATGTTATTCAGAACACATGTGAGTATGATACAGTCATCATTGTTCTTTTATTACTTTTCTGATGATTTTTCATGCAAGTCAAACCCTGGACCAAAAGAAGCTGGCTGAGTCAGTGCATTCAATCCCTGTTTTCACAGGCACCTATGTCACATATGTTCTTGCATGTCCCTATATGTTACTTCATAGAATCATAGAATGATTTGGGTTGGAAGGGTCCTTAAAGATCACTTACTTCCAACCCCCTGCCAAGGGCAGGAACACCTCCCACCAGGCCAGGTGGCTCTAAGGCCCATCCAACTTGGCCTTTAACAATTCTAGGGATGGGGCATCCACAGCTTCTCTGGGCAACCTCTTCCAGTGCCTCACCACCCTTATAGTAAAGAAAGCATATTCAGAAAGTCACTAAGATCCACTATGAAGATAGTTAGGAGTCCAGATTTTTGCCTCTACAAACACCTATTAGAAGGGTCAATCACAGAACAATCTTGCTGCAATGACAAAACCCTAATTCCTGGAGAAGTTAGACTCAATTATTTTTGTGCTAATAATATGTATAAGGGATCAGAAGGACATCCATCTTAATAGCTAATTCTTGCCAATGGTCAATAAAGGACAATTACGCTAGTGTACAGCAAGATGACAAGTATATATTCTCTCCAGACTTCAAGGGTCCGTGATCCAAGAACTCAAGAATCTTCTTAACTCTGTCCTTGCTCTCTCCTTTGTGACAGCATGGAACTATGGGAACAAGCTTTATGTATGATTTCAAACTTATTCCAGTGTCCAGGTTTACTTCCTAGATAGGACAGACCAGACCTTCATGTTCCATGTTTTTCACACTGTTCAGTGGAGTTGATTGAAGAACTCACACCTATACCTGGAGAGAGAGGTCTCCCAGTTTACTTCCTTTTTTCTCCCTCTCCAATTACACTTACCTTTTGCTAGACAGTTTGCTCTATGTCATTTGTTTGTTAGTTTGTTTTCTGTTTAATTAGTTTTTAACCAAGTTAGAAAGCTGAATCTGCCAGGGCTGGCATGAGAGGGAATGCAAGGCTCCTTTTAGTAGCCATGAATTATATTTGCTGAAGCTTTAATATGAAATTTCAACCCTAATTACATGTTTCACAGAAAAGTCGAGAGCTTTTTGTAATGTGCAGTAATTTCTTATGGCAATAACTGCAAGCTATTTTAAAATTGCACAATTTTATTAACAGGCAACTTCAGGAATCCTTTATTCATTCAAATTTGGCAAAGTATTTAGACATGAATTAAGTATTGCAAGCTGACAAATAGTACACTGAAGAACAGGAATTAATTTACTCCTGATTTAGATGGTTTGATGCCTCTGACTTAAGCTGTTCCGTGAACAGTTGAACTGATCTAAAAGTTCACCTAAGAAAACAACAAAAACATGCAAACAAACAAAAAAGGGTTTTCATCCTCAGTTCCTTCTCCCCATTTGCTGTGTGGTCCTGCTCCTTCTCCTGTGGTAATTCTGAGTTTCACTGAATCCTTCTATAAGCTGATTCAATTCACAAATTCATCAAAAACTGTGCCATTTTTGGTAAATTAGTCTTCTCCTAGGAATGGAGTTTTGTATAGGCCCATGGAAAACTACAATAAGGTCTACAGCTTGTACAAGGAGGGGTGCTGACATGGAGGAAAAAATGCACCTTGTCCTTTTAGAACAATTAACTGCAAAATTGGAGCTTCCCATCTCTGAAATCGAATACTAAATTTCAGTATATACCTAAATTTCATGAGACAAACACCATACATGCATTATCTGTAAAACAATGGAGTTTGCAGCTGTTTCAGTTCTTAGATATGTCAAATTGTTCAGATAATAAAACAATTCAGATAAAAAGAAAGAGAAGGCCAAGGAAAATGAAAATGATGCATTTAAAAATTCACCCTCCAGGGGCTAAATTAGAAAGCCTTTTACCTATCTAGCAGACTTGCATTATTATTATTCCCCCTGTAGTGGAACTCAACATTTTTATCCATCCTGACTGGGATGTTCTAAGTGAAGATATAACACTATGAAATATTTGCTATCAGACAAGACGGGAAAAAAAGGCAATGGAAATAAAAGTTCTTATTTAACTTAGAGATGTACTAAACAAATGCGTATACATTGTGACTAGGATGCATTTTTGCATTACAACTGAGCTGATCTAATGGTATGCAGCCACCAGAAAACAAATTATTTTTTATAGTTTAATTTTCTGACATACCAGCAAGCTGAATCAACTTTTCCTGAAGTTTTGCAACTGCTAGATCTGATGTAAAGGAAACAGTGGGAACATACCACATACAGGGGTATGGGAAGGGAGTTGGGTAGCAGAGAACCATAAGCAGGACTAACTTGCTCAATGTCAGATCGCCCTTTCACCAAGTTAATTGTAACATTACACTCCACCCTCATGACAGTGTATACACATATGCCTTTCATGTATACTTTTAGCATATGGATTGGTGGTTGCCACTGACACCCTGTGCGCGTTGCCACCTTTTCTGGCCTGGTATTGCCTGTTACACAACAGTATGAAGAAGCAATTTGGGAAAACAAGCTGGCAAAAAAAGAAAACCAAAAAGTGGTTAACTGATCAATTTTCCACTGTCTCTGCTGATACTGTCACTGCATGACAGTTTAAGGATCAAGGGGATAAAAGTAATTCCAAAATAATTGACCTTAAAGTATTGGGGAAACACATCTTCAAATTAAATATGCCTTTTCTTAGTTCTTTCTAGGATACAAAAAATGTCAAAAAACTTTTTTCCCTTTCTGTTTTTCCTTTCCTAATTTGTATTCCATTTTAGCAATCTCAGAACTATTTAATTTGAACCTTCCAGTTTATGGCTGAGTCGCTCAGGGAAAGTGTCATGAGACAGGATAGAGGTTTCTGTCGTAAAGATTTGCTGCTGTCTACAGGCACTTTTCCCATCCCACAGGCATTTTTCTCTTGTCCTTCTTCCTCCCTTGTACTGCCACTGCCACTCACCTGATTCTTGTGTCAAGCTGATTCAGCTCACTAATGTGCTAAAGAAGTATCCAACTTGCCTCCTGTGAGAAACCAACTTGATCTAAGTTGCTACAGGTAAAGTTAACATCTGAGTAGATATTAGATGGATAGTACCACATGTATCACTCAGAGGTATAGCTCCCTTCTCACAAAGGATAAGGTATGGCAGCGTCTTTTGCAGTTACAAGAAGTTAATACTGCTATGGATCAACAGCCTGTCAGGGCTAAGGGAACACCAGGCAGCTCTCTGCCCCTCTGAGGCACAATCCCTTCTGTGTGCTGCTCTTGAGCTGGTGCTGCTGAGCTCTGCTCCCAGCTCAACTCTGGTTGTAAAAGCACAGTCTAACCCTCTGTTTCTCACCAGGGAGTCATCAGTTTACTACAACATTGCAGCAGTTAAGAACTTGCAAATATTTCCGTTTTTTCCCCTTTCTTCCTCCTAAGAAATAAATTCAAAAGACAGCTCTATTGTGCCAAGACTATTTTGAAGATGGTATTTAACTTGCAACCTACTCAACATGAAGACTCTTGTTTTTCAAAACCCCCTCTAGACCTAGAATACACACTGGTGCATCTGCTCATAAAAACATACAAAAAGCATAGTTCATAAAGATATTATCTCTCTATTTATTTATAGATTTACTTGGCACTTATTGGCCTAATGTAGTTATTTTAAGGACATACTTAAATACAGTATTAATGGCCAGCTTCTCTGACAGAATTGTTGGCATTGCTACAGTTAGACTGTTCTTCCAACATACACAGTTTTAGTCTCTCATATTCTTTGCCTCTAAAAGCTAATGCAAATACAAGTAAGAAAAAAACAAATGTAAAGAGGTAGAAAATTGCTTTTATGCTTACTGTAAATGAAGACGTTAAATAGGGATTTTCCATACTTAAATGATCTCTCACTCATTTTACTATATGATTAAATAATGAGAAAAGTAAGCATAGCTTCCTTTTTTCTTTCACCTTCCCTTCCCTTCCCTTCCCTTTTCAGAAAAGGGGGGGAGGGAAGGGGGAAGGGGGTTTCCTCTCTTGTTTTATCTTAGGCATGTTCCATTCATGGTTAGAAATCAGGCATGACAATGGTCTAATGCAAAATTTTTGTCCACGGAGAAATCAGGCATGACCACGTTCTACCCCTGAACGTGATCTTAATGCTTTATACCAGTGACAAATCATTAACATCTGCTAATAACTCACCCAGCTGCTTTGCTAGATTGTTATAAAAAAAGTCTTATGTATACCATAGATGTCTCCAACTTGTAGCCCGTTTAACCTTTCCCAGCTGCTTAATCCTTATTTTAAATATCACTTAAAAATACATACATATTTAAAACTATTCCATTTCTTTGTCTCCAGACTACTTTTTTAACTATGCTAACATCTGGTCATTTCCACTCCCCAATTCCCATTTTATATACTTATTTTCAGCACATATTTTTCTTGTAAATAGAACCCATGTACTTTATCACCTCCTAGCCCTCCACTTTCTGCTTTCTGCTCTTGCTCTCATACCACTCCATCCCTCATGGTTTCACTTGACTCATTCTTTAAATACAGGATTGACACAGAGGGAAGATTATGTAAAGAGCTTCTTTGATAGTCTACCCTAATTTAGGCTTAGGAAAAGAAAATGGGGGCATGTCTAAAGGCAATAAACAAAGGGAAAATGGAACAATGTAGAGTAAAGGGGGTATAGGCAGTTGTTAGGGATGAAATTGTATAATGCAAACATTTGAACCCTAGAAAATACTTCCTGGCTTGAGAGCTAGTAGGCTATGCAGGAGCCACCAAAGAGAATTAGAAGGCACTTGTCACCTGGCACACTTTAAAATAGGCTGGAAACCAGCTGTGGTTCAGGACCAAGCAGCTAACAGAACCAAGGATCTCTGAACAAGAGCAGAAGTTAGAGGGGAAGGAGAGTACAATTAGGAATGCCTCCAGTACCAGGCATAAGAAAGCTGGGAAGAAGAGGACAAACCCAGTTCCATGGCCTGGGAGCCACTTCCATGCTGGGGATGTGGGTGAGATGGAAGGACACAGAGGGAGAGGGAGAGGGAGAGGGAGAGGGAGAGGGGAGAGGGAGAGGGAGAGGGAGAGGGAGAGGGAGAGGGAGAGGGAGAGGGAGAGGGAGAGGGAGAGGGAGAGGGAGAGGGGGAGGGAGAGGGGGAGGGGGAGGGAGAGGGGGAGGGAGAGGGGGAGGGAGAGGGAGAGGGGGAGGGGAGGGGAGGAGAGAAGAGAAGAGGAAAGGAGAGGGGAGGGGAGGGGAGGGGAGCAGAGCGGAGAGGAGCTCAGCACTGGGATGGGAATTTCTGAGTGCTGGTACAGCAGTGGCGGGAGGGATGTCATGGATGCAGACTGTAACCCTTCATTTGGAAACTTGCTGTGAATTTAAGTGCTGGTTACACTGTCCTGGTCAAAATTGCCTCTAGCTGTTTTGGTATCATTCCTCATTGCTATGAACTAGTAGATAAATAGGCAAATAGGTCTTCCATGTCCAAAATGAACAAATCAGATTCATAAATATTGTACAGGATAGTCCACATTACATTGAGTGCTAAGAATCTAACATTATTTCTTTCTCACCATTTGAGTTAGGCAATTTATGTAGCTCAAAGAAGGTATATTAGCACATTATGATAATTTAGATTTATTTATTTTTTTTTAAACAGCAATAGAATAGCATATCCTGAGGCTATGGGAATCTACATAAATAAAATAATTAAACACATCTGTTGTTTAATGCAAACCATAAAACATAATATAACACTACAGGGTATTTTCTGTACAAATATGAATATATTTTTTCAGACCTCTTAGCCTGACCCCAGTTGGCCCCCATATCCAAAATATTTAAAACTGAAATTTCATGTTTGTCATGATCTCTGATGCATGTATCCATACTCATATCTGTATAAATCTTGAGATACCATAAAGAGAATCTAAATAACTCTACACCTCTCTTATTTCTTTGGTAGGTTCTACCTAGAGAAGCAGCCAACTGTACAATAAGCATATTTTGGAAGACATTTAGTCCTTGGTCTCTTGCTTTTTCTTTCTCTTCCCAGTAGATAGTGCTACAAAAGAAGAATTATTTCCAACATATCAGTAATCCAGGACATGGCTCCTTATCTATAGTTACAGTTTTGGAACTCTTCTGTCACATTTGCCTCCTCTGCCTGGAAGAGGGTTATCTGTAGTCTTATGTTATGGAAGGAAATATTTTCATAAAATTAAAATAAAAACAAAAAGAAGGAAAAAATTCAGAGCTTTCCTGGATTTAAACCAGGATTGCACAATGTGCAGCCCATGAAATCATAAAATACAGTCCATACCACCCTCTTGAAACTGCATCACGAAGACACAGCTAATCAACTGCAGTTTTTGCCAGTGCTAGTGATCTTAACCATCAAGAAACTTTCCTTTCTCTACCAAGGAAGATACTGTACCAGTACAATCAAATGTTTTTTTTTTTAATTATTTTTATTTTTTATTTTTATTTATTTTTATTTTTTTAAAGATGTAAATACAATATATGTAGATTAGGGAAGGGAAACCCTCAGGCTCTTGTCGTATTACAAGTTCTGCCCATGTAGCTGCCAGGAATTGTTTACATGAAGCTGGTACCTGATGGTTGTAAGTAGTGGAAATCAAAACACAGAAAGAGTATTGTGTTATGGCATCAGAAGGAAAGCAAAACATAAATTAAGGGGACCTGAAATGAACTATTTTAGTTCACTGTCGAAATCAGATGAAAAGCAGAACAAGCATAAAATTGTGAAAAGCACAAATGCATGTTTACATTTGGCATATGTCCATAGTAAAAAGCCTGGTCACTAGTAGGATGAATAATATTTGGTATATCGTTTAGTATGATTTCCAGTTGTTCCTCAGATTGCCTGCACAAGGAATCATTTGTAAAGCATTCTACAAAACAGAGCTGTGCTTGGGATGTGTAAAAGGACAGACAGAAAGATGAACCCAAACAAAAATCTGCAACAAAAATACAGACTACATGTTGAAGAGCACTAAGGCCACTCCAAGTCATCTTTGATCCAGCTTCCTTCCAGAAATCCAACATATACCTTACACACCTACTGGTCTGAAAAGAAAATGTGCAATATGCCATCAGACATTTCCTCTTGTCAGTCTTGGCTCTTCCTCAGGCATTCTTTCTCATTTGCTCTCTGTGGGAGACTGTCGGCTTGATTCCACTCCTGAGAAGCTCATTCCCACATCTGCTGCTGCCTCTTTCCTTAATCCTCCTAGGACAGTCTCAGCATTTACCTCCTGCACACAGACCTCTTCCCTCACTTCTCTTTCTTCTAGTGTAGGAGACTGACCAGCTGCACACCAGTCTAGATAGCTAATTAGGTATCTAGAGTTTGTTTTTTTTTTTTTTTTTTTTTAATTTTATTCCCCTACCATCCTTAGAAACAGGGAAAGAATTCTTTAAAAGGGAAATAGATATTAATCCACTATCTTGAGCATGCTCAAGGTTGATATGGCTTATTTGGCAGGTGTTAGAAATTTCACGGTTATATCTCTCAAGTGAGTCAAAAAAATAGGGTTGTTGTTGTATGGCCAGTGTAATGGCACAGATAACACGTAACTTAAAAGGTAATATCACTGTGCTGCTCTGTAAAATGGAAATGACTATTTCATGGGATTTCAGTTTCTTAAGAAAGCACCTAAAGTTCATAAAATTACACAGTAAATGTCAGAATGTTCAATAAATACTATGGAAAAACTTCAGAAAAGAGCTCCGACAGTCTATTTTGCTGACACATGAACATTCAGTTTCTAACAGCAGTGATAAGCTTATTCTAAAATCAAGAAACACTATGTTATAGTTTTTACAAAAATCAATGCTGATTTGAAATAGAGATACTGTTAAGCACTTTTGCAGTTTGACCACAAATGGCACAGTATCACATGAGGAGATGATGATATGTTTCTACAGTTCTTTTTATCCCAAAGAATCTCAACAGTCTTTATAAAACATACATATGGTATGCCTACGAATAAAAATAAAAATAAAATAAAATAAAATAAAATAAAATAAAATAAAATAAAATAAAATAAAATAAAATAAAATAAAATAAAATAAAATAATAAAATATAATAGTAATAATTAATAATAAACATAACACAAATCACTGCAAATCAGAGCATCTGTTTAACAGTGCACATCGATATTGTTGTTTAAGTCGGGGAAGGATTTAAATTGGAATAGTACATCTAGCTGGAATTATTAGCCTGTATGCCTTTATTAATTCCTAACAGTTTGTATGTAGAAGGAAAACAAAGGGCAAATTATTGACTCCTGGATCACATCCACATCCAAATCATTGTAAACTTGGGATAAATTCTTATTATACAAAACTTGGGTCTGTAAGGAATATTCAAAGCATTAAAAATGCTGAAATTCAAATGCCAAAAATAGAGTACAGCTTCATCAGGTACAAAATGCACAGACCGTATGAACAATTATGCCGAAAGCCACTGATAAATCAAGTAAGACTAATCCCTGAGAAAAGCCTTGATATTTAGTTGAAATAAAGACATTAATTTGATTTGGTCAGGGATTATTTTTATATTTTTTCCCCAAAATGAAAACAACAACAACAAGCGACAACCTTAAAAAAAACTTTTATCAGGAAACAATCAGTTTGCTGATATTTTTATGTACATTTTTAGATGATAGTGGTTGTTCTCTATGTTTTTAACATTTTCAATCCAAAACTGCCGTTTTTCTGGATAAAAATAAATAAATAAATAAAAGAAGAATCTTAAGTGAAAATTTCCAAAAGTCAAAATTAATTAAATGAAGTGTTTCATTGGCCAAATTTAATTGTTTTTATAGTAGTCTTCTGAGGTTTCAACCCAGGAACAGAATATGGAATTGTTTGGTATTCTGATAACTTTCCCAGGACAGGAAGACTATTTATGCTTAAAACTATTACGAATGTAGCTAAAGCACACTACATGAAGTAACATGAACTTAACACAGCATGATGTGAACCAAGTCAGCTATGATCATTTGGAAACGGTAACGTTGTATAAGGAAAATGAACTCTTCCTTAAACCATGTTTTTTAAGAAACAGGCTCCACTACTGCTCACTTAAACAAAAAAGACCAGAAATCAAAGAGGAATTAATGATATAAAGGAAGTAGCTCTTGCAAAACAACAGATGGAATGAGATCGGAAACACATGTAGTAAGCTGAACTTTTTAATAAGACCAAAATGACAGAATTGGAACAAAGGAACAAAATGGATAAACACACACACAAATCAGCAGAACAGTTGCTAACTAGAAATGGGTCTGTACTGCAGAGTTCAAATTTGGACTCAGATCCCAAATTCTTTTCTAAATTCAGTGCTTTAGATCCATGATGTTGGTCTGGATTGTTGTAGAAAGAGTGGCAAACCATAAAATCTTGATCATGACTAGAGGAAAACTTTCTCTATACTTTCTAAGGTGAATTATTGGCCTTATTTTCTAATGTTGATATTCTGGATCACACAAAAGATGGAAAATCAGTTCAGTAAAGATCCTGCTCTAATGCTGAACTACGTAAAAAGGCATTATAGTAGTAGCAACATATTTTTCCCAGATTCTACCAAAGGTGGGAAACAGCTTTAAGAAAAAATAACACGGTTGTACACTAGGTTGATCAGGAAAAAAAGTAACATATTCTCCTGAGAAACACATAAGAGATTTTGTAGGAATGTCTCTTGGGCTTTGCTTTCCAATTTGCACACATCCATCCCGATGTGAGGCCATGTTATGAAGACACAAGTCAAAAAATAGAAGAGACTATTTAAATAAAGAATAAAAAATTAAAATATCTGGAAATGTCATTATTTGAATTAAGCAGAAAAGCTTTAAAACATTGCCTCTTGAATATGTTTAATTTGTAATGATACAAGTTATCTTGATGGCTCTCTTTAAACAATAATTAATTAGACTCCAAACCCTTTAAGTGGTAGTTGGCTTACAATAACATTTACCACTATCCGAATATGTTGTGTAGAATTAAAACTCCTTAATTTTCAAGGGGTATGAACCAATATATTTCCACTGAATTCACCACAGATCTGGAGCATAATTTTGTATTAGTATGATGTGAGAGAAAACATCTTTCTTTTAAATATTTGTGTCAAAATGTATAGTTATGTCAAATTGCTGAGAAAATGAAAGAGAGAAGTAAACGATTCATCTAATCCATATAAAAATATTTTTGTTCACAGGACCTTCAGATGCAAATCTTTTTAGATGCCTTATGTATTTGATTTTTTTCAGTGATATCTTGTTACTTTTTCTTTATTATTTCAAAGCATTTAATCACACATTTCTTCATCTGCGTTTTCTATTAAATTCTGTCATGTAGATACAATTGTTAAAAAGAGTTACAAAATATGGTTTCCATTTCCGAACTAAAGAATACTGAGCCACGTCCAAAATGAGTATTTCCATTTCAATATATGCTTCATAATATTTATGAATACTTGCACTAGCAACTTTGAAATTTGTTTTCATGAACAGCGAAGTGACAAAATTCAGATATATAATATTGTTGATTAATGAAAAAGAGGAGGCACATGTAAAGGTAACCAACGTTTAAACTTGAGGAAAATTTTATTTCTGGTCATAGGACTTATAAATTCTAATTTTGCAGTATCTCTCTTGGCTGCATGGATTTTAGAGATGATAAAATGTAATAGCAAGGAAAATTATATGCCAGTGTAGGTAGTAGGTAGTTTGGAAGTTAGTAGGCTCCTGAAAATGTCAGTTTTATGGCAGCAACCCAGTAGCAGGGAAATTAACTTTTTTTTTTTTTTTTTTTTTTTTTTTCTGCCTAAAACTTGAAGATGTTCAAAGCTATGGGATAAAAGCTAAAGTTAAAGGCATAACCTGAAGTCACAGTGACATCCTCCAGTCAGGTTTGCCTGAATGATCCCTCAAACAGCATCAGCTTTCCCTCAACTTCTGATAGCTTCCTGTAATTCTCTCCCTTTCGCTCTGCAACTGCTCCTGTGAGCTATTGCACAAGTATAATTTTTTTTGTCAGTAAAAGGCTATTAATTTATGAATTTTGTATGTTTGCTTGAACCAAAACATATGCTAGTAGGGCCAAATGATAAACTCTAGGTGAAAAAGTACTCTGCTAATTTTAATATAAAAGTAACATGTATATGTATGACAATGTTTTGTCCTACATATCATGATCTAGAATACCTTTTATCATCCTTTTGTAAGTCTAATGAATGACATTACAGCCCACATTAGATGTCAGAAAACAAAAGGGTTTGAAAATAAGCAAAACCAGCCTAAGACACTTTTCTATTCTCTTTCCAGTAAAGAGAGACCATATAGGCTTCTTAATTAAAAAAATGAACCTTCCGTGTCTTGACTGTGTCCGTACCAGAGAGATCTTACTTGCTACTGCTCTCCCTGCTCATACATACGCAGACACAAATGCTTACCAAGTCCTGTAAAACTTGCTCATAATTAGGATGACAAAAATGGAGATTTATTTAAGCTACAGATCAGTAAATTAATCTTAAGGGTAACTGGTAAATAAAACAGCTAACAAAAAGTCTCTGTCATATTGAGAGACTAACAAATATAGCACAAATATTTGAATAGTGTCTCATCAGAAACTATACCAATATCTTTTCTAATTGAAAAGAGAGCTTTATTTCAAAGAAGAATTGAGATTCATAGGGCTATATGGGATTATAAATTATCTCTAATTAGCCAGGTCACTTACATGAATTTCTGAAAACAGTGATGTTTGGTGTTCTGATAGATAACAAAATAAAATTGTTTTCCAATGCCTATTAAGAAACAAACAAACAAACAACAGTCTATTAAGCATTTTGCTTGTTTGTGGTTTATAAAAATGCATTTATATCTGTATGTTATTCATTTTCTGATATGTGTTATGAATAAAGAAGTCAAACATTGTTACTGTAAAATAATGGAAAAGTACTAAACACAGGAAAGATATTGCAAAATGTTGTCACAAAAGAGCCAAACCATTTTCCAGAGTTTCAAAATAATCTTTGACAGGAACTTTCGTTTCTCCAATTTTCTATTAAAAACATACACACACAAAAAAATTATAACCAAGCTATGATCCTGAACTACAAATCCACTAGATGTGAGCCTCTGGCATCCTCCCTAAACTTCAGAATGCTAATTTAGATCAAATAAGATTGCATTCATTTGAAAAAGCCATGGGACTTTCCACCAAACAAATGCTTAATAGAAAAAATGCAGGAAACTCAAAACATCATAAAAAATAAGTGACAAATAGTGATTTTATAAATCCTTTCACCTAGTCATAAAAAATAAATAAAAAACCAAAACCCAGCAACCTATATTAGCTGAATTAGCTGGAAGTGATTAAGAAATGAGGGATTATCTCTCATTTCTTCAATGCTAGAAAAGAGTGAGGTGCACCGCAGTGCTGAGAAAACACTGAAACCAAAGAATAAATTAAATGAAAACAATCCATTCTAAATTCAAAGTTAATAATTAAAAACTCTTCACTTGAACCTGTGTGTGGCCACGAATTAACCTGCTATAGCAAATTTTGAGAACTTTGGACCATTGCAAAATAAAGGGAAGGGGCATGAACATGACACTGAATGGTGGATGAGATCAAATACTTTATTCTTGGTTTTGCCACTGGCTTTCAAGACTTAAATATTTATATCTACTAGCCAATACTAACATCAGCAGAATTACTGAAATCCGTATAATATCTCTGAACACCTCTGCACCACCAGAACACAGAAAAGCTATTACTTGGGTACAGCTCAATTCTGCAAAGAGTTGCAGTTAACTCAATGGCAGAGAAATTTGCTTAATGGCTTTCTTACTTGATTCAGCCCATTGTTTTTGCCATGAATTGTAATCTGATTTCTTTTACACACCTATTGTTCTTCCATTTTTTTTTCTTCTTCTTTAATTCCATTATGTACAGACTCAGGTTTCACGTTTAAAGGGCTCTTAATTTTTATAATTTTTATAAAGTATTTTTTTTAAATGTTGAGAAAGCTTCACAAACATCCTCTCACACTCTTCAATGATATGCACTTCTGGATCTCAGATGTAATTAGAATTTTCTATATGTACATTATATATATATATATATAATGCATATATATATAATACATATATATATAATGCATATATATATATAATGTGTATGTCTATCTATCTATATATTTCTATACAGTATAACAAAAAACAGTAAAATCTGGAGTAGAATGGGGAAATCTGTCCTTCCGAACATCCACTGTAAGTTTGGTTTCTGTCAGAAAGCTGAGAGTATATCTGTTAATTGCCAGTTTATCAGAACACACGTAACTAATGTTTTTATGATATAAGATATGCAGCATGTTCTGAATCATGGATGGTAGTAAGGATGGTATTAAGTTCTTTGAACCAAGATTGGGGGCATGAGGATAGGTTGGATGACAACCTCAAAGGCAGCAAAGACATGGGGAGTAAAACACTGATGCTGCATTTATACTATGGAAGAACACGACACCTAGTTTAGTACAAAGGAAAACAGAAAGGGGTAACTCAGCCTGAGATTTAAAGAATTCTTACAGCACAACAGGCCAAAATGATGACACTAAAGCATATCCTATGAGAACTACAGGAGAGACAGAAGGGCAAGACAGATTTTTTTCTTGTAAGTTTGGTCTTGTATCTGTTTTGCTTGTTTCAGAGTCTTTAATTTCAGTCTTTATATGTAAATCACATTTTAATTGAAAAGTCTCAGTGTACTCAGAGAGGCACACAGAGGACCCAGTTGAAACTACTGGGTGTATTGTTTCTATGTGAATCAATGTATTCCATATTATGAAGGCATCCAGAAGAGTCTTCAGAGCAAACTCCAAGCAACAAGGAGTACCTGCTGCACCCAGGCAGCAGTTAATGTGGATGGAGCTTCCATTGCTCTCCTGTGCTTTGGGGCAACGACCACAGATGGCCTCCTTCTGCAAAAAGCAAGATGCAGAAAAGTATCTCAAGGCCATAGGCAAACCCCACAATGTGATTTAAACATAAGCTAAAATATATCTGTAACTAACTCACATTGGCTGACTGAAACTAGAACATCAAGTCCTCATTGACTTAAAGCATATTGCTTAAAGCATATTCCAAACACCACAACTGATCTCCTCACTATTGGTAGAGGCATCTGATACATTTCCCAGTGAAATGCTTTCACTTAGATAAGTGGGACCTAAACAAAAGTCTAGGTATATGGTATTTGAGCAGGCAGCCCAGGTAAGCAGTTGAGTCTTCATCCCTGGAGGTATTCAAAAGACATATAGATGTGGTGCTTAGAGACATAGTTTAGTGGTAAGGACACAACTATTATTAACTGATATTTTTCAGTTTCAATAAAAAACATTGAAAAAATAATTTGACCAAATTTTCCAGGTCACTTCAATCATTTATGCTCACACATAAACTAATAGTCAGAAAAGGAAATAAGGACAAAAGATAAAATCGCAAAGTTACATAGCTTATGAAGCAAATATGGAACACTGCATTTCACCATTTTTATCATTTGTATCAGCTCTCATAAATCCGTGAAAATGATTTTGGAGGCAATACGGCATTTCCCACTTAAAGAAGTATTGCTGCAGATGATACAGATAGTAAGTGAATTTAACTGTAGCCCTCTTCATATAAAAGGATTTGTTACAATGTTAAAAATACATGTCAGAAAACATATTTAACACCTTTAGATGACCTCTAATCAGAAATGTGTTATGCTATTCAAATTCCAACTGCCAAATGCTGCAGATACAGGTAAGTAAATATAAATGCCATTAAAGGCACAAGTTAACTTACTTGGAGGAAGTTCTTAGCATTTTATTTTTTGACAGCTCCTAATCTGGATATCTTCCAGTGTCAACAAAACATGTTCAAGCAGAATCTTACCTTGTTTTCACTACATCAAGGGGATGCATCAGGCAAATTTCTACAAGACCTATAAAATAATAATAAAAAAGGCCTAATAAGCATTTGTACAAACAGTAGTTTCATTTTCATTGACTCCAACAGTTTTTGAAGTTTGAAAAGTAAAGTAAAAACCTAAACGTATCCTTGATGTTACAGCATTAAAATATCTCATATATTAAACATACTCTTCTGTAGTGTATTGGAACCTTCAGAGATTTTAGACAGTGTACCCAGTGATAGTTGCTTACTGCAGTGGGGAAAGTGAGGACATAGGCTATGTGATAATTTTATTAATTGTTTTTACTTAGCTTTATGCCTTAAGAACACCAGGCATATTGGACAGGCATCATAAATAAATATATTAAGTACTGCTGAAAGTAGTGAAGGAGGGCAGTTCAGGTTAGCACTGGCTTCTTTGTCGTACAAAACTAACCCCTAAAGATACTGACTGTTATTATGCAACACAGTGCTGGGGGTTCAGATGAACTTGGTATAAAAATAACAGCTGTTTTTTGAGCTGGTTATTTGGGTTGTGGCCTTGCTGGTTCTTCATCCTGTCCCACTCTTGAGCTGACACTGATGAGCTGTCCAGGCTTTTCCCCTTCCCGTCTCCCCACCCATCACCCCAATTCACATTCTGGGGACTTTCCATGTTCAGGAGTGGAGGATGTGGATAGAAAGTGGAAAATGTTGAGGAAAAAAGAGATCTGGAAAATCCCTTATGCACCTGCCACCACTGGCTTTAAAATTGGTTCCATTACTGTTTTCCACCCACCTGCCGTCTCATTAGAAGTCCAGAATTTTATCACCCACATTTTGCTCCTGCTCCATGGCATATGCCACCTTCCATTACTTCAGAGAGCTTCTGAGCTTCTCTACATTTTCTTACATTTGCTAGGCTTGCCTACATCCTTGTCCATTTATATATCACTCTCACTTCAAACAGAAAACATACAAGAAGAACATGTATTTAACAAGATAACAGTAAAAATATATTTTGAGATCTTTCATATAAAGAGGTGACAAAAACAACTGCACAAATTTTAAAGGATTTTGAACTACTGAGAAAAACTGTATCTGTACATCCAAGAAACTAGATGACCATATCTTTGAATTTTCTGTGCCCTAGCTTATTATGACTAATAAGCTTCCATGGCACTTTTTACCCAGAGTAATAAATTTAATGGTATAACATGCAAAAACTGTTTCTGAAGACCATATTGATCATAATGTTTCAAAGCATCTGTTTCACTTATTCATTATTTTAGCAAGAATAATTGCAACCACTTGTAATACAGAGTGTGTATTTTGTGACTCATGGCTAAACTTCCAAAAATCTTAATCATAGAATTGTAGAATCACAGAATTTGGTTTAGGTTGGAAGGGACGTTAAGACCATTCAGTTCCAGTGGTCCTCTGCAATGGGCAGGACACCTGCTGCTAGACTAAGTTGCTCAGAGCCCCATTGCACTTGGTCTTCAACACTTCCAAGGATGTCGCACCCACAGCTACTCTGGGCAACTTGTTTCAGTGCCCTACACCTTTATGTGAATTTCTTCCTAATATCTATCTAAACCTATTCTCTTTCAGTTTAAAAACATTACCCCTTGTCCTATCATTACACAACCCTGATAGAGTCTCTTTTTGTAGATTCCCTTTAAGTACTGGAATGCTTCTATAACATCTCCCTGAAGCATTCTCTTCTCTAGTCTAAGCAACCCCAACTCTCAGTCTCTCTTTATAGGAAAGACGGAACTTGATTCAGGAAAAACATTCTTATTCAGGGTAGAAATATCTTCAAAGACCTTTCTTTACACATACCAGAGAGACTAACAGAAGCCCATGTTAAGTTCCACTAGTGCTCTCCTCATCATATGCCACTGTCTTTTGGTACAGATCCTATCCTCTTATTTTAATGGCACAGAATATGGCTTGGTTTACTAAAGTTAACAGTCTCTAAAACTTAAAAACAATTTATTACATGCTAGGCTCCTGAATTACTTCACTTTACACAAAAGTGAAAATATCATGAAATTTGAAATGCCTCCCCCTACTCTCCCCCCACCAACTATTACTACTGAAGCAAATGAAATTTGCATTTTGGCCCTGTTTTGCAGCAGACTTGATGCAAAAAGAGTCTTGTTGGGCTTCATTCAGGAGTCAGGCTCTGCCTGGGCAGCGAACACTGCAGTATCAGAAATTGAGTTGCTTTTTTCATTACTGATTATATATCTAAATGAGGCTTACAGTTTCCATTTTAGAACTACTAAAGGTAGTAGTTCAAGTATAATAGGAAAACAGTTTTATTTTATTATTACTATTTTGAAGTTTATGTAAGAAAGGATTAAATTTCAAAACATTATCTATTTTCTATTTCAACTTTATCCAAACTTCCTGAGTAATACCGTTCTTATCAAATAAGCTCTTTTCCATTGAACCAAAGCATTAGCAAAGGGAAAATTCTCATTATAGTTAAAGGAAAGTTAGCCAATATATGCAATATGTGTGTAATTTTTTTGAATTAGTCACAGGAGGGCATAAGCTGTAATTATAACATTCTCAATTAAATGCATTTGAGCAGGAGTTTATGCAAAAGTTTGCAAAGATATTAAAATGTTTAAATTTAATTCTTTGCATAAAATACTTGATGAGAGTTCCAATTAACATAAACAATTTTCCCACTTTTATATTGTTACATTCATATATAAAGCTTGCAAAACATAAAACTGGACAGATAACCTCTTTCACCTAGCTATTTGCCATTCTATTTGAAAGAGTATCAAACTATTATTTGACCCTTGTTTTTATCATATTTTCTCTCTTCTCCATGCAACATTTCAGTTTTGGAAAAAAGGAAGACAATATACATTGGATCAACCATAGAGTATTAATATTAGTAGTAAGGACAGTCTTTCAAAACCATGTAATTCAATATTTTAAATATTTTTTTTCTGGAAAGCAAGAGTTGTAGTTTTTATTTCTGAACAGGTATATTTATTGCCATAATTATCACCCAGGAATGGCTTCTATTTTGCTAAAATAAGAACAAATCACACGTCATGTAAGGGAACACAGTCTGTAAGCTTTCTGTTCTGATTCTGTCCCAAAACCTATAAAATATTCCACAGATGCCAACAGGTGCTTTACAAGTGGAGCTGCAATCGAGTGTTTCAGTGCTGGCAGGGGGCATAGCCTACAAGTTTTCTCCTTTCCAAATACCCTCCTTTTCCAACTTTTCCTCCCCTCACTCCCTGTTTTATCCCTCCTGACCCCTTCCAAGTTTTTGATCTCTTCCATCTTGTTTTGGCAGACACGGCCTACAGTAGGGGGCCAAGCACAGGGCCAGGGTTGTTCACCCTATTCTGTTTTTGCAGCATTAATGTCCACTTTGGGAGAAAAGTGTACATTGCCAGAATTTGGCTCTATTTTCTTGGTCCTCATAGGATAATTTTTAATTCAGGCATTCTTCCAGCAACTGAATCAGATGAATTCCAAGGTCTTTGGCAAGTGATCTGTTTTGATAACTTCAGGATTCTATTGGTTATCTACCTTTCTCAGTCTTTCCTTTGTCTCATCATTTAATTACACACTAGGTTTTAAATGGTATATAATTACTTGATTTCACCAGAAAGAACTCTTCAAAAGATTACATGGCTCTCTGAAGAGCACCAGAGGAGCACACACTGTGCAAGACACTAATGGAATGGCTACAAACACAAGCTATATTTTTTCCATCTACTATAGTAGTCATGCAAATCATTACAACATCCTACTTGATAGCCTGCCCAGAAAGTGTGGTGGCCCTACTAAATTACAAGTACTCTGAGATGTGGCCAATAAAATAAAATATATTGCTTTTTCTTCAACTAATATTTATCACCTTTGTGATAAATTCAATTAGCACTATGAAAATCTAATTTGCTGAGTTGATATATCACGATGTAATGTATTTTTACTTGTTTCACTGTAATGACTACTGTTTACCGACTTTATTTCATGATAAAGTAGTTAACATTGCTACAGATAGATTGTTCAAAAATGTATTCCAATGGTCCCATCGGGTCTCCTTGGTGATGTCACATGTGAACTAACCCAGAGTGATTTATGATGGCCTAATTCTGTTCAAAAACAACTCAGATCCAACAAGCTGAACAAGAGCCCAAAGGAAGTATAGGAAAGAACAATTACCAGGGCAGTCCAACATTTGTTGTCTTCTGGGTGGGAAAACATTCCTTGTGAAAACTTGATACTAACCATAAAGCAAGACATAATCAAAATCTCTGCATAGAAGAAATAACCAGCTGTCATCATTGACATCCTCTGAGTGTACACAAGTGCAATATCAACAACCAAGAAGGGAGTCCAGGGTTCTATTATGTGAAACACACTGCTGATTAACTAAGCCTGTGGAGGGAATAATATGTTAAAAAATACTGACCCTCCAGTGCAACCCTACTCATTAGAGATTTTTCCCTTTTCCAGCTAGCATAGCCTATTTTCAAACTGTTTCCCATTATGGATTACGCTACATTCCCCTCTACAGGATTCACACTTAAACTTTCAAATTGGCAATTTTTGTTTACTTCTCTTCAAAGAATACATTGTGGTGACTGGTGCATATGTTGAGTTCCTTTGCTCTTTGTTCCTATTTTCCATCAAACAAACAAATCTTGTATCAATAATCATATAATATGACCTGATAATACTATGGCTCTGTTTTAAAAAGGCTCTAATTCTCCATCTGGCAAAAAGTGAAGATTTCAGTCACACAGGACTATAGCTCTCCTCATCTCCCAAGTGTTTCTGTGCTTCACCTATTCACTGAGTAGGGAGAAAAATGAAATCTAGCTAACAGTACTTCCTAAATAGCACAGATAGGAATAGAATCATTATGATTTGATCCTCCTTATGAGACAAATTCTTGCCTTTAGCTCTTCTTCAACCCTCAAGATTATGAAATCACAAATGTAAAGTGTCTGTGACACACAGTGATATGTCTACCAAAGAAACTCAAGTAGTTAACCTTCTACATGTTTTCTGCAAAATGCACCCTGAAAGGGTGTTCCAACACAGATTGAGGAGGTGCAGAGCATGATCCATGTGTGTTAGTTCAGACAACCCCCTGCAGCGCAGAAGTCATTATGCACCCTCCTACCCTTGTGTTACTCATTTCCCTGGAATAACACAGTCACTGGAGAAACACAACAGAAAGGAGACTGGTCATAGAAAGTGTAGCAATAAACACATCAGGCACTGTATATTGTATAGCTGGAACAGTTTGTATTTCTTTTGGCTTTTGCATAGATAGAGTTACAATGTAAGAAATGATCATAAATATTTTATGCATACTATGTATTTCCTTCTGAGAATATATGTCTGACAGACAAAAGCTTGTGTTGATCTTTGTATCCTAATAAAAACAATGACATATTCTTCTTAAGTCTGTTTGTCTGTTAGCTAAAACACTTTTTTTTTGACAAGATGAAGTGTGGAACCTCTTGCTGATTATAACAGCATTGCTTGAACAATCAGACTGTAGAAAAGTATCCCTGCTGTCAATTCTATACAGGCTAATTTTTATTAGCCCATTGTCCTGCTGCATCTTCACAGACACATACAGCTTTTATCTGTTCTGTAAGGGTACATCTCTCTCATAAAAGACAACCAAATTCTAGGTTCACTGCAATATAAATGGCAGCTCACTGCTTTTCCAGGGAAATAGTCACATATTGTGCCCTTCCGAATTGTAGTACGTGTTATGTAGGTTCCAAGGAAAAACATAGACCAGTATACATGGGATATGCTGGAAAAGACCTACGTCTTTTTCACTTAAAAAAAAGACATTTATTTTAACTCTTGCCCAAGATTCTATTTAGCACTGTGGTATGAGATTAACTAATGGTACTCTGGAGCTTCTCACAAACATTAATTAACCTTTTAGGTAATGAGTCAAATCAATGCTTTCCTTAGAAAACGTGAAGAAATAGGATGTTACTCCAAAAAAATACTCCATAATGGCAATGCAGCATTTGTGAGTCATTCTTCCTTAGAGACCTAGTCTACACTGAGAAAATATACTAGAAAACATGTTAATTAAACAAGATGTTGAATATAATTTTTCCCCTGGTGTGGACAAGGATGCCTGTGTTTAAAAATGTGTTAGCTGATCACAATTAATCCCAGGAGGAGCTCATGATTTACCATCATTACCTAATGCATTTTAGAAGAAGGTTTTTGCATGCTTACAGGAGGAGCTGGGTCATGCTCAATATCTTGTTAGGCAACTGTTCCCTTAACAGATGCAACCCATCAGTGCAGCACTGCTCTCTGGAAACAGGAATAGCAGGAACAGTGATTGTCTGGTTTTCAAAAAAAACCACAGGACTTCAGCTAGAGGCTGATGCTTTTTCCATAACACCTCTGATGAAAATGGCCAGAATCTGCTTGTAGGGTGTTCTCAGATCTCTCTCCACAAAAGCAATTCAGCCTCTGTTGAATTCATGAGAGCTTCTTGATTGCATAGCAAACTAGGATGTTAAACTTCAAGGTTTCAAGTAAATGTTACTCGATGGAGAATCACATCCTAGGTGCATGGAAGACAGGAGCTGGAAATGAGTGTTTTGGGCAGCATGTCATCCAGACTAGCTGCTGCTCAGCGTAAGCCCCCTTCAACTTCTGAAGTCCCAATCCACAGACCCAGAAATGTGGTCATGCTGCATACTCACACCATAAAGTCTAAACTGCTCATCTTAGGTGCGGACAATGCTTGTCTAGTATCTGCACAGTTTCACTGATCCCTGCCTAGTAAAAAAGCATAATCATAGTATAAGGTCCATTATTATTACCTGATGAAATGCATTGTGATGATATGTTTATATGCATAAATATTTATATGCATTTATAGCCTTTGAAAGGGCAAATCCCACCTTGTGAAGCCACCTGAATATATAAGTAGTAAGAGGTTACTGTAGTAATAAATCACCATTTGCAATGCAGTATATGTAAGTAAGGAATATATGGGGAAGATCTTAATCTTTTTCTTCAAGACCTGGTATGTGGTGAAAATAAATAATAATAATAATAATAATAATAATAATAATAATAATAATAATAATAATAATAATAATAATAATAATAATAATAAAGGTTGTCTTAAAAATAATATTTATTATATTTTACTCCCTTTTTGTATTATCTTTATGGTATCTTGAAATTGAAGATACATGACCTTGTCAATCTATGCAGGCTTTCTACCATACAACAAGTTTTTTCTATTTTTCAATCTAACACACAGCCAAGCTGATACATGTAAATCCACTGCAAGTAAAATTGGTGTAAGTAAGCCACCAGACACACAAAATGCTTCAATCTTGTACTTAGTAAAAAAAAAAATAATAATATTTTACTAATATATTTCTTGCCTCTGGGAAAAAATATATATCTAGATAAAACATTGAAAGTATGCATGGCAAACTACTCTAAATTTAGCACAAATTTATTCATTATTTGCTTTTCACAATGTTTTGGAACAATCAGCTAAATCAGTATATTATGCTCATTCTGCCAGCAATATCCACATCTTTATACTTACTTTTGCCTGGAATACAGCTCAGTGAATCTTGTAAAGTGTTTCCATTAAACTGCTCAGTGCTCATCTAGGCACTGGCATTCAGGTACTAGGCTATTCAGGTACTGGCACAAATGCTAATGGAGAAAAACATTGTAGAGAACATACCAGAAAGCTCAGAAACATACTACTTCCTCAAGTGGCATAAATTATTGTGCTTCTTCTAAAGGAATGAAGACACATTAAAAAAAAATAAATAAAAAGAAAGAAACTAAAATTACCAGTTTCTCTAATTTCTTAAATATTAGTAAGGCGATGTAATATGCATCTCCGCAAGTCACCATTTAGAATGTTACAGAAATTTGCTTCACCTTAATTTCCATTCAATTCCAAATTACATAACAATAACAATAATAACATAACAAACATAACAAGCAATTCTAAATAAAATAAATAAATAGTTCTGGGCAAAATCACTTTTACTGAAATGATTAGCAATAAAGAGTTATTTGTATAACTGATTTATTTTTTTTTTTTATTTAGTCTTTCTACTTCCTTTAATGATCTTGTATTAACATTAAAGTGTTGACTTATAAAATAAACACTTGCAATTTACAAACTGAGTATCTGAGTCTCCAGACACAAGTGAAAGGCTATATAGTGGGTAAATTGTCCATAAATTCTTCAGCAAGTATTACGTACTATTATGTCACTCACAGATGACATGTTCTTTCCATCATTTGTGTCCAAAAAAGGAAGTTTTTAAAACATGACTGAAGGGACCACTGAGGTCAGCACCAGGTTATACTATGTTTGTGTCACTACAGTTTCAGATATTTCAATGCATATTGAATCAATATACCTGCAATGAAAATGTGTAACCTATATTTTCTTTGCTGTTATAGTAAAATGCTTCTCAATAAACTTGTTTTCATAAGAAGTTTGCCCATTCATATGTCCCAGAGCTATTGTAATCTTCATTGCTAATGCTGATCTAAGAGCATGGACAGTATTCTATTTCTTGACACATTTAAAGTTCTGTAATGAATAAAGCAAACAGCTTATGGTTGCTTGGACTGTCACTCGATTGCCCCTGAGGGCTTTAATGTCTTTAAAATAGGCCTCCTAGTTTGTATTTAACTACCTTGTCCACAGAGGTCCGAGGGGTAGAGCAGATCAAAGATGTGCTGGAAACATAAAAAGCAGCTGTCCTTCATTTACCTTTAATTAGCTACATCTGACCAGATTCTTTATGGCTTCTTTGTCATGCATTCAACAGTCTATAAGCCTTCTGACCTGTCCTTGAGGACTGTACTGTTTTAAGAGTTACTAAAAAATTTAAGTTTAAAATATTTAATACTGAACCTTTAAAAAATCTTTGGTCTTACTTTGGAACTACTACCTGAGGAAAAATGATTTTGGCTTTATCTGCCAAATTTACAAATTGCTCAGTATTTGGAGAGTCAAAAATGGGGTGGTTCCTGAACTTAGATTTGTTATTTACTTATGGTCCTTTTTGTACTACTCAGTGTTGCAGTAAGTAAATATCACACAACAAGAAAACCTACAGAAAACCTACAGAAATCCTATAGAAAACCAAAAGGCAAGCAAGCACCACTTTGGCTGGTGCAGTATTGTTGTCCTTACTGGAGCTATCATGTAGAATGGCTATAGTCCAAACAGTGGGTGCAAATTTCTTCCTTCAGTTCCTCTGGGTCCTTCAAATTTTGAACAGCTTGAATATTCATCCCAGGTTTGGAATGAAGTAGGGCCACCAGAAATGCTTCAGGTTTATGACATACTTCACTAAGTAGTTTGTGGCCACTCCATGATTAACAGAAGTTAAAAATCCACTTATAAGCCTGACAAAATCCTTTTACATACCATTATGACCCAAATGACCTATAGAGACAGCAAAATAACTCCTACCATACATTCTCTTGGTGTTAAAGAAATTAAATCCAAATGGTTAGGATTGTTCTAGGATCTCAAACAGCAGTTCAGAAGTAAAAGATGGAAAGAGATCCTTCCTAATGCTTCCATTCAGTAATCAACAATGTTTTAAATCTGACTGCTTACTGTAGTGCTATCGGTATAAAAACAGATGGCACTTCAATAAATTGAGTAGCATGGATATGAACTGGGAGTTCCCCAGTTCATTGGACTAACTAACTACATATTGACTATTTCGTTCTCAAGAATGCTCTGGTAAATGATTACAAGGAGAAATCGGTAGGCTAGTATAGAAAACTATCTGTTGAAATCAGCAGAGCTGGTAACATTTAAATAAAAATAATACTGAGACTTTCAGATCTACTGAACATGCATTTTAAGTTTGTCCATGCTGTCTTCATTACTATCAAGTTGAAGAGCATGGTCAAGAGAATACGAAAACCTTTGCATTGACACAAATGCAATGTGAAGGTTTTATTCTAATAAATGTATTTTTGAGTACATAAGTTTTGAATAAAGCACGTATCCCTTGATACTAACAGCTCATTGTAACACAAGGGCTATGAGATATTTTAAAGTCATGTGTCTATCTGCACTTCTCAGTACTCTTTGTAATATAGACCCCATTGCTTAGATATCTCTCTACCTAGCACAGAATGCACACCAGATTCCAGTAGGATTTTGAATAAGGGGATAATTCTTCCTCTATTGAAGGATTAGTATGTAGATCTTGTTCATTACAGCCCAGTAGTCAGGGCTGCAGTAAACTCTTGTATCAGCAACCCAAGATACTTAGAGAATAAAATAAGTTTACTAGAAAGGTTAGAGCGTATGCTAAATGACCAAACATATTGATAGCTGGTCAAACAAGGCATCATATAAAGCCACTGAGGTGAACTGGTTTTGGATTTGGTCCATTACATTACTCTACTTATACAAAGTAGAGTAACTAATTCTGCAGTCAAAATTATCCCCAGATCTCTTTCTGTGTATGCAACAGCAATTTATAACATCCATATTCTTTTCCAAAATGTCAACCTTTTAGACTTCCCTAAGAAAGTTTTAATTAATCACATCTCCAAACAATTTAGTACTCTTTCAAACACAGTAGTGGGGAGGTACATAAACAGCCAAGTAGCCTGCCTCAATATATGTACAGTAGCTAGCAAGCTGGTGTGGCTAGAAGACAGATTTTATTCTTCACAAAAACTCTTCTGAGCAGTGCACAGGGGCAGCTTTCTTCCAAAATATTAACCTTGAGGGATTATTGTTACACCTCAACTTTACTCTTCACAAAGTTCTTTTCTAGTATCATACAAAGCACTTGACCCAAACTGTGCAGTTGAAAGCTTTAATTATTAATCACTGATTTCAAGAGGCGTGCATCTTTCATTTAAGAGATCCGATTTAAAACAGGAGTCTTATCTACTTGCATTTATAGCTAACGGAGAAACATGCCTAAACAAAATAAAATAAAGTGGGTTTAAGAACTAATTCTGCATGCTTATTTTATAAAATAATTTCTAAAGTAAAGAATATTTGAATACTTATTAATGAGACACTGATATTTTCCACTGTTTTTTGTACCATCAGTATAGTCATATAATGAGGTAACTAGATGCACAAATAATGAAATGACAGTACCAGTTCCTGTTCAGGTCAAAGAACTCAAATAGAAATTGGCATAGTAATGGTAAATGTGTAATACAGATAATAGTAACTTTCTATGCAGTACATCATGTTACCCTGAAAATACGTCATCTTCAACCTAAAAATTTTAGACTAGAACTTTGTACACAAAGTATTAAAAACCTCAAGGAAAATTTGGTTTAAAGACATACCTAATAGCAGGATTGTAAATGTTCCTAAAAGATTAACATTAAAAAGCCTTTATACATTGCAGAGTAAAGCCTTATTTTTCTTTGGAATGAATGAAACTAAATCATTCTTCTGGCTAAAAATATACTCAGTAGTTAAAGAAAAAACATACAACCTTGTCGAAAATATACTGGTAAGCCATGGAATAACCAGAGAACAAGAACTTTAGATCAGCCTGCTTTGGAATGGCTGCTCAACTCAACGATGCTATGAAAAACTAAAAGTGCAAAATCCATAATGTGAGATCTTTACTCTGAGGTGAACCAGCCAGTCATAAAGTCACCCTGTCCTAGGGTGAGTTTCTTCCTTATTTCCCACACAAAATTTCAACAGCTTCACATTCACTCTGGTGTGAACCGAAACATTTCAGAAATATCAAAGAATATTAATCCTTGTTCCCATCATTTGCTCAAGTTCTATGATTAATTGTAAATTAAACATACTCAAGAATAAAGTGTATATACTGTAAAATGTTACTTCTGAATATGAACATACCCTACATTACTCTACATGTAGTACATGCAAACACATGAAATTTGGCAAAAATAATAGCTATTTTGCCATCTGGGGTAAACTCAGTATTGGGCGGTCATTAGCTGGAGAGTGAGACAACTGACCACAGATAAAAGAAAAAAAATATCAGAATTAGGTTATAATGGTTTGAACAACTGCTGTAACAAAAATATGAAACTCTGTCCATCTTAGTTTTACAAAGTGGCTTTGTAGCACCACCTCTGCTAATCTGTAGTTGAATGTTGCATTTTTTTTTCTGAAAAAAAAAAAAAAAGATGTGGCTCACATCAAGATAGCTTTTTTTTTTTTTTTTTTCAACCTCTCCACTAGTTGCTGCAATGTAAAACTGAACAAAACTATTATGAAAACCTGAACTATCCAGTTCCCTGACTAGTAAAAACACATATATGATATAATCCAAGACTATAAGTATACTTCTGTTGTACAAATGTAGTGGTTCTTTCTACTGTTTAACAAAGAATATTATAGAAAATCATAATTAAGACAATATTTTTCTCAATCCAGTTGCCATAACTTTAGACTCAAATGGCATTTTCTTCATTCCTCCTGGTCTTTAATATCAAAGATTAAATTTGATGGGATTTTTTCCTCTTTTGTGAAAAAACTGTGATGAAAATATCAAATATAGCTGTATCAAAATATTTACAGAACAGAAAACCTTTTTTTTTTACACAGCCAAAATTAGCTAAATTAGCATGGCCAAAATGAGATGCCTTGTAATAAACACTTAAATAAAAAAAAAAAAAAAAAAAAAAAAAAAAAAGAATTTAAGTCTGTGTAAGCTTAGATTTTCATCCAGTGTTTGCATATTCATGACCTTTCCAAATACATTTTTTTCTGTTTTGTCTCTATCAGTAATTACAGAATTACACTATGAAAAAAGAATGTATTACTGTTAAAATTAGGTAGATCTCATGCCACTTTGAGATACAGGTTTTCATTAAAAATTTTGTACTTATCCTTTGCAGGCAGTCCTCACTGTTTTCATAGTACTTAACACACCTAACAAGAAATTGAATACTTTTGCATGTGCAAGAAAAATACAAACAACCACCACAAACTCATTTTTAATTTGTTGCTGTCCAACATTTCCCCTGAAGCTTGTAAACATTTATTTATTGGTTTAAGCCAATCCAACTTTCTAGCATTTCAAAATCAGCTAACATATAGCAATAAGGAACTGGACACTACTTCAGGCTACTAAAACACAGTCTCACCAAGTACTTATGGATGAAAGAAAAAAAAAAGATAAACCATTTTCTTGAACATGACTTCTATACAAAATGCAGTCGAATATTCTAGAGTCTTCATAGTGCATGTATTTTTTTGTTGAATTCTCTGTTGTGGCAACAGGTGATGACAGAATCACTATTTTGTGTTATTTTAGCAGTCACTGGTCTTCCCAGTATTTTTCACCACTCCCATTTGCTGGCAGTATATCATGGCAAAGTTTCAAGAGAAATCTACTATGAAGCCATGTATTAACTGGGAAATGTCAACATACAAAACCACGTCAAGAGTTAACCTATCTTTATCGTTTTCAGGCACTAACACCCTCTCTCCTTTCCAAAACTTAATTGTATCAACAGCTTGCCAACTTTAAAAAAACTACAAACAAACTCACAAAAAAAAAAAAAAAAAAAAAAAAAAAAAAGGACAAAAGGTGTATATAGAAGAATAATCCTCCAACAAAGGCACTGAGGTTGGTAATGAAGTTGCCAAGAACCAAATGTCTTAAAAACATAAATACAACCAGTTATGAAGGAATAATTTTCCACTGAAAGTATGAGGACTTACTGCTACTGACTGAATTGATAGATATTCTGAACCTTTTCCTGTGAGGAACAGATTTTCATTGGTCAGGTCACAAATGACCTTGTTCTAGTATGCTGAAAGTAACTCTGAATTCCCAAAGATCTTTCTCACAGAAGACACATCTCTTCTGTTTTATAAACAATGATTTTTTTTTTTTTTTTTTTTGTCGGAACAAAATAAAACCATAAAAGAAGTTATGATTCTGTAACCCCTGTTTATTTCTGTAATACAAGCTCTAATTTTTGACAAGTGTTCATTTACATGTAAATTAATTGCCAGTGCACTTACTTGATCTACTTGAGGACTAATTCTCTGAACAGTGTCAATGTGATATCAAAGGAAAAGAAGAGGCAACCCATAGTTCTTGAGCTAATGTGAAACTCACCTGCTGGTGCTATATGACACCACTGGCAGTAGGAGAGCATGTGAATAAAGGATTGATTGATTGACTCATGATTGATTACAGACTAGATGACTTCCATACCACATTGGGGTTTTGTTGTGTCAGGAAGCCACTGCTGTCTTCTATTTCTGAAATATCGTCAGAGTTCCTCATTTCCACAATTCTCTGCATCTTCTGGCACTCAACCAGAGACTGGCTACCTATTAAATGGAATGGGGGAATGAAAAGCTAAATCTCAGAAAGAAATTGTAACTGGAGGAAGGTAAGCGAAAGCTGTAGGACTTGATGACAGTAGAAGGAATTCAGTAATGTTAGATGGTATTTATATGTGAAATTGCACACAAGATCTTATGCAGAAACCAGTGGTGCAGATTTGATCAAAAGCCACATATAGAGCTGCATACAGTGAACTGGGGCAAACACCAACCCTTAGGCTGAAGAGAGTCTCCCAGTGTCCACTTCATATTCAGCTATGTGGAAAAAAGGACCTTTATGAAGACAAGGGGAGCAGCCTTAGAAATCACCTTCACTCAAAGAGACATTTGTTCATTGCAGTGATGAGCACCTGCAACACTGAAAGTTTAGACAGGAATGTAAAGCATTTTTATTACAACTATTGATGATGACAACTATAAGCAATATAAATTAATTTTTTTATGCTCCTTACTTGATCATGGACTTTTTATTAATGGATGAAATCATAGCATAATTTAGTTTGCAAAGCATTTCCAGACATCATTTAGTCAGACATTAGAAAATGCTGGTCTTCTGCTCCACCCAGTTTAGTTTGATGCACCACCCATCCACAAACATGCTGAGAATGCTCGCCATCCCATCATCCAGCTTATTAATGAAGACATTAAACACTACTTATCCCAGTATCAATCTCTGAGCAACACCACTGGTTCCTGGCCACCAGATGGACTTTGCATCACTGTTCACAACACCTCAATCCAGGCAATCCCGTCGATTTTCCACTCACTTTATTGGCCACTTACTCAGCTCATCCCTCATTAATATGGCAATAATGAGTCTGCAGGACATTTTGTTAAAAGCCTTGCTAAAGTCCAGGCATACAATATCCACTACCCTCCCCTTGTCTATAGAGCAAGATATCTCAACACAGGATGTTTAATTAATGTAAAAATTGTAAGACTGAAGACTTAGGCATGGCTTAGGTAAATTAGTTTGAGAACAGCCAAAGTCCTGTAGCCACAATCCTGCTATTAGTGGAATACATGCTTACATAAAATTAGGGTTTTAATGTGTTAAACGTTTGCTACTATTTTCATTGTATGTGTGATTTTGATTCTAAAAGTTAGATATTATTTAAAATTGTTGTTGTTGTTGTTTTTTAATCAACCAAAGCGTCATTTACAGAAGAGTAATTAAAGTAAGCTATCATTTTAGGATACATTAGGCTATATTTTACTTTTATTAACCAAAACTCATTAAAAAAATTTGCTTACTGCAACTGAGTAAAATTTGCATTTTAATTAGCACAAACAGATATTTAGAACTATGAATCCATTTTGTTTTTAGTTCCCTAATTCCTCTTTCCAGTGTATGCACTTTATGTTCAGCATTTTCCAGCCTACAATTTTGCCTGTGTCTTGCATGACTGCTGCTCAGCTTTGAATTTTCTGTTTGTTTCAAAAGAGATTTACTGAAGTCCAAGTGAAGTTTGGACACCACACTCATGTATGTAATTCCATTACAACACCAAAAGGAAGAATCTGAGGACCCAGACACTGCCACACAGACAAAGCCTTATTGTACCACTGAAGCCATAAACAATACAGGAAAAGCACTTCAGCCAACGGATGACAGGAAGCAGTAATACCAGCTCTCAAACACACACTGAAACACCTATTATGAAAATGCTGACATAGAACAGCTTACTACTAGAAATACCATGAGAAGCTAAAAATCAGAACAACATGCACTGCCAGAAATTGTTTCATCATCAGATTTCAGCACACTCATCTGACCAGTTAAGGCAAACAGTTGTATTCACAGAACTTTGGAAAGTTCTGTGAAAGTTTTTTTGGAAAGTTTTTGGAAAGGACAATTTTTTTTTTTTCTGTTTGCTTGGTTGGGTGGTTGGTTTTCCCCAGGTAGAGGCTTACAACACTGATATCAGTGAACCCATATCCATACCTGAATACACTGTCGGTGAATAAAAAAAGAAAAAAGAAAAAAAAAAAGTGATGGCATCTCAGCAAATAGAAGTGGTATCAACAGCATGGTAAAATGCACTCTTTAAAAAAAAATAAATAAAGGCTCACAGGAAACAGGCACAAATTCTGGTTATACAGTTAGAGAACCTTACATACATAACCATACATATAGTATTGTTGTTGGTTCCAAGAGTTAGTCATGTTCCAATGCAGTTCTCTGACAGGGTAATAACCTCTGAATCACACAGAGCATTTTTATAACCCTAGCTGGTTACCCAAGCTATATACAACATTTTATAAAGACAAGAACTTGAAAGGGATTTGGGAAATTATTTAATGAAGATTAGTTCAACCTAGAATTAAAATCTAGGCACTACAGCAACTGAGCAAGTTATATCATGCAGAAAACTATTCAAGAAAACCACATTACATTTCTAAGAACAATGCATCTCATACTCAAGCCTTTACACACGCTGATGTAGACACAAAATCAACTGTCATCTAGCTTTGCTGTCCTTTAAATAGTTAATAAAAAACACATATTGTGCAAACACATTTGTAAAAGATTGTTTTGGACTTTCTTTAAAGGGCACATTTTTTTCCTTTTACATTTTAACAGTTTTCTTTCCAGAACATAAGATTTTATTTTGAACAACTATGGTAACTTTAATTTATTGAATTGACAAGAGACATCAGGTCAGTTTCCCAACTGGTAACAGAAAGAATAAATTTTGTCAGAGTGATAGTTTCAGGGAATGAGTAATGACCCTACCTGACGTCACTATAAAAGGAAGAATTGTGTTAAAAAAGATAGCAGTAAGTGCTGCAAGTGAATTCTTCATTGTCACCACTGTGCAGGATGAATTATTATGAAGATAAACAAAAATGGCTTAAACCAACTTGTTGAATGGCATCCACAGTGATATTTTTAAAGACACTGAATAAAGAAGCCAATACTTATGGCTGAGTTTAATATTTTACTGGTATATTTCCCTCTGATCTTCATCTTTCTTTGTCCTTTTTAAAATGCAAATACTGTGGGTCAATTCTTTTGCCTTTGGAAGGTGCCTACCTGTGTTTTGGATTCTACTGTAATCTCAGAAAAAAGCGCCTAATTTAAAATGATTTATTTCAAAACATGAGTGGCCACCAGGGAGATTTAATTGTGCCCTTTGGAGCAAAGAGTTTGTAAAGCTTGATCTAAACATATAACTGAACAGCTATATTAAATGGACTTCTGCCTATATAGTCACACAATTCCTCCAGACTATTGCATTTATTCCAAGCATGTGTAAGCACACAAAAGTCTAAGTTCTGGGGTATCCCTACATTTATGAGGGAAGATAACAATATTTTTTGAAGATTTTTGAAGGGAAACTTCAGAATCAAAAGGTAGCTGTCTGAAGTAAAGTCAGCGTGTACGCATATGAGCATATATGTGTTTGCATGCCTGCATGTACATGCACAAGCATCCATATGTGTTTTACAGAGCTGTATACGAGGCCAGTATCCTATATCACCTACATATAGACAAGGCAGCATTTTTTTAATTCATTCTTCTACAAACCATCAAATACATGGTCCAGCTGATGGTGTGTTGCCAACTGAATGGTTGACTTTTCCCTATCTGGGGAATATACTACCCTAACAGCTTGATGTCTTCCTACTCCTGTTACTAGCCCAGTATTTTACTGCAGACATTTCAGCTGGTGCTTCTAGTAGGAAGGTACTCAGAGGCATATTTCCTTCTGTTTATGTGCACAACCCAGCACAAAAGGGAGAGCTGCTGCCATGACAGTATCTCATAACAAGCCTCCTAGAACTGAAATCCAATTGCTAGGGCTACAGATATAAAATCACTCTACAATATTTTTTCTACTCTAAAAGCAGAGTTAAGAGATCTCACTCACAAGCTTTCAGAAGTCTTTATTCCACAAAATAATAAATTTTCCCTCAAAACTCATGCAGCATTTCATCTCATGATTCTGGATCTCCCTGAGCTGTGTGAAACCATCTTGAGTATAAAGATTCTAGCTCTGACTCTAGGAACCAAGATTCTTTCTGGATGTAGTGAGTATTGCAGACAACTTATAGATACTGTGTGAACAAAATATTGCACATATGCTATTTTTAAGATGCTAAAACAGTAATTGCATTTGCACCTAAAAAGTTGGAAAATACCCCATGTTTACAGATACACAGCTTTAAAAAATAATTAAATAATGATTATCAATAATTTACCTTGTAAATTAAATAATCTAAGACACTCATTTTATATGTTTCTATAACAGATTTTAAGAGCATGTTTCCCATAATAGACACCTATGTTATTAAAATGTAAATGTTTGAAATCAAGATTGTTTAAGACTTAATAAGTACACTGAGGAAAATTAAACTTTTAATTAAGTCCTGAAAACACAATTCAGAACTTCAGTTCTTAATGTGTCAAAAGTAGCTATCACTTTAATATCTATATATTTGCTTTTATATGGCATCTCATAGGCCATCTAAAATCAAGGTAAAGAGAAATATCAAATAACTCCAAAAAATCCTGTGAAACTTGAAAAAGTTGGTTGTACTATTTGGAAATTTTGGCTTTAGCAGCCAGAGAGAAGACTCACTTTCTAGTATCTAATTCTTTCAATATTCCTTGTATGTTCCTTTCATGCGACATTTGAAACAATGCCTCAGATATAGTAATTAACAACATATTTAATTTGTAGATTATTAGTTCCTGCCTTGGACCGCCTATAAATATAAATTTATTTTATTCATTCAGATTTAATTCTAAGAATTCTTACAGAAAACAAAGAAATCCTTCAGAAGATAACCATCTCCAGGAGCCTCTTACTCTGGGGCCATGCCAGTATGAAAGTTTATGAGAAAGCTCTCCTGCACTATGGAATTGCAGAACTGCATTGAAACCTGGTGCTTCGTCTGGAGATGATAGCATCTGTGTAGCCACTTAGCACAATTTTTTAATGATACATACATAGGTATATGAATAAACACCGTGTATATTTTGCAAGGTCATTAATTTATTTGAGTGCAACTTCTATTTAATTTCCTACCATGAGACCCAATGAAGAAACCTTCACTGATTCCTCAAAAGTAATGTCTAGTACCTCTGCATCTGACTACTTGTAATCATTGTACAAGTCTGTAGTGGAAAGCACTGCATTTCTGACTAAAAAAATGTCGGGAAAACTGTTTTGTTGCTGTTGTTGTTATTGTTGTTTTTTGTGAAACAAACAAAAAAATAATTCTGAGGAAAGTGAGACAATTCTCTGAACTATTAGTTTAGCAACTGCATTCTTACACATTGTTTGGAATTAAAGTATTCCTTTTTAGAAAAATAAACAAGCCTCTCTTATCACTTTAAAATAATATTAATTTTGATGGAGAAATAAGTTTAAAATACTAGGAACAGAAACCTTCTAACTTAAGCACAGTGCATTTTACAATGATGTTGGATTGTATTCTACAGTTCTCAACTGCATTTCCAATCACTATCACAACATGTGGAGATTTTTTTCCTCTTTTACAAACTAAACCACCAGGACTCAATAGATTTTGAATAGTAATTTGCCATGTTTCAGAACCAAAGTCCACCTGATAAGGTTTGCATCTCTGTAGATTCATATTGAACCCTTTCTATATAACTTAGATGTGTGCAGAAAACACAAACACTATTAAAATAGCACTTATTAGCACTTATAACTTACTGTTTTCTTTTAAATTGAAACATATTTATTTTCAGTTGAAGGTGACATTTTCCCCTCAAATGCATTAGAAAATACTTTGTGTATCTTCCAAAAACACAAATAAATATTTAAGACTTGCATTTTCTTGTTGTTCCCTGCAGAACTCAATTCTAAGCTCATGCAACACTGTCATTTATTAGCTTGCTCCAGGCCATTACATTTCTACACATTTTACTTATACTGGCTCTCAGCCACACTGTTCAGCTCTAGAAAGCTCACAAGTTTTTTTGTATGTATATATATATATATATATATTTAACTGGCATGACAACCATTCTGAAAAGTAGCCCTCTCACCTAGTACGCTAAAATGTAAGACCATGAACATCGATGCTGTTCTCTTTTTATTTAGTGCTGAAAATGAAACTATTTTTTCAGGTGCAACTAGCGCCATAAGAAATCTCCCTAATGTGTAGACATTTTGTAGCCGTATTTTTAATGGAACAGATCCACTAAACTTATCTAGAATTAAATAAATAAATAAATAAATAAATAAAAAATAAAAGGCATGAAGAACAAGCTTTTTAAACTACATGTTTCAATGGACAACATTTTTCACTCTGAAAATCTTATTATGCTGAATAGGACACATCGCTTTCTCTCTTTCTCAAATTCAGAAGAAACTGAGAAGTAACAGAGTTGGAAAGGCCTTTGTGCAGGTAGAAGAATAGGTTTTCTCCAACAAGAATGCATCAGAATCAACATTGGTACATGCAGGGGAAATCTAGAACAGGGAACACTAACATGGATTTATAAAACTAGCTAAACATACATTGTTTACTTAGCTTGCACACATTTATTCACTTTAGTATATACTGCCTGAGTAAATTCTTAGACTGCACATGAAAGCCAAAGATGAGAAGTACTTTGATTCAAATAATTAGCTAAAACACTTCAACACTACTACATGAAAAGTTTCAATTTAGTTAAGATGATCACCTGCTATTCTACCTTGAGAAAATCCCAAGTGTTTTGCTACTGAGATTTTATCTGCATGAGCTTCACCAATAGCAGCTAGTGTTCTGCATCTTCTCAATGCACAACCCACAAATCACACCTGAAAAAACAACCAAATCAATGGGAACCAATACTGGTAAATCCCAGATGCCACAATCTATGTCTGTTTTACCAAAGTGAATTACAAATATTCTTCACTTACCACAATCCTTCATGAATTTAATTTTTTTTTTTTTAGCTACCACTCATGAACCCCTGAAAGGTGTTGGAGGGAAACTGAAGTTTTGTCTTTACGAATAATTCTCTCTCTGGGATTTGTGAGCTAAGTAAATGGTGTGAAATGATTTTCCATTGGAAAGTGTTCTCTTTGTCACTGATGACTCCCTTAGTTTGTTTTGCACTGATGTTCCCTTCCCTACTGTTTCCGAGCCTTTTAATGGCAGGTACTCTCTTTAGACTACTACTGGTACTCAGGAATAATCACTCAGAGAAAAGTTCATAAACCCATTTGCTGTGTGTTCATTGCTTACATTAGAAGAAAGCAACCCTCTTTTGTTGTTCTGCATCTATGTATACCCTCAGGCATTGATTTCCTGAAAATTTGGGTGCTCAGTTTTCCTAAATAGCTGGTCCTTTAGGCTCATGCATACACCCAAAAAAAGAATGAATAAAAATTTTTCAGGAAAATGCTGTAATATGTCTGGCTGAAGAAGTAATTTGATACACTATAAAAATAATTGAAAAAAAGACATGAAATTGTTGATATATTATTATGTATTATGATGTATGATATATTATATCCTATTTCCACCTTTTAATTAGAGAATCAGTAATTAATTAAATGATTAGTATGTTTTTTTTTCAATTAAGTTAGATAAATATTCATTAAAAGTCACAATAACTTTTATTAATTAATGCCACTAATCGTAGGTTCACTGAAAATTTTTCTGACTGAAGAGAATTCTTCCAAAACTATCTGCATGTTCAAGCATATTACGATCAGCAAGAATCCTGACACAAGAATATTATAGGACAAACTCTTTGAAAACAATTTTGATTTTTGAAATAAATTAACAATAAAATGCCACTTAGGTCACAGTTCATTATGGTTGTTGTAGTTGGCCAAATTGCTATTCAATAAACAAGTTGCACCATTTACAAAAATAAATGATAGTGAGACAGCAGGTGCAAATTCAGAGGCTGTTCTGCAACAGTTGTTTGTGACCACTGTACAATTTGAAAATTAAAATGGTTCTAGCATTAGACACTAAGCTAATATCTCACAAATGCAGAAAACCTCACAGACAATTTTCTTGGTAGGTTAGAATTGTCCTCTTTCCCACGTATCTGTTTCACTTTGTTATGCCTATTCTCTATGCTTTTCTCCTTGTCATGACTGTATTTGAATACACTGTGTTTCTTTAGCCAAATGACAGGTAACTCAAAGCTGGAATAAAAATAATAATATTAAAAAAAAAAAAAAAAAAGAAAAAGATATGTTGCGAGCATATGTAACTCTTACTCAAACATGGTTATTCTACAACATAACTAATTAAGAATAGACATCATTCATAGGCATTACATTTGTGGCTCAAATCTAAACTACCAAAATCAGTAAAAAGTGTGTTATTCCCATGTTACAGAACAATTTCCAGAATGTCACAGCAGACTGATAAGGAATAAAGTGACATCTTTGAAAAGAAGCTGTGTCAGAGAGCACAGTGGAATCAAAAGTGGAGGATTTAAGCATTTTTGAAGATCAGCCATATAATTATATAGTCTGCATAAACCTCATTAAAAATTCAGGTGCAATCAGCAAATAAGATTGAGACATTACTTTTCCTCAGCATAATCTATTATTTTACCAAAAATCATATATCCTGAACAATGAATAGTGTTGTTAGCTACAACAGAGATCCTACTCCTTTACATATCCAGTGAAGTATTCTGCCTTCTTTACAGTTGGCTAGTATTCTTTGCTGTATCTTCTGCATATCTCATTATTTTATGCACAGGTAAAAAAAAAAAAAAAAAAAAAAAAACAATCCAAATATGCATTTAAATCACATTGCCTGATCATTTTTGGATTGATGCACAAAAAAATAATCACCTCTACTACTTACTATGTAAAGGTTACATACATTCTGGAGTACTGAGCTGTAAGAACATATATGTACATGTATGTACAGTCTTGTGCATGAACAGTGCAGGAGAGACCTGGACAAACTGGAGCAAGTCCAAGAAAGAACCTTGAAATTATTAAGGGACCATAGCTTCTGACATACAAGAAAAGGCTGAGAGCCTGAGAAGAGAAGGTTTGGGAGGATCTTATCAATGTACATGAATACCTTGTGGGGTGGGGGTAAAGAAGATGAAATCAGACAGCTCTTTTGCAGTGTTGCCCAGAGGCAGGACAAGAGGCAAGGGGTAAAACTGAAATGCAGGAAATTTTGTTTCAACATAACAAAAGAACTTTTTATAAAGGTGACTGAACAGGTTGCCCAGAGAGGTTATGGAGATACTCAAAACCTAGTTGGGCATGGTCTGGAGCAATCTAACCTGTCTGACCCAGCTTAGGGCTTGGAAGAGACAGTCTTCAGAGATCCCTTCTAACCTTAGGTATCTGTGATTCTGTGATCACAATGAACTCATTGACCAATTTCATTAAATCTATCAAAGGGATAGATATCAAAGAAAGTCTTTTTTTTTTTTTTTTTTTTTTTTTTTTTTTAATTGTCTGCTTGGAAGTCAAACTAGACACTTCTTTAGTCTAACATTCTTATCTGCTTTTATTTAAAGGGGAACGTGACTAATAATTGTTTGGCAACAGCCACATATATAGTTGCAGCTGTTATTTATTAGTCTATTTATATAGTCATTACGCCAAACTAGCCATAGCTCCCATAGCTCATGCTGCCTTTGCTGAACTGTAAAGCAAGCTAGCAAGGTCACACGATGGTATTAGGAAGGAACTGAGGAATCACAGACAAGACATCTCAAAGTATGAAGAAGAAATGACCGAAGAATCTTTTGTTCAAAGATAGCTGATGCATTTTTACAAATTACTTCATATGAAAAAGATAAAAATGAATGCCACATTTATGTTTATTTTTGCTACTTGAAATGGGAAAAAAGTCTTGCCTTTCTTGCCAGTGCTGAAAAACAAACAAACAAACAAATAAATAAAAATAAGATTGCAGTATCATAACATTACCTGTTAGTAGCAAGAAACTATTCAGCTAAGGTACAGATAGTACAATGGCTTACTTACTCACCAGAGGCTTACACGTCTTGCAAGTCTCTGAAATAATGCAGGCAACTTTACATTTAGATTCTGTTCCCCCACATTCTGCTGTGAAATGGGGACAGTGACACTTCCTCTTCTCCCAGGGATGCCAGGAAGATAAAAACTTTCAATATTTTGAGGTTGTCAGCCACTCTAACAATAGGAGAGGCAAGTTTTGTGTCTGAAAAGATTAAAGTCATCTGCTCTCCTTTCACTTACTATATTTTGTGTTAATCTTAATATTTCATTTTTATACCACACAAATGACAATATTTCTTAAGCCTCAGTCTCCATATAGACATACTTTTTCTAACGCTAAGGGCATTTGCTTTAGCACATTTCCAAAATGGTCCAGACATGATTTTGTAAAGAAAAAATGAACTTTAAAAATTGCAAAAAAAAAAAAGTTTTAAAACCTTAATTGTGAATGATACAACTGCAATACATGTATATAATGGAAAAATAAGTGCGGTAAGTTAAAATACAAATAATACTAAAACTCAGGAGTCCCAAATCAGCAACAAATTTGCTTATGTTAATGGATACACAGCTGTAGGCACATAAATCCTTGCAGGTTCAGAACACAGGGCTTGACTTCACACCTGCTGAACTTGACAAAAAACTTTGCTTTTACAGATTTCAGCAAGCTCAGAATCAAGCCATCAATTTTTTCATGTGAAACACAGAATATAGATGATTAGGCTTTGGCAGCAAAGGTATTGTTTCATGTCCTATTTTGTAGAAGGAACTGCTAAAAGCATGAGTGATCTGATGTTTCTCTTGTGCTGCTATAAATCATGAATAACTAGAGTCATTAGTGTAATACAAAAAAGGTAAGAAACAGGCCAACAGTGTTGGTACATGCACCCATACTGCACTAGACACCCTTTGAAAGAAATCTCTAGTTACTTCTGTTCTGCCGAGAAAATAATGGCATGATACAGCTCAGGAAATTTTGTTTTGGGAATAACATACACAGAGGGCAGCTAATTGTTTCAAATATTAATAATCTATTTTCATAACATTTTTTTTAAAACCTGTAAGCCAAAGAATGTGTTATTTTACTAGATGTCATTTCAGAAAAAAAAAAAAACAAAAACAAAAACAAAACACTTCTATATAGATACACATCAAGAAAGTGTGCTACTTTTTCAGATATGTATTTAAAAAATCACTGCTGAGAAAAGACCTTATAGATTCTTTATTTTTTAAAAATAGGGTCAGTCATAACTAACTTACATAACTAATTCACATAACAGATAGCCCTAACTTACATAACTTATAGCCCTAACTTACATAACTTATAGCCCTAACTACAAGTTTATTGTAGGAATTACATGTTCTTAACTATAAAGTTATGAATGGAGACACCATTTTGGATTACTAAATTATTGTAGAAAAATGCAACATTTTCATAAGTACATCTCATTTGCATTCTTTATTATCTCTGAGTTAAAAGCTCAGTAACTTTTTTAATATTAGTGTCTATTATTTACACAATTGCTTAAAATCATGTATGCAAACTTTCTTATTTCCTTGTTCTAGAATTAAACTGAAAGGTACAGAAGTGCTTCCTTATGAAATTCAACAAAAGGATGTATTATTTTGATGTCTACTTGAAAGAAATAGGAACAATTATTATAGTGCGCATGCATTTTACAATATAAAGCATATTAGATATTGCATTAGATCTTGAATGTCTGAGAACAAAGAGGAAACTGATGCAAGTCATGGAGGAATGCTTTTTTTTTTTTTTAAATGAAATATTCAGACTTCAAGTTGTAATATTAAACAAATAGCAGTTATATACAACTTATTATATTAAATGATGTCTCAAATATGAACCACAGCATTTTACTAGAAGCATTGAAACAAACCAGCTTTTAATGTCACTAGAAATCCTAAGTCAGTGTACAAAGCGATCCTTTGTAATGCTCTATCATAAATTTTAAATGTGCAAGCTGTACATGGTTCTTAGCCATTAAACAGAAATGGGCCAAATTCTATTTCAGCTTGCACCATTTTGGGGGAAGAAGGTTTCTAAACAGAGTATAAATCTTGTCAAAATTTCAGCTAGTAATCAGTACTGTAAATCATACTGAAATTTTGTAAAGGAATGACACTTTGTGAGTATGTTATTATAAGTCTGTTTTTTCCTTAAATATTCAAAATAGACCTTTCTAGAATGTTTATGATGAAGGTGCTCGGTAAGACAGCTTGTCAAATGAGTAAAGTTATTTCATTTTTACTTGCTGACTAGCATGTTTTATTATTAATGCATAATATTTTATTTTTAACTTTATGACTAGTATGTTTCATTATTAATGAACAATGCACAATATTTATTTTATTTATTTAATGTGCCTACCATATACATTTAGGTATTTGTTTTTAAGACTTCTTCTCAGAACGTAGCATTACAATGATAGAAGCAAATCTTCCTACTATGTAATAAAGTCCTTTTCTTCATGAAGAATCAGGGCAATATAGTATGAACATGTGGTGATACAAAATGCAAGGAATATGCAAACTGACACTGTAACAAAATAATCTCATCAAAAACACATATTATTATCAAATATATTAAAAACGCTATTTATTGTAAACATGAAATGCTACACTCCTGGGCTTTTAAAATACTGGCTTTTAGAAATATTTAAAAACTCTATCCCAGGAAAAAAAAAAAAAAGGATCTTTTAATTAACTGTATAGTTATATGATATATATGTAGTAAAGTTATTTTTTACAGTAAGTTTAATCTATTTCAGGGGCAATGGCTGAGGGAACTTGCCTACAGCCACTTTCAGTTGTAAATTACGAAAGTCTACCATCTCCAGTGAAATGGATTTTAGCAGGATTAGTTTTCGAAATGCATGCAATTTTGCATGGAAATACAGTTCTGTAAAGTTTTTTTCTTTCTTTTTTTTTTTTTTTTTTTTCCCCAGTGCTGCAGCTTCTCAAAAATTTACCAAAAGTAAGCAGTAAATGCTGAAGTAAAAGACAACTGTTTTCTTAAAATCCAATTCTTTCATCTTAGTAGCTTTGAGACATAGTATAACAGAAAAGTGAATAATTTATATTTGATTAAATCGCTGTAATAAGTCATTTAAATGTAGGTTAACTACACTATTCATTCTATTATTTATTTAAAATACAGTTTTACCAATATAAGTTGTTTTCTTAAAGACAATTAAAAACATAACTGTTTTGTATATCTTACCTTGGGTTTGAAAACTGCTTTTTTCAGTTACTTCCAGGATTTTCTTTTTCCATAGCTATTTACCAGACCACAATTAAGGCTCTCAGTAATGTCTTTCATATTTAAAAACAAACAAGTTTGCTCAAATGATAAAGAATTTTATTTATATTAGCTAACTATACTGATGAAAAAATCCTTACCATATATATTTTTTTCTCATTAAAAAACCACACAGAGCACACACTTTTCGGTTGGAAAGAACATGTTCTTAAGTTTGTACAGCATGATTTTTTTTAAAAACACCTATAGATAATAATAAAAAAGGTAAAAGAGTTGTACTGTCACCTAGTGGATAAAGGTAGTAGACAAGTACACCTAGGATTACTTATTAAGATACTTGCAATTTTAACAACATTAAAATATACATCGTTTTTTATATAGATTTCCTGGAAGAGATGAGTAAACAGCAAGAATTGGATCTACTTCTGTCATAAGTCCTACGAGTACTATAATGACAGCCCTACGGAGTCTTTGGCTCTGAATATAGCTTTTAATTGATTCATTGTAATGTTGAGTATTACATTCTAAATCTGAATGTAAACATTGCATTTTTAAGAGCTTCAGATGTAGGGGAAAAGTCTCAGATTAGGAGGCTGACTGGTAGTGTAGACAACACAAAGAATAAAGCTAAAAAACACTGTGACCTTTGTTTTGCCTTCTACTCTGAACATACCATCTTGTTTTTGTACTGCAGCTCCAAAATGTCTTTAAAAAAAGTCTGACAAAGCAAAACTATGGGAGTCATGCTTCTGAGACACAAGAAAAGCATCTACACTAAAGAATTATTTAAGCCATTAGATAATCCAGTCTAACTACATGCATAGATTAGGCCACTCACTTGCACAGTTTCTTTTTTTTTTTTTTTTTAAAGAGAAATTCTTATCATAGAAGCAGGCAAATATCTCACTGAAATTTTGACCAAACTTCTTCCTATGCTACAACTCGTGATTTAGGACCCAAAGAAATCATTTGCTTCAGGACACAGTTGACAAAACTCAAACCAAGTCAATGCTGCCACTCTTCCCATTACCATTCTCCTGCAGCAGAAACCTGTTGAGAGTGATACCAATCTTAGATATATGAAGGGACTTCCCTCCATGTACTGCAACATAGTAGGAAAGGAAAAAGATTTTGGGATTGGTCATTTTAATAATAATAAAAATAATAATTTTTATAAAAATATTCATTTTAATAATAATAAAAAGTAATTTTAAGGGAAAGTAATACCTCTTTTTGAAACAATTAAGGGTAATATCTTCTACTTGCATACATTCAATAGTCACAGTTAGTCACAGTCCTAAGAAAATTTTCTATTCTTTTCATGCATTTAAAACACTGGCTGAAGCTCTTAAGCTCTTTATATCCACTTCATCCTTGTCCATGGATTGAGAATTCTAGAATAACAGAGCAAATTGCTCTTAGATGACCACTTTTATGAAGGTCTTTTTTTCTTTCTTTCTTTTTTCCTGTAGCACACAGTAATCCATATCAGTTTTGCAACTACTGCAATTCTATGGGAACATGCTTTAGACCATTATTATCATAAAGAACAAGGCACATGTACAGGAACTTAGTAAGAGACGCCTTCATGGTGTTGTATTACCTGACATTAAATCATTTCACCCTTGTTTGCCTTCAGTGAAGCAGCTTTACTTGTTCTTAGTGCTCTGGTCTGAAGACTGATTCACTCAACTAAGGTTCACATTCAGGGGAAAGAAAAAAAAAAAAGAAAAAAAGGCAGACTATCCTAACTTACACTACAGGTAGACTTAAAAGCTGCACTTTACAGCTTTCTAGCACCAGAACAGCTGAGACAAATAGCATCATTCTGTCTTTCCATGTAATACACATACATTCTATCTTTAAATGTTTTAAATAAACAAACAAATAGTCAACTAACCAATTAAACATTTGTAGTTATCACAGTCATGTGAGCTATACTAGGAGTTTTTCTAGTGAAAAGTATTTTTCCCTATGTTTCCCTTATGTATGGTAAAGGATGGTTACACATTGCAAATACACTGCTTAGAACAGAACTAAGTCAATTTTCTGCACTGAACAAATTCTTATAGAGCTTAACTACTGAGCACAGGTAGAAGTGAATAGTGAGTTCAGTGTGAGTATCGTCAATTTAAAAACATATTTGAGTGGGAAATAATATGATATACTTTGTCCTTGGCACATAAGACTTTTGCCTGAACTTAGTGTTCAGTATGTCCAGATTGCAGCACGGATTCATGATTCTCGCTCTGGTAGTAGTCAGCAGTATGTGCTTACAGCTTGTCCTTTCTGTGTATGTTCCTACATGTAAACATGTTTGCTAGAGTACTCATGCTGGGAAGCAAACATCAAAGGGCATGATTAATCATGGAAACTTAAAAAATAAAATAAAATAAAATAAAATAAAATAAAATAAAATAAAATAAAATAAAATAAAATAAAATAAAATAAAATAAAATAAAATAAAATAAAATAAAATAAAATAAAAGTTTGGAAAGGCATTTCCAAGTTACTTCCTAGAATGTAACAGCTTTTAATCTAAATTTTATAGAATATGCTCTTCAAACAATATTACAATATTTGTAATATTAACTCATACTTCAAATGGACATTAAGGAACTTTAAGTAGCAGTATAACATGAAGGATTGTCTTTAGCGATAGATGAATAATTGCAGTTCAGGAACCACTTTGGATCTAATAATTGGATCTAACAATTTGTTTCATCTAGAGAAAAATGACAGTTAATAGTTTCACAACTATAAGGGTAGGGAATCCATTTTCATTCTCTGCACCTTCTTTACAAGATATAAAAGGGGAATTACCTGCAACCTCTGTTTCTTTCCACGGACCTGACAAACTCTCTGTGTTGTATTCACTGTGAGTACATGTCAATTTGAGGAAACACTTTCTTTTGCCTGAACATGTGATAGCAATACTCAAAACGTATTCCCTAATAATTCATGTTAAGACCGAAGACAGTGCGGCTAATTGTAAAGAAGCTGTAGCAATGGAGAAGGTTAGGCAGAAGTTATCTGTGGAGAGCAGAGATATTTGTTTAGTAGGCTTATGCATTTCTTCCTTCACTTTCTCACTACAAAAATGGGGTAGTTGTGGCAGAGGTGGAAAAGTTACTGACATCCATATCCTACAGACTTTCTTTGAGCTACATATTGACAGCACCCGTCCAAGCTTCTTAAGTGTGTCTTTGCTAAATGGATCATTTTTACCTCTTGTGCATCTCTTTCTTCTCATACCTGACTAAAAGGGCTCATGGTTGAAAATATAATGAGGCAAGACTTTCCTGTAAGATTTGCTGCTAGTCCTGAGTTCTGTTAAAGTTGAAGATAGGAAGATAGTTCAGTTTCTTCTTCTATTTCTCACTTCAACAAAAGCGAGATGTTCATAGACACAAAGGGAAACAAAAAAGCAGATCTTGAAAAAAAAAAAAAAAGTCCCAAAAGAAAAATGCAGCTTTGGTTAGGGTTACATTTTCAATGAAGATCAGGGATTACTCTAAAGCTTTATAGAAAGTTCTATTTATTTTAAAAGAATCTCAGACTCATATAAGCACTAAATGAGAATTAAAATACTGAATGGTTTAATGTATAGCTGTAAACAAAAGATGAGACTAGACCAAGACTCAAGAGACCTTGTTTCAATTTCAACCCAACCACAGTCTTCCTGTGTGACCTATGCATGCCACTTAATCTATCTGATGTTATAGTTCCTTGCCTATATAATTAAGCTAACACTTCTCTGTCTCAGAGGGCTCCTATGAGGATAAAATTAATAAATAATAGGTTTTCTGTTACCATTGTTAAGATTACATAAGTCGATTACAAAATAGAATTTGTGGGATTAAGGGTTGCATTGTCTAAAAAATTTCAAAATAGAAATCAGGATTTTGAAAATGGAAGAATTTATGATCTGAAAAATTTTTAAATTCTCCTGTCTTGATTTTGACATATAGAAAGAAAAACCCAACAACCTGTTAACAGGCTGATAATTATATAAACTGCTTACATAGAGATCAGGAAAGTTGTAAATGCAAAATTACCTTTTGCAACTAGGTTAATTCCAGAATGAATGCATAATAATTTTAACAATGAACTGTAACACTTGTTCAAATGTACTCAACTTTTCTAAATACTAACATATAATGTGGTAAAAGACTAGTGTTAAGAGATTTAAATAAGAATCAGCAATCCAGTAAATGGCAGATGTCTGCAAGGCTTTTCTAAGGTCTATTTTAACATGGACATAACTTCCTATGTATTAAAAGGCTATGACAAAGTTATTTAACTGCATTACAATATGATGAAACAGTTGCAACTTTTGCCATTTTCCTCCAGTTTTAACACCATTTAAACACCATACTTAGCAGAACTGAAAAACACAAGGGCTAAAATTCAAAATATATAATTACCGTAAGTGCTCACAAGAAATCACAAAACATGCTTAGGGAAAGCAATGGCAGGAATCGATCAATAGCAGTTCACTGTCTAGATTTAGCAAAGAGACAGCTTATCTACAAATACATTTAACACTTCATATCATTGTAACAGGTCAATGAAAAGGGCTACACTTCAGCAGTCTGACTACATACCTAGCTTGCAGTCAGAGTATCACATACTGGGCACAGCTTCTGCTCTGATATTCTTAGCGTTACCGCTGACACAAGCTGACTTGCCCAGTCAAGCTTTTAATATATCTTGCATCTCTTTATGTTTCGTTACATAACAGCTTCTTCTACTCATCATACCTCTGATAGCACTGTCATTAATGAAATCTATTTCTTCAGTAATAGAAAACCATAAGGTTCTCCTGAGTCAAAGGTCAAACACAGTCAATTTATTCCAAAAAAAAAAAAACACAACGCAACCCACACCAAAAAATCTCAGCTGCAAGTTACTACTTCACTCCAAGGAGTTTTATATTTTCCTTGTCTTTTGAAACAACCCACAAGTGATAATGAAATGCTTAAAGCAAAAAGAGAGAGAATCGGGTTTCATCTACCTGGACTGTCTGGCAGCATACTGTGTAACAATAAACGAGTGTTCTTAAGTCACAGCATTTCACTGGAAATGAGGCAGAACTTGTGTATTTTAACAGCTTTTTACAACTAGTAACCACTAGCAAATTTATTTTACTTTCTCAGGGAAGACCAGTGAACGTCCCTAATTTAAACTGAAGGGCCTTTCAGCCTTGAAGACAAAAAGCACTTCTGCTTAGCACCTGAGTAATACATGGAATATGTACAGGTGAATCGAGAGGACAGGAATCAAAGATAGTTTGTCTTTGGCTGGTCTGAAAGGTCTGACTCATTTCCAGTTCTGTGATCATTTATTATCCAGAAAAGAAAGGCTAGCTTTTTACACTGCAAACACAGTGGTGGTCTGCAGCTCATGCTGAATAGATTTCCCAGGTCTGCTCTGAATTGCATGACATAGAGTTTTCCAACAGGCTCTGACACATATACACCTGATATATGTTTAATTTCCCTTGCACAGACAGACCTGAATATCTACCTGCATGCACTTTTTTTCTTTAAACTTATTATATACAGAATACATTCTTAGGTGGCATATTATTAAAACAAAACAAAACACATTATAATACAGTCCTATTTTTCATCAGTAATTTCATGTCAGACAAAGTCTTATTCTCCTGCAGGTACCCTAGGTACTGTAATACCTTCAATATAGCATGGGAGCCTAATTTTGGTCCCAAAACAACAGATTCTGTATTTTCAAGGTGCATGTTATATTATGTTTACACAGGACTGAATTTACATTTGTGGATAACAGAAAAGCAAAAGACAGAAATGATGTTCTTTATCTTCAATGTTGCTTTTTGATAAATAGCAGCATCTTTAGACAACTGTTCCTGAATTTGGGATTTATATTCCAAACTAAACCTTTCAAAAGTTACAAAGTGCTAATTAAAATCAAAGTATTTAATGGAGCAATATCACAAAACTAAGAAAATTCATTAGCAACATTTAACAGTTGTCAATTTGGTAGCCACATTGTTCTTTGCATCTGTTTTTACAGATAAAAGCTAATTTTACCACTGCACTAGAAGCCTGTAGTTCAATAAGTGTTAAGTGCTAGTACCTGGTCAAAAAAAAACTATTATGTATTAAAAAAACTATAATTAATCAAATATTTAGAAATAACAATTTAAAAAATACCAAAACAACATTGATAAGCATTCTCTGATCTGAAAAAAAAAAAAACAAAAACAAAACAAATAAACAAACAAACAGACAACACCATACAGCTATGTTAAATTAAAATAAAATAAATTAAAAAAAAAAAAAAACAACAAACAAACAACAACAAACAAACAAGAAACTACAAGGATATAAAAGAAAACATGATTTTTAATGTTTCTTTACTAACTGTACTTGCTCTGAAATACACTTTCAGATGTGTAGAATCCTATAAGTCTTTAAATAATGTTTAATACCTGATCAGCCTGATGATCACTTTGAGTCCTGTGTACAAAACAAATGTGAATCCTTTGAAAAGACAAGAACAACAAAATGTCTTTTCGCTCAGTCCATACTGAATCAATGCTGGTAAATTCTACACAGCATTAAGAAAAATATTTAGTATTGTCTAAGACTTCCTAGACATGTTGAAAACATTGAAAGGAAAAGCAAGGGAAGCATACACTGAGCATTCATAAATGCTGAGATAAATTGTTCTATTAAAATGTTAACTTTCATCACTAATCACTATTTGAATTTTACTCTAAAAATTCTTTCAAGATGATACTCCAGTATTCTTAGAGTTGTACCAAAATTTATTTGGCCCAAGTTTCACAGAATTATCATTTCAAAATTTTGTCAGGCACAACAACTATCCTCCATTCTGCTTTATAAAGCTTAGTTTCCTTTATATACTCCTCCAATTTTACTGCCTCAGTTCAGGTCTGTAATTCTTTCAAATTCTTTAACATCCTTCTCACAGGAAGAAAATGTCTTTGCTCTTAGTGGAAAAGGGTGTTTTGTCACTTTTTCAGTACTGCTATCTAATTTACAGAGGCAGATACCTTCTACTTCAGTAAGTCGGTAACAGAAAACAAACAAACAAACAAACCAAACTATGGATTCCTAAAGGGTGTTGGCTATGCAAAGGACCAGGATTAAACCCTGACAGGTTTGGAGAGATGTTCAGATGACTAAATACAGATATATTTCCTGGTTAAAATGTTTTTTTTTTGTTTTATTGTAGGAATGCAAAAAACATCAGAACACAACTAGAAAAGATTCTGAATCAAGTTCCTTCAGAACTAAAACCAGGTGTATAAAGCAGCTATAGTTTAGCTAAATTCTTTCGCATAGTTCCAAAACCACCAGAAGAGAACAGCACTTGGACAGGTTAAGTCATGGCCTAATGCCTCAACTGCCAACACACACACACAACTGTAACTTTTCTAATGTAGAAAACTTAAGAACTGTAATGCTAGCCATATTATATATTGGAATTTATACAGTGAACATGAGACAGAAATGGTTACTCAAACAAACAGACATGGGTGATTTTCTCTATGTGGAGAAAAGATGTAAGAAAATAAGACAGTTGGACAGCCTTAGTATTTTTCAAGATTTTTCACAAGTCAAATCTTCAGTCTGGGAGTGAAAAGACTGAGATGAGTCTACACACTTGTATGTTGGAAGATGCCCGTGATCCAAGACTACCTGATCCTTTTGGGTGCTACCAACTTCCTTGACTTTGTTTCTCTGTAAGGCCAGGTGAAAAAAAAGCAATGTATAAAATACCCTCTCTCTGTGAATAGTAAGAACTTCAGCCTATGTTTTTGGATCAAAGGACTGAAGAGGTTCTCATTTCACATTTATTACAACTAAGAGCAACTACATGTTGCTTTTCATATGATAATCAATGTTTTAAATATAACTTATCACTAACCTCTATTTTGTTTGTTCTTTATTATTTTGAACATCAAGAAGTGCATTAAAATACAAAATTCTGCTTCCGGAGGGAAGCGTAAGTTTACATTGATATCAAGAATGGTTTTGAGTGTACATATCTTCACCATTAAAATCAATTCTGGATTTAGATAACTGGTTACTGCAGTTGAAAGTATAATATTCTGAGCTGCAAGGGAAGTTAAAGACATCCATTCTTCAAGTGATCTGATCTTTTAAAAGAGAAAAAAAAATATTAGAAAGTGCCATCATATTTCCTGTTCTTCTACTTGCAATTGTTAGGGGTCAACATCTTCAGATCTTACAGATTTTTTCTTTAAGTGAAATTCAATGGAAACAATCTTCTGTAAAGAAGACAGATGTATTTGAATTGCATGCTGACTGTTATTTTTGTGTTCAGTAAAAAACTGCAGGCAAACAAAGTTCTGTAACATTTGCCCAGAAGGTCAATCCTAGAATCCTTTCTCTAAATATTCCTGAAAGTTCTGGTATGTTCATCTGAAATCTTCAATTCAGCAAAGTATTTTTTAAAGGAAAAAATAGTTTAAGAAAATATATTTATAAAATAATCAATTGGCATCCATGTACTGATGAAGGGGGAGAGAAGGTAAATACAGATTTTTTTCCAGAAAAAAATGAAGAAAAAAAGAGACACTGTACGAAGTCCCAGATTGGTCATACATTTTGGTACTGGTCAATAAACTAGACCACCATATATAAACAAAACATTCCATTCAACATTATGTCAACCTTTAACAAAAAGATCATCAATCACTGCAAATGCATGTTCTATGCACCTGTAAAATCTGATGGACATTCTTTCAAGTTTTTATTTCAACACTGTGTCTGTCAGAATTACCCCCCACTATAAATTTGTTATTAATGTTGGGAGAAGTTTTCCAAATGTCACAGAAATGAATTAGTATCACACTGAGCCCAAGACTTAAGAGAGTCACCATGTGCATTTATGTATTTTCCCTCCCATAATACTGACACATTTATATCTTTTCCATGTCTGCTCCAGGTCTGGTGGAACTGCACAGTATGATTCTTTTATTTTTTTATAACATAATGACAACAATAAAAATTGATTTGCATAAAGTTTGTTGAAAAATTGTTAGTAACAGCCTGCATCCCAAAGATGGTCCAAATTAAAAAAAAAAAAAAAAGCAAACTTTTTTTTGTCTTTTACCAAATATATGACAAAATGAGGTAAAACACCTATTGTGCTACATGTCATTTCCAATCGTGATGTTAAACTTTGTTGGGCTTCACAACAAAGCCCAATTTGTGATTTTGTTTTTGTCTTTAAAGAACTCTATGAAGAATTCACTGGAAGAGGCTGCCCAGGGAAGTGGTGGAGTCACCATCCCTGGAAGTCTTCAAAAGACGTTTAGTTGTAGAGCTTAGGGATATGGTTTAGTGGAGGGCTGTTAGCGTTGGGTTGGAGGTTGGACTCGATGACCTTGAGGTCTCTTCCAACCTAGGAAATTCTGTGATTCTGTAATTAATTCAAAGTTTTAATTTCTACATATAGGACCATGTGTTTGATAATAAAGTACTCGTAATTTTAGTAAAGATATAATAAGATAAAAAAGCTAAACAAAACTAGAAATAAAACACCTAGCAGCAGTATTGTTTAGCCTTTAGAATTCCCTAAGTGTTCTGTAAATTCTGCCAGGTTATACATGTATGTTTAAAAATATATATATTACTTAGTTCACACAAGAGCTAGATAAGGGAAGATGTGCAGCACTTTTTGCATTAGAGAACCTTACTGCAAAATAGTGCTTTCCTAATTTCCAGTCATTTAATTAACATTCATTTTCTTGCTTATGTTCTTAACATTTGAGAGAGATCTATAGCTACCATATAACAGGTACATGCTAACACTTAGTTGCCACAAGGTAAGAAGGATACAAGTTTCAGGGTGGATCAGGGAATGGCCTTTCAAAGAAAGGCTGTTTTCCATTTGTAGTTTGACTTCAAGCAACTCATATAAGCACATGCTTGATTTTGAGAGCAATCCTCTTGACTTCAGTCTGTACGCTCCATACATAAAGGCAGGCACAGGACAGTATGCTTGAGAAATTATACATTTTAGTATATTTATCTTACTTCCTGAAACTAAAATTGTACTTCTCAACTTCCTCATCACATATACGACATCGAAAATGCATTCTCCAAATGCATCAATTAAGTGCATCTGATTTCCTGTAATCTAGCTAGATTTTCTATTTATGTTTTCCCTTACATCACTAATTCAATTATCTGCTTTGGCACACTATAACCATCTACAATTTCTTCAGTCCTCACTTTGTAACCTAAAAGGCCCTCATTATGAATGAAGCAGAATCCTGAGCAAATGAATGGTGATCCAGGTCACAGCTCTACTAATTTTATTAAAATAAAAATGTCGTTAAAAGTCACTGAAGGTCATATCATAAGACCTTCATTCAGATTTTACCCAAGCAGAATTCCAGCTTCTATAGACTTCAAGCATAGTTTGTCTCAAGAAAACCTTACTGTAGGTTTAACAGTTTGACCTGAAGTGAAGAACTGCCACTTACTGGTAGTAGGGATACAGACAATAAATGGATACATTTCATAAACATTAAAAACAGAAAACAAGACTTTCACAGAGAAATTTTTATGACTCCTATGGTTTAGAAATTCTTGACTGGATCCTGGAATGTTTCACTTGGACTGGGTGTTAGATTTCTCTCTACAGCTGTGTGAATCCTGCAGGGTTCAGTTCACAAAATGAACCCCTGCAGTTTGATTCAGAAGGTTTGGAAAGGAACCAATATTTCTTTGTTCACTTACAGATTGAAGTATTTGGTCATCTCTTGAGTTCTTAGCACCTTTACGTTAAAAAGTCCCAGTATTCAATAATGAATGAATGGTAGGTAGCCTGAGGACTCCTCATATGTAGTTTTGAGGATGTAATTCACAAAGCTTCATGGTCATCGAGTGCCCTCGGAAGCTAACTATAAGCAGAAGGAGTAGGAGCATTTTCCTCATTTCATTTTACTACAGGGAAGTCAGAAAACCCAAGGACCTTGTGGTGTGGAAAGTAATGTGGCAAATGCTAAAGAGACCCTAAATTGAACCATTCAAAAAGGGCAGAAAGGGGAAATTACCAACTGGTAGCTTGGGTAGCTCCTCTCAAGGAGAACAACTCTGGGTTATGTTCTGAAGAAGCTGGGAATTACCTACTAAAGTGAAGTCCTGAAGATTCACAGAAACTGGGGAAAAGAGAAGACCTACTAGTCTACTTAAAAATAAAATAATAAATAAAATAAAATAAAATAAAATAAAATAAATAAAATAAAATAAAATAAAATAAAATAAAATAAAATAAAATAAAATAAAATAAAATAAATATTACAGCATTTCAGGATGAATTAATATCCAATATAACCTACAAAAAGAAGACTGCAGAATATTCACAGTGAAAATGGTCATAACCTTCTTAAGCACTGACTGAGATTCTTCAAAGCACTGTATCAGCATTAAGCTAAACTTCATATATGATAAAATAATTTCTGCACCTCTTTCATGCTTCTGACTTCACCAGTTTCCTGCTGTCCCCTGCATCCTGATTTTATTTTTTAGACAGTAAAAAACTTGCAAAATGTTTCCACTTCATGAAGTTATTATTCCTTTTTACTTGGTCTTTTCTACAGGCATAGCCATCTGTGGCTATCAAACACTGCATTAAAGAGAAATTAACATCCTGCATTTGTGCCTCTTTTCAGTCTCTAGCCTCTCACAGCATCAAATCAGAATGAAAGTATTAGGTTACCCTCACAAATCATTTGTTCATCAACATTACAGCTGAGCTATCATTTATACTAGCAGAGTTCTATATTACATTACTCACATGCTGTGCTGGCTTCTAGCATTTCTACAAAAATGGCTGAGAAATTAAAATCAGCGACTGAAACTCACTGCTTTGCATTGAAGGAGCTGGTGTTAATCCAGGGTTGAATCATTTTATGTCCTCTCCCTGGTGTGAATGAAATGCCTGTACCTTTGCTGATGACTACACATTATATTGCAGAAGAAGGGTGAATGTGAAGATTTCTGAGAGAATGCATGTGAAAATCTAGATGAGATTGGGGAAATTGTTTTGTGAACACAGTGAACAGTAAAGTTGAAGTATTTAACTGCATTAAAAACCAAGAGGTCAGTGGAACTGATCACCCTCTTCAAATTCTTCACCAGGCAAGAAGAAAAAGGAAATAAAGGGTTCCCAAACTGAAGATTTGCTAACTTTACAAAAGGTTTTAATTCAAGAGATGGGCTAGTTTTAAATAAGCTCATTTTTATGTCAGCAATGAAAGCTTTCCACTTCAGTAACTCATTCAGCCAGTTAACCTTTAGACCAAATTATTTTAATGTCCTTTATGTGAGCCTGATTTTGAAAACTACCTGTACACTGGAGGTTTTGTAGAAAGTGTAATAAAAAATAATCAAGACCTGTGCCTGTGGGACTAATGTGACACTTAGCATTTGCTACATGTCGGGAGAGGTTTTGCAGTCTTATGCTATTTGAGTTCAGCTTCCCTTGGAAGAAAGAGGATAAAGGGAATGGATGGATATCTTCAAATGGAAAGAGGACAAGAAGAAAAACTGTCCTGCTGAAGACCCAGAAGACTAGAATCACTACTGAAAAGAATCACCATCTGCACTGCCAATATAGTTCTTTGAATTAGTTCTTTTTGTCTTATGCTTCTATGCTTCATAGTTATTTCATTCTTTTGTTTGATGTGTTAGAATAGCAATAGCTTTTGTGTACTTTCCCTGTACAGGATACCAATCATATACACTTAATGGGTATGTGTACAACTGATATCTAATATGGTTAATTTGTACCAAGGCAACTCAAAGTCTTCAAGACACTGAGAACAGTGATAATAGTATGAAGTGTTAATTTATGAGCTATTCTCTGTGTTTAATATAAAAGGGGTCAGTATGGTTTTAAATCAGTGTTCTACAAGTTGAAAATTAATCTCCTTGCACAACATGTCTAAATGAGGTAGCATAAAGCCAAGAAAAGAGGCATTTAAAAGCAGAGTCAGTAGTTTGAATGTCTGATAAAAATTTTCAAGCAGATAGTTCAGTGGAAGTAGTTTTCCTAATCAGAAAGGAATGTTGTATTAAATCATCATATTTTGACACAGTTTCTGGAAGCACATGTGTTGCAGATTCTCTACTAATTTGGAAGGCAGCAAGCTTCCACAGATAGGAAAGGACATAAAGCACATCTGGGAATTCAAAAGTCTTGTGTACTGCTTCTTCTTTGCATATTGCATGAATCCAGAATTAGGATGGAGTTCAGGTGTGCCGACTCATTTTTAGATTCAATATGTGACCAATACAACTGGTATTCTATCAAGAGATCACATTTTATCAGTTACATATACTGGTGTTACAAATCTGTAAATCTGGTCAGAATTCTGTTGCTGGCTGCTGAACATTAAAGATGAACACAAAAACTATGCAGAGTTGCTTTCCTGCTCTTATATGATAGCATGACAAAAAAGTGGAGTGGAAAAAAAAAAAAAAGAATCTGCCTCTTAAAAATAATTTAGTATGTGAAATGCATTTATGATTTTGCAATACTGATAAGTGGATATTACCATGTCACCAGAAAAAGAATGAACTTTGTTTGGGCCACTTACTGAGCTTTACATATTGTAAACTATTAGCATTTCCTTCCAATTAAAATATAATTTGAACTTCTTGAGTTTCAAAGAACATTTTAAGGAGTGACTGCAGAAACAGCAAACCACTGATACACTCTGGGTTTTAATTCTGGTCACACATTGGCTAGGTCTATGATTATACAAACCAGAATAAAAGCAGTAAGCTTGCTGAGGGTCACCCTGTGAAATACAGCCGGGGACAGTGTCTGTGAACTTCTTCATCTGCACAATCTAACCATACTATGGGCTAATTCAGGTTGTTAAACCATAGAGCCATAAGCATGGCTGTACCTGGTCAGATGAAAGCTCCATCCAGCCCAGTATTCAACAGCAGATACATGAGCAGTTTGAGAACAGTGTGAACAGAGCGATGCCCTCCCCTTTGCAATAGACTTTAGTAATTTATAGCTAAGGGATTTCCCACACCAGAGGTGGTTCCTTCTGTATTTCATATTCCTCAGGATATCTTTACAAGCCTAAATAGTCCTGACTTGTTTAAATGTTCTCTGTATGAAAACTGTTTCATTGTGAGCCTTACCACAATTCTTGGAGTCCAAACAATCTCTCATCTATCTTTATGTAAAGGGAAGGGGGACTGTAACTGCATATTGTCTTCAGAATATGGTAACACAATAGCTGTACCGAGAAACTTAAATTGTGTTCTCTGTTTTGTTCTCTGTTCCCTCCCACATAATAACTAACAATAGATTTTGTTTCTTTTCATGGGTACTAACCTAATGTTTTCATGGGACTATCATGTATGTTTGCCTCTTTGCTAAGCAAGTATAATAAAATATTTCTATTTCTGTTTAGAAATATGTCTATTATAAGCCCAATATCTAACTACTGAGTAATAATAGGCAGGGTCTGCCTTTTCATATGCAAAGCCAGGATCATTTTTTTCCACTTATGTCTATTAATTCACACTTACCTACACTGATCTCATCTGCCATTCTATCATAAAGCCATTCAACATTCAAAAGTCCATTTACAGTTCTCCATAATCAGACCTTATTTTAATTTATCTCTGGAACTCAGTATCATTCAAAGACTATCAGCTCACTATTCTCTCCCTCCCCTTCCCCCCACCCCCCTTTTTTTTTTGAGAATACTCATTGTTGATCATCATTTGCTGTGAAAACTGACCATTTACTCAGTTTTTACTCAGTTTCTGTTTCCTTTGGTTCAGTTATTTATCCAATGTCAAGAATTTCTTCATTTTTCTCTGGCAGTTTCTAAAACAACTTAACAACTTCACCAAAAATCTCTAGAAAATCCAGCTAGACTACACTCCTTGCCCACTTGGTGGGCAACATCCCTGTTGATTCCTCCTAAGAACTCCCATAGTTTGCCTTACCTTTACTATAGCCATTTTGATGCTTTCCATATGCTTAGTAATTCTAGTTCCTGCTAATCTGCATAGCACAGATGCTACATTCCTTCCTCTGCAGGTTCTTTGATGTCTCTTGAAACCCTTTTTTAAAAGTGGCACAAAAATGAATCTTACGAAACAATTGGTTGGTGTTCTTCTGGTTTAGCTCCCTGAACTGGCTTACCATGGAGACAGACAGAACCCTCATTGTCTGTCTGATGAGCTCTTGAGCTAAAGAACAAATAAGATATATCGAAGAAGGAAAAGGAATCAGATCATCGTTTCCCAATAGCTAGGTGTTGGTCAGCTGAAGCACGAAATGAAGGCTATATAGGCTATATAAATTGTTTAAAGCAACTTGGTTGATTTTCAACAGAGAGCACAGGTGTGCTTTTATGGGTTGGGATGGATGCTACTGAGGTGGATTTTTGTAACAGTCAGTTTGATTCTATTCACTATAAATGTAAAGGGAGTTTTTATGTTCTGAGTAACTACACAGGTGAAATAAAAGTAGTGTTTTCACCAGACACAAGCCTATACAACCAAATCTAGGTAGAGATGTTTGGTTGTGCATTTGCCCACCAATAAAAGATAGCAAAAAGCTGAGTCAAATTCATTAAGAAAGCAACAAAGCAGTACTGAACACAAAACAGTGTTTAATGATGTTAATGCTTCAGATTTAGGAGACTGCTCTTGCTGGTATGGCTGTACAAAGAGTTGCACTAACATAAATGAGGAAAAAAAGGGACGCAACAGGAACTTTAACAGGCACTTTTTCTCTGTGTCTGTCATGTATACCAAGAAACTAGAAGTATGATACTGAGAAGCAGCAAATGAGACAACAATTTTTTACATGGGCTGTTGGGAGGATATACAGAACTTTAAAATTATTATGTTTAACCTCTGCACTAGGAACAACACTAGAATAGTAAAGAATATCATGGTTGTCCATGTGCTACTAATTCTATAAAAAAAGGAGTCTTTCATAGAAGGAAGTTGTGTCTCACAAGACCATCTCAAATAATGCCCATTGTCTGCCAGCAAGGAAATGAGATTGAACTGATTGTTACAGGTGGGGTGCGGGAAGCCTGTAATGTGACAGTCAAAAGCTGGGAAAATACACTGGAAGAAGTATCAGTCTCTACTTGCTCTGTTCTTGTATGATTTCTCATGGCCATTGTCAGAGAGACATTAACTGGACATTTGCTCTGAACCAGTGCATACATTTCTATCTCATGCTATTCTCACGATTTATAGAAATTTAATAGTTCTGAGGCTTTCACCCTTCTACTAAATCTGGTTAAGGCTGCCAAAGACTGAAAATGTTATGAAGGAGAGGGAGCAAAAGGCAGTGAGAGCGACGCACAGCAGGATTACATGAGCCTCCTTTCTCCACATTCCTAAACAATTCCTGTCACAGCTTCTGATGAAGACTTGGCTGCAGTATTTATCCTGAAACATTAAGATTTCAGTAGTATCCAGAATTCAGTTATTTCTTATTGCCTACAAACATATTTGGATTTAGTGATAAGAATCCCATGGAAAGCATTTTCCAGAATTTATTCTCTTTTAGTAATACGTTCTGTTTTCTGTGATACATACAAAATTAAAGATCCCAAGCCTATACAATTACAATGTCTTTACTGGTACATCAGTATTCACATTTCCCTGTTTTAAGTATGGATGTATCTTAATTAGGCCCATCAAGCAGTTTAGCCCATCAGATGTACTATCTTAACTGATGTACTCTGGACTTTTGTTGCAGTTTCACATTTTTGAAGATTTAAAAAAAAAAATCGCTGCTAAAGAACATTGATATTAAAAAGCAAGGAACTTGCCCTATCCCAAATTAAATTAACTCTGATTTAATAGGTTTAAGTTAGACATTAGTACATATGCGAACAGACTTTTACATATGAATATTATGAAAATCAAAACTGTTCTAAGCTCTGCTGTTGATTCGTATTATCAAGAAGCAAGAAGTTAGATAAGTTTCAAAATCTAAATACACCAGAACCTTGGAAAAATGAAATTCTAATTCTGCAGCTTCGACTTATTTCTAGAAAGAGATTATTGTTATTTTGAATTGTAAATGGGCTATTTGGAATATTAATAGAACCATCTGCAAATAATGGCATTCAAGCACCCATCATAGATGAAAACAAATTCTTTTCAGCATCATTTGAAGAAAGCACTTTATTTAGAGAAATTCATAACAGTAATTACAGAGAGGCATATTCAGCATGTTGAAAGCAACTTGGTAAGAAGCAATGGGGAAAACCTCTGTGGCACAGGAAGTCCTTTCCCTTTTCAGAACGTCATCCATCATGCTGGGGAAACGGCAGGAAAGTAACCTACTACTTCTTAATAGGCTTCTGCATAGAGAGTTGCTTTGAAGCAGCAGCTGCCCATAGTAAATTTCACTGACCCTTAGAGCCTTTCTCCAAGTTTTCCAACTGTTTTGTCTCCTGAGTCACAACTTAGCGTTAGGTCCAAGTCACCAGCACCTGACAAAACTTAGAGGCTCCAACAATGTGAGAATGTAAAGCTTACAGGGATGTTGTCTTTTCCGTACAACACCAGCAGAGAGACCTGATGCCATTACATTTACCAGCAGAGAAACCTTTCTCCCCATGAGAGAGGGACTGTTTTAGAGGATGGCATTACACTATGCACGTGTGTTATTGGAGAATGCAAGATAATTAAGTTGAGCCAGGGGAGTTTTAGGTTAGATGGTAGGAGGAACTTCTTCACTGAAAGGGTTGTGAGGCACTGGAACAGGCTGCCCAGGGAAGTGGTGGAGTCACCATCCCTGGAAGTCTTCAAAAGACATTTAGTTGTAGAGCTTAGGGAAATGGTTTAGTGGGGACTGTTAGCATTAGGTCAGAGGTTGGACTCGATGATCTTGAGGTCTCTTCCAACCTAGAAAATTATATGATTCTGTGTGATAAACAAAATGTTAGATTCCTGTCACAGGAATTAGGACTCCATCATGATACGAAGTGCTATATCTCATTCATTTAAACATGTACAAGTTTAAATCTGCTGTCTGCACCAAAGTATTGAAATTAAATATTAACATGCAATTACAAAGAATGGTAAAGTACACCTAACAGTGTTCTACAGAAACCAATTGAGCCTTAGAATGCCTATTTAGTCATGCCCTCCTCATCAAATGAGCTCCTGCATTTTTCGATCCAACTTCTGTGGGCTCAGTTCCAGCAAATTACTTGTTCTGCTTAACTTCCTCCTCAAACCCTTCTTTCTCACCAGAGCTGGTGAAACAGAAAACACGATGCATTTCTCGCACTGTCTTTCAACCAGATCCTATCACCATCTCCTCTTGTCCTCTCTGACACCAGGGTGTTACCTTTTGTCTTCCTGCTCCTTATCTATTTCTTTTGGATTCCCCCCCTCTTATTTTTCCTAATGCTGTTCTCGTATGCTCCTTCTTCTTTGTTTTCCCTTCTCTATTGTAGTATACTATGGGTTCTGTGCATTCCATAATAATACCATATGTATATACATATTTCACAGTGACACACTCTTTTCTTCTTGAATGAATAAATTGCAATAAAATCAAAAGACCATGTATTTGTAAGACAGTCCATTTTTTTCCCTTAACTTTTGCAAACCAGACTATTGGTAAATCTTCCAGTTTTTCTCTGCCTCTGATTTCTTAGTCATTTTTCAAATGGATTAGCTACAGAATAAGTTTTATTTAGCTTCAACTGTGGTGAGTAATCTACCCAGTATAAATGCTTGGCAGGCATATGTTAGTGTTGGAGCTCCAACTATACTGTTAATGCTCAAGGTTAGCTCTTCTGTACTGAACACTGCTAGATTTAATTGTGTTAAACACCAAAAATAGAACATTAGCACACTAAAATACTATGGTATGATCATCAGTTGTTCTTTAAACTTGCACATAATACAGGGATTGTAAATGTTCTTTCGTTCCTCATGTGATTAAAACATGCTTGGGGTCACATAATGGGAGAAAGAATATTCATTCCAAGACCATTTCTCCCCAAATAACAAGTGGGTGGGACATCAGAAGACTATTTGCCTCTCTTGGAAGTGTGTCTGGGAGGTTGGGAAACTAATGCAAAATGAGATGAAATTGCTACCAGTATAGAGCAGAAACACATCTGACCAAAAATAAATAAATAAATAGATAGATAGATAGATAGATAGATAGGTAAAATAAAAGTGACGCGGAATCAGAATTTACTACTTCTTGCTTGGGAGATAATGCAAGTTAGTGCTCCTTATGCACCACTCTATGTGAAGATTTCTGAATAAACAAATAAAGAATTGCTTCATGAGAAAATTTCATCATCTGTTTCCTCTTTTAGAAGCACTGTGAATGAGCAGGAGAAATAAAGATTAAAACAAAAGAAACCTGTTAGAATGATTTCTAAGGACAGACATACCTCATGAAATTCCAGCATGTGAGCACTGCACATGTTTTCAGGTAGCCTGAAAGCCAGGCAACACTAATCTACCCATTAGGCTTTGAATATTGGATCTCACAAGGTTCCTAAAAGGGAAAAATATATTCCTTTGTTGTTTTCAAGATTCAAAGTAAACCACATTGGAAAAACTTGTAAATACACCAAGTCTTGGGATTACACTGGGTTGCCTAAGGAAAGCACAATCTTCAGTAAATACTAAGATTTGGAAAAATGGTGTAAAAATATGTCTTTCTGGAAAAGTCAAGATATGCCCTAACAAGTTACCTTGTTATTGGCGTAACACTTTTTGCTTTATTTAACTTATTTTATTTATTTATTTTAACTTATTTCCTTTATTTTGCTTATTTTTTTAATTATATTTTAACTATGGCTATTTTGAACTCAGAGCAAATTACAAAAGCCCATCTAAAAAGTGAGGTATACACTTGGGTGATGACCTCATGGTAGGTCTTAACCTGCTGCAGTTTGTATGTGAAAATATCTAATAAAATTTTATTATGACTGGTGTAAGAATATTTATATTTTGGTGCAATCTATTGTAAATTCAGTGCAGACTTATCATTCCATGCCACCAGGCAAACTACACAGCAGAATGTTTGTATGTTGGCAATAACACAGCCCCAATCACAACGGTTATGTGATGGCACAAAACTCTAAAATTCTATTACACAATTAAAATTGCACATTTGTATTAGGTAGGATGACTGGAGTTAAACTGGCAAAAAAAGCACTTTGCAGGGCTTACTTTGTTTTCCGTATTATGAACTTACAGATTGTGGGATTTACTAAGAGAATTCTGAGCTGAAGGTTGTGCATTAGACAAAATGTAATACAAAGAACAAAGGTATATACTTTGCCAAGTAGTGTAACAGTCTTGTTACTTGTATAAAATAATCCTGGAATACTTAAAATTCTGGAATACACTAAAAGCTTCATTTACAATAAACAGGAGATAAAGAAGATGGACATCCTCACAGAGTCACAGGGAGGAGAATGTATGTAATCACAGTCAAAGCTAGAAGAGAGCTATGGATGGGTAAATTTCCTTTCCAATAAAAGAACCAGAAAGAGATTTTTTTATTTATATATATATATTTTTTTTGGAAAATAATTGAAAAAGAAGAATGGTCTCCATCAGGGAGAAGAAGAAATCTATGAATTCAAATTAAACACCTTCCCACAAAGAAAAAAGCCTAATTTGGAAAGATCAACTTCAGAAATCAGTTTTGAAAGCACCTTCAAAAGGTGAAGTGCTGTTGAGTAACTCATGCAGTCCTCAGCAAACATGGTAGAGTAAAAAACCAAGCTCAGTTTGAATGACAATACTAACAAGACAGAATTCCACTCAACCTAACTTTTGGTTCCCACAGTTAAAACACAATTCAGAGAAATCATAATCCATCAGAAGACAGGAAAGTAAAAATGCATTTTATATTTTTCTCTATCTTGTAATTTTGATTCAAATTTTAAAGTGGAGATTACAATCCTTTCTTTTGTTTGAATTCTCTATCTTTTTTACCTTAAACACATCTAATGTCCAGAGTGACATCATGTGAAACCAAGAAAGCTTCCAGCCAGAGTGATACCATAGGTCCATGCACCATTTCACTCCACCTGTATTTCTGGGCTAGGGTAGTTTTACACTGGTTGCATCCTCTGATTCAAGTTTGGAGTGCACATACATAAGCCCCCCTTCTTGTTCCAGGAACAAAGGTGGCAACAAGGGAGGAACGCACAGCTGTGAGCAAAAGAGTTTAGCAGCAAATGCTGGATCTTGACGATCTAAGTGTTTGTTTAAAAACAAACAAACAAACAAAAAACTGGAGTGTACTAAATTCCTCCTCTCATGTCAGGCCATACCCCTCAGCAGACATGGTAATTAAATATTTCTCCCCATGGCACCAATAGGAAAAAGCCACAAAATAGCCCTCTGCAAAGGTCATGGTACCACTGCCAGACAGCAGCAGAGTATTCCACAGCAAGCTGCAAGACCTCTTCGTACTACGAAATTAAAAGATCCCGAGTAAAAAAAAAAAAAAAAAAAAAAAAAAAGTTATATAGTGCGGGCTGTAAACAGATTTGCAATTACTTTTTAACTGATTAAGTGATTAAGTCAATTTATCTTGCTAACATGGACCTACTTTGCATGGCACCAAGTAAACAAAAGTAGTTCAGGTAAATCAACATTATTTTTGGAGATAAGTTTTTACATGGGTAATATGAGTTTCCTTTCTTGATACTTCAGGGGCGACCTTATCGCTCTCTATAGGTACCTCATGGGAGGCTGTAGCGAGGTGGGGGTTGGTCTGTTCTCCCATGTGCCTGGTGACAGGACGAGGGGGAATGGGCTTAAGTTGAGCCAGGGGAGTTTTAGGTTAGATGTTAGGAAGAACTTCACTGAAAGGGTTGTGAGGCATTGGAACAGGCTGCCCAGGGAAGTGGTGGAGTCACCATCCCTGGAAGTCTTCAAAAGACGTTTAGATGTAGAGCTTAGGGAAATGGTTTAGTGGGGACTGTTAGCATTAGGTCAGAGGTTGGACTCGATGATCTTGAGGTCTCTTCTAACCTAGAAATTCTGTGATTCTGTGATTCTGTGATTCTGTGATACTTGCTCATTTGTGTGCATAAAATGGCATCTTATTTTATTTTATTTATTTTTGTTTAATTTCTAGTTGTTTTTTTTTTTTTTTTATCAACAGGAAAATCATTCTATTATTAAAAAAAAGAAGTTGCCAGTTTCTGGAGAATGGAAAGATAGCAAATCTTTCGAAACTGTGTATAGAAAACAAGTTTTCCTCTTCTTATTTCTTGGTTTCAATTTTAATGCCAAGTTACATGAGGTGTATAGTATGTGACATCAAGTTCAAGTAAAAGGCACATAGTATTCAAGACTAATGTTTTGTGCCTTCTATCACTTATATAAATAGATTGTTTCCTTTAGAGCAGGTTTAAAATTAATGTAAAAAAAAAAAAAAAAAAAAAGACTGATAAAACAATGTAGAATTTCTACAAAATATACGATAATCAGCAACAAAATCAGAATATTTGGAACAGAAATTAACATTAGTGTGCTATATTATGTAAAACTAAATATTAAAGAAGACAAAATTAGAGATAACATCTTTGTAAGAAAATAACTTTTATGCACTGCTTAGGAAAGAAGGGTTTAAACTAAAATAATAAAAATGACAGCAATAAGAGGAATTTGGAGGCTGAGGTACAAGTAAACTTAGTGAATTTGGAAGAGCTGAAAATGAGATTCTGTACAAGTGCACCAGAGTTTGCAGTACGGGCCTAATGCTGTTCTTAGACTGGCCTCTAACTGAAACGACCAAACACAACTCAGCGTAATTTAGCAACAAGACAAAATCATCCATACTCTATTTTCCATTAACATCACAACTCAGAAGGGACAGAGTGTGCAAAAGCTCCCCCATAAGCTTCCGGGGTTGTTAATGGAAGCGACATTCCTGGCCCTCACCCATCACGCTGACAACAACCTGAGCCAACCTGAGAGACTGCTTGTGTTTCATGCTCCCACTCCTCTTACTGTCTTACCTGTATCTCACAAATTACCCTGCAGCTTACCTCCTCTACAAGCCCAGCTTATTTTTATAATATATTTTCAAATCATGACTACAAATTTAATTTTTCAGTGTTGCCTGTTAACAAGTACAACCTGGTCACTCTGTACAGGAAGATTTGATCAGAAAGTACCTAAGGAAGCAACATAAATTTCTCAGGGTGATAAAAAATGATTATGTAGAAAGGTTCACAATGTGCTCAAAAACTCAGATAACAATAATAATAATAATAATAATAAAGTGCTTACAAATTTACTTAAACATTGCAGATTTCATGCACACTTAAATACTGGAGTCTGAATGTCAAAATTTAAGTTAAAAGGAAAAACACTAATTAGAAATGAATATAATTCCTTGTGAAATAAAACTTTCAAAAATATAAAGTAAAAATATAAATATAAATAAAAATATAAAAATAAAAATCGATCACTTGAAGAGATGTATAAAAAGTTCCTAACTCATTATATACAGAGGCTGAACTATGGAAATAATCAAAGCTGAATAATCAAAGCATGAAACATCTATTTCCATGTAAATAACAAATGAATAGAAAAAGAGAATTGGTAAAAATTATATAAATTATATATATATAAAAATTATATATTAATTATGAACTCCCATGATGGGGAGACTGAGAAGAGAGAAAGAAAGAGAGAAAGAAAGAGAGAAAGAGAGAGAAAGAGAGAGAAAGAGAGAGAAAGAGAGAGAAAGAGAGAGAAAGAGAGAGAAAGAGAGAGAAAGAGAGAGAAAGAGAGAGAAAGAGAGAGAAAGAGAGAGAAAGAGAGAGAAAGAGAGAGAGAAGGAAAGAAGGAAAGAAGGAAAGAAAGAAAACGCTGCAGAAGAAAGTTACAGAGAAAACATCTGCAAATAGTGCTACCGTTGAGAGAAAAGGGAGAAGCAAATGCTCATGTACACCATTACCAAACAGCCTGAAACTTAAACCAACACCACTGGTATGGGATTTTTCTTGCAAGATCAAAAGGAAGCAGCAATGCCATCTGCTGTTTGCTTTGAAAAATTGTTAGAGCAGATGTTCCCATGTGTGGACCCTCCATCCCTTCTACTAAGAAACCACTTGAAAAATAACCATGAAATAACATAGGGAAAACATCTGCATGGAATACAGCAGACCACCAGTAGTGAAGCACAGGAAAGCCAAGAGAGGAGGAGAGAAAGGACTGGAACAATTCAAGCACGTCTAAGACTAGGTCAGAGACAGACACCCCATTGCGTGGCATAACCTCCATATGTATACATATGTATAACCACTCACTGGTTGTCTTTTCCTTTCATTACTCAGCAGGAGGAAGCCAGATTTCTCACCCATTGGACCTATGTCAGGCAAGACACTCTGTATGTGTGTAGTGAAGGCAAACACCACAAAGAATGTGTTAAAGAACCTGTATGGCACAGCAAAGGAAAGACTAAATCTTTCTATATGCTAATATCCCACCTAGTACAATAAGAACATGGTAGTGTATTTATTATTATGAATGGAGAAATTATTTTGCACATTTCTAAAACTTTTTTTATTTCATAACTGTGAAGTTCTTCAACAAGATAAAAAAAAAAAAAAAGAAAAAAAGAGGTAGCTTCTGGCTTGTTTAAAATATGTAACCCCTCACTATGCCTTTCTAGATTAGAGAATTACACTTGATGACTTGATGATACTCTGACAGCTGTAGTTTAACCTCTGTGTGTTCTGGTAAATCATTCAACCACAAATACAGTAAAATCCTAGGCATCAAGATATGGTACCATCCAGTTACTATAGGGGACAGACTGCTTTACTGTACCATAGAAACTTCTTTCTAAGAAGTTCTTAGAAACTTGCACTTCTTTCCAAGTGCACAAAGTGCACTTGGTGTCTTCTCTGTATCTTGGCCATCTTAGAAGGCACATGGATCAGTCCCACAGCACTTTCAGAGGTGTTTGCAAAATGCATTGCCAACAAAGAGACTAACTTAAAAATATATGCTACAACAAAAGACATTCTAGATTGCTGCAAGATTAGATAAGTAGTTTAAGTAGTTTGTGTTGCCTGAATACAAAAAAAAAAAAAAAAAAAAAAAAAAAAAAAAGTTCACAGCAGAACACATTAAAAGGACTGGTGGATTTGCTGTGATTGTACTGAAGAAATCACACACCAGGAAAAAGTTCTGAAAGAAGTTAGACCGTTGGACCTGATGATAAGCATTATTGTAAAAAGAAAAAAACTGCATTCTGATTTTTTATATCAGTGGAGACATCACAGTGAATCATTTATTTCAATTTACCTCACAATCTCACATTTTAATAACTAATAAGAAAGTTAACCCATCTACCACTATACTGCTTAGAGATCTACATACAGGCATGTAATGAGCTAATCAACATTTCAAGTTGCTCTTAAAATTACCCCCCATAATTGGTTTGCAGACAGCAGCCTGCAAGGGGAAGCAAGTGTTTTTTTCTTTCCACAATTGCCATGTTCTTCAAACTTCCTTTGTCCCATCTCAGAATGCATTTACCAATTTATATTTCATTCCTGGACCTGTGGAGGACTAGGATGGACATTACCACTTCTTGAATTACCTCTTTTTTGTAACTTCTGGGAAGGGATAGTACCTTGTTAAGAGTGTTTTTTAGCAGACTCATGATCTATACACTTCAATACTTTGTCCATGGCTAATGTGGAATGATCAAAGAACACATTCAGACTTTCTAATACTGATTGATGAACAGGTGGATTTCAGATTTCAGAGTAACTGAATGTCAGGGTTTGGGTGGAAATACAAGTAGTACAGAGATACTTACCAGAACGTTCCATAAAAGTTTACTCGAGATTTTAAGGGATTATGACTATTTTTTTCAGTGGTTCACTTCTTTATACTTTATGATCATAGAATCACAGAAAGGCTGAGGTTGGCAGGGACCTCTGGAGGCCATCTGGTCCAATACCACCTGCTCAAGCAGGGTCATCTAGAGCTGGCTGCCCAGGACCATGTGCAATCAGGTTTTGAGTATCTCCAAGGAGGGAGACTCCACAGCTTCTCTGGGCAACCTGTATCAGTTACCCTCACGGTAAAAAAATGTTTCCTGACGTTCAGATGGCACCTCTGGTTTTCCAGTTTATGCTCACTGCCTCTTGTCCTGGCACTGGGCACCACTGAAAAGAGCCTGGCTCCGTCCTCTTTTTATCTTCCTTTTGGGATTTGATATACATAGATAAGATCTATCTATAATGCCTTAGATTTTCTTTCTGAATATGTTCTTCAATCAATCTAGGTTAATCATTCTCAGAAGAATTTAACACACTATGTTTTATGCAGATATTCCTAATTTCTCATGCAATTTAAACCATCTATTTAAACCATCTGTTCAGAGTTTCTGTAGGTTCATTCAAGTGGATTCTACAACTTATACATAATGCTCTTTTTTCATCTCTTGAAGATTGAGTAATACCTAACCTTAATTAAGACTGAATAGCAAATGTGAATATGTCAAGATTACCTCTTCTTTAACCACTTCTCTGATAAAAATAATGCTGCTGTCAAGAATTATTATCTGATAATTACTCCCTTAATGATATCCTCCAAGATTCCTATAGGGATGAACCATCTCTAGAACCTCACAAACCTTTGGAGTTGTTGTTGAGTAAAGCATAAGCTTTTACATTTTGTTCCATTTTATCAATATGCTATTTGTTCCCTAATGCTTGTATTTGTCTTATAAATGACTGAGAAATAATACTACATCTCTATAGTCAGATATATATTTCTGTGTAAAAACATCACAGGTAGTTCAGGTCTTAAAGACATTTGAATCTGGATCCACAGAAAAAAATTAAACTCATTTTAAGGTATAGAAAGCATAAATGTGACTTTGAGAAGTCTGGAAATTATTTTGGCCCAGCTTTGTTTCATAGGGCTACCATCTGTAGTTTCTTAAAGACCAGACACAGATATATATGCCAGTCCTTGAAAATGCAATAGGAGGCACTGAAATGTTTACACCCATCTTTCTGTCCAGAGCCAATATGATGAATAAGAAACAAAATATACTGATTTATCACAAAAACTTTTCTTCATTCTGTCTTTGTTATCTTTCCCCCCCATCCCCTCCCTTCTTTTTTTCTTGCTCTTTCTCTCTTTTCTTTCTATTCTCTTTCTCCTTCTCTCTTCTAGTGATACAAAATGAATCAGCATTACAACAGACCTTGATAAATATTTGTGAGAAAGTGATAATTTCTTATATATCCAGAGCCTGGTTGTTTGACAACTCAGAAAACTCCTCTTGAAATCTCAGTTGAAGGTTCGATTATGACCCATAGAGCAGAAATGAGCAGATGGAAAAGAAGCAGAAAGAGACAACAGTTTTCTTAAAAATATTGTAAGGCCAGTATTGATAGATTTCAGAACATGTTCTGTAATCAGTATACAAAAATACCAGCAACAATTTCTGGTAACATCCACTGAGACACCAACATGCTAAAAATACTGCAATTCACCTGTTGTGTAAATGAATGCTTAAGAGTGATTAAAAACTATCCCATCCAATTTTGCCAATCTAATTTTTCTAAAATTAGACGACATTTACAGGTAAAAGCAGATCTTTAAAATAACTGCAAGTATATGAATTCTTAAATGTAGCATTTTTTAGGAAACTATGGGTAAGACAGTAGAACATAAATGTAGTCATTTTTTGTTTGCTGTACTTCCGTCTAGATAATAAATAAGTACAGCATTATTTCTGTGAATGACCACAGCTGTATAATATTTTCTATTGTATTACCATAAACCAATCACTTACACATACTTGTGCATTATATGATCAATTAATTTATATTAAGACCACAACAGGTTCACATATCCAAATCTTCTACTGCAATTAAATATATCATGCCTGATCTAGATTTATATACTACTTCCACTTGAAAGTTTGAAGTTTTCCCATCAGTATCTATTAGACTTGTTTCAGGTGGGAATAAAAGAGCAAAAAGTAATGTTTTGTTCCAGAATATGTCCTTATTGACATAATATGTTGAAAGGACAAAAGTATTTTTCAAGGCATTACAGCTGGAGGCAATTATTGTCCATTATCCTATCAGTGACTGCCTTTATCCTGTAGGGATGGAAAACGTCTCTCTGCAAGGGACTCTAGAAACGGATATGTATGTTATCAGGAGGAGCAGAATAACTGAATTCCAAATGTTTGCTCTCCGTATGACATTCCCTAAATATAGTCAAAAATATTATTATTTCAAACTGCAGAAAGAGAAGGTAATATTTTAATCTTACTGGGCAAACTTCAATATTCTTCATTTCTAAAGTGAGACATTCATATGTCATTTGGCATACCTCTAATGCTTTTGTCACTTTATTCTTACACTCTCCACTTTCAATTTAAAACTTCAAATAGGTGAAGGAATGACAATTCCAGGCTTCTAAAACAGCTATGACTGTTTATGTTACAAATGCAGCGTTTCTTGTTCACAATGGAGCATATTCAATAGAGACAGATAAACAACTACTAAAGTAGTAGTTGTTTACTCCTGATAAGAAGTTTTGTAAAGTTTATTGTTGGCTTCACTTTCAAAGCACCCAATCCAGTAGTTACCAATTTTAATATCAGTCTAAATAGGCAATTTATTATCATGTATACATTTCAGAACACTCTTCCTGTAAGTCTTGCTATATACATATCATAAACCATCTTGTTTCTTGCAGTAACCTGCAGATCTAAGGCATAATGACAGCTTATGTGTTTTAGAAGCTGGAACCATCACTGGAGACAGAGCACAAATTGATTCAGATGTCATCAGATGGACAAACATTACTGATATGTGCAGTAGCGTCTCCCTGTTACCCATTACTGCTATACAGGCTTGATTGAGTCAAGATAGTCAATGGAGACTGGAGACTGACTGGAGTCAATGACAGAGGCCTCAGTTGGGAATCTCAAACTGTGAAGCAGCCATCAATGCTTCAGAAGGAAATGCAAACAGCCAGAATGAATACCAGTGCCATTGCTTAATTGGCTTGCTTGTTCCCGGCTATTGTGCAACACTCTTGTCAGCTTGATAACAATATTAGGAATGTATGTATATAGTCCCTTGAGGGAGTATATACAATCAGGCACAATATCTAATCAGACACAATTTTTCTATTTAGAAGTATTCTATATTTTTAGCATAAAGGCTTTTTCAAAAGAAACCCCCCCAAACTGTTGAAATTAACAAAAATAACGTTAATCTGAAAAAATCTGAAATTATCTTTTCTAATAATTTTAAAATATATTCCGCTATCTCAACTAGGAAATAGATTTTTACCTTCTTTGAAAATATAGAAAAAAAAAAAGTTAATTGCAGATGAAAAATTCTCAAATTGTTTTAAATCAGAATTCTTACTCTTCTGCATTACTTTTATCTTCACTAATTTGTAATTCCAAGAAAGGAAAAGCAGCGCTTTTATCTGTACTAGTTTAGCTCTTTATACCAGCCAAACTTGTATCTACAAAAAGAAAATATGTGAGATTGCTCACCAACTGTTCTTATATCTCAGATCCAGCTGCAGGTTTCTATGCAATATTTTACCAGGAAATTCATCATACACTGGGCACTAAAATGCAATATCATAAATTCTGTTCAAATTAAATTGGCCACGTATTGTCTATTTTGTTCCTTATCCTTGAAGGCTGCCAAAGGAGGTAGACTGGAACATGCCCAGAACCTTAAATTCATGAGAATTTATGTTTGTGAAACAGCATGCTTCTTGGGCCTATAGGCAAGTGAGAGACAATGAAGCAGAATAAGAAGCCAGCGCGCTGTGAGCAGATGATGAATGTGTCTAGCTTTGTAAAGAGTCCCATCTGGTTTTATAACTCCCTGCTTCTCCAAGTTTGGTAACTGAATAGCATATATTCTTCTTAAGAATTTTGATTGCAAAAAAATGATTTGATGTACAAACCTTGTAATTCTTAAAAATATGCTTAATACAGAACTTGCTGGCTTAGGAGCTGACTCAGAGATTTTAATGATAAGATAAGTATGCTGAAGTTCAGTAAGTAAGATGCTATCTTCTCCTGACCTTTTTCCAAAATAAAGACTGTCCTGGAAATAACTAGATGTTATTAGCTTTTCCATTTTTTCCCTATCACTGTCCTACCTCTGTAGATGTATTGCAGCTGCTGCTGGTACTGATAAGAAGCTTAGCAAAACAAAGGTAGAAATGAAGACTTGAAAGAATGAATCAGATGCCACTGGGGAATATTGATGTAGAAGTTAGGAAAAAAAAATATCTAAAAAAATGCTAAATGATGTAGCAAAGATAATTATCTCTAAATGATTGTCTGCAAGACTATCATCAAATTCACAGAGGCTTTATTTCCTAATTTTTTGAGAAAATGATGGAATGATATATTTTATTATTTTACAGACTGAGAGAATTAAGATTTAAAAAAGACTGCATTTTTTGTTTCCACAAAGAGGCTTTGCTCTTTCTAAGGTAACTGGCTTGCTCATAGATGTACTTTTATAACACCATGATATATAGGGTAGCAGCAGAAGACAAAACATCTTGCTAGTAGAAGACAGGAAATAGGAAAAAAAATCTTTTAATAACCTCATAATAGGAAAGATAATATTGTCTACAAACAATAGCTGAATTCGCTTCTATATTCTTTCTTTTATTATCTTAGTACCTCCTTTTGTAAAGTAGCACAGTCTCAGGTATGGTCTCACCTTAAACTGTCAGACAAAGGAGACTGTCAGGAAAATAAACAAACAAAACAAAACAAAACAAAAAACAAAACAAAACAAAACAAAACAACAAAAAAAAAAAAACAATGATTTTGAAATGGAATGCATTCTCAGAAAATGTGTTTTGCTTTCCATTTCTCAGGAAAGGTGACAATAACTTCCATCTAATGTGCAATTTCTGTGCCAGAATATGAAGCAATAACATCTACAAAGAAAATTCCTGCTGAAACAAAGTAACTAAAAAATTCCTTAGAGCATGAAAAAAATATTCGCTTGTCCAAAAATTTCTGTGATAGCTTTATTTACATGTGCCCAAAAATACTATCAATAAAATATTTGGAACGCTATTAGAGTTTAGCTTTCAACTCTAGTCTTTCCAAGAACAGTCATAACTATAACTGGGTCTTCGATATATCCACAATGTTGGAAGTCAGGTGAAGGATTCACTTTGAAAAAAGTGCTACAGAAGTATAGTTTCAAAGTAGATTGCAATGAATTTGTAGTAAGGAATTTGTTTGGGGAGTCTTTCCACATAAACAATCGCATGCCTGTTAAGCACATTGACAGGATGAGTCTGCAGCCAGTATCATCAAATTTAAGATTGCTGTGAACAAGCCCAGCCGGCATAAAGATTTCAGCTTCCTTTCAGAGTGTTTGCACAGATTTCTTCACTGACATTGTAGATTTCTGCAGCAGTGCTGGAAAACCAGTGTTGAGGAAGAACTCTGAAACAAGGCTTACAATTGTATGTTGCTCTTTAATAATAAGAGCAGCTAAATTAACAAGTAAATAATGAAGTGAGGAGAAGACCTCTAGCTATGCCTACAGTACAGCCTACACTACAGTAGTACACTACAACTTACAGGTCATTTTTGAGATAATGAATAAGGAAACTAATCAAAAGCAACTTAACTGAACCCTGCAAAAAAAAAAAAAAAAAAAAAAAAGCAACCCTTAACTGAACCACACTGCAAAATAATGAGAATCCCCCAACTTTTCTATGTATTCATGGGGAATACTGGATGGGTGCAACTGTCCCACATACCCTTGCAACATCCCTAACTTGGCCTTCCAGCATTTCACTCCATCTCACGTCTGGTCCACAAACAGTCTCCTGAGTCACCAAAGCATTGTGTGTTAGGTGTTTTGCACTGATCTTGCTGCACTTTGCAGAACACTAAAGTTTATAAAATGGATACAGCCAAGACAAAGCCAAGTTCACATCTACCACATCCTGACTTTTGTCACCTGAGACTAGACTTCCACTACAATTCCACATTTTGGTGGAATACTGAACTGCAATGCTACTGATCTACAGGATCCACAGGATAGTCTTTTCCCAAAAACTGATAGTTATCAATCTCTAGTGTCTTTTGCATTTTGGAAATTAGCAGCTTGCTTATCTGCAAAAGTGGTGTGATTTACAATATGGATCACTTAATGACTGCTAGTTATTCACAACCAAACTGAAACACAGCAACGTGCTTCTACAGCTGTCTTGTTTACAGATTTTTGTCTTTGCACAGAATCATGCAACAGTCAAAACAGAAGGAATTCTGAATTACTATCCATTTTACAGTACAGATATACAATGCATTAAATGATTTTAAACACCATTAACATTTTGCTACTGTGTCCTGCATCCTCCTGCTACATAAGCAGAAATTAGTCATTCTAAAACTTTGATCCTTAACCCTACACCAGTGCACAAATCACACTGTTTATCCACTACCGTTCTTTCTGTAGGACTCCTTATGTTTTTTTCTTACTCTTGCCTAATATAGAACTATGACGGTGAGGAAGAAAAAGCAGTTCAGATTCTACACGACACTGAAACATATGCAAACTTTCCTGTTTCCTGTACTTTACAAGAAAATTTTATGCTGTATTGTGTGGAGGCAAGGAAACAGAATTCAAGAAATGATGCTGTGTGTAACCTGAAAAGATGACGAAAAGTTGCCCAGGAAACGGATTACCTTCTTGACCTACATAAACAGTCTAGTTAAGTATTAGACTCACAGGGATGATAGCTAAAAACACAGAGAAAGTGTTAGGCAGCACGAGCAAGCATACTGTAACAGCCAGCCCCAGCTTCCCCACAGGGGTGTGAACTCAACAGAACAAAAAGTGCTGGAGGCAGAGGTGGAACAAAGACAGAAACACCTAGGACAGTGCATAATACTCTGTAGAGATAGGTAAGAACAGATGGATAAGGATTGACTGCTTTTTTGCTTCATAAACTCTACTAAAATTAAGATTAGTACCAATAGGGTTTGTGAACTAAATTTATAGGTTGATTGGATGATTTTTTATGACAACTAAAATGATCATAATTTTCATTATTTGCATTGCCTTTTTAGCATATGAGACCCTTTCATTTGTTAGGTTAACCTTTATTTTAGTTAAAAAAAATATTTATTTTCAAATACATTTATAATTTAATTCATTATACAATGCAAATATTTATATTTTATTTATTTATATTATATATATATTTTTTTTATTTAAAAAAATGCAAATAACCTTTTCTTTTAAACAAAAAAGTTAGTGAGCATTAATCTTTCTGGAGAAGCCATTTAATCAAGTAGGATATATCCTTATATACTTACAGTGTTTCAACAAGTGGGACAGCTTCATCAGGATTCTTCAAACAATAAATGAATGGATTATTAGAAAACATCTTGAGATAATGAAAAAGTATTTTCTTTTGCTCATGGAAAATGGAGATTTGCCCTAGGTTATATAGGAAGATTTTGAGAACACTGGGAACTGAAGACAGATTTCCTGAGTCATTTTGTTAAGCCCCGGTTGTGTCAAATACATGCTTCTCTCAGATGAAGCTTTCTAATGCTTCTGTGGTGGCTCTCAGTGGCACCTTGGTTGCTAGATGCTCAGCAGCTATGTTAAGCCAAGTTAATCAAAATCAAAGCACATAGTGCTTTGATTTATTCTTGGGCAGTGTACATTAAGACTATTATTTTAATAAGAACTATTCTGCACTATGTGAGCCCAATCTACATTATTTAGTTTGAAAAGAAAGAAGCTATAACTGAGATCTCATATTTCAGTAGCAAATATACCAAAGTAAAAACTGCTAGCTACTTTCTTTTTTGGACGAATGAGTTCCCACAAAAAGGATGAATGGGAAAGGAAACAAAACACACAAGGTCTTCTGCTTAGTGCTCTGTTTTCATGGAGGCGCATGGAAACGGAAATTCTCTACCACTGTCATTAAGCAGTTAGGCTGTAGCGCTATGCTGAGATAACGGAGAGAAAACAAATTCATAGCCAGAGTCCTCATTACTATGTAAGGAACTTTTCCCACACTCTTCTGACATCTTTATGTGAGAAAATGCCATTGAGAAATACTTCATCAGGCTCCCCAGCATGAGGTATGATCCCCATATTTCAGATAGCTTTCCTGGTCAACAGTGGTAACTGGGAGGCAGTTCTTCAGCAGAGATCTTTGTGCTGCTGCCCTCTGCTCCTCCATATGCTGCACGGGCATGTACCTGACTAATAAGAGGATCACAACTCATACTGCAGGACAGCATTTCCATTCTGCAGCTCATGACCTTTGCTCTTCCAGTTAACGCTGCCTTGATCATTCTTTTGGCCTCTTTTTCTTAGGGCAACACAGTGGCATGAAAGAATCCATCCCTTACACTCAACACGTCCCTGACTACATATGTTAAGTGACTGTCAAATTTCTCTTTCAAGAGTCAAATGAGAAAGTAAATGCTTTTCAAATATTGTATTTGCACACAGTATTCTACAAATTCTTATGATGTACCTGTCCTTAACAAGATAAACATATTCTTCTGTATTTGTCTCACAACTGAAATCCTCAAATATCCTATGCCTCCTTATACATCCTTAAGCACTAGTCAGCCTTGCTGACATGTCTCTAATCGAGAGGAAAAGCAACAGTAAAGAAGATGCACTTTTCAGCTTTTTGTGTCACAAGTGCCAGTTAGCCCAACACAAATCAAATGATTTATTTATTTATTTATTTGCTGTGGGGTCAGATAAAAGCATCATAAAAAGGAGGACCAGAACAGCAAAGGAATACAAAGAAACACCATTATCAGAGAACCTCAGCTAGCCTAAGGTGGCAAATCAGCACCTGCTAAACATTCTAACCAGAATAAAATTTGGCAAGAAATCCTTCAGGTGTGCTGTCCAACTGAGCTGGTCTCTAATACACCATATACGAATGGTAAACTACTCAGTCAGAGCCACAGAGTCTAATGGAAATAGTCGTCATCACCATAAACAACTTGATAACAAATTTCAAGACTGCACAAAATTCTTGCAGTTTGGCACTAGAGATAGCCGAACCAGAATTTTCATTATGTTGGAAACTTGATACTTCTGAGAGGGGAGAGAAAATTCAAAATCATAAGACAAACATTTAACAGTTTCAACAGAATAAGATTTCAAGAGAGAAAAATATCAACGTCAGTAAGCCATTGTTGCTTTTTATAATGCCAAATTTTCCTTCTGGCAATACTGAGATATTCAGGTTTCCAAGATGAAAAAAATATGTATAATTTCCTAGCATGCCAGCTTTATTATTTTTAAAAACTTTAAACATATTAAAAATCAAAGAACTGTATAAGCTGAAAAAATATGCCAGTGATATATGTATTCAATATGATATATATATATTCAATATTCAAGTGACATATATTCAATATACACATTGTAATAAACAGTTCTGGACAAAATCATTGAAATAAAATATTCTACCACATCAAAACCATAAGCTTTTGAAATGTAATGAATTCGAAAAACTGTTGCATTCTTATTTCTGTTTTTACTTTTGAGAAGTTATCAAAAAGACTTGCTTCCACAAAACTTTTTCACTACATTAAAACTGCATTTAAATTTTTTTATAGAGAAAGCAGTTCCATTAAAAATATTTTAACCGGTTTTAGTCAGTTTGGAAACAGAGGAGCACATGTAATCTGCTGGAATGTGTTACAGAGCCTGCAGAGGGCTTGAATGATTAGTCTCTCTGGCTAGGGATCCTTGAATCTTCATTTCATGCTTAAAGTTTTGGAATTTTGTTTCTCCTTCTTGTTTACCAACAGGATGATTGGAGCGCCATCCATCATGTGCATCTCAGACCCAGGAGGCTAAGTACAACTGGGAGTTACGTATTAAAAGCACACAGTTGACAAACCACAGGAAGAAAAAGCATGCAAAGGCTGAGATAAAAGGTCTGCCAAATAGAGACGAAGGTACAACCAAACCATTCCAGACCTATCTTGCTGCTTTCTCTGTCTAAATCTAATTGATAGGCATAAAGCTAGCAGTCACATACTCCCCCTTCTTTCTGTAAATACTGAGATACAGAAGAGACGCCAGTTTAATTAAATCATTGTATTTAAAAAAAAAAAAAAAAAAAAAAAAGTAACATTTACCTCTCCTTCTGCAGCTTGTATGTGGAATAAATTATGTATCTTCAAGTTTAAACTTTGCCTGTTCTTTTAATATACTTGTCCAAAGATACTGCTGAATAGTATAGTTGGTCTTGGTCTCAACACTATTTTGTCTGTCCAGCATCCAAAACTCCTGTGCCAATCTGGCAGAGTTCTGACATTTGATATGGTGATGCTTACCTTCCTTGATTTCAGAGAAATTTATTTCACAAGCAGTGGACTACACTACTGCAAGATGGCCCTAAGACATCAGCAAAACAGACCTCATATATTATTATTCTTATGCATGTCTATTATTATTCATACTTGTTTATTTTTTTAATTTAGCCCTATAGCTTAATGTTTACTTGACCCTAAATTGCAGAATTGAGCAAATTGCAGAATATATGCCTATACATTAACATTTGGCTAGGCGTATTTTTCTAAATAAGACATTGTTCTATTCTCACGATTCACATAAAAGATCTCATGCTATTGTGGACATTTACAGAGTTATCCAGGAAAATACCTAACTATACAAAAATGTCTGCTTTAATTTATTGATTCATTTTGGACCATCATGGGAAACTTAGGGCCTAAAAATATCTTACCCATAGGCTTTATGTTCACATTTCACATGTACTGAGAATGACTGACTGTATTAGAGGCCCTTGGTACCTGTTGTTGAAGTTTCTGTTCTCGGTATTTTTCTTGGATTGGACTTGCAGCCAACTGGTTGTAATTGACCCTCTACTGGGACAAGTTAGGATAAGAACATATGCCTTTCCTTATGAAAGGGAGAGAGAAAAAGAGAAGGAGAAAGGCAGAGAGAAAGAGAAATATCACCAGTATTTATTTTAAGTTGCCTTCATTTCCAACTTTTCTGGCAGATTGTCAAGCTTCTGTCATAATGCAGAACTCCATTTAAAAGCAGCTTCTGGAAAAAAAGACTACACAAGGAACTGTAAATATAAAATATAAGAATGGAGCAGTAGAGTTATTTCTGCTTTGTAGGGTAGACAGTACACCTGATACTGCCATAAGGTTTCTGCATATGAAATGCCAGGCTGGCATTTCTCTTTAGGGCAGTCATTAGTCAATTTGTCATACATCATGCAAACGTAAATTACTAAATTCTAACTGTGAATGTACAAACCTCCAATGGTTCTTTACCTCAGGCCAACTATTTCTAGGCTAAACAAACTTGACACCAGTCTTCAGCAGCAATAGTAACAATTCCACAAGGATCTCAAGGGAATTAGTGGCTGTACCATGTGAAAATATGCAAATTCTATCTAATTTTTAGTGCATGAAAAGGGAACTTTATTTTTGCTGAAATTTTGCATGTAGAAAAGTGTATTAAAATACAAAGTTACTGTCTACTTACATATTGCTTTCTGCAACATGCTATATGTTTAACCTTTGGTGTACATAATGGAAACTGCCATCATCTGATGAGCTCACACTCATGTTAAATTTGTTCTCGTTTTTGGCATATAAAGCAAACCTCCCTCTAAAATCAGCAGTCTATATCTAATGGAACTCAGCATCTGCTTTGTTCCTTTCCTAGTGTCTACATAAAAGATTGCAGGTATAAACTTACTCAAAAGCTTTTTTTTTTTTTCTTTATACGTGTATGAAAGCTTATGATTTTGATACATACATCTCTTCTTACTAACGGAGTACATAGCATCCTTGATGGTAAAGTACATGAACACTTCAGACATTCAGACCCAAATTAAATACTAAGTTGCAAAACACTGATGAAATCTGGCCTCTCCTCAAAGACAGATGAGATTCCTTCGTTTTGTCATTGAAATGCTCCAACCTCTACCATAAAATACCACAATGGGGAACAGACTGCACAGCCAAAGGCTCCAGTGGCATCTTTAATAAACACAAACATTTGTTATTAAGCACTGCTCCCAAAAGACAATTCCTCAAGTAGCTCAGCATCTCCTAATGCTGCATTAGGATACTAATTCAAGGTTTAACAGATTGTTTAACCTCTCCCAGTGCTGACCACATCTCCCAGAGCCAAAACGTCTCTTCTGAGTATTCATTCCTAAAACCAGATTTGTTCACAACATACACGTGTCCTCATACGTGGGTACTAAACCAGCATGGTCCTGCTTAGCTTAGAAAATGTCTGTTGTAGTTGAAGATAAGCTATCAAAGACAGTGGTAATGTCCTATACAATGGGCTTATGAATAAAGAACATTCATTTTTAGCCTAACAAAATAGCTAGTTAGATGAAGAGGGCTGTTCGGCTGTTCTTTCTAAGGTGGCAAATGGCTGTTCAGCTGTCATTTGTCCAGACAGGCAAACCATGGAAAAAAAAAAAAAAAAAGCCTTTCCCACAAGAGAAAAGCATTGTATTAAATGTGCTTCTTACCCTCCCGCATACTCTTCAATTCATGCATCTTAGTCTTTACACTCCTTCGTGTCCCCAGCTGGATTCCTGGGCCCATAGGAGTTGTAATGGACTTGTACGTTCAGTAATTGCTTCATGTGACTTCATCATAGGAGGCAGTGCAGCCCTGGGGGGAGGTAATAGTAGAAGGAAACAGAGCATCTGTTCAGCTTTATTTTAACACAGCAGCCAGCCATGGAAGAACCTTCTTTCCTGATTGTTGGTATGAAGGTAAGGGTGGCATTAATATCGACAGCATGCCTGTAAGCTGGACTGCCACACATGGCAATGGGTATGGCTGGGTTCTCTGAAACCACCCAGGAGAAAACGGGCCTCAGCCATCTCGCAGTGCCGGTTTAGGTATTTACCCATCCACTGCGGAGAGGGAATGAACTCTTGGCAAAAACAAGCAAGGAGTCCTGCAGAGAAATTGCTGTATTCTGTATAGTGCATAGGCACTTTCCACAAGAAAATATATATCCTCACGCTTCACATTTTATGCTGTTGGCAGTTTAGGATGATCTGAAAAATGTTAAACCACGCAGAATAAGAACAGTTTTCTATCTTTCTGTCTCTTTTTTAAAAGCAGAATCATAACCTCTTTCATGGATTTAACATCATAATTTGTTGCAGCCAAGAGGTTTGTAAGAGCTATGTTATCAAAACTGGAATCATCAAGAAATTGTATCAGAAGACACTGTTTAAGTAAAAGTCTAATTACTGCAATCATTTTTTTTTCATTTTCTTTACTTCTTTTTGTTTCCTTTGCATAGATCCACTTAATCCCATCTCTTAGTGTGGGCAAGAGCTGACAGTTGCATGACAAGGAATGTTTCCCTTTGTAAAAGCCTACTTCCTCTCTGTGTAGTTTTAGCCTAATTGAAATGTTTCCTATTAAGCTCAATCAAGGCAGCAATTATCTAATTACTCACTTATGCTTTTCCAGTCAGAAATTGTGCAACCAAGCATATTAGAGGGCTGCATACATATTTATTATTGTTTTTATATGTCCCTGTTTAGGTTTAAGCAGCAATCAAACATTTTTACAGTTCTTTTGTACAGCCCCTAACTCAGCTTGCTACTATTTTTTCCTACAAAGATTTGCTCATGTCACAAAACCTCCTCTGTGCCTTCTACAAGTTCTGCAGTAGGTAGACAGCAATTTCAGAATCAAGTTACTCCTACATAATATGTTAAAGAGAAAAGTCGGCTGCAAACAAGCCCATTTCATATGAATTGGCCTCGCATGAATAAGTTTGCTAGACTGAACCGATTCAAGGGAACTTTTAGGCCTTCTAAATGCACAACATTTATGATGTAACTTTTTTTTAATGGGCTCAACTGAAGAGGAATTTTACAAGACCTCCATAAAAACACATTTTCTGAATGTCTAGACTTATTCTTTAGCAAGATCCCTGAAATAAAGAGTATCAACACTGCAGGTGATCTGTACTCTGTATGCCAGTAAATTCATTGTATATGTAATTGAAAAAAACATGAGATCACCACTGACAGATTTTTACTAAAGCGTAACACAAATTACATTACATATATTTACATCATGGCAGTGCTAGGTAGCTACCTGATTCTTGCACAGGCAGCTAGCATGCAATTATTTCTATGGATAAATTATTTAAAAATAATTAGGAAACCTTTGAATGTAAGATACTTTGTTTCAGAATGCTTTATTGCTTTTAATTTGAAGACAAGCACAAAACCGTATATCTTTACATAATCTGCATCCTGCGCAATGCTTTGTGGTTGGAATTAATTTTACTGATGTAAATTATCTTTTCAAAACTGACTAGTGACTTTGGATACCATAACTCCTAGGCTCATAACCTAATAAATACAATGCACAGTAACAGCTAGTTTTTCAGAATGGTACTGAGCAATCCTCAGTTGAACCTAAAGCCCATCCCAGTATGCCAGTTTAAGAACACAAAAGAGAAAAAGATTGTCAGCAATGAGTCTAGGTGCCTATTTTAGCGGGCACTTGAATCACACAGTTTGGATAACAGACACTTTAAGCTCCATTTGAATTCTAGAAAGTTTTTCCCAGGTCCAAAGTAATCTAGTTTTCTATTTGAGCCTTTTAGACAGGTCCTTTGAACATGTATATGGCCTATAAAACCACAACAGTCCTACAGTAGCCTGATGCTGTTGTTGCTCACCTCATATTGGTTTTCATACAGTAGCCTCATTTCTGATCTAGATGTAGCAGAATAGATATATATAATAGATATATCTAGATATATAGAAATAACACATTAACATCTTTGACCCTTCACAAATTGCCTCCTGCAATGTATGATGAAGAAAAGTGAGGAAACCTTTTTTGATTTCATGTGATCCATAAGCAGAAGGTGGAGTCTCAGCAGCATACGAAGCCAGGGACTAAGACACACCGGTTAAACACCTGGTATTTCCCCCCAGCAGTATACAAGCAGGTAGGAGGCCCACCTCACACTCTTGCGACAGTTCCTGTCTGGGGAGCCCCTGTTCTCAAGTGGAGGGGGACAGCAGTGATCTCTGTGACGTGCCATCCTCAGCCTTCCCACAGGGATTTTGTCTGTGTCTGCAAAACATCAGGCACTTAAAGCTGACTGTCAGGCACATTCACCCCTTCCTGCTGCCCAGAAGCCAGGATCGAGCCATCACAGAAAGGCAGAAAAAAAATAATTCTTTAAAGTGACATTATCAGCAAAGACTGCTTAAAAACTATGGGTAATAGCTTCAAAAATGAGAAGACAGAAAGTACCATAAATGAACGCTAGACAAAGACCTCCTATTAAAATATATCAGTTGAGCAGCAGGCAGTAATGTTACAGAGCACAATGCTAGAATTACAATCATGTTGTCCCCTGTGCATGACACATGCTACATATACATAGGTTTGAAGCACACCCATGCAGTCTGGAAACACTTAGCAGTGATGGCCTGCACTTGCACATAGGAAACCTATCTTAAATTTCTAGACTCAGAACATCTGGGGCAAAAGTAGAACTAAATGACATTCACCACACGGCTGCTCTTTACTGACTTGCAAACTACAAAACCTTGTCATACTGCTATGCACATATTCCCATTTTCTATTTTTTAAAGTGAGAATGTTCATTCTTAATAGAAAGGATTATTTTACAGATTTAGAATGTAAATGGATACTTACGCTGTATTTCATAAATTTATGAAATGCACTGCTTTTCCCACCACCTGACTCTGATGTTGTTCCATATACATTATTAACAAAAATACAGCTGCCTGGACTTTCTGGAAGATATATGTACGTAGCACACACTCACTCTCCATATACATGGAGGTAATATCCATGTGAAAAACTGGAGAGGTATGTGATACCCATGACTGCATCACCTGCCCATTAATCCAACTCCCTGGGAGTTAGTCTAACATTCCAAACTCCTGACCAGCTTCAAACAGCTGCTAAAAAAAAAAAAAAAAAAAAAAAAAAAAAAAAAAAAAAAAGACCCAAGCTACTGACTATGACAATGAGACAGCAAAACGTCTCTCCTGGTAGACATTCTTCTACCTGTTAAAGCACCAAAATCCAGTCCTTTCCCCGGTGAATTTTAACACTATGGTGGCATTGACTGAAAAGATTTATTACAATAACTGCAGCTACAATGAGCAATTCCAAATTATAAAAAGCATTGAAAGACTCAGATTCCCAATATCCCAATGCAATGATTGCTACATCCTTAAGAATGAGCACAAAGAATCACTTTGGCTCCACAGAGGAAAATTTAATTCAAACTCAGAGAAAAAAATAAATAAAAAATAAAATAACCAAACCACTATGATTACAATACAAAAGAAAAACTAAATCAGCGAAAAATACTGTAAATTATACCACGCATATAATCCACATAGTCCTTAAAGTAATAAGATCTTTTTAGATCTTAAAGTAATCTTATCTTAAAGTAATAAAGATCTTTTTGATCTTTAGCTTTAGTAAGGCTTGTCAGTGAAAGCAACCTTTCTGTTGTCACCAATTTGTCACAGAGCAGGATCAGATCCACTGTTTCTACCTGAGGCTGAACAATGACATGCAAATGCTTGGGCTCACAGAATACTCTCTTGCATCATTTGTAGTCTGAAGTGTAAGTAAAAGTAATTAGGTCTATATGTGGACACCTTAGGTACACCTCAGCTTTAAACAATTCTGATCCATATGTTATGTTCTCAATAAGAAATTCTGTCATCTTTTAGTGGTGTTTTCTGTCACTCATCATTGCAGTAATATCAAGTCCTGCCAACAACTCATTTGTTGAACATAATGACCTCTGAATTCAAGTGTGTAACTGTTAGGATGGTACATGCTACATCAGAGGAGACATCTACCTAGCACTGGTACTAGAGATTATTTTCTTATTTGTTTATTCTTCTGTCAAAACAATTTAAAACTCAATCTACATTTCTGAAGTAAGTTACTAACCCAAAGAGCCCTGGCTCTTGATTTGATCCCAATACAGCTGCCACAATGCAAATAACATTTTTTTTTTTTTCACAGCTACAGTTGTCAAGCACTGGAACAAGATTTGCAGAGAGGTTCTGGAATCTCCATCCTCAGAAATGTGACAACTTGACTGGACATAACCTGACCAATCCCATCTAACTTTGCCTCACTATGAGCTGGACCAAAAGACCTCCAGAGGTCCCTCAGAACCTACACTGTCAAATTATTTTAGTAATAATTTTGGTACCAATAATATTAACAACACACTGAGTCTACCAGACAAAAAGCTCCATATGAATATATACACTAAATAAGGTAATACATCTGAGCATTTCTTATGAATATGTACATTAAGTAATGTAAAACCCCCAAATTTCATTTATCTCCCTGTTTAGTTTTCCTTTGTCCTATAAAAAAAGGATCTACCATGGACATGAAACAGACACTATAACTGGAAATTCATTCCATCTAATTATACTATTTAAACGATACATTTGAATGAGGATAAATTATTAATGAAACTTACAAAGTTGAATTCAAATGTAAAGATTATTTGGATATGTGTGATAATTCTGACTCCCTTTCAAAAGATAAAGCTTGAAAAATGGAAAAGATTCAAAAATTGTCTGGATTAAACTAGTTAAAAAGATTTAGGGGAATATAATCAATACAAATAGAAATACAGTACAACTAAAAGCACATTACTGCTCTGTATTCTATTATGATTATCATGACATCATTGTTAAGTAATTAGTAAACTAGTTGATTAGGAATTCTGTTTCTATAACACGTGTTAATACTCACAGAATTTTGCTAGCTAATACCAATAGCTGAAGAAATGCAAAATATTAAAAATAGTATTTATCCTTAAAAAGTTCTTCACACTCCATAGAAGAGTTGCAATGGAAATAAAACAAAAAGGTTTATTAAAAATAGTTATTGATTTGTAACTTTTCCTGAGACCAATAAAATCTAAAGGGAGAAATGTTAAGAGTGGAGAGGGAGAGAACTAGGAGAATTAAAATCCTTAAAATCTTTAAATCATTGTAAAGTCAATAGGGCCAGAGGGAATTGAGAACATTACAAAACTGCACATGTGAAAAAGGAAAAAAAAAAAAAAAAAAAAAAAAAGAATGGATAAAACATATGTAATATGTGAACATTTTTATATTAAAAAGAACAGTGCTTCAACTATTATTGCTCTGCCTGATTAGCAAACTGCTTGCTATAAGAATACTTAAGGCTGGAAAGCATGATCTGTACAATTTACCACACTGATTCTCAAGAAAAACATGATGTCAGGATCCTGATGGTAGGTGGTCTTTGAAGGCAATATGTTGATTTCACATAACACAGATTCAATTTAAACTGTATGTGGAAATAGACAATGCACATCCAAAGCACAAACCACAATATATTACCTTCATACACAGATATGCAACAGCGCAAATTCCACCAAATTAAAGGTTAAACTGCTCCCAGAGGAAGAGTTGTCTAGCCAGCCCCACAGCAATGTAATCACGTTACAGTCCCCAAAGGAAGTTAGAAGCCATCAGGACAATTGCCTTTGGAATCTACCGTAAAGGCAGACGCTGCTGCCAGTAGCTGGCTTTCCACAAGCCAGGCTTTTTTCTTAAAAACAGTTCTAATTCTGCAGCAAGCACCACAGCCGAAATATGGCAATGGAGTAGGAAATGGTCTATCTACCTTATTCATATGCACCTGGTTCCTAGGAGCTTGCAAATAAATATTTGCCAGGTGTAGTTTTTCTTTTGTCATTTTATGGAGGATACTGGCCCACTATTCTATCACTTATGAGAATTTATTTCTGATTTTTATTTCTTTGTCAACTTCTTTTAATGTAGCCTGGTTTTGAATTTTGCATTAAACAATCACTAGATAAAGCAAGAAATGAGCTGGCTGCCCCTCTGCCATTAATTTAACAGTTCTGGCTCTGCTTTTGGCCTTCTTGCACTCAAGAATTCAGCACAATGCCCAGTGCAAGCAGCAAGGGTGAAGGAGGAACCTCTCCTGGTACTACTCATCTCTGGAGGCAGCAAGAGGGGACTTGTCCAGCACATGGGAAGGCTCTTCAGGCCTGAGGGAATTTAAACCACATCTATTCTTTCTGTGCTTGTCAATAGCAATTACACAACAAAGAGCACAGCTGTATCCTGCTCTCAGGAGAGAAATTCTCATTTTGGTTACCAGCTGGATGAAATACTCACTGTGCACTCTAAAACGAGCATCTCAGCTGAAAAAGGGATCAAGAATCCAGATACAAGTAACATGCTGTTTGTTTTGTATTACATCTCCTTTCAGGTGTGCCCATTTTTCCCCAGTGATTGCCCAGTTGCTTCTCTCTCACACTCCACTCTCTAGTGATACACTCACACCTATTTTATTTTTTTTTAAGTATTGGGATCCTTAAATTGTGATCCGGTAAGTGTTCTGGCCATCCCCCTGCTAGGAAAATGCTGAGATGCTGTCTTTCTGTCAGCCCCTGACTTGACGTTGTAGTCATGCAGAGTTGCTAGTGCCTGGCTCCAGCTGCAGTTCACGAGAACGTGTGCAATTACAGGCTTTGCTAGAGGCTATGCCTCAGAAGAAGGAGGGAAATAGTATTTTGTGGTAACAGCACCATATAAAAAAAAAAAGCATAAACAGTACATGGCCACTTTATTCACTTTCTATTCCTGAGGTAAATACACACAATAGTTCAATTTCTGGCAGTCAAATAATTAAAGAGTACTTCCCATTTAGCCAGGACAAGCTCCCTCCAAAGACCTAGAAACTCACTTCAAAAGAAACTGTCATAGAACATTTCTTCTGGTGGCTTTTCATAAGGCTTGGCGTAGCATTCTTCTCTTCTGTCCAATTGTTTCTCAGCTAAAAGCACATCCTTTCCTCAACTGCCAGATCATTCATTTAGTTAAGGGAGACACAGCCAACATGTCACACTTTCCAACTTGCTTACAACTCTGTCTTATAACACCTTCCCCTCTCACATGAGGAATCATTACTGGGTTTCAGTATAAAGTCATATTTTCTTTAGATTTAGCGTCAGCATGAATATCTGTCTGTTAATACAATAATTGCCAAAGCATATGAAAAAGGGATAACTGAAAAAGTAAATATATGTATGAAGTAACTGATGATATAAAGAAGCCTAATGATTAATTCCCTGTGCAAGCACTAAGTACAACATATCCTCAGTGTTATATACTCTTGTATACATACTCTTTACACACATTTGCTAAAAAATGTTATTTATAATAGTCTTTCATAGAGGTGCTACAGATGGGCCCAATAACACCAGATGCTAAGAACTCTCAATTCCAATTAATTTTAATGAGAGCTGAAAGCATTCAGGATGTCCACCCCTGTTGCTAGTTAAGTAGTGACCTTGCAGTCACACTGGAATTTCTAAATCCTAGTAAAATTATGCAACAAGACATACATAATGCCAAATTGAAGTAAGTAGGCTCACCCTGTTTGCAGTTTACCGGTACAAATATCCTCTTTCCCTCTCTCTAAACAGGTCTGATTCTTTTCTACTCATTTTCCTCCTGTGTTTTCTTGTGCCACAATGACCAAAAGAGACAACAGCTGACCCATTCCTAAAAACACTAAAAAACTGAAATCTGTGCCATTCAACCTTCACATCATATCAGATACCATGCTGATTCTGCCTGATACTGTGGACTGTGAACAAGGTTTTGAGAATGAGCTGATACTAACCAGTTGTATGTTTTTAGAGGATAAGGAAGGAATATTTCCTACTGAGCCAAATTATCTGAGATGCGAGCAGTTTCTCACCCTCACAGCAGGATTATAGAGACAACCATATTTAGATTCAGAACACTATGAAATTTAATATTAAAAGTAAAGTAATGGACAGTAAAACAAGCTGCAGTTAATACATAGTGAAACTAGGCTAAATAGTCTATTTCACAGAGGTAAATGAGATTTTTCACCTACATTTGTATGGAAAAGGGGAATACTGAAGACTCAGTTTCTTGCCTCTCATACAGCTGGAAATAGTGAGAGGAACTGTAAACTGAGTTTCAAGAGGGACAGACTGAGGGCATCTGCCTCAAATTATGTTGGGAGCAACTGTTACATAGTATGCTTGTACTTAAATAGATGAATTTCTGTGCACTGCCAAGATTATAATTTCTAGTCTGCCTCAGTCTCTACCTCTATTTCTTTTGGCTCTAATCAAGGCAGAAACAGAGATGCTATGTGACTTTCCTACAGAAATAAAAAGGTCCCAGACATACAGTCCAGTTATCTCAATTCAGCTAGTTAACATGCATCAGCTGAACCATGCTAACTGCCTTTGTACCCATTCTTAGCCCTAGGAATATGTACTGGATTGATTTACAGGCCAACCTACAGACAGCAGGCTAAATTGTAAAGCCATAATAGAACATGCTCAATGTTGAGCTTTCATGGGCAGTGTGAGAATTGAAATTGTGGCTCCCTCTCTCCTCACCCTGCAGGTCAGTCCTAAGATACTCTCAGAGCAACACTAAGCCATATGCTACAGTCAGATCTGCTTCCCCAACATTTCTATTTTATTTCCCCAATACATTTCAAGAGCTGAATTGATATATAGTTAGGAGTTCCAAAATTACTCTGAAATAAACAGAAATTAGGTTATTTTTCTGATTTACTGCTTTGGGTTCCAGTCTTACATGGACTTACATGGATAATACAGCACTTACATGGACAATGTGCTTAGCTTTAAATGAATGAGTAGGCCAACAAGTGCTAGTGGGGCCACTTATGGGCATGAGAGTCTCCAAAATCACTGGCCTCTTTTATTTGCACTGAGGAAGCATTAAAACAATTTTATTTAGAGGGTGGAATTTATCTGATCTACCACTTTAGGAAAAAAGTCAGGCATCTAGTGGAAAGAAACAACTTTCCACTCAACCAGGAGAGATATAAGCTCCCTAGGAGAACATTTGTCCCCACTTTAAATATAGGTCTTAGTAGTACATGCATATTACCCTTTTTTAATATATATTTTTACTTCCTGTGATAACTAAAAATGAATGTCTATACTCTAGGAGCAGTCATCCTGCAAAAAAATATGACCAAACCAAAATCATTTTAGATACCAAACTTCTGAGAACTCTGCTCTTACTGTACAAAACCTAGAGGGCAAAGAGGAGCAATGGCTATTTTTCTACCTCTTTTTTTTTTTTTTTTTTTTATTCATCAAAACTGAATTGCAGCTACTTCTTTAAGAATGAAAAACATGGTGCAAACAACCTAGTTATTATCTAAAAAGCAGGTATTGTGCTTACAAAATAAATATGCATGTTATTCTCAAACACAAGAATAGATAGTGTGACTCTAAGAGACATTGCACTCTTCAGTTTACTGGCATCACTAAAGCAAAGCCTCAGAGACAGAGGGGTATTGAAAACAAAAAACAGAGAACAAGTGCTAGAATACAAACTGTACCAAAATATATGGCATATTACCCCAGTTTTAAAGTGCTTGTTTTATCCTATTAATCTACTGTTCACCATTAAAACCATCACTAAACAGGCATTATTAGCATTGTAGTTGTTAATTCTTCCAGAAAGAAGTAGACTACTGCATTACATTACAATGAAGATTATTTTTCAAGTCCTTAAGTAGTAAGTGGTTCTCATGCTCCTGAGATAAAGAATCAGACAATGATCCATCTCAATGGCTCTGTCAGCAATTGTCATGCTGGCTAACAAGCTGAAGAGTTGGACTTTTCCATGCTGTCAATTGTTAAAATTTTAAAAGTAATCAAATAAGTACTTCTTTCTCAGAATTATCATCTCGGTCTTTCAATTCTCATCTCAATAGGGAAAAGCAGAAATGAAAGACTTCTGTTCCATTAAAAAATATATATTAAATAATAAAATAGAAAAGAAAAAAAAAGAGCAGAAGAGCAGTTTAGTAGAATTTTTGACTTTAGGAACTTGATACAAACTTTTGAAATCAATGTTAAAATGCATTCAAAAAAAAAAAAAAAAAAAAAAAAAAAAGGAAAAAAAATGCTTATGCTACCAGTCTACCAGTCTTCCACTGTTTTCCAGTCTGGAGGACAACCAAGAAGTAAGAACTGCAGGAGATCGCTGCTTCTTTGCTTGCACCCATAGGCAAGAGACTTCAGCATGGAAGGCAAAACCAGATGCCTTTTCAAAACAGTTTGTAGAATTCATTCATGAGACAGGCTGAATAGTTACTACAAACTACATACCTTCCTTCATTGGCTAGGCAGTGGGTGGATGTGGCTTCTTTTCTTGTCATGTCATCACACATTGCTGGCTGCAGGGAGGGTCAATATTTGTCTGCCTTCTCTTTGCCCATTACTGTTGTACCCCCTCTCGCACCCGTCCCCCCCCCCCGCCCCCCCTCCCCACCTCATCCCCCCCTTTTTTTTAAATTTTGTTCTCTATTTCCATTTCTCTGGATATTCTCATACTACAGTAGCATTAGTTGAAATTAACAGGAAAACAATCTTCATTTCATTACAATTAAGTATGCGTGAACTACTGTTACACTTAAAAAAATATATAAATAGACATACTGGGCATGAGGACTGCAATGCCAGACTTCACTGCCTGCTGTGACATGATATAGGAAACAGCTGTAAATCTCTAAATATCCCTGGTTGGTGTCCAACTGGAAATTGATTTGATGTCATTTTTCCTCAAAGGTTGTGTATAATTCTAGAATCCTAGCCAATATTTCCTTTCTCAATAAACTATGATCTAAAGATGTGTGAGAGCTGCAACTGAACTTACACTGGATGCAACAGTTTGCCCACTCACTGCACTACCAATTACCAAAAATGTTACTTTGTAAAACTTTTTTGTATTATTTGGTATTGAAAAATAGTATATAAAGTCATTTTTAATATGAATGTATATGTAAAATGGATTTTGAATGTGTACCACTTTTTTTTGATGGGTCCCTTAACATATAGGCAGTAAAAGTTATAGGTATGTTTTATATTCCCAGTTCCTTATAGAAATGGATTGGGAAAGCTGTTTCCAATACTTTGTCAGTGTACATTTTAATAGGGAAAAATAACTGCTGATTATTATGAAACAATGAGCCCTATTTCAAGTAATCCAGCCAATCAGTAGAAAGGATTTTGGGCCTTCTGTTTCATATTTGCATGCAAACAGCTGTATTTCATTTTTAGCCTCTTTGTTTTCTGAAGCTTTTTAACTTTTTGTCAGATAAAATCCATGTTGTCATGGTGGCCAACACACTAGTGAAATTAGGGTGGAGGAAGGGGGAGAGCTATAGGGGAAGAGAAAGCCCCCTGCTTGAAGTTTGTAAAATAAATAAATAAGAATGCAAAGAATAAGTAAGAAAAGTTTATCCCTATGTAAAATATCAACTCCACAACACTCTACTTTGAATTGCAAATAGTTATTGTAGTGATCTCAAATCACAACACCGAACAACTCACACCTACAAGATGGTATTAAAAATACTCTATCATACCAACTTGACAACATAGAATTCCTCACTTCCTAATTTTGATAACAATTTATAACTTCCTTGGGAAACTGTTTGGATTTGTTCTAATAAAGTTGGGGAAGAATGAACACTGGAAGAAGTCCAGCTGCAGTACGTGCAGTTCTTAAAAATTAAAAATAATAAAATAATTTCATGACTTATTAATGGTTTATTACCTCTTTTGAGATTTACTTCAAAATTTAATAAGTTTGTTGCACTATAAAAATCTGGGTAGAATTTCAGTAGGGTCAAAAAGTCTAAATCTAGCTGGCATTGCAAATTAAAATGAATTTCATGTTCTCAGCTCATGTTCTTAGATCTCCTGAGACAAAACTTCATGTCACAGAACTACTGTACATAGAGCATAATGATGTAAGTGCTCCATATTCCACGTACTCCATGCATGTGGCTTGCATGCTGGCTCGATCAAACCTATATTTTAGTATTATGGGAAGCTTTGATCAGGAAAGATCCAAGAAATAACTGCAAGACACAGCTGCCAGGCTAAAAGAAGAACATGTCAGGGTAGCAATGGCCAGAACAGTCTAACTAAGCAGAGAAGGGCTTCATGGTACACAAGTCATGCAAAGCATGAATGCATCTGTCCTTTCAAACTCTTTTCAAAGAGCAGCCAATTCTGAGAACATTAGCTAAAAACCAACATCCAAAAGAAAACCCCAACATTTAAACTCAGTGGGCCAAAATTCAAAAGCATACTCAGCACTCCCTCTGACTTCAAGACATAGCTTTGTTGTGTCATATGCAGAAAACAGTTAAAGTAACCTTTCAAATCTTTTATCTCAGCTATGGCCCAGGTTGACCCTCAAATTCCACAGGATATTTTGCTAAAAACTAATCAGAAATGCAAAAGATACTTGTTCAAATTTGTTTATTGATTTTTTTCCTTTAATACTAAAATTTAGTCCATCTGTTGAAAAAAACAAAATATTCTAAATATATACAACGAGTAGAACTGCTTCATTCCACTGACTATATCCTGTGGTAGATGCATTTTCATCAGAATGTTTGTCTTGCAGACAAAATGAATATCAGATGGTGGTTTTGAAAAAGGGCAGACCTAACATGAGGTGATTAGTTTCAAAAACAGATTTTTATTCTTGATAAATTATTACCAAATACAATCATCTGTTGATTGAGGATATAAAACAGATTGGTCATACCATAACCCTCAGGTTAAATGAAAAACGGAAATAAGTTTATTTAACATAGTCTTGCATTAAGTTCCCAAGCAGTGCAAAACTAAGGCAAATAATTAGATTTCCAATTTAAAGATATACATTTGTTAAATCAGACATTTCTTGAGGTCATCTATTTCTTTACTGGCCATTCTATCTGCATTGTGTACTGCATATGTACACAAACTTTTACAATATATATAAATATATCTTTTCAACCTGCAAACAAGGATTAACGTACTTTATACAGGACTTATCAGCTAGAGTTACCATTGCCATTTTACACAATTAAAATCTGTAACCTATTACATTTGCTGATTATTTGTGAAGAAATCTGAGAAATCTGCTGGCCTACAGTAAGAAATTCTAGCAGAGTATTACAGAGTAAAAGAAAGTGATCCTTAAAGCAGGGGGAGTCCCAGAAGAAAAGAGCTTTGACTTACTAAATGTACCTCATGACAGTCCTTATCTAGTAGTTCTTATTGAAATAGTGGCACAATAATTATGTGTGCTTCAGCAAGAAATCATAATCCTTGAAATTTACCTACTTTTACTTAAAGACAGTTATAACTGTACTGTGTTTAACATGAAGATGGGGAAAAAAAAAAAAAGTAAAAAAAAAAAAAGTAGAACAAATCAGATCCTGTGTTTCTTACCCTACAAACACACATAGATTTGTATGGAAAAATCAGTGTTGTTAAAGACAGCAGAATGTGACTCACCATTTCAATTATTCTCTCTAATCATCAGAGCAAAAGCTATGAATTTGTATTATATTTTCATTGTATTCTGTGATGTAGTCATCTAGGCAAAATTCACTGCATATAAATTCTCATTAAAATGATAAAATTACAGACATGTGTAAAAGCATTCCATGTTCAGCAGTGACCAGCATACAAAATAAAATCAACAAAATTTCTCATTCTTGGAAAATGACAAGAATTTAAATCGACACTAATTGCTGACTAGAAGTCTTTACCTTCTCTACAGAGACTGTAACTTCAGCCATGCTCTACTAACTAGAAGTCTTCTACCAGACATAAAGCCTAACCAGTTCTCCTAAAGATTCTAAAAAGAGTAGTCTAAATCAATAAAAAATTACTATTGTACTGTTTTGGTTAGTATGCAAAATTTTCACATATAAGAAAAGCTTCACTCTCCTATCCTCCAACCCTCAGTAGCAGGTTTCCACTTCCAACATGAACCTGAATGCATGTTTACACTGAACTGGGGGAAAACAGTGAATTCTGCCATCTTTAGTAGACAGGGATATTTAAATTGGAAGAAACTAAAGCTTTGCTAATTTAACCTTATCACCATTTTGAGATTATTAAATCTTTGATAAACAGTTAAGTGGTTCTTGACATTGCTGCTGAAGGGCAATTACATTTTATATTTTTCACACACCATTTACGCACCAGAGTACATAAAGCTGCACTGATATGTACATTACAAAGTATTGCAGATTTTTTCACAGTGGCCTGTAATTCTGTAGTTGGCATTAGTAGAATTTTCTGAAAAAATAGCTATATATTTTGTATTTACTGTTTTGAAGAGTTTCTTTTCCTAATTCGTGATATTTTTAACCTGTGGTATTGTTAATTTTCCCCATTTTGTTCAATGCTATTTCCTTTTTGTTGCAGACTTTTTCCAGATGGGAAGTAATGGGGATCCTGAAGAACTTTATCATGGTCTTTAGCCAGTGGAATCAAAATACTTCTTGCACTGCCTTTTGAGTATCTTTTGTTCAGTCCAAGTGCTATTACTTAGGATTTGATATAATTGATTCTTAAGCCCAAGACTTCTCTGAATACCATCATTTGCTTCACAAGGCATGAGGCACACTTAAGTAAAGGGATCAGCAATCATCATTAGAACATCATTCATATGAAGTTTAATCCTTCTTTCTCTCTATCAGCCATCTGTATTTATTCTCCAGTTGTGGTCTTTCTCCATCTGATTTTTTGCATGCATGAGGCTCCACAGCCATAAAATAAATTGGGTGTGGGCATGCCTATCAAATGAACAGGGTTCATTTATTGGTTCATCAATTGGTTCATGTAACTTTGTTGTTGAAGTGTATTTTTATGCATTTAGCTCTCCTAAGTAAAAGGCAGGAGAGGACCTAGCTGATTATGACTGGTTTTGCCAATTAATAGTATGCAATAGTAACAGTAAAATTATACAATTAAATTTGTATAGTCAGACAGGAAAGGTGGAATGAGCAGCACAATGCTCTAAAAGACTCTAAAAAAAACAGGACTGAATGAGCAGGAAAATTTTGAGTACATGTAGCCATGTGTAGACATTATCAAACACCATCTGCTAGAAGACTCACTTCAGTCCTGCACAGTCTGTGACTGAATTGTACCAAGTATGCAACCACTAAGAATGCATTACTATGTAAAGAGTGCAGAAGCCCCTTCCTCAAAAGTGTCAAAACTTGCACTTCAAAACTGTTTATTTCATATTGCTGAACTCACAGCGACACAGTCTGTGGTCCAGTCTATCATTTACCATCATATGTGTGATACGGCATTTTTGCTTCAAAGACGGCAGTGCAACATCAAATGTTTTTCAAAATATTTTTGCAGATCTGTTCCCATCATCACCACAAAAGGAATTTTAACACAGTACTTTCACCTTCTATATGTTTATAGTCTCATGTAATTTGCTTGTATTCATAAAAGCCTAACAGCCAATGACTGACATTTCCTACCAGTCAAGTAGAAGTGCAGTGAGCATTGCCGCACATTTACTGTTCAGAAGAGTACTTCCTTCACTGAAATGGATCCTCAGTGAGTCACAGCTCAGTTACTTCCCTCAGAATCTGGAAACTAGTGCACGGACTCAATTTGTAATTTTCCTGTGTATTCACTAACAATGTCCCCAGGAATTTCCATCTTTACATGGGTACCATTAAGCAGTTTAAATAAGCAAATGTTATTTTTTTCTGTTCTCCCTCTATGTTCAATTCAAATGCCTCCTAAGTTTAGTTTGGGGTATGATAAGTATCTTAGCTACAATTTTCACAGTGTTTAAGTATCTTTGCTATAGAGACAAAATTAACTATGCTTAACTATCAAATACATCACCTGAGAATGCAGCATTACATAGGTTTTCAGGATCATAAAGTAGTTTTGGCACAGCATTGTCTCTAAGAAATATAAAACAAATTACATTTCCACTAACCAAACAACTTGCGATCAGTGAGCTCAGCTGTAACAACACAACTGTTTGTCTTCTCCCTTTCTGCTCAAAGTCTGAAAGCCAAGAGAATGCTTGGTCACCACTGGGGATGCTCCCACAAAGAAGCTTCCTCTCCACCTCTCTAACTTTTCAAATTTTATTTTATTTTTTTACTTTATTTATTTTTTTTAACACTTCAGAGAGCATGTGTTTGGTTCATTGCCTTAGCTAAGCTCAGCAACTAGTGAAATTTGCACCTGCCTCTCTGGTAAACTGAGATTCTGCATTATGTGGACTAAAGATACATAGGTGTTTCTGCCAGGGATTAAAGGATGCAAGAACATAACTTTTTGACGAATGTGAAAGTACAGAAATAATGTGTAACTGTTTTACTGTTGGGAATGATCAGTGAAACCTGAGAAATTCTTTATCCTGTAACATTAGTAGAGTATGTCCACTTCTCCCTGAAAAAGAGATTTCTGTGAGTTTTCTAATATCAGATCAAATGACCTTTCCTGGAAAAAAAAATAAAAATAAAAATCTTGAAAATTCCTCTTTAGCCCCTCTGGGTTACAATGGGTATTGGTGTTTTTTTCCCTCCTGGCTCTAGGCAAAGACAGAAACTCTAAAACACAGGTATCTTGGCTAAGTAAAAACAGGATGAGATTTTTTTTGTTTGTTTGTTTTGGGGGTTGTTTGCTCTATGAAAGATTACATATGGGAAGCTAAGAAAGCAAAGAAAGAACCCTCAGATCCTGGCTGAGGCAACTGTAGAGTGATTAACTGCAGGCAGGAAGAATGAAAAGGAATTTCACAGAACAAGAGAAAAATCTGAGTTTAGGCTTCTTCTTGGTATGCAGAAGTTAGCTGGGGGATTTGGAACAGTCTTGGGCTTCAAGACAGGCAAAGAATAATCACTAGGGGAAGACTATGCTGTCCTTCCACCTAAAGAACATAGAGCTAAGGACTTAAAATCAGGGGCTTGGATCAAAACTATGGCTCTGTTTGGAGTTTGTCATTTAGCTGGGGAAAACAACAACAACAACAACAAGTTACTCCAAGAAAACCTCTAAGTTTGTCTAATGTAGGAAAATCACACAAAACCTGTAAAAAGAAAGGAGGAGTCCCTGTATCTCATCATACTGTTTTGACTTGGTGCACAAAAAGTTCCAGAAAGAGTAAGAAAATGCTCACTGCACTAGTCACTCCGAGGTTTTGCCTATTGCAAGCTGTTTTACACTCAAAAGCCACCGGCTTTTCAGAGCTGACAGGTAAAAACTCAGTTTCCTATGATTCTAGTGAAAAGTCCATTCTTATCTATGCTGACAGCATTAATAAGGTTAAAAGAGACACAGTTCCAATAACTCATCCCTATTTCTTTTGTTTAAACAACATGTAAAATTTGCTTGAGTGATGTTTGAAAGAACCAGTCTTCATAATAACAAACTGCTATAACACTTTAACAAGAAAATATCTGGGACAGCATTGTCAGGAGGTTCCTAAATACTGCTCCAAACTGTTTCTCCCATCATTGAGACAGGATACAACACCACTAAGAGTAGTTTTGAATCTGTCAAGTTAAAACCCAACTAGAGTCAGTGCACTGGAGGTGGGGTGAACTGGCTATTGAACAATGATAACAGGTTTGTTTCCTATACAACTAAACCCCTTTGACTTCAGACTAAAATTCTACCTTCTGTATTTATATGAGACTAAAATTCTACCTTCTAAGAGCATATAACATACTACTACTGTATCTAGCATATACTTAATTATTGCTCCAAAGACAAGAAAGGCCATGAAAAAAAAAAAAAAAAATCATGTTCATGTGTCATATTCATGTGTAATATTCATGTGTCACAACTACACAGAAACTGCCACCATGAGAAGTGCACTATTTGTCACCCTCATTTTTTGAAAAGTTTGACTTTTCAAAGCAGGACAGTAAGGGATAGAGTACAGAATTGCTGAGTGTGGTCAATGAGGAACACGAGTAATGAGGCATAATACTATCTTTTCTAAATGGAAAAACATAACCAGAAGGGGCAGGAAATGTAATTACTGAAAATGTAAAAGAAAATAAAAATAAATAAATAAAATCAACAATTACGTATAAAAACAACTTTTTTAAAACTAGTTCCAAAGATGTGAGATACATTTAACAGCTTCCCTTTCCCATGCCTGCTTTTTAGACTACCATGAAAGAAAACAGACTGCAATAATAGAACTCATGCTGTAAATAAACTTATCAGAAACTTCTTGATTTTGCCAGCTGTTTCACTTTCAGGCATGAAATAAGTCATTTTCCAGATATACTAAGATGTTCTTACATTATAATAGACAGAAATGCCAAGAGAATCTGCAATATTGGAATAACAATAAGGAAAAAATGTGCAAAAAGAGGAAGAGGACCTGACAATTTTATGTCTCTGGATTCTCCTTTCGGGAACACATAATGCTGTAAAAACTGTTTCTGACAATCACTGTATTATTGATACATCATACTGATGTCACGCTAGCAGTGTAAAATACTACAAAGATAGTTCAGATGTAGACATAGTTAAGTCTAATTGATTTAAGTGCTAGATAGGGGTGAGCATTAAGTTTCAAGCTTCACAGCAACAAAACCTGGGAAGTGTAGGAAACTTCAGGGTGGGACAGCAGATGTGCTGACCTTGTAAAATAACAACAACAAACAAACTGTGACAATCTGTGTGTCAGTTTGTGTGCCAAATAGTCATAGTGATGCGATCCACCTCACTTGATGAAAAAGAACCAAAGTGCATAGCAGTGACCTTACTTGAGGTATTTCAGTTTCCATTGCCACAGGAAAACACAGAAAAGGCATACAGAAATAAGTCTAGGGCTGAACATAGTATTTGAAATCACTTATCATGAAAACTGGGATCAACGTAAAACACAACAGTAGCTCCCCCACATGTTGAGTGGCTGGGACAGTTCAAGCATGCAATTTTATAGCAGGCAGCAAACAAGATTGGGAATTCAGGGTTAAAATATCCAGTGAAATTTTGTCTTATAAAGTAATGAAAGTTGACCAAAAGAGTAAATCAAATGGATCTCCTAACAAACTGAAAACAGCTGTTTGGCTGAGTTTGTCTCTAAGTTTGGTAATTATTGCCCTACTGTGGCTCAAGGTTATTCTGTATTAGTGAAACAGGATATCATATGAAAATCATCCAACTTCTTAATTTACTGTAGCATCAAAAATTCCACTGTATAAAAATATGCCGGAAACATAGCCTTCTAAAAACTTACCTATAAACCTTTTAAATGCTCATTTATTTATTCTTCTGACAATTACACAAAATTTAATTAAAATAAAACTGGAATATCTATGCCAACCAAATGATATTTCACCTCTAGTCACTCCAACTGCATTTTCACATAAATACATTGGAAAACAACTTTTTAAAGTAAGAGTCAGTAATAAAGCATCTTAGCTTAATAGTCTACTCCTTGGACTACAATGCTCTACCTTAGCACACAGAAAAATGATTCAGATTCTTAAAAGAAGATATTCCTTCACAGGATACATTCTCTTAAGGGCTTATCATACCAATAGTAGCACACAATTCAAGTTTACTAAATTTATTTTTTCTAAGTTGAAAAACTTCTGAAAGAAAGCATGGTAGACATTTGATTAATCTAAGCTTGATACGTGATTCCACATTAATTCCAAAGTACATTGTGGCTTTATTAGTTGCTTTCATGCCTTTATTGACTAGCAAATAATGAATCAGTAATTTATGTTAATAATTTAATTACCATGATATTCTTGGTTGGCCTGTTGGCCATCAAATAGTGTACAAGTACATGAAAACATTTAATGGAGCATCATTTTTAATGCTAAAAAGTTAAGAAACACCATGTGTGTTCTGGGATGTACTAGGATTTCAAACCAATGTACTAGGATTTCAGCTCCAGAAAGTCAACAAAGTATCTGGTTATCTCTTACACCCTGGCTACAATTTTTGAGTCAGAAATGATTATTGTACATTGCTGGACTGAATCTTTAATTCTAAAAACATGAAAGTAACATTGAAAAATATTTTATTAAACAACAACATAATCCCCACAAATTATTACAAATCAAGGTGTTTATTCTTTCTGAATCTTCCTTTCAAGATCAACCAGAAATCTCAAATCAAATGATTCAGGTGATTTAAGGTCAGCTCCAAGTAAACACTGGATTCAGCTCAGTAATTTATTAGAGGGAAAAAATGAATTGGAGGGCAGGTTAACTGCATAGATTAACTGCAAACAGGTATTTCAAGTGTCCTTATGTTACCCATCCATCATACCATTCTCTTGTTCTGTTTGCTGTTTTCTCAGTTGAGATATATGCAAATAAAACCTTTGACAAAACAAAACTTGCACATATACAGTCTAAAAATGTGATAATAACTGAGTATATGCTACAGGAAAAGACTTCTAAAAACACTGCTGATAAATTTTTTGATGTCAATAAAGATTGGGCAGACTCAAGCAAGATTAGTAGTAAACTGACTCGCTTTATTCTTTTTAAATTAGAGTAGGCTCTATGCAAATCTTTCTGAATTTCTAACACAAAACAGGCAACAAACATCAATCCGAAACCCTTTCTTCATATTCTTTGCCAAGGAGCAATTTTCATATTGACATTGCTTAAATACACATACAAGAGAGGCCAATAAAGGCACTTTGGCTATGCAAAGCATCAAGGCACACAAACAGACAACCTCTACCCCAACAGCATTGCAGAACAACTGACTGGAAACAAGTGAAGTCCCCGCTCTGTTTTGAAACAAGTGCCCAATAACTGAAGCAGCTAGATGGAAGGAGAGAAAAATAGAAGGGCATAATCAGTCTGATTTCTCATCTGCTGATCTTAAGGTGCTTTGTAGGTAGGGCAAAATAAGAGAGAACTCTACCAGATAATGGCTAAAACCTACTGCTACATTTTCTTATGCACAAACACATTCTGGATCAATGAATGACATCATGTGCTGAGACAGCTGGAAGTCAAATATCTATGTATGAAGAGACTTCCATTCCCACGTGGCAGTTCACAGATGCACATAAAAAGTACTTCTTTTAAAAGAAAGAATAAACAAGGTGGAGAGTGAAAGTAGGACTCCTTGTCATTAAATAGACCATGAGGCAGTCTTAATCTCAATGAAAGTGACAGAAGTCTTTCATTGGCATTTAAATTCAACAAAGTTAACTTAATATATTGACTATTGATTTCCATGAAAATATGAAACAACTATGCTAGAGGACATAAACTTCTAAAATAAGACTTGAGACAATAAATGCACCCGTTTCCAAACAGAGCTACCTAACTCCAAAGGCAAACCTCTAAGCTTGGTGTTCCTTAAGCTCCCAGTGATGCTTCCGCACCCATCAAGATCTGCCTTTCACAAACAAATTAATTCCTTCTTAAGCTTGTCCAGGTATCAAAACTTGAATAAAGCAGCACATAAGCCACATGAGGGACCCAATGCAATATGCAAACCTACAACATAACACGGACATGGACATAACATGAACACACTGACCAGAATCTGAAAATATGACTGTGGGTGCTTTTGAATCACCACTAACAAAGGAGGCAATGATCAGCCTCAGCTACCTTTTTTTTTTTTTTTAAGGAAACCTTAGCGATTAGGATTCAAATATTTCCTCAATTCAGAAGTGTTTCAGCATCTGATAGGAGGTACACACAAGCTCCGCTTTGCAGTTACCTTTCAGCAGCAGTGTTGAAAACTGTCATTATGCAAAAATAACAAAATATTAGAAAGAGGCTACAAAGCATGCCTGTATTGCTTAAAATTTCAGAGGCTCACCTGAAAGTACAGTGTGTTATATGCTGGTATGGAGGGCATCAATCCAGAGTGTTTCATTTCTTAAGAAGAGATCTAGCCTTCTTTGGACACCATACAGGAATACAGAAGAGGTCTTTAGCATGACTATTCCCCAGTATTTCACGCTAAGTTCTACTGTTTAATTCTGGATGTTGTAGGGAAATGCAGAGTCTTGAATATTCATTGAAACAGTTCCACAAGGCAACTGTAAGGACTGCTGTAATATCCAAGTAACCATCTCTTTTGAAACATGATAAAATTGATCGTTTCTCAATGATGGCTGTCATAGCAATAGATCCAATGTAGACTGTTCATTGGCAAACAGCTAGATCCTGCCCCTCTTAAGTCTGGCATACGTGGCATATGTATCAAGGACATCTTTTTTGCAGTTGTACATATAATCTCATTTCTGTTTCTGAAAAAAAAAAAAAAAAAAAAAAAAAAAAAAAAGCTACGATTTTTAAACATTATTACATGGATATTGCTCCTTATCAAAAATGGTGTAGACAGAAGTTTCAGTTTCTATTGATACTAACAGGAAGTAGACTTAATTCTTTCAAACTTTGATATTTTCCCTGTTTCATTCAGAACGAAACATGAGTTAGTTCTCCAGAATTTTCCTAATTCTTCTATACCTTTAGAATATTCAAATGTGGAACAAAGAAAGTAGGTGAAAAGATGAAGAAACAGTTATTTCAACCCCAGAAACATTCTGTTGACATTTTGTGTTGTTCTATTCACACAGTGTCTTTCATTTCAAGATCAATGATGTTTTCCCCTCTTCATTAAATTTTGCTTTCACATACTGACACACACAGAGATGAGCTCATCCAACACCAAAATGCAGCTACTCCTGCAGTCAGAATGCAATGAGTCTTACAATAATATTTTGAAGTTTCAGATGACAAATTCTTAAACAGTGATGACAAGATCCAGCAACACGTGACTTTTACTGTTTGATACTTTGTGTGTGTTGCAATCCATATTCTTTCTTGTGCCTTTGCTAGGGATAGCCATAATAAAATAGAGGACCTACTGTGACAATGAACAGAGGCAAATACCTGATTCCTTTGCCATTTTGACATCCGCATTACATGACATCTCCCTCCACCAGCACACATCTGGAGCACAGTGTTCAGCACTACAATGCTTCCAAAGCTTCTTTTGTAATAGGATCCAGAGAAGAGGTGGCTTCGTTAAAACTCTTCACCAGTAAGAGTTAGAAAAACCTTTTCTGAATTTCTCCTCAACTTTTATAGAAGATGATTGAAAAAGAGGGAATAAATCTTGGGCTCCATTATTAAAAATATGTTACACTGCTGTCAGTATCTCAGTATGTGGCTATCAGCAATGTCAAATTGCAAGTGTCCTTACACATAATGCAAGTCACTGCCCAGCTGTACAGCAGCTGGCTCTGACTAAGCCCAGGAAAGGTCGAGGGCGACATGAATCCTCAAAGTACTGCTGGATCGTTGTGTTGATCTTTGATGGTTAGAGAGTGCAAATGGCAAAAAAAGAAAACAAACATTTTCCTTCACCTTGGATTTCTTAAATGATTTAATGTCTTTGTCTCCTACGAGAATCAGTTCAAAACATCTGCAGACTGGTCACTGGATGCCACTGCACATGAATCAGACACGACACAGAATCCTCTAACTGGGCAGATTTCGGTAGCCTACCTTGACAAGGACATAGAAATATCCACAAAGACCTTTGCCAACCTAGCAGTCTCAGTGGGTTCTCAAGTAACATTTTACTGATAGGTACATGACTTCTAATTTGAAAAGCCATCAAAAGAATGGGATTTAGCCAGTTTTCAATCTTTCATATGCTAAAGGAGTTATTCTGTTCTGAAATTGTGTAGTAACACAATACTGGAGCAGAAACGACCAAAGAAAAGAACTGTCACATTGATTCAACCATGGTACTAGCTATTAAAGTGGATTAAATTTCACCAAAACTCACCATGCTACAAAAAATTGAAAAATTTCCTTGAGAAAATTTGTGCATCAATTACAGTTTTATGCTAAAGCAGAGAAAAATTCAATGTAACACTCCACAAAAGCACACCATACACTTTTCTACAGAAACCTAATGGTATAGCATACACCTAACAGAGAAATATACTGAAAAATCAAGTCAGACACATCCACAAAAATTGTTACCATTATAAGATACTGAAGTAAGTGTTTCCCACCATACTTACTTTGAATTTTCTGCTGGCATAAGAGACTTCATAGACTTCTGACAGTTTTTTCCAAAATCTTAGCCCTTTTGATAGACTATTTGGAATTTTAAAAATGGAATGGGTACAGAAGTAAACAATATTGTACATAATTAAAATATACAGGGCTTAGGGAAGAAGCTAGGTATTACAACAAGCTACAAGAGCAGGAACTCTCTCCAGTTCTGCTCAAAAAATAAAGTAAAATCTCTACACTCATAGTGCTCTTCATTACTCAGGTGCCTGAGCCACATAATGAGGCTGCAGTCTCATCTGCTTGGGCCTTTCATTTCATTGCCTTCTGTCTACAACATCTTTTCCCTCTACTTATGTCCCTTCCAACCATCCAATTTCAGTCTAATTTCACTTCTGAAGTGCTTAATTATTTTGGTAAAGGTCAGCAATGCTATTTTCTGTTTTGAGAACAGTAAGAGAAGAAAAAAAAAAAAAAAAAAAGACATTTCCCATTGCATATGATGGCCCTAACCACTCCCCAGCAACTATCTTCTTGCAAGCCATGACCTCAGGAATCTCACACTCTGCTGCAAGCTTTGCCAGGGGACAGGGAGGGTCCTCACTCTGTCAAGCCTCATGGCTGGAAGATATGCCTTGGTTAATGTGGGCCTCAACCCTCCCAAAATGATCATACAGAAAACGGGAAGAAACACAACTGATCTTTTTGACTTCAGCTGGACTACTCATGCCAAAAACTTCTCACCAGTGTTCCACTGGCTGGCTCTAAAAGTAATAGAAATCTGGATTGTCACAAGCAGGAACTAAACCAGTTGCCACCAGCACTTCCTCAAATGCATAGATACAGCTGGTCTCTGGTTATGATTTTGTGCTTTGCATCTTGAATGATGAATACTGTTTATTCCTGTTTGTGTGTTCTGTATTTACACAGGGTGGTGGGGCTAGACACCTAAATTTATTATTGAATCTACATTGCTTAATTTAATTGTAATGGAAAGCTTGAGACTAGCTTATGTTTAAATCTGTTTATATTTCCAAAATTCTCCCATGAGTATTTAAAGCCCGTGGATGTAAAACTAAGAAAATCCAAATGTTCTTAATGTTGGTAAACACAGTTAGTATGGATGATGCAAAGGACCTCAATTAATAGAGGTATATGATGTTATTGGTATTTAAAAATAGAAAAATGAGGTAAATTTATATTATTTTGCTAGTCGATTATATAAAATTCATACACATGCAAAAGTGAGGATGTGCACACACATACAAACAGTCCGCTTTGTTTGGGGCTCAGATCTATTCAAACACACATGTATAAAGTTTTTTTTTTTAAATCATCATTTTTCAAACTAAATTTTTTAAATGCCCACTGAATTTTATGTTTCAACAGAAGCATTCATATCACTATAGGCTGTAATGACACTGAACAGTGCTTGATCAAATATTCTCCCCGAAATTGTGTTGGGACAGAATGACAATTAGTCCTAGATGAGAGCTACTCACATAAGTAGTCACAGGGAACTCGGCTGGACTAAGCAAGTCAACAATTTTGACAGTCTGCCCTTACGTAAACAAGTACCAACACATTGACTTTAATTTTACAGCAGTCCTGTTCTTACCATGCCTTTGCTTAATGTAAGTCTGCTGTGCTAAATGTTTTGTCTTAAATCAACAACATCACAAGAATATCAATAGCTAAAGACAGCTGTGGCTCCTAACTCATACAAAATAAAGTGAAGGTTTTATTTGAGTATCATTGGTACTTTCTCTAGCATTTTTTTCCTCTTTCATTATTCCATTTTAGTACTTAAAGTTAATGCCTGCAAAAGAAATTAGAAAATGTTTTCCACATATAATACTTGAATACAATCCAATACACTCTTAGCAGATATGGGTTGTCACTGATTGCTGTCTTTTAAATTTTTTTTTTAAACATCTTGTTACTTATATTTTAAAGCCTAGATTTTGAGGTCCAGTTGCAAGTGTTTTCTATAGAAAACTGGGTCAAGCCGGTGTTTGACCTTTGGCAGGAAGCTGCCCTCACTCCAGCTAGTCCCAACAAACTAGGCCCAAGACAATAAGCTGCTTTATAGCTATTAGCTAGGCCAGTATGTTTCTCCAGGAAGACCTCAAGCTGAAAAGCCAACACACTTGACAACCACAGCCAAGGTACCAAGGGTCCAAGCACTAGACATTAGAAAACAAATGGAAAAGCACACATGGCTACATCTGGAATCCTAATGGGCCACCAATGGTTCCCAGCTAAAGGAAGAATTACCAATGTTATTTTATCATCCCTTGTGCTAACTTAGCTGTTTATGTACAGCAATAAATGATTTTTTAAAAACATATTTGGGTCATTATGTCATATACCACCAGCAAGTACGATTGTTTTATTGTGCTTGGAGTCAAAATACACTGCTATACCCAGATGTGAGGGAAGTTCAAAACCTCTAGTCCTTCTGTATTCATTCCTGTTGGACAAATGGATTAAGTTTTTAAAAGGGAAACTGAGAATTTTTATGGCCTGTACTCCCATCTCACTAGTAAAATTTGCACTGATATTTTCCTACAGAAGTTTGCCTTGCCAATGATAACATTAAATATTAACTTAGTAAGCAAACCTAAATTTCAACCAACAGGAAATGCCACACATTTCATTATCAAAACACCTCCATTCTCTTCTTGCAAAGCCACAATATGTTATATTAAAGAAATATTTTTGATGCCTTTTTTTTTTAACCTGTTCACCAATTGAAATTCAAGGCAAAATAATCATCATGCAGTGGAATGAAATTAAAAAATATATATTTATTAAAGGACTTAATAAAGGAGGACTCTCCAGTTCTGGTCCTAAATTTATATATGAAAAAACAAACGTTTCCAAAACCTACAATCAGAATGTTCTGTTTCCATAAACATAGAATGGAACACAGAATTTGTGTAAGGACTTTTGCACAGTTTTTCTAACCCTAGTACTATGGCATTTAAACATTGAGATCAAAGCAGACTACAGAAAAACAGAGCTAGATCCCTCAACATTTGGTACTTGAGAAGAATATCAACAATTCAGTAAACAAAAACAACAGATGTATATTATTTTTTAAAATACTGTAATAATTTAAATTAAATGGAAGTTTTGACATTTGTTGAAAATATGATTCTAAAATTGTCAGTATCCCAACAACTTAATTCAACATTTATCAACAGAATTCTTCTACAACTCTCCATTCCAAAAGACACTGCAGGTATTTGAAAATATTGAAGGTATCTGTAAATAAGTGCAGTTTAGCAAATGACACCTGAATCCAATTAAATAAATGTAATTCTAACAGACTCTCATTAATTTCAATGGAGGACAGATCAATCTGTAATCAAAATGAACACATAATTCAATGAAACCCAGGTTTTATCTTGTTTTCTCTTCCATTCTCATTCCCTCTTTCCTATTTCTTGCTATCCCTGTTGCACTTTTCCTGTCCATCCTTTCTCACTTTTCTGGTGGGGATTAGGGCAGATGAGCAGGTAGGTGGACCATCAGCTCCCAGCGATGAAAGACATTTTTCACAGAAGAAACAGAAAATACCAAATAAAAATACACCAAGAATTTACAATTGACTTGAACATAGATTTCTATAATATAGATATTTAACTGTAATGCAGCGATCTAAATTTACCAGCACTATTTAATACCAAGCTGCAGATGAACAGAATCATAGCATGTATAAAACTAGCTAATTGTGTAGAAAAATTGCCATGGCATGCACCATTTCACAGGTTATGCCACAACTTTGTCAACCTGCTTACAGAGAGTCAAGGGCAAACCCAGCTGTAAGAATTGTTGAGGAGCAAAGGATCCAAAATGATTCAAGATGGTACTAAAAAGACAAATGAGAGAGTGTAAATGCGTGCACGTCCCAGGTACACAATGCGGTTGGCAATGATGCACTGAGTGACACTCAACTTCATTGCAGTCAATCAAAGCAGTCAATGTCCTACAGAAGACTTCCATTAACATTAGCTAGAAGAGAGATCAGAAGGTTTTAGGATATTGTCAGTCAAATACCGCATATTACTTTAGCACAAATGACAAAGGATGAGATTATTGAAATAGTTATTTGCAAACAAGTCAATACTAAAAGTAGCTTCTTTTCAAAACCGTTTTGACCACCTTGTTTCTCCTTTGCTATTACACTCCAAGTAACCCTTATTTGCCATGGAAAAACAGACGTGTGAATTTGATACCCTAGACTTGTTGATGTGTTTTTGAAGCTGACAGCAGAGTGCAGAATGTGAAATTTCCTTGCTTCTGCTGCCACATGGCAGGTTAAAAGCACAATTAAGTAAACAGCTAAGTGTTTCCCCTGATTTCCAGGAACAGCAGAAATATTACATTAAACCTTAAAAGAAAAAAACAACAAAAAAAAAACACCCACATCCCAGCAACTGATCTAGCAACTGATCTCTAGACACTATCCAAAGAGTACACTAAATAGGGAAACACAACACTTAAAAATTCTGGCACAGCTATAAAGCTCCTCATCCCTATACAGTGTAGTGCAATATATGCATGCAATGCTTAACTTTGAGTATGTTTACATGTATGTATATATGTGTGGACATATAGACATATATATGTGCGTATATACTAACAATCCCAAAGTTAAATATTACTTTCAAAATATACCTAGTAACTTAAAATAATTCAGAATATCTTTTCTTTGCTGTCTTCCCAGATTTATTTATTTATTTATTTATTTACTTACTTAATGCAAGAAGCAGAGCAAGGATTGTAGAACAGTTTCAGAGAAACACAAAGCACTGACAAATACTTAAAAGATAAATAAATGTTTTCTACTCACAGAAGTGATTCTTCACACATGCCAATTACAATGTTATCTTTGGGAAAATTTGATCCTTGACAAATATAGATTTAAAAGATATTTAAATCCCAGGGGACCTTACACCAACAGAAGTAAAAAAAAAAAAAAAGTAAAAAAAAAAAAAAAAAAGAAGAAAAAAAAAAAGTACTCAGTTCCTATTTCATCTACAAACATTTGATTTCAGTTCATATCATTATTTTCTGCTATTTCATCCATTCCCTTCCCTGCCTCCATACTCCCCTCCCTTTTTTAAGGGGAAATTAAGTGATTAATTTCAAGTTTGCCATATTCACTTGTGCAAGACCCTATCCATCTTAAGCACAACTCATTACATTAAAACAAGGCCTAAATAACACAGAAGGCTTTGTGCGGGTATGTCAGAAACAAGAATTTCATCAGAGACTGATAGTTAATAAACAAACAAATAAATAAATCAGATTTCCAAAGTCTTATTGATGAGTCCTCTTCTTGCCACAACAGTATTTGTATTGTCATATGATAAATGGATTGTAAAAGTATACTGTAAATATGAATTCTAAAATCACTGCTTGCATTTATTGGTGGTCTCAGTTATAATTATATATGTATTTAGCAGCAATAATGAGTAATTTCTAGTGTTTCTCAGTATACTCTCACAAATCAATTAGAAAACATCAGTTTCTAATTTTATTGGTCTGGCATTTTTCACAGTAACTACATTTTATTGTGGAAAAAATGTGTTTTCCCTCCAGTGACTACTTGGCAAATGTGTGTTGAGGATTTCTACCATTAATTAAAGAGGCTTATTCTTGTTTACTTCTCTATATGTTCCAGTATCTCCAACAATTTAAAAAAAAAGAATGTATTCAGCTAGCAAGGGGCCTGTTTAACAGCTTGATACAGCACAACAAAGATTTCACACACTTTGGTTGAGTCACAAAAATAGTGATCTCTTCAAAATGTCTGTTTGAAGAGGCAGGGTGAACAATTTTTGAAAAAAAAAATAAATATATATATATATATATATATATATTCAGAAGTACCTTCTCTGTTAGACAGTAAGAAATATTTTAAACCAGTGCAGAAGTGCATTTTTAAAATCAAAGATGTTTGCAGAGGGTTATGAAATACTTCCACATGTGATCATATTTTCACAATGAAGGTGACTATCAAACATTTTATTGCACATTAATTTTTATTGTTGAATAAGATGATGGAGCCAAGAATACTGCAGATTATAAAGCGCAGCCTGTTGCAGCATATTCCCGGGCCAACTCTTCATACCACAGATGTCGGGCTGCTGTCCCAAACCATTGCACATATTTACTGGTGCTCTCATTTTTTTCGTTTTAGAAGTCACCTATTTAGCTCTTCTCCTCAGAAGCATTAACCTAGCAGTTCATAAAGTGCAGCTGCAAATATCTAACTGCTTTGTGAAGCCACTTGTTTCATGCTCCCCTTAAGTTCTGCCATTAACAAGGACTAAATGGCCTGTGTCTTAGGTTGAGAAGGTTGTTCAAAAGCCAACTAACATCTTGATTCAGGGGTTAGTTCTGAAGTAAATTACTTATGTCAAGTTAAAATATAGGTCTATGATTAAGCATGTGAATCTATCAAAGCTCAAATATAAACTCTGTCAATACAATGTCCTGCTAGAATTAAGTTACAGCCTTCCAAAGACTGAATAGCCATAAAGCCTTTAACAAATGTTAATAACAGACACCAGTATAATTATGACACAAAGTACTAGAAGTAAACCCAGGCCAGAACTCCCAGCAAAAAATACCTGTACCATAAGTGAAGATTTTTTTTTCAACTACTCAGCAGCCCAACATTGTTTTTACTGACAGCAGTGTGCATAGTGGCTACCTTTGCACGTATGAACTAAAATCAACTGTATTCCATCATCAGAATTTTGTAAATAAAAGTGTTCAAATTTTAAAGTTGAGTATCTCAGGACAGACAGTGTATCCTACCCAAGTCAGAAGTGTCCAAAATGTGAAGGCTTGCAAAATACTAACCTTTGAGATGGGTGTAAAACTGATTACTGTCCAGTTTTTCACATAGGCCAGTGTATTTTTTGGAGGCAGAAAGTACTTCGTTGGCTAGGAGAAAGGCAGGAAATTTTTCTTTGGCAGGTTGATTTTTTTTTTTTTTTTTAAATTAGCAGATGTTTGAAGCTGCTCCAAGCTTTGGAATGTTGAATAAATCCCAGTGGAGATAGATTAGTGGCAGAAAGCAGGTGAGGTGGTCAAAGGTGGATGTAAATACAATTTATCAGATGACTCTGCAATTTGTCACAATGGTATCACCACTGCACATGTGGCATATATAAACGCTTTGGCAACAAAGAATGAGCATCAGTCCTTTAGTCAGTGTAGTTAAAGATGAATTGTACAGCAAACCAGCAATGTGCTACCAGTGAAGCAAATAAGAGAAATTGTAGACAAAATTACTCCTTAGTTCACAAAAAAATCTGCACTGTGCATCCTTGCACTGAGAAAGAAAGTAGAAAAGGGTTCTATGAAAACAAACCAACAAAACACAAACAAAAAACAACCACCCTCCTCTTCCATAGCTGGAAAACTAATTTAGGCAAATACCAAATATCTTCCATGCCAAATGCTAGGTATAATTCTTCAGTCCTCTTTTCTATAAATACTCAGTGAAATATATGAGCAATTTAACCATTAAAAAAAAAAAAATGGATGACAAGATCCCTCCCAGACCCAACACACCCAATACTGAGAAAAGTGAGCCTCTACATGAAGGTCTTCCTGGAAAGTGAATAAATTAAATTTATCAGACCTAGCTAGGAGACACCGAAGTGTGTCTCTTCCTCAAAAACCTTAATTACTCTGATTTAATGTTACAGCCCTAACACCACTTTATTCATGTATACAAATAAAACATATGATGCTGTTTTAAGTTGTGATAAAATGCTATAGCATCAATATGCTAATGCAGTTACAGTTGGAAGTTTCCCTTCAAAGAACAAAGAGAACATCAGCAGCAAGCTGTGCATGCAAACATACCTGGAGCCCTGGCTCCAGGCTGGGCTCAATTTTAGGAGGAAGCTGAACATATATCATAATTTGGAAAAACTAATTTCAGGATTGGTGACAAATTTGACTACTGTGAGGAAACTAAAGTATGCAGCTGAGTATACAAAGGCATAGACAGAAAAGAATATCCATATATATTTGAATGTGTTGGAACTGTTATTGTATCCAAGAGTTTCCTACTTTAGGGAGCCTTCTGTTTTGGGTTGACTTGTTTTTTAATTCAGACAGTCTACCTAGAAGTGCAGTCTTGGTTTTGCTATGATTTTGCATTTATGGCTTAAAATATAACGGAGTTACTTTATTATTTATAAGATTCTTCTTCCATGTGACAAACAAGAAATGCATTTGCAAAAGGAATGCTACATTATATTGTTCTACCTTTAAGAAAAAAAAAAAAAAAAAAAGGAACAGAAATAGGAAAATAGGAAACTGTGAAAGCACCACTATTATGTCCTGATGAGCTATACAGGTCAAGGTATTTCACAATTAGATCTCCAGGACATGACTTCTTAGAACTTCGAACAGGAAGGCATCTCATGAAGAGGTAAACCAGTAAAGGTGTTCACACTGTATGCTTGTTCTGTAAGCTGTTCTTACAGTGCTCCAGACAGGACTTAAGAACTCCAAGGATTTGAGAAAAATACTATTGAAAGAGGTACTATATGAGGTCTCAACTTATAAACATTTATAAACTGGAAAATATTAAAATGGAAAATGGCTTACAAAGTAGGTTTGACTCTGTTTTAACTCAGACTGTTTTCCTGTCCAGCAACTGCAGATGTCTTCAAGGTCCTCTTCGATAAGCAAACAAAATAAAATCTTAATCCAACTCTGAATTACGCCCATCTCTTTCTCCATTGATCAGTATCAGAATTTAATTTTCTTTGTCCTTTTGAGAAAACGTTCCCCCCTAGCTTCAGAATGAATTATCTTGCTTTTATTTCTGTCATTGGAATCATAGAATACCCTGAGTTGGAAGGGACTCAGAAATATTATCATCTTATTCAACATGGATAGTTACTGTATATTCTTAATTAATTTACCCTATCATTTAGCAAGGCCCACATTTTTGGTGATGAAAAACACATCATGATGTCTAGACTCAAGTCATACTAAAACACAGAGTTCTTTGCTTTTCAAAAGTTCTGGCAAAGTCTTCTTTATGGGAAGCTTTTCAGAGATGTCCTTCCTGAAGGAAAGACCTGAAATTAACACAATAAAAGGAATGGTAAAGCCAGAACAGTCCAGAAGGCCAGGCAAATAATTACAAGGAAAGAGGTGAGAAGCAAGTCTTGTTGCAGAAAAAGCTAATGCATAGCATTGTTTTATACCATAGCCTACTTAAGGATGTGGTACAATGTGAAGAAATGTAGGTTATGCTGAAAACAAGTTATATACTTCTGAATACCAGTATGAATTGTGTGATATCATTGCTTATTTAAGCTCCTGTGCAAACATGAACATATATGGAATGAAGCTGAGTGAAGCTGAGGATATCTACTATAACCTACAAAAAAGAAAGGAAAAAAAAAAAGAAAGGTACTGTGATGTACTTCTGCAACAGCAAGGATTACAGCAGTTAGTCTAATTATTGTTTTCACTGCAACTTAATAAACCTACCTCCTGAATGTAGTAACAATGCTCATAAATAAACCCCCAAACATTTTATTATTAAACAAAACTACTATAACCACATGTGTTTATAAATATATCTGAAATATCCTGTAAACCATTGATGACTCTGCCCACACATTTCTTTGTGAAGATTAAAGGTGAGAAAAGCTCTATTAATACCATATATGTACATTATGTATTTTTTTCATTTAAGTGAATTCTGGATTTCTTTTCTGAAAACAAGAGTAAATCCTGCAATTTGGCAATTCATGCAAAGAGAGACAAAGAATACTAATAAAATTTATTCATTAAAAATTACTTCAATATTGCTTTTACAACTTTTCCATTAAAAAAAAAAAAAAGCATTTACAGCACAACAATGAAGATTTTCCTCGTAGTACGTGGTTCTCATGAATATTTTGAACACTCTTCCTTTCATCCTGACCTTTTTTAATCATTATGTCTTTAAAACCAAAAGTTAGTTTATCGGAAGGCCAAATTAAATTACCTTTTGATCACTGAATGTTGGCACATGTGATATAAGTTGTGCTTCATTCAAGTTCTCAGTCCAACTGTGTACTTTTGCTATTTTCATTATGCTAGTACCTATACGCTACAGTAAAAATTAAACAAACAACAACAAAATCTAGAGGTCCTAGTGAGAAATAGCCTACAGATACAGCAGGAGCTTACAATTTCAGTAACCAGTTCAGGCAAACACTTGCCATGGTTTGACCTACTTGGAGTGCTGACTGGGGTCAAGGAGTGAATGGAAATAGAAATTACAGAAACACAACTAGGTCAGTAGTAGAGTGCTGGTGATGTTTCGATTGAAAAGGTCCTGCATGCTGACAAATATCTTGCTTTGGAAAATGACATAATTGGATTAACACATATAAAAAGAAGTTAAAGGCAGTAGGCAGACATGTCATATATGTCTTGACAGAGGAAAAGAGATTTCATACATACTGTCAGCTATAGGAATACTTATGGGATAATTACACAAATGAAGAGAAAAGGTAATACGATATTTTTTCACTATTTCTATGTTCCATCACTGCGTTCTCACTCATGCAATATATACAGTATGGTGCATGACACATAGCATAGTCAATAGCCTCTGATCTGGGAGCAGTTTCATAGAAGCAGGGCTGCACCAACCCAAAACTAATTTAGGACTGAGCCAGTTTAGGTCCAGAGCTGTACCAGTGCAGAGCTCTACCTCATCTCTAGGTCATCTGCCTTTACATCTGCTGTTATGGTCACCAAAATTTGTTTCATCGCTCCACGGAACCCTCATTGCACATTCCTATGGCTTAATTTGCCTGTTTCCTGTGGCTTCACACTGGGGTTATTTCAGTCCTTACCCTAGGTAATTAAGAGCTGATTAGATATCAAAACATGATTATTTCTGGCAGCAAAAAAGGGTCCACATATAGCTGAACTGTTTTCAGGGAAGTGAGCTGTCTCAAATCTTGAGGCCAGTGTCCCAAATCTGCATTTACTACTATTCTATAAACTCCTGCTATGACAATTTATGTTCAAGTAATTTACAGATAGAATAAGTTAAAAAAGAGTAGTATTTCCCTACTTAAAAATTATAGGAATCCAGAAAAGTATAATAACTATAAATAGAGGAAAACAGTTATTCAAAGTATGGATACATGTAAGGAAGTTCCTTTGAACCAACACAGATGTCTATTTGTGAGCTAATTGATAAGACTCCCTGCACAGTCAGAGAAATAAGGACTGTTTTGCATGGTTTGAATCACCCTAACAAAGCTACCTAACACAGGTCAGATGAAGCACACCCTACATAGACTTACTTGTACCTAAGGCATACAGACAGAACCCAGAATGACTAACACAAATATAGGTGTCTAAAATCACCTGGGATTAATTTGCTTGCATGCTGCATATGGTATTTGCACCTGCATACATGCTCTTATAATACACCCTCTCTGACATTTAGGTATGCAAATGGGTCTATGTGTATGAAAATTTTGCAGAGAACAAACAAAATTCTGGTTTGAGACAGTACACTCAAATCTCAGGCCCCAAATATTTTAAGAAATCTTGGAAGATCACAGTTTCTGACAGTAGGCTAATCAAGCATGTCAGTAAAGAAGTCTATTCTCACCTGATCAGCTAATCAAAAGCAACTGGCTGCAGTTTATGTACCTGCCCGACAGGAAACTTGCACTGGAAATGGTAAAGACTGAGAAAACACATCCTCCTTTTCCCTTCTCAACCTCAGGACCTACTGCTATAAGAAGTGAATACCCTGAGTGTGAAGGATTATTAATACTGTGTGATGAATATTCATATAGTGTGACAAATATCAAGATTGCTTTTTCCTTTGTCATCTCAACAGCCAGTCTCCTCAGGACTCGCTAATTGAGGAATGATAATATTGTCATTAAGGACTGATTTTCAAACCAAAGCTGGCTACTTACCGGAGATGAATCAATGAAGTTGCAATTGCACTCTGCCTTTAATCCCCATGTTGCTTGGATACACACACACAATACTGCTTGGAAACACTTTGCTTCATCTAATAGATACAGACCTTACAACACAGCAAATTTGTTACTCAGTGGTTGCTTTTTAATAGTACATAAAAGTGCACATTACCTTTAATAGGTGTCTTTTAGAATCACTGACAAATACAGATTAAGATCAATTTATTTGCATATTAAAGTCTCAATATTTATTGAAAGTAAAGCGTATGCCTAGAAACAATTAGCTAAACACTAAAAATGTTTTACTGGCTTAGATAGGTAAATGTTTTAGAATGACTTACTGATTTAAAATGACATTTTAGAGCAACAAAAGAAAATCATATTATTTTGAGGAACTTGCAAAGATTTTAGCTTATTTTTTACATTCTGCAAACAGACAATATTTAATCTGTTTAAAATTAAACTCAAAAGATCAGATAGGCTTTTGAAGGGCTCAGACACTGCAAGTAGTTTAACATTGTATTTGCAAGAGATACAGCCAGTTTAACCACAGAGATATCATTTAGTCTATAACTTAAACAAGCATTGATAAAGTTTTTTATAAAACGATGCTATCAGCAAAACAAACACAGTATTTTGTATTACTTCAAAGCTTATTTATAATGTGTTTAGAAATATTCAGTGGAAACAGGAAAATAATGTCTTGATTTTCTAAACTTTACAACATCTGCTTTTACTTACTTGCAGCATTGTAAAGTTCTCTAGATTTCAAATGGGTAACTTTTTTCTTTTGTCTGGTCCGAAATTTGGAAGTGTTCACATTATTTTTTAACCCAAACAATTTTTCATTTTTCACTTATGAATACAGCCATATGAATATCTCCACAGCTTTCTAACAGTGGTAAGTACTAGTTAACATAATTCACATTTTAAATAAGCACATTAGAGACTTGCTAGAAATTATCCTTCCTCAGTTGACTAAAATTATTCCATGATTTCCCTATGCATGTATGTAACATTAACTCTTTTTAATCAGATTTCATACTGTATATTCATACTACTGTCTCTCAACTGGGTGTAACCTACAGTAATTTCCCTGGAGAAGACTTTCTTTTCCACAAATGCTGTTCTCTTCACTGTCCTGGTTTGGGGGAAATGGCTACAACCTGCTACAACCAAAGGGCTTCTCCCTTAAATTTTTCTACATATAAAAGAAAGGACTCAGCCTGTCATCCTAGGACATTAAGATGTAACAAGTGCCTCTGTATCATTTTAGCAGTTTACTGAACTGTATGAAAATGTACTCTTGCATACATCTTTATTGGTTCTCGTCCATATAAAAAAATCAAAGTTGTTTGCCATTTAGAGAGGTCATTTCCGAAGCCTCCAAGTAGATCACACGCTCTTTGATAAATACATGGTAAGAGCATAAGAAACTTCCTCTGCAGGCTAAGATCACAGGTAGGGAAGCAGGAGTAGTCCTGCTCATGAGTCACTTTCTGTCTGCACAGCAGCTAACATACCAGGCACCTAGTAGGGAGCATTTGATGCTACAGAGTACCTTGGTCTCCCGATCAACCAAATCAGGCTGATCAGCTATTGCGTGGTCTGGCTCCCATCTGGCCTCATGCTCAGGTTTCCCTCCCATCAATCAATAGCACCTGGGGGGACAGCAGGAAGGAGAAGGGAACTGGTAGAAAGCTGGGTCTCGGGCCACTGTAGGGATACGAGGCTGAAGGGTGAGGCAGAAAGCTTAGTTCATGCTTGAGTTTTGCTGCAATATGAGATGAGGTCAGAGTCGGACATGCCCAGACCCCAGAGGCTGGAAATGCTTCCAGGTCTACTAGCTTAAACACGGCTTCTGTATGCCTGACAAGCAAAGGCAGTGAGGACAGAAAGATTTCCTGTATAGTCCCTGAATAAACAAAAGGATGTTTGTTGCCATGCTGTAAACAGCTGCGTAGCAATGATGTTTTTCTTCTTTCTAATTCCACCACAACAAGAAAATTTTTAGTTTAATACTTCCTCCTAACTTTCCGCCAGTGTTTTTCATCCCTCTGTATGGAATAGCCACTGGGTTGTGGAGGTTGTAACTGGCAGCAGGGCACATGCTCAGATGTAGACTTCACAACGTATTTGTTACAGCTGAGAGGAGGTGGAGCTGGTCTGGCCAGCTCAGGCTGAGCTCTCGTGTACTGGGTGATTTCATACCAAATTAAGACCTGCACCCCAAATTTTCCTGTTCAATCAATTTTCAAAGCTTGACAGGTGCACTGGATTCCTCAACCAAACTTGTGAAACATTTGGACTTCTTCTAAATGATTTTTTAGCATTTTAAAAGTTATTTTTAAAAGCATTTCCTTAGCTGTTGCTGTGTAGTAGTAGATTTAGCAATACCTGTGCAAACTTCTAAGCTGAATTTTTACATATACCTGTATCAATGGGTACACATTAGGTATACATGCACACAGTGGGTATACATGTGCAATGTACCAATGCGTACCATACCAATTTCTGGTTCCTGGTTTACCAGGTTGCAATGGCAGCAGGTTACCCGAACACCAGAGATTTTCAAAAGAACCCCCCTGCCAAGGAATCACTTGCACAATGGTTTGAGAGCTAGAGTCACACAGAAATTTACATTCAGATCCCCAGGATGCACTTAGGAGGCCTGCTCCCTTTTGGATACTCAAATACCTTTCACTTCAGTGATTTTTAGGGGAGTCTCTGGCCCCAATTAAGGAAGATACAGGCAAGAGAAGTCAACATTTAGATTCTCAGAAATGCTTCATACTTTCTGCCTGAAACATCTGACAAGACACATTAGAATCTACACTTTAATATGTTGCAGGCTTTGCGGGCAGATGAAGTCTGTTTCTATGCTGCATCCTCTAAATGTGATGCTCCAGCATCCCCTACCACCCATCTATGAACTTCAGTTCTACATCAGCTTAAAATCTTTTAGGCAAAGACTAAAACTACTTTCTCTTTTAGTAAAGAGAAAGTAGATCCTCAAGACTGCTAATGCTTGAGGCACTTCTCCAAAAGCAGAAAGGTGTGGAATTCATTTCCAGATCCAGTAGTTTTAGCATTTTTGATACATGTTATAACAAACACCTATTAAAACAGGAACTGGAATCCATGGCTCTTGCCAACACCAGTGTGCCTCAGTTATGAGGCAGAAAAAAACATATTTATTCTCTCTGGCCATAGATGAGCTGTTTGAAGCTGTTCCACAGAATTAGGGGGTGCCTCATTCCTCAATAGGAACAAAAGATATAAATCTCATTCTCTGCATTTTCCACTAGAGTGTTCCCTATTCTACTTATTGGGAATAAAAGTACCTGATTCAAAAATGTGGATCCTGCTGCCAGAGCATAGCACCAGCTTACTTTGTGGATATGGGCCCTTCTTTGTTGGTCAGTTATAGGGCAGATACTGTCAGATATTTGAAGAATGAGAGAGCTGCAAAATTCTGCAACTACAAGTGAGGTACTTGTTCAAACCAGAGGGGGCAGAAGAAATCTTTTGAATGAGCAGTTGATATTGCTAAGCCTGGCAAAGTATCCCTATCAAGGACATTGACAGCACGAGACCTCTTCTCTCTACCTCAGTATTTATAAGGCTGTGTGTTTGATGAAGATCCTAGTTCACTTCAACCCTGTGGTGCCCAATGGGATTTGTGGTCCTCATATATGTGAGATCATGACCTTTGATACCTTTTCAAAAGATTCAGGGGAAACTTAAAGCAGAGAAAACAGATCATTGACACTGAGATTTGCATTTAGCACATTTTGCCTATTCTATACCACAGGTGTTGCTTGAGACAGCCCTGATCCTACAGTTTTAGGTCTGACTCAATATGTGACTCAATACTAACTAGCCAGGACAGCAGTGACTTTTAAAGAGTGGCCCCTCTGTGATATAATTAATCAGCATTCTTGTCCTTCAAATAAGTCACAGGTGTGGACCTAAGCAGGTAGGAACATAATGTAAAAGGCTGAAGGAAGGGAGATAGTTTGGGTTTTCAGGAACATAAACGAGCAAGTTCTAAGCTTCAGCAAGGCTGATGGAGGCAGCTCAAAACTGCTAATGTTTCAATTTACAAAGAGGCCTCCTGGTGCCATGCATTGGTCTGGGGCACTCAAGCCACTAAAGATTTCTCAACCCCATACTCAGCTGACCCCTGCAAAGAGCCCACATATGCTTTCCCTCACTTACTTGCCTATATGAACCACTCACTACATTGGCTCATGTGGAGAACAGAAGAAATGATGAGGGAAGAGGGAGTTCAAAACAGTCTAGCATCTGACAGAACACGTGGAGACAAAAGCAGAAGAGGAGGGGTGGTAGGTAGAGAGTAGGATGTACAGTACAGTTTCTCAGCTTTGAAAAACTACTTCCAGTTCATTAAAGTACAGTCTGATCAACCACAAGAAACTTGTCTACCAGCCAACTTCTGGAACATACCCTTTAAAAACTCCCTGATCTTTTAGATGGACCTTGAGAAATGTTTTAGGATAGAAATAGACCAATATGTATATCTTATGGCCCATCCAATGAAGTCTTTTTTTTTTCCTCTCCCGCCCTTAACCATTGTCCCATTCTGAGTGGCAGTACCAATGCTGAAACAGCCACAGAGTACAGCAGCAGCTGAAGAACCCAGAAAGCAAACAAACCTAGGAAGTCTGACTTGCAGTCTTCTGCATTTATTATTAGACAAATCTCCTTAGTCAAATAAGCCACAGAAATGAATGTAAATAAATTGTGTCTTCCTCCTCATTTGTTTATTCATTATGTATAAGGAAGGGGATACCTTCCTCACCAGCTACTTGGGGCTGGTCAAGTTCAGTAAAGAACAACCTGATAGTCCTCTTGTGAAGAAAATAAAACTCCTTAAACAGCAAAAACTTTTCCTTTTGTGTTATTGTGCTTACTTGTAAAAAACTTATATTGGATTTTTACTCAAAACAAGCAATGAATAAGCAACTGATCATTTGTTTTCCCTTGCCTGAGTCTGATGACTGTATAAACCTTGCCTGTCTTTTACTGGCATCACAACCACAACAACATTATTCATTCAAGCAAAAGTTTGTATTTGAAGTCTCTCTCAAGATGGAAATGAAAAGCTTAAATCATGGATAAATACTCTTCTGCCAAATCTATTGCTCCCCACTCCCTGCTACCCCTAGGCAAGGGTAAAAGACGAAGTTAATTTTTAAAATTAAACAAACAAAATATTTGGTCACGTAGTTTCATTTTCTTCTGGCATTGATATCTTGTGGGTACTATACCAAGCCATGAAAAATAAATAACAGGGAGCTGAACATTTCAAACACTGTCAGTGAACTTTTTTCCAGTTCAGTGAGGTTAATAGGTCTTTTAATCCACAAATTCATAAGAATAGGATTATACGTTGTTAATATGTTCTTTATATACTCATAGAAGTCTTCCTACTAGAAACAGAAATTAGTTCCTCATGACAGAGTCAAGACTACTTGTAATTAACAAAAAAGTCACATTCAAGCAGACTTCAGACAGCAACAGCTAATTACGGCAACCAGAATGGACAAGCAAAAGAGCTGTGAGCTTGCAAACCCTTGAAAAAATGATTAGACTTGAGTATGTCAGTTGGTCCAGAGAATCTGTTCAAGCAAGTTGAAAACATGCAAAAGTAATTTACAGGACTGGGAATAAATTAATCATTTCATGTTGGGATCAACCCAAATAAATTTCAGATCCTTCACAAACTTCTTGCATTTCAGGAAAAAAAAAAAAAAAAAAAAAAAAAAAAAGGACACATTACATTACTCTGTCAACTTACTCTGCAGACCCAAACAATCTGGAATTTCAGTGGTGTTTCTTACTCTACATTTACATTTACAATGCCTTGTAAGAAATAATATATTACACTGTATCCACCCATCAACTAAAACCAAACCAATCCATACCAAAACAAACAAACAAAAAAATCAGGAGTTTACAAATAAATGTCTGCCATTTCTGTTGATTTTTTTTTAGGGTAGCAAACTTGATATGCAGTACCCTATTAAAAAAATCAAGGCAGTAAACAATGGGAAACCGAAAAGCAGAAAGTTCTCTATGAATTGCCCTTCTAGCTTTGTGAACCCAAAGAAAGAATTTAACCTGCTGCATGTTCTAATTCTTTCTTCATGTTAAGAGAGGCACTGCTCAGTGTAGCAAGATATGGTTCTCCTTTGCACAGCTATTTGTAGAGAAAATGTTTTATTAAAGGAACCTTCACAAAGTGACAGCATCAGCACGCACAACTTCCATTTCTTCTCTATGCTTTTCTAAATGTCAAATCAAAATGTGGCAATGGGATTAAATATACTGGTAACCATAGTTGTATTATAAGTGCCTTATAAATCACGTTATAGTTAATTAATCTAATTAACAGTCCTATGTCCCAGATACATTACAGGAAAAGACCAAATCAATCCAACCTTGAAGAAAGCACTAATATGTCTCAGACACCAATCCTGGATTTGCTGAGCATTCATTGAATATCGACCTGCTGTGAAAATATTACTATACCTGCTGTTTTATGGGGCTGGATTTTGCTTGCTTTTCCCCCCCTTTAAAAAACAAAACATAAAAAATCAACAACAAAATTCAGGAACACAGAAGTTAATGTTATACACTAAAGATACTTCACTAGTGGCTTAGCATTTCAAAGATAGCTAATTAAACTGATTAGATGAACCTTTTGTAAGTTTTAAGGGTGATAATCTACAATTTTTCTGCTATATCCAAATAACATAACTTTCATCTGTACAAATTAAAGCACTGATATGCAAATAAAACCACACTAAGTCCCTTGGAACTTGGCTGAAAAGTCTCACATTTTCAGAAGGTAAATAAAGAGCATGTTGAAGCAGAGCAGAGTTTCTAATGAGTTAATGTAAAAAAACCTCATGCAAAAGCAATCCGCATCAAAGCTAGCAGGCTATACCCTGACAGTCATCCATCAAACCAAAAGTCCCCTTAGTAAATGCCAATTATAGGGCAAATATGCACAAACGCGGATAGCATAAGCCATGGGATCATTTCCTTCCAAGAAAATTAGTGACCAACAAAACACCCGTGCAGTGTAAACTACCAGCTTGCCCTACAGCAACACTCACTCCTGACCGGAATACTAACTACTATTATTATTTCGCTCCTTTTTATTTCATTTCATTTTATTTTGTACTTTGCAAGAGTTCAGAACCACACAGAATTTTGTTTGGGGTTATACAAATTCCTTCACAATTTGTATAGAAGTCTAACATAACTTTTTAAAAGCCATGACATGCCTATAATGTATACAGAGTCTCTGACTTCCGCCGTAAGCGAGCCTTTTTCCTAACTTAATCATACTCAAATTTCACCCCTTTTAAAGATCCTGATTCAAAAATGTTCACTCATTCTCCACAGTCCACAAATTTATACCATCTCTTCCTGTGGTATTATATGTGCATAAATTAAAAAAGAATGGTCTTGTATAAGGCCTAAAAAGTTAACATTCCAGGTCCCCACCCCCCAAATCTCAGCTCAATTTATCAAGGAATAAAATACAAAATATACATTCTTATAAAATTATCCTTCTGCATATGGACAGGATGTTTTGAATTTGAGCAGTTACATTCCCCAAACCTAAAACAAAGGGAAACACATAATGCTATGTAAAGTCAAGTGAATAATATTAAAAAGTTCTCCACTGTTGCATTTGCCATATATCTGACTCATTTCAGTCCCTTCTGCTAACACCGCCTGCAATCACACCTGACCAACACTTTTGTTTGTTCTCCCAAGAGCAGTTTTTAGATTTATTGTATCCGATACACAGTATACTGAAAAGCAGCACATTTTCTCATAGAGTGTCAGAGGTCCATACCTCAAGGTAGCAG